>NC_088099.1:135417516-136870016 GCF_036370855.1 Dromaius novaehollandiae
CATATCATAAACACAGGGGTATTGCATTATTATTGTAGAAAGCAGGGCAGATCCTATAGCAGATGCATTGCTCATAAAATGCATCTCAGAAACACTCAAAAGAATTGCCCCATGGGGCCATAATTAAAACTTTTATATCAAGAATGCTTCTTTCCACAAAAGAAGGTGTACTGCAAATGTCACTGACTGCCATACTCCTTTTGATAGGTGCAGCTATCAGTTCATCCATTGAAAGGTGGCATTTGAGCCAAAGCTTGAATAAATATAATCATGGCCTCAGACAGAATAAAATTCTACAATATTATAATCTAAATGTTGTTTTTAAATGGATAAAACTTCAGCTGCTCCTTTCATGAAGAACAGATTTAGACACATGCAGTCAGATTTAGCACTGCTCAGAGATGAAACAGCTATCTGATTGCAGAACAGACAATTGGTCTTGTAGGATTTCTAGCGGCACTGAATCATTCAGGTTGGAAGGACCTGGGTCACCTAGTCAAACCTCCTGCTCAAAGCAGGGTCAACACTGAATGCAGACCAGGTTGCTCAGGGCTTTTTTCCAGTTGGGTCTTGAAAACTTTCAAAGATGGAGAGTCAACATCCTCTCTGGACAATCTGTTCTATGATTAATTACCCTCTCAGTAAATATTTTTTTTACATATAGCCAGAACACCTCTTCTTTCAATTTATGACCATTATCTCTCATATTCCTGCTGTGAAACACAGCAAAGGACCTGACAAGAAGAAGGAGCACTATGTCTTGCACATTTTCCCTAAGTATCTATCCTACTGGTCACTGACAGAAATAAAGGGTTGGGCTAGCAGGACCTTTAGTTTGATCAAGTACAGTTCCTCATAATTCCATGAACTTCCACTACTTTTCTGGATAGTCTGCTGAAAAATCATTACAATTTATTTTTTTTAACATTTCTTCTGATCAGCAATGACTAATATATAGAAACATTCAGCAGAAGAAGGGTGTTGTCTACAAAGAAAACTGAGAGATTACAGAAGTTGCTTAAGGCATTTCCCTGTTGTAATTTAGGAATTTGAATTTCATTTGCTTGATAAAACAATATATGAAAAATATCAGGTAACAACATAAGCTGGAGAATTAGGGATCAGGGATCAGGAATAGAAAATGACATTGAGAAAGAGCATGCAATAAATGCAGGTGCCAAATACGCATATTTGTTATCAAATGTGTCACTGTTACTCTGAACTGGAAAATATTGTCCCCCATTGCTCTAGCACTCTTGCATCTCTGCACTTATGTAAATGTGTAAGAAGGAGGAAAAACTGAAAGCAGTATGATGGAGGTGGGGATGCATGATCCCAATGCCCAGGATCCTCCCACCCTCACTCTGGGAAGAACCTAGGCATTGCTGAAAAAACAACGGGTTCAGACCTGTAGGATTGCAGCTTGGAGGTGATGTCAAAGCTGTTGAAACTAGTAACTTAACTGGTTTGTTAATAGATAAGCTGCAAGCATGTGTAACCTAAGAGTATGTGTAGTGCAATAGAGCCCTATCATGTAAAAAGATTGGTTCAATGGGACTTACTGAAACAGAATGATCATTGTGGATTAAAATGGGCTGGTACTGTTCAAGTGTATGATCCGAGCACGCTCTCTTGATTTCTTCACATAGAGTTCACATAGACTAGCTGAGTGAACTCACTGCACTGTTTAACCATGTCAGATTAATTTTGGAGTTTGTTCCATGCGAAGGAAAATGGGGCACTGCGATTTCTCTAGTAAGGCTTAAAGAGAAAGTTTTGCATGGCCTTTAGTCCATCCTTCTTTCTTTACTTCTGTCTTCATCTCCTTTATACTTACGATCCTACAAAAATGCTATCAAACCTGCTACTTCTCTAATGGAAACAACTTAGTTTAGGGCTAGTTTGTAGGGAGAAACAATGCCTTTTATTAGAACAACTGATATAATTCACTTCATTTATATGCTTCACTTACATCCTTAGAGCATCACGGCTACATTATTATTTGCAGTTTACTCAGAAAAGGGAAAAGTGGATTAGATGGCATTCTTGGAACAGAGTTTCGGCTCTCCTGATAGCAATGAACAACAGTGATTGCACTATACTCTACAGTGCAGAAGGACAAATAGCTGAAAAGCTAAAAGTCAACCCATACACTCAGACTCTGCAGTTTTCACTTGACACTTCCGAAAGAAAGAGAATTGTAGTAAATGTTATGTAAAAAAAGTTGCCGGAATATTTGTCAAAATTAAATGAACGCCCAAATGTAGTCCTAAATGATTCTCATAAACATAAAGTAAGCAGTAAAAACACTTTAGGAGCATAAAATAAGCATGGCAGATCTCTTGCTGGTTTTGATCTTAATTCATTTGCTTTTAAATTTTAATTTGGTTTATAGAACAAATAGTTTGGAAGAACACGTTTTTGCAATTATTAAACAAGTGTAATCATTCTAACTAGTAAGTTTACTGCTTACATTGACTTTCTACTACTTACTTGCACTTACACTTTGAACATTTTGATTCACTGGAACTAGGATATGGGAAATTTATTTCACAGTTTTGCTATGGGCTTCCTTTTTGAGTCTGGACAAATAGCTAAAAAGCCTTAATGCCCCTTTTCTCCAAACTTTGTCTGTTTACATGCTATGTTCACTTGGAAAAAGATTATATTCTACCATATGAATGTATACATAGAATACACTGTGAACTAATAGATTAACAAAATGCAAATGCTACTTTTTTCACTGTAACTGCATACGCTAAATAGACAAAGGCCAAATTCTTTCTGCAAATATGCCATCTTCCTATTGAATACTCAGCTATTCTGTGTAGCAAGCTGCAGTAAGTTTTTATAAAGACACAGACAAGCAAGCTTCATATGCATTTGCCTGGGATTTAACATTAACAATATTTAACCTTTAGTGTATTCAGCAGCAGTACCACTTAAACTGGTTTAAACAGCCACCACCCTCCCTGCCCTGAACTGGTTCCCACCTCCACACCTCCCCCACTGATGTCCTGGCACATGTGAAAGCATGGCTCTGCAGTAACCTGGATCACAGAGGTCATCTAATTGAAAAACAAACTATTTCTGTTGAGCTTCGAGTCAGTTCTGCACAAAAACAGAGGTTTTTTACGTAAAATCATGGAACAAGCCTGCTTGGAGCACATTTGTGGGCGCATGGAGTAAAAGATGTTTGGGGACAGTCAGCATGGACTGACGTTTGACTCACCAGATTGCCTTCAGTGGTGAAGGTTTGTGAACGAGGGGAGAGCAGAGCATGACATTTACCTTGACTCTAGCAAGGCGTTCAACTCTGTCGCTCACAGTATTCTTGTATCCAAGTTGAGACATTATGGTATGGATGGGTGGACTACAGGGTGGGTAAGAAACTGTTCGGATGGTTGGGCTCAGAGGGTGATGATTAATACCTGGAGGCCAGGAAGAAGCAAAGCACCGTAGGCGTCTATCCTGGGAGCTGTCCTGGTTAACACCTTCATTAATGACCTGGAGGAAGCAACAGTGTGCACTCACCAAGCCTGCAGATCTTAACAATCTGAGGAGGGACCAGTCAGTACACTGGGAGGCAGGGCTGCCTCTGAGTTCACTTTTTCGAGCTCACTTTTTCCCCAAAAGGACAGTCGATCAGCAGCGCAGACTGCCCAGGGATGTCATGCAGTCTCCATCTTTAGAGATTTTCAAGACCTGGCTGGATAAAGGCCTGAGGAATGGGGTGTGACCATGCTGCTGATCCTGCCTCAAGCAGGAGAGATCCCTTCCAACCTGAAGGATTGTGTGATTCAGAAGAGTCAGGGAAGGCTTAAACTGCCTCTGCTACTGACCGGCCACATATAGCAACCTGCACCATTTATCCCTGAGGTCAAGCATTTCGAACATGTTATGTCAGCAATTAAAACACAGCACTTTCAGCCCTTAAACACACATGGAAAAGGAGTACTGTGGTATCACACACTATACAGTAACAACTACTGGATAACTAAAGCAAAGACTTCGCTGCCAGAGCTGAGGTTTATCTTTCTGTCTCTGTATAGTCTATATATCTGTGTATTTGTGTCTATGAGTATGGAGTGATATGAATGCTTCAGAGGTTTATCCCATTCATGTTTGTTTCTGTATTGCATAAATTTCTTAACTATCTCAAGATTATGGGGAGTGAAATACTTAAGAAGCTCTTTGAGGGGCTGTAACTGGTTGTTAGGGTGTGGAGAGGCTTGTATTATGCAGCACGTATAATCAGAAATCACACACCTAATGAAACTGATCTTTACAGACACACTGGTGCTGAGTGGATGCAGTGCAACACAGGCACAAGACTCTCCTGGATCTATTAGGAAACAATTGCGCTGTCATGTGCTTGTGTGCATTTTCCAGAGAAAGCACTGGATATAGGAGCAAGAATAAACAGCAGTACCTCACCAGTTCTCATTCACCCCCTCTTTACACCTGAGACATGGATTAACAATGTTCCTTTCACAGTATTTTGTAAGGCAGGCATACATGATCCTCACCTTTTCAGATGACGAAACAGACTCACCGAGAGTAAATGGCTTGCTCAGCATCACATGTTAAATCTGTGATGGAATCACAAAGAACACCCACATATTAAGGTCAGTATGTCCTATGCCTTTCTAAGCTCATATTTCATCATCTTCTACTGCTAAATTAGGTGACTAGATAAGAGAATCTGTTTTCTTATCTGCCTGAGAACCATCAGCTGCGATCTATTCTTCTACCTGTGTTTTTCCTTGGCATAGTGTCTGTGTACAAATGCATGTTAGAGGAAAAGAATATTAATGTTCACCCTCCCAGTACTTCACCACTGTGGAAGATGCTGAAATCCCCCAGACTTGTTCCCCTCTAGCACGTTGGCCTTGTGTAAGAAGAACAGGGGAAAGAGAACTTGTGAGAGGGAGAGGGAGAGAGACAGCTGGGAAAGAAAAGGAAACTAGTGGAAGGAAAATAAAGATCAAAGAGAGGAGATGGAAACACAAAAATTATGAAGGACTGGATAGGAAGGATGAAAGAGGAGACAAATAAAAAGCAAAAACTGTAGCCAGATAAGAAGGAAAAGACAAGGAAGAGAGCAGAAAAATTAAATTAAACAGAAAGCATATAAAAGGAGGGAAAAGGGGACAGTGAAAGAGTGTCACAGAAGTGGCAGAATGTAGTATCTGATGGTGTTTATTAACTAAATAAAACTGTTCAGGGTTGCCAACTGCCTTTGTTTCAATGTCTTACTCCATGGATTCCAATGGACTATAAAAGGCTTTAAAAATATGGTCCTAATTTCTCAGTTGCATTAGAAAAATGAAAATATAAAGAGCAAAGATTAACATCAGTCACTGTAAGAGCTACACAGTCTAACCTGATTTGCATAGTATACTTTCCAGAAACAAACTTGTGTTTGGCCAGTGCAATAACAAACTGTGGAAAGCTTATCATACTATTCACTGCATCTCATAAGAGAAATCCTGAACAAAATATATTCAGAATACTGTATCATATACAAGGATAGAAAGTGTGTCATGTGGCAGTTTTACATTACTGTTTAGTTAAGCTCTTGGAAAATGCTTTTGAACTTCCTTCCAGATTAGATACAATGATTTTTAGCTTGTGCACCATCATAAGAAAAATTATTGCTATTAGTTTTTATTTAATTCACTTAAACTGCTATAACTTCTTTTTAAAATGCCATAACTCATTGAGAGTTTTAAACATACATAACCAGACTGTCTTTCAACTTAATAGAGTGACGGGAACAGTAATAATAATACAGAAATAAATCTGGGATTTGCTTTTCTAGATTCCCTCCAAGCCCAAGCAAATCAATCTATAGAATATAATGTCAAGTGAAGCAAAGCATCATGTACCAGTCATGAACAGATATCACTACATCATGGCATTAAAAAATACCAGCTCAAAACCTGGCAAATTGCAGAGATGAGCTAATCAAGAAAAAAATGTTTAAGTTGAATTTAATGGGAAAAGATAACCTAATGTAATTAGCTCTTTCTTACTTTTAGTTCTGCTGCAGATATACTTTGTTCACTCTCACTCTGTCATTTTTGTTTTGGAATACTAGTTCAGCCTGCCTTCCCATATAAGTCTCTTACATCCTTCAAAGTAACTGGGGTCAAAAATCACACATCTTTATCCATCTTCAGGCAGTCGGTGGGCACTATGTGCACTCACCTTAGGTTTAGTATTTCGTATATGTGTACTCCATCTTTAACTTTTTCCATTGAAGTATTGACTACTTTCATACATCTGGGTAAAGTATTGCCTTTCTTCTTGCAAAGGCGAGGACACTGACATTGATTCTCATGAGCCTTTAATTTAAAGAGGACAATATAATGGAAACATTATGTGCACACTTGTCTGCTCTCAACTACATGATTCATCATTATCACAGAACTTTTAATACAAGTTTTCAACTGAGAATGCCTCTTCTGGGCCAGACGACAACTTTTCTTTTTTGAGGTTTGCCTTATGGGACACAGCAGGTAATAGAACTGAGAATGAGCAGGGTTAAGGAAAATTCCTAAAGAACATCTGTCTACTAGAGACTTTGCTGACACTATTTTTCAAAGGTGACCCAACATAAGCCTGCAATGTGGGTCAGATGCTACCAAAAAATATGAATTTCATCCAGCTGGTCCTCATATCTTCTGTGTGAGGGGGAAGGTGCGGGATGTGAACTACTTGTCATCCCTAGGCAGCAAAAGCCATAAACAAGTCACAGAAACCCTGGAAAATCTAAACAGCAAGACATTGCTCTGAGGCTGATATTGCACCTAATGCTATACGTTTTTCCTCAGCTTAAGGTACATAGAGGGAAAAAAAGAGAATTTACCATTCACTGCCAGGCATGAATGCTTCTGCAACCTGAGCTGACCTCACCTGGCTCCCATGAAGGCCAGGAGAATCCCAAGTCTGGCTCTGTGCATCCAGTCTGTGGTTAGTGGTTTCTTTTTGTGGTTTGGAAGGGGTGGGCATGTCTGAAAGGTGAATTCCTACTTCTTGTGCTTAGAGCCTCATTTTCCAGTCTTTATGGAACAGATCTGATTTTGAATAGGGGCATTCAGTAAGAGTAAATACGAAACTTGGTATCAAATATCATAAGTACCCTAGCTCACCCCCAAACATGAAATTGTGTAATTTTATATCTTACAGAACTACAGAAGTATTCTGGCTGGGTTTAAACAAACTCCTTCCAGTCCAATTAGCAGGGCTGTTAAGGCAGCAGGGGCCGGTCCAAGAAGTAGGGCCAGTCCTGGGGACAGTCATCCCGTGCTGAGCTCCGCCACGGCTGCCTGGCCTCCGCCCTGCAAGTGAGGCCCCGCAGGTGAACACCAGCCCAGCATCAGTGTCACAACAGCGACTGATGTGAGGTCACACTGACTGGCGCTTGTGGTCGTTATGAAAGTTGTGAGGAAATGCGTGTGCCACTTAGGCAATGCTTGTCTCAGGAGGGATCTGTGGCAGACTAGATGAAGATGATTAAAAATCTGTCATAGTTATTTCTCAGATTGGTTCTAGACTGTTTTCGCTTTGGTTTAACCCTCTTCTACCTTCACCCAGGCAGCAGTACAAATGATTTTTTATCTCCTTGTAGTTTCAAAGAGGCTTAGGTGTTTGCATCAGGAAAAAAAGAAGGGTACTTTGTAGGTATTGTCTTTGAGGGTTCAAGGAGGACAATGCTAAGAGGAGTAAAGAAGGGAATATGCTTTCAGCAGTCAGGGTGTAAACATTTCAAAGAGTGAAATAAGTCTGAAAAAGGTATGCCAGCTATTTTGAGAATCAAATTTGAATTTTGAAGATAAGACTTTGGCCTCAGCTTACTTTAAACACTTAAAAATATACCAAAAAAGGCAAGTTCTGCATAAGACAAAAACAAAGCAAATGAACAAATCACTATTGCTTGGGGCCTGATTTGATTAGTCGGTCTGCTTTGGCAAAAGTTAGCATATCATGTATATTACGCTAAAGTCAGTAAGTGTTTAAGCATTATTTCATAGTGGAGTACACAGAAGTAAAGAAATATGATCTAAAAGTCACATACATCAATGGCTTGTACCAGTGTGGAAAGAATGGATAACATTTTGATTACTGCTATGTATGTCAACAGAAAAACTGAGGGTGCACATTTGGTAAATCACAAAATTGGATAAAAACAGATTTATTTACAATTTTGCATGCATACACACAAACACATTCAAGCATACTTGATGTTCACCGAACATCTCACAAAAGGTCATAATAAGTAATAGCCTAAGCATAAAATCCACTTACTATTGCCTAGTTGATGATACCGCTGAAAAACAGGTAACATTTTGCTCACTTTTCAAAGTTTTCACATTTTAGCACTCTATATTCCAGGTGGCAATTTCCCAAGCTGAGCTGATAGACAAGGATATAACGTCATACACACGCAGGCTCTCTCTGTGCGGGAATTATTTTGGTTAGGTGACACTACTGGCAAAATCAGTCGTTACAGTCCCCGGAGGACAGCAATGTGCTGCTAATCTCTTGCTTTCTCTCTCCTCCCTGTGACACTGCCGTGACTCCTGGCGTGTATTCATTAATTCCACCATGAAGGAAGCAGGTTAGGAGGATTTTTCCCTGCCTCCTCTCCTTTTGGTATCAGACTCCCTCTCCTGGCTTCTGGCACCACTGCACCCTTGCCCCCTCTCCCATGCTGCCCAGTCCTAGGGAGGACATGTTGCTTCGGTGTCACTGCTGTCCCCCACAGGGAGCACAAACCACGGAGAGCAGCTAAGTAGCAACATCTGCTTGCCTTCCTTAGAGAGAAACTTGAGGATCAGCTTTCCTGGGCCTGTGCAGGCTCCATTACAGCACTTACTTGTGTCAACATGGGCCTGCCTGTTGCCATTTTCCTGTATTTTCCCTCCAGCTGACATCAGTCGCACATAGCTATCCAATGCAGGCACCGCCAGAGCAAGCTGACCATTGCAGCATGGGGATTTGAAAGGATGTCACATCCCACACTTGCCTCTTCTGAACTGCCTCTGTGTGTATCGGAGGGACCTAGGCAAGCAGTGGGGCCAGCTCTGATTTTATCATGATATATTTTTAACTGCCCATTCTTAGTTTCAAACAATATCCCTATTTCAGTCTTGCAAAATTTCCCTTTTCCAGAATAGTCACCTTGGAGAGGAGGTGCATTATTGACCGTTCGCATTGCAGCTCTACTAAAACTAGCACCAGTTCCCACTGCTTCCAGGGATTCAGAAAGCCTCCTACCCTAAGCAAAGACTTATTTTGGAGATACCTAATACAACAGTGAGCAGATGGGATGGTGTGATGCAGAGGAGCAGGAAAATGGACAGCAGGAAAAAGAGTCTACCTCAACTGGTCTCTCCCTTATCACAGAGGTCATGGACTAAGTCAGAAGTCAAGGTTAACTAACTTTTCCATCCTAGATTGTGAGGCCAGAGAATTTGAGGCACAGATGATTATGGAAAAGATAGTAACAATCTTTTCCACTTTTAGATCAATAAAAGTAGGATTTTATCCTAGTTTTGTAAAACTTTTTACCAAAGTGGAAGGGAATTTACTGTGTATATTTTACTGTCATCCATAGAAACATTGAACACATCTATTTAAAATAGTCTTCTATTAATAGCAAAGAAAAATAAATAGAAATATGATTTAATGGCCGACTTGGTTACAGTTATTCATAACTTAATGTAACTTTACCAAAAGTTGCCTCCAATTATATCATAAAATTTAAAATAAACACTCACCTGAAGAATTCTACATTTCGTAACAAACCTATTTTCGTTAGTATAGTAATGCTACTCAGGATAGCCAAGTTATTTCAATGACCCCTTAGAAAAGTCTTGCAATGACACATCTGAAATAAATTTTCTTTCACAAGGGATTAAAACTCTTGGATCTCTAAAAGCAAAGATAAATTTTTGCCCTGGTTGCTAATTTTCAAAAAGGCCAGGCATGAAACAGGGAAAATGAATGTCTTCCCTTATGGGAAAAATTTACTTCTCAAAATGAATCTATTTATGGGATTGGAGTCTTTATCTTTTAATAATCTTTAAGAAATTAAGTTTGTACATACTAGACCTTTTGCTCAATTACTTCTTTAATCTACAGTGACTCTATTAACATTATTTGCTACTTCTGAAGTAATGGTTTTTGGAATCAGAATCGAGTTTTGCCCCGATCCAGGACTCCGTTTGCCCATGTTGTGGTAGAGCAAACAGGCATAAGCTGCAAGCAAAGCCCAAGCCAATGGATTATGAAAACTAAAAAAAAAAACCCTCTAGATAAGGAAACCATTTTCTCTATTACTGTAAGGTAGCATAGTTATGACCTATGATTTTTTGAAAATAAACTGGATTGCCATGGCAACCCATCATGAATTTTTCACTTCAGGAAGAATTGCATGTAGAAATTGTATAGAAATGCTGCATAGCAGAGATTCCCACACATTGCCAGACAGCCACTATTAGAGTTACTAGTCTGCTGAAGCTTTCTCTTTTAATAACAAAATTAATTATGAAATTAATTCATGATGGTCACATGCACGTAAGTCCTTTTAATGCAACATTTAATTTCTTTTAATGCAACACTTTCTCTTTTGGAAGGGATCACCTGTGTCCTTCCATGGAAGGACTCCACTTCCTTAACATAGGTAGTGCTAGTGGTGGCAGTGGGAACAGGGAGAGGGAAGACAGGTTACCTGGGCACCTGCTCATCCCATATTGTCCCAGCAGCCCTGCTGCTCTCTGTCCACACTAATGCCAGCCTCAACCTCTTTGGGGTCGCTGGGCTGGACTGCAGTGAATATGCTACTGTTGAACTGAGTGGGAGGTATTGTTGAAGCATTATTTGCAAAGGCAGACCCCAGAGCCAGAGAAGTAAGCAGGGTTTCCTGTCTTGCAGAAGAAACTCTGCCTGTCTTGTTTTACCCATTTGCTGCTTACCCCTGAAGAGGTGTAGGAGTAACAGCTGTCTTAGCAAAGGTCTCACATTCTCCTCTCTTCTAACTTGACACTCTTTCTTATTCACTTGCCTCTGTAGTGCTTTTACGAAGTGCAGAACTGTGGCAACTTCACACATTTTATGCTCCATTTTCTGCATGCAATATATTGATTTTCTGCTGTTTCTTCTTCCAAACATTTTGAGAAGGAATTCTGGACCCTTATTTTTATTTGTTTTTTTTCTGCTAGTTCTCCAAGGCAACCAAATCTTGATGGTTTGATTTACAAAAAGACTAATGGATTCATGCATGCTTCTGCATAGCTGGTCAGACGTGTGCAAGCACTTTTGTTTGGCTCCTTACAGGCCTGCAAGAGCTTGTGACTTCCCTCTGGTTGGTTCCAGACCCTTTTCTCTTCTCCTGGCTGATGCACCGTAATGTAATACTGCAACATCTCATAGAGAAAACCCACCAGAACTGGCGAAATCTCTCTCTGAGCCTGACTTGTGTTCAGCCATTTCTTTCCACTCCTCAGGAGGTATATTAACTCTACCTTCATGACAGGTGTCAGAAGAGATCCTCTAGCACTTCTTAGGTTTAGTGTTGCTGACTTGTGCCCAGATACAAGGAAAGAAATTAAGCTCTTTGGCCAGCAGTGCTCCAGCCTCATTTCTACATCCAGATGTATTTTTCTGTTGTCTTTTTATGATGGTGCCTGATCCCAATGGAGCTGAGATCCCAGCAGTTGTAGCACTTGATCTTGTACTATATAGCATGTTTCTATGTGTAGAGTCTGTATTCCTCTGATCAGCCCCCAGCTTTTCAGACCTTTCATTTTAGATGGTTCACCATTATTTGAACTAGCAAAGCCTTCAAAAATTGCCTTAGGGCTTTCTTCATTGCAGATCCTCTTTTGTCATTTGCTTCACAGTCACCGTGACAGCTTAAAACTAATTTTTAATGTTTCTGTCTGATTCAACTCCTTCTTCCCAGCTATGAATAAGTCTTGTGGTTGCTTTCTGTTGATAGCTACCTGTCAGACCCTTCTTGGCTCTCAAAAACAAAGTCACTTGGTGAAGTTTTACCCATCTCTTGCTGCAGCGATCACATCTCCTGACTTTCTCTATAGATGAATGGATGATTCCAGTCCATCCATGATGCTGTTTCAGACTCTTTTTTCTCATCCATGAGTATGACCTGCAGCTTCTCAATGCTTTGCATATGACATTAAAATGCGGTCACACTGCTCAATCCTTCTTCCCTAATCTTTCTCCCACTTGTCTTTTTCCCACTTGTCTATGCATTTCACTCTGCACACCATGAGGATGCACACCTTTGGGTACAATCACTCCTGTTTTGCCCATCTTTAGTGCACAGAAATAACTCCTAACTTTTCTTTCCCATGGCACAGGCACCTTCTTGTACCACTTTCAGTGGGCAGCCTAGTGAAAGGGAATGAAGGGCACCAGGCTGCATATTGGTTGTGAAGATACCATAGTGGCCTATTCCAGCCCAGTCTTATAGGTAGATGGAAGGTCATGGAGCCTTTCCTGTTCCTTCTCCCCTACCGAGTGCAGGGCATGACAGATGTGTAGAGGAGTGCCTCTTGCAAGACTTACAGCTGCCTTAAGCCATGATATATGAACAGGTAGAGCAAAGGGAAAATTAGGAAGGCAGAGAGAAGGATGGACACTTTCACCTACAGAGCCATGCTGCTAGTTAATGTGCACAGTGCAGAATTAGCTTCATGTTTGTGGCCCAGCTGTAATGTAGCAACAGCTTCTTGTTCACAGGCATCTGGATGGGGCTTTTGCTTCAAAAATCTTCTGCTTTTGCTTACAAAGAAGTGAGTTTGTGCTACCAGGTACGATCACAGGAAGTCTAAAGTGATTGGGGCCAAATAGATATCAGTAAATCTGGGAGAGCTGCCAGTACTCATGCCACAGGGGGAGGCACTCCAGGGTACCTGACCTTGTACTAAACTCTTCAGTTCTTTCAATGTTGGCTATCTAAGTGGCTCTTCACCTTTGTTCCCTTATCCAGATCCTACTGGTGGCCAAGGTGCAGTGCTAGCCAGACACAGCCACTGGACAAGAGGGCAGAGAGAAAATGGCTAAACTGTTTTCAGGAATGTCCATGTAATTGTTGTTTATTTTAACATGGAGTCTGAAGCAGATAAAGTACAAAACCAAAATACTCTCTTCCCTACCTGAAAAAACTTACAATCTAGTTGAGGACATAACCTGTCACATTCCTCCTCATAACTGTAATCATAATTATATTATCTGTTATCTACCATTCCTCTCTCTGCCTCTGCTTTGCCAAAAATACAGCTCTTCATTGTCCATCAGCCCACATCTTCTTGACTCTCTTTTGTAGTTTCTCTTTCACTGGTCTTGTTCACTCACAACAAGAACTCCAGTAAAATAGCTGAACTGAGAACAAAATACTTTATTTTTCATTTTTCCTCAAAACTCATCTCCTTGAGATGGGCAAGGCAGCGGATGAACTATGGTGCTGTTTATTATACTCAGTTGAAGCAATCAGACTATTTATATGCCCTTTCCTTTCTTTCCTTTCTACGTTTGTCCTCCACACAGAGTATAGGTAGCTATGAGTGATCACTTTCAGTATATGCAAGGACAGCACATAGCACAATTTGCCAAGCTTAACAAGTCCTTACAAATACTCCTTCAATATAAAATGCTAATTAAATAGAATAAAGAAATTCTTACAATAATTTCTATATATTCCTATATGTACGTTGACAGAACCCTGCTCACTTACACAAAAGCTGTAGAGCTTTCCTATAAAGACCTTGTTATGATACATCCTCTGATTCTGATTGCACAGCTTTATGTTCTCAAAGTTATACTTCAAATTTCAGCTTCAAAAGACTAAATACCATAAAAGAGACACTTTTGAAATTGTAGCTGTAATAGAACGTTTGTGAGTGGAAAACAGGTTGCTTTCATATATTAGCTTATTTGGCACAAATGTTCTGTTCTGTTTTGAATTCATACAGTTTGCATCAAACTCAGGAACTAGAATTTTGATTTGACAACATAAACTGCCCCAAATTTCCTGGAAAAGTCTGAACAATAGTGATCCTTTAGCTGAACAGTGCTTGAGTCTGGAAGGCAATCAGCATTTGAGTTTGAGTTTGTTATGCAACCAGGAGCAAGAGTGTTTCAGGCAACTTGAATTTTAAAGTGAACAATTTGCATTGTACTGTAACCACTTTGTCTCCGAATAGCACAGGGCCCCTGTATACCACTGCTCTCCTCCTCACTGAGAGCTTGATTCCTCATCGCTTTGTACCTCTTGAAGTCATTTGTGTCTGTGTAAAGTAGATATTAAAAAAATACCATTTTGCTTTAATTATGTTTCATACATACTTTGCACAGAGTGCAGGGAACAGGCTCTATATGTCATTCCAGCTGTCTCTTAGAGTAAACAATATTTGCCTGACTCTTGCACCCCCCCCCCCCCCAAAATTTCCTTTTATCACATTAGCATCGTAAAGGGAATATAAAGAGGGTTAAATAGGCCAGATGGTACCTCTGGGGGTGAGGGAATGCCCTGCCAGAGTGCTCTTAGACCACTTATCCTCAGCTTGTGGCATGGGAGCTGGAGATTCCTATGCTCCAAAATGTGTAAATAGGGCTGACACCAGCTGGGTACTGAGTCAGTTATTAGGGAAGGCAGAAAATACAGGAGCTATTGAATCTCAGACCACAAAACCATTAACTCAATGGATGCATTTTCATATCTGCAGGACCTGGGCCATTAGATGACAGGGAAAGATTAAAAAAAAAAAAAAAGAGAGAGAGAGAGAGAGAGACTGAGAGACTTTAATCAGAGTTTTGTGAAGTGTGTTAATTATCTACAGGGAATGAGATACTACAATGAAAGGCTCTGGTTTCAAATCCCTTTTCTGAGACTCTGGAGCTTGCGTTTGTTCTGAGTGAGCAGCACATTGGGTAAGGACTCTGGGGTAAACCTAGAGTGGATGTGTTTGGTGATCAGCAGACTGTGTAATGAAATACTGATGCAATACATTTCCCATTCTTCTGCAGGGGAGTCCCTCTGGGTTTGGATGTAGCTATATTTGATATTATGAAGAAGTTAAAATTGGTAATAAATTTGTGCATATCTTTCCCTATAAAACAAGTATGACTTTTGATGCACTGACTATTATATGTGGAACAGTTTTTCCAAGCAATAGAACATTTCTGCCTTGCTATATTTTCTTTTAGCAATGTGGAGCTGTATTAGCACATGCACACCACGTATTAGCAGCTACAGCAAGCAAGCTAAGGCAGTTATCAGGGATCAGTGAATCTCAGCCAGCCTGACCCCTGCAAGCCTAGATGACTGCTCCTTTGCCATTGCCTTCTGTGTATTTGTCCCTGCATCCAGTTACTTTCAGCTTCCTTTTCACCAGTCTGTACTACTGCCTCTAATGTAGGCTTCTGGCAGTATCATAACAGATATAGCAGATATGAAGCACCAAGTTGGACCTGAATTCCCATTTGCTTTTTTAGCTTTGTAATCTCTAGCTTATATGACCAGCAGCATCTTTTCAAGCCCCAGCAATTCTGAAGACAGCTGCCAGGATGTTTCAAAGGTGCTTCTTGCAAGAACAAGCCTAACTTTCTTAGACATCTCTCTCAAGCAAGTGTTTAAAATGCCACGGTCATACACTTTGAACTGCTGGAGTCATCTACACCTTCTTGCCCTCCTTCAGGCTTTTCAGGGAAACCAGCTAAAACTGCACTCAGCAGCTGCATAACTCCACTACAACTCCTCTATGTCTCATGGGCGCAGCTGTCAGCTGGGTGAGGATCCCGCAAGAGGTTCGGCCAGAGCACGGTCACCTCCATGGGCAATGCTATGGAAACGTATCTGCGGGATGCTGACAGCTGCATAACCTGGAGTTGTGATGCTACAAGCAAAGCAGGGCCAGGCCTGGTCAATGATTATAACCAACGACTGTTTATTAGTATCTTTACCCAGGTTGTTGAGCAAATTATGACTCTCCCTTCTAAGCCGGGCTCTCACTAGATGGCAGTGCAATGCAGCTGCGGGAATGCTGCTTTTGGGAGGCTCCCAGGATTTGTGTTAGAGCAGCCCAAAATGGGTACGTCTCTGGTGCTTGTTCACTCTTCACGTTTGTCTGACTGAAGCCTAAGCTATCTGTGAAGGATTTCCTGTAGATTTTGACAGTGAAAGAAAGACAGGATTCACCAGATGAATAGTCTTTTCCCCTGTTTCAAAGCATCTAGAAGGATTTTTCTGGACTGTTTCTTCTAACAGGCATGTGGACAGCAGTTGTTTTTCTCACATTAAAATAAGGTCTATAGGACCCTGTAATGCTTCGTAGCTCACTTGCTTTAACTTGGAATTGTACAGCAGAATTATACCAATGTATTAGAAGATCTTTATGCTCTTAACTAAATTGGAACTAGAAAGTGGAATTTCTATTTTCACGTGGTGCTTTAAAACTCACACTCTTTTGAAACTCCTCAAAATAGAGCTTAAATGTTATGGAGACCTTGTTCTAGCCTCTGTAGAAATTTCCTCCTCCCTGACTGAATATGTATAAGGTAATACACGTTGCAGCTGACTAACAGGATCCCGCATATAATGGGGAGCAACCGGAATTTCTTGAGTGAGTCAGCTGGACACAAACCGCTCGTTACAGATTGTGCTGGAGAAACTGAACGGAGGGAGAGGCTGGAAATATGTGGAATTCCACTTTAACTGCAGAGGAATCAACTTTGGCTAAAGCAGGGCACAAGGGTGCTAAATAAACAACTGTGCTTGAGGCAATACCAGCTCTTTTTCACTTTTTTTTTTTTTTTTTTTTTTTTTTAGGAAGGAATAACTATAACAAGTGACCTACAGTAAAAATCAAAATTGCTTAATGTGAGTGGACTTTTCACACATAAGACAAGCTTAGAACTAGGAAGTTCATGCTATGGCAAAAGTCAAGATCTAAAAAATTATTTGAATATAGTGCATAATTAGACAGTCTCCAGGACAGAATGCAAAGGAGAATTATAAAGCATCACTCTCAAGAAAGCTTCTAGTTTTAGGAGGATGACTTAATATTTATACACAGATGTACACATGCAGATGCATATTTCTGTGTGAGTCTGGGTTTGAGGTATGTTCTTGTTTTATATCTGACTTTGCAGGGTGTTTAGTTAGGATAGAAACATACATTGAGGGAGGTGATCCTCCCCCTCTACTCAGCCCTAGTGAGGCCACATCTGGAGTACTGTGTCCAGTTCTGGGCTCCCCAGTACAAGAGAGACATGATGGAGCTACTGGAGCGAGTCCAGCAAAGGGCTACTAAGATAATGAAGGGACTGGAGCATCTCTCATACAAGGAAAGGCTGAGAGAGCTGGAGAAGAGAAGAGTGAGGGGCGAAATCTTATCAATGCGTATAAATGTCTGAAGGGAGAGTGTAAAGAGGATGAGGCCAGACTCTCCTCAGTGGAGCCCAGCGACAGCACAAGAGGCAATGGGCACAAACTAAAACACGAGAAGTTCCATTTGAATATGAGGAAAAACTTCTTTACTGTGAGGGTGAGAGGGCACTGGAACAGGTTGCCCAGAGAGGTTGTGGAGCCTCCTTCCTTGGAGATACTCAAAAGTTGTCTGGACATAATCCTGGGCAATGTGCTCTAGGTGACCCTGCTTGAGCAGGGGAATTGCGCTAGCTGATCTCCAGAGGTGCCTTCCAACCTCAGCCATTCTGTGATTCTGTGATATTCTGAGCCAATGTAAGAAAGCAAAAAGATCTTTGGAAGGAATATGGCCATTTCTAGCAGGCAGGGCATTTCTATCTGGCAGGGGGTTTCTGGAAGGAGTGGTCCCAGTTCTGGTGATGGGGAAACAACACTGTTTCATCACCACAAGACAGCTTTTTAGACATTCCTAGAAAAGTCTCGCTATTTCCAGAACTCTGCTTATTTATCAGAGCCGGCACATCTCATCAGAATGAATTTTTAAATAAGCTCACATTAGGTGGGCACCTCAACAAATGGCTAAAGAAAGCAATCTTGGGCAACCTTTACGAATGTGTTCCCCACTACGGCTTTTGTATAATTGTCATCCTAATCAATACCTGAGTAATTGAAATCCTCCAAGATCAAAGCTGTGACCTTCTGCCTACCTTCTCTCCTGATCTACTTTCTCTGATTCCAGCAGAGGATTGCAAAATCCAGAGACAGATGATTATCTTTGTTGTCCTAAATGCTGACTATACGGCCTCTGCTCTGTCTGCCAAAATATATCCCCTCCTTACAAGCTCAATATCATCCTCCCATTTTCTCCTTCTGAAATTGCTGCATCATGTTGCTCACTAAAAAAAAATCTTCTGGTGTTTCTGCACACAAGATGTAATTGCATTTTTTATCATAATTTAAACATGCTTTTTAGGATCAATAGCCATTTTAATTATTTTGAGAAAAATAAAAGCGTATTTCTACACATCCATCATCATTTCTGATCTGGTGTTGCTTCTCTTAGGGGAGATATCCTGACCGCAATATGAGAAATGGTGAATTTAATGGATTTTCCCTTCATGCTTTTTTATACTATTTCCAGCATATTTAGATGCAATTAAATTATTTTGAAAGATTGATACTAAAAGGCACAGTAATTATATTTGATTGTTAACATAACATGATAGAAAGTGTTTAGCTTGATATAGCCCATTGACAAATGATCAGAAAAGTATTATATAATCAATGTTTTTTGCAAGCATATTTTCTTCAAATGTTCAAGACTTTGTAGTTTACAGGAGAAAAATTTTCTCCACTCCCAAGAACTTAAGACTAAAAGCTTCAGTCTTGTAATGAGATTGCAGAAACCAGATCCCTGAGTCTGCCTCAATCCTTGGTGAAATCAGCAGGTTCTGCATAGTGTAGGAATCTACACAAATCCTATTTCAAGACTAGGTATATCAACATGATGAAACAGTAAAAAGTGATATTAAAAATTAGCAGCTTGGATGCGGTAAAGGAATATAGCAATAATTAACATTTTGGCATATATTTTTTAGAGTTCTGCTTTTTTAACCAAAAATTAAGTAATCATTTATTTTTTTTAAACTTATGTGCTTTTTGTAATGGATTTATTGCAGATTTCAGTGGCTACTGCCTTGGCAATGATTTTCATACATTAGGACAATAAAGCATGTTGCTACTGAAAAAAATAATGGGGCATCACATCTAGTGCTAGAGAAGCAAGTGGGCCTATGACAGGCCCAGTATATTAAACATTTTTGTGAATTTCTGTTTAGCAATAGGACAGCTCCACTGGTATCATAACATAGAACTGACTCATATTCAACAATCTGCTCTTTCAGATAAGAAACATTTCATTTCTAATTTTTTGAAAAGTAAGATTAATTAGTTTTGTACAAATTTTATTGTAGAATTTTGTAGTTTGTAATTGATTAGTTATTTTTTCTAAGCTATTCATAAATCTTAAATGTTGAAAAATTTCCACTCATTTTTGGGAATTAAGCAGATTTCTAGTTATCAGGGCTTCTTTTTCCAAGACCAATCCTAAGTGCACCTTTCCCCCCCCCTTTTACTTTATTTGATTCTGGGTAGTTGAAAAATCGTATCTTTTGTCTAATCAGCTTGAAATTGCTGAAGCAAGATGAAGTTAAGGCTGTCCTTTCAGAAACACAGTAACTGATGAAAGGTTTTTCCATTATTTGTATAACTTGCATAATGTCTCACAGTAACAACAATATCTATCAGAAACATGAGAGATTCAGCAAGCAAAAACAGATTTAAAACTAGTCTATACATAATCCAGGTTTTTGGGCACTGTGGCCCTTCAGTTTCCTGGTTATTTCTAGCCAATATACTTCAGAAAGCTTCACAGCTCAGGCCTCTTTGCCCCTATTAGCCTCCTTTTTATTTGATTTGAAATCACTCTAAGGGTAAGAAATCACACTAGCTGCTAGATACTATCTGTTAATTGCTCCTGCAGGTAACGAGCACACTAAGGGGCAAAAAAAGGTTACAAGGTCTATAGAGACAGGTCAGAAATGCATAATTTATGCTTCTTTCAACAGTTAGCATAGTAATGTCTCTGTGTGCAGGGTCTATCTTTTGCAGTTCAGCCTCCAGCTTATCAGATATTTCATTTTGGATGGTTCACCATTACACAAACTAGTGAAATCCCCCAAAGTCTCCTTAGAGCTTTTTCCTCCTAAATCTTCTTCTGTCAATTGCCTCACCTATTCAATGGTGAAGGATTTTTCCATTTTCCTGCTCGTTGTTCCTCTCCTCACTTCCCCACTTGCAGTCCAAAATAAGTGCCAAGTAGTGAAAAGTGTTCAAAATGATTAAATTGGCATCTTGTACTGCTTGATTGCAATGCAGATATTATTAGTAAAAATGAGCAATGACTGTAGGACCTTTGATATAATTGTTGTTTTCTTTATGTTGACAAAGCATAATGTCTGTGTTGACATAAAGTTGTTACTCAGTGGTTATAAAGATCTTAAGAGACAGTGAAGTTAACTCTGCAGTATACAATAGGTATTTATAGTTATTAGAGGAATATCTGTAAAACACAGTGCAAGATCTGAACACCTTGTAACTATCTGTGTGAACTAGTTAAACCAGGCTCTAGGAGTGGGCCAGATAGTTCATAGTTCATCCCTGGAAGACAAGTTTCCTTATGCGTCCCCTTCCAAAGAAAAAAGATGCAGTATTTGTAATACAAGTACTTGCAATCAAGAGTACTTAATCAGCCTCTGGACTTTTCTCCTTTGCCCTAACAGTCCTCTGAAACAACTCACAGATTTTAGCGGTGCCTGTATTGTTCTGTTCAAACAATCTTACTGATGAAATCTCATTTATCTTCTGATTCACTGAATTCAGATTGTGTCTGCCGGTATGAATAAGACAAACCAGCTGTACAAGGACACTCCCAAGGTATCATATCACAGCATTTTCCCCACAGGGTGATCTTGTTGCAGGTGGAACAAGCCATTCCCTGACCCTGAAAGCAGCCCTCTGTCACTGAGCTATCATATCTGCCTAGACATTATAACTCATTGTACAATGCGCGACAGCATTAAGTCACAAACATTTTATAAAGTCTTTCTGTCATTACTGCAAGTCCAGAGCACAACTGCCATTTGATCAACAATGAGTTTTTTATGTGCAGCATCCTCCTTTAATATTCATGTTAATCTAACTTTTAGCGCAAGGCAGGAAAACTTTTCGTGGAAGAGGAATCCCGAATTCCTCAGTCTAACACAGTGCAAACTCCCTGCATGCATACTGAACCACATTAGAGTTCTCCGTTGCAAATTTTGCAAGCACCTACTTTGCAATGAAAGATGCAGAAAAAAGTAAGTGTCCATCTCCCTTGATTTTAGCCGTTTTAAAGTCAGATATCAAAACTAAACTGATTATCTAGGCACCATCTCTAGTCTGTGGAGAGAAGCAAGGAAAGGAAAGTCATCCCATCTATCTTAGATGCTTCACAAAAAAGAAAGAAACCCCTTCAGATGACTCTTTCTCTTAAATGGCTATAAAAGTAGCTTAGACTGGACACCTAACTTTTAGCAGAAATAAAGTTTGGAGAGATTAATTCCACTCTTCATATACAGTTTCCTCAAAATCATCTTCACAGTTCAGCAAGGTTTTAAATACATGCCCAGCTTTTCACATGTGAATAACTCAAATCACATGGATGCGGTCACGTATCTTGTTATGCCAGTGCTCGACACTTTCTTGAACTGAAACCATAACTGCCTGTGTGGCTGCCTCTGTTACAGTCCAGGCTGTTTGTTTATGACACTAATTCTCTTTGTTTATGACACTAATTCTCTTTAGCTTTCTTGAAAGGTAGCTTCAGTGTTTTAGAGGGTAAATGGAAAAAGTTGTTCTAATCTCTTGGTATTTTCAAAAGATGCATTGCTTCATTTATGGCCATGACCTGTGCTGCATATCTGACTAACAGTTTGAATTATTTCTGCTTCCCTTTGCCTAAACCTTTTAAATTTATTTATTCTCTGCTGTTATTTACTGAGACTGTTTTATCCAGCTCTGTAAAATGTCTGGGACACAGATGGTATGAAATACTCCACACGTAAAAAAGACTCAGTGTTCAGGCAGCTCCCAAGACAGTTGATGGTAGGGATTACAGTACTGCGCCATAAATTGTATCAGTATTGTGTAAGCAAGATATTGACATTTGATGTTCCCAATTAAAAAAAAAAACAAACAAAAAAACCTTGCCACTTTTTCGAGCAGCTTCCAGTGTTTTCTTCACATGAGAGCCTAGAGCGAATATCCAGACTGTTGACACCTTTCCCTTGTTATAATGCTAATTTCAGGCAAAATTTTCCTCTACAAATGGCTGAGCAATATCTAACTTAAGATAAAGTTTTCCTCTTCTGTTGGCCTGTTTTATGCTCTTGGCATAAAACTCCCACTGAAGACGAAAACAGCTGGATATCAGAGCAGTATATATGAGAAGGTATGGATCAAAAGCCCACTGAAATCAATGGAATAAGACCAAGCCCCCCCAGAAAATCAGACAGCAGAAAGGAGAACATTGCTAAAATAAGCTCACTGCAGATAGCTTGAATTCAGGCAGGAAACAAAACAAGCCAAAATAAACATCACTTCATTTAACATACAAATCATAAGAGGCACCTGAGCCAGATGATCAATGATGGTTGGAAGAATTGGCATATTCCAGTGGAATTCACTTAAAATAAGCACCCGCAGTAGCCACATGACAGTGGATGATGTCTGCGAAGCATAATTCAAACTCAGGGAGCAGAACCGAGCCCGAGCATGAGCCAAAAGCAGTGCGAGTCTTTATCTATCAAGAACCAAAGCTGAACCTGAAGCTGAAATCTTTGTACAGCTCCAATTAGAAATGAACTAATACTTTTTCCCAGTTACCAGTTCAAAATAATATGTCAGCTGAAAACTGGCCTGGAAGGGCGAGACAGCGTCCCTGGCTTTTCCAGCTGACGTGGCAGCGGGGACGGCCAGCCTGTCTCTCTGCAGGTCGCCTCTCCCGAGGCCGCGGCAGGCGCCAGCACTGGCCCGTTGCTTCCCCAAGCGTCACAGCGGCAACCTTAGGGGCCCAGGAGGCCACCCAACATGGGGCAGAGAGGGCAGGAGTCGTTCCCTAAGGACCACCTGCCTTTCTTCAGCACGATGCTGCAGAAGGAATTGGTCCCACTGCATCTGAGAATGGCTTTGAGTGAAGCTTCTGCAGGGGGAGAACTAAAATACTGACTTAAAGTTTAGTGGATCAGTTATGTATTTGCACTCTGATAGCCAGTACCGGTGCCTGTTTATCTCTTTCTTCCTCTCTCAGAACAGTGAATTTCTGTTCTGTTATTTTAGAACTGGCTTTTCAGTATCGTTGGTTTGTAGCACTTCCTGGCAACAAGAAGGTATAATTTTAGCATATTTTGGCTTTTATGCCATGCTCTCTCAATTTTCCTCCTTACCTCCTTTTGTTCTTTTTCTCCTAAGCAGAAATGCAACAGAAACCAGGCACTGAAAAAAATGAATGCTGCTCGCTGACAACAAAATCTAGAGCCAACTTTTGGAGTCAGTTTTAATTTGTATTCCCTGCTGAAACCCTGAAGCTTGCTGGGATATGGTAACACACTGGCTAGAGCAATGCAGAAAAAATTTATGATCATGCATCTAACTGATGCTTTTTTTACTTCTTTCTCCTTTGAATTGTTTAAAGGAAGTTTTAGCAGAGGTGCAGATTGCTGCCAAATCTAAATAGATTTTAAGACATCTTTCTGTGACCTGGCAAGGTCAA
The DNA here is from genome assembly GCF_036370855.1 of Dromaius novaehollandiae. Lineage (NCBI taxonomy): Eukaryota > Metazoa > Chordata > Aves > Casuariiformes > Dromaiidae > Dromaius > Dromaius novaehollandiae. The sequence continues at coordinate 135,441,348 of NC_088099.1, forward strand.
CATGCGAAGACAACACAGAAGGGTATTTCTTGCTCCTGTAAAGTCCGTGGATGTTTTGTCACTGACTGCAGTTTGATCAGGATTGTGCTCAGAATGTAACAATCCTGGCTGGGAGAACAAAAAAAAAAAATTAAAATAAATCACTGTTTTCAGAGTTTGGCTAGTTCCAGCCACGCTGCCCCCACTGCTGCTGCCGAGTGCCCGTGACGGTGGGCTTGTCAGGGCTGCAGGCAGAGCCGTGACTGTAACGCACCTGGGCGCAAGCTGGGTCACGCTGCAGCACAGCAGGGAACGCACGGGGGAACTGCTTGGCAGCACCCCGAATGCTTGTCTGGCAACCGTAAAAGGCCTGTGCTTCGCTGCTGTCTGTGCTAACCGAACTAGAACGAAGCAGGTATGCTTCCTTAATAGCACTTCGGTCATACGTTCGTTCATGGGGCATTTGCACCTCTGAAATCCTCATTGACTCATGTTCCTGCAACCTGTGACCATGTGCGGGATTAACTCTCAGTCCTGGGAGAGGAGAAGTGGACATAGTTCTCATGCCTTAGCTGGAGAACAGCACAGATTTAATTTCTGTTTAACTAGAAACCTCTAATCTCAATCCTGAATCCCTCCACAGATAAATATATGCACCACTCGGGGCACCTGGCTTGTTCTTCCCTCACTTTGGCCACCATTAGATCAAATATCTTTTATTTTTGTTGATTTTTTCCCATTTTTATTGCATACTATTGTTTCATCTGTTTATTTGTGTTTCACTGCAGGAGAGATTCAGATAGTTTCCTTCTAGCCTGATATCCTATGTTCCTTTTAGTATTTGACAGATCATGATAAAAATACACTGTGAATAACCTTATAGCCTATGTAATGGCTTTAGAGGGCTCAATATATTTTAATGATTATAAACAAAGATATTCAGCAGCTAAAGCATCTGTTTTTGACAACAGAAATACTGGTTGAAAAAGTCACCTCCCTTTTCTCTAAAATTGATGACATTGTCTTTAAAACAAACAAAAGGCAGGGAAGGAGAAAGTGTGTTTGGGAGGGGGAATGGTGGGGAAGACAGGAAGAAGGAGGAAATAGGATTTATCACTGTAGATTAATAAACCAGAGAATGGATGTTTGGGCAGCAGTGCTCAACTGCAACCACCATCAAATACTCACTGTGAAAAACTAATAAAAATTTTAGCACTCACTGGTGAGGTGCTAATGAATTTGTACATATGTTTTAATGTCCATATGAGTGAAGCAATCAAAAACTAAATATTAGTTAGTTTGTTAATACTACCCTTAAGGAAAGACTTTGTCCTTCATAGCTGTCTATCAGCCAGTAAAAATGTCGACCTACTTATATATAAGTTAACAATTTGAGGGGAATGAGATACCAGTTACTTCAATTAAAAAAAAAAAGGAAAGAAAATCTGACTGTGTTCCAAACAACTCTATTTTTAAAAGATATATATATACACACAAATGATTTTATGGCACTTAAGTAAGAGTAGCATTATAAGTCACCAGAAACCTTGTGACTGACTTGTTAATGGACACAAGATTACAAGATATTCATGATTTCACAGAATATCATAGAAAAACTTACAAATATTTTCATGTCTTTCAAGGTTATATAGATTCAGTTGTCTGACAGGACAACTTGTAAGTTGTGTTAACAAGGATTTAGACAATTCCTATGTGGTCATAAAATATTAACAAATCACAGAAGCGTAAACTTTTTTTAAAGTTACAAGTGCTTATCCATTTGAAAACCTGATTGCCTATTTGCATTCTTATCTCTGGTTCCCTTTTCCTAACTTTAGGTGTGCAATTTTATATGTGTTTCCCAAAATAATGGTAGAGAGTTATTGGTATGTTAATGGCAGAAATAGCGTCTTGGAGACTGCATGTAAAAAGCTTGTGTCCTCATCATTACATTCCAGCTTCCCCCAGACTTCAAATCTTTCTTTCCTTCTAAGCTGTGCATTTGGCAAAGTGTCTGTTCCTGCAACCATGAATTTTGTATCTGAGAGCCGTCTTCCCATAGTCTTGCCAGGAGGGGTATTTTATTTCATGTTAACAGCCGCTTATAGATAGAAAAAAGTCTGAAAGTCTCTAAAAATCTAAGTGGAGTAGTTTGTTCTGCAAAATGCTGAAGTAAGACATTTGTCTATCTTCTACAATACCTTGCAGTTCTGCTCTTAACCTCTCTATATGCAGTGATCTGTCTCATCTGTTTTAAGGCTGCATAATGAACTTGCGGAAAAGTTCCCCAAATGCAGGAGCAGATGAAAATAAGACAAGTCAGAGTCACTGGACTTGCAGGCCAGCTATTTAGTTCTGTTACTGATAATAACCATGTTGTAAGACACTTCAGTGAAAGGTATAAGAAATTCTACAATAACAGTTCAGGAATAACCTGCCATGAAGAAAAGGTCTTTTTCTTACACAGGAAAGTTGGACCTCTGAAATATGTAAGACTGCAAATGCCTCCAGAATTGCTGTATTTTAAGCATTGACTGTCATAATTCTGAATATTATTATTACTAATAGGATTCTCCAATCCTTGTTCACTCTTACTGATTGCTTGGCTTCAGTGGTTCTTTGTGACAAGGTGACCTTATACAAGGCTAATTGTTTAAGAGAGCACTTCTTACCCAATACACAATTTTGACTTTGCTACTTTTCAATTTATTTGTAGTCCTGTAGCTTTCATGCTAGGTGAAGTAGAGCCGATGTGCTTTTCTGGAGATCATTTGCTGCTCCGCACATTTTCTCCAGCTGATCTCTCCCAGAGAGCTTTCCCAGAGCTCTGCTCATTCACATTGCCTCTCTTGTGTCTCCGCTTTAGGAACAAATAGCAGGACCCTGTCTGTGAGGAAGCAGATTTTACTACCCTCTTATATTTAAGCTTTTTTCACGCTGGGAGGCCTTTCATACAGAGGTGAAATGAGATCTCTCTTTAAAATGCTCTGGGTCTTTGCCCATGTGCTTGTTCAAGCTTCAGCTAAAAGTGAATTTTTACAGCTGCTTGAAGTCATTGAGAATTGAAATTTAGAACTGAAATGCTGACACCATCTTCCCCATTACAGCATTTAGCTGCTTCTGCCATACTGCAATCAGCTCTGCATTGTAAGTGTCTGTGTTGTGAGCCTCTCTGATCTAAACATTTGTTAGCCTAAAATATCAATTCAGTTGCAATGCATTATGCTCTGCTCAGAGCTCCCATCTGGCTCCAAAAGCCACGCTGCGCGATGTGCTGCCGAGAAGCCAAGGGCCTGATCCGCCTCTTGCTTACACTGCCGGAAATCTGAAGTAACGGCTTTGAAGTAGATGAAATTACACCACCCCAGCCAGGTGTGGAAAAGAAGACAGCCAGAAGTATTGCTACATAATGTCATGCTTTCCCAGTTTTGCTGCTATCCACATTTTCAGGGAAGTAAAATTCAAAGTCTGAAAGAATGTTAAAAAGTAGAAAACACCTTTTTCTTGAGGAGATGGTCATATCTCCACTTCATTCCCATTGAATCGTCATTCAAGACACTTTCAGGCATTTCTGAGACAGCTCTTTAAAACAAAACTGGCTCCACATGAATGGAAAGTAAAATGATGCTTTCTAAAGGAAATACCAAGAAAAAGGTATAAAATATTAATCACCTAGAAAAAATGCTTTTTACTGAAAACTATTTTAGTGTCTATTATGGTTGGAGGTGAAAATACCTGATTAAAAACCCTTAGCTGAGGGTATTGGTCTCCTGGTGTGCCTTTGGAATCTGCTGGAACTACAGAGGGTTTGAAAAAAAGATTATGGGAAGCCATCACTGGGTTACTGTTGCCTTGGCCTCATGCTGCATGTTTTCTGCCTTCCACTGAGCAAACCCAGAAAAGAACAGTTACTTGGGAAAGTAAAGTTCTGCACTATAAGTCATAATGACGACAAGCCTGCTACGAGCACCCAGACACTAAATGCCAGCATGCCCCTAGGGCCAGGATCAGAAAGATCACCAGCACTCAGGTTTTTCTGGCTTTGGGACACCTTACTTATTAAGCTTCTTTACCATGAGTGACTAACCTGGCAGTTCAAAACAAGCTCTGAAAGCCTTTTTGTGGTGCGAGAGACCTGGGAAAGTTGAAACTCAGCTAGCTGGTGCATGAACAGCCCTTTCCTACCTATCATGTCCCACCTTTCCAGTCACCATGAACCACTCAGTGTGTTTTTCTACAGAATAGGAAAGAAAATATGAAAGCATTGAAGGCACTTGCTAAAACCTGAAAGCAGCCTGAAGTTGCATAAGCTTCTGGAGGGCTTTGGCGCAGGGGTGGCAGCAGATGGCTGAAGGAGGGGGTACACCCCGTCGCCTGCTTGCCCCTGCGCCGGGAACGACAGCACAGCTCACGAAGCAGCTCCCGAGCTATTGCAGATCTTAGCACAGCATATTACAGCAAGCTCAGTTTTGCAGACTGAAAACTGAAGTGAATTGGGAAGTTTTTCATGAGCCATTCAGCTGTCCCCTCTGCAGGGGAGGTGACAGCAGCCTCCCTCAGCGGATTTACTTGAAGCTTTTGACTCAATTATGTGAGAAAGAAAGGATTCCTCTGCACCTTGAAATGTCCGCAGGGTGGTAAAGAGCAAGCAGACGCGATGTCTGAGACACGTAATGGACTGAGATCACCAGTGATGCACTAGCCTCCCATCAGGAGAGTCTTTCTGCCCAGGCTCTTTAACTCACTAGAGCGCACTGGCAACTCATGCACAAACGGTATGCTAAATGCCTCAGTCAAAACCGAACCCACAAATCCTCCCTTCCACTGTAGCAAAAAAACGTTAATAATATGTTTTTCAATTGTATTCGTTATATAGAGAGAACAGAATATAGTTTACCACTTTATTAATTGACACATTACAAAAAAATTACGTCTATGAGGAAAAAAAACCCCAGGATTTGAGACATTGTCATTATAATTTAGTTAGGGAAACCAAAAACTAATAAAATGTTTAATAGGTTTTTATCCCCATTGGGTGAAGTGGAATTGTAAGCCTAACCCAAAAGACAGCTATTAAATATCTTTTTGTTAAACACTGGTTTTGTAAAACCTCAGTCCAGTGAGTAGTCCTTATCCATGGGAGTAGTTGCACTGACTCCTACGAGAGGGCTCCCACAGGGGCTCACTCCTGTGCCAGACTGGACCCTTATTTTGAGCCTCACTTTTGCGCAGGATAGTCACAGTCACTTGCTGACCTCTGAGCACAAAACAGGAATGCAATGGGCCTTGTTTATATTCACCGCTCAATATTCACCTAGCGAACGTGCAGGAGAAAAATACTAATGCCTATAGAATAAGTTATAGATACTAATTTCCATAGGTGACTTTACCACTTCTATTGTATATGTTATATAACTAAGCCTGAGTTCATACAAGGTATATTTTAACACATGCAGTCCCACTTTGACCTGGCATTTGCAGCTAAAATTACTCTCAACAAAATGGTTTACTCTTTTAGTAAATTTTGGCAATGAGAACGATTTTGCAAACAGACCAAAAGGTGCAAGAGGAATAAAGAGGAGGAATAACTTGGAGCAACACAGAAAATGGCTGACAGAATTTCAGATCTATGTATCCTGAGTATAGCTGGATGCGTATATTAGCTCCCTGACTGAAGCTTTGAGGGCTGGTACATGACGAATAATTCAAATTAACTCTGATCTTTGCAGTATTGTGCAGTCTTTGGGTAAGAAACAATCACGACTGAAAATTCTCGCTGCTATATTAGACACAAACAAGCTTTTCCTGTGCCAAGCATACCTCACTTTTTTCTCACTTATGAACAAAAGTATAAGTAATAGAAAAAATAGTAACCCAAAGCATGAAACTAGGAGTTGTTCCATGGCAAATATCCTTTTAGCATAACAGAAAAGGAGCAGATGTATATGCCACCAGCTTTCTGACATTCCCAAATAGATAAAACTCAGTGTGTAGGCAATATATCATGCTCACAGGAACTAAATGCACTGTTTAGTCTCTGGGGCTCTCTCTGCTACTACATATATCTTAGCAGCTTTGTGAAGCCACCGTTAAAATAAAAAACCTGCAGGTGACTTGAAAGTAATTTCTTTTGCTAAACTATTACTAAATTATCCTATGATCCTGTGACAAGTTGAGAAATGATATCTCTCAATCTATAAAAGCTGGAAATAGGAGAGTTTTACCATTCACAGGTGAGATTATCAGCTTTGCACTAGGAAAAATTGCATGAAAAAGCTATGAGAAGCCAATCTTGAAATGATACTAATATGTACAAAAAAGTTTATAAAAACATTTTCATTTCTTTCTTTCCTTTCAGATTTGCATAATATTTTCAAGGTATTGCAAAATATGTGTTTAAAGTTGGACTCGAACATATAAATATGTGAGAAGATTTTTCAAGATTTAGTGAAGAAGGCACTCAGCTAAATCTTTGGAAATCAGCTGATTTATTGAAACCTTTCAATAAATTTTGAAGCTTAGCTGGAGACATCTATTCCTGTAAATTTAGCTAGGATACCTAATCGGTCCAGAAGGAAGGGCATGAAAAGAGTAGCAATAAAGTGTATACTAAATCTTCCTAATACTGTTTTTAATGATTTTTTTTCTATTGAAATGACATGTGGAGGTTTCATGGTGGTGTTATGAAGCCTCACTGCCTTTTATTCAGAATGACCAGCACAGTATATTCATTGTTTTTCGTATGATGTAATGAGTGGCAAAAAATGAGTAAGGGGTGGCAAAGCTCCACAAAAAGTATTTTCTCAATTTTTTTTCACAAACTGATACTGATAAAATACAGTGTTATGTGATCCTGCAGTATTTTCATAATCATTTAATATGAACTAAACAGAGTACCTGGGACAATGCTACAGGTGCAAATTCAGTAAAAAAGAGCATTGTCAGTACTTATTAATTGGAAACAAATGTGGAGACTGTTCCACTCTTGTTCCTGATGTTGCTAGAGAAGTGATTTTTTTTTCTTTTACAGCATGTAAACAGAAAGAAGAAAAATTCTCACTAATTTTTTTACTCTTTGCCTTTCAGAGGCTGAGGTCCTTTACACTGGGGTTGTTACTGATATTCTGAGAAACAACACCATCACTCTGCCAACCTCCCATCTACATGACAATACCCACCACAGGGTATACATTGTCTCTCTCTTACATAAAGTTGTATTGATATATTATCTCTGTAGATATGTGCACATGCAGGCATAGGACATTCGGAAACAAGAATTCAGCAGCTGAGTTGAGCACATCAGTTACATCAAGGTACTGAGAAAGCATAAAGGTGAAAAAAAGTTATAACTGATGAGAGCTGTGGTCTGGTAGGTGATGAAGCTAGTGAAAGAACAGGGCCTAATGCATGGAAAATAGAATTTGTTAATGCAAGAACTGAGAATTGTTGTTGCAATTTGTTGTAGGCAAAAAACAGAGGAAATAAAGTCATGGATGCAGGACAGAGAACAGGGTACTATAGGGTTACAGAGACATCATGGACTCATAATCAATGCCAGGATATAGGTGTCAGGTTGGCATTCAGAAAAGGTGGAGATAATAGCAAAAGTGGTGTGTGTTAATGGAATGATGGACTGAAGATTCAGGAAAGGTTCCCTGATAAAACAGATTCTGTTTGCATACAAAATTACTTTGGGGAAAAATAGTGGGTAGTTGTTTGAGTCTGCTGTAGGCTTCCAGAGTTAAATTTGGATATGGACAGAGTTGTTCAAGTCATTACAGGGAGAAATTCTGTTGAGAACTGTCTCATTATGGCAGACTTCAGTTTCTCAGATGTAGACTGGAGAACAAATGCTACTGATAATAAGTCAGACTAAATACTCTGTAGTGTGACAACTGGCAGATTTTCTGATAGAAAGCAGAGATGCTTCTTTCAGAATTTACTTACAGTAAGTACAGAGGGTGTTTTAGAACAGCTAATTGTAAAACATAGCTTTGGATCACAGACATGTTGGTTCAATTTAAATAAAATGGAAAGATAAACAAAAGTAGATTTGTAAGTAAGACTGTCTGTAAGAAATTTAAGGAAATTAGTGAAGGCAGCAGAGCTTATTTGTTCAGGGACTTCACTGTGGAGGTAGCTTGAATATTCTTTAAGTCAAACCATGAAAGAACTTTTGGAGCTTTTAAACCATGCAGAGAGACAAACTTCTGGAACACGCCTCCAAGGTAGCGATATGCAAGCCCACCTCAAAAATGATGCCTAGATAGAAGAAATGGAAAAAGGATGATGAACAATAAAAACTGTGCCTCCTAGGTTAAGAAGTATGTAAAAACTGAGTATTGCTAAAAGTCAGGAGATCTTAGACTTTTCGAATAAACGCAGGTGAATAGTAAGTTGTTGTTTAGACGTGTAGATAAGAACAAGAAAAGAACTAGTGAGGTTTCTATGCAGCAGGAACAGGGGAGCAAGGTGAAGATTGAAGATAATCCAGGTATGGCTTCAGAATAAATAGATCGTTTGTTTTAATTTTCAGTAAGTGCAGTTGAAACAACAAAGACAGAAGTAGCTAATAGTAAATGAGAACAGCCAACAAATCTACGTTATCACAGGAAGTAAAATTCTGACAATAATGTTTTCACTTAGTGGAACTAGAAAATCTCTGTTCCAGGATTCCAAAAGAGCTGGCACAGGAAATTTGACTTCTGACAACAAGCACTTTAAATAACTCTATCTACTCAGAGGTGGTATCACATGACTGGAAAATAGGAAATGTGGTGAGTATACAAGGACTTGGCTAAAACAGGCCTGTTACGTGGGTCTCAATAGAATACAAGGCTTTAGACCAACTTTTAAAGGAAAAAATAATTGCAGATGAAGGTAGAATGCAGGTAGAATGAATTGCAGATGAACAGAGGACAGGATGAAAAGTAACATGGATTTGCAACAAGCAGATTACAAGAGAGCCATATAGTATAGACTAACTTGATATCTTTTTTCTGTAACTACTTTCCTCAACAAATAAAATGTGGTAAATCTAATCTGTCAAAACCTTTGAAGAACAGTGATTACTATGCCAATGGTACTGGTGAAGCTGAAGAAGATGAGGATTAGTAAAAGACAACTAAGGCAGGTAAAAAAATTAGTTAAAGATGCTGCAGGATTGTGTTGAAACTAGTAAAGTCATTCAGTACTGATTGCTCTTGGAATCAATTTTGTTTAGTGACTTTGGTTTAAAAAGTGCTATAGTAATAAGGTTTTGGGACACATTATCAATGTAGAAAAGGACAGTGATATCTGGAAAAGACAGGGATACTCTGGAGGCTGGAAAAATAGGAATGAGATGAAATTTCATTGCACGTATTCAGTTGCTAATAAAAATTTTTAATGTATTTGAGACCTCATCACAGTGACATGACACCAGAAAACCCTGAGTGTTTTAAAATATCATGAAGTAACCAGAATTAGCTAATGAGATGTTTGAGTCCAAAGGGAATTACAGTCCTAGGCAATACCTAGTGAGATATTGCCTCTAGAAATATGAGGGCACTACTGAAATGAAAACTGGAATACTCCGTACAGTCTGGGTAATCCCTGTTCAACAAAGACAAATTCAGACCAGAGCTGATGAAGAGAAGGTCTATGAAGCAAATCAAGAGAACACAGAACCTCTCATGAGATGAGAATGAGCAGCAGGGACAAATGACTCTTACTTTTCTTATCGATTGTGTCTTTTATCCCCTAATTCCTTCTGTCCATCACAGTAGTCCTACTGAGCAGGGGAGAACAGTGCAATGGCTTGTCTGGAGCGATGCGTGCTTGAATTGGCTGGTGGCTGGTGCCTAACAAAATGAATAATGGTTGAAGTCTGTCTGCTTTTCCCTTAGTGGAGGCTCTCATTTGTCTTGTTTTTCTCCTTTAACTTGGCTGCTTTTTTTCCCACAACACTTAAAGAAACATAATCATCTTTGAGATGTCTGTTGTTCTTTTATATTTGATTGAAATAGTCCAGTGGTTCAGAAGTTGTTAAAAGTCAGGACTGAAGGACACAAATGGACTATACAATAACATAATCCTCATTTCCTTAGGGAATGAGTGTAAAAACAAGGATAGCGCAAGATAAAATAGGAGCAGCCTGCTGATGAAATTAAAAAGGCAGGACAACAGAAGGAGGTTTCTATCAGTCAGAGAATTACTCTTCCAACTGGTAAACTGGGACAAAAAATATAACTAACTTTAAGATTCTAATCAGGTTATGGAATGGGTAATACAACATGACTGCCTTCAGAAAGTCCTCTCCTGCCCTATCAGAAAAAAAGGATGTGGTAATATGATGGTTTTTTCCTAATGAGTGCAAGATAAGATTTGCAAAGGGGTCATGTAGATCACTTTAAGCCCTTTGCAGATGACATTTACTCCACAGTATACCATATTTGTTAATCTCTGTCACTGAAAATCTATTTTACCAAGTTGCAGGGAGATTCAGGGAATACTGCTTGCTCTGCTTTTCTTTCTCTCTGGAAAGGCTGGGTGCTTGATCGCAACAGTGCAGAACCTTGACAGCACAGAGAAAAGCAATGGCAGCTTGCCCAGGACTCAAGCGCTGTACCTTATTTCCATACAAATATACACTGAATTCTATAGGATTTTAAATCAGAATACTTTCTTATTTAAGGAGTACTGCAAATGTACACAACATTTTACAGAGCAAGCTATAATTGCTGTGAAGGTCACCAAAAAGGAATAGCCATGTAAAGCATAGCACTATCCTTGCAAAAAGCAGTAAAGACTTCAATGGCCTTTGTTTATTATGTCTATATGAAAAGAGTTTTAATTCCTGATGCATGAGAGTGGGTTTTGCCAGAGGAATTTATAATGAGCTAGCTAAGACTTTTCCTTCTACCAGGAAAAGTTAGGACCTATCAGCCATGTCACAAACCACTAACAAGTCTTTGAAATACTTGTTCAGCTCAGGCATGAGCAGCAATATGTTTGGACTGGAGAGCAATCCTTTGTGGCGCTGTGAACTTCTACTCACTGGCTGTGGTGTCAGCATATGAACAGTGTTGGAGTTTCCAGCAGGGCTGGTAGAAAATGGGAGAAGTGTTGGCCAACAAAATTCCGTGAAAATACAGTTTTAATAGACTCAAGGGGTCCTACTGAAATATGGTAACTTCAATGAAACTTGATGATTTTATAAATTGTTCTGGATTTCTCATTTTGCTTCTGCACTACTGTCAGTCTATATTAAGAACTGTACTTTTATAAGATATAAACTTTGATTAGACTTTGATTAACCTTTGATAGAGACTTTGATTAATAGCACTGTATGGAGAAGACAGAACCCCCCTTCCCCAGGGGCTGATGGGGAAAAAAACTTCAAGTGCTGACTAGCCAGCATAATATGCAGTAAACAGTAATGAGAAGCTAATTTATAATTTAAACAATATGTTAATTACTACAGTATAAATAATGAAATCTGTGGGAAATCCAGGGAGTAATCCCGTCTATCTGCTCATCTAGGAACAGCTAGAGCACCATGCCCTTGCGTAAGAGAACGGTGTCTGTATGCTAACATATAGGACTCTCCTCCCAGTCAGATCATCAGCAGGCTTCTTTGTTTGCTTGCTTTTACTAAATTTAAGAAAGGATGTCTTTCTGAAATCAAATGGCATGATGGAAAACACAAGGAAATAAAAGCAAAGAGCCAAGGGATGTTTGTCAGTCTGAGGGAGTGAGTCCAAAGTGAGGGGCTGTAGGAAGGGACAGCCCTGGCCTTCCCTACCCACCTGATGCTGTGTCCCCACTCCCTCTCCAGTGCTGGCATCACCACGTGTGACTGGATCCCACTGGGACTCAGCCAAGTTAGCAGAGGGGGAAAGAGAAGTGTCCAGGTGGCTCAATGTGCAGCCGCATGAGCGCCAGTGCTGGCCTGAGGGAAGCGATGGGAACGTGAGGCTTGGGTGAGGTGCTGGCCAGGGCTTTCAGTGATTCACTCAGAGATTTTCGGTGGCAGTCTGCAGTGTGGTTGGCTTAAGGTGATTGTAGAAGCGTCCCCGAGCCAACGTGCCCTTCCAAGCGTGTCTTGCACTTTGTCAGTCCTAAGACATGTCAAGTCAGTAGAGAAAATATAGTGAGAGGTGGTCCTTATATTGGATGTCCAGAGACCTAACCAAGGAAGAGTCTGAAAGCCTTTACACTGATCTTGCCATGTCAGCAAACCTACATTATATTTAGTCTGTGACAGTTTGTTGTGGAAGTGTTAGCCTATAGCAAAAACTGGGAAACTAATGTTTATTTACTGAGTGGCTTGAAGGGTGAAGGCATTTTTAAGGGAATTATTATGTGTAGCCTTCTGAATTCATTGAGTAATCCAAATGTGAAAACTTTCAGCTTTTGTGTTCCAGTTCTCTTTGACTTGGAGCTAGATCCACCAAAGGGCTTAGGTGCCCAGCTCTTGGAGCAGAATTGAAAATATAAAATGAGAGGCCCAGGTCCATGAGGAATTTCAATCAGTTGGTGTATGCTTATACTGAGATCAATTAGCTCATCTGCAGACCATTCAGACCCTGGTGTCTGCATATATGCTCTTATACAAATAGATGCATGCAGGATCAGGAACAGTTGCTTCAGTGATGAAGAAAATGGACTTTCTGACACTGCTTGCCCCACATTCAGGGCTGCTACTTTCCTCATACAGTTCTTGCCTGAAATAGGGCTGGTGGAGACAGTGTATCCCACCATGATGCTGCTTAGAAGATGACATTTTTACAGAGTAACTAAGAGAGAGAAAAAACAGTAACACAGTTTTTCGGAGCTGCTATTGCCTCAGCAGAGAAGCTGCCACGGGAGAGCTGCACCACAGGGCACATGAAGAGAAAGGAAGGGAGACAGACTCCCATGAGGAAAAGACCGAGAAATTACTTCTTTTTCAGAACACATCTGCCTTCTAGAGAGGGATATTTCTGCAAACACAAAGGACCCATAATAGTGGAGGAGGTGGAGGTAAAATGGGTAAGAGGAGGCTAGCGCAGCTCCAGGTAGTCCAGCATCATAATAGTCCAGTACTCCTTCCATTCTGGGAGGGACCTGGCTGCTGGCTGTAGGCAGAATAAGGAAGATCGTTGCCTCTAATTTCTGCCAGTTTTGGTGAGATGTCAAAGAGACCAGCTTTGCAGATAATGAGCATGAGATTATGATACTATTTCATCAATATTCAAATTTCTCCTGGTACCAAAGCTTAAGAGGTCCACCACTCCATTCTGACTGTTTATGACATCCTGTGTAGGTAGTATTTTACTGTAGCGGTGCTTGTACAGTGGCAGGCAATCTTTGCTAGAAGGTTACATTTCATTTTTTTAATTCATACTTGGGGAACCCAGGCAAGTGCTAGTGCTAAATGATCCTTGTGGTGCATCCTGCGGGCATTTGAAGTGGCCTTAACTGATGTATATGTAAAACTCAGAGGGAAGGTTTTGCAGGCTTTGCTACCTTTAAGTATGTGCAGTTTTTCTCTCGATCTTGATAAGGATGTATGCACTTGCCTGTATGTACTTTTTGCCTTGACTAGCAGAGCTTAGGGACTAGAAGAAGCAATAATCCACACCTGGCAACTCTCATAACAAAACCGGTAATCTACAGTCACACTGACCTCATTCTCTTGCTGGAGTAGTACTATTTTGGTGAATTGGAATGAAAAATATGCAAGTTTATAAATACAATATTTAACAGTTTTTCTTGTGGTCATCAATGACACGATAGTAGAAATACTCTGCTTATAGACCAAGACATTCCCAGTATCACTCACTTCCCGTGCCAAATTTGTGCTTTGAGATGGAAGTGTACTTTTAAGAACCTGGAACAGAAATGCTGGCACTCAGTTGTCATGATAATTCTGTCCTGTACAGACAGACAACTAAGAGAACAAGAGCCAAACAAAGAAAATTAATTAAAACCTGTGTTTATTGATCCATGTTAGAACTCTCTAACAGGCTCAGTGAGTGGACAGCTAGCTAAAACTTACAGCGAGGTCTTTTTAAACACCCAGCAACCTTGCAGTAAATCTGTCATCCTCTAGTGCAATGTATTATCTTTAACTTTTTTATTTAAAAAGTACAGAGAGCAGAACAAGCTATTTTCACTGTTGGCAAGATACTAACACATACCAATTTTCATCAGGAGAATATAATTTTACCCCTCTTTAAGAAAATGCTACACCATTATTTAATTTTCCTAGTTTTTCAAATGGGGCCTCTTCTCCTGGGAGGATGGAGGAAAATGCGGGAAGAGGGGATCAGTTACTGTTTTCAGCCTTCTCTGCTGAAATGCATAATTATAGTTTTATCCCTTTCTGGTTTCTGACACACAGATTTCACAGAGTTGATTGCAGGCTTCAGGAACCATCTTTGCCTTCTAAATTGAAACATTTCATTTTTTTTTTTCTAATTAACAATCATTTGCAGAGTACATCACAAGCTTAGTGCCTGCTCACCAGCCACATTTCTCATAGACAGATCTATTATTGCACAAAAATGAGGGTGAGAGTCCTTCTATATTAATAGTTTATGAAGGTAGCAAAATTACAGCTGACCATACAGTATTCTGGCTATGTTCTTCTCTTAAGCCTCTCTCTGGAGTCCCTTTCTCTGGAGGTCTTTCTTGAATGATAATGCCTTCTTCTGAATGATAATAGTTTGGACAGCTTAGTGTGGGGCAACATCACAGAGAAGCAGCTGTAGGAAGTGCTTAGGCAACCTTCTCTGTACAGAGCACCAACTAATTAAAACAGAAACTTTGGCTTTCTTTTCCCCTCAAGGTGACAGAGTTTTTGATTGAAGGAAACAAAACTAAAACACACAGGAAGCAGGACAGACCTTATTACACTTCAGTTCTGAGGGGAGGTAAATGGAAAGTCCCTGATTTATCCACAGGAAATGGCTCAGGATCAAGGTCTTCGCACATTTATCCACCTTGTGCCCTGTTCTTTTTCACCTAATCAGTCTCACTGCATGTTACACATAATAAGCTAACTAGACTGAGAGCTTCTTGGAGCAGGGTTTTGTCACACACTTTTATCCCATACAGTGGCAAGTGCATGAACTGTTTCTTTAAAAAAAACGAGCAAAAATGCTGATTTCCCTTCCTCTCTTCCTCCTTCCTTCCTCTCTTCCTCCTTCCTTTCTTCTTTCTTTCCTTCATTCTTTCCATCCCTCTCTCCTTCCTTTCTTCCTTCCTTCCCTTCTCTCCTTTTCTCTTCTCTTCCTTCCCTCCCTCTCTTCCTCCTTCCCTCCCTTCCTCCCTCCTTCCTTCCCTCATGACATATCTGTCACCTGAGTTCTCACTCACCTGTCAATAATTCCTGCCCACATGCAGCCATAACACTATCTCATTGCACTAAAAAAACCTGGTGCAATAAGAAAGGAAAGCTATGAGCTAGGCAAAAGTAGCATCAAAAAACAGTAGAGAAGGGGATATTCTCATAGATAACAGGCCTGTATCACCAACTGAGAAGCCCTATGGAAGGACATATGCATGCATTTACCACTTTAATCAAGCTTGCTGATTGCAACATCAACCTAAGAAGGAAACCGAGAGCTTGAAGGAATAAATATTCTTGCAGCACTCAGCAGCTGTATGTATTATTTTAGATAGCCATGGCTGAGGACTGATGGACATGTGTTCCATAAACACTGGTATTTCCTTCACAGAATAGCTGTTTTCTGCTATGCCATCTTCTGTGTTACATAATGCCACATGAACCTCGTTGCTGGAGTTCGGAGGGTTTTGAACATTCGTGGAAAAAAGCACAGAGAAAAGAGCAAGTAGTTTGGTGCCATTTTCACATTGGCTCAGTGGATAATCAGAAAAGCTCTTCTATCACAACAACATGCAGAAAGCAACAAGTTATAAATCCTACCCACAACATAGGACCAATAAGAAATACTAAAAAAAAAAAAAAAGTCCAACAACACAGGCATTCTTGACAGAGTCATTGTTAACAGCTTAATAACAGCTAGCAGGCAAGATCTGTTCTTATACAAGGAGTACAATGTGCACAGCAGTTTGAAAGGATAAATATGTATGTATAGAAATTACATCTTCCTAAAATGATAAAATGCAAATAGACTAAATGAACCCCTACCTTGGAGAGCCTGGAGTGTACGAGTCTGTACAACAATACAGAGCTGCAGGACCAGCTGTGGTGCACTTTCCAGAAACGTGGCTAGCAAATGCAGCATACTCACATCTGCATACTCATACACCATTTTCCAATAAAACCTCCATCTGTCATTCTCTCCACTCCGTCGACTCCGGATACCCAAGTATATAGTGTGGAAATACCTAGAAATAAAAGAGAGAGGTTATAAAAATGCAGAAAGATATTTTATAGGCAATACTGCTGCTCAAAAGTAACTCACATTTTCTCAACATGCTTCAATATAATGAACATTTATTTACAGGGATTTTTGTGTTGCAATTTTTAATAGTTGAGGTGGTGGCAGTAAACTGAAGATACACTTGCTTAAAACTGTTTTGAAAAGCTTAGCTTGTTAAATGTTATTCCTCTCAAAAACAGAGTTTTGCAAATTGACATATAAGGTGGATGAGTTGATCATATGGCCCCATCTCAGAGTCTCTTCAAGTAATGGGGAAAAATAACTGATTCTCTAGTGGCCTCTGCTCAGAACTTTCAAAGAATGAAGCTCATTTCTGTGTTGCTCTGTGCAGACTTGGAAGATGACCTGCACTGCAAGCCTGGGGCCCTGGTATGGCATTGTCCTGATTATCCAGAGGTCTAATGAATCTATTAACACATTTCAGATACTGCCAAATATAAAGTGCTTTTTCTCATAAACTGATTATTTCAGGAGGGGAGAAGATCTAGCTGTGAGTTCCTATTTTAGGAGAGGAGAAGATCTAGCTGTGAGTTCCCTTGGTGATTAGAAATGACTCACTAGGATAGTTCCCCTGCAAGAGCAACAGAGCGTAGAAGTGGGAGCCACGAGTCCAACGGGCTGCTGCTATTGACAGTCGTAACCAGAAGACGATGGGAGTAATGGACAAAAAAAATATCAGCTCTGGTAGCCTGTGCATCCTACCAGAGTGCCCTCTGGGGCTACTGAGTGACCTGGATCTCTCTGTTTCTCTCTCTGCATCACTCGCATCCTCAGTCTGAAAGCATTTCCTTACAATTTTTAAAATATATTTTCACAGCCCTTTTTCTTAAGTGAGATTATATTTTCTAACTATGAAAAGCTGTACTGATTTTTAACCACTTCCAATATTAACTGTTTTAACTGGTTTAGATAAAACACTTCAGTATTTTATGCTCCTTCTCACAAGTCCTTGTCTTAAAACCCTTTTCATAACTAGCGCAGCACACTGAATTGATGGACCTTTGTACATAGACTGCATTCAGCCTCTCATTCCTTCTCCAGTTCAGCTGTAACTCCAGCTGTAATTTCCACCAGTAAGAAGATTTTTGGACTCTGGCGGGCAGAAGTTACTCCAGTGAAGAATCACTGCTATCCCTGTACCCAAACTGATGATGCACACATCATTGGAGAGCAATAGCTTTTCTTGGGAATACGCATCAAACAAAAACAGGCGGGAACACAGAGAAATAGCTGAGAGGCCAGATCTGAGTCTGCAGCATTTCTCTTGACAATGCACATCGTAGCAATATAAAAGGAAAACATAAATTAAAATCGCATCAGGTGTCTTTGAACTTTATCAAAGTCTCATGTTGGAACACAGCAGCAATAAACCACTCAGAGAGTGAGACCGCAGAGAAACAGTGATCAAGAAACCAACCTTACTTCTTATGCAAAACAGTGAGAAAGTCTAGATAGAAGAAGCATGCATGTGAATATTGTACACTGTGGGGCAGACATCATCTTCAGCATCCTTTTCGTGAGCTATCATAACCCTTGCTATAAATACCTAAACTAGCGTTGGCTGCGGACGGTGGTGCCAGGAGGCTCTAGCCCTGCCAATAAAGCCATCTGCAACATCAGATCTACAGCATTTGTGCAAAAAAACCCTTTTGCTATTATGAAAATGACATGCTGGACCAGGCAATGTCCCCTAGGGTTCTTTACCTGCTCTGTGGAGTGGTTGTGCATGGCAAATGCATTGTGATTAATGAACCCTTATGGAAATATTTCCTCTTTCACTGCACTTCATTGTGAAACACTGGCAGTGAGTTATTGGGAATTGGGGAATCATTGCTCTTTGTCTAGTTAGCACTCTACCAATCTTGACACAAGAGGCAGAGGAGGAAGACACTCTCTTTTTACACACTGGGGGACAAATTTCCGCCTCATGTGTTTTTTCTGTCCTATCAATTTTGGCCAAATTAATTGCAGGCTGAAATGAGCATTTACACACATAATTACTATCTCTGATTTATAGGCACAATCAGGTGATTAGACAGATAAACATTCTCATTTGCATCCACAATTAATTGCACCAGCAATTGATGTTAGGTGTGCAAATTAGCAGTTAATACAATAAAAAGATGGTTTCGTAAAATGCTCCATATATCAAAGACACTTTTCCTGTAGTGAAAAAAAAAAAAAAAAAGGAAGAAAGAGCTTCTCTTGTTATGATTTCCAGATATAGCTTCACACTGCAGTAATGACACATCACATTTTATATATATGCATTATATAATTGCATCTTAGACACCCTCATTGGAGCCCTATTGTCAGCAAATGCTACACCAGCAGAGGTACACCATTTAGTGGTAGTTCCTCCCTCAAAGAGCTTTTACCATTCTGGTCTTCTGCTATCAGTCTGGTGGAAATTCACATTTTGTGAATTTCTCAGATTATGGTCTGTGTATATGGTTATTCCAACAAGATATAGAAGGAATTCATGATGACTCTGTGCTGGAAAATATCTTAGGTTCATTGTAGTGTAAAATTGTGCCAATGAACCAGAAAGTGCTGATGGAGATTTCATTATTTCAGTTGCTATTGTATGTGGAAACCTCACATAGACTCATGTGCATGTGCTGTACAAATATACAAAAGCTGTACCCTTTTCCTCAAAGAGCTTTTGATTGACAAGAAAAATAAATAACAAGGAGTGAAGAGGTGAGAGTTTGAGCACCAGAGGGAGAAAGGAAGAAAGTGGGAATGGAAAATATGGTAAAAATACTACCATCTGATATAGTCGCTGCTCCATCTAATAATTTGAGATTCTCTTTTTAAATTTCTAGATTCATTAGAAAAGTTAAAAACAAATAAATTTTCTAAAATTCCACAATTTTATAGTGCTCATGTTTGTGGATAAAAGCTTAGATGAAAGCTTTTCCTAAAAATCAAAGTTAGAAGACTATAAAATGTTCTATTAAAAAGCAATACAAAATCTTATTTTTAAATTACTCACTTCTTGAAGCCTGAACATTGCTTGGTTTTTCAACACTGATGTAAACAACCTTATTCAGAATGGAGAGAAGGGAGCAGGAAGCAATACATCCCATCTTGCTGGTAATCAGATGGCAACATATATACTGTTATTTGAGGCTTAATGTCTTTTTTACCCTCTAGAGGAAACATGGAATGCTTCAGCCTTTAATTGCTTTAATTTATTTCAGTACATCACTAAGCACAGTGTACAAACCATTGATAAAGCATAACCCGGAAGGTTGTAAATCTGAGACAAGATCATGAGTGACATTCTTGTTCCATTGTATTAATGGGGGAAGGCAGTAAAGTCGAAAACAAACAAAAAAGCAGGCTAGCCCTTGCACTGTCCACGAGAAGTGCTCAAAATGCAAGACAAACAGAAGAAAAAAGCATAAATGTTTGTAGTTGTGGAGAAAGTATATTTCTGTGCTGAGGATGGAGACATTCATTCTGACCAGAAAGTGGCTCTCCAGTATTTCAAGAGTCCTTGTTTTGCTTCAAGTTTACACGTTAAACCTGAGGAGGGTCAGCCTGGACTGGGATACCTACACTTGAAATACTTCTGGTGACACTTTAATTACATGATTAAAGCATGCCCAATTGTGCATTTAATTGAGATGTGGTTGTATAATTGTATGATAATACCAAATATTTATAGCAGTGCTTTCCAAGTTTAAAGTGCTTTACAAACATAATTGATTAACTGGGCTGCATGTAAATAATCTCACAGAGTTCACTCTCCAGTAACTGGCAGCTAACCAACCCCTTCTTGCAGGAGGAAAGCATAACATTTATTTAGCAAACTCAAACCCAGGTGAAATTTCACCAGCGCATCTAGGGGGTTACTTTTTCTGGTCCTGTGTGCAGAAAAATCGTTCTCCTTTCTCCCTTATTCTTAGAGGAATGCGATATCTTGCCCTGAATTCATGGATCAAAACCTTTCACCGCCCAGGTGTGGCTCCAGTACAGGGCAGGCAAAGAGGCCGCCCAATGCTTTCAAATGGGATGCAATTCCTCAAATTCAGGTATTTTGGAAGAGAGAATTGAGATGCCACTGACATCTTGGCTAGAGGCTTCCAACACGACTACGGTTCATATGCTCTTTTACACAAGGCCGCTAGGTGAATAGCCAGCTTTCACTAAAATTGAAGGGATTTTTGGCAGTGATTTAACAAAGATAGGGTTTTTGGCCAGTATGTGTCATAGTACCTGGCTAGCACTTATGCCCACTACTTCTTGCTAAGACACGGTTTCAGAAGCTGCTCCACTGTGCTTCACAGACACTACTCTTTTCAGAACAGACAGCTAAAGCTCATTATGAGTGGAAAAGAGAAACCAAACCCTGGTTGCTGATGGACATGTTGATCCTATGCCCATGGGACTGACCTGTTCTTGCTGCATGTAGTTTGGCCCAACCATCATCTTTCAGCCCTTTGAATTTGGGTTCCCACCCCAAAGTTAACCATTTGCCCTCACCTCCTCTCTTCCAGCTCTGCAATGTATTGCAAGTCTTTAGCTGGAAATCAAGGTTTTGGAGGTTAGAAAGAGTTACATCCAGTTGCTTTTCATCTAGACTGTGTGCACAAATGGGTGCATGTATAAACAGAGCCATATGTGAGCCCAATCTGACTATGCTTCTGAGCACTTTCTGCTACAGATTTTCACCCTAAAGAAACCATCCATCTGATGGTAATGTACATAGCTCTGGAAAAAAGTCTTCAGTTTAGAAGTGTCAAAGACTACATTGCTACCATGTGTTTAATCTAAAAAGTCCTTAGGATGATACACATGAATGAGACACCATTTGCATTCTTTGGAAAAATGAAAATGTTCTGATTTCATGCCTCATGCAGTCCATATTTATTACAATTGCCTAAGTCAGTAGAGGACGTTTGCTTATGTTACACAGTCTACTGAAATATTTGTGAGATCAAAAATCATAAGTGGCTAGTTGTAGCAATCTTGTATATTTATTCTGATGTCTAATTTCCCCTGTATCAAACAGTACATTAGACAATTTAGCCATACTGTAAGCAGTTGCTCTTTTTACATATGAGGTGTGGAGAATAAAAATCTCTACTGCAGAGCTAAAAAACAGTAGAATAAACAGCAATTCAGCTAAGTGGTATTTTCTTCTGTTGCCTAGTTACCAGAAAAAACTTAACTGTATTTGTATCTCAACAGTATTTGCTATGTTAAATAACAACAGATCGTTCTATTTTGCTTCTTATGTGTCTTTTTATTAGGTGTGCCTGAATACTTAAAAAAAAAGTTTCTTTAGCAAGAACACTTACTTCCTTATCAGAACATGTTAACATTTATTCTTTTTGTTTTGAAGAAAAGGACAAATCACTTCTGTTTTAATTCTGTATTTAATTGTAATTTAAATAATTTTAATTAATTAATGTAATTTAATATGGACAAGCCATAATAGCCAATTTTTAATTTTTCAACCAAATCATTTTTTGATGGGAGCATTAAGGTTTAATGTGGAAAAGGAAACTGAAATAGATTCTGCAGCACAGCAGTGACCAAAGCTTGTCCAACCAAGCACAGTGCTGGCAATTTACCAGCAGTCAAAAGTCTGGGCTTAATTTACTTTAAATTACGAGTGCAGCATCCTTATTTGTGTTGCTGAGATGAGATCCATGTGAGTACAGGTCCCACTGGGAAATACTTCACCATAAAAGACTATTTATGTCCAAAAAAGGACTATTTCCAGAATATACCTCAAAACAAAACAAAACAAAACAAATCCCAACCTCTCGTGTTAATTTTCCTTGTAGTATTTAAAATACCATAGAAATATCTGCTTTATTTTAATACCAAACAAGATGCTTTAGAGCATAAACAGAATGAATATATCTGTTTCAGCGTGACGTCTAGAGCATTCCCCAGCATCTTCCATGACCATCCCAAATGGTCATGAGTTGCATGACGGCAACATTTTATGGCCTATATGTGGACTGGAGCTGCCGTCTGAATTCTCCAAACGTGAACAGTCAACACCAGCATTTTCCTTCCTTTCTTGACAAGGCCAAACCACAGACCTACAGGGTTTGAACTGATGGTAAAGAGAGACAGTAGACCCAGCTAGGACTAGGCATGGATTTAACAAGGAAGAAGCAGGAGGGCCTAAAGAAATCTTAGTGTGCCCTGCTCCCCTACTAGCCTCACCTGCCTGCAGGATATAGCTCCCAGCCCCATTACTTAGGGTATAACTGGAATAAATGTGGCATGAGGCAAAGGTTCCCTCAAGGCAATAAGTCTTCTTGTACCACCAGGTGGGTGCAGCTTGCATCGAATGTCACAGACACCTGGCTCTCCTGTGCTAGTACCCTCCTGGCTTTACAGCATTTGGTCCTCCCTTCCTTTTCCTTTGCACACAGCACATTTTGGTGAGACAAGTAGCAAATCTACTTTGGATGTCTACATCTCGGTGATACCCCCAAACCATGCCCGCCACGTGCTGCCACATCGACCAGAATTACCTGTGCAAGTTTGCCATTTGGTTTAATTATTTCTGTATTTCTGTTCTCAAAATCTGGCTATTCTAAGTATGCGCTTGTCTCCGAGGGCTTCCTGTCAGCCCTGCGCCTCCACGGCATCCCCACTTGTCCGTGGGTGCCCGCAGCACCAGGCTGTCCCTGCCACTGCTGTGGCACTCGCCCTCACGCCTGTGTTTTTCTCCATAGCACTGAGGCCTGGGGCTGTTGGAGCTCGGCGGCAGTGAACCCGTCACGCAGGCAGCTGCACCGCCGGTGACAAGGAGGGTTTAACCTTGTCATGGGATGTGATACAGCCATCGTCCATAGCTCCTGAAGACACTGCCTCGCTGCTTCTCAGGAGTAAACACTGGCACAATTTCTGCGCTACCCGCTGTGGGCTAGAATTAAAAAGGAATATAAAAAAGTGAAAAAAAAATCTGTAGTGTGCTGCAGCTGTGTAAAGCTATGTATCTTACAG
Source organism: Dromaius novaehollandiae (assembly GCF_036370855.1). NCBI lineage: Eukaryota > Metazoa > Chordata > Aves > Casuariiformes > Dromaiidae > Dromaius > Dromaius novaehollandiae. The sequence goes on from NC_088099.1 coordinate 135,464,708, forward strand.
CATTTCTTCAGTTGGTCATTGCTCCCGATGCTGCACAACAGCTGTCTTTCCCACTCTAGTCAGGGGACAAGGCCATTTAGACATGTTCATCAGCACAACTAACAAGTTTTGCTATGCTGTCATTTCCTGCATTACCCCATACACCTGCGTGCTCTTTAACCACAGCCATCATTTCATCAAAAGCTAACGAAATCAATTTTGGCCTCAAAGGCCCCTTAGTTACCACCTATAGGAAAAACAGGAGTTTCCTATGTGTCACTGGGACTGCAGCCCTGGAGGCGATGCCCTTGGGGAGTAGACCGCTGAAGGAGAACAACTTCCCAAGGGAAAGCAAAACCAGAGCAGGGAGAGCAAAGATCTTCTGAGAAGCCGAGGGCTCTGGAAGGGTCCATATAGGATTCCTACACCAATGGTACTTAACTGTAAATTGTAAGCTATTAGGAAAACATGGCTTTATTGATAAACACCAGGACACTCCAAAGAGCTAAATTCAGTTCCTGATTCTTCTGTAGTCTTCTGTGTGACTGTCTCCATTTCCTTCCCACATCCTTAAAGCTTTGCTGGGGTGCCCAGTGGAAGGCTGTCTCCTTTCTTTGATCAGCAGCTGAGATCCCCTTATCTGTACAGGCTTATATCAAATTTCTTTTTCCTCTTCTCCAACCTTCCTTCTCATGTTATATTTTCATTTGCTTTTAAGCCTGCTGGCATCTCAGCCATCTCAGAGCTCCATGGGAACTGAATCCTGGTTAGCCTCTGTGTCCCAGGCTGGAGATACCAAGAAAAATCAAGAAGCAGAAAATTGCAGATTCCCCTGGGGAGCTTCAGGCATTCCCTAGAAAGGCAGTAATTAGTCATGGCCAAGAATCCATACCATGCAGTTGTCACAGGAATATAATCATTATTATGGGCATTCTCAATTCACTAGATCCTGAGGCTGCAGCAGGAGCTGAATTGTTTCCCTATTCCTTCCCAGCGATAACAGAATTATGATGATAGCTCTTGCAAATGGTCCTGAGACCCTCCTCATGAAACCAGCGGGGAAGATGCACCTGTCTCATGACCACCCATTTGACTGCACTTGAAGAAACGACCACTTGCTGAGTTAAGAAGTGGGCTTTGCTCAGAAGCAGCGCCTTGGGCTCTTTCTGAGCGCTGGGCACCAGGGTATGAAGCTGGGCAGTGCTTCATTTCCACAGTAGGATAAGACCAGGATAAGGCATCAAGAACCCTTCGCCTTCCTTATCTCTGTCTTAGTTTCTGTGGGAGTAAAGGGTATGTGTGCAGCAGACAAGAAACAACAGTACGTTCTGAAAACCAGGGGACCAGGGCTGGAGGCTGTGCAGTCTGGAGGCGGCCTCCCCTCTGGGATACCAGGGTGTCTGATTCCCAGTGCACACAGGGACACGATCAGGCCCCTCCGGGGGAGCTGAGGCTCTGCCGGCACCCATCTCTCTGGCCATTTCCACAGGGACAGGGGCTATTTATCTATCTGAGCATCCCACAAAGGGTGAAACGTGGAGGGGGAGAGCTAGGGCAGCTAACAGTGTAAATACACTTGGGTGTTCCTATGGCTGCTCATGGCCACCTTCGTTAGGGACCCTTCACTGGCGAGCTCATAAACTTCCGATCAAACTCAGATTTCAGAGAGCTACACTACCAGGAAGAGGGAAAAAATTTGCTCCGTTATTCACAGGAACCCATGTTGTTTGTTACTTTCCCTGATGTCTTTGATAAATTAAACAGATGAAGTTGCCTGAAGGGCAGGCAGCTTCCTGGTGTCAGCCTGAACAGAAGAAGAACAGGCAATTGTGATTTGGGCCAGGAAAGAAAAAACTCTGCATTTTTAAACCTGAGGAGAAGTCTGCAATATCTTTTGCAGAAGTCAAAAGAAGCAGTAGCAGCACAAATACAGAATGGGTGGAGTGGAGACTATATATTGTCCCCACAGACACAATATAAAAGTATTTCCTTCCATGTACACATCTTTCTTTCATGACTACCAGTCTGTGCCAGGATGAATCCGGGTTGTGTCACTCTTGGGGCCTAGCATGTAATCTCACACTGTGAAACAGCAGGAGCTAGCTGCTTCCACTAACCAGTAAAAGTGAACTATTGACAAGCTTCCTCTTCCGTCCTCCAAAAGAACCTTCCAAATTGCTTATGAGAGCTTTGATAGGCCCTGACTGCTCTTTCTAGCTCCAGAAAAACACACAACTGAGACTTCTGTTTGGAAATATCTATGCTGTAAATAACTATTTTTCATTCTATTTATACAACAGTCTGTGCTTCAGCTTTTTCTTTAGAAGTATTCAGGAAAAGCTATTAGCTAACTCTCTGATATAAAACATCTAATAAGCAGAATTCCCATTGTTTGGAGGGAACAATCTATAAGCGCTCAGTAAGCAATGTGGGATTAGTCACTCATTAAGATATGGACAGTACTTGTGTGATCTTTATGTGATATTCAAATAGGTGTCAGCATTATTTAATAGGAGTTCAGGCTAACTTCCTGCTGGTGCTTATAAGTAGTTCTGACTAATGGAGAATGTGCTTTAAATGTTGCCCGCTTGAAGAATTTCATAGAAGATTCAATTCAAAAATAAATTTGCCAGCTAATAGTATTAGCTGTGCTGAACAAGATCTCACAAAGAAATGGTCCTGAATACTAAGCTGAACACTGAACCATGCACTGTATCTGTGTGCTTTGCAAATGTAGTGTTCAGAAATCTTTGGATTAAGGTTTCTGGCTTGGGGTTTTGCCCAGGGGAAGGTCTAGGGCAAAAGGCAACATTTTCATTTCAGGCTTTCAACAGTTCCCTTAGGCCAAATCCAAAGGGCATCAGTGAGAAAAAGACCCTAAGGAATGTATTGGGAATTACGCCAACCTACAGACCTCCCAGTTTGTCCCCTAATCAATATCACAATGTGCAAGATGGCATTATATTAAAACATGAAGGAATACAAAAGGTAACATGCTGGCAGTGACACACAAGCCAAAGGAGAATATAACGTGAGCTGGCAAGACAGTAATTATACTTGCCACTTAAAAACAAACTGCAGTCATTAGAGATCTGCAATTTCTAGTCTAACTGGAACTTTCAACTTCAATATTAGTCCCATTTTAACACATAGCTGGAAATACAAAAAGCTCTGAAGGATAGTAAAACACCTATGAGAGCAAATGCTTCAAGGGAATAGCTGGTATCAAAGGGCATGGATTTGTAACAAACTGAGATTCGTTGTGACTTCAACAGCCATTTTATCTGTAAAGTTATTCAGAAAAGAAGGCAGAGATAACACAGGCATGTGACAAGGATGAAGCAAGAATTTTTGCTGTGGTAGGAATCTCCTGCAAAAACAGAAGAAAAGAGGCCTGACCACTCCAGTCTGTTTTACGCTATATTTGGACAAGGACAACCAAAGGGGCATATAAACACAATAGTTATTGACAGAGCAGGGCAAAACAGGCAGGGATGTCAGAGCTTTAAACACATTTTAGGCATTACCTATTAGCTCAGAAAAGATGCATTCATGAACAGCAGGAAAGACACCAATTCCAATTAAAGACTAAGAAAAAACAAATCAGAAAAATCTGGATTATCAGTATGTGTCAGTCTACACGGGCAGTTACATCCATTTAACTGAAAATATGAATTTAAAATGGTTGGCTTAAGCGCTTAGACTGTTGAGTAGGTTTTTACTTTATAAGTGGCTTGCTTTAGGTAGGATTGATTAAGAGCTGGTTTAAGGTAAATTGAAATAAGCCAGTAACACTGAATTAGTCTCCACCTGAAGATTTGAAAAAGTTTAGCTAAGGTTTGGTCTATGAACATTTTTTTATACTATTTTTATTTGGGGGTGACATTGGTTAAGTTTTGTGACACAATCACAATCATATTTGAATAGAGATGCATATGTATAAGCTTGTCATTCCCCTGCAGCCTAGGAATCTTCATTCAGGTAAGGAAAGACGTTACGTCTGATGTAAAGTCGGTACAACTTGGGAGACTGTACAGTTGAAACGATATAAACACAGCTAAGCAAATGCAAAATCAACAAACAGGTAAGTCCCAAACTGTTATATGTCTAAACAAAGAGCAGCATTTTCAGTGACAAGCCTGAATCCCTTGGCACCTAAGTTTCCCTGAAAATCAGTGTAATTAAGAGCCTGACGCATCGATGGTACCTTCAGACTGTGTGGCACAGGAGTGCTTTCAGCAGGGCAAAACTGGACGGGGGTTTGCTAGGGGCCACAGGGACATCTGCCCCTCATCAGGCTCAGGGGGAAACACTGGAGCTGGAAGGCTCATTTGGGATGTGGCGAGGCAACACGTGCTCCCTGCTTGGTGTTGGGCACTAGCCCTCTGCACCTGGGCAGGGAACGGCCCCCAGCTCTGGTCCCCTAAACACCTCGCAGGTTACCAGGGCTCTGCAGTGGGTGTCCACACCCTGCTGCGGCTGTGGTGTGTCCATTGCGACTGCTGTGCTTCAGGTGATCTGCTTTACCCCGACTGCCCTTCCTTGCATTACAAACTTATTACTGAAACCAAGAAAAGATCTGTGTGGTAGGACTTAAGGTCAGATTTATAGATACAGCACCAGTGAAAAAAGAAAGCTTACAAGTAAATTTAATATAAAAAATGTAATTCTAGCATCTGTATAGGAAGCAACCTCTTTAACTACCCATGCCTGCCACCTAAAATCCCTTAGACATATGCCAGATGCTGGAGCTGAAATTCCTTGTTCAGACTAACACCTCGTCTCCAGAATGTCGCCTGTTACAAGACTGACTCTTGGCCTAGGCTTTACAGATTATGAGTTCTACAAGAAAGATATCATATATGTCTTCCTAGCTGTTTGCACAGTGAATAAAAATGCTCTCTGGATCCTAAGTGAAACTTAAGTTTTACATGATGCTAATAATACCATTAGTTATAATAATAACAAAAAGGCTGCTTGGCATTATTTGCTTAATTGAAAACCATTTATATTAATCCAGGGGGCAAATTGCATGAACTTCCTTTAACCTCTGGAAACCATTTAGAAATTCAGTATTTTTGGTGAATCTTAATTGCAGTTTAGGGGGCCTGCATCCCTTCTATGTTAGCTAGGTAAATACCAGTGTCTCCACAGCATTTCCTTCCTGTATGGATCTCAGTCACCCACGCACAGAGCTGGGTTTGCTGCAGCACTGAATCTGAGGAGTACTTGAGGCCAAGGTGGAATGGGATGGAGATGCGCCTGATTAAAATGGTAGTAGCAACTATGAACTGTTTTTCAAGAGCACAACCAGGGACTTACTCTCCCTGCTGTACTAAATAGGGTCTTAGGAGAGACGACTGGCTTAGCTGACAGAAGTTAAAAGAGCATGGGGAAAGCAGAAGAAAGTCATTTTCACAGTTATTTTTCTATGGAGAATATTATAAAGAGAAGCTTTCCTTTTTTAGACCCACCCGTTTCCTTTCTAACAGCAGTCTGTCTGGTTGCTATTGGCCCCCAGGCCACAGATGCCTTGCATTGCCAGAGGAAATTTAGAAAGAGGGAAAATAGCTTGGAAAACAATTTCTCTATACGCAGAAATGTTAACATATAGGAGGGGTAGTGTGAGCCTACAGAGACAAACTGAGGAGCTCCTCCTGAGTTCTCTGACGAAAACAAGGGACTCCTGGGAGGCAAGAGGGGGGAAAACCGCACAGACAGCTCCCCCACAAGCACGGCCACGTTAGCTCCCTATATGCCCCTTGATGCATGCACCATATTCCTGGAATTTTCAGCCCTCCATACTCTGCTGGGAAAGACATTGTTTAGGTCTAGGAGGGATTACTAGCACTAGCTCTACTGAAGACCTATGTATTAGTGTTCAAAGACGCATATCATTTCCTAAGCTAGAGGCAGCCATTTAGATTTGGCAGATGTTATTTTAGTTGTTCAGGCTGAAAGGTCACTATAATTCTGCCAGGTTTATTTTCTGTATTTAAAATGTCATCGGAACAGGTAGCTAAGGTAACGAATTTGCTTTCTACATGTCTTCTACCATCTTCTATGTCAGATAAGGTCTTTTATGTCTTAGGAATGCTAATTAAGTTTGAGAACTGGTCTTTGAAAAACCACTCCAAGGAAGTGAAGCAACTTTTTAAGACCATTGTCTCAGTTCCAAGGGTGTTCGATTCTATTGTTTTTCTAAGGGCTTTGACATGTTTGCTTCTGGCAGCATTTCTTTGCTCCCTCAAAGCATCTCCTCATGCAAGAAGACAATTTTAATGATCTGAAAGGTTTCCTGCTACTGTCCTCCATTTCCATGCTCACATTTACTTATGTTTGCAATTTGCACCTACAGAGATACAAGACCTGTGCTTTGAAGGCCATTTCACAAAAGCAATTAAAACCATGGCTATATGAAAGCCGACATCGATCTATCTGTTGACTCCCACCTTCCACTTTTCCTGGCTGCACAGCCCCACTCCCTCCTCTGTGCCAGCTCCAGCACACAGCTGAATCTGTGCTGTGCTGTTTCAGCATGCTGTGCTGCTTGAGAACTATTCCTGTTCTTTTCATTTTATTTCAATTAGTTTTCTGTCATCTTAGCATGCTGAAATGGCTGAGTGAGGATCTCAGAGCACCAGAACTGCAGGGAGAGGTGAGGGAATAGGAAGACATGACAAGACAAAGGCAGGAGGAAGGTGGGACCGCACTGCCCAGGGCTTGGAGGGAGTCAGACTGCCATGAAAGTGCAGCCTCATTTGCTGGAAAGTGATCCATGGCTCTAAGGACACAGTTTTGCCATGCCATATTTCCCTGAGGAATGCCTCATTTTTTTTTCTAATTAGAGACCCCCTGCCTTTTACTGACATTTGAGATGCAGGTATCTAAATGCATTTCAACTGGCATGGTGGCCAAAGATGGCTAACTGTACTCTGGAGAATCCTGTCTGCTTATTAACTAACTTATAACATGTGAATAACAACAATAAAGTTATTGTTATTAACAATAACAATAACTCTGTGTATTGTTTAATTCAACACATTGCAGTTTTTTTAAACACAAGAGTTAAACCTCTTGCTTTATATTATGAACTATTTGAGAAGGATAGCAAAATATGCTGGTATCTAGGCATATTTCCAAATAGTATTCTTGGTACATTCTGTTTTTCAGTCTTGTCCCTGTCAAGGCAGACATGTCAGGAAGGACCAAAAAGACTTCTATGAAAGAATACTTATTTTCTTTCTAAAATAGGTTAATGATCACTGTTGTCTCTAAGGACCTGTGATTCTTTCTTTCCTGATGTTGTGCATGTTTTGATCCAAACTGCAGACTGGCAGGATATGCTTGTGAAGCACTGAAACCCTAGGTCAAGAGAGAGACCATCATTCACTCTTAATTTGCTTTTGAAATGAAGTTTGAAAAAGTCTGCAGAAAATCTGTTCCCATGCCAAAGGTTTTCTTTTGTACTGACTATTTAAGTATTTTCACAAATGTGTTTTTATCTTTCTTTCTTTCCTGACCGCGTGGTTTGAACATACAGGTCAATGTGACCTTACAACTTCCTAGGGGACCATTAGCTGCAGAGAGATGGCATGCAAAGAAAGAGACACTGACAAAAAAATCTGTGGGTTTTCTGCAAAATACATTTACTGTTTCTTGGCAGTCTCTACCCTCAACTCCCACCTTTGCTTTGGTAGCATCTGCTGTGATTTTCTTATCTTGCACCGAGTGGTCCAAATGAAATTTCATTATTTGAAAAGTGCATTCCATTCACTAATGTGTATCTGATTATACTTGGCTCCAGATTACCTTATGTTAGAAACACATTATAGCTGCATCTTCACAGAGCACTGAAACGTCCTATTTCCCAGAAAGGACTGGCAGAGGCCCAACTCTTATTGAAATCAATGGGACTGAGCCCTGTAGCTTCCTTTAAATACTGAGTCTGACTGATAAAATGTGAAAAGCTGAGGTTTTTAATATACATGCATATATATACATGCATGTGCACACTTTACATTTATATGCACTCAGATGTTATATCATACTGTTATACCTCCATCTGACATTCTCAAGGCGTCTGCATGTTTGTGGCTTACCTTTTTTTCTCAGCTATAGACTTAGATTCAACAAAACTGTCCCAGGGAAATGAAGGCAAAGAACTGAAGCAGCACTGATAGGATTTCTCCCAAATAAAGCTAGTAAGTTCAGACACAGGCTTGTGCTACTTCAGTGGACTGAATGGAGGCCAGGGTACCTTCCCCTTGTCATAGTTTGATGTCCAGCAGCAAAAGTATCTACTTGAGCTCATGCCCCTGGAGGAATGGATCTGGTGCTTAGGATTAAATAGCCATTGCTAGGCTTAAACCAGTTTGCAGAAAATAAAATCAGAATAGAAATAACTGTACCTCATCTTTGCCATTCAAAACGTAAACCAAATAAATAAGCAAAAAACAATTCCCCAAATAAACCAGTCCAATTCCCTTCATTTAGCTGTTTTTTAATGTTAGTGTCGGGTTTTTTTTCACACTCTTGGATGTCAGTGTATCAAGCAGGCCTGGAAGCTAATGAAACAAACGTCTGCACTCTGGGAATCCGTGCTATGTTTGCCACGGGTAGACCTTAGCTAGGAACAGGGAGTGCCAGAAGTCACGAAGGTGACTGTTCCTTTTGAGACCTCCAAATTAATTTTTAGTGAGCTAAGGAATTTGACTTAGCTTCTGTTAAGCTTTTCACATTTGAAACTGCCGTTCAAGGCAAACTTGTGGGGTTTCATCTGTCTCTATCTTCTTGGCTTGATTTGAACCATATCCTGGTGATCAGGGGAAACACTTCAAGCAGAAGGGAGGAAATGAACTAAATGATTAGCACTGGCAGTGAGGGAAATTCAGTCCTAATTCTCACTCAGCATATCCTATAAAGACTTGCTGAACCACTTACATGGTGAAAGATAGGCTAACAGCATACATGATATAAAAGACAAGACCCAGATCCACATAAAAAAAAAAGTACACGTAGAGCTGGATGCAACTGAATTTAAGCCTCTACATCCAAGAATGTGACGAGTCCGGCAGTGCCTCCATTTTCATCCATTTTGCCAGAATTACACTCTTGGTCATGCTCAGAGCTGCCACCACGCTGGCCCAGCTGAATGACTCAGTATCTCTTTCCTGCTCTGGTCCATATGTGATGTACACACTTAACATCTACATGCCTACCACTCCCTTATGGGCCCAATCCAGGCTGTAACCTCAGTCGTCTTTACCCATAAAGTGCCCCTAACCACCCCCACCCCCACCACCATCACTCCATTCTCTCCCTTTGGCCCAGGCACCTTTGGTCATTAAGAGCAGAGTATGCTCTTATCTACAAACCTTCTCCGTGGCCATCTGGTTGAGTAATTCCCAGGAGATGAGGGATCGGGGTTGGACAGCCCACACAGGCTGGCGAGGACATGCAGGAAGTTCATCCACTAGGCTGTAGGGTGGCACTGTTGTGACTCCCATTACAATTATAAAGAGCCAAGAACCAATTTTCAGCACGCAGTAGGCAATCAAAAGCTGGTGGGATTTCAGATACCTGCCTATATCCTCCTAAGTACTCTCCTGTGTTGAAGGTAAGATGAGACAAACCATTGTTTCATACAGGATAGTAGTTTTTACATTCTTTATCTCCCTGCACATCTCTTATCACCTCGCTATGGGAATGCTATTATTCACTAACATTGTAGGTATATTTTGTGGCTAATTAAATTAAGATCTGCAAAATGCTGACTCCCTGCAATGGCAGGTGCTATATAAGTGAAAGATATTATATTCATAATGTCAGGATAAGGGGAATTTTTTTCTTCAGAACATTATTTCACAGAATTCCTTAGTGTGTTTTAATGCTGAAATTTCATTAATGAGTTGTCAACACCAACCCCTCCCCCAGAGGCCTCTCTTTCCCCTCCTACTCTATCCCCAAAACACCAGCCATCTAGAAGCATCTAGAATGGCAAAGGAAAAGCTGGCAATTTTAAAAGAGGAAAAGAATGAGAATAAGCAAAAAAAAATTATTTATTTTTAGTGTTAGAGTTGCTTCTCTGTCTCTCACACATATTGTTATCTTACACACACACACACACACACACACACACACACACACTTGCAGAATGTATGTGTACGTGTTTGATAGCTAACTTTATACAAACAAGTGTATTTATATGTTAAATAAGACAATATACTGTTCTAGCAGCAAAGAAGAAATCATTGCAGTCTTTTACTCACCTTGTTCCTCTATTTTAAAATCATTTTAAGCTTCGTTTTCTACTCTGTTAAATCAATAAGTTAGCACAGCACTAAAATGGCTAGTTGCAAGTAAGGACCATACCAATTCAGTTTTTGTCCAGGAAAATAATTGTTTCGTAGTAGATACTGGCTATAAATCAAAATTGCATGATTCCTCTCATATTTCAGGAAATAATAACACTGTGTGCATTCCATAAAAGTCACAGCAATCACATGTACTTCCTAATGAAGACTGCTACCTTCAATTTGCATTACATCAGGCACTATTTTCTCCCCAGCCTCCTCTTTTATATCACAGTTTCCAATGGTTATTAAATGCATCCTGGCCAGCTATTCTTTTAAATTAGCCTCACCCATAAGATGCAATATCCTCCTGAATTCCCCCAAGAACCATTCCAGCTGCAATCTGCACTTAATATTGAATTTGCACCAGAGAAATTCATTAGCTATGAACAGTATAAGACTTCCTTTATGCATGCATTCATTTCATTTGTCCAAAACCACCATAGCCCTTGGCTGAAGCAAACAAATTTGGCCTCTTCCCAATAAAATCAATTGTTAACACACACACACAAAAGTCCTATGTATTCAGAAAGGATTAGTTACAGCTTGGATCCAAATCAGATCCATAGATTTTGTACACTATCCTGCTGAATATCTTTTTAGGCTTTGGTACTTAATTTTAAAATAGCATATAGGTTAAGACACAAATATTTGTAATACACATTCCACTTCTTTCCACAGAAAAATATGGGAATATTACACAGAACTGACATAATAGTTTTAGAGAGAATTATAAGCTACAGCTCTAAAATCAAAGTAATGTAAATATTAGCCAGACTGCAAACATAAATATTCCTTCCTCCAACAATAATATGAATATTGAAGTAGTGGTTGCAGGCCTCCTGTGGTGCATATACACAATATATAAAATATATTCTCTATATGTACACATGCATACATATACACACAAACACACATGCGCACACACACACACACATTCTCTGCTTTTTTACAATTTTGTGTTAATACTTGATGTCATGACATGGTATCCAAAAAGGAAGCAAAATTAATATACATTCCCTATAAAGACCTTGAAAATTGTTATCCACTATCTCTTCCCTGAAATCCGAACAAATAAGAGAGAGTTTGAAAAATTTGTTTTACAAAGCTTAAACTGAGAAAAAAACAAGGGTGGACTGACTTGAGCACTGTAGCATGCATGATCTAAATCAGTTGTCTTAGAATGTCATAAACATAATGAAATCTTGAAAAATGGATTTTCCTTTAAAAACTGTTTGCTATAAAGCATATAACTACATACAGAATAATTATAGTAGCGGAACTATATATGGAAATTCACCAGTCCTCCATTTTAGAGGATGCAAAAAATCCTTTACTTGTGTGTTTCAACAATGACTGTGCATTAATAGAACCACTGAAAGCAATATCATGGTAGCCAAGGGCTCCTGATAGTTAAATTACCACATCTGACACAGAAGGGGATAGGATGCTTAAATATCTGTTACTGTGCATTTTGGAGAGAATGGATTTGGAAGATGTATAGTTCTTTCTGTATATTAAAAGACTCATTTAAAAATCATTCATTAATTTGAATAGCCTCCTCCCCACACTCTGTCTGAAAGTAGTATTTTTCTAGCTCATTAATTGTTATTTTTATTAAAATTTCTCTCAAGATCATAGCCAAAGAAGGTACAGAAACAAGGACAAAAATGCTTTTCTAAAATAGACTCACTCAGAAAAATTAAGAGAATTCAGCTACATACATGGAGTATTGAGTAGATTTATCAGTTGTTTGAAGCAGCTATAGCTCCATACTTTTTCCTTCTTCTTCTCAGCATGGGTTTCTCTAGAACGTATAAGCTAAGTGCAAATTGGGACTGTAGCCTAAAGTTAAGATGTATTAATACCCTATATGGCTGCTGTCTTTCAGAGGTAAAGTAGCCTTAAATTGCTGCTTGAGTCAAACACACAAAACTGAAATCATCAAGAGCTATAGAAGCTCATTTGAATCATTTTTTACTCAGGTGCTTCCATTTCAAAAGTATGGACACGGATTACACACACACACGTGCACACACAAGGTAATAGATAAAAGGCCAAAATCTCACTGTCCTACTTCACTATAAGAAGATAAATCAGGAGCAATTCCACCCATATCAATGCAGTTCCACAGCACTTGACCTCCACTTGCATAAAGCAGGGTGAAAGTACAATTATATCCCAAATCTCCAGACTTCTCTCCTATTTTATACTTCCAGCTTGTCTTCATCTCTTCTTCACACTTTCTGTACCCCAAGGACCTAAGATGACATTACTAAGCCAAATCTAAAGTTCTGTTTTGCAAACTGTTAGTATTCATCCAGGATCTTTTTACTTCAATGGAGAATCAATTTGTGACCTTTTAATGCATGTATTCCTAGTTTGTAACCACTATTAATGCCCTGAATTTTCATTCGGATAGCATTACACTGATGTGACTTCTCCATCATCTATCTAATTAGTCTTACAGTCCACACAGAAGCCAAATAGTTTAGATGGATATAAAGAGTCTAAAATGGATAGTTCAAAGGAATGACTTAAATATTATTTTTCAATTTATAACTGAAATATTTCAGTCATAAAGGCAGTGGATTAATGGCATTACTGCAGTAGTGTTCCCTTACACTTCTCACCCTCCTTTAAGCAACATGCAGTCAGACTGAAAATTCAGGTAGCAGTAGTAAAATTATTGTTAGAATTTGCATACCTCTATTTTGTATCATTATGACCCTGGAGATTAGAAACTTCACCTGCAAGCAAGAATGTATAGCAAAGGCAGCTGTCTTGTCTATTTAAAATGTCAGGTTCATATTTTCAAGAGCCATTATTCTAAGGTTCAACTGTTTCAGCTCTTGGGGTGGACAGAAATTTATTGGGGTCAATTTTCCATGTTAGATTTATTGGAAGAGTATGAGAAATCCTGCTATTTTTTGCATTTGTCCATTTCACATATGCTCTTTTGTGTGTTTATGTTATAGTGGCACCAGCAATTAGTTTTACAATCCAGATTGCTTCCATAATTAACCAATTTCTTAAATTCTTTTTTGACTATAATTGTAGGTGCCTTTTCTCAGGAAAAAAGAATGTTTTGAAAGAGTTTCAGTTAATTTTACTAGTTTATTAGTGTTTATTTTTTGTCAAAAGTTTCATTTGCCCTGCATGTTCCAGATAGAAAACTTATGTGGAAATAATTATAACTAAACCAAATTTTATTAAAACATTGTTTGTTCTGGAACTATGAGCATGGGTATTTCATTTCACTGATGTGCCTTTTGCTTTCTTGTTTCATTTCTTTGTATGAAACAAATATTTAAACTGCTGGATTTCCCAGGGGTTCCCTGCATACAGAGCATACACCAAGGACTGTCACGCTGGTTAGACTGTCTAACCTGTCTGCCTTGACCAGAATCCAGTAATAAACCCTTCATATGTTAGAGTAAAATCCACACATACAGACAAGTCAGTTTTCTTGACCTGTGTTACATCTTGAACATTTAAATACTTTGTCAATGAACTGCAGAAGCTTCTGTGGCAGCTAATGAGGACATCATCTGCTAAAACATGAAGAGCCCACACATTTGAGCAAGCAGGTACAACTGTATCCTCTAAAACATGTTATTTTGTACGAGACTGTGCTGAATTTCACCTGCCACAAGTCCTCCAATTAAGCACCACATTTACCCAGCTAACTGAACCTCATTACTGCCTGGTGTCTCAGAGTGTGCCCTGCCTTCAGTTTCAGTCTTCATGTCATCATGCCTTTATCCAACATACTCTCAGGCAAAGACTCGGGTCATTCTACAGATCATCTCTGATCATCCTGACACATCATTGACTCTGCAAAAGACTCAGCATTTTGTATTCTTGCTCCCTCTGGGACAGCGAGAACGGGAGACAAGGACTAAAGATAGTCCCTTTAATGAAGTTATGCCTTTAGAAAACAAGTTTTTCAGGAGGCAGAAAAAACCATACAGTGTGCATATTTAATTCTTCACATTTTGGGAATAAGAAGGCCCAGTTCTGGAGGGCTTTCTGTGCCAGCTTGTCTCTGTAGACAGCTGCTCACACGTGCTGACCTCTTACAGCTTTTTAACTTTCAACTCTAACTCTGCATTGGTAAAACAAGATTTCTGACTTCTTGAAGATGAGACACAGGGTCTTTGAAGGTGACAGCTGCTTCCATTCCATCATCCATGAGATGATCTCATTTGAGAAGCCGCTGCAGATTTAAGTTAAAGTAATATATTCAGGCTGGAAAAAAATTACAAAAGTATGCAATATCTCTCAGTAATTCCCAACACTACATATTAGTTCCACTTTTCTTATATTTTGGGTCTACCTCTGATAAGTTAAAAAAGAAAAGAGAGGGTTTCACTGTCTTTTTAGCTTGTGATCAATCTAAACACACTTAGTCACCCTCAGATCTTATCTCTTCTCATTTCAGTCTTAGGTCATTAATGCATGTGTAGAACATCAGTTCTTGTGCAAAGCCCTGGAGAAAAAAGTAATTAACCTATTTCCATACTGACCATAGCTGCTTTTTGTTTTCCTCTGCCAGTTTATAGTCTACTATAACACTGTTTTATTTTGGGCTTGCCTACCTTGAATGCTTAATTTCCTTAATTACCTCTGACAAAGCCATTTCAAGATCACAGAGGCATAGTTGAATTTGTCCTCATTCTTGGTGCAGTAACACCCAATTCTGTCCTCAGGGCAGAGAGGGTTCCTAAGGAGTCTGAAAAGAATTGGGGTGGGGGGAGGTTTGAGGTCTGCGGGTGAGGAAGGAAATCAGAAAAAGATTAATTCATATTTCAGGATGTATGCAGGCTAGGAAAGGCCAATGAAGGTTCAGGTGACTATGTGAGTGGCTTCCTTTGGCACATCTTCTGCATGCCCTCTCTGAGGGCTCCTTGTTGCTTATTCTTCTGGGAATACTTACTCTTGCCTAACTCAGAGAAACTAGGGATGCTTCTGCACTGACTCTAGCCAGACCCAAAGGCATTCCTATACTTTTCTCCTGTGCAGCAGCCTCCAGCTCTTTTTGAGTGCCTTGCACACCACCAGGGGTTAGAAAGAGGAGCAGGAGTGGAACTGCAAAAGGATGCACCTTTTACTGGAACAGTTCATCTAGCTTCTCTGTTTTATCAAAGGCAAAGTAAATGATCTGCTGCTCCAAATAGCCTCCTGCCCTAGACAGACTCCTACCTTGACAAATACTAGACTTGGCATCCAGTTAGGGACTTTTGAGAAAGGCTTTTTGAAAGTCTAGATAATGAACTGGCTGACAAAATGTTATCTGCTATTTTAATGACAGATTTAAATTCTATGAGATTAGAAAGATTAGATTTTCCTTCACAGAAGCTGGACTAATTTGTGCCTATTGTATCATGCTTAGTTTAATGTTTTATAGGCTCTGTCTTGCTTTTTTCAACTAATGTTCCTGATTCTAATTTAAGGGTGAGTGCTTTATGTTCCTCAGGATCATATCTAATAAATTTTCCAAGGTAAGGATAGTATTTGTTATACTCCAGGGCTGTAGTTGAGTAGTTGATTTTAATACGAGACTAAATTTTTATTAGCAGCTCAGCCACTTCCCTCTCGAACTTCCCTGGAACTCCTGAATGAACACTGGCTAGTCCTACTAGCTACTTTCACTCCTCCAGTGACACTGTAATTCTGGGAGATTCTTGCCTTATGTACATGAATGCTGGGAAGAAAAACATTTTGTTGTGGCTGGCATAGCAGAGACAGGCTGGATTTTCCCGTGGTCTCTTCTGGACTATTACATCTATTACATGGCTGACTGTGTTTGCAAGCACCAGACTCAATGATCCATGAGCTGTCATTCACTCCTGTGGGGAATAATTGGGGATAGCAGGAACAAAATCTCTGCTATTTAAGAGAATTTGGGATTCTTGTTCCCCATTTCCCCCGCGTGCTGCAAGAGTTGCTGTGAAGTCTTTAGCTTATCCCAAGCTTTCAGAGGTGTTAAAAGGTTTGCTGGACTTGCAGACCTGTCTGGAACTCAGAGATATTAAAAAATAGCAGCAGAAGGCCTAGATGAAAGAACAAAGGGCTGCAAGCCAAAATCTGTCCTTTGCCAGATGGTCATCTTAATAATACTCTGCATAAATATAGCAGTGTGGATTTGTACTTTGGCCTCTGAAGTGGATACATATCATTAATATTGTTTTATAAATAGGGAAGCTGAAGATTAAAAAGGTACATTCAATGGCCACAATGCAGCTAAACATATATGTGAATAACGCTAAGAATTTTTATTCATAAGTGATGCATAATAGGTCTTAGTAGCCATGTTATATTCATGGAGATGCTTGGAGTATACTATGATGCTCCAGAAAAGTGCAATATGTCTCAGGAGCCAGACTATAAACCGGAGATAAGGGAGATTCCTGACTTACATAAACACCTGTATGGCTTCTTGCTGCAGAATTTGTTTCATGGTGTCAGATTAAGGCTGCTATAGTCAAATTAAGTTCTACGGCCAAACAGTGTGGTATAGTTCAGAATGGATGCAGAAGGACTGAGATGTACTTCATCAAGGGTGCCTCGGCAGCTTGGAAGATTTTTGTGGACGTGTTCAAATGGCATATTATGGACAGAGGTAAGCTTGTTTCTGCCCATACTCCAAGACAGAAAAAAGAGGCCATGATGATATTACCTTGGGCTTGAAATTAAGCTAATCAGTTCAGCTCTTTCCTTAAACTTAATCCAATAGGCCTAAGCAAAACACAAAAATGGGTGCATGATTTTCTTTTTGCCTAGTCATATAGGAAGAGTATTTGTCCCTAAAACACAGAGTAAGTATATCTTCAATCTCTCTCATCTATAGTAATCTCTCAGTAGACTCTAGAGTTCACATATTATGAGCTCATGCTTCTCATTTAGTAGTGAATGTAATTTTGCAAGCGTGCAGACCTACGCCTCCAAAGTGTTACTCGGTAAGATATCTTGCCAAGAATACTCCAGAATGTCTAAATTCAAAATGTTCTTCACTTTAGTTCCTTTATGTACGATGTGAAGTAAAATTTGATGCACACAATATTGTAATAAGGATTTAGGGACACAAACCCACAAGGACTGTGAAAAGAAACTAGGGTGGCATGAAGTACTGTACATTTTATTATATTATAAAGGAAAGAGAATGCTGTTTTCCAATTCTACACACATACGCCAACCATTCAAGGTCACATAATCTGCTAACCTCTCCAAATAGATGCATGAACATAAGTTTATATAAGCTTCTTGCTACTATGGATATATTTTTTAGTCTTACATTTATAGTAAGTGGAAAGAGGTCATAAAAAATTGATTAAGATGTCGCCAGGCTGAAAAGCTTAGGCACACTGTTCTAGAAGATGGCTAATTTATGTTCCAAAAAGAAAAAAGCCTGGAAATATTTAATCTGAAAAGAAAAAACAGGCTTAATATGTCTTAGAGGGAAAAGTTTAAATAACAATATGCAGAAATAATTAGCACTTTTGTACTTTGAAAAAAAAGTAACATAAAATAGTGATGTTTTAAGTGATGTAGATAGAAAAACACCAGCAAGTACAGTTTAACTGTGATATGCTGCTATGTAACTCCTATTTACTGTGATTCGTATCTCCTGTACTTTACTCAGTACAGTGAGAAAAATATGCCTTCATACATTAAATGCTTAAAAATTATAAAATAAAGTAAGCAGAAATGGTTCTCCTGTGGCATGAATGTTGACCACACTCTAGCTCTGCAGTGCTTATACATTTTTCAATGCTGCTTACGCATAGACCTTCAGGGAGCCAACCGAAGAGCATAATACTTGCTGAAAAATAATATTTTGTGTGTGTCAGCTGTCCTTCCAAAAAGCCAGTCATGAGCCGGTTAAGTACTGGTTAACAATAGTTATTGATATATATATATATATACATTTATAAGATACTTATTTTCATAATCCAAATAAAACGTGAGGCAGAGACAGGAGGTTATTGGGGAAGAGAAAGCACCTGCTGCAGTATCAGAAACAGAGACACTAATAGCAAAGAGGTGAACTTCCCCCCATCTCATGCATGCATGTGAATAACTTCCTTTTACTGCTGGGTCACAGAGGAAATGGCCTGGGCATGTGTGGCAGCATTGCTTTGTTTAACACAGACCACTTAAGGGTTATACGCAGAAAAATACGGTAGCATACAGAGTTTGGCATCTGTTTTTGCAGCTGTCACACTAGCCCTGCAAGGGAGCATTTGGAGCTGAGAAAGAGACCAAAGGGGACTATATTCCACACAATCATCACCAGGAAAATAGGGTGCCAAGTGGGTATTTGAGTCGAATTTACAAGCCAGCTTGCTTTAGAACAGTACTTCTATTTTTAACATGCAGCGCTGAGCCAACAAGCACTAGAATCATGCATTGCAGAACACAGAAAGATACAGTATTAGCCTAAGTTTCTCCCTGGGTTGGAGCCTATGTTCAGCTCTGGGATAAGTAAGTGCAACTTCATCTAGAAAAGGAGTAAAAAGGAAATTACTTACAACAATTTAAAATAAGTGTTTTTTTTTTAAAGGTATCATTCTCTATTTGGATGCTACTTAGTTATTTATAAATTATTTTGGAAGGCAGCAAAGGCTAAATGAACTAGTCCTTTCCTTTTTAGAAAAGCAGGGGAAATCTCTGGATTTATACACAGATCATTTTCTGACTTCCAGTTTAGAACTGCTTAACAACATTCACGTGGTAAAATAAGGAGTCATTAATATCAGGAGAAAGATACTGATTTGGATTTTCTTAAAATCTTGAGTTTCTCAAGTTTTAAACTGTTTACACAAATTCACACTGTGGATTTGTATTGTGGTTTTCAATAATAATAAGATTTGTGTCTGTTAGAGTAAATCAAAAAATCATACAGTGCTACTATATGATAGCGAATAAACACATGTAAATTCCTTGCATTATTTGGCACAACCTGAAAAGTTTTGACCAGCCCTAGGTCTCATTTATGAATTTATCCAAAGTCCACTGGAATTTGTATGAGCACTGCACAAGCTGCAGCATCAGCTGAAGATCTTCATGTTAAAACCATGCAAAAAATAGCTAGCTTCATGGTATTGTCAGCCTGTGTCATTGCTTTTTGTAGGCCACTGGTTCAGTAAATCATTCTTTCTCATAACGGAGAACTTTTTAATAGCAAAACAAAGACAGTTTTCATCATGGGCACGAACTCTTATGATCTCCTCACACTGGTAACCCATGCTCAAAACAGCTATTTGGAAAAATTAGAGACTTGCTTCACTCAATTTGACCCTTGCATATCACTGTGACATCCATGCTGCATGTTATACCTGGTGAGAATCCAGGGTTTGAACACTATCCTCGCTTATGTTTAAGCTGTTAAATTTCCTAGCCTGGATCCTTGCCTCTTAAGTGTACTGCTTTTCAAGGTCACATCCAGGACTTCCAAGCACATCAGCAAGGCAAGGGAGCCTGCTCTGGTCTTCATACTCTTAGAACAGGGTTGTATCCTGCATTTCTGTTTCCAATATTCTCATTCCCAGGTCAGTACAGCCTATTTTTGTTGTGAATTTTCCCTGCAACACGTATTTACCCTTGGACAACAGCTAGTTCTCAACCCCACCAGTATTCATCCACTACTTCACAAGTTGTCAAATGACTACTCAGCCGTTAAAAAAAACCAAAAGAAGTCTCTCTAGGGTCTTAATTTAAGTGTTAGCAGGGAGCTGAAAAT
Organism: Dromaius novaehollandiae; assembly: GCF_036370855.1. Classification (NCBI taxonomy): domain Eukaryota; kingdom Metazoa; phylum Chordata; class Aves; order Casuariiformes; family Dromaiidae; genus Dromaius; species Dromaius novaehollandiae. Next base: position 135,484,787 of record NC_088099.1, read on the forward strand.
TAGCAGTAACATTCCTGCCTGCAGCTATGAAAAAATAGTGAGAACTGACACTTAAATGATTGCTAAGAAAGGCTGGGTAGCAAGTTTGCTAGTTGCTCTCCATTCCACCTTCACCACCAATGCTGGATGCGTAATTGCTAAACCTACATTCCTGCATTTTCTCTCTTGAGAGTAGGAACTTGAGCTACAAATGCAACTTTGGACGTTAATGCCTGTGTCAGATAAGTTGGATTGGCCAAGCAATCTGCTTGGTAAACTCTCTAGAATATTCCCCACTTCTTCATTACACTGTGAAATGCTTTAAACACTGCCGTTTCTGAATGCAGTAGTCCACAAAGCCTGTTCTTACAAATTCCAGCTCAGCTGTCTTAGGATTGAGTATCCATACCTCTTTATAACTTTTACCACTGTGATCCACTGGAAATTCTGTTCTATAGGTTTATATAAGCTAATGGTGTCTGTTCGAGCACTAATTTTTATGTCCTTATTGTCAGGTCTTTGTGGACTTATTGCCACTTTGAGTCCGACTTAGCAGCTATATCCTGTACAGCCATAAATGGTGCTTGTTCTGCTATATGCTTTAAAAACAGTTGTGTGAGTTTTTCACTTCCAAATCATCTTCCCACTCAGACTTGGGGGACAGCTGCTCCCCTGTCAGGCCACCAGCTGGTCTGCAATCCACAGACAGTGCATCTTAGCATTAGACTCGATAAGGCTGACTTTCCATGACCACCTGATAAAATTGGCTGCCAGAATCAAGCCCAGAAATGCTTCACCTGTCAAGTTTACGAATCTGCCCAGGAATCTAATACTCACACTCTTCTGATATTTGCCTCGTCTGCTGTTTGCCATCAGAATACCAGTCAAGGTCCACTTGTGTTATGCTCAATGAGCAGCTCTACGCAGCCATGCTACTCAGAGACTTTATGACCCAAATCCTAACACTGTGCTGTCACCACTGAGCAGCATCACTCTGCCGCACATTCACCGGCAAGCTCTAGGGCCGATGCGTCACAAAATTCCTACTGTAGCTATTTTCACCATCTCCCTCTTTCCAGGTCACCCAAATCCCAGAATCCTCAATGACAGGTTTAAGTATGCCATAACTTCTTAGTGGCATAGTGGCATCTTGCCAGCAGAAAGAATGAGTCCCAATCTGCTTTTGCCTTGCAAGGCTCTCATTCAGGTAACAGATTTTTGATCTACTGCATTATCTTTGGTCCTTCCTGAATTGTTGATGGCCGTGGCCAGTATGTAGTCAATACCCACAGCTGGGTTTTCACAATCATCTGTATCACTTATGTGACTAAGTGCAGGTTATGACTAACTGCACAGAGGACAATCTGCTAGCCAGGGAGGCTCTAAACACCCCGAATTGCACTGCCAAGATTGTCGCAGTTTGGTTTGGCCAGTTGTGCACATGCTAAAAATAAAATGATAGCAGTAGACACTGGGAAAAGCACTTAACTTCAGACAAAAATCTCTAGTGACAAGTATTAAAATCTCACGTCAAAAATGTTCATCTAGGACACCACAGGTCCAGCTGAATTCTGAGCCCAAGAGCACTTTCCAGCTCCTGGCTCTGTCTGTACACCTTGGCTGCATGTCAGGCTGAGGCCAAGGCCAGGACAAGATGGGGACTGTCCCCATGTGCACCAGCAGGTCTGGGTAACCAAGGATGAGGCTGCAGGGCACAGCACTGAGCACAGCTCTCCCGCAGTCTAGGCACTGTGTGATAAAGTTGCAAACAAAGGACATAAAAGAGAGCACATGAAACAAAAAGAGCTGGAGAATCCATTTCTTCTATATAAATAGCTTTTTCTGTACGGAACTTTGACATCTTTTAATTATGGCATGAAGTTTCCAATAACAGCGAAGTGAAGGGAGACTAGGTCTGGTGGAACATGGGCAACTTAAGAGCTGAAATGAGCAACAACCCTCAAAATATGAGGCATTGGAGAGGTATTGAAGTAAGTGCCTAAAGCAGTTTATGAACAGATTCAGAGATGATGGTTCACAGTTCACCTATAAAGCTGTAAACAGTTTTGGGAGAAAAATTAATTTCGTAGAACATCTTGGAAATGTACTGTTCAGCTATGAGATTCTCCTAAAAGTTAAATGTATTTGTACTGTCTAATGCAAATATATCAAGGAATAAAAATATTTTTCTGGAATGAGTAATCACTATATATTCTTTAGTACTGCAGTTCTCCCTTTAACTGTCTGTTCCCTACTGCTGACTGTTTCAGTGATTCAGGAATATATATCAGAGAATAAATAAAGTGGATGCATGAGATTTCATAATACATAATGACTAGGCTGCACTTTATAGATGAAATCTCAGGCAATTCAATAGTTATATAACCAAGAGTCTCATGGTAGTTCTGGAATTGCTTTAAATGAAGGCTGATTTCTCACTCCTCTGCCTAGTTGCACCCTAGCTTAATCATATTCTGTTTCTGACTTAAGTTACAGCACCTCACTGGCCACGTCATATGCAGTGATAGTATCTTTAAGACAAAGAAAACATCCCTCTGAAGCACTGCAAAACTGAATCTTGTATAGTAATGGCCATCTCTATTCATAAAATAATTAGAATTACTCATTATTTACGCATTCATTTCAAAGAATATATATTTACAGTTTCTAAGGAAAACAAAACCTGCCATTTTTCTCTGCACACATCTCAGGAAAGCAATAGGATTTTGAGTACACACACATCTCAGTCTGCTCTTCCATCCACCCATCTTGTAAAGTCTAAATATACCAAGCGTAAAGGGAGCTATAGATACAGGGGAGCACCAGCAAACTCATCTGTTCTAACTTTCCCTCTGGGCTTTTTTCTCTTCAACTCTTCCCTCGGAAGTGTTCAAACTGCACCCTTGTTCCCTCTCTCCAAATGAGACAGAGCCTTTGCCTTTGGTGGCTCCTTACCTTTCTTGAGAGGAATCAGAACCAACTTCTCTTTTTCCCCGGATACGCTGCACACCTGCTAACAAGGTGAAATTAGTGGCAGTGTGCTCACATTCTTGCACACAAACCAAAGGGACGATTTCTGTTTATTACGACATGCCAGGTGCCATTTCTGCTTGCACTTTAATTTATACATTTAACAGGCCTTACATCCATCACACTTTAAATGTAGCTAATGATATTATAATTTAAAAATCCTAGGATTTACCAGTCCTTAAAAGACACTCATTACTCGTTAGCCTTGTTATAGACATATACTTTACAACTTGAAGGGATCACTGCCCTCACCGAATTTGACCTCCTAAATAACAGAAGCTAAAATGTATTTCACTCCACAGTTAGTTGAAATGCCCCATGTTTGCCTCCAAGAACTGTTTTCCTCTAACATGTAAAGTAGTGATATTGAACTTATATTGAACTCGGGTCTCATTTCTTTTTTATAAAACTGCAACTGTCACAATGCCTCATCTTTAACATGTGGTTGACTTGAGGAACACAGCTTGCCCGGTGTGAGGCAATAAGACTGTAATGCAATTGCGGAAAGAACTTGATATGTCTGTATTATCCATTAAACTATATTCTAATTAGAAAGTGCTTGTACAGAAAAAGTAGATTTCATATTATCTTCTGCAAACAGTTGAAATTCAGCTTACTCCAAGCTGTTGCAGTAGGATTTTACTGCTCAATATTTTGTGCCCATTTCAAAGGCATATCGTCCAGTTATTACCTCTGACCAGGCAGCAAAGAATAAGATTTTTCATTTCAAAATTGCTAAAAATGTAGCAATGTAGATTTTTATGGATACCAGTCTCTTGAAACTCAGAGCAGGGACTGGGTCCAAATATTCCTCTTCAGAGCTGGCAACCCACAGCCAAACTCTGGTTCCTCTTATTATTTTTAGTCAGGTCAGGTGTAGGGAGCTTGCACTGTGTCTAGCCTGAAAAATAGCCTCAAGAGCCAGTTTGCCATAGTGATGGAATCAAAGGTAACATATCCAGATCCACAGAGATACGATCTGAGGAGATACAGGCCATAGGTAGAGACGTTTAAGAAGGTTGTTAGGCTGTTGATATGAACAGAAGATGGACAACAAAAGCATTTTCTTTCATTTCTGTGGTACACATACTTTATTACCAGTGCTCTAATTACATTCAATTTAAGTCCAAATGAAACTCTGAGCCATGATCTCATTAGAGTGCAGTTATATTCCTATCATCTTAAGGTAAATAGTTAATTTTAAATGACTGGAAGATAGATTAATTGCATTAATTTTAATAACACATCATTTAGAAGACCAGGAGAAAACCAAATGAGACCCATTAAATAGATAAAGATGTAGGCATTTCCTTCACTCACTTTTTTGTCACAGAAATTCAGTCAAATTCAGGCAGTTCCTCTATTAAAAAGGCTGTATTGCATGGACCGTAACCATATGTAGCAACAAAACAGGAGACATTCCTTTCTGCCATGACCCAGTTACAGGGAAGCGCCCTGGGCACCATGGCGTGAGGGGTGATCATCACTGAGCCTTCTCAGAGTGGATTATCTGACACACACCCAGCTTAAACCAATTAGACAAATGTAACAAGCACATTAATTCTACTTCCTTTTCTAATAATACCGATTTAAGAATTAAAATTCCTGATTGGGTTTTTCTTTCTTTTTACAGCAGTAAATATCCCATAACTTGTAAATAACCACTGCCCACTTAAAACTGGGTTTTTAAGGTTAAAAATGCTGCTTTTGCATAAAGGTTTTCTTCACTACATTTTGACAAAAAAATTACAAAATTTTCATAATTTTTGTTCTGAGAACTTTCAGGAACTAAAGATTTTTTTTGGATTTTTTTTCAAATTTTATTTTATTGAATGGTTTTCTTTTCAAGAAAACCCTTGCTTAAAGGCGTGAAATGAACCAACAAGGTAAACAGATGTGCTGTGGTCTGAAATCAAAGGCCTGGTTATTCAGGCCTAGGAGAGTACGTATTAGTCATTTTTATGATAAGCATTGAAAAAAATTTAAAAATAAGTTATCAGTTTGGGTCAGCTCCAAATTTTTTTCCTTGCCAAATATAAGACCAATACATTTGGTTGTAGATCAAATCAATGATTTCAATGTTTACTGGAGCAAAAATTCAAACACAAGTGTCCACATTCTACATTGAAAGACCTACCAACCACAGTAGTGAATCACAAGTTTGCATGTTCCTGAATATTTCATTTGTCCATGAACTGAATCAGCAGAAGTAACTAAAAGCAACTCACTCACCTTCAGGAATCCTGTAGCTCTGTGATTAGTGATCTTAGGGGTAAGAGATGTAGGCTTAAGTCTTCTCAGGCAAAGGAGAAGATGTAGTGAATTGTTCTGCTACCCAGAGCACTAGCAATTGCACACAGAGGGTACTAACTATTTGTCTAATTTTGTGAACCTGGCTTTTCTTTGTCTTTGGTTTCACTATCAGTGTCGCTCTAGGAATACGCTAGAAGTATCAAAACAGTTCACTCCAACACTTCTGATTTTTTTTTGCCATTTTCATTTTGATTGCCCCCAACTTCATATTTAGTTTCTTATTTAATTATATTCATATTTCATATTTCATTATATTCATATTTAATTTCAATTGCAATCACATTTTCAAGTAGGGAAATCTACCAGAAAATAGCAGGCACAAGTTTCAACCAGTCCTGCTCCCTACGCTGTTCACGCTAAAACTAATTTCTCTGGCTCCCGCATAGCAGGATCACTCTAAGTAGCATGTCAAATATGCTCTCAGTTGCGTCGGTAAAACCCTTCCATCCTGACTTGATTTTTCCTCTCATGGGTGTTGTGCATTGACTACTGCAATGATTCCCCTGCAGTTATTTAATTAGAGCCTAATCTTACCTTCTTACACAGCAAAAGCCTTCTTGCCCTAGTGGTCATAAACTGCAGGCAGCTCTTGGCAGCAGCATTGTTTGAACCAGTAAAGGCTGTTTTTCCTTCCTTAGTACCTCTCCAGTGCGGGATGTGCCATTCGCTGCACCCGCCCGGTCCCTCTGCTGTCTCCACAAGTGAAGTCCAGACACTCCCCTGAGATACGTGCTTGTCACATTTAGTGGAAACAGAATCCAACAGCAAAGTTTGGCCAGTACTATAATACTGATAAATGAAGTCAGAGTAACACTGATTCTTCTAAATCACTACTTTCCTACTTAGAGAGAAAAGAGAGTGTCTTTAGGCAGATTTTCCCAAGTGTCTACAGTGTCCTCCTAATGCGCAGGGAAAATGTGTACTTTTCCTCATACCACCTTTGTGATTTCCAGTTTTGCTTCTATTAAGTTATTCTTTTTAAAAAGTAGATTCACATTATATTAAGAGGCCCAACTTTCCTTAGCATTGTAGGTTTCAAGTCACATTCTATAGGCCCTACAAAAGTATCTAACTTACTTCACTGGAACAAAAAGTTTGGATTTCCTGTGGATTTTGCCTACTTCAGGTTTGGAGCTTGATGTGTGCAAACCATGTGCAACAGCCAAAAGGGTTCTAAAGAAAAGTGCGAGATCATTCAGAAAGCTCATACAGACACAGATCATACATAACCTCCTTTCCACCACGAATGTGCTGAAGGCATCTTCCTGTAAGCAATGTTCATGGGAACATCTTCAAATATAAAACTGCATGCCAGGTCCACATATTTACAGGCATCTCTGGAAATGAGGTAGATTTTCAGTCAACATTTTGTATTAATACAACATGCATGTTGTAGCAAAGCGAAACAATCTTCCATCACACTCTGTCACTCTCATCTGGTTTCTCTTACTGAATGGAGATTTCAGTGTTATATATGGGAAAAGAAATATTAATTGTATTACTGATTTGAGTTAAATGTGTTATAATCAGACAATGCACCCTCATGTCACAAAGGCTGTTACACCTTCCATGCAGAAGGAGACAGAGAAACCCCACAGTCTGGCTCAAGGACTGCTGAAATATTACTTTGGGGATACTGTCCTAGCTGCAAATGGACAAGAAAAAAAATGCAGAAAGATTAATAAGTTTAGGGCAGATGAGGAGAAAAAGAATACAACCATCTCAATTAGAAAGAGAGGCTGTTAGGGTCCATAAGCACAAAAAAGGCCAAAAATGGTGGTGCACAGAAGTCCAAACAGGAAAGAAGGTCCCCAAAAAGGAGTAGAGTCAGGATAAGCAAGAGTAGGAAGCAATGGGATCTGTCATAAGGCCTGCAGAAGGCAAGATAAGAAGCCAAGGAGAGGAACGAAGCAGCAGTCAGTAAGGTTCAGAAGAGGCAGGTCAGTGCAGATTTCCAGGCAGTCTATGATTTCACAGAGTCTTTTACAAGTATGAGTCTGGCGATTGTAAAGTAATGCTTTGGGCACAGCCTCCCTCCAGAGAGCTCAGAAGTCAATAACCTGTAGAATGATCACCCCCGGCTAAGCAGGAGCTAATTACAGAGACCATTCAAGGCATTCATTGACATATGTACCAAAGTTGTTCATCCTTTTAAGCTGTCTGTAACAGCTTTACAATTTTCCTAGACCCATCCTAAATCTTAAGAAATTCCAAGAAGGAATAGACACAAAGACCTCAAAATCCAAAAAGCACTATTACTACCAAAAGAACAAAGGTTTAGTTTTGTCTCAGTTCAACCTGCTGTTTTCTCATTTTTATACTATTCAATATTCTATTGTATAATCCATTCCTGAGTCAGTACAATTCTGACTAGCCTCCAGTGACAAACTAAGTAAATATCTGATTTAATGGTTTCTACAAAAAAAGTACTATAGACAAGCATGCTGCATCCTCTTGTACTGTTTGTTAAGCGTAATTGGAAATTGCTTTTGTCACATCCTAGCACCCAATACAAATTTTTGTGCATGATTTTTTAGTAAAATATCCCAGACAGCAATAATCTATGTTGTACATATTTCCTAGAGCTCTAAGTTGGCGGCAACAAACATTTATAAGCAATACTTAAAATAAAACGTGCAACTGAGAGACCAAAACAAAGCTTTCTCCTCTTCAGCAAAATACTAAACAAAGTATTTTGGAAGAACTGATGCATTCATCTTTCCATGCTTTTTTTCCTGACACAGCTATTTTTTTCTCAAAACTCTTTTGTCAACTTGCATGCAAAGGCTTTATCTGAATAACACTGGCCTCAAAGTGATAACACTAGGCAGCCTGATAGTTTAATGTTGGATTTCCTTGCCTTTCAAAATGTTTTTCATCTTTTCTCTTTTGATCAGTTGGGAAGAAAAAAAAGAGGGCAAAAGCCTGTCTTAATTGCTGACACCGTTTTGAGATCAAGTGGTGCCTATTTACAGGGCATTTTATTTCTGCATGCTTGTGCCTTAAACTGAGCCATTTTTTGTTATATCTTGATGCTACTAGGTCTACTGGGATTAGCCAGAATGCTGTGCTTTCTAGAAGAAGCCAGCTGGCACTCTGAGTGTCACCGTCCACAGGCACCCAGCTGTACTGCACAGCACAACCCTAAGCGTGTGCTGGACTGACAGAAGAGCTGCCTACAATACAGATTAAAAAAAAATCGTATGCATGGGGACTTATTGACTTTCATTGCGTGGTTACGCTAGACTTTCATTTTCCACACTCCTACGCCGATAATTAGTCATGTATAACACTGCCCTTTCAGCAACATTAGTCAACCCATATTTCAATGATTGCAACCATACATGGAAAGGAGGCAGGTTTGGGGCTGAGGATCAGATTTGCCATTTGCTGTGTCATCTTGGGCAAGACAGCTCTCACAGCTCTGGTTTCTCATGCAGAAAAATAGGTGGCTAAATACTGCCTTAATCTGCAGGTTGGAGGAGAAAAAGGGTTTCACTAACTGAAATACATTAAAAACTGAAATTCAACTGTGAATCCAAGAAATCTATCCCATGCAGGTTGCTGAAAGATACAGTAACTGTTTTTGGGTGATTTCTTTCACCAGATAGTAGTCTTTCTAGTATGCAGATGCACAAACTTAAAAGTTATTTTGGAAAGCAGAGCATTAAAAGTCTGTATCTTTTAAGATTTTTGACCAGCTGAAGGCACTTGGAAAGAAATATACTGTGTTCCCTGGAAAGAAGAATCAGCAGTTGTGCTTGCCACAGGTACGGATGAGTATAACAGCTTCTATGCTGGAGTTAGCTGCAAAATGCGCAAGGTCTGCTGTGAGAAACTGTGTAGTTTCAAGTAAAATATTCCACAGGAGGAAAAGAGAGAGGGAAAAAAGGAACAGAGGAAAAAAAAGAGAGAGATAAGAGTGTTTCCTATGTATACATTCTGAAAACTATTGTTTTCTTGTCACTTCATGGATGCAAATTCAGGACAAAGAAAGTTCTGTGCTGATTGTATGTGTTTTTCCAGGTACATTGCTACAATGTGTGTTTCTATCCAAATCATCCTCATTCCCAAGCCAGATTTCATATTTTTCATTGCAGATGTTACGTACCATCATTTTCTTAATTAAATTTAATTTTCTTAATTTAAATTTCTTAATTTTCTTAATCTTTAATTGCAAACTTTGCAATTAATCAAACAAAAACAACTACGTAAATATATTTTATAGTCAAAATTAAATAATTCTACACTGCAATATCTGTTTCCTGATTGTGCCATTTCTGTGGTAAAAGAATGATTAATTTTGGTTTTCCCTGTATTTTTCTCCTTCTCAGAAACAGTGGGTTTTTATTTAATTCTGTCTTATGAATAAAAATTTTCATTTGAGCAGAAATTAAGACTAGGAAAATCTCATTTTACGAGGTTAGCCATTTGGGAAAGTTACTAGTGGAGCTAAAATTCCAGAATACTCTTTTGTTTGTTTGAAATGCTAATTTGTTGTGAGTTAAAATTTTCACAGGACGCTAGGTACCTCTAGGAATTTCTGAGGATTTTAGACAAAACTGAAATCTGCTATGCAAAGGAGGGTAGTAGAGGCTGACTCATGCGTGACCATTTCCACCGGAAGGGAAGGAGATGGGAGACAGAGCCAGGGGCAGCCAAAAAAACCCAGACTGGCTTCCTGAGCCGCTTCCTGCAGCCCAAACAGCTGGGGCAGCAATCCCGGCCGAGGTGGAGGGCAGCGTCCCTCGTCCGTCTCTTGCAGCCACCAACGCCCTCATGCCGCTCTCCTCCCGCCGCAGGAGCTCCTGCCCAGCTGGGAAGGGGAGCTGCAACCCTCTGTCACCATTTAGCATGTCCAGAAGCAGGCTTGCCCCCCACCACAGATCTATTAGCTCGTCTCTGGTGGGACACTGATACACACATTTGGCGCTGGGGGGATGCCTTTGGGGAACCATATGCTAACACTAAATGAAAGAACTGCTGAGGTCCTGAAGCATTTTGCAGATGGGAGAATCAGCTTCCTGACAAGTCCTATTATAAGTGATTGAGTGCAACCGTTTAAAGAACATTCTGCAACCTTAATTAAAGGGTTTGCCATATATAATAGATATCCATTCACTGTAGTAAAACACCTTTCTTTCAGTCTTGATCTAGTGTTCAAAGATAAATTTGAGTAGTAGGTTTTTTTTTTTTTTTTTTTTTTTTTTACGTTAACATCCACTGGCACTGACAGAATTTGGGATCCATTTCATCTCTTCTTCAGGCCCATAATAAGAAAATTATTCTCCAAAAGGGCTTGTATTTTGATTACAAGATGGACAAAAGGGAAAGAGATTCATATAGACTGGCAGCAGATCAGATGAATGGCACAGCTGGAAATAGAATCCAGGTCTCTGACACCACTGTCCAGACTTCTATCGTTTGGCCTTTCCTGTCTCATTTATTTATACCAGGTTTTATTCTGCTAATTAACTGAATTACAGAATCCACATCAACAGCTGGGGCTCACAAGCTGGAAATACATTTTTCGTAAGAAATGTTTAAAATCTTTGTTTTAATTGTCAGTGGTCATACATCTTGCACTAGCTTACTCTCTTTTCAGAACATGAACCTATCCTGATCATTCATCTACGGCTACCTACCCTGATCATTCATCTAAGGCTAGGGAAGGCTATATGGGCACCCATGATTACAAAAATCAATATAGCTGTAAATAATCTCTGCTATAGCTGGTTACAACTGTAAGTCACTCGTTAGTTAGAAACACATAATGCCAGCCATGGAAGTGAACTGGTACACTGGTTGTGTTGCTTTCCTATGGTTGTACCTGTCACCTTCTACCTCTGTGAACTTTTCAAGTGTAATGAATGCATTGTCAACCCTATTACACATAATATAATGCTTTTGCTGTATACACAGAAGGGTGAAGAGTTTCTATACAGCCACAGAAACTTCTCCGTTTCCTTTATGTTCAGGCTTTTGAAGCAAACTCTTTTTCCAGACTCCCAGGTTTTCCAAAGGACTTCAAGAAGAAGTTGTTATTTAATACATTCCAAACATATTTTGGCCTATGGAAGGACAATCAGAACATCAAGGCCACATGCAGTTTATAAGTGTCCTATCAGAAGGTGAAACATGAGAGTGTAAAAGGACAAGTCCCCACAAGGGAAAAAGCATTTGGAAACTAAAACTCACGCTTAAAATGTGCTAAAACGCAGACCTTGAATTTCAGCCTTTTCAGAAGGACAGTGAGCAAAAGGGGAATTAGACAATATTGCTGGAGTTCTCCTGGGTAGGAGAAGACTCAAATAACATAGAGCTAATAAGGTGGGATACCTTGGCCACAGATTGCACTGTTTTCCATTTTACCTTAAGAAGAACAAAACATGCTACAGGGTAGGCCAAGAGTGCATCAAGAGACAGGATAGGAAAGGCAAAAGCATGACATTTGAGGTCCTCTTACTTCCAAATCTCTGAGCAAAGTAGCACTGGAAATCATATCCCATCCTATCTAATACATTGAGCTCTTTTGATCAAAAAGCAGAATTTTGGAAAATGTCCACAGCCATGTTAGCAGGGAATACTGCCTAATTGCCAAAAGACATATGGTTTAGTTTAAATTTATTCGACTTTTTGTTACTTGCAATATGAGTTTCCAGCTCTCATATTTTTGCAAAACAAGTTGGAGTCTATGGTATTTAATTAATAAAATGAAAAAATGTGAAGTACTATAAATCCTGATAATCTTGATATCTTTCTCAGAAGACTATGAAGGAAAGCTGGATTTGATCATTTGCCAAAGAACAGAAGAAAAGGTCTTTAAGCTAAATCTTAGTGGATCAAAGATGACATCTGACCACTGAGAAGCAAATCCTTTACAGTTTAGTAAGTAGCAAAGCCTAAATAGCTCCACCAGAGCAGCATATATTAACACACATCTGACAGCCTTGGTGACACGAGCTCTTAGTATTTAATCATAGAGAAATTTTGAGCTTAGCCTCCCAGGTGGATGTATAAATATTTTCTGAGAAGAAAGAAAGTCTAAAGTATCTATGTGGAGTAGATACTTACTTTGTTTCCTTTGTTTCCCCATAACTTTTTACACACAATATAAGGTACAAAGATTTGAACCCAGCCAAGTATTCTCAGACTGAACATGCAAATGCAGCTTTCTTGTATCAGGCTCAGACCACCTGTATTGATTTAAGCCTTATGTTTCAAAGTGTCTGAGTAACCTCAGATTCATCTAGAGTCAAAGGGTTAGGCTCTTCTAAATAAATAGGCAAGTAAATCAGACTCCCATGGCTGGTCAGTCAGATTTACTACCAGAACACATGACAGGTACTTACTCAATGTAGCAAGCCACAGGGAGCAGTTTATCTCTTAATCTGGGACTCACTTAGGGAGCCGTTTAATGTGGAAGTTTGAATTTGAAGAATTCTCTAGTTCTAGATACCTACAAAAACTCTACTCTTTGAGCTCAGGTGCCTCTGTTAGCTGGCACTGAGTTTACAAGAGTATCTAAGAATATTCATAGAATTTACAGTATATGCCTAAATGACTCATGTTGCCAGTCCTCAATTATCCATTTGCAGCATCATTACCATATTAAATATGTGATGGTATGTGCAGTCATCTTTATGTTCAATGCAGTCCTTTATTCTATTTATAAGAAAAAAATCTCAATCTTAAACATGCTTATCAATTTCTTAGAAACTTTGCCATAATTTTAGTCACTAAAGTCTTGATCAGAGTTTGGAAGAAAAAATTAACTTGTCCAACTAGAAAATCATTTTATAGGCAAGAAGATGCTGTCTTTGGAATACTGCTGTAAACTTATAACGCAGGTAAGTTTATTTTTGAAGAAGCTGCAACTACCATTCAAGTCCTAGATCCAGGAGAGCCCATAGCATCAGAAATCTCCAGGCAAAATTTCATTCTAGGCACCACCCTAATACAACAAAGTTTACTATATACACTATTTCACAATTCCTCCCACACACATTAATGTACATGTCTTATGCTATGTGTCTCACTTACTTCAGGATCACCAAACTGAAATCGCTGAGCCATATGTGGCTTGAAAGCAGCTCGAGTGTGGCTCCAGTTTGAGAGCTATAGCATGTGATTGATAAATGGGCTGCCTGGTCGGTAACACTTATTTCTGTGGCAGAAGATTGCAAGTCATGCCCTGCAGGCAACCTTTGGAGAGCAGCATGACTCCCTGGAGACGCTCTTACGGGCAGTCGTACACTGCTTCCCTGCAGCCCTGTGTCTGCTCCTGACTCAGTGGCTGGCGCAGAGAGCACATACAGCTGGGAAAAGCTGGGGAAACTTTGGCTGAAAATTACATTCAGTGTGAACAAACTGACTTTGGTGGTGGGACTATTCAGTTCACGAAGAGGACGGTGACAACTAGAAAAGGTTGCATGAAACGTCAAGTAACAACCAAATTAAAAAAAAATAAAGCAAGCCTTGCTGAGGCTTAAAAGTGTTGATGAAGCTTACCTATACCTATTGAGTTTGTGAATATTTTAGGACAAGTATGTGATATACCCACTCATTATTCATAATGCTGTATGGGTGGCAGTTATATATACCCAATGAATGCTTTCAACTAGTCCTAACAACTAGTTCTTTGACACCCAAAATGATGACTTCTCAAGGATTACTTTCAGTATCATGCAGCTAGATTCGTGGTATCAGTATCTGTGGTAATTGAAACCCTGACAACTTTTTGGTAGGTACTTCTCAAATATGAGTCTAAAAAACAGTTAGAAGGTCATGCTTTGAAGAGATTGAAAGACCATTGAAAAGAGGATCAGGCTAAGTCAAAACTACTTGATTCCATGAGAAAAATGATAGGTGTAGGCAAAACAATATATATTTCCTCTTTGCCATTTTGTTCCATTCCCCTATACTCATTATGGTCTAATGTGGAAAAATACTTTCTTTTGAACAAGATGTTCTTCATGACAATATTTCACATAAATCGTGAGTCTGAGAAAAAATCTATAATCAAAAGTCTCTGCAATAATACAATTGCTAAATAGAGGAAATCATTATCTAGTGATCTGTCTAAAAAAACATAGTGACTCATGGATTTCCATTTTGTTAGAAGGATGGATCAGGCCAATAATCTGGAAAGATGTATTCATAGGAGAAAATCAAAGATACTACATGGTCACTTCGCTACAGTCTACTTGCATCATTGCTGCACAGCATGAAAGCACAGCTCAGTGGTGAGGCCAAAGGATTGGGATATCTAGAAACATTTCCTCATTTCATTTCAGAGAACCTGTGGCTACATCTATACTAGCAAATAATGTGGTCCAAAACCCATCTTCTGCCCTTGAAGCCAAGTGGCACATCACAATACACAGCTGAACTCTCTCAACCTCCATATAATTTGACTGCCCATTGGGACTGTGCTGGTGATCACTCATGCCCATGCCTTGCTCAGGTCTGCTGTGAGTGACAGCTGGCCTGAGCCAAAGCTGTGCAAGGGACCAGGCTAATGGTTTAATGATAAGGACAATCAAATGCCAGTGCTTTGGCTCTTTTTGTTTATGAGTATGAATGTAGCCAGTGTGACCTTATGTCCAGCTCCTGATGTCTCCCAAGGCCATGCCACCAACATTTTTAGATGTCACTTACCTGCTGTCTGACTTCCAATGATACTAAGTCTGGGCTCCTGGACACCTAAGCTTCTACCTCTCAGCAGCTGTAAAGGCATTAAAACTAAGTTCCTGGACCAGGCAGACTTGGAATGGGATCCCGGCTCAGGTGAGGAAATACATATTTCATTAACAACCCCAGCCCTGCAGACATGCCCTGAGAGTACCTAACCTGCATTAGGTGTGTTACAGCTGGGAGGATGGGCAGCAAAGTTAACTCCCAAATCAGAGTGGGGAGTACAGGTAAATAAATGCAAGGAGCCAGGAAAGAGCATGAAACAGAAATAGTTTCAGCTACCAAGGTGCGGGCTGCTTAAACCCTTGATCTGACTTAGATGCCCAGCTCCAGCAGTTGCTGATGCTTGAGGGTGAGATGTGAAGAGACAGAGGTGACACACATCTTTAGCTCACTAGTCATCCTCAAAGAATCAGGTACTGAGATTCTTCCTCCTCTTGCACACACCTCCCTCATTTTACTTCTGACTAATTCAGAGGGCTTCCCACTCAGCTGGCCATTTTCTGCAACTCTTTCCTTGAAATTCCTGCCATGCATGGTATGGGGAGGCTGAGCACGTGGTATGGGGTTGAAAATCCCAGTAAATTGTTGCAACAGGGAGCTGAATAATGGTTAAATGCCACTAAATATGGACTTTGGGAACGTGCAGGGAAATATGCAATGAATGGGCATATAGATGCCCAGATGAATATGCTCAGATAATTGAACGTAACATACATATAAGGTCCTATTTGTGCTATGAAAATCTAACTAGGTGGCACTTAGGCTAGTCTCATATGCAGTACAGATACAATCACCATCACAAAATAAAACTGCAATCAGGACAGCTTAATTTAGTAATGAACTCTGATTTACTCTGAGAGCTGCAGTCAGCAATTTCCAATTTGACAAAATATTCATGAATAGATATTTCTATCACTAACCCAGTTTTAGCATAAATGTTACTTAATGAAAAATGAGTAATAAGCAGTAAATATCGGGTAACAGAAATTGGAAAGGAAGGAAGAATGCAAAATGAAATTCATCATGAAGGAAAAGTGAATAACCTATTTGTCAGTTTTTTTCTTTTATTTTTTTCTCCTCTGTGGGTGTGTGGGGAAATCAGTAAAAAGATCATATGAAATACCAGAAGTCTGGAACTTCATGTCTAGAAAAACTTGAGGGTCACTGCGATCCTCCCAGCCCTCAGAAGCATTTTGATAATTTGAAACAATCTGGAAGGATTTCGGTGCCAAAGAATCGTGGCTGCCTTCCATCATCCATGTCTCCTGCTCTGGTTCCCAAGTTCAGTAATCTATCTCTTCCTTGAGATTAATGCTATTTTTGCACCTACACTTCTCGAGGAAGGTCTTTTTCTTGGCTGTTATCACAACTGCGTGAATAATTTTTAGAGAATAATTTAGCCTCATGTTTGTCTTGCAAATTATCTGCAAGTGGCTTGTAATTTCCTTCAATTTATTATTCAAATCTATTTGCTGTATCTTTTGTTCTGTGGATTGACCATAATATAATTTGCTGTATTTAAAATCTGATCAGTGAGTTTTGCTGCTTTGGTCAAATAAGTCACACAATCATTTTTGTTTCACATTTTGTATTGTGGTGCAAGATCCTCACGTATGCCAGTGTTAAATAAAGCCCTGCATCTATTTAGGTGTGTGACTTTGAAACAGTGTTTTTGAAGAGTTACAGGAAGTGAAGCTTGGTTGCTTGAAAATTTTTTCGGGAAGGGGAAAGGGAAGAAGGCTAGACTGCGACTAATCCTGAAAGGCTGGAACAAATATTTGGTGAAATACTTATGAAATGGCCTTGAAAGAGAAGTCTAGAAAGGTGTCATTTAAGTATCTTAGTCCATTTTAGTGTGTGAAAACACCAGTGTAGCTGCCTCCTAATATGGCAACAGCAGGGATCCCACTTTCAGGTCAAAGACCCTCTGGAAGTGAGAGATCTGCACCTGAGCACACTTGTACGCCCTGAATGCCTCTAGATATCGCTACGTGACACAACATAGATGATTGCATCTACAGAGTTCAAACTGCCTTCAGCAAATCTACCCTGCACTGTGTTGCAGTGTTCTGATTTTGATGTTGTTGTTGTTATTCATTCTTGTTGTCAGTTGTTGGGTTTTGTTTGCTTTTTGTTTTTAAGTAGGCATGAGTGTGCTTGCTTGCAGCAGGATGATTTCTCCCCCCAGGACTGTTACTTCTCTAATACCTCCCTCTCTCTGCACTGTTCTCTTGGGGACAACTGCACAAGGGAGGAAGGGCACCGAGAGACTTTGCTCTGCTGCTCTGTTGCTCTGGTGCTGCCCCCAGGTTAATGACACTGGCTGAGAGCGAGGGCTCATTAGCCGGTGTGTACTCCTGTACCACTGTGACCATACTGCTTGCAAATCCTGAGCAAGCATCTGCCTGGTATTGCACCAAGTTAAGTGATCAGAGATGTCACAGAAGTGGATCTGTTGATACTCATCAGCTAGTGAAAGCTTCTACTCAGTGAGTGAGAACAGAAAAAAGGTCACAGCAAATCACACCAATGGAGGACCCCAGCTAGGTAACCATTATTACTTAGGGGTAAATTATCACTGAGTGCTGATCCTCATTGAAGTTCAACCCTGGACGAATCGCTAACATTTTTAACTTGGAACAAACTCTGTCAGACTAGCTATTAGAAGGTCATTAATACTTTAGGATAGTGGGTAATCATCTAATTAAATCAGAATACTGCTGCAGTGATGAGAAAACCAAAGTTCCTTTGACAGCAAAAAAGATGCCAAGACTGAGAAAAGTACATCCCCCTCCATATAAACGAACTTTCCTCTCTTAGGCTATGGTAGAGTCCTTAGTCTGAATGAGTATATGGCACTTAGAAAAACTGAATACTATTCGGTATTGTTCCATTTGGGCTCTTCTAGCCCTGGAGCTGTAGAAACACAGCTCAAGCTAGCACCGAGCACAGAACTTCTACATTGAGGGATAGAGCACCCAAAATGCTTAAGAACCAAAAATCTCTCTAGGACATATTTCTATCACAGTGCATTTTATTTTTCATCTCTGCCATGTATGTCAAACTCCAAATAAAACTGGGGTATTTACTTTGTCAGAGGAAGAGATCTTAAAGTGTTACATGGCACCGTATTACAGGATAAGCATTCAGTGCTGTGGTTGACTGCTTTCTTGTTCCAGGGTGCATGCCGCCTTTCACTGCTTCTGATGTGTTCTTATCAGTTGCAGTCCTTTGGGCCCTTCTGAGGAAGTAAGGATTGTCCCCACACTATTGCCGTTCCATCAAGACTTTCCTGTTTATTCCCTCTTGTTGATTTTTATTTGCACTTCTACGCAATCCTCCTTTCTCCTAGCTCTGTCATGTTTTAAGCAGGGAACTCTTTACTCCTGAAGTTGTGCACTGCTAGTAGTAGTACAGATACTTTAGCTTTCTTTCTGTTAGTCATTAAATCACAAATACATTTCTTTTCTACGTATGCTTATTGCTCTCATAACCTATATCTTTACACAGGCTTTTCTGGTACAAAAATGCTTGTTAAAGCAATAGCAGGAAGACTCAAGGTGACAAGGCAAACATATTTTCAGAGGCATCAATCACATGAAGATTACTATTTGCTATCTGGTAACAGTGACAGGGCTTGTTAATACTCCTTCCAACATGCAGTTCCATGAAAACATCTCTCCATAAATAAATTTATTTAGATTTTGTATCTTAATTAAATCTTAATTAAATTAAAAGGCATATTAAAAAGAAGCCTTGGCCAAATACAAAACATATTAACAATTAATACCACTTTTAGGAACATAGTACTTGGAAAGCTGTCTCTTAGCTGCCAACAAGATTTTTGTTATGGAAGAGCAACACAGTTTTCCTTTAAAAATGCAACTATCAAAACCCTATCATTTTGTAGAATTAGGTTAACTGACAACTTGTTTTCCAATGCAAGAAAGTAAAAAGTCAAATTTTGATGGTACTTGACTCACGCTGCTTAAGCTATTAAGCTTTAATATTAACTAGGTGCCTACAGCTGACATGTTTTTTTAGAATTATGTGAGATGTTGCACTAATGAAGAAAAACCAAAACCATCAGTGCTTATACTGGAAATAAAAGAATGAGGAGGGAAAGGAATGTCTCTTTCACGAGAAACTGAAATTTAGGGGTTTCTTTTCCATTTCACTTTAGCACAAATCTACCACCAACCTACGCTCCAACTGTTGGAATTATCCACAGATTCGAAATATCTATTTCCTACCAGCTCTGGTTTCTATTACTGCTTCAGTTAAAGCCTTCATTCACTAGCCGCTGCTCCCTCCACAAGAGAAAGCCTTAAAGAAATAAGCAGGTCTTCTGCATGTAAGAGAAAGTGGCAGAGGCGAACCTCAAAGGCAGGCCTAACCCTGAGCCCAGCTTCTCTTGGAGAACACCCCACAGCCAGACCTCTGGACATCAGAAGACTGTTGTCTCCAGTATGTGAGGTGAAGAACTGTTGACAAACAGGATCCCGTTTGCTGAAAAGGGTGGGTTTTCTTTTTCTTTTTTTTTTCTGATTTTAGTCTCATTTTGATCAAAACAGGACTAGAAGCAAGCGTTTCAATATTTCTAGAGAACCAGAATCCTCTTGAGCCTTGCCACTGCTTGGTGAGGCAACTTTTCCATCAGACTCACTGCTGATGCCATCAGGGAAATCAGTGTTCCTCTTCTGAACTCTGCTTTGGTTTTGGAGAAGAATTCGTCAAACACAGCACATGCTAAAAGAGAGAATTCTGCCCCCAGAAACTAGCACTTCAGGATGCATCTTTTTTTTATCAGACGTTTCCTGTCGATGTTACTCAGGTATACTCAACTACTGCTGTAATATGAATAGGAAGAGGCCTTATTCAGCAAACAGGACTCAAACTAATATTTGCAGTCCAAGGCAAATTGAACTGAGGCATCTGTTCTTCACTGTCTTTGTAATTGTGGTGTCCTGCTGTTTCCTGCACTAGAGATTTTTAATCTGATCTGGTCACTTTTTAATCAAGATTGCCTTTACAACATAACCGTACACTATATTTGCCAGTTAATTTGATCCTGAAATGCTACTGCTTCTGGAAATATGCACGATACTTCACATAAGAGATGGCAGACAGCTTAAAGTGAAAGATCGAATAATTAGGAAATTTACTTTATCTAATCAAATTGTTCTAGGATGTGCTGTGAGCCTTACCAGTGACAAAATTTCCTTTGCTATCATTGCAGTCTTTGACAAGTTAGGTATGCAAGATGGTGCCTTTGAGAAGGATGTTTGCACTCCTATCCTGTTGTTTACGGTCATTTTAAGTAGAAACCTCTTGTGAAGTAAGGTGCAGGCACTTAGTGGAAATGCTTACATGGATCCTTCAAAATACCATTCAGTCTCCCAAACCCAGCAAGCCATCATTGACTTATCTAACCCCCAAATTTAACTCTAATGCATGCATAATCTGTGGTTCTCAACTTATTAAATATTATGCACTCATATTGACTTTGTGTAGTAATGTGGAAGTGTTTATGCTCGGGAAGGGCTGTACCTGCACAGTCTGGAAAGCCTTGCTTATTTGGAATTGGGGTGATTATGCTGTCTCAGCCTTCCCAGCAAGGGGTTGCGTTTCATAAGTGCCTTTTTTACAACAAAGGCCAGCACTGTGCCAGACAGCATTTCACTACCAAAAGGCTGAGAATTGGTGCCCATCTTTAATTAAATTAGTTAATTTAAGAGTTTTACGAGAGTCCTATGAATGCATGTAGACACAACAAGATCCACAGAGGAAGTGTTACACTTTTTATGGCTCCTATTTTGGAAGACAAAATCAGAAGGTTTGTCAAAAGAGTCTGATAACTGAATTGTCCTAACATTAAGCTGCACACATTTAAGCCAGCAGCACATTAGCATGAGAAATTCCTTCAGATGAAAAGCTAAAAAGAATGATACTTATTTGTTTTATTTCTTTTGCTAGTCTATAGTGCCACCAAAATTGAATTTGTGTTGGAAGCATGTTGGAAGTACACTGATCCTGGACAGTTTATGTTATAAAACATTCTCCAGAGGAAATACAAACAAACACGGAACAGATCTTAGTTTTTTTCTACCGATCTTCCATCATAAATGCAAATGTGATGAACAGTATCTGGAGTGCAGCTTGGGATGATAGACAGTATTGTGTGCACTCAAACGGGACTATATCCAAAGAGCCCTTATAACATTTGGAATAAAGTACTTTGAAGCAGTCAAATTTAACAATACAAGGAATCACTTCTTGGGATAAAAATTTCTTGTGGGTATATATAAACTCAGTTGTGAGTCTGTGCAATGGTGCAACATGGATCAGGTGTGTTTACAAAATGGTCGTGGAAAGACCTCCCACAGAGTTACAGTCTCCCCACTGAAGCACTGGAAATGATTTTAATTGCAGAGTCTTTGCATAAATAGAGCAGTTGAGAGAAGCTCAGCACAAGAACTCTCCTCTTGCAGTGTGATGGAGTTTTTTAAAAGTATCTAGAAGAATAGAGCATAAACAGAGCGCTTCCTCTTAAGCATAATCATTCTCTTACGGTTTTATCCCTTTTATGATCTTAGGTGTCAGCAGAGATAGATGCAGTTTTAAGGATAAAAAGTCTGCCTGTTCTGAGCGGTGGTTTAGAATAAGAATCTATGTTAATGCTGCATGCACTCCAAAGTCTCTTCTAAACTATGAAATTACAGATAAGACTAGCAAGGTGGTGATGTCAACAGTTTTGCCTTTAAACGAATTTCATCTCTAATGTTCTGTTTCTAAAAGCAAAAGCGAAAGAAAGAGAGAAAGAAAAAAAGACAGAAAAAAGAAGGAAAAAAGAGTAAGTCAACCTGGATTTGTTGAAATAAGACCACAGCAAAGGTGTGACTAAAATAAGTACATAATCTACTACCATTCTTTAGACATATATAACCATGATGTGCGCAATCCATAGTTTGCAATTGCAAATCACATTATTAATAAAAGCAGCTATATTTTTGTTGAAGAGTCCCTTATTTTAGCAGCTGGGCAGCTCATTTCAACAGGATCTTGATAAAAGTATAGTACTACTCTGTATGGGCTATAAACCAAAGGGGCACAAATAGGGCTTCAAATAAGTATATTACAAAAGAGAAAACTGATTTCAGTAGAAAT
This sequence comes from Dromaius novaehollandiae, assembly GCF_036370855.1. Taxonomy (NCBI): domain Eukaryota; kingdom Metazoa; phylum Chordata; class Aves; order Casuariiformes; family Dromaiidae; genus Dromaius; species Dromaius novaehollandiae. The sequence goes on from NC_088099.1 coordinate 135,506,975, forward strand.
GGGGAATGCTCAACATTTCTGAAAACCAGTTATTTCTCTGGGACTTAATTTGTACATAGGTGTGTACATGGGCAAAGACACATCAACACCCAAATGCACAAGCCTGAACATTGCAACCCAGCTGAGCTCTCCAATATACCATGAGTCAGTCATAAAGCCCAGAATAACAACCAGGTATCTGAGCTCTAAGCTGCTCCCATGCTTTCCCCGGAGGAAGGTTATTGCACGTGTGGAGGTGAAAAATGTAGCAGCACTGTATACAAAAGGCAGGACTCCCTCAGAAGAAGCTGTTGGGCTATAGCTAGAACCTCCCACTATTCCACACTGCCATAATTTGCTCAGATGTTTTCCCTTTTGCATGAAAAATGCTTTATCTCATTCCCAAAACAGGATAGGATGAACTAAATAATGTCCTTTCCTCATCTAGCTATGAAAACTGAAAAACATATCCTTTTCTGTTATAGAAGCAGTATATTATGCTCCCCACATTATTTTGTTAACTCTGTGACAGTAGATAGCTAATGCCTAGGTTATTTAGCATAAGCAATCACAATCCATCCATTATGCTAAATTAATAATAATATCTTCTGTGCTAGGAAGTGACAGAAATTTAGTTTCATGGAGTTTGAACAGGGTTTTTCTTATACGGCAATATAAAGTTCCATGGTTGAATACACATTCATCTGTGGAAGTGAACCAAAAAGAAAAAACTTAGATGTTTATACCTCCTCCCTTTTTCTCTTGAGAGAAAAATTAAGTTAAAAAGGCAATCAACATATTTTCCTGTCAAAATAAACATGTAAGTCATGACATACACACACTATTTCTTTGTAACAAAAACTAAAATATCCTCCACCTAAGACTGGAAAAAAATTATCTATCTGCTCCATCTAGGGTGTGTTGTTTCACAGAAGGGCTGAATTCTTCCTTCTGTAGAGGATGAGCTTTTGATTGCACCTTTTCAGCTCAGTGGAGAAGCTTTTGTGAATATAAAATAAAAACAGTCCATTCAATGATATGATAAAGGATGTTGTTGTATTTTATTACCCCTGATTTTGCAAGTATCTAATAGTTTCCCCAGTGGTGCTAGGAGGCCTCTCCCCCCGTCAACAACCTGAGATTGGACCCCTGAGTCATATAAGAAAATATTCAAGTCCATGGGACTGTGAGAAGCTGAATGAGAACTCTCTGAACAGACCAGCTGCTGCTGATATGTAAAATGAAATTCAATAACCCCCATTAAGGGTCATTTATAGTAGCTACTGAAAACAGCTACTTTGTATTTAGTGAGTGTTGGCTTCTTTTAAAAGATTAATCAAAATCTAGTGAGTCACCCTAGGTACAAAAATAATGTCAAGTACCAGCTTTGTAGAACTATATCTGCCAAGACTAGGCTTTTTGAGGTACACACCTTATCTTACTGCCCACAACCCTTAGCATAAGTAATGCCTCATGCTGTATAAGAATGGCTTTGCATAAAACATTAACAAATACTGGTCCTATACTTATAGATATCAAAAAAAAAAAAAATCTTAGTCACAGCTTGAATTTGCAATATTAAAAACTGAAGGGCAATTAAACCATTTAGATGCAATTTTAATTCTGCTTACAGAAGCTGAGTAGCACAGCTGGAGTCATGTCTGTAATTCTAGAGCAGGATGGCTATAATATGTTAAAGAAAAAAAAAACCTTTGAGTTTCACAGACTATCACAGCATACCAAGAGTAGCTGCTCCTTCTTCTAAGAAGGCATTTAATATTCAAAACCAGAGACATGGCAGCCCCAAAATAAATTAATTTGATCAAGATCATCAGTAGAGGATTCAGAACTCAAAATTCCCACACTGTTGGTAAAGACAATCACAGAATCACAGAATCGCTGAGGTTGGAAGGGACCTCTGGACATCAGTTAGTCCAACCCCCCTGCTCAAGCAGGGTCACCTAGAGCACATTGCCCAGGATTGTGTCCAGACAGCTTTTGAATATCTCCAACGAAGGAGACTCCACAACCTCTTGGGGCAACCTGTAACAGTGATCAGTCACTCTCACAGTAAAGAAGTTTTTCCTCATGCTCAGATGGAGCTTTCTTCTGTTTCAGTTTGTGCCTGTTGCCTCTCACCCTGTTGCTGAGCACGACTGAGAAGAGTCTGGCCCCATCCTCTTTACACCCTCCCTTCAGATACTTATATGCATTGATAAGATCCTCCCTCAGTCTTCTCTTCTCCAGGCTGAACAGTCCCAGCTCTCTCAGCCTTTCCTCATATGAAAAATGCTCCAGTCCCTTCATCATCTTAGTAGCCCTTTGCTGGACTCGCTCCAGTAGCTCCATCATGTCTCTCTTGTATTGCAAAGCCCAGAACTGGACACAGTACTCCAGGTGTGGCCTCACCAGGGCTGAGTGGAGGGGGAGGATTACCTATCTCGACCTGCCGGCAATGTTCTTCCTAACGCAACCCAGGGTGCCATTGGCCTTCTTGGCCACAAGGGCACATTGTTGGCTCATGGTCAACTTGTTGTCCCCCAGGACCCCCAGGTCCTTCTCTGTGGAGCTGCTTTCCAGCAGGTCCGCCCCCAGCCTGAGTTTCATTTCACATTGAAAAGTTAGGAGTTTCAGGTAGGGATGTTTTTTTTCCCAGAATGCCTTTCAGGAGAGAGGTAAAAATTAAAAATGTTAATCAGATTTTTCTGAATCGAAGAAAAAAAAGATGGCTGCCTTGAGACCCCAGTTAAGAAATACTGCAAACAATCAATAAATACTGCTAATTTGGCATTTCAGCTCTTCGTACCGCACTAAAAAATGCTTCAGCCTGGTCAAAAATGTACAGAAATTAACGTTGTACCAACCGACTTTCTACAAGGTGAAGTGTCATTTGTCCTGCTCCAGCCAGCATGGAGCTAGCCTAAGGCTGTAAAGCTGACCTAAACTGCATGTTATGTAGCTCTGGCTTATTCAACACATTTATACTGCTTCCTGATGCAGCACCACACAGCCTGGCGTGCAGCACACAGAGCCCCCAGGGCCCTCGGCACAGCCCTGAGACCTGGACACCTCAGGGAATTGGTGGGTCTGACAAAACCCTGCTTTTCCTGGAGCTGCTCTCAGGTTCAGATAGGCCTTGTGACCAAGCCACCTCTGAGCAGAAGACCTGGGATGTGGTGGGAAGGGCTTCAGCCTGGCAAACTGAGAGGAAGATGCCAGGCTCAGCTGTAGTGGGAGCTTGTTCTTAACTTGTGTCATTAGGCGGTCATGAAAAGCAACTGAACCATTTCTTCAAAATGCTGGGTTTTGGTGAACCACCTTCCCTCTTCCCTGTCCTTCCTCCCCACCTGCAGTGGCAGAGTTTTGCTGGAAAATGTGTTGATGGGATCTGAGAAGTCTGCAGGCAGTAGGTGACTTGGATATTTTATGAACTTCTACACAATCCTTTTCTGATTGTCAATTTGTTTTATACATTAAATCAAAGGTTAAAGATCAAATGAAATCATGCAGAACAGGAGGAAAAAGCTGTATAGTCATGCAGAGAATTATTTCAGGGCTCTTAGCAACATCAGTTCTTTATAAAAAAAGGCAAAAAAGTAGCAAAGCATTCTTTTAAGTGTCTAGACAAATGATTACTTTAAGCAGTAATCAGAAGTTAAATCCCCCACTATAAAAAAGATGTTAAAATCTTTAAGAGACATAAAGTTTAGTCTCAGGCTACATAATGTGCCAAATCTTACATTAATGAATGGTCAGGAGCAAACAGAGATGTCAAATATTTTTTAACAGAACCATTAAGCACCTTGAAAACACAGTGGTAAAGTCTTAGAGTCCATATCCAACATGAAGAGGAAACAGTGTAAAGTCTGTAAAGTAGGAGTGATATGTCCTAAAAGATCAAGTTTTGTACAGCTTCTACGTAATGTCACGTCAAGGCCAAACTTCAAAAAAGAAACATTAACTTCCTGTTAAATGTTAGCACAATCAGACATCAGAATGAAAGGTATAAACAGATTAGCAGTAATTCTACAGCTTTGCTGAATAAAAAAGGTCCACAGCATGGTGATTTTTTTTAAGTGTTAGATATTATATTGAGATTATATTATAGTGATTAAACTATAATTAACTTGCATCTCCCTTCTTAGACATAAAAAATGTTATAATACCAAGATAGGATAAAAAGAGATTATATAAATGAGCTCAGACAGGTTGGAATGTTATTGTTTAAAGAATCAGGAATACCTCTCTTTACATCTATTTACACAGAAGGGCAACAGCTGTTCAGATAACACTGGACAAAAATGGTACATTTTTTAACAGTACATAGAAATTTACAGATAAAAGAAAAAAGGCAATATGTCACACTCATCTCTAAGAGACCTGAGAACAGGAAGGACCAAACTTGTCCTCAGCCTATAAAAGATCACCATATTTAACAAATTAAATGTGATTTGAACAAAAGTAAAGCAGCAGCTGAGAGCCCAACTCAAAACAGCACATTTGGTGATCCTGGCAAATATCCAAGGACTCCGAAGGAACCTGAACAGGCTCCATTCAGTAGGTCATGATACAATTTCAAAAAACCCTCCTCTGTGAGAAAGCACTTTGTGAAATCCACATGGGATTTTTCAAATAGGTCAAGTGGAATAAGGTTTATATCATTCAATTTTGTTGACTTGTCCAGTTCCTTGAAACAGGAAGCACAAATTTGAAACTTGATATGGAATACCAAATGTTTGGGTGCCTCCTACCCAAAAACACACAACTCCTCCTCCTGCCACAACACCCCCTTAAATATTCAGAGCCCCCTCCATGCAAGAGCAGTTCATGCTGTTAAGGAAGTACTACTCTAACCTTAGGTTAGCTGCATCCTATCAAATGTGCCTTACCAGCTATTTAGGAATAATATTCAAAGCAAAACCATTGGCTCGTGGAGGTGGTATGATATATCAAAACATGTCCGATGCAGATCTGCTGCTCTATGTCCCTGAACATCATAATAAACTGGTGACAGTGAAATATAGAAATAAATCTGAATCCATCAAAACAATTTGCTCTCAAACTGTAGAGCTTACACAGAACAGTATGTTAACAATAGTACAGAAGGAATAAGTAGGCTGTTGCATCTTCTGGATGAAGGAGTTCATGTAGAGTCTGAGAAAGGGTTGTACATGTGACTCCTCCCTCCAGCAATAAGGTTCATTATACAAAATCTTTGCTTGGCAAGGGCAACATGAAATTTTGCCATTCGCAATATTCATACCGCAGGAGACTCATGCCATTTTCATTCAACCATCTGGCCACAGAACACTGTTTTTCAGGGTATTATCCAGTCTGCTCATTTTAGATATTGCATCACCTCAACTGTATGCATTTGGCAAGGGAAGGCAGTTTAGTTTGTCCAACTTCTCTACAAATCATTGGAGAGAGTCAGGTACTTTTGAAGGCTTGCAAAAGTGGATTTATTCTTCCTAGCTTATGTATTTCACCCTCTCTCCCGACTATGTAGAATTCAGGCATTTCCAGACATCCATCCAGTCTGCTTAAATTAGGAGTTCTTCTCTTTTGGATCACAGGAACCAAAGAAAAATTCTGGGCAGCTCCATTCATTTAGTCTAATCTCCCAGTTTCATTTTGAGAATAGATGCCCAATAAAACCAGAGTGATGACAACTTATAGAACTGCCCTGTGATTAAAAATGTGTACAAGAATTGGAAGATCTGGATTCTAGGCTATATTCAATCTGATCAGAGCTGAAGCCACATCTGCCCCAAGGAATATCCTACCAGAGAGCTCCTTTCCTACCTTTAGGTAGTGTCCCCAGGTCGAGCAGACCAGAAGAAAAGCAAGTCCAGCTTTTTAGCTCAAACATTCAGTTGTGAGAGGCCAGAACTGGACTTTCTTAAGCATTTCATGTTAACCCACATCCTGGTCATAATCCTTATCACCAAGGACAGAAACCATTCTTGTCCACCTCCACCCTCCACCCCAGTACCCTCCTCATACAAAGTGAAGCCAGACCCAGTTAGACAGTCTAACATTCAGGGCTTCTCCAAGGGGCCTAGCCATAGTTCAGGCACCTTTTTGCCAAAACATAAATTGCAATATACTTTTCGGCCCTCACTTCCCCAGAAAAAAAAGGCTCTTCTGTACTTACAGATTGACAAAAGGTTAGTACCTAGGAAACATTCAGACTATGTAGGGAGGCACCTAATGAATTCCAATGCCTGGTGGCTTTAATAGCTCTACTATGTAGGCAGACTGGATCACTGTCTAGGATTCAGGAAGCTTTAAAGCATCCTAATTCCTAAATCCTAATGTAGGCAGGATTTAGGCAGACTGGATCATATCCTCAGTGTTTAATGTCCTTAAAACTATGAGTAGCAATGAGTAGTCCAAACTGAAGTCCACAAAAGTATTATAATGGTTCATAGCTACAAGCTTCACCAGAAGCCAAGTGTCTGACTCCATATATGTTTGTTTAAAATAACAATAGTCAGTTGGGGTCTGACATAAATTCCATATAAAATATTACCTGACAAGTTTTTAAGGGTTAAGAGACTCTAGAGTTTCAAATGTGAATAACTTGCTCCCACTATTCTAGTTATGCTAGAGGGCTTGTTTGCCATAGTTAGAAGCTAATATATTGAAAGGACAAAAAAGAATGAAAAATTCGCTCAATAAAGGCCAGACAGTTGTTAGCTTACTGCCTGAGACAGAGGTCTTGAGCAGTTAGGCTTTTATAGCTCAGAAGAAAAGGGAATATACAAGATACATACATAGAGGTCTATCATTATTGCTAAATTCTGTGATATTACGCCTTCTTCGCACGCATAAAACTAAACAATGCCTTACTTTACAAAGGTATAGTGTATTTACAGTCGATTGCAGCTCCCAAAACAGAAGACCCACAAACACAAAACCTAGTTGGACCTGCAGATGTAAACCCTTTTGCTACATATGGCACTGAAAATATGATCTTGCTTTTCTTTCACTCTATGAACTCACCTCAAGGTTGAGCATTCTCATTTCTATTCTTGAGCATCCCCAAGAGTTCAGCAAGAATAGAAATGGGAATGCCTTTGGGATGAGAAAAAGACTTCTGTCCATGAGAATAATTGGGAAATGCTGGTACTGTTAGGACAGTACAAGAAAAGGGAGTGAACTAGTACAGAATATGTAAGTAACTGATGTTTTGCTTTGCCTGCAGAACCAAGGGCTAGGTTCACAAGACTTGAGAAACAGGTAATGGGCTATAATTTCAGCTAATTCCTCAATTTTTACTGTTGATACAAAGAGAAAAACTCAAATTTTACATTTTTGCTTTCCCTCTCATTGAATATCAAGTTGATCTTAATACAAAGAAATGGTACAATTTCCAAGAAGAGAGACTGAAAGAAGCTTTTCTCAGAATGTCATGCAGGCTGGTGGTTAAGGCATTCTGTTTCAAAGGTAAAAGGTATGGGTATAAAACCTCTCATAAAAAGGGATTTGAGCCCAGGCCTTCCACATTTTGGGCAAGTAGCTCTCACAGTCACCGTATATTAAAGACTCACTCTTTGGCAAAAATGGATAAATTAAGCAAAATAGTTTTGGAATGACACATTTTTTTTCAGTTCATTTCAATTCATACTCATGAAAATAGAGCAGAATACAAATATATAAAATAATGAAGGTAGAGGAAGAGTGTGGAAACAAGAGTTAACAATTGTAAACTTAAAGAAAAAGGGTACCCAGTGAAATGGAAAAAATATCACTGAATAGTCAAAACAGATGTACAAAAATGCTTTTTGATATACTCTGTAAAGAAACTGCAGAATTTATTTCCACAGTGAATTCCCGTGATCAGGAATATGAGTAAAAGAAAGATATTCATACAGATGACAGACTCTGAACTATGATGGTACAATTTTTGGCAGTAGTATTGATTCTCAACATTCCATAGTGACTCCAAACTGCAAACAATCAGATGGAAATTAGGAGAAGTCTTTGCCATGGTCTGCACTGGATTTTTATATAAGGATATATAGAATATGATATATTCTTTTTCTGAATAAGCTTGTCCTAGATAGTGTCTGAGAATAAATAATAGACTATCTCAACATGGGTCCTGATGCACAATGACAGGTTCTATGTTCCCTTAAAAATTTTAATGTGAAAGAAGATACCACAAACACAACTCCAGATTCTTTCAAGTCTTAATTTTGTATTAATGATTTCTCTGTACAAACAGCCAAGCTAGAATCACTGTCCTGCTTTATTTTGAGGCTAAGAAGTTCTCTGTTTCGTGACCATGAATAAATAAAAAAAAAAAAGGTCAGACCATTAGGAAGAGTGCACAGCTTTCAGGAAAATCTCGTGGGAGAGTGGTTTTTCAGAATGATGCTGGAAAGATTATCCTGGGAAAAAATGAAACACTTATTCATGATGGAAGGAGCCCTTCTCTTTATTCCAGCTCCCAAAGACCTGAAATAGAGTTACATTCAGCTCATCACAAAATAAATGAGAATGTAGTCAAATTTGCTTTTATTATTTAAGTATAAGATCTTGTTTGGCAATGTTATCCCACGAAAGTGAATTTAGATTTAAGTCACACCTTTGGCATGCCGCATGTATCAAATAAGCTATTCTGCTTCAGTTTTCAAGCCTGACTGCCATCATGTCATTTTGCTTTTCATTGCTATCTTTAAGAGGAGGCAGTAATGCTTTTCTGTCTTGCAAAGATGTTCCAAGAGTTAGCACCAATAAATTTAAATGCTGAAATACTGCTGATCATAAAGATGCAAAATATTTTTTCTAAATTAAGAGATTCAGACAGCATTATTTTGTAAACAGAATATTAAATGTTTCCTCCCATGAAAATGTACTGAACCAAATATAAAGGCATGAAAGGGAAACTGGACTGTGGCAAGTCTAGATAAACACTGTATGCAATGAAAAAACACAGAAGTGAGTCTCAGGCTAGGGAGACAGCAACTCTCCTTCCCTAACTTGAAATTTTATAATTTTTAACATCTTATTTATAAGGTATTTCAAAAGTAGTCTATTACATATGCACTGAATCATGTTCTCAAAGACAAAAAAATAGAAAAAGATTGCATGAACATACTGGTTGATCCTCCATGAGCTATAGAAGCAGTGATGTATATGCAGATATGTCACAAACCCCAGCTGGCACTCTCCCTTTTTGGCTGAATCCACTTTTAAGAAGTGTTACGATCTTCAAGCAGCTAAGCCAAATCGAGGGACTTTATGATAAAGCTACAAAATACTCAGACATTCCAATAATCTGAGGCAAATTTTTCTCATAATGGAGGAATCTAAATTATAAATACTAGAAAATGGAAAAAATAGACCTAGCACACCTCTTATCTTCTGACAAGAAAAAGCAAATACTACTCTGTACTGCAGTTACAATACAGTTACTCTAAAACTCTGCTTGATGGATCTGCTTGGTGTGGCTCAGGAAAAACAAAATAAAAACATTCACAATGACTGAAATCAGAAGCTGAAAAAAAAACAGTCATGAGCTTAACTTTAAAAAATATTTTGACTTAGACTTAAATTGCTTTTTAAAAACACTACATTGATGAAAACTGAAAAAGTTTTACCGTAAGTTCTAAATTGAAAGAAAGAATAAAAAAGGTTTATCTCCCAGAGGAACAACTCTGCATAACCAAGGTGTGTTCGCAAAATGCTCTTGTGTTCCTGAATCCATATTTCATTACTAAATGTTTGGCCAAAAATTCTAGTGCAGTGAAAGGAGAGTTACATATTGTACCGTACTCAGCGTGGTGTGTTTATCATGGTGTACTGGGGTAAGAATACTGGGCAAGGTAGCACTGTTTCTATACAAGATAGAAAAGAAGGTTGGAAGAGAAAAAAAAGCACAGAAAATAAAAACAAGCCTCAAACCAGTATCTGTGGCAGGTCTTCAGGAATTTTAAGTAGGAGCTAGCTTGCCGTACTAGCCATGCAGATTAAACCCCAGTTTTAGCTATTTCAGGCTACACACAGTCAGGATTGCAATCAGGACACCCACAAAAGCCACCTCCTCAAGTACCCCTCTGGGAGGTCCTCCTGGAGGGACTGGGAAAGGGCCCCAGAGCATCTCAGCACACACAGCCACAAACACAAATGGCAAGAACAAGAACAGGGCTGTTTGGGGAGTTTCACACCCAACCTTAGCTAAGGAGGATACCCGTCACTCAATACAACTCCCTGGCAGAGTACAGCAGCCTTTGAGAACAAAGAGAAGTATCACCCCCCCCTCCCCCTCCCCCGCCCCAAGCAGTCTGTGTCTCTGAGGAAGCTCTGGGAGTCATTTGAGAAAGGATTGCAAAGAGTATCATATAGCAGATTTGAATATTAAACAAACAATTTTAATCTGCCAGTCCCTGTAGACTATCAAGAAAATTTTTGCATTACTCAAGAGCTGCATGTCCTACATACATTGTTACTCACGTGCTAAACACCTTTTTAACCTGAAGTGCACGTTGCTGGAACAGTTAATATCATCCTACATTAAATACAAATATTACAGCCCTAGTAAAACAAACTAGCTATTCTAACACTGTAAGACTGGAAATGATCGGTGACTGTTATTGTATATGATATACAGTTAATGCTGCACAGTTGTAGTTGGGTTTTTCCATAAATATGCAAAAGCTGCCAAAAGAACAGCCACTCCCCTCTCACTTTGGGCCGCTAACTACACATTTCAGAGTTAAGCAATGTCAGAAGTAGGGTTGCCTGTACAAAATTAATCCAGCCCCTTTGGGTATACACACTGTGATACAGTCTTGTAATTCCATGTTTACACACTGTTTTTCCCCCCAGGACCACTGTCATATTCAGCTCACAGGAAGGAACAGCTCTCTGCTAAAAATCAGCTGGTCAAGCTTCTGTTTCTCTTTTGCTTTCTCTTGATGGGTTGATATGTGGCCTGGTACCTTATTTACTGCTACCTATCCAACCTTGTTCCAGTAGCAGAATTAGCTTCCTCCTGGGCCTTTCAGCAATGCTCATCACCATAGTACTCAAATGTTTCACAAACATTAACTGATCTGTTTCCAGAACAGATAGTATTATCACTGGTTTCATCTGACATGTGAGGAGCTGAGGCACTCTGAAACAAGGGTAGAAAAGTTTCCTCTCATTTTGAGAGGACATAAAGCATAAATTAATGCATTAAGCTGAGCACCCACAAAAAGAACACATACAACTAATGAGCTTATTTGGAGGCTTGGTTTAAATGATTTATATAGATATATCTAGGTATAAACAGTGTGGCAGGGATGGAATCTAGTTTTACAAGGGAGAATTCAACTGCCTGAAAGCTGAAGCACTGTTTCTGAGATTCCTTATGCCATTCAATATCTTCAAAATTTTACAAGAGATGAAAAGGCATCTTACAGAAAACAAGCTCCATTACCCTGATCCACTCCCTGAGTGGATCCATGCCTCAAGCAAACCAGAGGTCCGTGAGGACAGAGACTATATCTTATCATGATATTCTAAATAAGGTAGCAAAGATGACATATTGGGTTATGTGTTCCTCCAACATCAATGTTTGACTCCTTTTGGCCAGCTTATTTCTTTCTCACTCTCACTTCTTCACCGTACCTGGACCTATACCCCAGGCCTAGACTTCAAGCTTTCCTAGTCTCTCTTCCTCAAGCAACTCATCCTAGATTTAGCCTCTTTGCCTACCAGTTCTCATGTGCTTTCCTTTCTTTTTGACCCCAGTCCCCTCATTTATCACCCCAGTCCCTGCACTATCACTCAGCTCATTCTCTGCTTCCTTGTCCAGTAAGCCCTTTCCTTGTTCGCCAAGTCCATCTCTCAGTCTGAAGCTGTTTATCACACGCTGAGACTCTTTCCAAATCCTTTCCAGCTTTCATTGCCCTCTCCTCATAATCATTACCACCACTTTTAATGAGAAAACAACTTCAGTCCAAACACACTCAAAGGCCTGTTAAAACTTAGGAAAGATAATGTGATCTACTGATGCTGACTAAGCTCCGGGAATACGCTGATCACTTAGAGTCTGATACCTGCATGAAATATAACTTTATATGATTTTAGCAGAAAATATTTTTACTTAGTGGCACCCACATGGGGAAAGACACTGTCTTGCAGCATTGTTGTCATTGGTACAAAGCTCCTTTGAAAGAATACTTACATATTCAGGAGCTGGGAGGCTGGGAAGGGTCTTATCCCTAAATGTCTTTTCCTACTGTGAAACCTTATACTGACCTGCATGCTTCTTCAGTCAGGGACATTAGGTCAATTTTCTCATATAAATCCTCTCTGTTAGTGATTTCAAAGTGTGAATAGTAATGAAGTTGCCTTTATTATACTTAATTTGATTTTTAATTTGGCCTCTGTGGGTCAGTGCCTCAGAGAACTACCGCTGCTGATAGGCATCATCATGTGAAGAAACCTGCATTCAGGCCAGCTGTGTTTATATATCATTCACACTGGTACCATACAATGGAGAAAATCAAAAATTTGACTCTAATTGTGGCAGCTGTGTTCAGTGAAGTGTCTAAATTAGAAGCGACCTATAAAAGACTGTATTATTTGCAAAAGGAATGTGCTCTGGGGAATTGCAAGCACAATGGAATATTTTGGGAGCAAGCTTTCAAAACAAATAGGAGATTATGTATGAATAAAATTCATGAATGATGTATGTATCCATGAATGAACTTTCTGAATGTATCTTTGTGCCCTTAGATAGAAATTATTTCTCAAAACATTTGAGTTTCAAATTCCAATAAAACCGGTTGAAATAGGACCTGACCAAAGAAAAATTAAAACATAAATTTAAAAGACAACTGTGAGAATATTCTGCAAATACTAGAGCTAAAGCTATGTAAACACTGGAAATGAAAATGTAACTTCTGCAGCATAGATTGTCAGGACCAACAAGCATTACATCATCAGGAGATCTGAATCCAGGAATTCTGGCCAATTTGCTAGTCTACCTGGTGGTTTTGTCAGCAGAATACTGGATTTATTTATAAATTGCATCTAAACTCTTCAGTTACGCCATACAGATCTTACAGATAGAAGGATTTGCTGAAAATGCTTTGCTGGAATCAGAGAAACTAATCTTGTAAAAAAAAAAAGGAAAGAAAATTCAAATATGTTATTACATGCATTTTTACTTTATTTTATGTTCATTTTATTCACAACCTCGACTTCTCAGAAGTTTCACTGTTTTCTATATGTGCAAGAAAATATATCTGTAGAGATTTCAGTGCTCAGGATTTTTTCTTTTCCAGTATGTCCTGTACCACAAAAATAACCACTGCCTAAAATACTTACAGAGGAAAAAAATTTAAAATAATTGAAGCCTCTCTCCACTTCCAAAATAGAAAATGTTTTAGAATTTTTGAGTGAATCAGATTTTGACAAGGTTTAGAATATGAATGACATGTAGTTTGGGGTTACAGGAGATTTGTTGCAGAAAGATTTAAATAGAACACTCAATTTGTGGCTTAGTACTGCAACACTCTGGGCATTTTTTTTACTAAGTTCCAAAAATACAACTGCATTCTCCATCTCCTAAACATAAATTCCAATCTTAAGTAGGTCATTAATTCTAGCTTTATATAAAGCAACCCATAATGTAAGGAAAACTGTATGATATTTCTATAGACTTAGAAAATATCATCTAGACTAAATCCCCGTAAAAAGGTGCCCATCTGCCTGAAAAAGCTTACCCAAAGACTTCTTAAAAATGTCTTTCTGTCTTACTGAAATGGTCTTCCAAGAAGAGCTCTGTGTGGGTTCACTCAGGATGGGTCTCAGTATTTTCTGGTGGATTATGGAACAGAAAGTACAAGAAATTGCAGGTATTCCAGGGGGAAAAATCAGAACTCAAAGTGACTTTGGCAATTTCAAGGAACAGTCCAAATTTAGTCCTATGAATTTCAATACATATGAGCACTTTTGAGTAGTAAAAACTAAAATATACTGATAATCACAGGCTAGGTGACAATATCGTACAATGAGACCAGGAACAACAGTAGATTATGAATATGATCAACTGCGTGATCATGTTGCACATATATTCCAGATGTAAGTCTTCTTCTGGGACATCAACATAAGTAGCAAATATGAGAAATGGTAGATAGAGTTGTGTGCTTGCTTAGTGCTGATGCAGCTGGAATACCATCTCTGTTGTTGCCCAAGTCACAGTAAGAGAGTGATAAGCAGATTAGGGAGAGTCCAGAAGATAGCAACAAGAATGGTCAGATCAGGTGTTTGGAAACAGACCGGAAGACTTATATAGGTTCTGGATAGATCAGGGACAACAAGGGCCATGTTAATAGTCATTCATAAATGAAGATGGTTGTTATGGAGAAGAGTGAGAGTAATTTACTAAAGGGTGGGGAGGGAAAACTATTTCACCACTAGCTGACCTACCCACTGTCCGTGGTTACCTCAGTGTGAAGGCCACATATACCACACTCTTCACAACAGACACACTCCTTCCCCTGTGACTGAACTTTTGGACTCCTCGAGCAGTAACAAATTCTCTAAGTCTGCTGCAATGGTAATATTTCAAGCATACGAACAAAAATTGAATTGTGGGTTGCCCCACACAGTGGCAATGACAGGAATTTGCGAGTCTAAAAAACTATTATATGGCCTATGGATAGAAGCATAAAATGACATAAACAACAGCTCCTTTGAAGGTTTTCTGAGCATAAGACTAGCCCTCAGCTTTTGTGGAAGGAAGACATGTGGTGCCTGAAGACGTAAGAGCTTAGTGGAGAGAGTCCTATGAATGCACACTATATTCAGACACAGCTTGGGCTGTTGAAGGAGAAAACGTATTTCTGTTGATGTCTGCTCTGATGCAGAGCATTCAGCACATAGTGGAGCAAGAAAGTCCCTCTTTCTGGGCACTGAAGTGGCCTTCATCATGCCACTATGCATGTCTCTGTCAGCTGCACAGTTCAAACCGTGCAGCAAAGGCATCACAATTAAGAGGAGAAAAAGCTTAAGCGTGGTTCTGTGACCTTTCTGTTCAAGCCTGCGCAAGCTTCTGACATTTATGTTATGTTGTCTAAGTTAACCTCTGCCCCATAGCAGAGGGCAAGATCATCTTGCAATTACTGGTGAAGATTTGCTTATAGTAAGCTCTCAGGGTACAGCCTATGGTTGTGTTTCCGGAGAACAAACCACGGCTGCAGTCTCTTTCAAGAGGGAGACAGGATGGGTCACGTTCTACTGCTGACTTTTTGTAATAAAAACTCCATCACATAAATGGTGTGCCCTATAGAGAATAAAGGGATAATAGGAACTCCTGTAGCTAAATAAGAAGCTGGAGCTTTTATTCACATTCTAACTTGCTTCATTAAAAAATCTTGATTATGTCTGAATGTAGTCCAATCTCTCGGTGGACAAATATGCCACAAGAACAAAATTCATATTTACTGTGACTTCTCCATTAGCAGCAAAGATGTCTTGCTTTTTGTACTCCCATCATGTCAATGGGAGACTAACTTGTGCAACAAGTGCTAAAAATGCAAGCAATTTAAATCTAAGAGAAGGTACTTCTTAGTACCGAGTAATGGTCAAAATAATGGATTTGCGAGAAATATATCTTAAAGTTGACTTCTTCAGAAAGGTTGCAAAATTTACATGGATGGTATGCTCATATGTTTGAAGGAAGGCCGCATTGTACGGAAATATTGAAGTGATTTCAGTTTCCTCATGCCTGAACAAAAGGTAGAGATTTGTTCCATTTTCTATGCTGTCATTAGAATGTCAGTTTTAGGAAAAATAAAAAAAGGAAAGGAAATAAAAAGCCTGTGATTTATTGAGAAATTAAACAAATAGATATACTTCTAATTTGCCACTTTCAAAGCTTCAGCTACACAAACATACTTTTCAACTACAACTAGCTACTTTGCTGGCTTATTATGTGTATAATTTTGAAGTATTTTTGTGAATATAGTCTTTGTTACATTCACTGTGTTTAGTTTACTATAGTTGTTTTTCATGCTGTGACATTACTTCAGACCTCCCTGGACTGAAACGTAATCTTCTTCACTGCCATGTAAGCACACACCATTTAATCATTTTAGCTGCTACCTACTTCTCACTCTCTTCAGCAACTCTAATGGAAGACCCTTGTCCCAAGCTCCTTCATTCCAACTTCATGACATATTGCACCTAATAACACATTTCCATCTGCCTAGCAATAAGCAATGCAGAAGCAATACAGACATTTGTATTACATTCAGCTCACTCACAGCAGTGCAGTTGATCTGATGTAATTCTACCTGACAAGGTATTCATTTATGTGCATTCAGTTTGCTGTCTGTATTTGATTTCTCCTTACAAAATTTGTCAGGAAGTTTGTTTGTGCTTTCTTTTTTTACCAAATTGTTGGAAAATTACAGGTACAAGACACAATGTAAATATAAAATCCATATACATGTACACAAGAGTAATAATCTTGTTACAGTTTTTTTTCCTTTTAGGATGAAGAAAAATTTCGAAGCAGAGGAAAAAGAGATGTCCTTCTGTTCACATAACAGTAAATCAACATATAGATGATTCTATTCCAGCATGGCAACCAAAATTTATGGGGAAATCCCAAGGCCAGGATTTTCTCTCATAATAAATATTGATAGATAAAAAATGGATCTTTCCTTATGCAGCTTAAATCTTTGGACCCATATATTAACTTAAGTATATATAAAGTGGATGTGAATTCTATCACAACAAATCACCAGGTAATCAATATAGAGGGATAAGACAAGTAGTTTGGAGAAATGAAAACAATAGTTACATCACTTAAATATTTGCATTATGTATAAAAATTACATCATATGCACCTCAGTTTACCTTGTCAGATAGTTTTAAAGGATAGGAGGCTGACATGGAGGAAGGAATCAGGAAGTTAAAGGAAAAAGAGAGAAAATATTTTGATTGAATAATGCCTAGAGCTATTAATTGGACAATATCACCACTTGACTGCATCTACTGTAACAAATATTTTCTTCCCAGGCCTCTGTTTGATAACAGGCTGAGCAAAAAGAAAGACTGGAGATGAAAATGAATGGAGCTATCATCAGATGCTTGAGGAAAAATCATGTCTGCAGTTTTTAGGCTGTTTGTGAAAGTAGCTGAGCTGGACAGCACTTCCCAAAGCTTGAGAGGAAAGATGTACTTTAAAGCCTTATTGCTTTTTAGCATATGCTTTGCTGACCCTTAAGCAACTAAATAATGCATTGTTTTGAATAACTACTTCTGACATGATTTAATCTATTTGCAGAGTTAGATAGGTAGTTGCTGGTAGCTGAGTGGAGCCCTGAGAAGGCAAAATAGGCATACATCAGAAGTGAAGTCCTTCAAAAGTTACATGAAAAAAATTATTTCATTCTTATCTTACTCAAAGAGACAGAAGCACATCTAAAGTATGGTTAAAATGTCCTTCTTAAAGGATGCAGACAGCAACAATAATAACAAAAAATGGTGTTTTCCCTTCAGTTTCCATTGCCATTTAAGACACAGGTACATATGGATGGCTTCTATTAGCATCACAGGAAAAGTGTAGTTACATTTCATAGGACTTAGTCTACTGTGCTAAAGACTCAGTCTCACATTGTTTATCAGCCTTCCACTCAATAGCTTGATACTGGGCCCAATATAGAAATACACTATCCAGAAACCTGTATTAAGCATAAAGGTTTCATACACAGTGCACAAGGCAAGGTAAAACATCTCAGCATGGCAACTCAAAAATCCCACACGTTAGACAATGAAGTACCCAGAGCCTGCTCACCAGAAATGCTTAGCATGGAAATGCATCTGACAACCCATTTCTCTTCCAAGCCAAAGCAGCTGACTCAGTGCTACAGGCAAGCATCTCAAGTCACCAAGGACTGAGAGCCTCATTCCCTGCCTAAAAACTGCCTCCAAAAAAACTTGAAAAAGAAGGGTGTAAGATTTATGATTTTATTTTAAAGCACAGCTGTGTTTTATACTCAGCCAAGGCCAATCTGCAAAGTAACATCTCAGTGATTCGAACCACACTCGGGAAATGGGAGACATCCAGTTTTCCTCTTCCATTCTGAGGCATTTCAAAGCTAAAAGTGTGCTGCAACCACCAAGTTAAAAGGACTGAAAATCAACTTTTTCATGTTGAAAGTGAGACCACTGAGCAGCGATGAATGCATGGAGGTTCGCAGAAAACACCCCAGGGTTTGCTCTTCCCATCATGATCTGCTCTCTAAACACTCAGATGTGACAGAAAAGGTACCACCATTTCTATGAAAATAGAAAAGAACCACCATTACTTCCTCTGAACTGTCCATTTAAAGCGTGCCTACCCTATCTTCTGTGTGGGACCCAAATCAATTCAGTAGTTATGTCTACTGTACTAATAGAGCGTGGTAATAGTCCTACAGGTGCGTTACCATGCTGCACTCTTCTGCTGTTCTTTATAACCTTTTGAAAGGTACTTTTCTCATAATCAGAGACATTAAAACGCTCTTAGGAGCACAAGACCTGTGGATGGTGTTGATTCTCTGCAATTGGAAGAGCGCTTGAGGCTGGACTCTCTGAACACAATAATTTTGAATGCTACCAGTGTTACAACTGATCTCAAACTCCATCAATGCTGTGTGTGAAAAGAGACAGTATCAGAGCCAAATCTTCCTGCAATTCCTAGCAGCGCCTGGAAGTGACCTTCTGCCATAAGCTATAATGGTTCCCTCTGTGTGTTTTGGTGGTAGAGGGAAGGCAAAGTGAACTAAGCAAACAGGAACAGACTTGGGCAGGAGTGAGCTCCTGGGAATTAGAGCTGTGGTTCCTCTTCCCCATTCCCAGCTGCTCTCTCCCTCTGGG
This sequence comes from Dromaius novaehollandiae, assembly GCF_036370855.1. Classification (NCBI taxonomy): domain Eukaryota; kingdom Metazoa; phylum Chordata; class Aves; order Casuariiformes; family Dromaiidae; genus Dromaius; species Dromaius novaehollandiae. The sequence goes on from NC_088099.1 coordinate 135,525,830, forward strand.
TTGCCAGTGAAGTGAAGCACTGGAGTCAAGCCAGCTTGTCCAGCTGCTAAACTGGATGTGGAGGCACAGACTGAAAATTCTTCCCTCTAACCCCTGGAAAGATGCTTAAAAAGGAAAAAGAAAAGGCTTATCGCATGCACTTCTGATCCATAAAAAAATGCAATACTTGAGTCCTTTAGGAAACGCTTGATCTTCTTTTGCCTCCTATATAGATCACATGTTGATACTGAATATCCACACACACAAAAAGGCAGAATATTTTCAAATCTCTCTCATTCAGGTTTGTGTTTACTGACATCTACTGGCTGTTCTGACTCACATCTTCATTAGCTAGTGGAATCATGGACATGGGTCAGTTCTGCATCACTAGCTCCAATGACTGTAACATTATCACTCAAGGCAAAACTGCTCCTCACTGTCCATGTACAAGATGGAAACCTAATTTACACAGATTACTTCTAAAAAAATTATATTAATAAAAGAATGATTCATTAATAAGCTACTTATTAAAATACCTCAAGTGAAAGAATGCACAGTGGAATATAGTTGCCAAATGCAAAATTAACCCCTCTAAATACTTCTGTCTTTTGAGAAAACCAGGAAGAAATAACAGTTAAAGTTACAATTCCTCCTTTAACCAGGCAATACATGGTTTACAAATAAACAGTGCTTGTAGAATATAGTTAATAAAATGATCTATTGGCCCACAAGAAATTATATGATACTTCTATCTCAGTGTATTTTGTAAACTGATACAGAAACTTTGTTCAATAGGAAGAGATAATTCACTAACACCCAGTAACTGTTTAAAGAAAGAACACTTTCTCCCAGCAAATACTCTATAGAGAATTTTAGGCAAGCAGAAAATAAACAATACTGACTGTGAAAAAAGAGATGACACATTTGTTCAAAGTCATGAATGTCACAAAAACTTTTCCAACTGAAATGTCATTGGTTTTGGCATCTCACCCAAAAGAAGTCAATTTCAGGGAAATTTCATTGTACAACCTTCTTTATGACTTAGTATTGGCTCTGTCTAGTTTAGGAAATGCCCCCACCTCTTGAGTTAAAGTTAAAAAAATACTATCTGAAATACTGTTTGAAAGGATTTTTACTCTTTGAGTAAAAACAGACAGTCAGTATGCATGGGAAAATTTGCATCACCTTTCAAAAAATTCAGAATCACACTTTTTTTGTCTTAACAAATCCTGCAAGGTCCTGAATTATGCTTCCAAGAGAAATATTCCAAAGCTTATCATTTCAGTCATTTAAAATTACATCAGCTAAAGTAGTCACAAAAACAAAACAGTTCTTCTCTGACATGAACTTGAGAAGAGCCAATAGACTGTCCAGCCTATGATTCTAGGAAGTTTTCCTACCGGGACTGATTGTTCTCCTAAAATCAGCCAATACCATTAAAATGTCATCAAAATATACCATCAAAAACCACCAGTGACATCAAAAGTTGAGCAAGCAGAAAGGCTCATAGCAAAGTGGCTTTCCCCCACTAGCAATGAGACAAGAATATCAGTTTAATTCAGGTGTCATTTTCTAATGGCCACACAATGTCAAAATCTTTCAAAGACAGTATTGTAGCTATTCAAAGTATTTACCATCATCACTATTCTTAAATAAGTACCTTTTAAAATATGAACATGGAGTATCAGACAGGTCTCTGCTTTAAATGAATCACACTTTATTGAGATGAAAACTTCAGCTGAGGAGATTCAGATACCTGGATTATTTAGGTCAGTTTCCTAAACTTTAGAAAGGAAGAGCTAGAAAGAGCAACTGATCTCTTGCTGATGAAGAGATGAAACAGAATACTCATTTTCATAGAGCAATGTAAAAGAAATATGCATCAAACTGAAGGCAAAACATGTGATTTAAGGAGAAAAAGTCTCACAGGAACACAAGATAGAAGAAGAGTATCTGAATAGACACTTAAGAGTTGGACAGCTCACTGTCAAAAGCAGCTCTAGTTCAATTCATGCATTCATAGTCTGGAGATGAATCAGAAAAATTCAAATTAATTAATATTCTAATAAACTAAAAAATGCATATAGAGGCTTATGTATATTCTGCACCACATGCTGAGAAGGGGGTTCCAAATTTCTCATGTCACTCTTCTCTGTATATATAGAAAAAGTTTTACAGAGTTAGACAATACTGAATGCCAGAAAATCCTGATGGAGTTGTGTGTCTAAACAATATTCTTTTGTTGTTCTGTTCTGTTAGGTGCTACCCAAGATGGCCATGGCAAAATAGGAAGCTTAGTAATATCACAGTTAAATGCTCCCTTTAAATGTGGAGATGAATTCTACAGTGCCCCAAAGAAATTCTGAGATGAACACACATCATCCTGTGAAGTTTAATTAACTGCCTTGTGGTTTTTTTTTTAAACAGCAGCTTTTTTGGAGCAACATATAGAAGCTTCTCTAGTTGGCAGCTGAAATGTTCAAGGTCTAATTTTGCATCTATGAAAAAGACACAACAATTTCTGAAGTCTTCTCTGGTCAAATCTTTTAGCATAAAACTTTAAACAAATTATAAACCAACACATTCATGAATAAAATACCATTGGAGCATAACCCTGCTAACAGAACTGAATGAGGGGTAATCTACTAACTTAAATGAAGGACCGAGCATTTTGTATTTTGGCCTGATCTTTGTTTATAGGTGACTTTAATTCTCTTATCTAATCCTTTTAGTCATACTGCTAAAACAAAATTGCTGTCTAGTGTATAATTAAAGTTTTATCTTTAAGCAAAAAAGAGATGAAAAAGGCCTTTGTCAAAATGACAAACATTAGCTGCCATTCCTGCATATTGATGGAGCGAAACAGACACCAATGACTTGATTATAGTCATTTTTGTGGAAGTTCTTATGATTCCAGTATGTGAGAAAAGTGCAAAACAGAACTGTAAAACTTGGCAACTAGATTACAAGCAGCAAAGCATTCATACTTTAATATGTGAAAAGCATATTTTTAGGGCTATGAACAATGCATGATTATAAATGCAATAAAGCAGATGACTATGAAGAATTCCTACTCAGAATAATGACTTTCTGCTTTCCAATTTATTACAAAACCACCTAATGCCATTCTCAGAAAAAAAGATGATGAAGCTGAGACACTGCATGCCTCAAAGATCATCAGCACCCTGAAGATCTATCAATTACCTAAGAAGGAAAGGTACTGCAAAATCAAAGGCCTTTCACTAGTAACCTACTGCTCCAAATTTCCACCTAAAGAACATCAACACTCTCTGAAAACCCAGTTAACGCAGCTCCCGAGCTTCAGTTAGAAATTAGCACATAACCACTGCAGATCAGGAAGTGCATAGGTGAGGCACTGGTTGCACCAGCTAAGACCAAATCTCACCCCGTAAGATGAAAATGTAGTGCTGTATCTAGATATATAAGCTAGTGCTCTGTGAACTTAGTGGGACACCAGAAGCAGCATAATGACATTAACATGGCATGCTGCACTGGTTAATAAACCTACGAGGAGATCTACTCCGAGTGCCTAATCTTTTCTATGGGGCTACTATAGAAACCACTGTTTCCAAGACCCAGACTGTGTCTTTGCATAATCATATAGACCACATTTCATTTCATTTTCTGTAAACGTGTGAAGAATATTTATTTAGGCATGAGCAATTATTTCAGTGGCAATATATATATTTTAAGAGTCTTATTTCACCATAAGTAAAGGTAGCAAAATTAGCCCTTTGTAAGCCAGCAGCTGCACTCTGTCCACCTCCAAAAGACGGAGAACAAATCAGCTGACATTGAGAAGTCAAAGGCAGAGATACATCTGCCTGTTATAGAAATAGGATACTCAGTTTCCCACCAGTGCAATGATTCTTGCCTATCTGGGAATCTGAATTGCTCAAGAGCCAATAAGACTGAGAACTCCAGTAGTAGCAGGCATATCACAGAGTTCTTGGGAGAGGTTGCCTTCTGGAATTACGAGACCAATTGCATGTAAAATTTAAGATTATTTTGTTTCCTTACCAATTACACCGCCATCCTTAGTGTCATCTGTTATTTATTAATAACAGATTTATTTATTAATATTTATTAATAATAGAGCCTTTTTTTGGTAGATCTCAAAGCACTTTTCATGGTCACTATTATTAACTCTTCTTTATTCTTGAGACACTTTCAAGCACAGGAGAAAGTGATTTCTCTGGTGTCCCTTGAAAAGATATATAAGAGGGAAAGAAAGATAGAAGGGTGATTAAGAATGCTCTTTAAAAATGACAGCAAGCAGAGATGTTGAAGGTACTATCCAAGTACCAAGACCTTTGACTTCGATGTCCAAACTGTGCTCAGTTTGCTCCTCTCTGGCAGAAATCTTTTTGGACTTCCTGAAAGAGCAATGAATGTCATGTCAAATTTCTACCTAAAACCATGCAGAGGTTCTTTGAACAGGTATGATTTACTTTGTGACAATAGTAGGACCGACAATCTCTAATCTTTTTGCAGCAAGTATACTAAATTTATAATCAAGCAACAATAATCTAAGCCAAATTTGTTACCACAACTTGTTTTTAGCAAGTCATGCAGAAACTTAATGGAAACCTGTAGTATTCCATCACTTGCAGGAGTTACAGAAAAACTCAAGCATTTGTCTCATACTTAAAGTCCTCTAATATTTCAAAAGATGCTTCTTGTCTATTCTCATTGTTTCTCAGTGATTATAGATGAAGAATATTATAGTCAAAGGAACAGATTTTATTGCTAGACCTGCAAATACAGTCTGGACTTCAAAAATCAAGCCATGTTCCCTGTGATCATATATCAGCAAGATTTCGACATTCAGAACTTCATTAATTAACTTCACTGGTGACACAAGACAGAGCAGTGTTCTTGTTATCCTGCAAAGCATCACCACTGTCAACATCAATAAAAGGGTAAAGGTTTCAGAAGAAAAACCTTGTTATTAAAGGAAGGAGCTGCAATTTAATTCTGAATATACACACAGCAGACTGATGAAGGAAAGAACATTACAAAATACACAAAAAAGCCACCATCACCAGTTTGAGCCTCATTTAAATAATACAGACATTATTTATTCTTATTCCTATTGCAAATAGCACCTCAAAATTCCCATCATAGCTTTTTTGTGACATTGTTAAAGACAGTTCCCACACCAAAGACTTTACGACATAATGTAGACCAAAGAATCACATGCAGAAAGGTACTGTTTTAATTGAGATTAATAAAATATATGATTCTCCTATCTTTTAGATGTATAAGAAAATAACAGTCCAATGGCCAAATTAAAAAAAAAATTTCTACTGAATATTTGAAGACAGACAAGCTGAAAATATTTTGTTGGTGTAAGAGAATTAATGTACACCATAGCAAAACATTTACACTTATACTTCTGTAATGACCAATTGTCATCAGAACAGATGACTGAAAACCCTAAAAAGCGTATAGTCTGTAGCCAAGAAACTAATAAAAACTTAGGATGTTTTCAAGCTTATCCATATGCAGACATACATGAGAATGTTAAACACTTTGTAAGAGTATGATCTTTACGGAACATACATGCAGTTTTAAAAAGGTCTGTAATACATTGGATTGCCTTCACAAAAGAGAATTGCACATGGATTTCTAAAACTATAACATTCTCTCTGTCAAATAGATGTTAAATCCTTTCTGAAAGTACTTATCTAATCTGAAGACTATTTTATTTTTTTCAGGTTCAGACATCATATTAGATGACTGAATTTATTTTCAAACACAACATAAAATGCAATACAATGGCATGGCTAATATCCAAATTCAGTACAAATACTTAGTGAGATCAGATTGCCATTACTATTTTCAACTTCAAAAAGCCAAAGGGACACACTTTGTTCTCAAATATGCAGGTGCTAATCTTAATGAACTCCAAAGGCCTTGAAAAGAATGAATCAGTGGGAGATATACAAGTAAAGAAATAAAGTGTATCAATGTGGAACCCTTCCATCCCCAGATTACTAGTGAAATATAAGAATATTTGGAGCTAACCTTTTAGAGATCACTATGTGAAGCTGCAATGAGAGGAGACTGTAACAGAAAAGAAAGCCAAGATCAATATATCCTCGAGAAATGGCCTTCTCTCCTGTGCCTAAATGTGAAATGTGTGTTTCTGTGAAAACTTTGCCTCCTCCATGAATATGGCATCCTTTCTAAATGTCTTAACTGAGGTAAGCACCTACTGTGTGGCATATCATTCTTCATTTAAAGAGACTGTCTGTGGGGCTGCTCTCGAATGACTCTAATGGTAGAAATATATACTTAGCATCAACTGAGAGTAACATATTTCCATGTGAAATACAGCCAGAACAAACCTGCCAAGTCCTATAAAGTACGAGACTTACTTCTACTCCTTCTCCAACCTCCTATTTCTCATTATGGTACCTGCCATCCAAGGGAAAGACAACTTTAATCTGTGTATGATTCCCTGACTTCAGCCTAATACCTAATACTAAGACATAATTCTCCCCTGGCTCACTGAAGGACCCCATATGCCAGACACAACTCACCACTGAATTTCATGCTTCATAAGCCACGTTTTCCAGATCTGCATGTGCCTGGCAAATGGGTCCTCTTCCAGGAAAGAGGCTGAAGCACAGCAGAGCGCTTGCTGGCAGGGCTCTGTGCTCAAAGAAACCTCAGGAAAATCCAGATTTTCCTCTGCTGCAGCACAACATTAAAATAATTTAGGTTGGAAAAGACTGATGGAGGTCATCTGGTTCAACACAGGGCCGACTTTGAAGTTAGATCAGGTTGCTCAGAGTCCTGTCCAGTCACATTTTGAATATCTCCAAGGATGGAGATCCCACAACCTTGTGGTGAATAATTTTTTCCTTATGTCTAGCTGGGATTACCCCTGCTGCTATTTATGTCCGTTACTTCTGACCCTTTCACAGTACAGCTCCAAGAAAAGTCTGTCTTTATCACGAGGTCAGCAATTAGATTCCCTCTCACTCTTCTCTATTCCAAGCTGCACAAACCCAGTTTTTTAGCCTCTCTTCATATGTCATGTGCTCCAGTCCTCCAAAATGCATATCAGACATAAAATAAAAAGTTATATCTGCTGGCTGTTTCTCGTATCGATTCTGTTGGCCTCTATGATACACCTCAAGATACAACAGAATATAAGCAAAATTATTTCAACATTGCAAGATTACCTGGAGCAAGTATACTTTACCACTAGTATAAGCTATACCACAAAATAATCTTCAAGCTTTTGTGCTCACATTGGCACTACCTTCACTCACTGGGATGTTGAGGTTTTTGAAGCACAGCCCACCTAAAGAGCCACTGGGGTGAGTCAAACCTACACTCTGAATTATTTCCCATTGACTTATTAGAATAACTTGCCTCTCCTTCTTCCACATCCATGGAGTCATAGGAAGGCAACGGACAACTACTAGTAATGGAGTGGAATTAGTGTGTGTCAGCCCTGCAGAGCAGTTATGCTAGCAAGCAACAAATTGTACTACCTCAAGTTTCAGGCTGGACTTCCTGGCGTGGTAATTAATTCAAATAAAGAAGAAAACCCCATGGCATTCAGCTTAGGGTTTTTACATATGGACATAACTTGCACATGAATAGTCCTAGACACTATTTGGAAGAAAAGCAAACAAAACACACACATACACACTAAAAGAATGGCTCCAAGATTAATCTGAAAGGCTGCACAGATGAATCTTACTTTGCTGTAAAAAGCTTTCTGTAATGGTCAGGGATAATGTCTGAGTCTTAGAATAGATTTTCAGTCTTAAGTCAGAATTTCCTAGTTTGATCAAAGCAGTTAATTCGGAACCCCCTAGTGAATAAAATGAAATCTGTAGCTTTCATTTTACCAGCTATTACACAAATTGAATGCTATAATCATTTTTCCTTGTAATACAGGTTGCCCAGCAACTGTATTTCTGTTTTTAATTGTGCAAAACTTGAGAAGTGGGATGCTAAAAGACTCTTTTTTTAAGCATTCTTGATAAAAAGCACTATATGGACCTGTGTCACATTGCGCGTGTTTAGTACATCTGCATGGCACTGCATCACAGCAGCTGTATCAGAACATACATCACAACCTAATGCTACCAGAGACAGAGGTACATGCAGCATCCTCAGTACCTAACCTTGGTATAGACAGCCCTGCATCACTACTTCACTGACAAAACAGATGTAGTGAGCTGTAAATAACAGAGTGGGTGACACCGGCAGGAAAGGGACCAAGGCCCCTTTTTGACCCATGCCCCAGCTCACGCTCTCACAAGAAATACGTGCTGCTGCTCCAAGTAATGAATTTTTAAATAGCAAAAGAGGCTCATCACCACCACCACCAGCCAGGTGATCGTGCTTTGTGGAAAGAAACTAGCAAAATGATAACTCCAGCAGAGGATAGGAGGCTTTGAATTCTGATACTCTCAGCAATCTGAATTGCAGTTCTCTCTGCAATCTAGAGAGAGAAGAGAAGGATGTAAGACATACACCATCACAGAGTTAATATCACTTGTTTTATTCTAATAGGTAAGCTGGCACGGGTAATTTTCAGATCAATTTTCTTCCCGATGTAAATTGAGGTACACACCAAGAGTAATTCTATTTAAACAACTGGCATTGGGCTTACAGAGAAATGATGTTGTTTGGAATAGATTCAGACCTTTATCTTGTTATACATTCCATATTCCACTCAGCTGGGTCACAAGTGCAGACCAGAATGTCAGACAGAAAACACACAGAGTGCTAAGGCTCTGCCCCAAAGAAATAGTTGAGAAAATATATTCCAGAAGGGTCAAGGAAAAAGGGAAAAGTGACAAGAAAAAAATCGTATATATAAACTGGAGGTTTAAATCTTTTTCCTCCTGGAAATGTAAAATGACAGTTTTTGTGAATGGCTCTCACATGGTGTTGTCACACTTTATTCTCTAACTCTAGCTGAATGATGTTTAAGAGAAAGCTCTTTTCATCTAGCCTTCAGGGATTAGATTTTTGGAGCATACTTAGATAACTCCTAATAGACGAATGTTAAAGGCATTAAAATCTCTAATACAAGGGTTATTTTGACAAATGCATCATGGTTTGTTCCTCCATACCACTAAAGCAGTGCAGTGTATAGTAGTAATTATTGGCTTGTAAAACCCCATTATATCAATATGTAATAAATCATTGTCCTTCATTACTAATGAAGAAAAGGTGGAAATGAAATGCAAGATAGGATCTACTATAGCAATTTAGGAAGGAAGTAAGAGCAAAAATATTATAAACATAAAAAAAAGAAAAATATCAAATAAGCCCATGTGTATCAAACTGAAAAGTTACAGTCTGTAAACTTTACATTTTTCTTTCTTAGCCATTATTTTACCTGGTATACTATCATTCACAGTACTAGCTATGTACAGACCATCCCTAATATGTATTACTATGATTAAGCATCTTCTCCAGCACAGCTTTAAGGACTGGGCTTCTAGATGATAGAGTCTTTTGCAAAAGACCATACCATAGGTGCAGTGTTACATAGAATACTATAGATATCACTGTTTGTTTGCAGCTGTATCACTTTAAAAAATAAATCTGCTTCCATCTTGATTTGCACCACATTAAAAACCGTACAAACCACACCTGCAGAATGTGTGCTAGGACAATTCCTGAGATTAACAAACATATGACTATATGTAAGTAACGGTTTATCACAACTATTTTGTGTCATCCCTTACTGTCGCATCAGAATGGTCTGTGCTATTCAGATTGACAAGGGAAGGGCAAGACTATACCAGTGCTGCACAGGGACACTAAATCTAAATGACCCAAACAAAGTCTAAGTGATCTAAACCTAATCTGAGTCTCTATGGGGTCTCATTGCAACAATATAATACTATTTTATCCCAACAGACTTATAGCTGTCACAGCTGTGCTTCTTCCAGTACCTGAGCTATCCTGTACATATGCTACATGGATATTGTTGACCTGAAGAGTTCATGACCTGAAAAAACAAAGCTGTTGGAAAATGGGAAAAAAATAAGAGCAAAATACTAGTATTCCTCAAGTCCATGAAGCCTGTCATGAGCACATCAGCGTGTGCTAGGTCATCAGGTTATTAGCAGGAGTGAAGTGACCAGGGTAACAACAGGCACAGTTTTCCTTAGGTTCATGCAGTTACGCTTTTGTTGGTATCTGTGATTACTTTCTAAGCTGCTTCATAGGCAAAGGACACAGATGAAGACTGCAGTGGTAGTGAGAGTATTTGCAAGTAATTTAAGTTAGTTACTCTTTAGTAATTTCGCTATGTGCTTTGAAAAAATCCTCTATCCTTCTGTGTCCTCTGTATAACTATTCTGCAAAAGTACCACAAATATTCATTTCCATACTAGTCACATACTTCAGCACAAATATCCCTTTTTTAAAAACCTCTATCGTACAATGGAAAGCACGAGTTAGAGATGGGTACATGGGCAGTCCTCCTCAGACAAGAACCCATATCCTAGAGAGGACAGTTAGACACAATGGCAGGAATGAAAATGCTATATAATGATGCTTTGTAGTAAATTAATTACTTAATATAAGTTAGCCAGTAGCTAAGCAGATTTTAAAAGATCTCAGTAGTGCCTGAATGCTGCACTTAAAGTTTCTAAAGCAATAACAAGCATTCAAGTCCCTCTGTTGATCCGGCCTTGGTATTTACCATGGATTAAAGTACTATGTTGTAGAAAATACCTGCATAGATGCTAGGAGCTACTCTCTATCTAACCTCATCAAAAAGGAGTTTGCTTTTGCTTGCTTGTTTGTTCTTGCAAAAGCATCTGTATGTGTTCTCTAGCTATTCTGGTATTAAGAATACTCCCTCATAATAACATTGATGGATTATCCTGGAACTGGGGACATTTGTGATGACTGATGAAAAGCATTGCAGAGCCCTTGCTTAGAATCTTACTGCACCCTAAAAATTCTGATAAATCACTTAATACACATGGACAAAACTGTATGTGGTGAGAGGTGTGCTCCCTTCTGGGCACAATACCAGACTAGGGTAGAGGGAGCACAGCAGACAGAAACAAGACCTTGCCAGACGGAGCAAGTCTCGCTGCTAGCTTCATTCCCCAAACCGAGGGGCAGAGAGGAGGTCACAGAGCTGAGTTCTCTGGCTCTGCCAACTATTATTGCAAGTGAGGACCGTGGTGACTTCCTGGCCTGGGCAAGGAAGCAGGAAAGCCCCTTGCTAGTAGAAGATGAGCAGGGAAGGGGGAGTGTGGAAAAGCTCTGGAAAAGCATGTAAAAAGGAGTGTGGAAAGCTCTTGGCAACTGCAATGCTCCAAATTATTTCCCAGTGCCCATGAAAATTCCCTGTCTTTGCTTACAGCAGATATTATTGCACCACATTAGCAACACAGCAAAGGTGAGAGATACAAAGTATACCTCTATACCTATATAAACTCTTACGTACGTGGCATATAGTGTATGTACATAGTAATTCTAGTTGTCTGTCCAAAACATATTACAAATTACTTCTTGACACTTCCAAGTAAAATTCGTATTCTGTCTTTATTCTGGGCTATTACAATAAGAATAACAGGTCTTTCAGGTTTAGCGATCTAAAAAATTGTGTGAGTACAAAAAAACCCAGGGTAAACCTGAAATGAATGTTTGAGGAGAAGACAATATCATTCAAATGAAAAGAATTTACTGTGAGTTAAACAAAGCTTTTTAGCCTGAATTAGCAGAGTTTCATCAGGGACCAATCTTCAGGTTTTGACAAATGACTCAACAAATAAATTTTGCCTGGCTCTGTAGCTGGTACTACTGTGTACTGCTTCTGTAAAACCTAGCTGTACTTATGTCCGGCAGGAAGATTTGAACTTGTCTACTGGATTTACATCACAGTCATTTACTAAACCCTTATCTTGTAATCTGATCCAAGCTAATGACATTTAGGCTGTCTCTGAATCCTACGGCTGTGGTAGTGCTACACATGAGTAGGGAGGCTTTTCACTGCATTAAATTGCATAACCGAGACCTAAAATTTTAGCTTATACTTCAGAAGAGGCTCTCAGACTGGGATAACTGCTGCTGACTCCCTGTAACCTTGGGCAAATCACCTCAGCCTTGCATGCCTCCTTTTAATCTTCTGTTAAACATGAATAATAATACTGTAGAGAACTTTTATGTCTTTGAATGAATGATTCTAATATAGTATAATGTATTTTTATTTGATATCAGAATATAGCTTTCAGAGTAACATCTTATATGGGGTGGAAAATGATGATCTTATATAATCTGCTGTATATGGACACTGACAGCTTATCCTTGAGGGTCTGGCAAGAAATAACTATGAGAAGGTAATGGCTGTGAAGAATATTTCTCTTGTTAGCCATGACACATCCCCTAGGACACAAAGGTCTCAGCAATTAGCTTTGTTTCTCTTTTGAGAATAATGTATCAAGTAGCATCAGGGAAATCCTGTAGTCACCTAGGGCAAACGCACCCAAAGGCCAACTGCTTGTTCTGTACAGGCAGATCTTTGCTCATTTCAGGCCCTAAATGGATACGCTAGTCCCTTACTACTTGAGCTTAATGACCAAACAAAAAGGCACTACTTTGTGTCTATTTCCACACAAGCAGAGCGTATTAATTCCAATTGTATTTTGACCACAGCTCAAGCAAGAGATAAAGCCCAAACTTAGACAATAATCAGATGCAAGTCTACTCTTATCCACAGGCTTATCTAAGGCAAACTTTTGGAGGCTGCTGGAGAGAAAGTGTGGGTCCCTCCTTCGGCCAAGACGCCCAGCCTGGCCCACACGCCTTTGGGCATGGACCTTCCTGGAAGGGCTCTCACCTCATATGCCTCAAAAGCAGAAGGGATTTATAGCACTTGAGTTTTACCTGCTCATTTAAAAGTGTGCTTCCAGATCACCAAGCTACCAGGAACCCTTTTCTTCAACATAGATATTTGGGGCAAAGAAATGCTCCAGACCCCTGTTTAGCTTTAAAGAATATGACTCTTGGCTAGACTCCCATCAGTGTGGAGTAAATCAAAAGTAGTTCAGGCTGGAGACTCTGACTGTGCACACACTGAAAGAAAAGTCAGAGATACATTAATTCAGAAGTGGTAAGAGAATCTAAGAAAAACCATTCAGTTTTTACTTTTTTTGGTAGTATTTTAGTTATTCACTTTTCACCACTGGCTGGCCAAGTTAAGAAGCTATGTGGGTCACACATGGGAGAGCTCTCTGATATATAAACAACTAGAAGGATTTAAATTTAATGTCAACTTTTCAATTTAAAAAAAAATCAAAGTATGGGAACACAGAAATACTGAATGCTGAATCAGAAGCAAAGTGACACAGCTGGTGTTCCACAAATAAATAACCTAAGGAAATTCGTATCAGCTGAAATGGAGAAGAGATAGTAAATAGATATTATTACCTGTAAATAAATGTCCTGCAAGTGCTTCTGTAAAGCAAACAAACCTTTCCAACCCAGGAAACGTGATGTTTATTGGTAGGCTGCTGTAGCCAAAAAATTTGAATGCTTTTGGCCATCAGAATATACTTACTTTTCATCTATTTGTCCTTTCCTTTAAATAAAATGTTAATATTCCATTCTTCCTTGAAGGCTTATTAGAAAATAAAATGCCAAAGGATGAAACAAACATAAATTAAATGGTGGTAGGAATCCCAAGAGAAGAGTAATTCAGTTTATATATTTGGGGGGTTTAATTGCTGGTAAATTGCACTTCTGAAATCATATTCAGAGAATGAAATGGTTTCTGCTGTGCTTTTTAAACCATTTTCACATTTTTCAGGCAGGAAGTCAAGTGACTATTATGACATATAGAACTATAGGTCTCACATGATCTGCACAGAACGTACATTCATTGGCCTAAAAGGAGAGTTCAAAAGGTGCTGTATATTCATTAATAAAAAGCACTTGAACTTCTTATATGTTCTAGCTAACCAGAATGCCCCCTGGTCATTATCTTCTCAGTTAGACATCAGTTTCCAAGCAAAAAAAGATTCTTGATAAATTGCTTATAAGCAAAAAGAGGCGAACTATTTAAATCAAAACCTAACCATATTATTTCAAATACAAAAGAAAAAGGCTGGGTTTTCAAAAATTGCTATATAATAAGTCTCCAAAAATATCCAAAGAATACTATATTTGGAACTAATTTTTTTAACCAATGCTTCTGTGATCAGTGATATATAGCTGAGATGTCCTGCTATCTACCTAACATCTAGATAGACTTCATTTCTCATGTACTTTCGTGATTATTTTCTTCCCCTCAGTCTGATCTACTTTCTTTTATTCCAAATGATCCTGCTCTAGAAAGTGGCTGATTGGGGCAAACAGCTGTATAATTATGTGGGCACTTTCCCTTCTCTCTTTGAATTTACCTCTGTGAGTGCTAGGAATTTCATCAAACATTTCTTCCTGAAAACCATGTTGTTTGAATATTCATTGAAAAAGGACATGAAAGACCCCAAGTATGATCAAATGAAAATCAATATAAAGAGCATTTGGGAACATTTTTAATCATTTGTGTAGCTTTATCCCACAATCAGTGAAAATAAAGCAAAGTACAGTTTGCAGTTAGTGAATGGCAATTTCCCAGAGCATAGCCCTGTATTCTTTCTTGACTGCCCTCTTGGTAGCTCACATGATAAGCAATCATTAATATTAATAATTATATTGGTGAAAGGGAAACAAATGCCTTGTAAGTTGTACAAACAAGGGGATTATTCTTGAAACAGGAATCTGTGCATTTCACTATTCTAGTTATAGCCTGGGATTCACTGACTATTGGTAGAGGTCAAAGAAAACAAATCTTTCACCATGCTTATTTTATTAGCTCTGCAGTGCCTCACTCTACCCCCTAGAGAAATAAATGTTATAAATGGGAATTGTTCATACAAGATCCACCCCCACATCTTAAAAATAAGATTTGCATATAGGCGGGTCTTATAACATGTTTTTCTCTTTGGTATTTTTCTTGATTATTGTTATACAGAATGAAGCTATTGTCCTCAAAAATCTTACATAGTAGAGCTCATTCACGTGAATACTTACAAATATCATGAGTAATCCCCACTGATGGCAGTGAAATTAAATAAATGAAAGTCAAAGGTGCTACCCTGAAAACAGAAATTGTGACAAGGTAAAAATGCATTATCCATGGAATCTGTCAAAGCTCAGCTCCCACAGCCTCCCGGAGATCAGGCAAACAGAAGCAAGGAGAAAGTTTCTAGGCAGAGAGGTTATCACACTGGTTTGGTCTTTTTTTCCTGATACTATTACAGATTTTTAAATTTTAACTATTTTCTCTCTTGACACAGCCATTTGGCTCCAAAAACCTTGTTAATTTTGGTTGTTTTATACACAATTGTTCAACCACCTTACATACATTTTTCTGCTTTTCCTAGCCATTAACAAAAATGCTCACCCTTCCTGAGAACAAGTATTTCTTTTTTAAAAATTTATTTTATATAAATTAAAGAAATCACAAATAAAAGGTAAATATTGCAGTGGATTAAATTCCATTGCCCTTCAACCATATAAGGATTCATTTTATGCCAAAGCAATATTTCTGTTTAACTTGCATTACGAAGGGATGGCAATGTTTATGCTAATTCATAATGCACAGAAGAAAAGGCCTTTTGATCAGAGCTTTATATTTTCATCACTTTGATTGACTGTCAGCTATACTAATTATCATAGAACCATTGATCATCCTTTTCTGCTAACTAGGAAATGCTGACATATTTTCTGTGGCATTATTTAGCATGCATATACAAGAAGAAAGGGTGCTAGACCTAATAGGCAAAATTTTCGCATCCACTTTATTCAAACAACTATCAGCAGCAATTTAAAAACAAATTAAAGTTCAACCGGACAATGTCCTTGGAAATAACAGACTATAAAGTATAGAAAAGGAACTGCAGGGACTATAAAAATGCTTCCCATTTATTCATATTCATATTTGTATTCATTCTACACTTCTCCTCCCAAAATGCATCTCCTAGCCGAATTCAGTTCCTTATGTAAACATCTCAAGCATTTGATTTCCAGAAAAAAACATTAAAGGTTTTGCACAACTAAGAATAAACTGCACATTCAGTATAACTTTTTCAAACAGCATTTGTTGACAATATTCCAAAGTCCACATTGCTTTATAAAAAAATATTATCAAAAAAGTTGTACGTTTTTGTCCTTTAAGATCCAGTCATCTATGTCAGTTAAAGCAAAACAAAACAAAAAAATTAAAATACACCCCAGAGAAGGAACTAGAACAGTACTTAGCCACAGCTAAGTGGGTACAGGGTAGCCTATGGAGCTGTATCTACTATATCAGTGACAAATTTCACCTTAAAACTTTTAATCAGACTAGAAGCAGTTTATGTAATGGAACACAGTCAACACGGAAAAGCCCTATGTGCTTCCTTGGCAGCTTGTTTATTAAGACCAAAATAAAAAAAAATTACTTAAACTGACTTTAAAATCCACCCAGGATTCTCAAGGTTATTTGTCTCATATTATCTTATACAGAAGAGCCCTAAACATGTGAACAGCAAGAGGCATTGTGAACAGAAGATGAAGAGGAGAAAAGAAAATCTGCTCTATACCTCTCCTACGCTGCCATCCTGTGAAGCTTTTCCAAGTGCATTTCACCTTACAGCATTACGAGTACTCTTTTTGATCACCAAGGAATTCACAATTAGTATCTACAAAGCAGTAACTTGTGGAATCATAGCAAAGAAGATGTGAGAAAGCGATAAGCTCAAGACAGAGGCATTTGAGCACTGCCTCTGCACAGGCAAAGACTGAATGGGGCACAGGCAGGAGAGGACCAGGCCCTGTTGTCCCACTCAGGGCGAGCACAACTCAAACTAATAAATGTGCTCTGAAAACAGTAATTTAATATTAAGATGCTCACCAGTAACCCTTAAAATGCTGCCTGAATGGTTTCCTAGTGACCATTATAGCCTTGTAAGAGCAGGACCTCATGAATTCCTCTGAATACGGGGTGCCTACAGTACGTACCCGCTTCTGCATTACTGTGAAACCACAATAGCATCACGAAACAACCCAAGAGCATCCACATGGAGGGTCATGGTCATTAACTAGAGCAGTGCACGCTGCTGACTGATTTACATAGCGCCTACAGCTTTTAAAAATAATGTAAAGCCACAAAAATATCTGATTTTTTTCTCCACCTATTTCTGCTATCCCAGATATGAAAATTTGCAGCAGAGTGACTAGAGAAGGTTATATTGCAGCCTTTAGGACCAGGAGTGGAAAGCTTTGTGTACCTTTCATTGTATAGCATTGTATAACATATATTCCGTATCCGGAAGATGGAATCTTTCAGGGACAAATCCAGAGGCATGCAGAGTATTTCTCTCCCTCTTTTAAGTTCAAAAGTTTCCCTCACATTGCATAGACCTATAGCATAAACAAGCCCCAGAGCTACACCGATTAGTAAATTCCTTTGAATTATATGAATCCTTAAATAACACAAAACAGTTGTGAGAGCTCACCTCTCTCAGCCCTTCGAGCTGTTACTAAGAGCTGCTGGGGCAGGGTCGTGGCTGGGACACCTCTGCACTGCTGTCCCAAGTTGCAGGAGAAGTACATGCAGGGGAAATCGGCTGCATTTTTCTGACTTACATTTGGGATAAGACAGTTGCTGCTAGACACCTTCGGAAAAGGAAGTAGTCAACGTTGCTGCACGGCTACAAAAGATGCCACCCACAGCTCAGGCACACCTCTGGTCTTATGCTTGTCAGCTTTCAAGACAAGATTGAAATGCCCTGTTAAATTCACCTCATTGATACCGACTGCCGTATGTTGAGCTCACCGTTTGTTCACCACTGCACATTACACAGGCTACAATGTGTTGCCGGCCTGAAGGTTTATAATCTAGATGTTAAAGCTTGGTAACAGCACAACACAAGATCCCTGATCAATCACATCAATAAAAACTGCACTGCAGTGGGGTATTTAAAAGAGATAACAAGGTTTATGATTTAAATTAAGCACAACAATCTCAGTAAAGATTTGAAAGATGATGGGAATGTGCAATAGTTATACAGGAAAGAACTTTGCTTTTCTAAAGAATAAAATTTAACTCCTCCTAAATCTCACATGAAGGCCTGAGATATCCAAAAGGCATCAAATCTTGTCACAATTTTAGGTAATTTTGAGATTTTCATTTGATGCCAGATTGGTCCCTTGTGATCTTTGCACATTTCTTGAAGAGAAGGAGTCCTGCTGAATGGGAAGAAGAAGGGAAAAAGGTACAGTGGGAAGAGGTAAAGACAATTTAAATACAGGGGCCAGGCATCCAGTACTTGGGATACATGATTCCAGCATCTCCAGTCCAAGCCAAAATTATTGGTTTGAACCCATGGTCAAGAATAGGAGAGAAAAATGGTGAGAGTTCACTCTGTAAAAGAGCTATGCATGGTCTTTATTTAAAGAAAAGCTCAGGAGACTAAAACCTAGATTTTCTCTTTATGGAAATGCACCCACTTTATTGATCTAATGGGGGACAAATATCTCCGGAGATGGGACAGCTTCTCTGATGCACCCTTCAGCCTATAGTTGCACTCAAATCTGCAAGAGTTTGGTAGCCACAATTGCATTCCTGTTTCCTTAGTAGCCTCAGTTATCTTTACTTCTCTCTGCCAATTCAAGGAGAGAATTAAGATGTTAATTTTCAATTGCATATTGTAATCTGCTTTTAATAATATTCATGGAAAGAATTCATATGACCAGCTTTTTTTACCAAATTATATTCTTCCCTGACAGAAAAGCATTTTTTCTGATATCTTTGAAAACAGCATTAAAGACAAGTCTTTCTGATTACTGCCAATACTGAAAAGTCTGATGTGGTTCTATAACTACAATAGCTTTGAAATTTGGATTTTTTTAATCCTTCCTCCTCCCTTCAAATAGTTTTCTTTAAAAACATTAGAGACTTCTTTCAAGGCAAAGGGAAAAGTAATTCAGAAATGTTTTTATTCTCCTCCCTACATTTTAGAATCTCCTCATTTTCTTTGGCCAAAAGCCCCACAGGATCATGCAATTGACTTGAGACTGCTATTTTATTCTATAGTTAATATGGAAAGAGCTGCTTCTTTTAATGGATGGACATCTTAAAACAAGCCTACTGACATTAGGCAGGTATAGCAGAATTTGCTGTGCTTTGACTTTGAGGTATATAGGCCTTTGAAACACAAGTTTAAAAAAAAAAGAATGTAAGCAAAAAAGGTTGTAAAGATCAACAAATGTAGCAGACTGAATAATAATATATATGCTACTTTCTAGAAACTAAATTCTACCTTTCTGTAGTTACAAGCAAAAATGGCTTAAGATTTTTTGTAGCTGCAGAGCAGTCTGCCAAACTGTGTATCTGCAAGTGGTCTGTATTTATTAAATTACATCTCCAGAAAGCAATATGGTTCAGCCAAGCAAGCTGAAGGATGGAGGATAGGAGGAGGCTCAAGGGCAAGAGAGATTTAATATGTACTTTTAACCTTTAAATATGTTCTGCAAACATGCCATATTCTTAACCAACATACCCTATCCCCATTTATTCAGAACTGTAAATGAAGATTTTGATATAATTAATCATGAGTGAAGACTTGTGTAACTGCAGTAGCACAGAGGTGCCCTAAATGAGGGGCAGCATCCTATAGTGCCTCTCTGAGTGTACAGATACAAAGTCTGTATACACTCATCTGTCTGTGCATACACACACAGTCAGTTCCTGCGCTAACCAGTTTCTAATTTAGTCTGGTCATTGAGACACAGGAAAGGGAGTATTGTCCCTGCTTCAAGAGTAAGAGTAGGGCAGAAAGGATGTCTTGAGGTTTCATAGGAGCAGATATGGGAATTTCTGCCAGCTTATATTCTCTTACACCACTTTTACACCACAAAATCACTTTTTAGTCTTGTTTGCCCTGCAGAGCCGGCATGGCTATAGCAGGCAAGCTGGAGCCCAGTTTAGTATAACACATATATACTGATAATGTATAATGCATATGTTGTCAGAATTATTAAACTTTTCTTGCAAGACCAAACTTTAGCATCAGAGCTTTTTAATACTAGCATACTAATATACTAATACTAGTATTAATACAAATTTAATTATTAATTAATTAATTAATTAATTAATACAAATTAATATAAATAAAAGCAGAAAGGCAAAACTTTGCTGAGGACTCAGAGAACTTCGGAGAGTTCTAGGATGAGAAATTTCTTTGAAGGTGGTTAGACAATACAACTCCATTTAGTAAGCTGAACATGTGGTTATAAGATAAAGCTTTCAATTATAAAATGACCACAGCTGATCTGGAAGTCACTGAGTGACAGCAGCTATAATGGGGTTCTATATAGTTTCGACAGTCAGCTTTTAGTAGAGAGAGACATTTTAAGGGCAAAGGTATTATCTTGAACAGTTAAAAATTATTCCTATTCAACTGTCTAAATGGAAAGATAAGGTATTTATGAACTAAAGACAGTATTATATTTCCACACCAAGCTACAAATGAGTACCTGGACAGATATCTTTATTTTTATTCACATGCTGTATGTTAATGTCATATTATTGAGGCAAATTTTGCATTTAGGAACATTGTGCAAAGTTGGATTTCAGCTCCATAAATAACATGTTTTTTTTAGCAGCTTGTGACAAATAGTACAGTCCTTATAGCTGACCTTGGTGATTTTGGAAGGGACTTGACAAATGATTTTTCAGGTTCTTTTCACTGCCAGAGATATAACTTTTATCCATCTTTAAGCCTGTATAACAGCTAAAATGTGCAATTTAGTGCTTTTATTTTTTCTTCTAACATCAAGATGTTTGAATAGACTACTTCATCCCTTCAGGATCCTTCAGGGAAAGCTTGATGTTGCATCTGAAGAGGCTATATTTTATATAATAAAGCTTGCTCAGGCAGAAGGAAAAGTACAGTGAACTTGCAGTATTCACCTATGCAATAACTCTGTTCCTCTTGTAGGTTACCCATTTTTTTCCTTTCTAACTCTGAGTACCCTTAACTTTCCATGTGCCACCAACCTGGATTTCACTCCCCAATGTTAATTTTTATTTTTTATAAAATTGCTACATGGGAAAAAAGGTCAGGAAAAGTATACAAAATGTTTTCCAGACTACTTACACACTGTTTAGGATAGAAAGAGATAAAAGTGTTATGCTACATGCTGGGGACTTAGATGTAAAATTTGATAACCCAGCGAGAAATCCAGAGGAAACAGCTGAAGGAGAACACACTCTACCCTGCCTGTTCTTCCTTCACAGTGTCAGAAATGACTGAGCTGAAGCCCTACTTTTAAATGCCCACATCTACACTGCATTTGACAGTCAGGGAAAGAAAAGGCACAGTTATGGCATGCTGTATAAGCCATCTGCCTTCCAGCTGCGCAGCTGCACTGTGAATGGCTTGCAGGCTTAAGACTCCCAATCCTCTGCTGCTGGCATAGCTATGCTAAATCTTCTCTCTCAGTCATAAATTTCAAGTAGATATAAGTCCATTGGCTTGTTGCCATTTTGAATTTATATTGGTCTAAGAGAAGGAGTGTCAGCTCCTCATGGGGATGCATGGCATGGGAATGATGGACTGTAAAATGTTGTAATTGCCACTTGAGTTTTCCAACAACATTGATATTCATCAAAAATTAAAATGACCAATTTTCTAGCTGAGCTGTAACCTAACGACAGATGAATTCTATCAGATGCCTCATCACTTCAAATAAAGGTAAGTAATATATATAAACCAGACATTTGCAAATTCTGAATAAAGCTTAACACTTGTGAGTACTTCTCAAGGTCAACTTTTTTCACCCTTCCTCATGTCTACACTAGTAGACATGAGTAACACTGTGCTACCATATTATTATTTATTTGTATCACTGCATCACCAAGATATACCAACCAAAAACAAGCCTCGCTTGAGATGGCCCCTGTATGAATGCACAGTGAAAGAAACTCTGCTCAAAAGACATTCAGGTTAAACCAACAAAATGAATTGTGCACTGAGGGAGTTGGGAAAGAACTAGAACAGTGCCTGACCCTTGAGAAAAATCTTCACAGTCTGAAGATTAGCCTACACTATGAAAAAAAATAGCCTTTGAAAAAATAATTAATAGCTGAATACCACACAGACTGAGCTGGTAGCACAAAATGTAAACAAGTTAGTTGTGAGAGCACTGTTCCACACTGTTTAAGTGACAATGCAAAAGTCTTCCTAACAAAGTCCTATGTAAATCAAATTGTCTTGAGCACTAAAAGCAGGACACCTGTAATTTTTTGTCATTTTTAAGTCAAAACATTCATTTTTAATAGCATTTACTTTTGTGATAATCTCTAGCTTTCAGAGCATTAAAAATACTGATAAAATGTGTAAAAATGGCATTGACCTTTAATTAGCTTTTAACGTTCACGACTTTCCTAAATAGTGTATTATATGCCTAGAAAATCTTCATTATGCTTTGTAACGTTCTTAGGCTTTTAGTGTCATTGCACAATAGAAGTTTCTTAAGTTGTAATAACGTAAGAAAACTATTGATATACCTTGAAAAATTCTGGAGCATTGTCTTCTATATTTATACACACATGTATGTACACAGCCAGACTCTTAGTCCCTTGTGTTGCTTCTATATGTTCTTTTTTTATGGGAATCAGTATTTCTTTCAAAATATGCTTTTGAACATTTCTTTTCTCAGCATGAAAGTGGTTTAAGGGGCTCTCTTTACCAGCAACTCATTTTTGCCCTTGTGCTGCTACAGTTTGCCATCTCATCTGCTGAGTTGCGCCAGTACAGCTGCTTATGTGCTATTCCATAAACTGGATGACAGAGCTGAACCAGATTAAAAACAACCATATTCCAACATCTGGAAGAAGGACATGGTTCAAGAAAAATGTTTAAAGTTGCAAATGAGCTGTATAAACAAGCTCAAATGAGCGCTGAGAGAACTTAAAGCACATACTGTGATCTATTTCACAAATAAGCTATACAGTGATAATATTCTGTTGGTCGTAGCTACTGTCCAAATCTCTAAAGCTGTCTTAAATAGCATTTCCAGTATTTAACCTTCATGATTTTCAGGATTATCTAGATGACACAGAAACTTCTCAGTCACAATTTAAACCCTGAAATCTCTCTTTCGAAAGTTTAGAAGTTGCTGTTGAAAATGTGAAAAACTGGAATCATTGCAGGTTCATTTCCCATATGGCTCAAAAAACACACCATGTGGTTTTACAGTTCTACATAAGATATATATTTTGGGGTTATGCTTCTGCATTAGTAGACTAAATACACTATTATAGAGTGGATTGGAACTACTTAAATTTACAGCGAGAAAACAATTGTCAGCAATGTTGAATAAATTATTAAGAATAAAAATTACAAAAAATATGATTCTGTGCCAGTACTGCACTTCAGCAGTTTTGTGGTAAATACTGTGATATTTTTTAAGGGCACCACTTTTAAAAAGCAAAACAAAAATAGCCTTCCTGAATCCAGAACAGCACAATGAATGTGCTGATCACAGTACGCACATGCCATAGCTCTCATTGAGAAAGCTGGGCCAGTCTGCTAAAAAGAAAAGCCATGAGAGCTGTCCACCAGCTACGTGTCCTTTTTTAATTACTCAGACAATGCTCGCTCTTTCTCCAAAGTCAAGAACTCCACGTCAGATGAGATACGTCTGCCTGTGTATTAGTTATAGATTCTGCCTGAGTTAATGAAATTGCTGTTTCACTATTTCTTGGATCTTGGAATTGGCCAGGGTTTGTGTCGTGCATCTCTAGGCAGGAATAAGGGAAGATTCCTTGCTAGAAAGACCTATTGAAGTGCAAACACCGCAGAAGAATGTGATCCCTTGGAAAATCCCCCTTGGGGAGCTTCTCTGAAGGAAATGGGCTAGGACGAGTGGAATTTCCTCAAAAGCAAAAGACTAGGTTTATTGCTGGTTTTCCAAAACCTTACAGCATGAATGACTTGAAAAGGACTTAGATTCTCAATGTCAGAGGAAACTTAGGACAAGAAAAAGAAATAACACAACTCTGGTGTCTTTACTCAGGGGTCTACTGTAATTATCAGACAAAGGGTGAGGTAAATTGGCTACACAGAGGAATAAGAAAGAGTCCTGTGATCCAAAAGGGAAGCCAAGCAGACAGCAAGGGGCCCAGTCCTGGATTCCAGCACACATCTGAGCTAATATTAATCCTATTGAAAAAGAGGTGAAGAAAGGGAAGTAAGGAACATACACACAACGACCTACTGCTTTCTTCAAATGTATATACTCTTTTATTAGTTAAAAAAGGAGGGTTCCCGTCTCCAGCCCCCATAGAGTTTTTATTTCGGGTTGATTCAGCTTGCATATGTCCCAGACCAGGCGATGTGTGAACACAAAATGCCCATAAGGCTGGGGCTCTGGGGAATGTTTAGGGTGTCTTTCCTTTACTGTTTTGGCTCTGAGGAGGAATGTGTTTTTAAAGTAAACCTCCCAGTTGTTCCCAGTTATTTCAGAGAGGCAAATTTATCTGTTTCTCACGACGTGGTCTCAGGGTATGCATCCACACTCCTTTTCGACCTAACGAAACCAGAAGCTCCACCCCAGGAGTGCGCCTAATGCACTGGAACTGTTAATGAGCTAGTCCTCAGAGAAACAACCGAAGTGCAGGTCCTGTGGACATGAGGACTTCAGCACTAACTATTTCAATCCACAGATTTTCTCCCACTGTACTACTTTGCTAGCTACTGTAAGCATAGGTGTACCAATTTCTGCCTTGCAGTACTTGCTTAGAGATCCTAGGACTAGTTGTACAAGATTTAATTTGTGCAGAGGGGTAACAAGAGAGTGCCTAAGGAGCCTTACAAGACTGCAGAAAAATTAAAAGCCTCTGGTGCAGTGGCACAGCGATCTGGCATATATGATATGTATATGTGATTTCTTTTAATTTTTGCAGCTAATGTTCCTCTGTTTCAGATTTACCCATTTCAAAATTTCCACTTGTGTTCATATTTGACTGGACCTACTTCTTATCATTTTGGCTTTAATCATAAATACAATCTCCAGAATAAGGTAATCCCTATTAAAATACATATTTTGAAGATTATAGGAGATTGACATAGAGAATTTGGTAACAAATACACAAGAGAAGTCTTCTACAGACTAAGAAGAAAGGATAAATGGGACAACCCATCAACAAAATTTAACCTAAATATTTTTCTCTTACAAGCTAACTCATCAGAAATTAAGTGCCCTTTTGCATCATTCATGACTGTACATTTTATTCAAAGTTTTGTTAGCTTACTTTCCTTCAGTTAAAAATTTTCTTTCAGAAGACAACAGCTAACTTGTTCAAGGATATTTGATTAGTCTTATGTAAGCTAGCTGTTATTTCACTACACTGTAGTATTAATGTGAATAATATAAAAGATAGTGGAATTAAGAACTCAGTAACAGCTCAAACAACATCCCATTACTTCAGACTAATTCCAATGTGTTTCTGTAGTAATCTGCTCTGCACCACTCCAATATGCCTACGCAACCAATACCAAGGAAACCAATCAACCCAAGACCCCGGGTATGTGAAAAGTGCAGATATTTAACACCAAAAACACCATATAAAATAACTTGAAAAAACACCCTGCACAGGACCTACCTCTGACATTTATAAGCTCATGCAAATCTGACTATTGCTTTTCTGACCTTCCAGTTAAATCATTTTTGCAAACTGAAGTTTGTGTTGAAAAAATAAAAGAGCATATTTTATTGGTCCAGCACACCAAAAAGTTTATCCAATATTATTAATTAAAACAAAAATGCAAACAACAATGTATCCCACAGCTAATTCTCTGTCATTTTTATGCAGTCTACAACCAAAAATCTAGGTGTGCTCTCAATGTTGGCCAGTGTAATGGTAGTCCTATTGCACAGAATGAACTGATACCAGCCCTGTTATCAATGGACTGGCTAATCATCCAAAAAAAAGATTAAATTTTAATACTTAATACCTTGTGCTAAGGAGCTTCTTTTCAGAGCAGCTTATCACAGTGAGCTAGCTAGCTAGCAGACGGTAATGCCCAAATTCCTGAACTACATATTTACTGTAAATGGCTACAGGACTGCATACTAGATTAGCTGTATTCTCCAGGAAAGTACAGATGTGGATACTACATAGGGAGAAGCAGAGAAGCAAAGTCCCTTTTTCATCAGTATTTGAATGCTTAAGATTACCAGCTAATTATGGTAACAGGTCTGGATAGCTCTTAATGCTCCAAAATAGTGAACCTAGGTCTGTGTGCACATAGCTGAAATTTAAATAGACAAAGGTTTTTAATTTTGGGAGGTGGAGGGGGTTGTTTTGTTTCCTATAGAGATATTGTCTGCAACTATGAGGGCTAAAATTCAATGCAAAAGTTTTGTAAATCTCATGTAACTGGAGCTTTAAGAAAACCTTTCTGGTAAGAGAGAGAAATTGCTGCCCATGGAGAGTGAGTGCTCTTAAATGACAACTAAATCCTCCAGATATAATTTATGAAAGCACATGACTATTACTTAAAATATATAGAGATATGGCACAGAGCCATTTTTGTTGAAGTAAAGGCCACTAGCTTTGTGACACATGATCTTGAAAAAGAGACTACATTTTAATACACATAGTACAACTTTCTGTCTCTAGCAGTCACTGGTACTATCTTGTTGCAGCACTGTACCTGTAAAGGACATATTGTAGGCAGAAATATTCAATCAGAAATTAATTCCTTACTGAAGAACAGACACCATAAAATGGAAAGATTCTGAATATATGGAACTAACAAATACTAATCAGGCTTAACAAAAATTTACATGCTTCAGGGGATTTAACAATAGCACTAAATCTCTTTTTGGCTAAATATGCACACATTGCTTTATAGAAACCAAACCTTTAAGTAAACTTCATTTGATCTCATAAAAGTCACCAAAGACATCGCCAGCCTATTCCCATTTGCAGAAAGTAATATCAGAATTATGGGTCAGTTACACAAAGGCCCAAACCGCTCTTGCATTTTTTTCAGTGCGGAAGTGAAATAGTTTTTACACAGGTATCTGTCACATTTGAGAGACATATATCATATGTTTGAAAACCGATCTATGTTTCTAGAACTATTTAAATAGCTTAATGCAACCAACTTTGTATATGGTAATATGTTTCATTATTGCTAAATTTAATGTATGCTAATACAAAGAAAGAGTCTGTCTTAAAGTTTCCTTGAAATTTCATTGACCCCAAGCGAGTCTTTTTATTATCTTCATCAGCTCTGGAGCTTGAGTGCATATTTAGCAGTAAAAGATAAATAAAATAATTTAAAGGTCATAGATGCGTTTAACTCTTTCTCTTACATGGAAAGTTTTATTTCATTCCGTTCCACCACATATCCAGGAATAAGCCCTAGATTAACCTGGAATATTCTACTATTTGTTCTTTTGGATCTCTGGAACCTCTCCAAGAGAAGCAAGTCTCTCTCTTCTGGCAATACTCTAACAAAACATTTGTTTTCTGCTTTCACTGAAACATGGCGCAGCACTCTTTGGAAAGATTTTTGAAGGATATCACAAGGAACCTACCTTGACTTGTCATTCACCAGCGGAATGAATTTCTAATACTTGGAATCTAAATATGATCTGCCCGGTGAAAGGAAGTTCTCTTGTCATAAGGAAACTCAGGATTTGGGGAATGAGAAAGGGGCTACTATGGGATGCTTTTTGCTGTTTGGGGACTGGGGGGTGATGTTTCATTTTAAGAATCAGATACAAGCAAACATACACAAATAATGCCTAGTGGAGAAAATAAGCTTTGGTGCAGACCTCTGTTGGTCAAAGCAAATGATAAACATCTCTTTCCTTTAAAAACACTAATTCCAAGCATTTCTGGAGCACTGCTAAAAAGCTGGCATGGAGTCTACATTGAAGTACATTTGCCAGGCTTACTTGGATGTCCCTCTTCTTCCCATGGTCATACTGAAAGTCAGCTAGCTTGTAGTTTTGCAGGTACAGTAAATGACCCTATCATTTGTTATCAGAGTGTCAGATAAAACACCTTCTGTTCTGGGGCACACAATATTCATTTTTCACTTCCTTTTGAACACAATAATCAGTTTGTTGACATACAATATAGTGAACATAATGTAATAGTACCTTGTAATAGCCACTTATTTTGCTAAAGATATACTTTATTAAATTTTTTTTCTTTTTTGCTTTTTAAATCAGGAGCTGTGACTACACTGAGTTACAGGCTAAGTGTCTCCAAATTATTTCTATGGAAGCCAACATGGGAAAAGTGCTGGCCCTGCTAAGTCAATCTGCGTTTGGAAAGCTGAGTTTTCTGTTTTCTGGTTCCCATATCATCCCTGTTTTATCTTAAGATCACATTGCAGCCTGCAGGATAGTGTTAAGATGCTCAGACTATCTGTGAATAAAGTGGGTTGGGTACCAGGAGCTAACTAGGGGTGGTAGCACACCAGAAGTAGGCTACCAAGAAGAAGAGTAAATTATCTTTTGTTGTACCATGTGTGGGCTAGTTTTTTCTGGTGTCCACCCAATTTAATTTAGCTGAGCACCTCCACGCTGCAGTGCAGTGTGGTATACAGAGCATAGCTCTTATCGAAGAGCTGTTCATATCGAAGCTGTTCATGCTACCTCAGCTCAAACAGAATTCAATATGCTCCCTTCCATGTTAGCACAAACTGTAGTAACATGAATTTATTTCAGTAAAGTAAGCAGATAAGGCTTAGCAGCATCACAAGTAACAAGTCTATTAATTAATCTTTATCACATTTTATGCTTCTGTTCTTTCTTACATCTTTTTTTCAGGGTAAAACAGAGGCAGCATTACCATAGAGTATGTCCTCATGCAGAAGTAAATCAGCAAAAACTATCTACCTTGCTTATGTGTTTTAACAATCCATGTATTTACAGAAGATATCCTCAGAGCCATAGGGTATTTTTCATCTCATCCATCTCCTTACATTGCAAATAGGAGCCGATTTCTATCAGAAGCCAGATTCAGGGAGTCTAAGTCACATTACACAATATCTTATTAAATGGAAAAAAAGACAACTACTTAAGTGCATAGATATTATCAAACAGTTTTGCTCCTCTGTTAGCAGGAATATAATCAAGGCTGACCTATGCTCAATTAAGGTGTTAATGGAAGACATAAATACAAGTGTTTTTTGAGCTCATTATGTTAATAGCATACATATTTTGGTCCCTAAGGAGAAGAAAAGAGTATCAGTTTCCAACTTGCTCCTAAGGAAATTCGGAAGGGTAAAAATTCTATGCTTTTCACAGAAACAAGCCTTCTTCAGCCCAAAACTTAGTCTAAATATTTTACTGCATTATTTTCAAGATAAAAGCAGACATTGCTTTTATATTAGAGAATATTAATTCACTAAACCTTAGTTTAAAAAACTATGGTTAGTTAAAAACAAAAGAGGAAGACTGACTGAAGAGTAAGTTTCAAACCAAATGACTAATGATTAGGAGCACATTCATTCTTTTGTGACCAACTGGATTATTAAGGCCACTGAAATCATTAACTGACTTGATCTTTTACTGAAATTAGGACCGTCTGTCAGAGCCTGTTTTCAAAAGCCTCAGGCTTAAATTTTCAAGTTGAAGTATTAGATAAGGCAATACGCATTAAGACAGTTTGCATAATATATCGCTTTGATGTAATTGTAGATTGATTCAAAAGAAGAAAGTTAGAAGTGCTATTGACTTGCCGTCGTTTAGGACCGGAAGTTAAGATTTGTATGTGTAAATCAACTGGCTAAAGACAGCACTGAGTGAAAACCACTGACCACTGTTGAGCTGGTAAAGGTTCATTTATTCAGAATTTAATTCAAAATGGTAAATATTTACAAGGCTTGCTGAATTACAGACCAAAATGTGACCAAATCATTGCAAAAATATCATCCGCCAACCATAGGACAAGAGTTGTTTCTTGTAGGAAATAACAGTAATTGCCGTAATGTGCATTAGTCCTCTAAGAACCAAAATATTTCAATAGAACATATATTTGAAAGCTGATTTATACTTCATGCTCAAAACGTTGAGAAAATAATCCTTACTGGTCATGTTTAAAGTATAAAAAATATAAAAATTCTGATTCAACACAGAAAATTAATAGAAATTAGAAACAGAGAATGAAGGCCCTGTATACTTGAAGGACAACTTTGAACACATACCTGTTTATTACAAGAACTAATGATGGTTATAGTTACACATATGGAAAACCGGACATATTATCAAGTGAATAAATATTTTTGTTGGGATTTGAAAGAGATTTTATAAAATAACTTACACAATAAAAATAATTTATGTCAACCAATCTATCCAGAATCAGCAGGTAGATCTGCTTGCTAATAGCCTTTTCAGATTTCTTTTTAAATACTCACTCAGGAATTTACAATTTGTTTTTATCACACGCTAGGAAAGCTTTCTTCAGCATTAGCCTAGTTTTTTACACTGCATTGATTCAACATGTTGTCAGATTCACAAAAAAAAAACAAAAAAAACCAAAAAAACCCAAAAGATATGTTTAGAGCATTTTGTCCATATAGATTTTCCACCATCATATTGAGGTATGCCATCTGTGTGCAATTTACATAAACCAAACTTTTAGGCTTACTTGGCAAAACAAAAGCAAATCTGTACAACCTTTAAAAATTGTGAACTGTATTTCCAGGTGCCCAAAACCCAGCTTGCCTGGATGTTGGCATTGCCTATGCAAATCAAGCGTAGGTACGCTTTTGCAATTAAGTCCTAAAGCTTCATTTTTTAAATTATGGCAACATTTTTAATGTGGACCCTAACTTAAACAACAACCTCTTTAGTCCACAAATATTAAACTGATATGAACTTAATATACTAATATATGTATATAAATAGATATAAGGTACTATCTGAGCAATCAGGTGGAAATAAGAGATGCATCTCAACTCCCTGAAGCTTGTTTTGACTTAGAAGCATGTAAAAAACAAGTTCTTAGTGAGGGTTTTCTAAATTAAAAATACATTCAGAGTATTTAACTTGCTCCTGACACTTCTGATTCAGGTCTTTGTTTTGTCCAGGAAGGAGCTGAAGCATCCCCGGAGTCAGCAAGAGACTGCAGAGACAGGAATCAAATGACACAGCATGTTATACCAGATGACTGCTAAGACATTACTTATCTGCATCAGAGTGCTGGCTATAGTTTATGCAGATGAGAAATAGGAGCATTCCTCCACTGTAGCAGGCAAAACTCTTCCTTTTCCCAGAATCTAGTGTGCAATTAGCTCATAGAAAGCAGCGAAAACACAGTGAGACCAGTTTGATTTTTATGAGAAGGGAGTAAATGGTAATCACTCCCCTCTTCATATTATATAAATAAAAAAGGTGGCTATCTCTGAAAGCCCATAATAGCACCAGAAAATGAATCTAATTTACTTTAAATATTAGTGTAGCACATGCAATGACACTGACATTTTCTTTACAGCACCAGTATTTTGCTTTTGTCATTGATCCTGAGCAATCACAGACTGAGTCAGAACCCCAGCGATCTTTTCATCTTTGGCTTCTTTGCAAGCGCACTAATAATTCCTTCACTGTTAATTGCTGTGTGGACACCTGTCCACTTGGAACTGTATTGAGAATATCGGGTTCGTTTCATAAACAATTGCTAATTCATCACACGGTAATGATTCTGGCAACTGTCAACCTGGGTGGTTTCAAGTCAACAATAAAAATTAAAGTGAAAACCTTGACCTCCTTCCATCATACAAGACCACTAAATTAAACTTAAACTGTCATCCCTGGAACTCCTTGGCAGCTGCCAGGAGAACATCCAAGTTTTACAAGTCTTGGAAGTATGTGAGAATCAGATAATTGCAAGAAACAGCCTTCTCCACTCACAACTTGCATTATAACTGTGGCATACTCAGTGCTGGCATGGGGGAATTTCCTAAAAATGGCACATCCCGAAAGGAGGGACAATTTTTTTGGGAGGAAGCAGTATTTATGTATTTCTTTTAATACATTTGAATAACTCCAACTACACGGTGCACAACCGCTCAGCAAAGAGAAGGAGATAGAAGGGTAAATTTTCATTGTGTTTAGTTATACAGCTACCATAAATGTTAATGGCAATCACATGATTTCATCCTTGTACAGGGCTATGAAAATTCACCTAAGAGTATCAATCACTTTTCAGACCAGAAAAAGAAGCTTAAGACAGTTTAATGCTGAGATGAAAAAAGGCATGCAGAACAGCAAAAAGCGTTAGCTGTGCACTTTGGCTTGGAAACATACCCAAGAGAACATGAAAAACTAAAATTTTGTCATAATGTCTAATCAGGTAAGATGAGGACACTAAAGAAAGAGAGGATATAACAGATTGTTTATAAATAAAAGAGTCCAGTGCAAAGAGTATCAACAGATAAAAATTCAATTTGGTTTAAGAACACCACAGCTAGGAGAATACTGAGGGTGAAAATGAGGAGGATGCTGAAAACCGTAATGCTAGAATTGCCCTTGTTTATCCAATGTACATGGGTATCGTAGAAAAAAATAGCTTAAATTGTGAATACTAACAGGTGGTAGATAATCAGGTATACATGGGTGGGGGAGATGAAGGTCCAAAATTGAACTTTTGGACTCTCAAGCAGAAGCCAGCTACTTGCTAGCTGCAACCAGTATGGGTTAATACATTTTAGTAATAAATTTTGATAACACCTGGGCTAAACAAAAGTGGCACATCCTGAATTTTCCAAAATAGAGACATGAGGCATAACCACCAATTAGGAGGTTGATCAAGAGACTATTTAGATTGGGAAAAGTGCTTATTTTGCTTCCCATGTTAATAAAGCTCCACAGTTTGCTTCAGCTATACTACCCTCTAGTATTTAGTCTAAAACAAAAATCTTATTGCACATTCTGTTTGACTGCAAGTGATAAGTGCTTGTGGTCTCTAGAGAAAAAGATCTTGAATGTCATTCCTTCCTATGAGTCTAAATTCCAAACCCAAGTGTGTAGCATCTGGAAGAAATTAATCATTGGAACAAAACCACTGTGAAATCAAAGGGAGGAAAGACTTTGAGAAAGAGACACACTTTTGTTGCTAGCCTTTCAGTGAAAGAAAGGAAACTATAAAAGGAAAATATTTATTATTATTTACCTCAAAGGGCTAAAGCTAAAATTGTTACTGTTTGTAAATTAAAGACCTCAGAGACAGCAGGTTTTATAAAAATATATTATATTATTTAAAATTCATTGTAAAATTAGGTGTCTCAGTATTGAGTACTGACATTAAAAGACTGAACTTTGAAATATGCTTAATACAATTTTTATATGATTCCCTGAAAATATGCAAGACCACATGCATATTTCTGTTGCCTTCTTAAAATGTAAAACTAGGTGGAAAAAAAGAATCAAAAATGCAGTTTCAGAAATTATTTCTATTCCATACCAGTCTGCAATCAAAGCTTGTAAAATGAAAGTGGCGGAGAAAACAAAGAGAGAGAAGACACACAGAATAATTAAGTGAACTTGATACCAAAACATCCTTCTTAGTCATTTTTGTTGAAACCATTTTACTTCATACTAATAAATCAACATTTCACTAGGCCACAAAGAAGCATGTAGGATCTTACCACCACTTCTAGAATCAGCCTTCCTTTCCCCAGCATTATGAACATTTATTTATACGAAGCAAGAGCACTCCAATGGGGAAAAAATGACAGAGATTGATTCTGATAAAAGAGAAAGAGAGAAAAAAGGAAAATGAAGGGACTGAGATATGACTATGAGAGAGACACAGATTCATGACTCCACTCTGCTCAGTTCTCTCTTTGGTTGAGGGAACATTTACAAATCCCTGTGAACTAGTCTGGGTCTAATGCAAACCGGATTGTTGAAAGCAGATCTACAAAGTGAGTCTGGCCCACTGTACTATTACTACTGCTACCCTCTTTTGCTCTTGAACAAGAATTTCATTCTGGACCGCATCAAAAATCCCTGAGAAAATTTTCTTGTAGCAAACAAGTTGAGAGAATGTTCCAGTTTTTAATTAGAAAGCATTTCAGATTACAATTCTTTTGAGAAACATTTCCTAGGAAGTTTCGTTAAAAGCTAACTGCATAACAGGCAGGACAATATATACCAGGTAACCCGGTGCAACAGGTCTTTTCTCCCTTTTGTAGGTGTTAGCTGACATTCTGTGACAGAAAAAGGCAAACTGGGGTCATTTGATCTCCCTGTTGTTATACTCTTTCCTTCCTTTTTTAGAGCAGCCGAGAAACACCTGACTGCTACATATGCTGCAAATACATGTAATGACAAAAAATGTATTTTGACCCCTATTCAGTCCAAAGTGTTATGTATTCCCTATTTCCTCAGTATAAACAGAAGAATATTTTTAGAAGCGCTAAGCAAGCAAAAAAATTGCAGAGTATTTACTGATACATAAATTGCACAGTTTTGTGAAGGTCGTGAGATAAAATTGGAATCACTTTAAAATAGCTTGTGCTTTGATTAGCCATTTTCCAGCCTTGCCTTCATTCATGCAGATTCATTAATATACCTCTAGAACTATCATTATCCCTACATTCAGAAGGTTTTTTTTTTTGATAATTAGTACTCTAATTCCGAATTAAGTATATTCAGCAATTACTGTTCCTTCAGCTCAAAAGAGATTGCAGGAAAAAATACATAATTTTTGTATTAACATTTTTTGGTAGTAGCTGCCAGAAACAAGATGTTTTCCTAGGTCTTCTTACCAGAATGCTGCTGTTATTCTACAATAGAACTGTAGAACTGTAGAAAGGTAGGAGTGGAAGAGATCTCAGGACACCATCTAGTCTTATCCCCAAATATCTTAACAAACTAATCAGTTAGTCAAGTTAGTTCACCTAACTTATTCTAACCCCTCTCCCCCTTCCCTACCTCCAAATACCACAACCAAGAAGGAGACTCCACCCTTCTTGGAGAAGGCAATTCTCTCCAATGATCCCCTCCTCCTTTCCTCCAAACAGGATGTGTTTCCTAATAACCACCCTAATCTAAAGATTTTTTGGCCCTTTTGGCCACTGATAACAAATGGTCACCTTTCTCTTAGAATGGCCATTTTACATATTGGAAGACAGTTATCAGTCTTCACCTTCTTGACAGGACCTATGAATACTTTTGTGATCTAAATATTAAAATAAAACAGCACACACAGTAATATTAGCATGTCTACTAAATGACAATATAAGCAAAATTTATTGTTTCAGTATGCAATAGCCTCCTGATTTCAAGGCATGATTTCACTCTACACCCCACTTCAGAATGTCCCATGTGCCCTTACATTACCTTGGAAATATCCAAGCATTGGAAGTTTTTGTTTTAAAACCTTTAGTATTAACACAAAACCAACTGGGGTTTGCAAATGCCCTAAGCTATGGCCTATCTGTAGTCTCACACTAGTTGATAGCAATATTTTCACTTTTGAATTACAGAACGATATTTATTAATTAAACCAATCTGAATTAGCCTTCTTGGTCTAACTTCAACCATGAAAGCTTTCTATACCTGGTCTATACCTGATCTCAGTGTAAATTTGGGTATTATCAATTAAAATCAGCAGAGTTATCTTGAATTTACAAGAGGGTAAATATTATCAGAATTTGGTTTCTTATTTGCCATTGTTTTACTCAGTTTAACTTTTGGATAATACATTCATTCAGATAATAAATCACAGCATATTCTGAAACCATAAACCACTGATTTGCAAACTGAAGCACTAAATGAACATGCAAAACAAGTGTTAAAATTGATCTCCAGAACTGGTAAGGAAAGTTACCTTATGCTGCGTAGTTTGAGAGGTATGAATCTCATCATCTTTAAAAGATTGATGAAAAGGCTTCGGTGAACAGTGGGAATGTATAAAATATTAAGTAACCCGAAGAAGAATTAACTTTTTTTTTTTTTTGTCTGGTATATATCAGTTCTTTTCGTCGCTTCTCATCATATCCACAACAAAGAACAGAAAATAATGTCACATTATTTTCGGTGAGATTTTAGAAAATTTAAGATGCTTTAAGGGTCAGCAGTGAGATGATCATCATCAAGGAAGGGGTTTCTTAAGCTGTCCCCACAGAATACAGAATTAACACAGCAGATGAGACACCTCAGTGCTGTGATACTAGCATGTGATACACCACATCATGCCATGGTACTGCTGCAGTGTTGCCAACTCATGCAAATCACACAATAATTGGTATTTTCCCTAAGGCTGGTATAATGAGATTACAGGAAAATAATACTTCTTTAAAAAGTAATACAATTCTGAGCCATATGCTTAGGCTAAATCTCAAAGTCATTCTTCTTCTTGATCTTAAAAAGCCAGCAACTAGGAGGAAATGAGTTCTAAAAATCATTATAGCTAAAATTCCTCAATTTTTAAG
Organism: Dromaius novaehollandiae; assembly: GCF_036370855.1. NCBI lineage: Eukaryota > Metazoa > Chordata > Aves > Casuariiformes > Dromaiidae > Dromaius > Dromaius novaehollandiae. The sequence continues at coordinate 135,562,339 of NC_088099.1, forward strand.
CCAATGGATATCTTCTGAAAGCTCAAGTTGGAAATGCTGCAGGAATACTAGCATGCTCCCATTCCCAAGCCACAGCTGCTGTACACACTCTTTTACCTACCTCTCCACCATGTATTATGTGGGGCTTTTTGGATTAGAAATTTATTAATCTTAGGTATGGAAAACAAATTCAGCATTAATCTTTGAGGAAAAAAGTCTTATTATTTAATTGGAATTATTTATCTTATTATTAACTGGAAACTGTTTGCTGTTGCTTAAACTGTTGAAGAAACACAGGGTTACGTGTATTCTCTGTGCACAGATAGCTGGCAAAAGGGCCATGTCGGCAATGGGCTGGCAGTTCGAGAAGGGACTTGCCATGTTCAGAGGGGCTGGGGAGAAACATAGGATATTTATATGGCATGAACTGACATCATATAGTGACTAGTTAAAGTGTTTTGCAGTTTGAGTCCACCAAATATTGATAGTGGCAATATTGTTTATGTACACTGCAATCTGCACAGGTTTCTTTACTTTTTCCAAAATTGTATTTAAGTTACACAATGGAATTCTATAACTATGTGCATGTATCACTGTGCTCATCCGCTATATAATTACATTGTACTTACAATGAGCAGAGTAAGGGATGTTGTTAATTTTCTAGAACCCTTTTATCATGACTGCTCACTTAATTTAAAAACAAAGCAGCAGCAAGTGACTTATTCTAGCCTTTCATGCCATGACTCTGCGGATTAAACAACCGTAATGCACTATGCCTTAAAGTCTTTTGGAAACAAAAGTCAGAAAGGCATGGACTTGCCTATATCATGTATATTACACAGATGCTCTCATATATAAAACTAGGAATTAATCAGAGACCTGTATAAATTAGAATGTGAATTTTGTATTACAGAATCTATAAGTAGTAAGACACAATGGTTGGTGTAGAACTGTTTGGCCCTGAATAATTAGAGACTTGACTTCTCCAAAGAATTCAGTGTCAGCTGCAAGCAGCTGAAAGGCAGAAGCTAAAACCACCCATTTTTCCAAGACATGCCTTCAGGGCTTCCTTCCTGTGTGGTCCTGGCTTTCACAATATCAGGTCAACAGGCCCTGTTCTGCAGAAACCAGGGCATGCTGCAGGCTATATCTTCTCTTCTCTTCTTAGCGAGGAGTGAGATGAGAGTTTAACATTCACTGTTTCTAGGCTTTGTTCCCTGTAGTCTTTACATACATTTACTGTGGTAGAGTTTTCTGTCCTACTGTAAGTCTATGTTTAATACATAAGCTATATGTACCTCATTTGGTCAACAGCTTAGATTAAAACCCAACAACTGTGAATTACAGATGAGGATGAAAAGTATATATTCCACTTGTTTTCTCTCCTTTTTTTTAATAGATAGCTCATAAGACTTGGGGACAGAGACACCTTTTTTTTCAGATGTTTTCCAGTGCCAGGCAAGGTGCAGTGCAAAACTGAAGTAGTTAATAATATTTTACCTCTTCCTGTAGTTTTAAGAATGTTCATAGCATTCATACTATTTACTAATATAAATCCACAGAGGTGCACGGAAAATTGATCCTGCTGATTAATCCTACATATTCACTTCGTTTTGCATTTGTCTTTTTCTTCAGTTTTTTCTACTGTTACAAATCCATGAAGCTGATCATGTTTTTGTACTAGCTGACATATAAGAGAGGAATTCATCTATCCAGGAGATTCGAAGAAGAAGAAGAAGAAGAAGAATTATTATTATTATTTTATACTCAAAATTCTTTTGAATGACACTTAGCACCAAAATATCTCAAAATTAATGTTTGTTGGTTTTTGTTATTATAAACTTGGAATTGAGTTTCTACCGGAAAACTTATTTGCTTAAGAGAATGAATTACTATTTTAGGTGCCTTTAGTTAGCAATTCATTACTTCTGATTAAATGCAGTAATTTAAAAATAATTAGACTGAGAGATTAACTACCTTTTACAAAGAAATAGTTAAGCATTTTGCAAAGATACTTCCACGTTGTTGGAAATCCTTTCTCTTCTAAGTCTTTCCCCAGTCACATGCTACCCTTAGACATGCCTTATGTGTTCTTGTCAGATCTACTGCAGATGGCTGTACATTTGACTTTTCAGAGCTCATCTTCCTATGGCTACCCTCTGAGACAGAGTTCCTGTCTTCTCCTGCACCAAAACTGCTTCTAAAGCACAGGATAAATACACACCACAATACTCCCTGAAATCTTGCTATTCTGTTATCGGGACCAAATGATCTGCTAGTGTGCACTCTGGCTCTCTTCTTTTTCCTTTTAGAGATACCAGGGAGTAGAGGGTCATATACTCAGGTTTTATCCCAAGATGATGTGAGGAAATGTTCAAGGGTGTGCACCTAAACACCAGAAAAAACTCCTGGGTTCATCAACTAGATGTCCCCACTGCATACCAGCAGCATTTTTCAATAGGTCCAAATGAGTTTGGCATCTGCAAGGGAGCCATGACTGGGTGGTAAATACAGTAACTCAGAACAGCTTCAGAAACCACAGGAAAAAGCAGCCAGAGAAAACTTTTGACACAAAAGCCTGGTTGCATTTGGTTACCTTGCTTCAGCATTCTCCCTTAGCTCTTAGACCTGTCCCTATATAACCTCCATCTCCTGTTAGTTAGTTCAGTGTTTCACTGTCTGCACCTCCTGAATTTGACTAGTCTTGTTCATCTTCCTTCCCCAAGGAGTAAGAATGGAGAGTCATGATAGTCTTCCAATTAGTTAGCTCACTATTTTTTTTCTCTTAAATGCCAGCAGAGGGGTTGTCTAAAGCCATTGCTTTATTTCTCTGGGTGTGAGTTGTCTCATGCAGAAATTAACTCTTTAAAATCAAGCACAGTACAATAATCAAATCAGCTAAGACACATGAGAGTCATAGGATATTCACAGTTCATTAACAATTGATCTCTCTCTGGGCTGTGACGGAAGTGTGAGCACATGATCTTCAGAAGCTAAAATCAGTCTTCTATTGGATATATCAAAATTTCGGCTTCCTGCTAAGTACTTTAAGCTGATTCACATTTTATTTTAGATACCTTACAAAATATCAGCTAATCTTTAGAATGATTACATTACCATCTTACAACTGGAAAAAGATTAGTCAAAAGTTGCTCTTTCCAAGTATTAATAAAGAGATTACGAACCCATGAAAACTCAGATAAGGTATATTTGCTTAAAATGCATCTCATTGTAAATGCTATGTAAAACTCCTCGTTCCTGGAATGCTACATAAAAATCACATTATAAGATATTTCAGAAGGTTTGAATCAAAGAGAAAACTCTAGAGAATTCTCTCAAATGAAACAGTTTCCTGATGCCAGGATTTTATAGGTCACTTTACACCTCAAGCCTATCTTCAGTATTTCTGGGAGTGTATTTTTCTCAGTGGCAGGTCCCAGGCCTCCACTTCACTGCAGGGGGAGCTCTGCAACTATAAAAATTGGTTCCTACATCAAAAAATTCTTAATTTCAGCAAAGATCATTCAGCAGTGTGGACCCCAATGGACATTACACAGTCTTGACAGTTATGTAACTATCAAATGTTTTTCAGTAACACGAGAGAGGTTTTTTTTGAGAACAAGGCGTTACCTATTAATCAATATGAATAACTAGTGTAAAGAAAAGACTAAAAAAAACCCTTGCTTCTCAACAGCCAGCTTTCTCTTGCTTCCTCTTGCCTGCTTAAAAACATCCCTCCTAGACAAAAGACAGGCTGATAGGCAGACTAACTCTACCAGCAATCCCCTTTACAGCCTCCACGTAAAAATTTCAGGACTGGATTCCCCCCTCAGTTCCGTAAACAAATTTCTTATACAAATCCCTTAGCTTTCTGCCCCATGTCTCTCGTGTCATTCTCACATGTAAATCTGCTGTCCTCTGGATTCAAGCAGGGAAAGGGCTGAAATGAGACATCTTTATTTAAAGACTTTACATTTTGGTCTTTGATGCCTTTTAGATGCTCAGACTAATTGACAGATCTTCAAGATGTATTCATACCGTATGTACCTACACATGCCTGCATGTCCCAAAACCAAATTAAGTTCCTTGAGATCAAACCAATATCAATGACAGTGAGAGGGTGAACTAAATTATTTGTAGTATGAAAATAAAGAAAAAACGGTTTGGTCTCCACACTCTCACTTATCTCGGGTATAAAACCCGAAGGATTCAGCCTCTAGAAGCTGGTACCCCCTGTACCGTGAGTGCACACTGATTTTCAGTCTGTTTCCACGTCTTGTACGTTCTACTTCAGTATTAACTGACTGCTTTTCTGAGAAGATACAGTCTTTTGAGAAGACCTTCTTTTGATCATACTAAATATATCTAACAGATACACAGACTAAAAAAGAAAACACTTCAAAGCATCCAGGTTGTAAGGTCCTACAGACATATCTCAATCAACCAGTCTCTAAAGAGGACTGCAGACTAACAACACAATCTCTTCTTGAAAAAGTTAAGAGGTTGTATTTGAAGGATTAGCATTTAAATTACCAGTTGGAAAACACTCGGGTAACAAGACATTCTCTGACCTGGAAGATAAATATCAGAGTCTTTGAAGAAGATGTTGTCCACGTACCCAATCTCTAAAAATAACTTTGTGGATGACCACTTATATGTTTTTTATTTGTGTCTCATTCATAAAGCAATGACCCATTAATACAGCAGTGTTTACAGCAGCCTTTAAGGGGTGCTCAAGAAAGGAAGAGGGCATTTATTTACCAGAATGCAAGTTCCTCCAAATCACAGATATATAAAAGATAAAAGCTCAGATTCACCCCACAAAACATGCAGAGCCATCTGTAAAACTGCCAGTGCATTTGCTCACAGAGCTCCCCAAAGAGCCAGATGCCACCACTTCAACACATTCCCAACTTAGTCATCTGAGTACTGCAGGCAGGAGGGAATAGCAGGAAGTTGAAGGGTCAATGGTATGCCAATTATATTCTGAAAAGATGAAACGGATTTTTGGAGAAAATTAAACTGAAAGGACGTCATGCCAAACAGAATGTGCTTTAGCAGCATAATTTAATACTAGAAATAAATGTGTGTGTCATTTTGGAGTTTTTAGAATATGAAAGGCATGAAAATTGTGCTCTGATAATAATACAGAATGAAAATGTGGCAAAATTCCTCATAATTAAAAGATGTACTGAAGACACTCATGCAACTTCTGGTTTTGATTCTCTGCACTTTCCCAATCAGGGCTTTGTTTCCAGAGCTTATTCTTGCAGTAAAATTAAAGCGGGCCTTTACAATCTCATTTTCTTATGCACCTGTTCCTCTGTTTTACTAGCACTAGCTGCTGTAATTTCTGTAACTGCTCAAAGGCTGATATTTGGTCTTCAAGGCTTTTGTAATGGATGCAGTATAACAAAAGTGGATTAATATAAGGACAAATATTCAAAGCACAGTTAAAATGTACATTTGATATTGTCTCATCTCTGTAGCTTCTTCACATCATACTACCATTACATAGCACTGAGTCCCAAAGTCTTAAAGATGACACAAATCACCTGCCACAAAAATAATAATGAAATATCAATCAAGAAAAAAAGGTGACCAAAATGAATACGTGTTAGTCTCTAGGTCAATGGAGGAAGCACCACTACCACAAGACAGCAGCTCAATCCCAATCCACTTTCCTGATGTCTTTTCCCATCTCATCCCCACAGGGCTCCCTGCTTGGTGGCACAGAGGTGCTACCTGGATCCTCTTCATCTGTTGGTCTTTCTGTTCCATTGAAGGAAAGAGAAAACATCTCCTCCTCCTCCTTCCGTTTAGCTGGAACAGAGTCAAGAAGTCCAAAAGGAACTAGGAAGCATGGGAGCGATGGAAGTGGTGGCTGAGTGAGCCCCACATGTGCACCGCTCAGCTTTGCCATGCTCCATCCCTCTCACTCCAACTTCGGCCTTGCCAGGCTGAGCTAATGTCTCGCAGCTCATTCTGGAGACTTGTGGGCCAGGCCACAGTGGGACAGGGCCCACAGTCTGTGCACAGAAATCCCCATCACTGCTCTGACGTTCAAAATTGTATCACATATAGCAGCCTCCTGTGGCAATACAAAAAGCACCCTTGTGCACTCTTTGTTTTTGAGGCTGCATGACTATTTCCCTTTCTTTGACAGAATAAATTTTGATCATGAAACACAATTTCTGGCCCATGAAATAAAGCTGCTTCTAGGTCGCACCCAATTCAAAAACAAAAACTGAGTCTGAGCGACAAGTCACAATTCCATCAGACTTCTTTTTGTGCACTATCCTTTCAGCATTGCTTGTTTCAACTTTTTATCACGTTACAGGGAGGGGGCTTGTCAGTATAAGGGTCACTCAAGAATGTTAATCTGAATTAATTTTTAAAGTGGATTAGTCAAACCATATTAAACCTCTGTGTGGACACTTTCATTCAGAATTACAGCACACTTAATCTAACTAATTTGCTCTGGAAATTAAGTTAAATTGAATCAAGACACCTTTATTCAGAGTATCCACATGAGAGTTAATGACATTTAATTAATCCACTGTGGATTCACACTTCCATTTAATTTGGATTACTTTTCTGGAGGGTGCCAGTACAGAATATCCCTGATGCTGGATTTGGGCCAGAATTTTTAGAAGATGAGACTCCTCCCTTTCAAAAATGAAACACTGGCCAGTAATACAATTAAAACTTTGTGATAGAAAGCCAGCCTAATTTGATTTATTTCTATCATTTGAAAAGTGTTAGACTTGATGAGTTAAAACAATAGTGTTCTTTTGAAAAATATTGTCATTTGAAAATTAAAAAAAACCCTCTGAAATTAAATTTATATGAAATTATTTGCTTATTAATGGTATCGCTAGTAGCCCATAGTAATAACAGAGATTAATGAATAATAAATAAGATTAAACAGATTTTTCCACTCCCCTTGCTTGACTGTTTACTTCATTTGTCATATTTTGTGTCTACTCATATTTCAGTATACTGTTAGAGGTTCAAACTCCCCTCCTGCTTCCCCAACGGTCCTGCAAGGCAGCGTTCAACAGTAACAAAACTGCAATGTCATTATGCTCTTAAACAAGCAATTCCATTGACTTCAACTTAATACTTTGAAAAAATTTCATGATGGGGGTATTCAGAGAAAGCAGTGAATATGCAAGTCCTGGTGAGCTCTCCAACAAGCCACCAACAGAGAATCTCTTCCAAAGAGCTTAATTCTAATTTAAGACAGGACTCAGTGAGTCTTTCTGTCAATAGCAGGTGGTTATCTACGGGAGATGTTGCTCAACTTGATGGTCCTGAAGAGCCATTTTGCATACCATTCTGGATCTACAAACAGGGATACTATACCTCTTCATCTATGCCCAACAGGATTAATAAGGATCACACTGAGCCTTCTCAATTTCCATTTCATCAACTGAAATGACACGCAATGATTAAGCAATTCTTGTCTTTTAGCTATTACCGCTGGGAAACTACAGATAAGCCTCAAGTTATCACTAGGTCAAAATTTACTCCAGTAGGGAAGTGTTGCAAGTATGAAGGGATGGCATTAATAATGATACCGGACACTGACTAGATGTGAAGCATTAGACAGGTGCCTGCAGAAATAAGGAGAAAGGGTGAATCTGGACATGGCTACTGTTGTCACTTGGAGGCCTAAACATAAATACTTATGCTTATGCTATTTCTTATGCCAATCAAACAGTATAGGGAGAGGAAGTCCCTGTGGGTTTGGGAGCATACATATGCATATGCTTCTGAATTAAATGTTAGAAAACTGCCTTTCTGCAAAAATTAGTTGTGGGGGTTTGGGGATAAAATTATTCTTTAAAAAAAGTAATACCATTTACATGGCTTTCTAGAACAGAAGTACTATTGCCTATTGGCAGAATTCAAGTGTGTCTTTTAAAGAGACATTTTGCCCTGGCAGCAGGAAAGTTGACGTAATGCAACAAAGCACTGGCAGAAGAGATTTAAAGGATGCAGAAATAAAAAAGAGACTATTTCAATCAAATTCTATTATGAAATTCTACTCCATTTAGCAGAACAGCTTTAAAAAAACAATTTTTTCTACAAATAGTACCAATAGAGGTTTTTTATATTTTCTAAACAGTGCCACAAAAATTGCTTCAAAATGGAACCCATCCATTGAAATTTAATCATTGCTGTCACTTCCTAGCAGCAAAAAAAATGCAATGATGCCAAAACAGTCTCAGCAAATTTAACAGTTAGCAATTTTGGAAGTATAGGCTGTGGTCAAGTACTTTTTGCTATACTGATATTCACTGACAGCTGTCAATAACTGGTTGTTATTTTTAGTTAACTTATAATTATGTTCTTCCTGACTTCAGCACATAAAGGAAAAGTTCTTTCAGGAAAATCTGTCACATCTGCTCTCTAACATTAGCAACAGGGATGAACAATTTATTTTATAACAATTAACACTCTTACTTGCCTGCAGTTTTGCAAACTCACCAGAAAAAAGTGTTTACCTTTCTCTTATGAATGAAGGAGCGTGCATACCGAAAGGCAGGTCCCTCATCCAAATTTACTATGTTTTCCCTTCAGGAACTGCACAGGGAGGAATACTACATGCGTTATCCTAGCACATTTACCATTCACCTCTGCCTACCTTCAGTACCTTCCACTCTCGATTATGTTACAGGTCGCTGACAGTTCATTGTTCTTTACTTACTCCCAAGTGCCCATCACAAATGTGCCTCAGAATTTAATGTCGCAGTGCTGTTGTAGGCTTGATGGCTTAAGGATAAAAGGAAAGAAGGCTTGCAGGAAGGGGAAATATCTTTTATTAGTTCTGCTGATACAGCTGGGAAAACAGGCAATAACTAGGACACTCCGTCCCTTCATCAGAGCCCCATGTAATTCCTGCACAAAAAGGAGCTCTGACTAGAAAAGCGGGCATCACTCACATCAGGACTGAGATGGCCTACTTGATTGTGTTAATTTCCTGAAAATCTCCTCATTAGCTACTGCTATTATTTCCCCATTCTAGACATATTAGCCATTGTTGTCAAGATACGGATTTTATATGCACTTTAGTTATGGTGTCTGCCTGAGAAAGTTTACAGGTTAAAGTTCCAGACCTGCTTAGTGGCATTTCAAATAGTTGTATGTAGTGTAATTAGTACAACCAGTAGGTGCAGAAACAAATTCTAAGATAAGACTTACCAGGTAAATGAAACAAATGCCTTAAGGAAGAAAACTTAGAGGAATGAGAAGAGCTGAATTTCAAATAAAGTAGGAACTAATGCCCCATTACTTTGCCTTCTGTACACCTATATATACTTGGGTACAAAATACCAGGATTTTCTTTGGCTATCAAGCTTCATTTGGCCCTAGCAAACAGGCACCCAGCTGAATGGCAATTCAGAAAGCGGCCCAGAACAATTTAGCATGAACTCGCTTCATACTTAATTTGCAACTGGTAGGAAGCAGCGATCACAACTCACCACTTGCCTTTGAGGATTCAGTCATCTTATATCACATTTACAAAGTAGTTAAAACAACTCCTTTTTCAGGATTTTCAACTGTTTATGAAAGAAACACATATAGGTGTCAAATGCATTTTTGCTCAGCAAAACATAGCCAATATCTGTCTTGCATTAGATTGCATCAGTTTTCAGCCATGTTCACCTGATATTATTCACATATTTAGAATACTAAACTACCTATGAAATTAAAAAAAAAAATCTCATGAGAAATCCTAGAAGGAAAAAAACCTTCATAGATACTGTGGTTTACAGTTATGAAGCCTACCAATTAAGTGGTATCATCAGCTCTTCTCATTCTCCCTATGTATAAAGCATTTATCTTTGTACTGCTGTACAGACTAATGAAGTATCATGACAATTCTTTTGACTTTATACAAAGAGAACATTGATTTTTTCTAAAAGGCTTAAATAACTAATTTTTCACTGGAAGTTGTGCATTCTGATAAAAAAAAGTGCTCTCCGCCCCCCTACAAAACCAAGAAGAAGAGATAACAGCTACCTGTGATACAAAAAACAATTATCCTTCTAACCTCAGCACGAATTATGTGATAAATTTCACAGGCAAACAAATACAACTGGAGATGGGCTAATCTTTGTGAAAAGGATAGGTCACATTCTCTCCCGAAACCTCAAAATAATGAACAAGAGCAGTGGGGATTGTTGGAGGGCTCAGAGAAAGGGGAAGAGGGCAGAAACAACAGTCAGGGACTGAAAAGATGAATGCCAGGAGGGAAAGGAGGGAAAAGCTTCTGGGAAGATATTTACAACAGCAGCCTCTGCTCAGTCTCCCCATGTTCCTTCTATGGCCAACGGAGGAGACAAGCTCTCCCAGGGCAATAATTCGCAGCACCTCTCATTAGATTTATGCTGTCAGCTCCCCTCCTGGGGGAGACTGTCTCCTCCAACCTCAAAGAAGAAATAGGTTTCCTAGGGTAAGTTCAGTCGTCCCATCATGTGGTTTTTCAAAAATGTTGATCTGCTAACTGTCTTTTTAAAGACCAAGGCAAAAAATTTTCATTGACTTGAGTGGCAATATAATCTGGCTGGCCCTGACCACTAGTAAGTGTCTTACCCTGAGCTCTGTGGTGAACAAAGAGACCAGAGACAGCCGCAGAGCGGCCAGGTGAAGGCAGTTACCATTGTGCAAAGCCAAGCAGCACCGTGTGGATATGCTAGCAGAGGACCTGAAAACAACACAATGCCTGCGTTAAATTCAGTTTCTGAGATCTTGATCCCAGAAATATTCACAGACAACATTGGAGACTCTCTCAGTGCATCTCCTTAATAGAGGTGCAGAATACTTCTTAATTTTTGTATCCCAGTACAGCTAGGTTTGACACAGAAAACAACCTGGCCAGCTGTATTAATGCTGAGATATTTCTACAAATCTCAGAAGCAGTTCCTCTGGCACCTAGATAAATTCATAAACTATGATGCCTATGGAGTTTGAACATTTCCAAGCCGAGGTAGTAGCTGAACTGAGTTTCAGATTGAACTTTGGATGCAAGTGCTCAATTATTTCCATCATATATGGCTTTTTTGGGGGGGGGGAGTGGCATCTTGCTCAATATCTTAGTTCCTCCTCCTGCAAATCAGGAATGATATAATGATAGTTCAAGTCCTTCAGAATGGTGTTGTAACTAAAAAAACATTCTTTCTTGTTTCAGCGATTAATATATTAATGAGCATCAAGAAGGATCTAAGTAGAAGATAATGTATCTTTTGTTTCAATGGCTTTGTGTATCGAGTACTTAAATTGGATTTCAACTAATGTACTTCCTAACAACTTAGGAGTTACTTGTAGCTAACGCATGTGACCACGGTCAACTTATCTAGCTATCACGAGGTCCTGGTGATACCGAATGTCTTGTGTTCTACCAAGGAGGTATTACATGTAATTCATTATTCTCTCATCCATAAACAACTAGGCAGTATATTAGTGTACAACTAGACAGTATAGGACAATTTCTGACATTGGCCATACCATATCATATTAGCTATTTATTCCATCAAATACCACCCTATTATTTCAGATAAAGTAGTTCTGTTTTTATTTTTCTATCACAGTCCACTGTTGTATGTTTTATTGGATAATAATTTAATTTTCCTTTTGATTTTGTTTTTCATGTTTAAATTCTTTCTCATGGAACTTTTAAGGTTATATCAGACTATTGACACAAGTTTTTCTAAAAATATAGAAGTGAAAGAACATTCTTGGAGATCTTATTGCCCTCTAATGTCTGTAGACACTATTGTCTTTCCTGCTTTTGCAGACAATCCATAACTGAGGTGAATATAGCTCTATTAACCTTGCTATATCAGCCAGGATGTCAAATTCTGTGTTATAAATCTTCATCTTAATCATTTATGATTAAATATTCTGATGAGATTATGTGCAACCTAATTCAACACATCCATCTCCACTTCCTTAATTGACGACCAACAGCAAGAGAAGGAGAAAAAAACACCACCTTTCTGTAGTAACTTGCCAAAAGCAAGCTTTTACATGCAGCTTTTGTTTCTGAGCACATATTGGTATTTTGATCACCATTAAAAGAAAAATTTATGCAGTTTTGTACACTGAGTTATAAGTCTGCTGCTTTATTAAAGACTTAAATATTGCCAGTATTAATCCCAGCAGCCCCGAAACTCTTCTTACAAAGCCTCACTGACTTCAGTTCTTCCACATCTGTCAGAGTATTAGACATGCATGCAGTGAAAGTTATATAGGAACCAACTTTCTAGGGCTCAGTGGGCAACATGCACCCTTGCGCAGGAGAGCAATTTTAGATTCATAAACCACTAAAGATTCCTGTCAGTCTTTAGCCTGGTACTGTTCAGAAATGCTTCAGCTTTAAGCACCAGATTGAAACTACTTGGAGCCTAATTTTGAGAAGCGCTGAGCAAGTATATCTCACCCTGAAACTGAAGTGGTTGATATACATCATCACATTTTTCAAAAAAGCAAATTAGAAATCTATTGAAGGCATCACTTAAACTGAGACAGCCAACTCAACCTGCAAATAAGGGACTCTAAATGTGAGAGACCTAACAGGGAACCATGTGAAGTCTGTCCTTCTGCCAGTGAGAAACTGACTGCTCCAGTGTATTTTCTAGAACTGTGCAAATAATAGATTCTTCCGTTCAATGAGAAGAAAAAAAAAAGTTTAGCGCAAATAAATTGTGAACTTGGGGAAAGACAGAAGTAGAAACAGGAAAAATAATAATGATATGATTTTTACATCAGCCTGGAACAAGTATGTTTTGGTTTGACTCATTTAATCCTCTTACTTTTCTGCTCTCTCCCTTAAATGAAGCCAATTCTTAAATGAGAAACATCATTTCAAAATGACAAGACACATATTTAACAAGAAACTTCTCTCCCAAACATGCAGGCATTTTCACAAAATTACTGGAATAAACTATCTGCAAATTTGCCCCTTTTCAGCCAAAAGTACTTGCCAAATGCTACCTGAATCTGTTGTTATATCCCAAAATGCCATTTTGTCAAACTTATGGGGGGGAAGTGGGGGATGGAGAGGGGTAAATTGCCTGGCTCCATCCTCTGCTGCTTTTTCTAATTGCATTTAAATGATCCATACAACTGCTCTCCTGCAACTTCCCTTAGGGGGAATATTTCACAGTCTAGCTAACCTCACTATTGAAATGTGTCCTGTTTCTCAGCAAAAATTTCGCTAGCTTAGAGCACAACCAGAATCGTTTTTGCTGACTTCTAAAAAAAAATTTAAGCTAGTTTTAGGATCAAAAAGTATGCAAAAACAGAATAGCAGCAGTACAGCTATAACTCTGGATGCTTTAACAATGCAAATTAATCTGCCATCCGAGATGCTTCGTGTCTATTAATAAGTCCAGATCTGTAGCTGAGATTCAACACTCTTTTGGCCCAATAATATTTTGATGTGTCTGAATTAATGGGAGTTACCTTAAAAAAAAAAAGAAAAAAGGAAAAAGAAGTGATTTTTCCATATTACACACACTTAATATTTGATTTTTTATCATATATTTCTCTGCCTCACTAATATGTGACTACATTTGTTGGTCTTAATAACCTCTAGCCTTGATTCTTCAGCTGCTTAAATATGTACTTAACACGTGTGTTCTCACTAAAGTGTTTGCAAGACCAGGCCTCTGTACCTGTTACTGCAGGTAGCAATCAAAACGGAAATTTAGGAGGCCTGGAGTGCTGATGTGGAGCTTGTTCTCGGAGGCGCTGGCTCCAGCGTGGTCCGGCACACGTGTGGTGTGCTGTTCCCTCCCCTCCTCACTGCAACGGCTGCTGCAGCAGTACGACTCACCAAATAAAAATCCCAGCCCAAACCAAAAAAACCCAGTAATTGAGCAATCTATTCTGCAACTATTATTAACAAACTTACAAAGAAAACCTAATGGCCTGATTCTGTCATTTTTGCTCAAGATGAGTAAGATAATACGTACTTTGTGAACTGCTGTGTTGAAATCCATGGGCTTGTTAAAGGAGTTGTTAGGCCTGTGGGGACTTCATGGAGATAGCAAGGGAGGGCGCCTCCACCGCTGGTCCAACACGCAGGACCACGTGTCTTGTTACCTCCTGGCATTAATAAACTGGTGTAACACTCCGTGCAGTTACACTGGCATCACTCCTACCCTGCGATTTACCCTGGCCGGCGGTAAGCACTGCTTACCCAGGTGCAGCGCTCGGGACAAGACAGAGCACATACCAGACTCTCTGCAACAAGACCAATTTATTCCTTCAGACTAATTCCATTTCTGAAGCACTTAAAAAAACCAACAAAACCCTCCATGTCTGAGGTTAGAAAAACTCTAGTTTGAACCAACCAAAAAAAAACGCACCAAAACTACTGAACACAGTCTAAAGGATGTTCTTAAGTACTACTTGACATCTACCTATGTCATTACAGTTTTGGGCAAAGAATATATAATCTGGCTCAGTTAAGCCATATTGCTCTGTCTCTCAATTAGTCTCATTTTCTGGCTTTTGTGTTCATTCTGCAGTGTTAGCACTTAAAAGTTTCAGAATAAAGTATAACAAAATAAAATTGTTTTCACAAAAACATGACTTTCATTTCAGATTTTGATTTAAGGACAAGACAAAAGACAAGACAAAAAAAAGTCCTCAATTTGCAGGGTCTGACAAAAGTTCTTTTGCTATAAGCCTAAAAACTCCAAGCAGAAAATCTTACAAAGTACTAAGCACATAGTCTGGTCAAATACCCAGACTTTGTTTTTCTTTGTTTTGAGCAGTTAACCTCAACAACTCAGGTCTAAATTATATAAAGTCAGACACAATTTTCAGCCACGAGAATTATTTTTCTTTGTCGCTGTGTGGCTATCTAAGCAAACAACTCAGTGCTCGTGACTGCTGAGCAGCCAGTAAATTCTCACTGAGATTACGTACCTAAACTGAGTCTTGTACCTTTTGAAAAGTCTTGGTGCCACACATTTATTATCATCGCAAACTACAAGTACAATTTTATGGCGTGCTGCAATGTATGGAGAGCTCTAATTTAACTATGGTCTCAGGGTATGCCACAAATCTAGGGCTTAAATCATTGACTCTGAAGTTTTTTAAGCCCCTTGATTTCATAGCATGTGACAATACATCTCTGTGGAACAAAATAAAATGTAGAAAGCCTGAATTTGTTTTGACTGTATTTCTACCAGCAATTTTTTTAAAATCTGTTTAGCTCATGCATGGAGAATAAACAAAATCCCAATATGCTCAAACCAGCCTGTGAAATGCAAGCTTCTATCTAATATAAAATTCTGAATTTCAAAAACTGAAGCAGCTATAGATTGGAAATACCTGCAAAATGTTCATGCAGTTGTTTAAGCATAGGTTTCCCTAGGGGAGGCAAAGAAGGAAGGGGCTGAGCGAGCTGCATGCTCTCACATCGTGCACCACGAGCTTTGGGTCCTTCAGCGGAGCTGTGGCTGTGGCCGCGCAGCACCCTGTTCCTAATGCCCCCGCATATGCTGTGTTCTTTCCTGAACACCCCTGCCAGTGAGTTAGCTGCTTTCCTCCTTTACAGACCCTTATTACTGCCCTTCTTGTCCAGCCCCTCTAGTAACTTCCAGCGTGTAAATATCAAAAATGTTCATTTGCTGGACAGAGTATACTCACCACTTTTTCTTCATCTATAAAATATGTTGCGTTACTGAAAAGGTTATCAGGTTACTCTGGCTCTCTCTCTCTTTGGTAAATCCAGCTGCATTTTATTCCATTCTCCCCTTTGATTGTATGTATTTAGAAAAAAATTTAAAGAAAAGGATATGTAAAATTTTACTGACTTATAGGTCTACACTTGCTGAATAATTTTCTTTCTCAGCTTCCTAAATATGGAGCTGTATTTGTTGTTCTCCAGCCCTATGGTACTACCTTTGTCTTAACAAATTGGATATGTGGATAACAGTTCTTGCAGTATTGTGGAATGGAAATTATTCGGTACTCCTGATTTACTAAGATAAACTCATTCACTGTTGCTTTCACTGCAGCTGCTATAATACCTTCACCTATATTTTCTGTCTTCCCTTTGCTGCCATGCTAAGATCATCATCTCTACTGAAAAATAAGGGAAAGCACTGAGCCATATCTAGATATCCATCCTCACGAGAGAGTGGCTTTCTCATTCTTCCTTTTTCTCACCCCTATTACATAGCTGAAGTTTTGTTATTTCTTATTTCTTTTGCCAAGTCTAGCCCAGCTTGGCTTCTTGAAATTTTCACCTTATCCCCAAACCTCTTGACCTCTAAGATTTAGCCTGAGTTGCTGATCAGGCAAGGGGGAAGTGTGTGTGTATGTTGGGAGTGGCGGAGAAGGAGTTATGCCTCTTGCTTATTCCTAATGCGCTCTTGAAGTCCTAATATATACACATTATTGTAGAGCCTCACCCTATAAATTTTTCTCTGTTTTGGAGTTCAGATTCCTGGCAGTATCAGCATCATTTTCAAAGAAATTGTAAGTCCATACTTATATTTGGAAGTTTCTCCCACTAGCCATTTCCTTCAGTCATGAAACCTTGCACTTTTGAAATAAAAAAATCTTAGTGGCTATCATTTTTTATTTTCTTATGAAATTTAAACCGAAGATATCCATGATCACTCTATTCAAAGTTATTTAGTATTGTCAGCCTTGTATATAGTGTCTTCATTACTTACTAAAAAGCTCTAAAAGTCCATCAACATAAAACCCAAAACATTCTAGTACATCTTCCTGATACGCTAGCTATTTGATGAAGACTGTCAGCAAACATGAACTCACCATTATTAATAGTCTGTGTCCTCCAAAATCCATTTAAGTAGTTAAAATCACCTGTGATGACATAATTTCCACAGATTCCTGAAATGTCTCTACCAAAAAAAGGTTTGAATGTATATTATCTGCTCTTAGAAGTTATTACGTCAGTGATACTCAGTAGTATACCTACCCAGCAGAAAACTCAGCAGTTTTCTACGATGATTTCGCTCAGTAGCATGCAATTTTCAACCTATGTCCAGTCATGAATGCTATTTCACCTAATTCAAGTTCTGCACAGTTGCTCCTGCTTCTTCCCTTTTCTTGAAAGGGTTTCCGGCAGGTCTATATCCACATTACATCTTTTCCTTACTGACAGCACTCAACAAAGGAACAGATGAGGCACAATCCTAGAAGGAATGTGTCCTCTGCCCCCTCTGCTTTCTCACCAGTTTAGAGATTTTCTTTTCCTTTGATGTCCAACTTTCTATTAATATTTCTGTACCCACTGCTGTTTCCTCATTTTACTCCTTTTGTACTATTTTTTAAATATAGATGTGAACAGGAACAGTGAACAGGTATATGTGAGCTTCCCCCAGCCTTCTCCTCTCATTTCTCAGTTTAAAGTCCTTCTTCCAGATGTGTCAGCTTCAACCTGAGGCAAGTTTCTCAGTTAGACAAGAATAGTGCATCTTTAGACATCTCTTTCACCCAGCAGCATATTAATGGCTGATGCTTCAGAAAGCATCCCTTATAGCACCATCCTGGAGTTATCTGCTGTTTGCCATGGTTTCATCATGTGTCCATGCTCTTATCCCAACAGAACATAAATGAAATTTCTGAACATCTCAAAGAAGTTTTAAATGAAAGCAGAAACACATCCACTACAGACCTAATGTTTCTTGCTTTTATATGCATGCCGTAGGATCAGCAGACTGTTTCTGAAATGAAAACCTTTAGTGTATTCCCACAGCAAGATCAGGTTAACTGGAAAGCTTGAAGAGTTCAGCAAGGACAACCCACTTTCACACAGTAATCAGCCAAATCATGTGGCATTACATTTCCTCAGGTGAACATGGATTTAGATGAAGATGGAGAGGCTCCTCTTGCTTCCCTTCTAGGTCTATTCAGATGATACTGGGGCTTTGGGGAAACACTCAGCTGGAGCTGAGTAATTTACCTTCCTTGCAAGCAAATAGGTTCTGAAAGAAGCCCTGGCTGCGTTTTCCCCTTACCAAGCAGATCACTTGGAGAATGCTATAGAAGTATGAAGAGCAATCATTTTCTTCCCCAAAACAAGGAAAAACAACTTACTCCTCAATTGCAAACAGCCCTTTTCCTGGAGAAGTACAACCCTGGGCTGCATCTTGCCACCAAGACAATTATGCCCTATGTATAATTTCATTATGCACCCTCGAGATAAACACTGTCAGGGTTAGAAGACCTTCTGACCATAGGCTGTCTAGGATACACAGATCATTAGAAGACACAAAGGACAGATTCATGACATTATGCATTGTCCTTAGCATCCCTTGATTTCATTGCAAACCCACTTCCATGGATTTGAACCAGAAATGTTTGCTATGGTTTAATAGATTGTAGTGTTGATACTTCATAAGGATGCTTATTCTTGTTCAGAGTTAAGACCGATCTTGCTTGTGTAGATCCAAAAATTTATGCAAAAGTTTATTCGTGACCTTTCAAGCACATGACCAGTGAAAATACAGCTGAACTACTCAGCACAAAGTGATACAGTGAGAGAGAAGTCCACATCTGAGTTCAGGTATGACAGGCCCACAGTCTTGTTCTTGTAGGAGATACCCGCACCATAGAAATATGCAGATTTCTACTTCTTTTTTCCTACTAGGACAGGGTTATTCCCTGTAAATAGTTTAGGTTAAAAATAGACATTTTTTTTCCAACTCTATCTAAGACAAAAAGAAACACAAAGCTTTCCAGAAGAATCAGTTTCTAACTTCCTGTGATGGTGTCTGCTAGTGACAAAGAAAGAAGGGAGAAAAAAGAGGAAAAAAAAGAAAAGAGGCTGTTTAGAACAGCAAAATGAGGTAAAAGTTCCAGAAAGCAAGTCATGCTCAGTGGATGGATCCCATGGGTCAGACAGCTCAGGAAGGGTAGACACAGCCTTTCATCCACAGGATAAAGCAAAGATAACATACGGAAATTGGGCCTCAGAATAATAGTTTGACAAGTTAAAAAATAAGACACGATGGCGAGATGCTAGTTAACAAAAGACAGAAAAAATGCCGGTATGCTCTAAAGCTGATTGTGGGCAACAAATTGGATTCAGATCATGAACAGACAAACTCTGATTTAGCATGTAATTAAAAAATCCTCTCTGAATTATGCAAATTTCATTCACTTCTTCAGAAGATATGAGAACACTGCAGTCACTTGCCAAGTTTGATCCCAACATGCCATGGGGCAAATGGAGACCCTAAACTGGCATATTGTGTTCAAATCATATGTAGGCTAAAGTGAGTGTGATTGCTCAATATATTAAATTACTACGAGTGTGTTGATATTTCTTCATGAACAATCTATGGCTCTGAATTATTTATTGAGGAGGAAGTGGCTTTTGAAGTGAACATTATTTCTCTCTCCTCAGAGCTAATGCTTGAATATGATCAAAATAGTTGCCACAAGAAATAGGAAATTAAAAAAGATACCTGCATGACTGGCAGCTCCCAGATTTTACTTGACTCCTTCATGCATTTCTTCCCTTTGTGAAGCCTGCATACTAAAATGATGTTCACCTTAAAAATAATAAGACACGGGACAGCCTGCGTCAGGAAATTGCTGGCAACAAATCATGACTGCAGGTGCGTTCTGTGACAGGGAGCAAAAGATGTCCCAGGCTGTTCTCAGGCCTTTGTGGCTTCCTTGGCTTTGGCATCCAATATTGCTCATGGAAAAGCAGCTTCCAGGGAGACACAAAGCCAGCCTGATATCAACAGCAGTACGTAGATGAATCAGGGCTGTGTGTTGTAGTGTAGTGAAGGACACTTAAATGAATTTGGAGTGAGAGTAGGAATAGGGAGAAGGACCCACTTCTTCCATCAGTCCTCCAACTCCTCAAAAGTGTTTTTCAAACCCTTATTCCCTCAAAAGGAGTCTTCACAGGTTTTTGAGGGTGAGGGAGTAAAAACACTGATGAAACAGTAGCAGACTCTCACCTATGAAGACAAATCCAATGTGACACATTCTGCATTAGGACTAAATTAGACTTTATTAGGTCAAAGAGACATTCTCACAATAAAGGGCATTCTTGAGTGACAGGTGCAATATTTGGACCCAAAATAATTATGTCAAATGAATATAAATAGTTCTGCCTTCCCTCTTCCATTCCCCCCTCACACCAATTCTTAGTGTTACCATTCATGAAGAATTCTCCAAACAGAGATTCATAAATCATCCCATAAGCATGCCATAAGAAGACATATTTCTATCATGTTCCTATCATTTATTTATTAGTGAATAGTTTACATACAGTAGACATGAATTAAATTTTTTGTAAAATGTCTGTGAACAGATTTGAATATTGAGTTTATTCTGCATTCAAGGTTATTCTTCAGTATTCAAGGTGCCAAATTTAATTTCTTTAATAACCAATCCTTTCTGTCTACTAATTAGAAATATCTGAAACAATTTGTTATTTAAATCATATGTCATTGCTTCTGATCCTTGATTGGATGAGTAATGAAATTAAGCAAGACCCATACGAATTGTGAATATTACTACTGAATATGTAATTAAGTTTTTGATTATTATTCTGGCACTCAGGCTTAAAATACACCTTTCATAAGAATTTGCACTAATAAAGTTCAAGCACCAAAAATCAGTATGAGTCATTAATAGAGTCAAACTGAATTCATAAGTGAATTTCAAAAGAACACTTGTAAGGTTCTTTTTGTTATTATTATGATTATGAACAGTGTCCTTTTATGTTGGACAGCAGCTCCTATATCAGTGTTAGCTGTCAAATAAAGTTACTAGTCATTTTTCCTCTTCAGGTACTGGTGTAAAATTAAAAATTAGGGAGATACATTGTGCTGAGGTATTGAAAGCATCCTGTGTTGATACTAGTTGATAATTTAAACTTCAATTGTTCCAAAGCTCAGACAATGAATTATTTTATGGAAATTTAGAATCCTGTAAGACTTAGCATTATATATAAAAAATTCAGAACATTATACTCTTTCATGCAATACACATCTGGTTCTTACTTTAGAGTACCCATTAGGATCATTTCTTTATGTCATTACTGAAATACACTTAATCTTAATTCAGCTGACAGTCAACATTTCTCAAAATGTTCTTCCTATCCAGTACGATATCTTATTCTATCCTTCCATTCTTTCAAAATGTTCTAACACATTTTTCTACGCTTAAAATGAATCAGAGCATCTGATATTTAATAAATAGTCTATAAAAATTCTATTTAATAAATAGAAAGGTATGGACATATCACTTTAGTTTATAAACCTGTCATTTGTAAAACACTGAATATAACAACATAGGAATGTGAACTCTGCAGAAGCAGGACATCTACAAGGCTGGTACCCATCCTGTTGAAAGATGTTAACCCTGTAGAAAAGTGCTGGCTCACTGAGGCAGTTGGCCTGTTTCTTGTGGAGAATACAAAGGGGGCTGGTTTCTTGCGAGAATACAAAGCGAAGATTGTCTAATAAAGAGATCAGAAGTGCAGGAATAGAGATGCTCAAGGGGAAGGACTGAGTCCAGATCTGGAATTCACTCAGATAAATTAGGAAAGGCACCTGCTCTGAAACACCTTTCTTTCTATTTTGAACACACTTTCAAACCACAAGTAGCAACTCTTCATTACTTGTATTACAGAAGTATCCGAAAGCTCCAGATACTATCAGCATCCTGCTGTGCTAGGAAGTTTTTGAAGGCACAGAAAAAAAACCTGCTCACAAACTGCTTAGCACCTTACCAGTGCAGCCAACAGGCGGGAGGCTGGGAACTATTAATACATTTCGATGAAAGAGAAAAGGAGACACAAGGATTAAAGGCTTGCCCTGGGCAAGGTGAAGCAAGTCCCATGTGAAGAACCTCCCACGGCCCAAACCTTAGCTTGGTTATGAAACCAGTTTTCTCCCTCTAAGGGCTACATTTCTACATCACTGAGGTGAAAACACACACACATGCTCACAAAACAAGCCCAAATCCCCAGGTTTCCAATCCAGCTGATACCATCTGCATAACAGCTCCTGCCAGGCAAGGGAACAGGCCCTCTTTACCCAGAGCTCCTCTGACCTTCTCAGCTCCTGCGCTTTTATACTCTACTTATCCAAATCAACTCATGAGGCTCTGCAAGGGCCCCATCCAGTCTCTTCAGAGACCAACTTAAGGACATATAGTGGGGTGGCTTGTCTCCAATCCTTTGCTAGTTTTCTCAACAGGCAATAAGTAATTAATTCTCCAAGTCAGCTTGATTATTAATGTATTAATGCCACGGTAGTAAAACTAATGGAATTAAAACAGATTACAGAAGAACATACACCTACAAAATTTTATTTTTTAGGTACGGAAAAGATAATGAATGGCATACCTGCGTACCCAGCACAGCCCTCAGTTCAGTAAGGTAATCATCATACTCTGCTATCACGAGTTCTTAATTAACCTGTGCGGTAAAAATTCCTAGCAAATGGTTGTTGATTGTAAATGCAGTCCCTCCTTCTGACACATGCGTTAATGCACTATTGTAAAAGCTCAAAGCCGTTATTATTGAATTGTCTTGGTGACATTAATTATCCTCTGCACTGTATTTGGCTTTGCTCAGGTAAATCTTCTTTAATTGCCCAGTCTTTACTTACAGAACATATTCACTTAACATGCTATGAACTCTGTTTACATTTATTCTTTTTCCAATAATTCTATGTTACATGTAGCCTCCACCATTATTCCTGGAAATGCTAACGAAATATATACTCAGCTCATTTGTCTGCTGTCACCCATACAGGTCACTGCTTTTTGAAGCAGAAATGTCTACTTGGAAGCCTTGGGCTGAAGTAGATTCTAGCACCTCCACTTTCCTAACCCCTGCTACTCTGCCCATTTTTCCACAGTATGTTAGATCCAGTTTAGAAGGCAGACCCACAGATAAGGAAAACAGCACAGGAGCAGTGCTGATTTACTGCAGCAAAAGTGAGTAGCTGATGGAAACAGGGTGAAGGACAGAACTTCTTAAGCCAGCTAGCATATTACGGGTTTAATACATATAAGCCCTTGATGAAATAAATCCTTCAAATATTAACATTTTGCTTTAACATCCCAGAGATGTCCATTATTGAGACATGTTCATGTTTTGAGCATGTTTAACTTTAAGCATGTTTTGACAGGCACATTTAAATGATAATTTATTTTGAATTGTTTCCACCTAAAGCATTTTCCATCTTAAAGTCTCAAAGCATTTTACTAAAATTAAGCTTCACA
Organism: Dromaius novaehollandiae; assembly: GCF_036370855.1. NCBI lineage: Eukaryota > Metazoa > Chordata > Aves > Casuariiformes > Dromaiidae > Dromaius > Dromaius novaehollandiae. The sequence goes on from NC_088099.1 coordinate 135,585,580, forward strand.
ATATCCACATAACAGCCATAATGCAAATATATACTATAATGCAAATATATACTAAAAGACTACAGGGTGAAATTTTCAGAAGTTTGCACTGCTTTTACTGCTCAGTTTGGGGCATTTTAAATTTCCTTCCACCTTTAAGAAAAGGCAGTAATAAGCACCACCCCAATGGAAGTAAAAGGGAGATGCAGTTCTTCATTTTTGGTAATCAATCAGACAGGTTTTAAAAAAAAGGATACCAAAACAATGATTGCTGAAAAATTGGGCTCCGCTTGCTATGGAGCTTGTAGTAAGTTGAGAGACAAGAAGTTGGAAGCTGAAGATACAGAATTCCTGGGATTTTATTTCAGCCACAGAACTGCTTGCTACATTGACAAAAATCAACTATAAAAATCTGTTATTGGCCTAGGAAGAAATCAATTCAGAGCAAGAACTGGGGACACAAATATTTTTAAAATTTCTGTCTAATTTCCTTACCAGACAGAAGTGGAAAAGGGGAAAAAACCTACTGAGTGACACATTAAAAAAACGACTCTCCTCTCGCTCTTTTTCTAAGGTTGACTATATATGAAAGAGAAAGGCTGATAAAAATCCACCCTTCTATCTCAGCCAATTTAGACCATCTAGAGCTACTCCCATGAGCCAAGCAGGCATTTTCACGTAGATATGTAGTATGATCATATTTCTGGTTATATTATGCATGCAAGATGAATGTTTGCAAATAAAAACATTGGCAGCATTGACTTTTCAGACAAGAGACAGAGAAGGTTAAAGGCAGGCAACAAAAAAAGATTAAGCAGTCAAAGAGACAGAGGAATCCCCGTCTGGTCTCGCTTAAGGGCCCTAACAATTAGGTTGTTTCCTCATGAACATTGCATTTCTGTCAAGGACACAGCTCCTTGGTGAGAGGGGAGAGGATTTGTCCCTCAAATCCCTCTTGGAAACAAGATTTGAGTCCTTGCAGCTGGAAAGGGCAGTGGACTCAGATCCCCCATAACTTGAGTGAATACTCTAATCACAAGAGACTTTGCTTCATCACTATTTTAAAACAAAGCAGATTCAGGAACGTTTGTCAGGGATAGGAGCTCATCGGTGCTCAAAGCACTTACCAGCTGGCTTCACTAAAGGATTTTGGTGCCACTCAGACAAGTTTCTGGTTTGCAGGGGGCTTAAATGAGAAATAGGAACTCAGGCTGTGTGTGCTGGGGTGGCTCTGGACAAAGCCAAGAAATGCAGAAATGCAAGGTTTTAGGATACTTTCAAGTCACACACTATATTCTGCTATGTTGAGGTTCCTCTAGATTAACAAGGCTGCTGTGCCCAATTTTTTAGATCATAATTTCAGGTATATGTGCCTAAAGAACATCTAAGTCCTGCTTTGCAGAGCTAAGTCCTATTTTAGACCTGGTTTACAGATTTCCACAAGTGAGAATATAAAGATTAGGGTTATTTGCTTTAGAAGGAACACACACCTCCTTCACCCCCACCCCTCTAATAACATTAAAAAGGCAACAATTTTATCTTAACAAAGCTTACTGTTCCACACTGGCCATTACTAAACCATGAAAATATCAATAGAGTGGCTTTCCATGGTTTTCTATGTGTGTATGCCTCAAAGCCTTCCTGCGTAAACACAGATTTTCCGGTAGAGACCTGATGCCAGTTCTTGCTAATCCAAGGTACTTTCCTTGGACCGCTGGAAATAATCTACTGATCCTTTGGTCCATAGGTGGAAAGACACTACTCTGAAAGAAGTTGGCAGGATCCTAGAGCAGATTTGATGTTTATGTGAAAATGTCCCATTAAAGTGAGCAGTGTGGAAAAATGGCACCGCTAACCTTCATTCTTAAGGGCAGAAATCAGTCAGTAGCTAATAGAGATAAGGAAAACTGTTCCTCCATCTGTACGTTAATTCATATTTTTTTTTCCCATGGTAAACCATCTGTATCTTTCTCTGAAGCAGCTGGTACTGGTCCTTGGTACATTAGTCTTATCTAAGTCACACCTTCCAATTTCAGAAGAACAAGAAGAAGTTACTTTTGTCGTCACATCATTGACTGCCAAACTTCCTCTAAAAACTCCCCACAAAACAGTCTCGTTCCATTTGCTCCAACTCATAATAATACATCATTTGTAACTGACAGTGTTAACCACCCCCACTGATTAATTCTGCCAGTCAAGAAGATTTGTATCTTCTACCATGAACACATTGAACAAAACAAATATGTTCTAGTGAAGGAAAAGTAGTGCGAATAACAACATAGCACAGCAACTCTATCTGTAGTACTCAAGGACCATTAGAAATATTTTTTGGGGGGGGGGGGAAATTAATTACTACTCATTTCAGCCATTACAGAGAGCGAAACAGAATGAGTGAGAGAGAGAGATGAGAAACCACCTCAGCAATTAGAGATCACAGGTAATTCAGGTTATGGTTGCCAGGAAATTCAAGTAAAATCTCTTGGAAAAATATATACCTCAGACCCATTATTTTTTAATTCTAAAATTTACGAAGAGATCATTGAGAGTACGCTTTTGCCATAAACTGATGTCAAACTGATACCTTGTGTTTGTATTCACGAGTGTATAGATGACTATTTACTACAAAATCAGAGTTAAAATTGTATCTAAGATTTGCTCTGTGAGTTTGTCCAGCCGCATAACCCTTTTTTCCCCCCCTCTGTCTCTGGTCTCTCAAGCAGCCACTTTTAAGATTACTCAAATAATCTCTTTTTGGTCAGCAGCTGAAGGAAAATAAACTGGCATTAGGTACACAGCCTACAAGGATTAACCGGTATTCCTGTGCCTTTTCATAACTTATCTCCTTCTATATTCTCTTTCAAAGCTCCCTCAATTCTCCCTCATGTTCTCTTTCATATCGGTCTCTTCCTATTTTAAAAAGCAAATGAAGACAATCCATTTTATAGGCTGTTTGCCACTTCCACTCCTATTTGTCTGCTTGACACAATGTATACAACTAATAGTTGTGCAAAAATGGACAAAAATGGCACCACTTTTTCAACATACTTTAGCAAGCACAAGAAGTCCTGCTGCATCTTGACATGCAAACAAAAGAACTACTGGCTTTGTCTGTGTCCAATAAATCCTCTCAAACAACCTGTTTACTGAAACTGTAAATCACTGTTGTAACTAACCTGTTACATGTGAAAAGCCACTTAACTGGAACAAAAAGATGGAAGGCCAAGCTGATATTATACAAGTGACATGAGAATTAATCTCATTTTAATTTTACTAGAACCTTTGTATCTTTGTAGTCAAGTCAGTCCTTGTAAACAAATATTAATGGCAAAAAGTTGGCTGACAGAGAGAGAGTATTTGTCCCAACAAGGTAAGCTCTGATGTAAATAACCTGAAGATATGGAGGAGAAGAACTGAAGCTGCAGATCATTCTGTGATATTAGTCTTCCTCGCTTCCCCACGGGAGATTTGGACATGCAAACTGACCTTTAAGCAAAACATACTTTCCCTGATTAACTGACATCGAAGAAGGAAATTTTAGCCAGAAAAATTCTCCTGGGGGTAAGAATCTTCTGCAGGATTAAAATGTCTAGAAACAAATTACAATACAAAACATTTGTTTGAATTCATGGGGTGTATTTTTAGTCACATCTGCATTTGCATTGGAGATCTCTAGAAAAACTGATACCTATGCATTATAACATGAAATCCTCTGAAACAGGAGCTCTTAAAATCCATCCGGATTTTCCACTTCTTAGGAAAAAAACAAATTTAAATTCTTCCCATATATAATTTGCAGAAGCATTCTGTGTATAAAATATAAGTTCACCTACTAAGGCAATTGAGCAGTCAAAAATTTTAGAGCTTGAATAGTCCTTTGAAATCTGAAAACTTATGTAAGTGATAAATATTCTCTGTAGAGAGAACCCTTGTTAATTATTAAAGTACAGTATCTTTCTTCTAAAGTACACCGGCGTCTTTTATATGTAGCTTAGGTTATTAGAATAAACTGAATACCAAATCTGATTTGTATGAGACTTGTAAGAGATTTTTAAGAACATAGTAAAGCTTCAAATTTATGTTTCCAAAAGAATTATGTAAAGCACAGCATTCATCTGCATATCACTCTCTTCAAAAAAAAAAAAAAAAAGGAATACTTATTCTGCTGAATGTATTAGAAGAAGTTTAAATGTGGTTAGGCCACCTACAGCGTGGTCTGCCCTTTCTCTTCCTGCTTTCTGAAAAAAAAAAAAAAAAAAAAACCCCAAAACTTTAACTCTTAGTTCTGTCAGTCCATCACCTTTCCTGAATCCTAAAAACACAACAAGCAAAAAGGTTAGTCAGTAGGACTTTAAGTCAAGAACAGCAGTAACTCTATAGGATGGTTTTGCTGGATGGTAGCATTCCTCTGTATGGAGAGACAGATGGGGAGGATATGCAAGAATCTTGTCTAGGAAATTGCTGTGACTCATAAATTTGGACTCAAAGTGACAAATTTTCTGATGGATTTCAAAACAGTGAGAAAAACTTGTGTCAAACTGAGATGATATCACATCTCAGTGTGAAGTCCAATGGCAGCTGGAATTATTGACCACCTAACTTACACTGAACTCCTACACTGTTATTGAACAACAGCATCAAAACCACCATGTATAGCAAAAGTGAGAAAAAAATGTAACTGTTCGAGGATGGAGTTGTGCCAATTTAAAGACCGATGAAATTTTTCTTTATTTGTACTATCTTGTTCACAGTTCCACCTTAAGGGCTTAGTCATGCTCAAAAGCGAGCACTTGAGAAAGTTGTAAGAGCTGCTCGTGTACAGAGCACCACCATTTCCCTTTTTCTTTTTTTGGAAACTGTGAGATCACCAACTGATTGCAGAGGTGAGGCTTATGAGTGCAGGTAACAGAGGCTTTTTTTGTCAGATGATCCAGCTCTCTGAAAAATACTCTTCATAAGGCACCTGAGGGACTACAACTCACTTGACTTTCAGAAGCCAGCGTCACCTCCACAGTTGCCAGCCAGCCAGTTGCCGTCTCCTGCAACTTCGTATTTTTTTTCAAGTAAGAACCAGGAAGTAGAAGGAAGATAAAGATTTTTTAAAAGTACACGTAAGCAGAGAGAGCTAAATCACACCATATTGATGAAGATGGTGGGGGTCTTTGGGCAGACCACACAGCAGTGGAGGACATGTGTTGCAGGGGCTTCTCAGGGAGCCAGACCCACAGAGCAGTGAACCTGGCTTCTCCTCCTCCTCCTCATCTAGCCGGGTTCCCACACAGCTCACAAACCTCAGCCAAAATCCATGATGTACTTAATCATCTCACTGTCATCTCAGTGACCCAGAAATAATTTTAAAGGGTAATTTCCAAACACCACCTTCCCCATGATTCACCCTTCCTCTGGCCTTGTTGGCTCAGCAAGTCACCGGTCTCCCTTCAGGCACTTCCACTGTCGCCATTCAGACAAGGCGCCAGGAGCCTCCAAGCCCTCTGCTCAGTGACCGCGTCGCCTGCTCAGGCGAGCCATCCCCGTACAAGGCACATCAGTCATCCAAGATCGACTGACTTCTTGCTTCCCAGAGACAGCAAGAGGGGCATTGGCAGGTCCCTCCTCACACCCTGCCAGCTCCCCTCGTGACCGTGACCCCCTGGTGTAGCTCCCATGGCCCCTTTGCCTCATCTCAGAAGTATGTCCCTCCTTGCCTGCCAGCTCAGAGACCGCTCACCCAGAAAAAGTTTCCAAGGAAATGGTCCAGCTCCATGGATGCGAAATAAACATTAATATCTCACGCATCCAGGCACCACGTCCCGTTAGCCACTGCACAATGTGAAAGCTGGGGCTAAGCCTGGACAGCTTAGTGAACCAAAGGGGTGCTCAAGGCAGCGCTTACATGCTTTCATGCCAGGCTCAAAAGCCGGTGGTTCATCCGAATCCTAGTGCCCCACGTACCTCCACACAAGCGTGCCTCCCTTCCTTATAAAGTAGAGCAGACTGCTGAAGCATCCACTTCCCTTTTTCTTTACAGTGGACTATAAAGACCCTGCATGTTATATTCTCCTTGTACTCTCCAGAGTCTGCTAATAAAAATCTGTGTCGCTCACAGCACACGTTTGGGAGAATATGGCTCCGTAGTGTGGTTTTCACACCCATATATTGGTAAAATGCAAAACACACCAGAAGTATGGGTAGGGAAACATGGCTATAGCTATCTCTGAAGGCAGAATGCATTTTCAAAATCGCACCAGTGATCAGATTTTAACATGAAATTAGCTGCCTTCAAAGGCCTAGTATCTGCACTCAGCTGCGGCAAGAAACTCCTCAGAGACTTCACTGGAATCTTAACTGAGGGACAGCGTTATCAGAAAGTCTGCAAATATCCAGCCCTGAAAAAAATGATCTATGTGCTTGTTCTTCAAAATGGTAGGATTCAGTCCCCTATAAATTTGGAGGTGGGGGGAAGGAGTTATACCAGCTTCAAAAGAAAAAAGCCGTATTTTTATTCAGAACCGATTTGTGGCTTAGCTGTTCCTGCAGCTCCCCATCTTTACACTCTAGAATAAATTTGTTTTAATAATTTTAGATTGCCTATTTACAGCATTGCTCCATGCAGCATTTAAGGCCTCATTCATTTCCCATTAGCACATTTTAGTTAAAATTAACACATAATCATTTTCAATGATCGGGCTTTCAATATGTTTGTAAACAAAAATTAATCTTGAATGTAATACAAGGAAAAGCTTCGGAATTGTTAGAAAGCAGCCTGACAGAGCTAATGGCTAAAAACACACTTCTCACACTTTTTTAAACTCAAGAACCTTCAGACTGCTGGTCGCACCCGGTGTTCCTCAGGATGGCTTCCTCCGATACAGGATTGACACAATTCCCCCAAATGCCTTTGGCAATGTGACGAATTAAGGGAAACAGAAGACTTCAAGAACTAGTTCAATACTCCAGGAGGAGAGAGAGGGGGCAGTGAGTGCCAAGCGAAACAAGCATGAGCAATAATCTCAGCATCCTCTGAACAAGACACAAATCTCTCTTCATACACCCGGATATCCTCACCTATACGCGAAACTACCAACCACCAAAGCCTCCGTTCTAATAGCTGGGGCTCCTTATTGACAGAGAAATGGGAGCAACATTATTGTCATTTTCACTTCTGGGGGCTTCAATACCATAAGTAATAGCAAACTTAAATACAGGTACAGGAGAGATTTAGCCAGAGCCAAAAGAAAAGACCAGGAAAAAACTGAAAGTGGAAAGAGAAGCCCGAGGTGCAGGACAAAGAGGATCCCTCGGGTCTCCACAGCCTGGGGACCCGTGCCCTTGGCCCGTACCCACTTGCGGCACCCACACGGCCAGCAAGGTCCGCGCAGCAACGCCAAGGAGCAACTTAGTCTCCAAACACATGCAGCTAAAAACCAGCTCAGGGCACCCTTCAGCCTAAATGTCCATTAGCTGTTGCTCGGACCAGGGCAGATGCTACACTGCATAGAAGAGCTTTTGGACCACAAAGTTCCTGTCAGAACTGTGAGTGCTCCTTTCTTCCAGGAGATCATGATTTTTTTCCACTGCTCACATTGGTTCTGAGCCCATGGTCATGTAGAGAGCTTCCCAGGGGATGGCACAACCTCTCCTCTTTTGGTGCTGGTTGTTAGTTTTAGGTGACTGCAGAGGTGCTTCCTTACAAGGAACATACTTAGGCAACTAAAAGGAAGCCACCTGAATGAATTATAAAGCACAGCTAGGCAAGACTGCATAGAGCTGACTACGTAATATGTACATTTGTGGGAGCTATAAACACTACTAAGTTCCTGACAAAGAGGCAGTTTGCCAGATCAGTTTCCCTGGAAAAAAAGAGTCTAGCAAGCTAAAGCATAAATAACGCCCTAACACACCTTGTCAGTTTAATACTCTGGTAATCTTACATTGCTGCACATAAAATATGAAGAAAGCTACAGATGACCAAAAGAAGTTCAGCTAGCTTTAAATACAGAAGGCCAGGTACTGTTGCGAGGAGCGAATCTTACGCTTAAAGAGGTTGTGATTCCTAGAAGAGCAGGCAGCTCGGAAGGCGCGGTCTCAGCCTCCTCATCCTCAGAACCGCGGAGCGACACCAGAGCGGTATCAGGCCCTGCCTAGCTCCACCCAGAGCCCCGCTCCCCATTTTCCCATGCAGACACCTGGCGGGGGGCTTTGTCAAGCTCTCTTCTGTGTCCCTCAGCATGACACACACTGTTCATCTTCCATACGGGTCAATACTGACATTAATTGTGTATACAGTTTGAGCCCTTGAACCTACTCTCAAGTCTCTGCAGGATCAGGACTGAATATTACATAAAAGCCATCTCATTCACAAAGTCCTAAATTCAATTCGTGTTCAAGCACAGAGGCAGAGCACACCAGTGATCCTGAGCGCAGCATTGCTCTTCATCCAAAATTCCCTTCCCAAGTCCTGTCATGGTTAATACTTAGAATATCTGTAACTTTGAGTTAGTTACGCAGCAAGTTTAGAAAATCCTGTTCACTATAATGAAACAAATAATCTGGAAATGATACTTCATAATGCCTTTCAAAATCTTCAGTATATTATCCGGTAGTACTTACACTCCCTGATGCTTAAAGGGCACGACCAGCACTGAGCCGCGCTGTACACTGCACTAACACAGAGCGAAAGACCGTCCCTGTCCAAAAGGGTGGGCCAGAGGTTTCAAACTCCAGCTGGAAGTTTAGAACAACGTACTGAATTCAGCTTTCCAATGAAAGGATCCTGACAAAACAAAACAGAAACTCCTGAGAATTTCTTTCCACCTGTCAGACAAGAAACTCCGAAAGCAATTTCAGCTGTTGCTTTACTGAGCTGCCCCGCTGGACGAATTTCTCAAACCAGCACCTATCTCCCACGATTTTATTTGGACATTTTAACTCCCGATACAGCCTTACGCAAACTCTAAACTCCGGGCTGTTCAGACAACACTACACGCATTTGCGAGGCTTTCGGTCTCCATCTAAGTCTTTCCTGGGAAAGCAATCAGACAGTCGGAAAGGACAACTTTGGCAAAGTATGAGGCCATCTGCCTTTTCCGTCGGCGTCTTCCATCAGCCAGCACATCCCTTCCGCCAAGCCCACGGTCCTGCTAGCGAACGGTTTTGATAGCAGCTACTTCAAAGTTTGATTTAGGAGTATTTCTTTGTGCATCACAGCTCTGTAAAATGCGTGCGCAGAGCAAGGAGCAGAAATAAGGCAAGCGACCCACACACGAGCAACTGCAGCAGCGGCACGGCCAGTTTCTGGCGGAGAAGCTCTCCGCTGCCCGCGAAGTTCCCCGCCGGCGGCAGCGCTGCCCCGGGCGACGCGAGGAGCCCGCAGCCGCGGTGCCCTGCGCTCGGCACCGGCACATTCCCTCGCTTTTTCTCCCCCCGCCCCTTCTCCCCCGTTTTCACTTCCCTCGCCGCCGGCCTCCCCAGGACTCCGGGCGAAGCCGCGACGCGCAGGCCGGTGCCGCCGGGAGCGGCGCCCGCTCCGGCCCCCTCGCAGCGCGGCGCGGCGCGGGGCAGCGCGGGGCGGCGCGGAGGCGGGTGCCGGGGGCGCCGCGGGCGCGGAGCGGCCCCGCCGCGCCGAGAGCCGGTGCCGGCGGGCGGCCGCCGCCCCGCGCCGCCCCGCGGGCGGGCCGCGGCCCCGCGCCGCCCCGCGGCTCCTCACCTCCAGACCTGCCCCAGCTGCAGGATGTGGACGAGCGACTGCAGGAGCCAGACGCAGCAGGCGCACGAGGCCGAGCCGCCGGCGTTGCTGCTGCTGCCGCTGCTGCTGTTGGTGGCGTTGCTCTTGCTGGCGGTGGACGCCTGCCGCTGCGGCGCGCCGGGGCGGGCGGCCGCGATGTCCCCGGCCGCCGAGGCGCTGCTCACCAGCAGCTTGCTCTCGGCGGCGGGGCAGTGCGCGGCGGCGGCGGCGGCGGCGGCGGCGGTGCTGTCCTCCGTGCTGAAGTCGTGCGCGAACCAGCGGAAGCTGAAGACCTGCACCGAGAGGGAGCCGAGCAGCACGAAGAAGAGCGTGAGCCCGAACCACCAGCGCTGGCCCCGCAGGTAGTAGTCGACCGCCAGCCAGATGTCGGTGCCCACGTCCGCGAAGTACACGGCCAGCGCGGCCAGGATCCAGAGGCAGTCCCACAGCGAGTAGCGCCGCTGCTCCCTGCCCAGCCGCAGGCACAGGGAGGACGAGCCGCCGCCCGAGCCGCGGGAGCCCCCGCCGCCGCCGCCGCCGTCCCCTCCGCGGCCGCCGCAGCAGCAGCGGCAGCCGCCGCCCGAGCCGTCCCCGCCGCCGCCGCCGCCGCCGCAGCACCCGCCCCCGGGCGCCTCGTCGTCGTCGCTGCCGCCGCCCGGGCCGCCGCCGCCGCCGGCCGGCAGCCCCGGGGCCAGGGCCGGCACCGAGCCCGAGTGCTCCGAGTTCTGCAGCGGCGTGAACGCCACCTCGCCGCCCTTCTTCCTCTTCAGCCGCCCGTCCGACTTCGCGGCCATGATGCCTCCCGCAGCCCCGCCGGAGAGCGAGCGGCGGCGGCGAGCGCCCCTTTATCCCGCGCCTCCCCCTGCTCCTCCTCCTCCGCCTCCGCCTCCCGCCCGCCGCAGCGCGCCCGCCGCTCCCCGCGCCCCTGCCCGCGCCCGCGCCGGGCTGCGCGCCCCGCCGCCGCCGCCTCCTGCCCCTGCTCCGCGGCGGCCGCGCCCGCGGCGGCCGCGCTCAGCCCCGCCGCCTCCGCGGGGCCGGCGCCGCCGGGGCCGCCGCCGCGCCCTGCCCGAGCCGGAGCAGGCAGGGCAGCGCGGCCCGAGAGCGCGGCCCGCCCCCGCCGCCGCCGCCCGGCTGAGTGACGCGGGCGGAGGATGACCTCATCCCTCCGCCGCCGCCGCGCCCCCGCCCCGCACCGGCGCTGGCGCAGGGCGGCGGAGGGGGCGCTCGGGCGCCGGGAGGGCGGCGGAGGGGGCGCCGCCCGGCCCCGCCGCGGAGCGCGGGAGCCGCTCGGCCGGCGAGGGGGCCCCGGGAGCAGGCGGGGTGCGGGCGGCTCCGCTGCCGCCCCCGGCGGCGCTGCGGTGGCGCCGGCGCGGCCCCGCGGTGAGCGCGCCCCGCCGCCGAGCGGGGATGTGGGGCGGCAGCGCCCCGGCTGCCCCCTGCGAGCGGCGCCGCGGAGCCGCTCCGCGCGGCGGCCGCCCCCGCGCCCGACGAGGGACGCGGCTCTCCGCTGCCGCGGCGGCGGGTGACACCCGCCCGCGCGGAGCCGCCGGCTCGGGCTCGGCCCCGGGCGCGGGGCTGAAGCGCCTGCAGGCGTGGGCGGCTGCGCGCCCCCCCGGTAACCCCCGTCCCGTGAGCAACGCTGCTTCGCTTCCCCGGACTTGGGGAGGTGCAAGCGAGAGGCGCAAGCCTCAGATCGCGCCGCGACTCGCACTTTCCCGGAGGGGTCTGGGGGGAGGCGGGGGGCGCCGCTTCACTCCGCCGCCCGGAGAAATCGCCTTTTCCCATGTAATCCACTGGGCAAAGCCCCGCGGCCCCCCGCCCAGCGCCGGCTGCCCGCGGCCCGTGGCCGCTCGTTGAAGCTCACCCAGGCGTCTCGGCAGCGGAGGTGCCCCGTCCGCGATTTTCAACTTAGGCGGCGAGCGGCTGAGGCCGGGCCGGGCCGGGCTGCGCGGGGCTCCGCGGCCGCGGCCCGCCGGGGGCTGCTCCCCGCCGCCCGCCCAGCTCCGCGGCCGCTGCCACCTGCCCGCCGACGGATGGCCCGCCACCATCTCCGTCCTCCTACAGATCCCAAATTTATGGGATGAACAACCGATTTACTTCCTCGTCACTTTTTTTTGCCTGTGGAATATTTTATAAGCATGCCCTCCCCCCCCCCCCTTAAAATAGAGCCGTGGAGCGTTTTAACCACGTTGCTAGAGAATCTTAATAAAAGTGCCAGTGAAACTGTGCGAGGACACTGGCCCTTTAAGATATGTGACTAAATATAGCCCCTTCAAATCAATTAATTAGAGAGTAGAGGTTATATAGACAGCTAAAAAAAGTGCCTTCCAGCTCTTAAATGTATACGGTAAGTATAATGTAGCCTTTTTGAAATTAGCTTTTGTAGATATGCACCCCAGATTTTAAGAAAAGACTACATGTGCATTACTGTATTGTTTAAGGCATGCTAAGCACACAAAAATCAGACTTGGGAAGCTGAAGAGCACACACAAACTTAATTTTGCTTGTTATTTTGCATGTTATTACTCATTCCAAGACAGTCTTTCATTATACAATCACATAATGGTTCTTAAATAATATGCATTTGCAATGCAGTCTTTGTTATGGTGGTATAGCTGTACTCTTATGTCTATTCCTTTTGTAACCCCGCATTAATTTAATTCTCATTATAGTCCATATGATCTTTATCGGCTTAGACTTTCTATGCAAATTGCTCCTTTCTCAAGAAATCATTTAATAATTCAGTCAGCACCTATATATAATACAATATATTCACTTAGGATTTCCTTGTCAGGAGAGAAGGTGCTCAACAATGAAGCTAATTTAGCTGCAAGTATGGTGGTTTATATATACCAAGTTTCCAATATTCTATTTATAGTTACATATTTAATAACATGGTTTAGTGTGCACATTAAGTTACTTTAATTGACTCTGACACATACAGGACTAAAGGATGCTACAGGTTTATAATGGAGATTGTAGTGTGGTACATGATGGGCAGGTGAGGCGGAGGGACAACTATGCTCCTAGTGCTGCAATCCTAATCTGAAAAGCTTCATGGGGGGGGGGGGGGGGGCGCAACGATTTGGTGGTGTCAGATCTGAACCTGACTGGGATGGAGGGATGGATCACTCTGACGGAGGGAAAGAAAGGGAATAGATCAAGGTCCCAGACACTAAAAGGGCAGAAGGTAACCACTGAGCAACACGGTAGATATGTAGGAGTGTAAATGGTGTCAATCTAGCTGTGCTGCCATCATCTGCGGAGGCCGTGGCAGCCCATCTGCCTACCTAGAGCCCTCCAGCTGCTAGACAGCATGAAGGAGGTAGCTGCTGGGGCCAAGCGTCCCTGGCATCCTCCCTGTGCCCCAGGTCTGGGGCTGATTTTCCATGATATTTACTTGCAGCAACTTCAGTCAGAGACAGAATTTGACCCAAAGAGATTGATCCATAGCCCTGGAAGTCTCCAATTCACCAGAGCACTTGACATCAGAGCCATGAAGTTGGAGGGTGCCACTTTATTGTGACTGGGAGGCGGTTACACGTCCTCATTCTTTTCCTCTTTTCTCTTATCTGCTCTGCTCTTCTTCCCTCTCCTTACTTCTTTCTTTTGTTTTATTCTTTCTAGTACTCAGCTACTGTTGCATTTGTCAGTGGGATAATACTCTTTCCCACAAACTTTTGTGTTTCTGTTAAATGAACGCAGTGCAATAGATGACCATTAAAAGCTACACTAAATCTAAGGCCCTTTGATACTGCCAGAGGAGCGCCTTCCTTTTCATTTTCTCACTTAAAAGGTAATAAATGGAAAGGATCCCAAATAATATGTAAGTGTTAAAGAAATCACTTGCAAGAAGCAGAACCAGATATCCTCTTTGTTATACTGGCATAGCTGTTACGGAGGTGTATCAGGGCCAGAAGAGTTTGTATATACAGAGTGTGTACAAACCACACACCAGCATGCATTCAGCAAGCCCAGGTTTCTGCTAAAGCCCCCAAATATTAATTACAAAATATAGTTGAAGGGCAAAAATGTATTTGCAGATATCAATGCAAATTTCATAACCTAAAGCACAGACACATCCATTTCCCGTGCAAAGCTATTTTTTTCTCTGAAGAATATTTTATTCTCGGCTTCTTTTTTCTCCATCTCTCTTTAATGAAAGCATTTTTATGGGTACCACAAGTACCACTTTTACTTTGTTCTGAATTATAACTGCTGTTTGCTCTTTCCTCCCACCCCACATTTTACAAATTACCTTTGTCTACCTTAGGAAGACTTTTTTGACTTTTTTTTTTTTTTTTTTTTTTGGCACTCTAGTCTTTCAGCTTTTCATTGTAGGCCATTATCAACTCAAACCTAAATGTCCAGGAAATACGCGTTTGGCCTCCAACTCTCTTATCTTTGCTTGACAGTATATTTTAGCTTTGTCAGATTCCCAACCATGATCTTTCTCACAATCTTCTTTAGCTAAATAACATAGATGGCTCTATCAAAATATACTCAAGCTCCTGTCTGTAGCTCCCTCATTTTGCCATTAGATTATCTTTATACTCTACAAGTGTAATCAATTTTTCCATTTGTTGTTTTCCAAACAATCACCAAATCTATTTTCTTTTATTTGGCAATATTTTCACAATTGCAACTTGGTTCTTTAAGGATGTTTCTTCATTTTCCTCTAGCTCATAGTCACTGAACCATCAGAATGAGTTCATTTTCCCTAGCTCTGACTCCCTATGGTACTATTTCTGCACAAAAGTCTGCATCTCTTACCATACCTAGTCTTTTGGGGAGCAGTTTTAGCAGGTCTGAGCTGGGGGGGTGATATGCAGAGCTTTGCTGTCCTGGCAAAACCTGGCATGAGCCGATTCCTCTTGCCGAGTGGAAGTTCCTGAGCAGACCCCATTAGAAATAAATTAAGTCCTAAGCCATAAAGAGTTCTTTGGTGACTTCTTCCACAAGACCTGGTGAATCTGCTGGCAGATTTAACTTCCTTTTCCTTCCTTTTCCTTCCTTCCTTCTTTCCTTCCTTCCTTCCATCCATCCCTCCTTCCTTTCATCTTTCCTTCCTTCCTACCTACCCGCCTAAATATACCTTCAAGATTTTTGCTTTATTTCTCTCCCAAAGGCACCCAATGCCTTCTCCTGCACTGTCTTTCTGTCTGGCTGTGGAGTGATATAAAGTTGGGGCAACCTGATGGAGAATCTGAAGAACATTTATTTTCTTTTCTCCTTACCTTTGACATAGCCTCAGTAGCATGATTCCCTGCCTCTTGCTTTAATTAGCATCCCACGTTAAAACAGAGCCCCTCATACAAACACTCATGTCTGAATTTGTTTGAAAGTCACAACTGAAAATTATTTTATGAAATGTTCACAGGCTTCAGATGTTTTCAACAGATTAATGTTTAAGCTATACACACAGTAGGCGCCAGTAGGAGTTATGGTACAGAATATATGTTTAACATTTACACAATAAGGTATTTAATTACCTTCTTGCCCAAATATCTTCACTCACAACAGGCACGTGCCAATGTATGCTCTGATAACTTAGCTACTTCACTGAAAAGGGAGGCAGTATTTCATTTCAATTAAGCCAGTATTTCATCAAATTCAGACAAGAACAAATCCGAAAACAATTTACACAAATATTTTCATTACCAACATTTGTAAATTGTTAATATTAAATATTAAAATATTGTATATTTTTAAACATACTGAATATAAACAACTATTGTTTGCTTACTATAGCTTGAGGTAATTTTATTCCTAGTCCCACATGCAGATGCACACATAAAAATATTTTTGAACTATACACTTGCATTTAAAATTGAGAAAAGATGCACGAATAAACTATTCCCATATGTTAGTCCGCTTTTACATTGCAAAGAATACTCCGAAATATATGACCTGGTTTCAGGAATTAATTTGTGTTATAACATCCTGATACCAACATATGTATTTCGTGGGCATAAATCTGTTTTCTGTAGCATGTGTAGGTTCATGTGAAGATGCAGACACACATGCACCCACCACAGGAGATCTGCAGGGTAGAAATACAATGTATCTTAGCTCCTAGGCACACACCTAACTTTAAGTAATCTAGAAATCAAGCTTAAACCACTGGGGCTGTTCATATGCTTACAATTTTGGCACATACTTACATTTCTTGGTGATTTGGGCTAGGGTTCCTTGTATATTTGCAGAAAGTCTAAAGATTAGATGCATGTGAATGCATTCAGCTAAATAATAAATGATTTTTTTTGCTCCCAACACACTGTCCTGCCTATGGAGAGGCTGGGAGGCTGTTGGCACTGGTGATGCCTCCACAGGAGGACAGAGATGTAGCACTGGAAAGCAGAGGCTGCCTGGGCTGCCAGGCATTTGGCCCCCGTGGGAGCGCTGGGAGGAGAAGAGAGGTGACTGCTCAGCTGGAAGAGGCAAGGCTGTACAGGAGAGAAGGGTTCACCCGCTGCTGCCTTTCCCTTGCCTTCCTCCAAATAAATGAATTCTAGATTTATGTGGCCAGAATGATTGCAAACAGCCCTGCTTGGATGACAGCATACTGAAGTATGAAATGATTTTTTTCAGCATTTTTAAAAAGTTTAACTCGAGATTTCTTAAATTTGCATGTATTACTTAGAAACGTATGTCAGTGTTGCTTCATATTAGGTATTTACATATATACTCAAAGACGGACATAAATATATAACCAATGATAGTAAAAGAGAGAGACACATGGGAAGACATCATGGGAAGCAAGTTTGCCCCCAAGCTTTGTACAAAGCTTACAACTCTTTCACTGCCTTTGGGCATTCAGAAACCAATGAACAACAAAGCAAATCATATTTTATGATAGATGAGAATGGCATTTATGGTGTGTCTAAGAGGGCGTTAACATGACCTGTGACACTATTCAAGAGATACTAAGAATTTTCCAAAGTTCAAAGAAGAAAGGTGGAAAGATTCCCATTTTCTTTCCCGTTTGCTTCACCTGTTTAAAAAGAATGGATGCCAAGCCACAGAAGTGTACAAGGAAGATCCAGCTGTAGCACAGAAAGTCAAGACACTTCTTTGCATCGGTGTTCAGTATGGAGGAGTTTATGGACTTTTCCAGACTACTGCTTTTCTTTATGGGGAAGGAGTCTGAAGGCTCATTTTAATTGATGTGTGAGCAGAGGATGTTTGTATTTGTAAACACAAATACGAATACTAATGACTCACCAGGACTAGAGGGTATTCATCCAAGACTCCTAAAGGAACTCAAAGGAGCACTTGATATTTCCTTTTTTGGATTTTCATTCCCTGTCTACACAACAGACAACCTACAGGATAGATAGACACAATATAACTGCTCACATATACTTAAGAGGAGGAACTCCTTTCTTTTGCATGATGAGTTTCAGCTACGTAGTACTCAGAATTGCTGTGAGCATATTAAATGGTCCAATGAGCCAGTCAGAACATGGTTATATTTTTTCAAATCCTTAACACTAGTAGCAAAGGAAACTGAGACACTCCTAGGGCTAAAATGGACAGAAATATGTCTGTAAGATCAATTAAAAATATATAAAAACACACCGAGTAAAGTGGTAAGGAAAGATAAATTTAACTAATAGCTGACTCTTACTGGACACTTTCAGTCTCTTTTATGTTTAAGTTTTATGAGTAATATTTTCTATTTTTCTTGCTGAGTATTCAGTGGCTTTGTTTTGTGCTTTTCTAATGTTTAGCTCCGTATTTCCTGAAACTAAAAAAGCTAATGAGAGGCTTTTTTATTGTTTGAGTTACAATTTTCTGCAAGATTCATGTATATGAATCATGTTTTCTGCTTTGGAATTCCTCAGAACTTGAACCCAATCCCACTGAAGTGTCTGAATCAGAGACAAGGAGCCTCTCACAGTATTGCCTCCAGCTGGTCCCTAAATGTGACAAGATTTCAGGCTTTTAGAGTCTCATCATTAGCATAAGTAGGAGTCCTAACTTCTCGGGTTTTTTTAAAGGACAAGAAGCTTTTTCTTTTGCAAGTGATTCTAACAGAGTGTCTAGGAATTCATCTTTCAAAAGTCTTGCTGAGATAATTAACAAAATCTCATTCTCATGAGTGACGCAGGACTTAGAGCCATCACATCAAAGTGACTTAACACTACTGAGTCTAAAATGTCCTCCAATTTGCCACCCCAATTTTTTGGTGCCTATGTTTCTGCCATTAAGGCAGAATGTTTGGAAATGCCACTTGGGGATATTCACCTAGACAGTGTTTACCTTGTGCCTGAAATGATTCATAGTAGGCTTTTCTCTTGGTATTTGTGGTGTAGGACCTATTCATTTCTTACCTGATAACTCAGTGGTTAGTGCACTTACAAAAGAAATGTGGGTGTTAAAAAGCCAAGTACTTCAGGACCCAGCTCTAGCTTGAGACTTTATCTGTAGAGCAGAATTGAATGTTGCTACTTCAAGGATAAGAACAGGAGAACTGCATGATCCTATAGAAACTGCCATCTCTTACAGATCTAAAAGGAAATGATGCAGCAGGGGGAAGGCAGCAGCAGTTGAACCCTTCTCTACAACCTTGCCTCTTCCAGCTGATCAGTCATCTCTTTGCTCCTCCCAGTGCTCCCATGGGGGCCAAATGCCCGGGTTTCTTGTCAGCCCAGGCAGTCTCTGCTTTCCAGTGCTACATCTCTGTTCTTCTGTGGAGGCATCACTCTCCATAGGCAGGGCAATGTGCTGGGAGCAAAAGAACCAAGGCAGCTGCCCTGTGCAGCAGCAACAGAGTACTGGCTTCTACCACACAAGGTGGTAACTCCATGATGTCGCTTTCGCCAGCTGTTTTGTCAGAAAGTTGTCCTGCTTGCAAAGGACACAGATTAAGTGATTTCTGCGCCAAACACGCCAGATGTATACTACGTGGAAGAAGCAAGTTTTGGGTTTGGCCACACAAGCTAAATGTGCTAACTGGCATGTCTTCCAAGCAAGACCTGATTGGAAGATCCCTATGGTATTTAAAGCTTTTTTTATCAAAGTATAATCCCTTGGAAATATATCCTAAAAGCACCCATAATGCTCTTGGAACGAAGCCCTCTGCTGTGGTGGTATTGCTGTAATAAAAGGGTTGAGCAGTTTACAAGGATCTGGATCCAGAGAAGTGAGTCCAATACCAGATTTGTGCACTGTGCAGGTAGAGGAAGTAATTTGCAAACAAGGAAGCTGGCTGCTGGAAGAGAGTATTCACTGTTAGTAATGAAAAACAGATTAGGAAGGCATTATTTACACTTGATAAATCAGAAATGGCATCAAAGAGTGCTAGTATTACAAACTATTAATGAAAGACATAATAATGAAACAAATCACATAATAGATCACAACAAAGTGATTCAGTGTAATGAATACTGATACTAAGTAAGTGAACTGTGCACTCTGGGGATACAATTTCAAATCCATTCCAATGTGCATGGTAGCAGTGTAAGCAAAACTAACACTTTTAGAAGAAATTGACTCTGTTACATTGCTCAGTCAGATCACATCCACATCATACACTAGCTCTCCTCTTCGATGACGTATTAAGTAGATAAAAACGAAATTACTTGCCAAGACCCATTATATTTGTTTATTATTTTTCGTGTCAAAGTAACAATCAAAATCTCATCTCCCATGCAGATATCAGCCCACATAACATTTCAAAGAATAATGTGAGAAAACAAACATTGAACATATTGAAATGACAGCCAGACAATGTTTCATCAGCATGGATTAGAAAATCATTTAATTCTTATAATTATAGAAAAACATACTGTAAGAACTGCTGGTACAGAACATGAAGGAGAACATACTCTAAAATTCAGAACTCCATACAGATTTTAAAGTTTAGAAGTACGAAAGCTACAGCTTTTGATTAAACAGAGGGATGCCCTACATAGCTTATATAAAGTATTTGTATTCTAATGACACGCATGAAACTCCAGCTGGTGTACAACTCCTGATTTCTTTTCAGACTCATCTGTATCCTAAACACTTCCTGGGTCAACTCTAGCAATTTCAAAGCTGACCAAGCCAAACATCGATATACTTATAAGACATTTGTGAATTTATAGCTAAATATGTCTGCGTTTTCGCAAAGAACTGTAAATTTTTAAAGTAAAGGAATTGACACATGCAGCACTAGGATGCCAGTCGGATGCCTAAGAAAGGGCTCTGCAAAAGTCAGCAAGCTGAGCAGGAAATAGCCAGTAAGCTATTGCAATATTACTGATGAAAGATGATGGAAATTTTCTTTGGAAGTCTCTAAAGGTTCTTAGTTGTGGCTCCAGCTGGAACATATTCTTCTACAAGATTTAGTATGAAAAGTCAGTGGGAAGCTTACTGACATAGGGTGAACCCCTGAGCACAAATTCTTTATTCCTTTGGGTTACATACCTGGATACATAGAAAAAGGAAGTAATACATGGTAAGGCTGAAGAGTTGTGTACTTTTTTTGGAAAATGATCTTGAGAAAATACAAATTTTAATACATTTTCAAACTGAAACAGATTTATCAATTTAATAAATATTGACAAATTTGACCCAAGAGCTAATTATAAATTACGCACAAATTACCGAAACAAAAATGTTTATGATATTACATACATCTACTCTTATGAATGCTCAGATCAAGTCTACAGAGAAAATGTTACAGATTTAAATTTCTGCTTTCTAAATTTCAGTCATGCAAAGTTGTTGAGCATCTCTAATAGGATTGGAATGCTGTGTTCATATTAGACATGTTTAATTTACTGTGATGTCTTTAATGCATTATTTTGACATTCCTTCACAATAATTACAATACCTTCAAAATTATAAAATACAAGTAAATCAAATCAGCATGAATTTGGAGAAGCAACACATTCAGAAAGAATCAGTAAACAAGCAGCTATGGATAAAGTTGCACTACAGTGCAGCCATCACTTCCATCTTCAGCAAGCCACCTTGAGATAAAAACACAAAAACTTGTCATAGGTACAACGTATATAAAACTTAACAAACAGAAAAGTAAGAAGGGCCTGCTTCTGCACCTCTGCATTTCTAGGAGAGTTTTAACATTGACTTATTCAGGAGCAGTAACCAGCCTGAAAAAAATTGTGATTTTTTTTTGTATCCATATATGCATAATTTAAAAAGTAATGAAATTTGTAAATATATTTATTAAATTTACACATATTTTGTTTGTAGGTTATATAAGAGTAAGTGACCAGTAGATCATTTCAGTGGGTGGCATAATAAAATCAGGCCATTTTAGATTAAGGAAGTGTTTGCAAGTTATTATCCCTAAACTCCATTCCAGGGACTGGTTATATCTCACGCCTCGTTGCTAGCCAACAAAATAGAGAGTCGTGTAGTGGGCCCAACCCTTCTTCCACAGGGTCTTGCCTATGGAGGTTTTACTGTTGACTACATGGGAAGTAGGCCTGAGTCCAAAGCTAACACACCTGCAGTGAGATTGGTGATGACTGGCACTGTAGAGACAATGACATTCATTTCCAACGAGATTTAAAAGGCCTCCAGCACTTTTGCCAGGCTTATGAGAGGCTCCCCGATGTGATGGACCAAACCCTCTCTGGAGAGCTGTCTCCTAAGGCCCGAGCACAGAAGGAATTCCCAGCTGGTGCAGTGTAGTGTAACATCTGGATTTGCACCATGGGAGATATGGGCTGATGCCAATGGTTCCAGGCTGAAACACAACTAATCCTGACTGATAAAACAGCTCAAGGAAGAGCCAGAGCCAAGGAGAGGAGTGAGGTCTAAGTTAGACTAAAAGCATTTAAGCAGGCTAGCGGAAGATGCCGACCTCTTGTCAGGCTTCTCAGTGATGAATATCTTTTAGAGACAGCATTTTTACCAGATGAGTCTATTTTTTTTAAAAAAATGAGAGAATGAACCCATTCCCCGTTTACCCAGTATGCTGTGAGATGGGAAGCCCTTTGAGCTGAAAGAGGGTCACGAACTTATTGCTTCCTGAATCACAGGAGTACACCACAGCAGCTGGGTCCCTGAATACTCTGCGGGTGGACCTTCTAATCTCTCCTACTGAAATTCTTCTTTTCTTAATAAACATATATTTATTAGAGTAAGGATCTGACTCTAACCCACCAAGGTTCCTGTTAAATGCCTTAGTCAGCAGTCTGTACAATCAATCTGGATCTGTCACTCCCTCACTTTTTCTGTTTAATTTTAAAAAGTATAACAATTTTAACTGAAGTGACTGAGAAAATCTTGATTAAACAGTACCCCCTTGGTACTAAAACACAGGTAATACTATGATGTCATTCAAGTCCTTGTTCAAGGTAGGATCTCTTACATCCCAGTGTGTTTTTATCACATGACTTTAAATAAAATTCGAAAAATTCTTTGAAGAATGGTTGTTGAAAGCTATTTTTTGAGAGCTCTTTGCTCTGATCGTTGCGGTCTGAGAATACTTAAAAGCAAAACAGGTAGAGGGACATTGACTGAAAATCCCATTGTGGATTATGGGCTGAGCAACTGGGCGACAGTATGATCTAAGCACTTTTGCTCATGCCCACTAACCTAAATTTAGGTATTTAGAAGATTAGGTAGCACCTGAGCATATGTTTGGAAGAAGCTTAATGGAGCTTAGATGCAGATTTTAGTGCAGTGCTTTGCGGAGGGATATACTTATGTACTAAATGATATTAAACATTTTAGTAGATCTTCAGACTTGGCATTATGAGAGCTTGTAATGTTAGTTGAGGTTGGTAACGGCTTCACATGCTCATTACTTAGACTGTAGCATCCAACTCAGTATCCAAGAAAAAAAAAGATCACTGCCTTGTCTTGGGTTCAGGTTTGGGAGATGTCTTCCACAAACTGTCAAGTTTAGAGGAAGGATAAAATTAAATGTAGTTGGCTACCATTTCTGTTTTCAGATCATCAGGCAATGTCCCTCTTTCTAGATATAGGAAACTTGTAATACGTTTTCATATTTCTCTGTTCTCTAGTGCATTAAAAATCCTTTTTAAATCAAGAAACACATGAAGGTCTTTTTTTTCTACTGTTTACTCTGAAATGCTTTAACTGTATACTGTATACTGTCAGGAACAGTCACTCCAGATACACCTTCCAGTTTAATCTCCAGCTTCTGAGAAGAAAGTGTATTGATTCAGTTTGACGGAGACTACAGTGGATGTTCGCTTTGTACAATAGAAGCCCCTTTCCCCAACAGCTTTTTATCCAAATAAACTTCTAAATTTAGATTATTATCCTCTTGTACATTATAACACCATAAAAAGCTTTCTTTTACCTTTACTCCATTGAGCTGTATGTATCTTAGACCCATATTAAACAGACAATGAAACTGAATGATTTTAATGTTACTTCTGCACAATAGAACTAAAGAACACTGCTTTTTCAATTACTTGGAAAAAATACAGTATCTTCCTCTAAATATTCTTCTGACAAATTAGATTAAAATTGACCACCAAATTCAAAAGTTACTGGGAATAGACTAATACAAATACAGCACAGGTACAAAATTCTTACTGTTTTAGGAAATCAAAGCAGAAACAACTGACAGACTAAAAAGACTGCTACTAACTCTTGCTATGAAGAAAACAGCATGTAAAACGTAATGATGAACTGATCTACTGACCTGTTACAGTTAAAGCAATACACTGAATTAGATGCATCTGTGATTTCTACTTTTTCCAGAAACCAGCCACTTGCTGTAGAAGAAAAAAAAGAGCAAATTTAATATAATCAAAACACATATAAAGCACAAGAAAGGTTTTTGATTTCATTTCCAAACCTGAGTGATTCAGTACTTTCAAATGTATTCAGTATCAATAATAAAACTGAAATGTAGATAATTCAAATTACTACCAACATTCCTCTATTTTATAGAGAAGGTCTTTGATGTTTTTGACAGAAAATATAAAGGTAGATTTTTATTACAACTTAACTCATTTTTCCACATTGAAAGGAACAGGTAGTAACATAAACGAAACAGAGTATATGGTAATATTGAAGGCATTCTTGAAATACTATTTTGCCTTTTTCTGTAGTCTGAAATGCACTCAGAGTATCCCAAATGTATCCCTAATGTGCTTTCATCTCAGCATCTATCAAAACAATTAAAAACAGACAGAATTTATCAGTAGACTCAATTTCTTTAATGACAATCCAACCCTTAAACAACAGGAAAACAGAACTTCTATTACTCCTTTTTATTTAATGCATTTACCTTTATGTTAAACCAAGTGGTGAACCTGAACGCTTCTCATATCCATATTTCTCTGGCAGTAGTGATTCAGAGAGGTACCCCAATTTAGGCCAAAACTCATGTCTGTCTTAGTTTTAAGCATGTATTTAATATTCTACTGCAGTCAACTATGTTGCTATGTGGAAAAATACCTTCATTTGTGTGCCATAACATTTTCTTACAATTAATATAAAATATGAAGACTTTTTAAATGAAATGTTACTATCTGTAAATATTATGTTTTTGTTTATGTTTTTAGTTGTGTTTGTCAATGGAAATATTTAAAGCCAACATTTAAAAACTAAGGATCATATTGTTAGTAACGTAAAACCTTTTGTTATCCTTTGTATGTCTTAGAGATAAAACACCATATTGTAACAAATTATTAAGGTTTTCAGTTACTTGGACAAAGTATTAAGTAGACTAAAAATATAATACAAAAATATTTTGTGAATCGTACCAATATATATACAATTTAAAGGCATAGCAATGTTTCTCACTTTTCATGAACATTTTCAAACAATTATCTAGTAAAACTAGGTTGTAAAGGTGTCTACATTTTTCATCTCCAATTCCCAAGAGCCATTTATTGAAATTGTGAAGTACTTCTGGAACTCCTTTAATGAAATTTTGTGAATGGTTTAATATATCATAGGCTCTACTTGGAATATATGACCTTTCATGAAATCTCTGTAACTCAGAGCCAAGATTATTAGCAATAAAAATTCACAGTCTCTCAAATTTACTCAGTACTTTACAAACAAATATTAAGGCCTGTTTGCTCTCCTGAAAAGTTTATAATCTAATATTTTATCCTTTATTGATAAAACTCCAGCAGCACTCACTGAGAGCTCCAGGTATGGAGAAATCTAGAGTCAGTAAGGAAAGATTAGGAAACAGATGAAACACTTAGAGCAGGTGTTACATTTGAGGATGCCTGTGAGCATTACAGCTGATGTGACAGAAGACATTCAGACATAATTTCAGAGCAAAATAAGAGGAAACAAGTCCCGGATATAAGATGGATCAACATGCACCAGCTGTGCTAGGAAGGCAGTATTAACAACTATGTGAAGTTGATCAGGAGACAGAGAGGAAAGATAATCGTATTGCCGATGGTTTGGGACCCAGGAAATACAAGTTCAGTATGTATCTCTGTCACTGCAGACTTGTGTGCAGCTCTCAGAGCGCCAGAAGCCTGCTGGGGTGGCCTTCCCTTCCCAAACCAGTTCTAAGCTGAATCGCATGCATGTACTGCAGCTAACACTAATAAGATGAAAGTCAGCAGGAAGATTTTATTTATTAGAAGTATTCCAACAGATTTTTTTTTTTTTTTTGACATTTCAAAAACAGCACACGTGGGACGTGACTTGGTAGTTAGAAAAAAACCTGTTCAACTTCTGCCTACACAGAAACTGCCATTTGAAGGATTTTGCTTGGGTCTTCCTAGGTGTGATAAACCCTTGTCACTTTATAATGGCACACGAACTTAGATAAATGAGGTTTTATTTGGCTAAACCTATCTCTTTCTTATCAGATAGGTTAACTAAAATTCGCCTGTCTGACAAGAACATCTCAGTACAATCAGACCTTGCCTGCAAATTCTATTTATATATTTGTGTATCTCTGTTTCTTTTCAAAGCACCACTAAATGTAAGCTCAAAATATTATATCCCCTAATCTACCATCTAATTTTTTTGATAAAAATCACTTTTTAGAGATTATTTGTAAAGCACTGAACCGAGAAACCAGCTTCATGTCTGGGTGTGTACCACAGCCACGTCCTAACTTAACATCAGGGCAGGAGCTGGTGCGCAGCACAGCTCTCCTCATAGCTTTGTTTTCACAAGAAGGGGACCGTGTGTGTGTTTGAGGGAGCTACAGCATGCTTTGACAAAGGCCCCAAACCTGCCCTTCTATTTACATATTAATACTGCTGTGCTGTATAATAACCAGTTTTCATTCTCCAGAATTAGCTGCTACCTTCAAATCAAGTCTCTAAACAAATCAAATTTTTCCAGTATTCATTTTCTTAGATAATGTTCAAAGCTCCTTAGTTTGAAAATTCAATCCTATGTAATTTAACACATCTAACAGGAGTTTTAGCTGAACAGTGACTGAAGATCATACCTCTGGAGATATATACTAAATAGAGCTCTGTTAGCAAAAAATGTCAAGATAATTCAAGGGAAATGTGGTAGATCCAGAGGTAGTATAAGTAAGGATGGAAGAATTGACTTCATTGGTATACAGATTTGTATTAGCTAGCTGTAGCAGTAGCATGACTTTAAAAGCCCTTCCAAATGTCAGGCAGATTTCTGCACAGAAAATTTTTAAAAGCGTATTGAATATACGTATACTTACCAAACCCTTTGCCATCATGACCAATTTCAATTGAATGTAGGCTCCCTATTTTTTTGGTCATAATCTTGAACGTATCAACCTGTAAAATTAAAATATGGACAATTATTAAAAGTAATATATCAAAATCTGGAAACTTCTACATTTGCTTAGCTAAGTTCTGAGACTAATTGGTATCAATTCAAAATAGCTGCTGACACCTGATATGATTTATTTTCCTTAGTGAAAATATTTGCTATAGATCCTCTCCTACTAGGTCTACTTCAGTTTAAACATGAAAGATTCAGTTTTCATCTTATAGTAGAACAACTCCTGGCTTTCATATACAAGAAAAATATTTTTGTTCAGTATCTTATCAATTTTCAATTAAAAAATGAAGACTTCTCAAACTTCGCTTATGATACATAAATATATCTTTATGAATGCAAAAGATAAAAGTTTTACAGCACATACCATTAAATCTCTGAAATATGGTACTAGGCAAGACACTCTCTTACTTGCTCCTTGTGCCTATAGGTAACTATTTTCATTAACCTTCTCAATACGGCAGACACTACATGGGTAAAGATCTTTTAGAAGACATTCACAGACACCTTGGCTGAAGAAACTCAGACAACTGCAAGTAAAGAGATGTTTTGTAGTGCTGGAGATAATGAGCTAGGTCTCATAAGGAAGATATCTTAACTAGAGTTTTAATTATTTAGCCATTACCTTTCAAGAAATCCACAGGAGAAAGATATGGGAAATACATTTCTTGCTACATAAGGGTAACTATCATACTCCATCGCACAGGTGGCGAAGAAATGGGACAATCCTTTGTCAAAGGAATATGTTTATTAAAAACAGGAGAACATTCTGCTAAGATACTAGGACATCATACAGAGAATCAGCATTCTTATGCAAATATCTGTATCTGAACTAAGGATCTCTGAATGGCCTAAAGCATGATGGAGGTCAAAAACGGGTTGGTGCGTATGGTTCCATTTCAGCTGGTTATAGGCTCACAGACAGGCTCATAGCATCAGTTTCCATGACAAAGTAAAACTGTGGGATATAACAGATTGGTGAGTATTCAACACAAGTACAATATTCAAAGTTTGTGCAACAGAAGGAAATGTTGCACTTACATTCATGTGCACAGGCATGCATGCTTTGAATTTAGGATCGAGGAATCACATAACTAGGTGGAGGAGTGAATGCAGTATGGAGATGTGTTTGGGGCAGAGAAAGAGAACAACAATAGAGTCAGTCAGATATAATAGAGATAAAATGTTCCTCGGTTACTCTGGTGAAAAGGCCAAACACAGAGATAATTGAGCCTACATCTCATTTAATGATGTAGAAAAATGCCTGAAGTTCCAGAAAGATCTTGTCCATACGTAATGTACATGTTCCCAACCCAGAAATGGACACATCCTATAAAATCTATGTCCTCACCTTTCCTCTTTCAAAAGGATCTTGATGCTCCAGTGACTGAGAGAGCTGAAATACCTCAGATTTGTCTTCATTCCCAAATAAAATAATATGCACATTGGCATCAGTTCCTGCTCCCCTTTTGTCACCTGTGTATACTCTAATAGTATACTCTGTCAGATTTCCTGCTTGGCTTCCGTCTTTATGTGAGTTGTTATCTATGCCATTCTTCCTTTTGTCTCCTTTAATAACAAAAGATACTGGTATTTCTTTCTGTATTTCAGGGTTATTTGCATCCACAGAAAATGCTCTGCAAAACAAAACAATGTGTATTTTGATGCTAACTAAACTACATGTTAAAACAAAAAAAAAATCTATGAATTTATATGGGACATAAAAAGATGGGCATATTTTTAAAAAATAATTGAATAACCCACTTTGTGATAGCGTCATTTTAATCCAGTACCTGCTCAGTGTTTTCAACAATCATTCTATCAAGTGACTACCTTTACATACAATACTTACTCATTCACTTCAAATACATAGATAGGATCATCCTTTAGAGCTTCCTTTAAATGCAATTTTTTAACATCCAGTTTGCAGTCTACAAACAGGTAAATAAAATATAGTGAAAATGTTGCACTGCATATTCAGAAATTAGATGAAATCTGATTATGATGTAATGATGTTATTTCTATCATATTAAAACATCATTTATTAATCCACTGATGTATAACAACAATTTACTTTAAAAACTTGGCATCATTGTAACATTCCTTATTTTGTTCCTATTTTAAATTCCTACTTAGAAATTTAGGAGTAAACACTTCCTTACTCTTAGTGAAGCAAAGTAGTGATGTCCTCACCATTCTAGGACAGGCAGGCATACCAGATTCAGCATGGCTCAGGCAGGCACATTTGAGGAGCAAGAACAGGGTTATGTATCTGGTACTTCCTCCTCAGTTGACAAGAAGGTTGGAGCTGAGGCTCCATTCCACGTGCAGCACAAAGATTTGGTTGGGTGACAGGTATGAAGGATGTTTAGCAAGCTAACATGTACCTCTCCCATATGAGAACGGCTGCTCGCTGAGTTACACTTCCTTTTGAATCTTGTGCTGGGGACTCCAGCTACATGTGGTCTACAACACTGGCCTGAAACTCTTGCCGCTAGTCAGCTGTGAAGACTATTCTTTTTGCCCTCTCTTCTTTTATTTGTTCAGTGAACTGTACCCCAATGTCTCCTACTGTCATCCACTGTTGGAATCCATGTCCCTTTAATTATATCAATAAGAGTCTAAGTTAATAAACTCAGGCTCTAGGGGAGGAATCCAGAACACCCTGTTACACTTGTGACCTGCCCGGACAATGCACAGGGAGAGTCAGAAGCTTCAGGAAGAGATCTGAAACCATGGAAGCAGTGAAGCAAGAGCCACCTGAAGCCAGCTCACATACTGGAAGCAGCATAAATGCTTTACAGCAACACTCTGCCTGGGCTGACTGGTCCTGCAGGGTGCATCTCACCTAATACACTAAAGAGTAATGTTTTGACATTTTTGGTTCAAAGCCTCAGTCCAAACAAGTCAATAAACCTCCAGACACAGTTTGGACACCACTACTATCCAAAATGCTTTATCATCTAAATAATTCCATCAGAAGAAATGTAATTCTATACATATACACAGTCTTCTCTTCATAGCATAGACGAAGCCAATACACGCCGAAGTCCCTCCTATCTGCATGATGTTTTCAAACCTGACTGGAAAAAATCTTGCCTTTTGTGCTCTCTCTGGTGCCCTTTGGCAACCTGCAATTGACATAGTCAATGATCGTTAGTCATGCAGATGCCCATAGTTAACTGATCACTGATGCCATGGGAAACAAAAATATACACATTGCTCCCCAACAGCAGAATGATGGGTTTGTCCTTTTGCTTCCTTTCTCCACTGTAATAGCTGCAACTCAGCATGACATCCACTCCGAAATCCCCCAGTGGCCAAGGCCGAGGCCATGCTGTGGTAAGAAATGTGTTGATTAGCCAACCAATTCCTACAGACTTACCGCCCAAACAGCTGCTGCTACATGGTACATATAACTAATGACATCTCCCTCTTCCCTTGATGAAGGGGCACTAGTCTGGGTCTCTCCCTTCTGCTCAGTTGTTAATTTCACAAAACCTTGTGGTATGTAAATATGTCTTTAACATTTATAAACATTTTTCAAATTTGGTTGAATTTGAGTGGTGAGTTTAAAAGCTTATTATGAGAAGACAAAAGATAGACAAGACACAAAATGCAAACATGTAAGCCTTGTTTTCTTAGAAAACTATCTAAAAATGGTCAACTGTACTACATAGTAAGTAACAATTTGCAATTATATAGCAAATTTTATTACAGGACATCAAAAGACTTTACAGATAATTAATCTTTAGAATATTCCTGAGTAGCATGATAGCCATCGTACAGATGAGTCAAAGAGAAGTTCAAGTTATGACTGTTTTAATGGAGTTCAGTGGCAAAACTGTCATTTGTCTAAAAAGGTTAAAATCCCCTTCAGAATCTTACAGTAAGAAAACAGAACAGCTGGGGAAAACAAT
The DNA here is from genome assembly GCF_036370855.1 of Dromaius novaehollandiae. NCBI lineage: Eukaryota > Metazoa > Chordata > Aves > Casuariiformes > Dromaiidae > Dromaius > Dromaius novaehollandiae. The sequence continues at coordinate 135,615,898 of NC_088099.1, forward strand.
AAAAATAACTGAATCACAGACTGAAAATTAAACACTACCAGTTTCTTTGATGAGTTATAATTATTCTCCTAAATCATATCCTAATAGTGGAATACAATCACTAGTCTTAATTTTTTCATTTTTCTTTCTTCTATGGAAAAAAAATAGTTTATTTTCTTGATGCAAAAATGATAGTCTGTAGATCTAATGGTTTAAAGGCAGGCATTTTCTTTATAAAAAATTACTTTTTAATAAAAAAGTCTAAGAAAATTAAATGTGATTTAATTCTGTCAGCAACTGCGTTGCCTTTAACAGGAGGTTAGTTGTGTGATTCACATCACAGACTTCTTCAGAGAGTTAGCAAAAGTACTTTACCTGCTTTACTGCTGATTAAAAGAACAACTTTGTCTAGTTCTCCCAGTTCAACAGCATCCATAGCAACTACAAATGACTGAAATAAATAAAATTATTTAGCATTACAATCTTAAACTATATTAAATGAGGCATATAGGGAGATTGGGAAAAAATGTATAGGAAGTACAAGAATGGATTAAAGGATACATGTTAAGGTGCTTTAAGACAGAGTACCTCATTGTCCTCTCCCTGCTGGACATTCTCCAATGACCAGAGAAGCGATCTGTCCCCTGTGTCACCATGAGTGCCATATATACATGCAGTGATATGAACTACATTTCTCTCCACCAGAATATTTCTAGAAAATACTGTTATATGATACGTAACCACTGCAATATCAAAAGGAAAGACATCTTGTTATTATCATGCCACCACCTTTCATAGCTATTTGATAATGTAAAATATACAGTTAGATGGAATTAAACAACATCACTTGACAGTGACAGTAAAATCCAAATTGTTTCCAAATTTTTCCTTAGTTTTGTCCTGTAAATACAAACACTGGTGGTGTTCACAACTTCATATTAAATCAGAGAAAAATATGCCCGTTTCATACCGCTTGTAACAGTATCACGTTATGAAAAAACTATTACAGTGATTTACCCTTTTTATTAAGAGGAAACACATAATGGATGAAATTTTAATACATCTCAGGCTCATCACTGACTTGTTGATGTTCAAAAAGATTAACTTTAGCTAGGTTAAGATTAACACTAGCTTATTTCCCTAGATAAGTTCCCCAGACTTCATCTGAGAGACAGAGAGAGAAGCTTCTTGCATGCAATTCACAGCACATAAGTTAAGTTGCTGTTTTGAACTGTATCTAATGGGGAGTATCTACTGACTATGGAGGGAGACCAGCAAGACAAGTCTACCTCAGCTGAAGTGATAACTCATGAATCTGTGCAGTGTGTGATTTATGCAATGGTTATAGTTATTTAGTTGAAGACAAGATGACAATATCTGAACATCAAAAGTAAATGCATTTACATTTTATCCATAGAACCAAATAATGTGAAAGTTCTGAATATTTACATTTTTAATCATCTACCTATTATCTCTTTTTTATTCCTACATACACCCTAGTAGAAGGGGATGAATCCTGACCTTGCAGAAGGCTTCTCTAGAAGTGGGTCAAAGCTTAGATCAGTAAGCCACCCATTCCAAACTAGACTGCTTGTGTAAAGAGATCACTTGCATCCTTTGAGAGCCAGAAGACAAAGCCCAGGTAAAGGGGATAACAGGCTGTTATTATCTTTTCACCTTTCGGATCTAATGATCACTGAAAATCCTGAGTTCAGTACAACAACCAACTTATATGAGCCTTGTCTCATTTCCCCAGCACCAGCAATAGGAGAGAGGCAGCAGACTCATGTTCTATGCCTACCAAAGTGGAGCAGCTGCATGGAAAGAAATCCGAGTGCTATAAAGATAAACATAACGGAATAGTTAGATATTTCCCAATTGGCTAACCTCTAAAACAGAAATATTCTGATACTTTCTAATTCCAAGGGGCCTACGTGATAGATTTAAACCTACAGCTAGGTTTAAAATGGAAAGCAAGAGCTGACACTGTCTATGACAACCAGGCATAGTATGGTAAGATGCAAGAGAAAAGAAGAAATACATGGACTGTATGGGATACAGTGAGTGGGTTATGTTAAAACCAGCAGGAATAATGAGGAAAGGAAACAATATATTTGGTAAGTGAAGCAGTGCCATCCAATGAGTAGGTCACTACACAGAACAAAGAAATCTGAGCAGTTTTATTTTCGGCTCTACCTCTGATTTGCTACTAGACCTCTTTTTATTTTACTTGACCTCTGTTTTGTCACAGTCTCCCAAATCTCAAACTTGAGAAGTGAGGCCTGACCAGCCCAAAATGGGAATGAAAAGACTGCATTTGGAAACTTGTGTCAAGGATCACTATGTCAGGGAGCAGGAAGAGCAGGACAGCTTCGCAAGGGGGATGAGCTGGGAGCCGAGGACAACCCCAGTGCAAGCAGTGCCCTCACTGACCAGGGCAGAGTCCTGCATCATCTGACCATAGCCGGCAGAGCAAGGTGCTGGTGACAGGGTCCATCGACAGTCTCATACATGGCAAGCAAAGAACCAGGGCTGGGGTCCATCCAGGGAGCCCAGCCAGGGGCAGAGAGAGATGGGGCTAGAGACTGGACGGGAAACAAGGCTATGACATAGATCCAAAGTCCATCCAGGAGACAGGGCCAGATACAGCCTAGAGACAGGCGCACCTACAGTGTAGCTCAGGCAGGGATCGAAGGCCCAGGCCTGATTTTAAACAGAGCCCAGGGGCCCAGGGCAGAAAGTGAGTGAATGCAGGTCCCAGGTGAGGCCTAATGCGCACTCACAGCCTTTGCATACCATAGTCAATTTGAGTTGAGTGAACTTTGGATTATACAATAAACAGACCTGGCAGAGTACATTGCACAAAGAGCAGCAATTGAAGCACACTAATGCAGGTAAGGGAAGAGGGCTGAAATGCTTAAACAGTGGTCTTTGGTTAGGAGGTGGGGTCACACCATCACAGGTGTGGGCAAAGAAGCTTTATCTCCATAGAATATTGAATAGATTGGAAAGGAGAAAGATGAAGGGAAATATCTTAAAAGAAGTGTCACAATAAGGATAATAAATATATGAATTTTATAATTCAATTAATTTTATAAAATTCATAATGGCTTCATGTGGCTCTATTTTAACTTCTATGGGACTAATCAGATATTTGAAAGTAGCATAATATATTTTTATTTAACCTCTTCACTATTTCATTGTCTTGCCTTTAAAGCTACAGTAATGCAAAATTTACCTTCTATACAACCCTGTGTGCGAGGGAAGGAGCACTGACTCATCCCTGGGGATCCCTGAGGTGTAAGCATCTCAGAGGAAGGTATTGTGAAGAGAAACTGATTATGCATATACTCAGTTGGAGGCCTCTCCCTATTAATACACCCAAAGACACATGCTGGCTGGTACACAGTCAGATCTCTGGGGTCTGCATTGTATTTTATCAGCTGTATTTTGATGGTGCCAATTAGCCATTAGTATATGATTCATTGCAATGCCAAGTACAAGATCAAAAAAAAAAAAAAAAAAGACAACTAAGAGATGAAATACTAAGGTACTCTATAAATGATACAATGCTGAGCTGTATCTGAAATTTAACAGCAAATGTCTCCTGGTTAAGATGATTATGATCAGCTGCTTTCCATTCCAATTAACACAATGCAGGTTCTGCTTTTAGCAGAAGAGAAGAGAAGAAGAAGAAGAAAACCAAGGAGAAAATAAATTATACTTAAAAAGCTGACAGAGAAGCAAAGCTCTTTTACACAATAAATTGCAAGTAACTTTGTGCATTCAGGATCACTTTGAACTCCATGCGTGCCACCTGCTGTGGCACGTGCTTAAAGCTCTCTTGGACATGAAATGGCAAAGATTTGGGGGAATGTGTTTCACACTGTCCTAGTTCTTTTGTTTGCTGTGATTACAAAATGTAGTTACAAATCCATCCTTGAAGACTTCCAAAACATACATGGAAACAAATAAATGCAAGAGATGAGTTTTGTTTGTTTGCTTTTTTACCTAAACACATAGGTAATATAATAGCTATTCCTTATTTGGTGACTTTTACCTCTAGGTCTCAAAGTATTTTACAAAGAAGGAAAATTTACCACCAAAAAAAGCAAAGAATAGGAAGTGATTTTTTTCAAAAAAGAGATCAGTTGCAAAGCAAGAGTCTGAACCAAGGTCATCAGGGTTCCAGCCTTGATGTCTATTTGTCATCCACACTGCATCATTCTCCCACTGTTTCTGTGTGCATGTACTTGTACCCATACATATATCCACATGCAATTGCGATCAGTCTTTGCAAGGGACACACTCATGTACTTATATTAATTTGAAGGTCCTCCTTGTTTCAATCTTGTGTATGGGAGGTGAAAGCCATTAAGTCCTATTCTGTATCCATACTATGCATTTTTTCTTGACAAGTGAGAATAGCAGCTCTAAACAATACAAAACCTAAAGCCTAAATACGAAATTTGTATTTTCCCTTGTAGTCAAAGTGTGCAAACCCCCCAACCCCTGTTAATTCTACTGAGATTACTTGTGTGCTTATGTTTACACACATGTAAACACTTCACTGAAACTGGGTCATAAGTTTTGACCTAAAGCCTACTGAGGCAGCTGATTTAACACCCACTTCAGCACATTTTGGTTGTACTGACTTATTCTTTACGCAAGTAACTTGCTTGTTTTCTGCATAAAACTCAAGCAGAAATGATTTTAGTCTTAAGTATCATAATTCGATCTTTTTATTAAATTGAGAACTGTTCTGTCAAACAATAATATTTCACAAGTGTCATATTGGAAAAGTATGGAAGATGCAGTTGATTTTAGGTGAAAGGGTTTCTTTTATCATGCTTAAGACGGCATATGTAAGAAAATCATTGAGCTAATTTTAACAGGCAAGTATTTGGAGTGTATAAATGTAATAACAAAGATGATGTTTATATGTCATTTTGAGCTATTTTTACCCAGAATCTTTGTTTAGAATGTGAAAACAAAAACATCACCTAATAGAAAATGAGTTACAAAAAATCACGCTGTTAATGTCAGTAAATATGAGCAGCTGAGGACTAAACAAAGGAGAATATAAATATTACAATATTGCAAGAAAGGAATATTTCTTAACGCTATTCAATGTAGCTTATAATAATGGTTGTGTACAATCAAATGAATATTGCATTTCACACTTTATGGTACAGAAATTAAGCTGAGTGGACAGGTTTTTCCCTCATACATTTTAAATTCTTATTCAGACTATACAAATCATTAAATAAAGACAATAAAATTTTCTGTTTTGATAACGGTTTTGGTTGTAATATTAGGACAAGTTAACCTGTTGGACCACTCTGCTACCTTAATGTAGATTTATACCTACCAGAAAGTGCTTCTTTTAATGGCCACTCTACAGGGAATTCAATCCATCTGTCTCCATTAAGAGAAAGAGGAAGAGTTTTATTTATAGTGAGACTAAAGGTATCCAGGGTTGATGTGTTCTGCATTTTAAAGTGATGAAAAGACAACTGGGATATGTTGTTTTCCAAACTCTGAAGTCCAAGTCTTACTTTATAAAGCATTCCCAAATCAGATGGTAAATGTATCTAGGAAGCAACAAAACAATGAGTTGGCATCCAGGCAGTGATATACAGACATATGCATAGCTACTTTATAGGAAGAGAGGGAGTCTTTTTACAAAGGGACCAGTACTGACCTAGGCCTATTTGCACTAATCCTGGTCTAAAATTCCCATTCAGTTCAAAGGCAGCAGAACTGGGTTGAATGTAAGCACTTTTGGAAATACTTGTTTTATACTCTTGGGGCATTCATTGTAATTATTCTATCAAATTTAAATTACATTCTACACTGACTTCTAAATGTGAATACTTAATGTTAATGCCATTTAAATTGATATGCATTATTAACTATGACTATTTGCTGACAAAAAAGAATATATTTGATCAATATGAACTTGAGAAAGCCAAATATTAAAAATGAAATCTGGTATGCAACTGAAAGTTTCTGTTCTGCTTTTCTTGAATATTTAAGGAATAACATTTGTGATATTTACAGCACATACATGATGATCTCTCTTTAAAAGGGAACTCAAAGAAAATGTAAATATAGTCAAATCTATATATTTTTTTACGTCATATGCTACTTGGTTTTTAGCCTGATGTTCCACTTTGTTTCCCATGGAAACCGGATCTGACTTGCCGTTGCTTCCATAAAAAACCATAACCAACTTGGAAATATTTTCTGTCAACTTTTCAAAGTCTTTTTTTGTTTCGTCCTCATGTTTCATGAAATAAATCCTCCATCTGCCTTCTGAACAAATAAAATACAGAAAATAAAAAGGAAAAAATGATTAAAAGATGTTCCTGATCTCATATGTTAACGAAGGCACCTGAAATAAAATTCGTAAGACATGTATCTTAGTCTACACAGATAGCATTATTATATAAGCAAGTACTTGCATATTAAGTAGATGCTTAGTTCATTTGGGTACTGACCAGCTCCCTAAGTATTTTGTAAGTTCTTACTATCAGAAAGGAGAAAATATCACCAGTAACAGCAAGCGTGATCACATAGTGTGATGAAAATATTTCCACATTATTATTTTAGAACTGATGAATGAGAAGTCAATGAAATGGCAGAAGCTCTACCTGATTTCATTTGTTCTTTTCCTAAAGGCCGGGCAGCAGTGCTCCTCCTCTCCTGAATTTCTAATTAAAAAAAAAGATTGAAGGCTAAATTAGTACTTTTGTAAAACAGTGTCTAAATGGTAATAATATCTGTATTCATCTCTGGTGAGGCAATTGGCTGAGTACTATATCATTCAGATTGAAGATTTAACTAGGAAGTGTAGAATATGATTTTCTACTTAGGCATCATCTCCTACATATCATTCTGTTTAACGGACTGATTCTAGAGCAAGCTCCATACTATGAAATGGTTGTAACATGAAGATTCAAGTATTTTTCATTTCAAAGCATTTCTGCTTCATTTGTACAATTTATACTCTGGATGAATCAGAACTAATTGGATGTTTTTAATGCCCATTTTAGGGGCTGATATTCCTCATACTGATAGCAGCTCTCATTGATTTCAATGGGACCTGGTATAGACCAAAACTTTTTCTAAACATTAGAAAAAGAGGACTGAACCAAAGATGGAAAGCCTTCTACTGACACCACAACCAAGTTTGGATTTGCCAATTCTTGCATAAAATATATATATATATATATATAAAAATATAAACACTTTCTTCAACCAAATCAATGCATTCTGGTCAAAACAGTCAAAAACATTTTTTATGAGTAAAAACATGTTATATAACCTTATATACACTAAATACTCCTATGTTTTGTTCAGGAATGTCCCTCCTACGAGGTAAAACAAAGCTCAAATTACTTGCTTCTGTGCAAGTAACAGCTTCTGTGCAAATAATAGCTTCAAAAACAAAGGAAATTTATTGCATTGATATTCTACTGAGTCTCAGTACTCAGTACGCTATCTTTTGGACAAACACCATCATGCCAATGCAGTGACGGTGAGAAAAGATGCCCTGGGTATTAGGAGGAAAAGAACTAGAATATTTGTTGTAATCTAAGGGCCCATCTATACTGTCTATTGATGGTCACAGTGGGCTTTGATTGACTCCATCTGGTTGGAGCGTGCTGTGGTTCCCTCCTGGCCTGCACACCAGATTTCCTTCATAGCGAAACCGCAGTGCAGGAGGGGGCAGTGCCCAGTCACATCTTGTCTTGACAAAGAGGATAGGCACAGACATCCGAACAGCTCTTCTGTAGGCTGATTACCCCCACAATGTTAGCCAAAAGCATGGCCAGCTTCTGGCAAAAGTTATCCTAACAGTGTGGCATAAATAATGTTAAACAGTTGTCTTGAATACAGTGGGGGCATTTTCTCCACTGCTTGAACATAGCTTGCCCTACTATTTACCTTACTTTTTTTATGCTAACAAGCCGTAGGTAGAAGTATTCAAAGCTTAAAAAAAGTATTTGCAATGGTATTCAAAAATATTATTTTGTCACAAGTGACAACATAGAAGTAAGACTTGGAGGGATAAGATTCATAAAGAGAATAAGCTAAATTTTTTGCCATGTATGCCACTGTAAATCTGGAGTAACAAAGCAGAAATTACCCCTGGCAAATAGAAGTTATTAAATAGTACTAAAAAAATAGTGTTCAGACACATTAACTCCCTTCATAATGACTATGTTCTATTGGAATATTTTAAACTATAACTTGTTTATAGAAGCAAATCACATTGCTGCATTCTGCAGTTTGGAATGGATTTCTTAGCAAATGATAGTTTGAAAATAATACTGACCTGTGGCATTCAGGGTTACTGAGGCAGATCTTTTTCCATCACGTTTGTCTTTTAGCCATGTTTGAGCCATAAAGACTGTTTCTGTCCCTGCAGTTGCTGGCTCTTTCACAATAATCTTCTCCAGAAGCCAGTCAGAGCCTTTCCCTTTTTCAACAACCATCCATTGCAGAGTCCCAACATCTACTGCTTCCACTTGAAAAACATCTACCTGAAAAATTCAGAATCAAAAAGACATGCCTATGGAAACAGAAATATGAAACTAAATTAACTGTCTATTTTGAAATATGAGAGGAAAATCAGGATTTTTTTTATTAATTCAATAAATACCAACAGCACCAGCGATGACAGATTTAAAGAAGCTAAACTTTGAATTAAGCAAGAGTCCCTTTGTGGTTTTGTAATTTACTGCTAAAACACCTATTCCCTACACGAATCAATTGATTGCTCATGCTCACTTCCTGAGAGAGTCTCCTTCCCAAATTTCTCATTTAATGATTTACAGAGATACCATTTTAAACGTCTCTTACTCTCTACAAAATAGACCCCCAGGGCTCCCTTTTGTGAGAGAAAATGCAGAGGATGAGAACAGCAGAAATGAAGACCACAGAATGGCATTCTATTCTCTTAGGAAAGAATGACAGGCTTCCTCCCAGATTTGAGTTAATACTTGTAGAATTAATTCTAATCAAATTAATTGAATTTTAGGAAAAAAATATCAGACCAAGTAATAAGTTTATATTAGTTCTACTATTCAACTGTCAGTTAAAAAGTCCACAATATTTTGAAAAATGTTGAGAACACTGAAGTAAGAACCCTAAAGAAAATGGTAAGACGTTATGCACTGAACATTTTTACAAATGAGATTTTGGCTGCTTGTGGATCTTACATCTATTCCCTCATTTGGAAAGCAGAGATTAATTTTTTGGCATAAAGACATGTTACACGTTTTGCTTTATAGATGTATGAATGATCATCTGATTTCTATTAGGGTTGATAATTCATAAAATCTAGTGTTATTTGTAATGGAGTTTCCAGCATGATTTAAAGATATAAAGATGGTTTTGAGGGGACTAGATAGCAATAACAATCAAAAACACTTGAGTCTCAAGAAGTCTGTTGCAACCTAATTCACTCTGAAGCTACGTAGTGAAAGCAACAGGGGAATAATCCTTATTCAAAAGATTATGCAAAGACTACACAAAGAAAAGCAGTTCTCTTTCTCCACCAGCCAAATGTCTGTACCTTCCCCGGGAGGGTTTTCCAAATGAAGAAAAAATGAAGGACCTGATCCAGCCTGACCAGGTTGCAGATTAATGAGACTCAGCATGACTTAAAATATTGAGCTGGAAATTTCAGATAACATACAGAAGCATCCATTAAAAAGAAAAAAAAAAGAGAAAAAATCTCCAGAAATGTAAAAAAATTATTGTTTTCAGCTATTTTTGATGGGTTACCTTCACCTATTTTTTCTTGCTTTTCATTAATATGTGTACATATATATGTGTGTGTGGGAATGATGCCTTTAATAGTTTCCTAAAAATAATCACCAACCTGTCATTGAATTAGTCAGTGGATTCTTCTAGATTGAAAAGTAGTGTTATTCAAAAGCTGCTATAATGCATCATCTAACCATCACCTCTGCATTAGGTCACATCTGTGTTATCACATGCAAGGAGAAAATAAGAGAAGCAAACTGACAATGATTTTAAGGAAAAAGTGTTAAACGGTTACTAGAATAGCTATACTTCCTTATGATGACTCAAGATAATCAGCTGATAAGTGAATTTTGACTGGCAAAAGCATACGGTGGAAATGAAGGTTAAGGTTCTCAGGATAATGATGTTCTTCAGCGGCAGAGTTAGTACATTATAAGGGCTGGAACTCTGGACAGAGTGCATAATTGAAGGGAAAGAGGCTCCTCTCTGCATTTTCCATGGTTAAATCAGAAAAGTAGCATTTAGCAATACAACAATTATAGTTGATTATCTGTTGTACTAATTTGATTTACCTTAATTATTAGATGAGTTTTGTCACTGATCTATTCTATCTTTAACTGGGTTGGTAAAGTTATAGATAGCATTATGCTGGCCTAAGCATATAATAGCTTGCTACACTTTTCAAATAAAAACATATTAAAAATACACAGGAATGGAACATGGGCCAGAACCACAGATAAACTCAAGTAAGAAACTTACAAACCCTGTCTTTGTTACGAAAGAAGTATTTTAAGTCTTAAGTTTAAGTTTAGTATTTTGTCATTGCAAATGTGTATGCTTATATTAATACAAAGTACATGAATTATTCCATTGGAAATGTATGAAGAAGTTTTTTTGCCAGATCAGAACACAGACTTTAAAAGAAAAGAGTTTTCCACAGGATGGCTAACTTACTGACACTATCATCACTGTCTCCAAAAAATCTGTAGTCCGTGAACCATTTTTAGAGAGGAAACAAAGTCAAGAATAAAGGAAAAATACAGACAATACCCTACAGACTTCTAGACTTGTGCTGTCTCTGGAAGTTGGATAGCTGGGTTTGACTTGCTCTAAACTTGAGAATCAATAAACTCCATTAAGCTAGAAAATCTTCACATGCATTAGCTGAAATATTTGTACACTACTCTCCCTAGTGTGCATGGTTCTGAAAGCACTTAATAGCTCAGGTGCAGCACGTACTATGGGTTATCCATAACCTGGATAATCCAGCCACAGATATCAGAAAGTTGAGTACACACCTGTAATTTATGAAATGTTTTCCAACTCATTTTTCCTCTGAAAAGCAGTATATTTTGGCTGAATAAACCTTTGTGAAAACTATGAAGTTCAGTTTGTATTAGACACACTATCTCATAATTTGCCGATGTGCAATCTTCACAGGACCATTTTAGAACATACAAAATCTCAGAAATCCATAGCTAAGTCTGCTAAATATTCAGCCATCTAATAAATTAGAAGTGGAAAAACAAGTAACTGGACTTGGAATTGTAAGACTTGCTGTAAACTCACCTCATAGACAAGATTACATTTTCTTTTTATGTGTACTTTTTAAAATTGTGTGGTGTGATGAGCTTTACCGTAGTCAAGAGACAAAACAAAAGAAAAAAATTGAACAGCAACTATAATTATTAGACCTAGATGAACAATTTGCCAGAGAACTTAACTGCCATATTTAATCCACTTTCTCTTCGTGAGCTGTCTGCAAAGAGAAAGATTATGACATATATTTCATTATAATTTTAAGAAACTGAATCGTTATTAATAATTTCATTAATATTTTTGTAGATTCATTTCAAACAATGGGTTACTCATAAATTATGGGAAGTATGAGAGCTGTTGACAGGTCTTGTATGTCACACAATACTCTATCTCCTAGCTGATTTATGGGTAGAAAAACAGACCTTTTTAGTCATTGGAGGCTTAATTCTTTTACAAAAAGAGAAATAAAGAGAAAATACACAGAAGATAGCTAAGTCTACAGAATATGGAACTTTTTTTTCCATTTTCCTCTCAGAAAAAAATGTTATCTTTTTTTTTTAGCTACTATTAGCAACTTTGGTTTGCATGGACAAAAGTCACATTAAAGCAATATATAAATAATAGCATATAAATTTGAAAATGTAAATAATATATATTATGTGCATATATAAAAATATATAAATATATATTGTTGACTTTAGCAGAATTTGTATTACATTTTCTCAGAATAGTCTTAAAACAATTTGTGCGTTTGTACTTTATTTTCATAACTAACACTGTTGGAGAAAGAAAGATATGTTAAAGATTGAGCAGCTGAGAACGACAATGGAGAGCCTGCATCATGCATTCTCTGTGACCTAGAGGAGTGCCTTTAGCAGAACCAGAATTTCTCAGATAAGCAAATAAACATTGAAAAATGCCTTAAAAACATGCATGCAAACAAACCAGACTTTCTTTAAAGTTTAATTTTTGTGAACTCCTTTTCAGATTTTCTTCAAATGTTTCTTTGTTTTCCTGGGATCCATGTCTGAGGATTTCTTTTGCTTCCATGACCCAATTTGTCTTTATTCAATGCTCTTCAATGTCAGCACTGGCAACATATCACTGTCTGTAGCAGTTGCAATAGCTCTTGTAACAGCAGAAGCATTTGAACAGTCACTATGCAATATTTACCTTTATAAATGCCAATCATTTTAGAGGTTCAGTATTTCAGACTTGATGGTTGGTTAATGACGATATTCCCAGCAGAACTGAAAATGGCAAGTCAAGACACACCATATGCTTAATTTCATCAACCTGTATGCACAAGTGATTTCCCATACTCCTGATGTTACTATCATTTTAATAGGCTTTCACTGGAAAAGGAGTTAAAGTGTCTAGATAAAGGACCTTTTCTATTAAGCTTTGCAAACTTACTGATTTACTGCCTGATTATTTTGATTTCACTCGTAGATCTGGAGAAACTCCACTGAAGTCAAAATGGTTTTACTACTGGGAGGCAAAATAAAAGCCCCTGTACACTGAGCCAGAATCACAAATAGAGTCTGAACATTCCTGTAGACAACTGAGAAAAATAACTTCTGCTGCTACCTCACTTCTCAGACTGTGGTCACATGGGCTGTTCCAACTGCCGCTGAACTTCCCCATCCCATCCCAATTGCTTGTCACCATCTAGTAATGGTGACCTTCTCCCAAACGGAAACTAATTGCCACCTTTTTAGCTATGCCAGCATAATCACGCAATGGGCTTCTCCCAGGCAAATTGTATCAAGATAGTCCAAGTAAAAATACCCAAACTATTAATGACATTAATAGTAAAACCAAAATAAACATTTGGACAAACTGAATGCATGTCACTATGCCAGCAGACTTAAAGGGCAGAAATATTGGGTGGTAAGCAGCAATAATGACAACCATTGGTAGTAATAACATCTTCACCCAGCTCAGCAGAAGGGTGAACAGCCCATCTGACTGTAACCTCACCATCTTCTATTCTGCCCTCTGTACAAATGCTTCATTTAAAACAGGATTTTCCACACATCTGAAAAAGCCAGTCCTGAACTTCCCCCTAAATTCACATATTTTTGCAAGCAAGTTTTTGTTTTATGCTAAATTCTCATCCAAAAATGGATTGTAAATGTTTATCTTTTAATGAAAAAATTAATTGAGTTTAAATTGCAATGAATGCATGATTAGAGCTTTCTGATCCCCTCCAATTATCATGGTTCATCCATCTTCAACAAGACTAGTGAAGAATAAATGAAATAATAGAGGCAGCAAAGAAACAAATACTACTTGCCCTAGAACTGATCTTATATTAACTTGCTTAGTATAAATGGCACAGAATCTTTTCAAAATAAGATTTGTGTTCATAGAACAGCAACAGGAATAAGAAAGACTAGTGAAACATTGTAATAATCAGTAGCTATGACCATTAACTAAGCCGTAAAAGACATTTCCATCAGACTTTAAGTAAAATACATTTAATAAAATGCAGAAGGACTGCTAGAAACCAATATCATCAATCACTCCACATCTGTAAACACTTGATATATTACACAAAGAAAAAAAAAAAGACAAATGTTAAAAAGATCACTGTGGGCAAATTCAAACCCATCCGGCTCTGATGCAGCCTGATTGTTGTTAATGTAATAATAGTAGTCCAAGTTGGAGATCTGGTTTGACTGTTCAAGAAAATAGGACTGATGTTATTTGCTTCTACTTCAGTAACCCATTTGATTGCATAACACTCTGACTTAGACACCAGAATCCAAAATTAAGTGACTCTCAGGTGGGCTCAAGTTGTCTGACTGAATGGCACAGTAAAATGGCTAACCAGTCGGTCTCCAAAAGTAGCTGCAAATGGAGAACACTCTCAAGCAGGTGTGCTGCACTGAGGCTAGTTCATAAGCCCATGCTATTTAATGTTTGCACCAGGTAACTGGAGGAAATTCCACCCCAGAGGTATCACTGGGACGGTACAGGGCTCAGATATTTTCTGCTGTCCCAGAATTATATCAACCTTTAACCATGCTCTTTCTTTCTGCTTTTCTCCTCACAGTTTCTGACAGCCTCCACCGGTCTTGCCTTCACTATGATGGCATTCCATATTTTCCTAGCTTACATCTGAATAATCCTTCTGCTGGATGACCAGGCCATCTTACTACTCATTTCTGCACTACAATACCTTGGCCAGCAGCCTATCCCTGTGATTAATACATTTGGGTCAATAGCATTTTGCAATTATTTAATCATCATGTCAGATATGCTTTCCAAGAGAGAGAGTTTTATCAGCAGTAACAGAACAGTAGTGTCCTAGATGTGATGTGATATGGGCATTGCAGACAAATGGTGACTTCTTAATAGTGGCCACAACACATTGTCCCACATTCTGGCCACATTTAGTGTATTCTGTCACATTTTTTTTTTCTGAAGTAATCTTTAAAATTACCAATGCTTAATCTGTAAGCAAGTACTGAAACCGAACACCAGCAGTCACCTCTTACTGACAATTTTTGTATGTGCTGCAGTTACCATGGTACCAACCTGAGCAGCTGATGTCTAAATATAGGGCAGGATAAAGAATTTCTCTTTCCAACAACTAATAGAATGAAGTAAAAATTCCCAGAGATTTTACTGTTTCAATAATTTAGAGTACTTAAAATACCAGCCATTTTCATCATACAGAGATTAAAATTCTTAAATATTACTCATAACATATCCAGTGTAGTTTACCATTTTTGATGGAACTGATCTGAAAAAAAGCCACATTCTCAAATAGGAAATTTGTGGCTAACTCACAGCCATATGACAGTACACACAACAAGTCCATCAAAGACCATATAAAAAATGCACAAAGGACTTTAACTGTGAAGTGGTGAGCACTGGAGGGAATATGGAGGTATTGTAAGATGGAGACGATTTTATACAACTGGGCCCTGATTATTACAAAATACTTGGTTGAAGACTGTGTTTGTAGTTGGAAGCATCTATCAGAGTTAGACTGATTCATATGAATCATACGTTTGAATAAATAGTACTAGGAATTCGTAAAACCTAAACTGCAGAAAGAAGTGCACTGAGATTGCTCTGCCTACCCTGGTAGCTTTTAGGAAAACATCAAACATGGCATCAATATCAGACCAACTAGAAAGAATGCAGTTCTTGCAGCACTGGTGCTTGCATCATTTATCTGAGATATCACTAGAAACCTGGCTTTCTCAGTGATTGTGGTACTTCCTCCAGCATGGGGTGAGCTACAGGGAGCTGACCGGTGAAGGGATCATTTCATGCACATCAGTTTATCTGCCAGTTCTAAATGGCTTCACAGGTGTAAGGACTTTGGAAAGACACAAAGGCCACTTTTCAGATATAAAAAGCTAATTCAATCTTTTCCTATCATGTAACCCAGCTCATGTAAATAAAAACCTGCTAAATGAGAAGAATGTATTTCAAATCTACTGCAAAGTCCCCAGACTATTTAAATATTTCCATGCATTTCTGCATTGCTAAGATGTTGTTTGCAGCAGTGCGGATGTTCTGTGAGACTAAAACCATATTTTGACGTGATTTCTAACAGCAACACTGTTCCAGTTCACTAGTTGTTACTGTATAGTCGACAGAAAAATTATTGCACGGAAAAGCACATTCTAAAATGTCAGAACAACTGTGAAGATTCAGAATGCAAATTCCATGTCTGTTATAATCCAAAATCCCCCAAACCACCAAGTCCAGATTCTCTGACTGCAGGGGTGCTCAGCACAATATGGGATTGGGCTGGTATAGAAAGAGGCACTCGACACTTGAGAGTCTCTTTAGAGATGAAGCAAAGAAAACATTGGGAAATATCCAAAACATGCCTTGAACGAAATGTTGCTGGAAAGGCAGGAGTCTTGCTTGCAGAATCAATTTACTTTTCATTGATTAACCAAGTATTTTTATTTTATTTTCACTGGACAAGGAGCAAATCAAGACTTTTCTATGCTTTTCTATTACTTTGCCAGAAGCAATTTCATTTGTATTAAATTAATTTTACTCAATGAGACCAAAAGGAATGCTCAAAAATGCAGTAACTCAGACACAGTTTATCTATAAACCATAATTTCAATTTCAAAACTAAGGAAGACAGTTGTGCCTTTTCAAAACTGAGTATACTCATCCACAAGTATTTAGTATCTTCAAAAACAGAGATTTAAAGTCTCTCCATTCTCTTATGAATAATAATTTCAAATGGGTCAAATCTAGCAAGGTAATGATCCCCTCCAACTCCTGTTGAATTCACAGGACTGGGGATAGTTAGGTGAGATTCTCCTAATCTCACATATCATGTCTCTGCTTTGGTTATCAGCACAAGCTGGTCTGCAAGCTGACCTCCTTAGAGAAACTCTGTTTTTTAGGGAGGCTGATACCAGCAGAAGGAAATAGTTTACTGCATGATATTTAGAAATCAAATGCAGGGAGGAGTTAGAATATCACAGTCAGTATTCACTGAGCTTTCAAGAAGGTACAAGAGTGTATGCATTATAAGAAAGATAGGTAACTGTCTATTGTAAAATATGCTCAGCACTTCTGGTTATGAGACGCTCATTTTCATTTTGGTAAACTCTATCCAAACTGAAATTTTCTGTACCAAATGTTGGTCTCAGAATCTTTTTTTTAAATTGTTTTAAACTCAAATTTTATTTTAAAATAAAGATCTGCAGAAAATACAAACACATTGTTTATTACATGTTTAAAAAATCTAGTACTTCTTTATCTGAAAATTTCACTCCTCCTATCCAGGGCTTCCAACAGGGACTAGGTTTTGTGTCAAAGACATGCTTTTTGCTGTAAATCTTCCTCCATTTCTGCAGCAGTTTTAGTAGCTAAATTCCCTCAAATTTCTGTTTGTATTGACTATGCTACAGGCAAATGCCTCTCTGGCAGCCATGTTGGTCTTTGGCTGGTCTACATCTATGAGCAGGGAGATTCTTTCCCCTGTGCAGTGAATGATTTTCTTGATAGACTGAAGAAAACTATGGAGGGTAGTACCTGATTGTCTGCAGGGCACAAGAGCCGGACCCAGGGGTGGACTGACAGAGGAAAGGCTGAAGGCAGGGAAAGAAGCCTTACCCTGAAGAATGGCATGGGAAAAATGAATAATTAATGGCAATGGAGTCTCTTCATTGCTCTATTGTCAGGAAATACCCAGGAAAACCACTGTCGTGTAATCGAAGACCTTCAATACTGGCAAAATGGAACCTAGAAGTGCTTGATATTGTCATTTTATTCCTTTATCAGTATTGTTAGCATAAGCTGCATAAACATCAGTTTATTTTACATAAGATACAGATATGCACATCCATATACACTTAAAAATACAGGACATTGCAAGCTAGACTTCAGAGACTCTATCATACTTTCATTAAGTCCACATGAATTAGAAAAATATCATACAGAAATGATAAGCTTACCTTTCCTTTAGTGAAATGATCATCTCCTTTTCTTACTAATTTTCTTCTGCCTGTATCTCCCAAAAGACCTTGCAGCATGACATACACATCTGCATCTGTTCCTGACCCAGGGGATACTCCCGTAGTGATATAGAGAATATAGTTTTTCACTTTTGGAAAAAAAGAATGAAAGATGTACTAAAGCTTAACCAGTAAAAGAAAATGTTAAGAAGCTTAATTAGCAAACAAAATACGTTATTCTATAAATTACTATTATATTTTCATTTTAATTCCTACCTAACGAGATCAAAGGGCAAATAAAATTACAATGCTTAGAAAAGCACATAGAAGCACTGTAATTAAAATTTAAGAATCACTGTAATTAGAAATAACAAGATAAACAGTTTGCGAGTGGGCCTGAAACACAGGGAAAAAGAAAAAAAGAATAAGATAATGAACACATCACCAGTTGTTACAAAAACATGTAAATAATACTCTACCACACACTTGTATGTATTTAAATATATAACACTCCTACGAAATGTCTCCTAAGGTATGGATGACACTAAACCATTCAAAATGCACAGCTCTGTTCTGAGCCTCACTGGATTCAACTGAAACTGAGCTCAGCTAGAAAGAGGGCAACTTTTATATTTCCTCTGGATCATAGTCCAGCCAGTGGCTGGCTGCTCTACACTGTACTAGTTCAGCTATTTGCTTCAGCAGGAGATTTCAAGAACAGTTGTGTATTATCTGACAACTTATTATAATTCCTCATTTGGGCATTTCTTGACTGACTGTTTATGTTAATTACTCATTTGCACTCCCAGAGAATTGCATAAGACACTGGTGATCTGGCCCCGAAAGAAAGAAAGAAGCAACATCCCGAAAACATTCCATTGAAAAGGTAAAGATTACGGGGAGGAGGTAGAGAAAACAATATCTGTCCTCAGGCTAAATGCTCCTCAGAAACAGGAAAAGCATTCCTAAAGTTTTTAACACCTGTGCTCTTTTAGAAAAAAAAGTGAAAGTGCTTAAAAGGCAAGGTGCCTTTTCAGGGAATACCACAGCAACACTCTTCAGTTCATATTCATGGAGCTTCTGTCCAAGTGTCTTTCTTGAGGCTAGCTACAGAAACCTAGGGAAAAAGGCATGCAATATACTGACTACTTGGACTACTAAACGCAACCCTTAAATTGCTGGGAAACACTTAAAGGGGACTGGAATATTGTCACGGTAGAATATCCATTTCAGGCAAGAGCTGCTGCATTCTTCACTAACTTTGGCTATGAATTTTCTTAAGGTACACAGAGCAAACTAAAACAATCTAGCCTTGAGATGATGAAGACACAACTCATATGAAGGCGTTTTAAGATATTTTACCACTAAATCACAGGATAAGAATGCCTGAAATTCTAGGAACACAAACATATAAGTTTCTGGTGTTAGGGGCCATGGATCTCTTTCTTATCTGAAATTACACTATGAGACTTATTTCCTTTGGATTTCCTTTGTTTCCTCTGGGAGAGAACTACATAATATAAAGAAAAAGCTGAACTCTGAGTACTGCTCAAAACCCTTTTAACATTTTCAGTGCTGTATGCTTGCTCTTTTACATGTGACGAAATGGTATCATTCAGACTTGGAGTGCAAAACGCCCAACTAAATACACAGACTGAGAGTTTTTTAAACAGTTGAGTGGACTGCACCTAGCCATGCATCACTGGTTAAAATGAATAGAATGTATCTCCTAAATCCTTTGGACTGTTCTGAAAGTCTTAGCCTTCATCATTGACTAAATTTTTCCAGTGTTTCTGATTTGCAACAAACCTGCTGGAAAAGGAAAACCAGCTGTGAGAACTGGAAGCTCTGCCACTGTTAATCCTTCATCATCTGCAAAGTTGTGAGAAAAGGGAAATTCTAGAATATTTTTACTTTCTCTGTGTTGAAGCTTTACCTAAATAGAGAACAAAAAGAAATAGTTGTAGTGTCTGTGTCTTGGGCTCTAATACAAACTATAGCAAGGGAACATGCTACTACTCACAGATGAGAGAGAACATGCAGTCTCAATAATACAGTGGAAGAGGAAATACATTATTCTAAAATGTTTTTTCAAAGCAGTCTGTTAAAAGGAATGGAATAGAAATTTTCCCAATTAAAATTAATTAAAATGTCAACATAATTGCTGTAGAGATTGCTGTAGGGGGGATAATGTTTTGGAAAGGTTCCTTTATGTAACCTATTCATCCAGTATACGAGTGAAAAAGAAGTGCTGATATGGCCCTTTCAGGTTTTCAGAAATGTTAGTGTGCCATAACTTTTTTCAGTGCTGAATGTTTTCTCATTCAGAGTAGCTGGAGAAAAAAAAATTAAGTGCTTCTGGGAAAAGTTGAAAAATAGAAATCAAGCATGTTTTTGTGACATGTATATCATCTGTACAAATGTATCATGTATATATTGATTATATTATTGAATATTTTGAATGCCTAAAAATACTGTACATAAAGTGACAAAAGGATGATACTGAGCAAGGTGGCTAAGTCTCTCTATCAGGAAACTAATTTTAACAATGAGGCTTCTTGCACTATGGAACTGCCACCTACACTAAGAGACAGAAGTTAACTATCCTCTAAACTACTTAAAGTTAAACCAAAGTATTTAAGATTATGTTGCAGGACAGAACCGTCCTTTGAATAGGGCACAGAAAAGACCTACTCATTCATTTCTTCATGATACTACCTTTTAAAAACGACCAAACATTTAACCTGGTAAGTTCACCGTATTTGGTTAGCAATTCTCATTGGTAGATGGCAGGATTATTTTTGTCTTCAAAGAACTCCTATTACTGTTTCATGATGACAGATATATTGAAAAGAATTTTTAAAATGAAGTAGAAAGTATAGTGCAAAGTTAATGCCATTTCTCTTTCATACTAACATCTACTTTCCTGAAGTTTCTTGAAAATCAGATTTCATTTACTGTGTTACATTTCTTCAAGAACAGAAAGCGGCAAGAATAAAGATGTTCTTATCTCTGAGCTATTACATTCCCCGGAAATAAAGCATATCTTACATTTTTTTGCCCTGGACAGTCTGTTATAATGGTTTCAATTTCCTCAAAAACATCATGAGAATTATCTTGCAGTGATGGTTATAAAAGTGAATTCTGAATCTAAATATGGAATTCAACCAATTGAAGCACCTGCATTTACATGTGATAGAAAGGGTAAATCTCAACGAAGTCTGGTCGTTTAAAATCAAAATAAAACAGCATAGAAATGACCATCCTGGTTCAGACCAGCAGTGTAAATAGATTGCTAACCTGTCTTTGATAATAGATATTATCCCCAACCTAGATGTTTCATACAAGGATTCAATCAGTCCTGCTATGGAATCTATGGAACAATGGGGGAATATATATCACAAAGCAGAAAACATTATATTTCTTTCGCTTTTTAATCCTACCTAATGTAAATGTGGATATTTCCTCTATCTATATAAATGATGGTGATTTTTTTCTAATTCAGCATTGAGTCATTGCTATGACCTAATGAAGTAAAGCAGGCTAATAGATGTCATTGTTTGCAAGTGCCAAGTTTCTGTCACATTTCACTGTGATCCACTGTCTCCTACAGTCTTCAAGAAGCAGTCTTAATTTTATCAATAGATTGGTTACTAAGGAATATTTTATCTGGCTAGGAAGACAAAATTAACAACCTGCCTACCAGTCAAATGTCAGGGGGTTCACCTTTGTATTTAATAGTGTGTATGAGAGATGAAAATTAATTTTTTCTCCAATTTTTAATGAGAAAAAAATACAAACATCAAGGGGAAAAGTATAGCTGCAATTTGAAAAAAGATGATTCTTTCCCTTAGACTTCTTTTCATTTTGCCAGTATAAGAGGATAAAGATATTTTTTGTATAGTAAAGTGCCACAGCAATTTCGGTGTGATGTCAGATTTTAGCTTCAGCATCTTGGACATCAAAAGAAAAATTGTCACTTTTGCTGTTCACTTCTTTTTTTCACATGCCAACTTAAATGGCAGATATTTTCATCAAAAGACATTTCTAGTGTCTCACTTAATTATTTGCCTTGGATCACTGGGTCCGCAACATGCAACAGCCAATTTAGAATTAGGTAAATACTGCCATGCATGCCAGTGGCTACAGTTCTGAAAAGAGACCTCTGGATATGCTATAGATAATGGCACATCTGTGTATATGCCCTCCAGAAATCCACTTACAAGACTTACAAGATTTTTGTTATTTAAAGCTATTCTAGTAAGTTTTTTTGAGCACTCTCTGAAGTTAGCACACCATAAGCGTTACCAGATCTGGTTAATTTTGTAAATTAAATATTATGTAATTTCAAATAGAAACTGGATGTAATAACTATAGAATATGAAAAAACAGAATTTTACAATAAATACATAATCTATAATAATTTCTTTTTTTTTTTTTTTTACCTCACGGCAATGCCAAGTTTCTCCTTCTCCAGCTTCTTCAATTCCTAGGCGAACTTTGCATATTGTATCGAATTTCTTATTTAGTTCGATTGAAGTCTCATAAATCTGATTTTTTTTAAGAGATCCTTTGGGAAATGTGACTGAAGTACAGGTACCTTTTTCACCACATACAGTTAGAGACATTTTAGGACTTATGGAACTAGAAGAAACATCACTAGTCGTGACAAGTACATCCCAAGTTCCTGTTGAAGCCAAACAGTAGAAAATAATTAATGGGTCAGCTGAATACCCAAAATAATACAGGAATTAGTAACAGGGTGAGTTAGTGAGCGACTAGAAACTCAATCCTACCTTTGCATTGAGGTAGAATCTTGAAATATAATAGATTCACTGATTATCACTGATTTAGTACACACACAGAGAAACAGCTCTGGATGCTGGCCTTTTTGTAGTGATAGTTGATCCTTTAAAGATGAACCAGTCTGGTATGACCATGCACATAAGACAGCCTGTTACGTGTTAGAAACTTATGACGAGCCATGGCATTTCACTGATTTCTTTCCCCTCATAAATGTTTTATCAAATGATTTTAATTTTTTTTTTGATCTATCACCACTCAAATGCAGCATATTTTCTACTAGATACTACCCACTATCAGGTTTGCTTTTTTTTTTAATTTCAACTATTTGAGGAGCTATTTGAACTAGAATGTTAAAATTCGCTATAAATATTCTTTAACAAGGTGCTGATGAGATAAACTGGTTTAAAACTTGAAATGTGATATTTTTATCACATAAACCAAAACTATCTCTCCAGTAAAGTATAAAACTTTATTCATTTGTTCTGTAAAGAAGATGTTTAGTGAGAGATTAAAAATAATTCTATATGATACTTCACAGATTTTCCTGCTTTAGGAACACAGAAAACACCCAAACCAGCAGTTTTACTTTATAAGAAAAATGGAAAATTACATTGAAAAGGAATAGCAATTAGTGTTCAAACTAAAGGTCTGATTTGAAGCACTTGGTCTTTTTGAAACTCTAGCTGAATTGACAGTCATCATAAGGACCGCAGACTCAGACTAGGCAGACTCCTGAGTAATGTCTGTGATTCTATAATGAACAGAGATGCTAATGTGTTCAGTTAAACTTCCAATCAGCAAGACATTTTGGAGGATCGGAAACCTGCACCCATCAAGAAATCTCACTGACTAAACTGGTTTTAACATGTTCACTCATGGTAACAGAATATATGGAATTCTTAGGGCTCATCAAGACCATGATTTCCATTTAAAAAGTCATGACTTCTACAAGGAGGTTTTTATCACGTGGGCTGGTGCAGAATTGAGCACAACTGATTTTTATTAAGATAACCAAGCTGTGCTTATGCCAAGCAAGCCAAAGGTTGGTTTTAATAATTTCAAATAGTTGTTTTGTAAAATAAAGGATATTTTACTTGAAGTAATGCATATTGTG
Organism: Dromaius novaehollandiae; assembly: GCF_036370855.1. Classification (NCBI taxonomy): domain Eukaryota; kingdom Metazoa; phylum Chordata; class Aves; order Casuariiformes; family Dromaiidae; genus Dromaius; species Dromaius novaehollandiae. The sequence continues at coordinate 135,639,568 of NC_088099.1, forward strand.
ATTTTCTGAGTGTATTTCCATATTTCTCTTGCTAAGTCCAGCTTTCTAACCACAACAGGCAAATCTTTATCTTCTGGTGTAAATTACTGCAAATAAAGCGTTATTACTTTACAGCAGCTGAAGATCCATACTATGAATTCAGGATTTCAAGAGGGCAAAAAACTGGCATTCACATTCCTTAAAATGATGTAAAATAGCTTCAGAGGTTATGACTTCATGGCTAATCAAAAATAGCTACCATTTTCATGTTTATAGCATTAAAAATAAACGAAAAGAATATCCATGAAAAAAACGGAAGTGAAGTGAAAATTCACCATATTCCAGGTGACATAATCCAAGATATTTTAGCCTTTTAGTGCTGAAATAGCCTTTAAACTTTCAATGGATAGTTGCCTAGGAACACAGCTTGGAAGCATTATCTCTATTGGATCATAAAGCCCAATTCTCTGCTACTATGTGTTAACTATATCATATAATCCCTTTCATAAATTTGTCAAGATTTAGTTTGAAAGAAGATAGATTAAGCTTCTTGACTTCTCTTCAGTCGAGTTGAAAAGACAGCAATCCTAAAAATTCATTCTCTCTTGCTTAGAAATCTTTTAATTTTCACAGAATGTCATTAATGGACTGCTGAAACATCTATTTTTATTTAACTTTGTCCGTTAGTGTGGAGAATGGTACTAAATGCAGTTTTGTCTCGACATTGCTGCTGCTGCTGCAGAGCCGCCACTGCCAAGGTGTGTCGGGCAATGCCACACCGGCGCCCCCGGGAGCCGTCTGCGAGGTAAACAGCCTCGTGCACCTGCACCGGGGAAAAGGGCGAGAAAAGGGCAGAAGGCCGCCTCTAGGGGAACAGCACGTCTGGCACGAACCGCACGTACTCATTTGCCATCTGCACATGAGCAGGAGACCCCCAGGTGCCCCCAGCCCGTTTCTGGAAGGTTCCGAGAGGGCGGACTGCGCATGACAGCTAATCTGCATGGGGAGTGAGGCAGCACCTCCCAGAGGCAGGGCAGGAACCTATAAAAACTGCAGACGGGGTGACTGGGGGGGCTTGTTTGCGACGACTGAAGATCTCAGGTGGAGTCAGTGGAACACCATTGGACTCGGAGTGGCGGTAGCTAATTTCCTTTCTCTTTTGCCAACTTTCTCTATCTTTTCCCCTTACCCATGTTCCCCTCTCCCCTTCGCCTTTCCCCACCTTTTCTCCCCACTGTGTTGTAAATAAAGGTAAAAGGTTGTACGACATTTGACCGGTTTTAGGGTCTTAATCTCGTCTTTGGGAGTAAGGGATTGTAATGAAAACTTCCCGATATTGGATTGGGACAGTTAGGTTAAGTAAGTCTTTTTCCTCCTTGATGTATAAGCCCCCATTAATTTAATGGATCATAACTACATGCATTTTCAGCCTTTAATTTGCTAGTCTACTTATGCCAAGCATTTTCAATACAGTCTCCCAAGGAAGATTTGCCACATCCCTGATCAGCATCTTACATCTTCTTTACAACTGTTCCAGTATGAACAAGGCCTTTTGGACACAAGTGATCAGAATTGTACATAGCACTCCAGATGAAATACCGCTGTTTCTTTGTACAGAGATAATAATAGCATTATTCTCTGTCTTTGCTGATAATGCTTCAAGATATGTATGGTTACAATTGCTTTACTTATAACTCCATCACATTGCTTTCTCAATATTACCCTGTGATCACATAAGAAACCCAGATATTTCTTCTACTCATTTCCTGCTGATGAACTCTTATAGCAGAAATAATTACAAGGCATGGTGATACAGAGCCAATACATTTTTTAGATTCTTATGTACTACTTAGGTTCCTAATTTCCAAATGAAATCAATGGAAATTAGGAACCTGTACAAGCATTAAGACCTTCAATACTTAGTAGGATTTGGTCCTAATTGTGTTCAAGCTTTTCGCTACAGAACTCTATCCCAATGCTTTTCTTCCAGTTCTCAAAGTCTTTGAGCTTATCATGCAACTTCCTAATACTCCTAATAATATTCCTTGACTTGTTAGCATCAACAAATTTCATTAGTATGTCCATTCTCCCTTTTCCAGCTCATTAGAATTTTTTCTATTACTGCTACTTTCTAATTATTACCTAATAGTTTCTCATTAAGCAAATAAAATTCAGCATTGAAATTTAGACAGATAGATGACATTACATATCGACTTTGCTTGACAATCTATCTTTAGCAAACTCAAGATACATTTCTTCTCATTTCCTACTACCTCTGTTATCTTAACTATTCTTTTGTTTGAAGCGTGTTCTAAAAATTTGCATATGATTGATTACTAGGTCTATAGTCATCTATATTATGCTTTCCATTTTTTAAAAATAGGTATTGCATTTGCTGTTTTCAAGTCATACCTTTTGTCTTCACAAAATTATTTCCTTGCTGCCAGCTGTGCTATTTCATTTCCCAGTTCTTCCATATTCTTTCAATACAGAGACTCATTTGGTTGACACTGTTGGAGTGCATGAAGCTCTCAAAGTGCCATTTGCATTTCAGATCTGGTGATTTCCAATAGCCTCATTCCCATTAGTAACTTTGGTTTTGCTTCCCTTGCCAACATTATGGTCCTCAATGGAAACAAAGTGTTCAAATTGTTTAGGGATTTTACCTACTTCACCTTTAGTCTCTGCTGTATTGTTCCTGCATAGTCACACATCTTTCCTTGTTCACATGTTTTGTTTACTTTATAAGTAAATGGTTGAAGAGCCTTGCTATTTGTTTTAATTCTCTTTTAAAGTCTGACTCAGCTTGACATTTAGCAATTGTATCTACTGTATCCTTACGCTTTCTGACCTCTAAGGTGTAGTGCTCTTTGCTGATCAGTCTTTTTTTCTATTCCTTGTAGGCTCTGTGTTTACTTGTAATATTCTTTCTGAAGTTATTATATATCAAGAGCAGAACTGATTTTGAATAGATAAAGAACTGAATATTACTAATCATAGGTTTTAGAAAATATTAGCAAGCCTGAACTCAAAATTTTGGGGACTATGTGTCTGTGGGAAGCGGAGGAAGGAGAATATTGTTACATAGCTACATTCAGATACTAGTTAAGGTTTACAAATAAGGAGGCAAGTTTTCTCACACTTTTTATATTACTAGCTAAGAAAGACAGATTCTGCCCAACCTTAAGCTGATGCTCTGAGTTAACCTCAGGAGAAGCCTGCCTCATTCTGTGGATACATATGGCACATAGGAGACTAATTTTTTAGAGACTGGGAATTTTTGCAATGACACAATATAGGTATTTCTTATTTTAAAATTGTGACTATTTTGATGAATTTAGCTCAAAACCACTGATCCTATGCTCATAGTTCCATGCTATGCTTCTGTTGTCTCAGCAACATTATTTTTATATCCCATTAGATGTCACAAAATATCTGCTACTGGACCAAGAATAGGTAGCTAAATAAGAGAATACATACTATTACCTGTGTCTGCAATTATGTATAATATGAAACTCTCAAAGCATAAAACGGAATATCCGTGAGCATATAAATTAATGAAGATCAATTTACAAAATTGCTGATTTAGGTTAGACAACTTCAGATTAGTTGATTCAAATTCAATTAGTTAATTCTAATTCAAATTTCATAAGTTGATCTAAAACAACATTTTACGTCTTCAAAAAGGACATGTGAGACAGCTAGGAAAACCAGTGCTATGGCAAAGAATAGAAGACTTGACGTGTTCACTAAGTCATTTCTGAGTTTTGGTTCTCTTTTTCTTTAAATATTTTGAATAGAATATTGGGTTCTGGTCAAGAAAGTGTTTGCAAGAACTCATGCCATTGATGTAAGTAAAAAAGAAAACTGCAAATAAAAGCAAGTGCTTTTTGCAAACGTGAACATACGGGAAAAATTCATTCTGCTAAAAGAAGAGTTTTTGTATCTCTTCTTGTGATTTCATCACTGCTGCAGGAGCCTTCTGCTCTGCATTGACTGCCATATGGAGCAACCTACCTCTTTCTGCTTCATCTTTTTACAAGCCTCAACTAAAAATGTACTTTCTTCATTGCCTCCATTGCTTAATGCTAGCCTTTCTTCTCTGAACATTTTAACTGTATTTACCAGCTTTGGAAAGTGTTTGGAGAGACAGTTTGCGTGAAAGATGCTATTCACATCTAAGCTATATTTCTGTATGGTTGTTTTAGTCTTAAACATAACCTGAAAAAATAATACAAATTACAATTAAAACAAAAGCCTGGTTGAGCTTTGATGATTGTAGACCTTACCATGAATCTTTCCTGTCAACATCCCATTCCTGACTTTTCCAAGAAGTCTCAGCATTCGTTCCATCTGTGTATCACCAACTCCGCTGTCTAACCATTGCCGGCATAAAAACACATACTGGCCATCAGTCTTGCCTGATTCATGGATGAGAATTTGGTCCAGATACCATCCAGCTCCATAACCCACATTACTGTGCTCAACAAGTACCTGGCTTAAGAGTCCAAGGTCTATTGCTCTCAATTCAGACATACTAACCTGAGAAAGTAAAGGCAAAATGAATAGCATAAAACTGATTAACCCATTGCTTTTAAAAACATCTTCAGCAAGATTATATTTGGAAAGACAGATTCCTTTGAGTCTGAAGTATCCTTTTCTTCCTGATAGCAAAGATAGATACCACAGGCTGACATTCATATTTGGAAACCTTATCATTCATAAAATATGTGGGTCCTTGAATACGTACATGTTCCCTTGCTCATTATCGCTGCATCTCAGGTGCTATTACAAAAAACATCCTAAAGAAGTTTGGGTGGAAAGACACCTCAGATCATTAATTTACTTGCAGAAGTCTCATGAAAGTTGTAGCAAGGCTCTGTAGCCTTTGCTTTATCAATCCCATGTAACTGAACCAGAGAGAATGCTAGAAATGTCAGAACACCTGGTAAAAGGAACTTTGGTTTAAAAAAAGGCACTATATTTTTAAACCATTTAAAAAATCTTTTATATTCTAAGTCCATTTTTTTTTCAGATGGGAAATGTATTACTCAACTCTGAACAGAAATACTGACACTGTTGATGACTATGCAAACAAAGGATGATACTGCCATTAGAAAGTATATCTAAGGCTGTGCATACATACAGGCAAGAACTGATGTGCTCTTCAGATGTAAATTGACATCTGTTTAAATATTCCTACGGCTACCAGTAAACAAAAGCTAAATGGCAACTGCACAAGTGCATGTTGGGATGAATAAATTATGTGAGTGAGAGAATGAATGTGTTCTGTGCAAGAGAGAATATGAGTGAGTGGGCAGATACATGGGCATGTGTGTGGGTGACATTAAAAAAAAACAGATGGATAGTAGAAACAGACGCTGTAATTTTTATTTGTTGCCAACCAATTTGCCACCAGGCAAGAAAAAGCATGAGGACCAGAAAGCAACAAAAGAAGAGATGATTTTTAAAAAGAATTATGTCATCTGCTCTGTTCCCCCATCTGTGTGGCACTATTCTCTACAATGCGCTCAGAAAAAGAAAACATCAGAGTTATTATTCCTCTCACAGCCTTAGGACTTCCAGCATTCTTACCTTGACATATCCATGATCTCCCCAAACAGTTACCATGGCAAGTTACAGCCCTTCATGTAATTCATAAGCAGCCCAAAATAGGATGTAGCTGTGAGGAACAGCTTGTAAATAACTTTTTGGGAGTACTCATTGCTTTTTAATTTTATTCTTTGTAGTTCCAAGCCAAATATAATTTTCTTCTCAGTCTACATGGTCCTTGACTTAGAGAAATAGCCTGTATTGCTACTATTCATGGTCGTTCACAGCTAACTCTATCTGAAAAAGGGATCTATCATTAGTCTCATTCCTTGTGATAATAATTAACAGTCATTAGACAACAGTGGTCACAATCACCCATTGTTATCAATGAATTCTGTTAATAATATATTAAATTACCTTCTCGTTCAGCATTAGCAAGAATGTACTTTTGGTTTATATCATTATATTTCCTTTTTCTTTTTTCCCCCTCATTGTAAAGACATTAAACACATGACTGGAAGTGTAATTAATGAAAACCAAAATGATTTTATTTAAATTGGCTTGCCTGATTTAGATACAGTGTTAGATAGGCAAAGTTACAATTCTCCACTTACTTAATGCATTAAACTGGTGAAAAAGTTAGACATATTATTACTTAAGTAAATATAAACCAGACTTACTTTTTGCAATAATTAAATCAGTTTTACTCTTTTTTCCTATATTTTGCTGACATTCTTTGTCTTCTTGCTTGTCCTCATATTCAAGTCTTTTATCAGTCAAGAGAGATCCTTTTTTTCCTACATCTCAGGTTTCCTTAATTTTGTTTTCTTTGCCTGTTCTTTCCATATTTTCCAGGGATATTGCCAATATAATCCTGTCCCTCAAGACAGCTTGCCATTCTTGTCCCTTCCTTCCATCTCCTATTCTTATATACTGTCACTAAAACCTCATTCCAACCTTTTTATCAATCTATTTCTCATAAAAAGAATAGTCATAGATAGTACTATGCCAGACCACAGATCCCCCTAGTCCAGCATTCTGTCTCCTACAGCTGCCAATAATATAGGGAGAGCTTATAAACAAGGCAGATTGTACATAGTTTATGTTCTTGAATATAAACTCTCCCAGGCTTTATCAATTTGTGGTTCGGGGATTTCCTGAGCAGAGATTGTGTCTTTCTACTTAACAGCACTCAGTGAAATTGTCTTCCATGACAGTGTGCAGTGGCTTTTTCAGCCTACATGCATTTTACCATCTGCAACATCTTTGCACAAAGTATCCTGGATTAATTATGAGCTGGGTAAAGAGCTACTTCCTTTTGTTTTGAATCTGCCACCTGCAGGTTTCATTTAATGCTCTTCAGTCCTTGTATTTCAACAGAAATAGAATTACTCATTGTCTCTGTGTCATTTTATTTTATCTTTTCTCTCTTGCTCTTCCTCTAATCATCTGTTCTCCAGGCCAAACAGTCCTTGTTTGCTTAGTCATTCCTTGTATGGAAGATATGTATTCCATATCCATGGATATTCTTGTCGCATTTTTAAGACAAGAGAATCAGAACAAAGCACAGCATTTATTACGCATGCACACCAGAGAACTACCTAGAGGCATGACTGTATTTTCTACTTGTTTTGTTTCTTTCCTTTTCTAATAATTCATAAACATTTGATCTGTTCTCTTTTGTTTTGATTTTGCTTCTACTGAGCACTGAGCTAACAGCATTACAGAACTATCAAATGCCAAGCTCACTTTCCTATGGGCACAAGCTATTTCAGAGCCCATCACTTTGTAAGTAAACTTAGGATTTTTTCCCCCTCATAGCCTTTGCTTTACGTTTTGCTACAGTAAATTTAAACTGCCATTTTACCACCCAGTCACTCAATATAATGAGCTCTGCACCCACCTTTCATATTTAATACCTAGAATAACTTAGTATTATCAGAAAACTTTGTTATGTCACTACTTACCCCTTTCCCAAGGACTTTTTGCACAGTGAAGAACACTAACACACAAATTGTTTAGGCTGAAGAAAACTTCTATTCTCCAAGATATAAAATAGAGTGACTGAATCAAAGGATCTCTTTGGGAATCTGCTCAGCACTCTTCTCTACTGTTCACTATTGTGGCTCTGATTTCTTAAACACTAGCAGCTGTGTCACTGATTCTGTATTAATGTGCAGCTTGAAATCGCCATTTAAATTATTTCTTTTTGGATCTCTTCTCCAGATTATGTCACAAACTGTGTACCTTTATTTTTGCTATTCATTTTTCTATTTGCCTATAATCGTTTGCCCTCAAAAATGCCCAGAATGAGCCTATATTCTTAATAAGGTAAACTACATCTTAAAGCTCTTCATATATTTTAATTACACAGTTTGGACTATGAAAAAAAACAGCTAGCAGAAGGAACTTATAATGAAATAAGGGAAAAAATGTGTTTTAGTTTGGATTTGCATGTAAATGGAGGATGAGTGAGAGGAGAAGTATGAAGAATATTCTATTTTATTGTAATCAGGAGACCTGAACAATAAAGTGGTTGAAGACTTTCTGAAAGGAGGCCAATTCAACAGAAATAGAAGAAGTAACAAGAAATCAAAGAGAGAAATTCTGTAACGGACGCTGAGGAGTTTGTTGATTTGGGGGTTTGAATGGCAATCTTGAAATTTTGATCTTTGAAATCTTGTGAAATTATATCAGAATGGGTTAGTATCTCATATTTGCAAATACATTCATCAAGATACAGTAAAGCAGCAGGATTCTGCAAACAATGAAATCTAAAAAAATAGGACTGCAAGTGACTATAACAAAAGGTAGAAGAGAATAGAAGTATATTACTGAAGACTTTGGGTAGGAACACGAAGGCCCAGTTATTAAATATCTCCCAACTCATGCTGATTTCCCTAGATACTAGGAGACTAAATAGTGTTATGAATCTAACACTAGATTCTTTCTATGAAAAGGGTATATTAAGCATAGTTTTGAAAGACATATGTCATTTTCCTAAGTAGAAAATAAGGCAGGTAAACTTACTTGGTTGATATATGTGTATATATGCTTACCTCCTTTCAGCCTTGACTAAACTATTGATTATCTTTATTTACGGTGGGAAAAGAGGGACATAAGGAAGGTGACATGATACATTCATATCATCAAGTAAATTAGTGACTGAAATTAGAAAAGAAGGTAGGTTTTCGGCATGTGAGCACACTATATGACACAATCTGTTTACAGCAACAAGTGTCTAAAGGCTGAGGTTTCACACAAAGAAGAAAAAAGAGAAGCTGAGTAGGTGTTGAAAGATTGTTAAAGAGGCTGGGAAGATAATACTGAAGAGAATGAAAAAGATAGGAAGTGTAGCTAGGATGATAAAAGGCATGTTCCATGATACAAGGCATGTTCCATGATAGAAGAACAATGAACAATCCAGAGAAGTAGTAAATAAGGATAGAAGTCTGTAAAATCAAGAATGGCAGAGGGAGGGTGATAGAAAATAATTCATTGTTCCTTCCAGTAAAGAAGTAGGCGCATTAGATGAAACTAGCATGTGGAAGATTTACAGAGATTATAGGGAAAGTGTGATCCTCACTGCTACAGGACATTGCGGATGCTAATCATGTTTAAAAGAGATGATTATACAAATTTATTAAAGAAAAATTTGTCTATGGCTATTGAACACTAGGATGTCACATCTGATTCAAGAATATACTTAGCTGAGAATCACTAAAGTCTGGATGAAGAGCTCGGGCAGTGTGTAGTATGTTTCTCCTGTTTCTGTAGTCTTCCCTGGAAGCCTGCAGTTGGCTACTATCAGAGAGGAGATCCTGGACTTGATAAATTTTTGTGCTGAACCAGTACAACCACCCTTATATGTTTCTATGTTTGAGAAAATGTCTTGACATTATAAAGCAAATACAGAAAAAATTTCCTAATGGTAAGTAAGGCTAGCAAAGCACTGGAACAGATTGCCTAGGAAAGCATCTCAATCACTAAAGATCTTAAGAAACCACATGAAATAAGTATAGAGGATCCTGACTTACAGTGGTCAAGTGAAAGATCTCTTAAAAATCACATCTAATCATACCCAGGCTGATTCCAGGATATATGTGAATATGTTGTGTAAGTATAATCATTAATATGTTAGTTGGCAAAGTTTGACCATAGAATTTTCCCTTAAGATTTTGAGCAGTTATAATTTAACATTTACGGAAAGCTTTACCTGTTTACAATTCTATTTTTAACCAGTTAATTAACATATGATGCTAACAAACACATTTTAAATGTCTCTTTCAGCTATATCTGGACAGGTCTTTTAGATAACAGATTTTAAAGGAACAGTCATGGGAATGAGCCCCAACATTTCTATTACATCTTCAGAGAGAACTGAATATTAAGCCACAGAATGTTAAATATCCTTGGGTTCAGTTCCGGTTTCTACAGTTACTGATGGTTTGTGGTTTTTAAACTTATTGTTGCTGGCACTATTTTTAAACTGTAATACAAATTGAGGTAAGATGCCTATACTTAGTAAGTGACACATTTTCTCCACAGGTTACCACAGTGAAATGTCAATGTACTTGATAGTTGAAAAAAAAAGAAAAATGGTATTGGAAGACAATAATAAGAAGAAACACATTAAAAAGGTGAGTAAAATTATTCAGTACTAACCTGTCCTCTTTCAAAATTCGAGTGCCTTAGTCTCCTTTTGCAGGAATCGCCTTGCTCTCCAAATACTGTGATAAACACATCTGCATCAGTCCCTGATGCAGGCAGTGTTCCCGTATAAACACTGACTGAATAAAGCACTTCTGTCATGAAAAATCAATGAAACAAGACATTACCAAATCAGTCTATTTAGCAATGTAACTACCAAACATTATAAATCAATTTATTCCAGGTAAATGATTAATTTCAAGACCAATGAATGAATACTAATTGGCATTAATATTCCATCTGAGTTTCATATAGTTTGCTAACTACCTCATAAGAAAACAGTAAAGCATTAGAGATAAAATGTTCTTTATGAATTGCTGTAAAAATCCATGCTCACATTGCAAAAAAGGAAAACGCTATCTTAGTTCTGGAGTCTTAACCAGAGGTCACTGAAATCAACTGAAATAACCTAACTAATTTTATTGGACTTTGTAACAAGCTTTGAGTTCTTATATTAATTAATGATCTTAAATTGACTTAGAATTTACAGATTGTAATAACATTTAGCCAAAGAAAAATTACAGAAATAACAAAGTTGAAATCTACTTTTTGTTCTGGATCAGCTGCATTCTGTTTTAGCCTGGCAATTTGATAATTACAGCTACAATCAATTAATTTGGCCAGGAGAGATGGCTCATCTATTATTCATATACATTATTATTATTCACCACAAAGGATGGCTTCCTATGACTTTTGGCTGATGAGTTATGTAGTACATATTCCTTGAGGCAGCACAGCAAAGATTTTTTTACATGAGTTCTGTAAACTCTGTGAAGGATTAAATGTTATAACAGGCTACTAAGATATAAATCCATTTGCAGTCTAGCTTTCAACTGGATAGTGAAAGGGGATACTTTTCAATGTCTTAACTAAAGACTTCTATTCATAGAGCATAATGAGGGAGAGGGTTTTTTGTAAATGCTGCTTAAAATGTAATTAGAACAAAGGAACATGTTACCAGATGTTTTAAATACAATAACAAAATGCAACAGAGAACTACAGGGGCAGAAATGAGGCTCGGAGAAAACTTCAGAAAATACTGTTTTTTCCTTATGTGAATCTTGCCATTATGACTTTGTGTGCGCCTTTTTTAAATCTGCGATCTAGTTTCTCATCTTGTGTAAATTGCTCTTTTTCAAAAAATTTCAATGAAAATATACTAATTGTGGTTTGTACTTTTTTCAGATATTCGAACTGGTACTTAGCTTTGTGAAATCAATACATGTCATTTGCTTTAAAATAGAAAAAAAGAAAAGAATTGAACAATACACCTTAGTAAAGATCCCACAGATCACAGAAGGGTTTTAACTGAGACTTTAAAAGTAATTTTGAGCAAATTTTTTTCATAAAATGCCCATTTTGTTTATTCTTTTAGGCAGTTCATAACTTGTTGTGTGTATTTGTTCATTTTTTGTGTATTTATTTCTTAATTCAACAGCATACCCCTGAGTGGTGTCTTATCTGGTCTGACTGCTGCTAGCTCTGTCACGGTCTCCGACCCATCTTCTCCAAATAGACACTGGGCCTCAGTGCAAAAGCCCAAGTCTTGTTTAGTGTCCAGGTCTTTCAGACGAAGCTGCAGGCAAAAGCAGAAACAGATTTTTGTTTGTTTGTTTCTGAAATATTTCATTTCTTGTTTCCATCCTAACAGAAACTGACATTTCTTCCTGTCATCAACATACACATACAGGCACACAAATTCTCTGTAAAGGCTACCCGATTCTGCAAAAGAAGAACTACAGTAGTTGCTGCATGGCTCTGATTCTGCAGCTTGATATTTATAGGTGGATTCTTCCTTGGGTATCCACACGGGTATGGGGCCCATTTGTAGGGACCCAAGTGGAGGGTGCAGATTAAATTGACCTGTACATACCTGCTATGAATGAATACAATTACTGCAATCCTATTAGTATATACCTATTTTTCTAGGGCATTTGTTTTGCTGCTTTTTATTTGTTTAGATGTGACCTGCTATATCACAGCTAGGATTTTCAAAGTTGGCAAGACTTAGTTGCCCAATGGCCTTTGGGGCTCCCCGTGGGAATAAGGCATTTGAATCTTAATGAATTCCAATAGAAAGTATGAGCCTAGGCCCACATTCATTCCACCTGACTTTGGAGATGGTAAGTTAGGTTGCAGATTTGTGATCAGTTTAAGCCAGCCTAATGCCTAATAGTTACATGCTGACTTTAGCTGCCTGTTCCTGCTCACCTCCTTTTTGCCAGCACTGGTGCTTGTGTCACCAAGCACTGAAACAGATCAGGGAACTGATCCAGCTGGAAACTAAATTTCAAAGAATTATATTAGCTCTGTGAGCTGGCTCACCCACGTTAGCACTAGTAGAGGCACCAGGGAGAGGCAAGGAGGAAGAGCCAGCACAGGGCCATCTCGCAGGGGCATCCTGCACAAACCGATTGTGGAAGCACAGCTGTGGGAACCCACTATCTTAGGTACTCATAGAGTCACTGTGGAGATCAGATATCCTAGACCAATTCATAAAATATACCACAAAAACATATCAAGCATATGCAGAAGCTTTTCTGGTAACTACAATATTCAGGGTTGAACTTGATACATAGCCAATATCTAAAAGGCCACAGAAATGGTTTCTTCAGCCTTTTGAATCTCTTTGTATAGAAACATTATATCCAAGACATTAAAGAAAAAAAACCAGTCATGTCACCAGGATATACAGTAATTGAGAATTCTGAGGCAGCAATTCCCAAAATTACTCTGGTCACTTACTACCACGCTGGAACAGGCAGCAGCAGCAAAATAAACCATAATGTAATAAATGAATAATTATATAATTGAATTATATCATTGAAATTATTAGAAATTTGAGAGTTCCAAAGTTAAAAATTTGTCAGACTTTCTTGCTCCTGAGTTCTTAGAAATGTAATGGCTGAACATTCTCCATTCCTATTTATGCTATATGCCCAGCGCCTTGCAAAATCAGGCACAAGGCCTCCAGATGAAAGAAAACAATTTCCAAACATAATTTCCAGAGCCACACAGGTAGTTTCTGGAATGAACAAGAGTGGTTTTATTTAGACAGTATTAAATTCCACTAAAATTGCAGCCATTTGTGCACCTATTTTTGCACTAGCAATAACTGAATTTGTTTACACCAAATATCTAACTCCTTGGCATACACAAATATCCTCCCGAACTCCTATCAGTCTAAACATGTCTATAAGTATCTCTAAATATCCAAAACTCTTATCAATATTAAAATTGCACTAAGGGTTAACTGTACATGTAGACAGATGACTTGCAGAAACTGAACTGATAAAAATAAGTTGTATAAATTTATGTAGCCTTTGGCTTCAAAATAAAATCTGCCTGACAAATTCCTGTTAGTGATAAAATTACACCTAAGCATGCACCTTATCTCCAGATCATACAGTGTTTGTATATTCTTTATGAAAGTAAAAATGATTTTGACTTTTATTCTTGGGATGAGAGAGATACTGTATTTTAATTAAGGTAAAGCTACTATTTCTACAGTATATAAATCTTTGAAAATTAAAGAAGAGACCTAAATTTTAACTAAGGTTGGATCATTTTCTACCGAAGTGTACAGAAAACTGTAGGAGACAACAGGAAAAACTGGTATTCTGAAGATGCTGTAAACAACAGAAGAGAAAGTGATACAAACAGTAGTGAACAGTGAACAGTATATATAGTAGTGAGAGGAATGTAGGGGTTTTATATTCTTTTTAAACTTTGTGGCTGCATCTGTAATCCATGTTTTTGTGAAATTTTTGAAATTGGCTACAACTTCTTTCATTTAAGGAGAATGCAAGGAAGACAATTCTTCCTCCTTTTCAGTTAGGGGACTGGGTTTGACCACTGATCCCAGTGAACATATACACATACTGATTTCTGCAGTTTTACTATTTCCTTATAGTGTCTGAATTTTTAATATACTATGAGAGTTCTCTTCAAACAAAACCAACTTGTTATGTTTTAGATTAAGATTCCATGTATAAATAATGTATATCCAGTCTAGCAAATGAGTAATAGATGTTATAAGCATATTACTGGCACAAGAAGTATGTGTTGTTGTGGCTTATGTTGTGGGATGTAAGTAAGTGCATCAGTAGAAGAGACTATATAGGTCTATAGCAACCTATTGACTTGTTGGAGACTAACAATTTATATCTACTAATTTGCCATTTACTAAATAACTATTGAAGTATTTAAAAGTATAAAAATATTTAAAAGTATAAATCACTTAACTATTTGCAGATGGTTGTCTTTCAGAGGAAAATTAAGCAAACTTTGTGCAGAAGCAAATTTATATTTGTGAAGTTTCTGCCATGTTTTGAATCACCAGTTCTGGAGACTGAAATCTTATATTATATCACATAATGGATATAATGAGGGTAGTGCCAACACATTTTTGCAGTGTTTTGTCAAATGGCCTAGAGAAGCGTATTTAAGATGAGTAATTGGTTTTGCATACTTACTCATTCGATTCTTGGAGCCTGAACTGAGACTACAAAATTAGCGGACATTTTGGGAGAAAATATGAATAAGATGAATTCCTCCTTTATCTTCTGTGGAGCTCATAAACTCAGACTTAATATCCCACTTGGGCTTCAGCTATATAGACTGGTTACTCAAAAGTAATTATATAGTAAAAGCCCAAATATCCCACTTGGGCTTCAGCTATATAGACTGGTTACTCAAAAATAATTATATAGTAAAAGCCCATTCAAATTTTACTCTGAAATGCAGCGTTCTTTAGGGTTTCCCATCAGAACAGTCTCTGGACTGTTTATTTGCTTAGGGAATCACCCTTCAATCTTTTACGTCCACAGTAAGGTTAAGGGTCTGCTGTGGCCCCTGCTCAGAAAAACATTCTTTCACTAGCTTGAGAATAATTCAATGCTATGTCCAAAATGCTTTTCAGGCCCTTTCCTCCAGGCACAGTATTTTGATATGACTTTTCCTTGAATTAACTTTCAGGATTTAAGTATTTCCCCAAAGTCCAAGTGGTGTTAGGCCTGAAGCCTTTCCATTCAGTCTCCCTACCTGCCCTGTGGAAAGGTATACATTTAAAACCTGGTTGAATCATAAGCCTAACAGCATTAAATCATTTCTCCATCCTTTTATGAGAAGTCTTAAGTTCGTACTTTAATCATGCGTTTAACCCCCACTGATGAATGTGTTGTCTTGAATAAATCCCAAAGCATCAGCCCAATTATTTTCTACAACTAGGCTGCTCTGGGTCAGAAGACAGTCAGTATTTCTACGGAGGGATTAACATTTCCCAACATCAGCAGAAAATGCTGCCCTTCATGTCATGATGGACTGTGCAATATAGATCTGCACATCAGTGAACAGATGTAGCTACAAGCACTTCAGCAAACAGAAATGAGGTAGCTCTATCCACAAAGAGACCTGGATGCTGTAGGCAATCACCTGTAGACACAAGAAAGCTTTGAGCTAAAAGCTTGTGGCTCTGCTGATGTGGTATCAAGCTGAAGCTAGTAATCTGTCTCTCAATGGAAGATATTTATACTGATATTATGCAAAATATTCCAAATTTATATGTAGTTTATTTGGAGTACCTTCTGAAGTTTAATTCCTCTTCCCAAACATGGACCAGATAACAAAAAGGAAACTTTCATTATATCTCCAATATCACCAACAGTCAACTGTTAAAAAAAACAAGAAAAAAAAATTGAACTATATTTTATAAAAAATTGGAAGACATGTGATAAGTCCAAAAGAAAAGATAAGTGAACCAAATAAAAATACTGGCCAAGAACATCAATGTTAGGGTGAGGAAGGCCCATTAAGATTACAAATTAATTTTGATTCACATTGTTTCATAATTTATTTTTCTTTTTCACTTTAAAAATTGCTGCAGAGCCTAGGCCAACATATGAAAAGCAAGCAAATATATGACTGATTCTATATACCCAAGCTGCATTCATTTTATTATTCTTTTTTCTTTACTTTCTTAGTTACTTTCCCTCCAGCACATCTCTGCTATCAAATTTGAACTCAAGCTGAAATTTTGAACTCAAGCTGATTTCTGGCACTAGTTACTGTGTCTATTCTCATTTGTTTTGGCGCTCAGAAGAGAGGATGTCTGGATATATGTATCAGGCCACATGTAAAAAGCACTCCAAGTGCTGTTCCTTTAAACCATTGAGGTATAACTATGAACTGTGACAAAACAAAAAAGTCAGTTCACACAATTTCCTATAGATAGGCAACAACTCTTACTTTGCTGAAGCAGTCTGGCAAGATTTGTAGGAAATAAATAAGAAACCCACCAGAAAGGGTTTATTGTTCAGATTCTGAACTTTCTGCGCAGAGGATTTCCCCTTTTTTCCAAATATCACAACTTGAATATCAGGAATATCTTCTGGTACATGCATACAGTCTACCCATGTTTGCCATCGTCCTCGGCTGTTAGTGTCAAATTTTTTTGTGAGAAGAGACGTCACAGATGTTTCTGCATTGAAAATAAACATATATTCAGAGCCCATATCCAAGTTACAAGGCAGTATAAGCCATAATATACAAAACTGTCGTAGCAAAAGGCTGGATCCAACACAGGCAAGTCAGGCAGCAATAGTACATTACTTAATTTAGCTCTGCCGAAATTGTGGCAAGCTGGGCTAGCTGCTTTGTGTATCTGCATGTCACACTTGTGCAGGGTGATGGTGATCATCTCTGTATTGCTCCAAAGGTAGCACAGCTGCTGCCAGCATCTGCGGCCGCTCACGGAGGGGCTGAGAAAGGAAGAGTCGTCCCTTCCACAAGCACTGCTTATTATCACTATCTCTGGCAGCAGCAGGAACAAGATCCTCACCACTCCCATTCCAATGTTTTCCATCTCAAGTATAATTTCCTCCCCATCTTCTTTTTTACAGAAGGCATGATTCATATTGGGTCAGGCACCAGCCCTTCACCATTAGGGTTTCAGTGTTCAAATTTGCCTACACTGTGAAATAGCCTTGTGCTGGTTCTGCCCTGCCATGCAATAGGGATTCACACAAATAAGGGACATTTTTGTTGGTATTACCTTTGAGTGGAATTACCACTTCTACAAAATCTTTCTTAGAGCGTTTATTGATCCAGCTATTGTGAACAAAGACGTGTGTGGAGAAAGGGTAAATGACTTCTTTTATAACAATTTTTTCCAAGAACCAGTCATCTGATTGAAAATAAACAGAACATTATTATTTTATACTTTTAAAGCAATAATATATTCTGCTTATGTAGTCATAAGTTTCTATCTTGAGCAAAACAATAAAATGTTGGGTTTTGTCCGACTTCTAAAGGAAATAAGGCTTCTGAAAATATATTGGGGGTATGTGTGGCTGTCTGTTTCTCTACTCTCCAAAATATTTGATATAGTAAAGAGGTCTTAATGAAAGTTAATTTTTACAGATCTTGTGAAAAATAAACATGTATAGAGATGAAGGATCTATTAGTGTTCAAACGCATGTAAAGGCCTCTAAGATCCTGAGATGCAAGAGATCCCCTACAGGGCAGGATGTTATGAATGTCCCATAGGAAAAGAGAAAATCAGGATTTCTACCATCATAGACACCAGGGAATGCACTCCCCGTACAACTTCCTCTCTACTGTGGATCTATGCAATCTAGTAGGTCACCAACTGCAGCTGAAGATTTTCTCTTCATTGAGTCCATTAGATTGATTCTCTGGAGACTGAGTAAGGGGTGAGATCACACTGCAGCCTTAGTTTGCCTCAGTGAAAAGGTCAAACAGCCAAAAGACACAAACTCACAGAAACTGAGACTCCATTAATTCTGCTGCTCCAGAAACTACCTGATTTCCTCCAGAACAGGCTGACTGGCAAACACTGTGCTGTTAGAAATGGTAATGATAGTACCCCGTCCTGTCACTATTCGGGAAAGGAATTCTTGCTAGCTTTAGCAGTGGTACAAGTCATACAGCCTTATTGTGTCAGGATTTAGCCACACTTAAGAATGACTTTTGCAGAGCAGATTCAGCAAAATATTGGGAACCTGTGAATTTCCAACTGCTGTCTGTTATGGCTTCTGCTCTGAACTGCCCCCAAAGGATCCTCGAAAGATCAACTTCCTAGGTTAGACACTTAATTCTTGTGCCTACAGCTAAGTATTGTGAATAGCAACCCTATGTCTCAGAGTCTTCACAGAATACGTTAAGCTCCAAGTGAAATCCAAGCCTTAGTGAAAGTTTGACCATTCATTTCAATGCTACCATTTAGGAAATAAATGGGAAGTAGCCCCCAAACCAGGTTTTATATATGAATCTTTGAGTTTGACCTACAGAATCATCTTACGGTCTTTTTTTTGACAAAGATAAAAGAACAGGAGAGGCTAGTTTATCATGCCCTGGAACAGTCTTGTCTCCATTACCAACATTATCTGCACAAGTGGTGTATCTGTAGAATCTCTGTTCTATTGCATCTGAAAATTGTTGGGGCAAAAGTGCAGCTGAAGTATTGACAGAGATATCATTTCATGATGCTCCTTGCTGCTGCTCTTTATTTTTAAGAAGCAAGTATTTTTCTAATTCCAAAAACTGCTATGGAATTGAAAGGATTGCAAAAAAATATGCTTCAGAAAGCACAGCCTTTTTTACCTGCCACTCAACCTCATGCATCCAGAACGCATTAAAAAAGAATATATTTCTAGAGGGATAGAAGAAGGTAACTAGGAGGCTAGAATAGACTATCTTCTGTGTCCCACTTCCCAATTTGAGGAACTGATTTTCTGTTCTTATCTTTACCTAGAAGCATTTAGCCCTGAAAAAATTACTCTTTTAAAATGAAAATGTCCATCATCCAAAAATGGAGAGGAAAAAATAATGTCAAAAATGCAAAAATATGTTCCAAATTTTCTGGAACTTTAAAACAAAGCACATATGATTTTAATCTTAAATTTAAGACATTATTGAAGTTTTAGGATTTCTTAAAACTGATAAATTATTACTCTATGTTATTTGCTGTGATACAGTACTATATACTAACTGAAAAAAGTGCTGACCTTTCTTTGGACTCTTAAATCCAACAAGAACTTGGTTCAACTTGCCAAGGTATACAGCTTTGATTCTGAAAACATCCACCTGCAATGTGAAAATAATTAAAATTATAATTTAGTTAAATTAAATATGTATCTGCTTTTGACACAAGACTTTGTATCTTAATATGAGTAATTTTTTCTCATTCATGGCATTCCATATGCTTTGAGTTCATAATAAAGCTGTATATACTATAATTGATATTTTCTGTGCCAGTGAATAATATGACATACATACTCTCACAAGTTTTGTAAAAATTTTATTCTTAAAGAACATTTAAGTATGCATTTCCCAAAAAATAAAGAATAAAGAAAGCTCAGTTCAGTTTCTGGAAAGAAAGGTGAATTAGCCCCTTTTTGAGGCTATACTGACACTTTATCCATTCTACCAAGCAGATTTGCTGTGAAGCTTTCTCTAAGATGTTTAAGGTATATTATATACATCTGCTCAGCAAAAAAGATAAATCTATAAAATTTCCTACATTACTGCTTAAAGCTAGATGAGCCCTATCATCCTATCATTATTTTCTGGTTTCTTTTGTGAAGTCTGAGCTAGGAGTTTGATCAGTTCTTGATGAACATGACATAGGGCATTCATATCTTTTCCACAATGAAGAAATTCCACATGAAGAAATTAATCAAAGAAACCCAAAGAATGTCATGAATAACAAAGATTCAATTTGTTTTCATACAAAAAATATTCTGTCTTCTAGAATCTCTGGAAATGAAAATGAGAGTAGACAAAATAAACAGAGCCATGTTTAAAGAATAAATGAAGCATATGCCAAGTAGAAGATTTTTCTAGGTTGCTGCATTAGAGAACAAACTGTGTTTACTGGAGTCAGTGAAATACTAGCCCCTCTCCCTCCAAATTACTCTGTCCTTGTGCAATTATTTTGTGATTCTCTAAAAGTGGGGGGGGGGGGGAAAGACAAACCTGAACTCAAAGCAAATGGGAGGTCTAAAAGTACCAGCTAAATATTTCCTTTTTGATCTGGCATTTCTTTTAGTTACCCTATTCTTATACCAATAACTACTCTAAGAATTACTCTTCTAGGAAGAGCCCTTCAAGCTGCTAAAAGCCAAAATACTTTTACAATGTATAAAAGCAATAACTGTGTGGAAGGACTGGAAACATAAATAAAAAAAGTAAAACACTGCTTGGAACACTGATATTAGTGTTCAGGAAAGTTAACAAAACAAGGTTATTGCTTAAAGTAGGCAGAAAGCCAAAATATTCTAAAGAAATTCTATCAGCTCTACCAGGCACAGTATAGATTTTTTTAAGGCCTTCTTCTCCTTAAAAGTCCGGAATATTAGAAGAGAGCTTTTAGAGTTTATTTAGTCCAACTCAGACTTACTTAATCAACTTAACTGATTTACTGTTGTGCAATGCTAATGATGCTTAAAAGCAACACGTTCCTTCTAGAGAAAATCACCTCTCAATTACAGAGAAAACTATGTCTACATGATGTGCAGAAACTAGTAAAGTTTTTCTGATAACCCTGTACATGAAAGTTTTTCATAAAAACAAGTTTTATCAGGAAGACATTTGCAACATCAATTACATTTTTCCTCACTGTTTTTACCTGCCCTCTAGCAAAAGTGATCAGGCTGTTTCTTGAGTTAAGCCATCGTTTCCCCGAGTCACTTCTTTCTCCTTGAATACAAAGATAAGCCTCACCAGTGGCATCTGCCTTCTTCAAGTCTCCCGTGTGCAAATGGATTGAATATTCCACAACTTCAGAAAAAATATAGATCCAAAACCAAAATGTTAGCATGAGAAATCCTTGTCTTCTTGCCCAGCACCTGCATCTTTTACCAATCCCTTTTTTACTGCATTATTTTCACATAGGAAACATTTAAAAGTATGTTACTACAAAGAGACCTTTTTAAGGTTTAACTGTCTTTTCTTAAGTTATTAATTGTACATCACGACTAAACCCAGAGATCCATGCCAACACAATATTCCCATTTTGATCAGAACTGTATAAGTGCAACAAAAGTTAAAATCTTACAATTTAAATGGAAAGTATGAAAGATGAGAAGAAATCTTTTGATTTTCCCACTTTACGTCTGTGAAGCTGGGAAAGAGATTGAGGCCTTGTCAAGAGTGGATAAATTAGCTTGACTGTAACTGAGTCAGTGAAGTTAAATTAATTCTGTGTAATTGCAACACAATTTATCTCACTTCCCCTCTATGAAAATAAGACACAGAGCAAAACACACTGCTATAGCTTGAACTTTACTTATGGCATCAAATATACAAAAGGGTTTTCACTTTAGTTAATTGAGATGCACAACTGCAAAGTTGTTTTGTCTGGAGTCCCACAGTGTGCCTCGGAACGAGGAGCACAGGTCTCTCCAGCCCTGGTGACATGTAACCACAAGACATTCCTGCTGCACAACCGCCTGCTCAGCAATCTGCAGAATACAATTTTGTTCTGCTTTGTCACTTCACTCTCAGCACTACCAGCCATTCTTTGAGCACAGGATCTCTCCTATGTACTTCCCTCTTACCCTCTAAGGTAACTAATCCCTTTCTAAAAAATAATTTCCTGCTCCATGTATGTTTACATGCTCCTCGGAAAGTCTAAATTCTATTCTCTAAGACTATTGACCCATATTTCTTTGTTCCTTCTTTCTTTTTGTGTGTGTATCATTTTCTTCTAGAAATGAAGCTAAATCTTAGCACTTATAAATTGGCTTAGAAGAAAGCTATGATCTCATTGTGTTAAGAAGGTTTAAACTCTTGTAATTATCTCCCAATGAATAAACATACCAGGACTAGTAAGCTTTCTCACGCCTCAGACCATAATATTATTATGATGATCAGGAAGTTAAAACACATTAATGTGGAACAGAAACAATGAACTCAAAAACCTATAAAATAACTTCCAAAGCCAGCTTTAATATATAAATTGAAAAAATTCTTGATTTTCTTGTTTCAGTCTCCAAAGCACCTCCCATGTACTAGCATTTGCCCATATAATAACTCACAAATATAGGTCAGCTAAGTGAAGAGTGAGCTTAAGGGAAAGCATTCCTGATTTTCTCCGCTGTGCTCATAATGTGACAATTAGAAGAGACACCTATGGCTACCATGTGCAGCTTCTGCTTTCTTGCCTCTTTCTGACACTGTATGCGGGGCAGTGATCCAGGAGAGAGAGGACTTCAGACTTCTGACTGCAAACAATAGACTGTTTCTACTTTAACTCATTGCAATTAAAAGCATGGTAGTAGTTGAGGGGTCGGCAACTGGATGCATTAATTCCAAAGAAACCTCATGAAAAATTCCTATATTCAGTTTTAAAATGACCTATTTTAGCCCCTGAGCTTATCATGGAAAGAAGGAACAAGAAAACCCTTAAAAAGGAGCAGGTCACAGTCTCAATATTCCAGATTATTTGCATCATCCTAACAAGAAGGAATCCAGGCAAAAAAGAGAAGTTTTTTTCTAGTGTTGAAAGTCTGTTCTTACTCAGACTACAATAAAAAATCTCTGTTCAGTGTTATACTCCTGGTGCTGTTACTTTAGGCAACTAACTTGGGTGGCTAAATCAGGAATATGAGATCTCTATGTAGTCAGTAGGGAAAGGCAGGTGCTATAGAAACACCTATAACAGTTTCCTTATATTCTAGGGATAGACACTTAAAGTTAGGTGTCTGAAGTTAGATGGTCTGAATGTTCCTTTGCTTCCACCCACAAGCACCGTTACTTAGGTCTAAGAAAAAACTATCATCCTGCAGCAACCCAGGCTTGTAACACACAGCTAACATTTTTCAGAAGGAATACATTTTTATCCACTGTAAAATGGAATGTCACATTCAGGATAATAACCAGTATACACAGTCCTTGAATGTATTCAAGAATGCATATATTTACCTGATATATCCACTTTTTGTTACAAGCTTGAAAACTGATTTTTCTGAAGGAATGACCACCTATAAAACCCAACATTTTATAAGTTCTATGATCTTTATAAGTCTTTAACTGCTCCAACCTGTTCAGTCCCCTACTCCAAAAGCCTTCATCACTGACACAGAAAAGCAAATGTAGACAGCTTCTAGACTATGGACAGTTGCATGCCACAGAATGTCTTGCAGCCTTAGTCTGCTGCTTGTCCATATCTGGGACCTGGCTGGCTGCACGATAGCTTCTTCCCAGAAAAACATGTTGTATATGAGGAAGGGACCTGGTGTACCACAGCCTTAGATGGACACTAAATACTGGAGCCATGCAGAAACCCCTTGAGGTCCCACAGTTAACAATACAAGCTAGAGAGCACTGAAATATATATTATTCAAGTCTGAAATATATATTATAGTTTGAAATATGATGGGATACACAAATATATGAGTATAGTTCCTGGATACTTCTGTATCTTCAGTACAGTTTTCTTCTATATTCTGAACAAATATATTGTAAGGAAGAAATGATCCAATTTAGCCAAACTGTACTAGCTAAACTGTACCTAAAAGGATATAAGAAACTTCTGGTAGATTTGAGAACGACTGTTAAAAACACACTGTGAAAAATTAAGAAACCAGAAGCTAAAGCTGTCTTTTACTCTTATGCGTAGGTGATGGGAAAACAGGGAGGGAAAAAAAAAGTGCTCTGAGGATATTTATTTTTAAACTTTTCTTACAGCTCTTTTCACAAGTTGATGCTATTCATATTGAGTGTTATAATCGAAAGGGCTGAATTCAAATCCTGTGACATCTTATACAGTTATTTCTTGATATGCCTGAAATAAAGAAGGTCATATCACTGAAATAAAGGTTTTAAAGGGCAGTTTTGCATGCTGATTATAAAACTAATATCTAAAAGATTCATTAAATAACAAGGGCAGTATTAGCCTGCTAATAAAGGCATGCTCATTGCAACAAACTTCTGAAATGTCTTTGTTTCTCTTCCTTTTTTTCCTATGTGAGTATGACATCTGAGAAAATCTGTTTTCTGAAAAGTAACTTTATTTTACTGTGGCACTATTTACTTCAGGGACTTCCCCTGGGTTTTTTTTTTTAAATTGTTTAAACCATGATCTGAGAAAGTACTTGTAATTGATGGTGTTGCTAATGTTTGATGATAGGAAGCAAACTAAGTGTTTTCCTAGATTGGGGTCCTAATGTAGCTCATCACTCTCTTCAAAGCAGTTAAATATGCATTGCCAGATGAGAGACAACATAAAAATACCTGCATTAAAGTCAGTGTAGCTACACTGATTTGCTCTTGCTGCAGATCCAGATATTTGAAAGTACATGAGCTGTCCAGATGACACTTTGGCAGCCAATAGTATTTTTGCTTTCAGAGAAGCCAGGATATGAAGGTAAGACTGACTCTCTGTCATCCATCTAGAGTGTTGCCTTCCCTGTTTATCTTGTTCATGTAAGTAGACATTTGAAGTCAAAAGTCTCCTTATGTTAACAAAGTCAGAAGAGTTTGGTTCACAGGTCTGATCCCTCATGGAGGGTGGATTAGAAATCACAGTGCTCACTGTTATCTTCACTGCTTTGGTCCTGAATCATTAATATACTTAATCTTGTGCTTAACTTTAATCACACAAGTAGTTTGGAACACACAAATGCTCCAAAGCACCTGTATTCATGGGAGAAACTTATGTATTGAAAATTAAAAACATATCTGAATGTTCTTGCTGAGTCAGTATTTTCAGCTGAATCTGTTGAATCAATTAATACATAATCCAAAGCTCACTGTAGTCACAGCAAGTATGTCCCATTGATTTTCAAAGGGTTTCAAAGAACAGCACTGTGTATGAGAAATAAACATATGCAAAGTAACCCTTATCAAGAAAGGAAGACATAACAAAAAAGCGGCTGGAAAAAGGGTAAGAGTTCTTAGGGTGAGTTGAGTTTGGGAGCATTCTTGCAATAAAATGAACAAGATACCCCTAGTAACAAAAATTTACTAAAATAAAATGTTCTCTTCAACATTGATGTTCTTTTGCTCTGACCAATCCAATTTATAAGAGCTCTGTTTCAGATGTAAACCAGCATAGTGAGAAACTGAAAGTCAACACATAGTGTCCATTTAAAAAGGGGGGGAAATTAAAGGTGGGGCAGAAGCTATTGCTCTGAATTTTCTATGTTTTGTTGATTTTACTATGAATTATAAGGAAATTCAGATACCATTTATGATGGTAACTCAGTAACATTTTCCCAATGAAATCTCAATAATCTTCCAGGGTCAACAGTCTAAATGCTATGAGCACATCCTGTCTGAATGTCAGTGGTATAAGTTAAACTGTTTACACCATTATGATTTTAGCTTTGTATTCAAATCAGATGATATAGGTAACTTTTCCAAAGGCAGGAAAGACACTAAGAAAGGCAGTGGGGAAGGAAATGAGCTATCAGATAAACTCCTGTTCTCCTGTTGGAGCTCTGAGGACCCTTTCTCTTTCTTATTGTTCTCTGTAGCTTAGCAGGTTCTTTACTGGAAGATAAAATGGTAGAGATGTGAATGTGCATGGGGCAGGGTGCTGTATTTCAGAGATGGTGGATAGCTGACAGTAACTTTTCTTCCACAGGCTTCTGTGAAAATTCTAGCCTAAAAAAATAGTAAAATAAATAGAAAAAAGCAATATGGATAATGAGAATCCCAGAGGAAATTGTCGTGATTCCCAGAGGAATTAGTTGTGTTTTTAAATGAATGTTAGGCAACTAAGAATCAAAAGCAAGTACAGCATGCAGGGGTATTTTTGTTGCAGCCAAAAAAATCTGAAAAACTGAATTTGAGGCCTAATCCTGTCAACCGATCACATAAGTAGTCTCCAAAACTTAAAATTATGCTTTTTTTTGAAATAAAGGGTTGGGGACAAGATTTTCAATTGATATAAAGTCACACAGCAAGCCAGTGGAGCAAATCAGCTTACACTAGTTGAACATTTGATCTTGTGAAACTAGTGAGAAGTACAGGGTGCATCTAACCTACACAACAGTGTGATGTAAAGACATTCACGTTACCAAAATTGGAATCAGGAAATGTATGCAAAAGAGCCTGATTTACTTCACTAGCTCAAGGCCTGAACCAGTCTGGCTATGCTAGTTTTGTGCCATGCTAACGAGCTTTGCTCAAAAGGCTTCCTTAGTTCAAGCATCTCTGAACCATTTCCGTTCTGGAGGTTAACATGAGACTTTCCATTAACTTTAATGAAAGGTAAATTACTTAATAAACAGAGGCTACTGGGTTGTAGTGTATCCAGCAAAGTCAAGCATCATCTAGCAACTGCTTCTCCATGCTGGAATGCAATATGATACACTGCTGCTAATAATGCATCAATGCATCAATTAACGCAGCAGTGGGAATGTTACACTTCATCTATAAACCGTAAAAACAAAGTTGGGTGTTTGTTTAAGTATGATGACTATATTTACTAATGCAGATGTTTATTACTATAGATGTTAGGCACTTAAACTCTTCGAGCTCCTTACATTAACAGAATTGATGGGGAAGAGTGTCAGTGCATTCCAGAATCTGGCTTCATGTGCTGGGAAAAAAACCCCTTGATTTGCAACACAGGAGCCTAATGTCAGCTAGAAGAAGCCAGATTATAACCACTGTTAAAAATCTTTTAGTGAAAAGAAGGTAACACTGATCTTCAGTGGTTACTTTTACAGCTACATTCTGCAAAATTCTTCCTCTAACTTCAAACAGCTCACAGGCAGCACCTGATATACACCTTCAACTGCATTCACAAAGAATAGCATTCTAGAAATCATCAAGAAATGATTTAGAAGGCATCAAGAAATACAGAAACTAAGAGCAGGAAGTACTAAAATGTTAATTGTAACTGAAATGATTATTTTAAAAAGCAGCTCACAATTTAAGTGTGCAAAGACTGTCTCAATGCGTTAACATGCACGTCAGTGCCCTTCATGAAGTTATCACAGAATTTGTAAGAAAAAAAAATTCTTTTAACCTAAAGTCCACAAATTTGCCTAAAAAAAATTGTCCCATGACATAGATAGACTAAAAATGTGATTATAAATACTAGGATAAATAAACTAAAGGAAAAAAAGAAAAAAGCAGAGAAAGTGTTTGCTTCTGTGATACTGGCTAATATCCAGAAGACAAATTCAGCTCTGAGATAGTGCCACAGAAGCTAAAAGAATTATGCAAGAAAATCATTTGACCTTGGTTATTTAATATAATTGTGTCTGGGGAGTTACCTATGGTCTGAGCTTGGGCACTTTTATTAAGGAAGATCTATTTCTACAGTTGGAAGAAAAAGCAATTTCAGACCTGAGAGAATCAAGTTTAAATTTTGCTTATTTTTTTATTCTTTAAGCATTAAGAATACATTCCATGGCAGCTGATACCAGTGATTGGATTTACTGGGCATGAAATCATCCTCATGTCCCACCAAATGAGGTGGGATATGCAGGAGACATGAACAGAAGATACAAGTCTCTGACATCAGAGCTCTGGAAGAGGAGAAAAAAAAATGTGCTTATGCATGAAGGAAAATAAAAGGTGTGAGGACTGGTTTTACTGAAGGAATTATGATTTTCCTGAAGATTACAAATGTGCATAGTTATGTATTTTTGCCTTGCCAAATCTTATGAAAATAGTTAGTTTAGAACAGAAGTGATGGTATTAACATGGCTTTCATTACAACCAGCCAATTGACATTACTGATAAAGGGTACTGTTTATTTGGATGCTTAGCTTTTAACATTTCCTTTGCTCCCTATAGGGTTATCTACTTGCTGTTTGATTTGCCTGGGGATAGCAATGATCTGTATCTTTCAAAATTTTTTTTCCTCTTTATTTGAACTTCTTCTATCAAGACATTTTTTAAAGTCATGTCCATGTGTGGATGTCTCTTTCAAAGCAAGAAGGAGCACAATCACATGGAACCCTGAAATGCTTTTTGTCGCCAGTAAACAAATGGGAATACAAAGAAGCTGACAGTTACAAATTTTAGACTGAATTACTATTAGGACCACAAAGTATAAAACTGATATAACAGTTTCAATGATAGATCATTCATATAGGGCACTTTTCATCAGTAGACATATGCATGAGCTTGAAATGACTGCTCACATACTCAAAATCAGTCACATCCAGAAACGTTTACAGATGCAAACATTGCATTTTCTTTACTCTAGACTCTACAAAATGGCTTGTGTGAAACTTCCTAAGTTAGGACATAATACTCAAGTATGTAATAATTTTTTGGAAAACTGCATACACCTCTTTTTCCTAAAAAATTTCCAAGAAAATGATCTAAACCTCCTATTTTACCTCTAAACTGAATGGCTCTATAAACCAGGATAAAACTCTCAGACATTACCTCCTTTTAGTTCTCAGCACAATAGAGAGTTTGAGGGGTGAATTCCAGAATTTTTATATTGGTTTGAATTTCTACACTTTTTATAAGTAGTGAACATCTAGCAATTTCAAATCCTGAAAATAATTATCAATTGTTATATTTTTTCCCAATTTTTGTGATATAAATTGGGGACAAAGAGCTTTTTTAAAAGCTCTAGAGTTACTATATTCAGCATTCTACATCCTGCACATACTGCTTCCAACATGTGACATTATTTTGAATGTGGCTGGTCAAAAAGCTAAAATAATAAAATTTTTTAGTAAATGAATACAAGGCTACTGGTTGTTTAAAATTATGCAAACCCATATAAAATCATAGATCTATAAGGTCTTCAATGTTTTATTTTTTTAAGTTTCAACTTTAAATGTGATAAAATGTTTAGGAAAATCTCCTTAGAGAATAGCGTGCACAAGTTCACATGGAATGTTTTTTATTCTTTTTTTCTGCAGCTTCCTGTCTTTTTCTAATAGTTTCTGTTTAAGCAGAACATTCTTTGTACCGTAGCCTCTGGCAATAAACCTCTTAGCTGTCACTAAAAGCTTCAATACATGATCTTTACTATCCCCATCAATCCTCTTTATTCTAATGAGCTGGATAGATGGGAAGCCTGTTCGTAAGTAGCTAGAGAAAAAGTTATCAGTATGCAATTGCTTGTTCTCTGTATTCCTGAGGAGGAAGTGGGAATCACTTTGTCATATCTCTGGCACCATCCATCCATACATTTCTGCTATATACTAGAAGAGAAAAGTGCAGCTTAATATATTGTTGCTGGAATAATACTTGCTGTACTATATATTTCTCATCAACATCAATAAAACACTAATGCAGTTGAAATGCTTGGATATATTTTTGCTGACTGATTGCAACACATTTTAAAAATCCTATCTCTGTTTTGTAGGAGGTCTTCGCAGTTCTTTCATTCTTAAAAAATAAAGTTTCTAGGTCATAAATTTCTTTGTGAATAAGAAGATTAAGGTAGCATCATAGTGAATAATATTTTGTACTCATCTTCAGCTGATACAGCATTTTGGGAGGGGAGATAATAAATAATCAGAAGAAAAACATGCATGTTATCTAACATGAAAGAGACCAAAATTTTATGTAATGAATTTTGTTTGGTATGAGCAGTTATAAGGTTTATCATAATCCTGATACCAATATTTTCTGTTTTCTCAGCTTTCTCTTGTGATAAATGCACATACAAAACACTATATTCTTTAACATCAAATTCCTCTTGAGGAAATGAACCCTCACACAGTATTTCAGGCCCTGATATTGCAGTGACAGAACCTGACCTCTGGTAACAAGAAAGGACTTAGCTTACCAGGCAAAGGCTCCTGATCTGCATAGAGAGCTGGCAATTCGACGCATTTGTCTTCATTAGGGTCAAACCAGCAGTCAAAAGCTAAATACATCTCTTCATTCGTGCCTGTGTGCTTCATATGCAGTAAATCTAAGTGCCATGGCTGTTTTAACTTGCTGTGTGGGCCAGTTACTTGAACTTTGTAGACTGAGCCAATATCTGCTAGTTCATCCTATGTGAGGAAAAGAGAAAATGAATGGATCTCATCCTAGTTGTGCCAGATCAAATGTACTTGACAGTATATTTGATTGTATTTGTATGTAACAGTTTAACAAACTTCCATAAATAATTGGAACAGATTTATAACAGCACTGTTTTCTCCCTTTCTAGTCAATACCAAATTGATCTTCTAATCCGAATGAGGAAATGACACTCTAGATGTTTGATATCAGAGAAAGATGGGAGTCACTGCAGAAATTTGTACACAGAACAAAGCACAGTGATTCATATGTAAAACACTGACTCAGTAGACTATTTGCAGACACATAAGTTTTCAAGTCAATTTAAAAAATTCTGAACACTACCAAGAAATTTTTCTTACAACTTAGAATATAAAAATGAAGCAATCAACTATAAATTTGAAGGAGAATTAATCCAATTTTGAGGAAACATCCAAACTTATTGCTCAATAAATTCCTTCTTCAATGTGTTCCTTCTTCTACACTCTACACTACATTTTCTTACAGAAGTTGTCCACTAAAATCTTCCTCTTGCATTCATGTTTGAGAAAGAATCCTGTGGTTCTGCTGGGAATTGCAGAGGATCTCTATGACTTACACCAGTTGGGTAAGTGAAGGTAGAGAAGGGTATAGATAATAATAATAATGTTTTTCAACCAATTATTCGTCCCTGCAGAGGGAAAAAAAAAAAAGGAGAAAACAATAGTCTTCTTTTCCTTTTTCTCTTCTTCTCTGCTTCTCTTTCATTGCAAATATTGCCCAGCTAGTAGGAGTGCATATGACCTGACTTCAGCCTTTCCTCTGACTGGATACTTCCACTTTCATACTATCTTTTCATATTTAGCAGAGGTTCTCTAGCAGAGGAAAAGCTATTGGTTACTCCTCATTTTGAATCATGTTTATAGCCTAAGCAGACTAGCCAAGTTCCTCTTTTCTCAAAGAAAACGGGTAGAAAACATCAATAAACAGCCAATTATTTCTGTAGAGCAATCATTAAGTCCTATTTACCTGACTAGCAGGAAAAAGCACCAAGAGGCAATTTCTTGCTCAGAAGTCCAAGACTGCTTTCTGATGAACCCCAGGATCAAAAGTATCATATTTACTCTCACTCTTTCAGCTTTTTGCTAGGTCTCTCTTCACCCCCTACTTTCCTGATTTTCTCTTGCTACATGCTTCTCTTGTTCCACCAGTCAATCCTGAAGAAAGCTCTTTCAGAACATGGCTTCATGGATATATTTCTTCTATGCAATGCTGGCTTGTGAAGCTCCCACTGCCCTGTCTGTCCACTTGCTCCCATTCCCTCAGTCCTGCTATATTTTTGTTTTTGCAGCTGCACAATGAACCTTGCTAAGGAGCTGATCAAGGTAAAAATAACCACTTTTCTTGCAGGGATCAACCATTTCCTCAAAACCCACAAAGAACAACTGAAGGGGTGGTACAGAGGCCTGGAACAAGCAATACAAAAACAGGACAAGTACTTCCCTTGAATAGCTCCTGGCCTCCAGCCCATTCTGACTCAGGGATTTCCTGTGCCAAAGGAGGCATCTGCAGTTTTTACCTTCAGGTCAGTTCCAAATTCTACTGGACTGGTCATTCATGGAGAGCAAAACCAGAAATGTGTAAGAGGAACACAGCATTGGTACTAGGGAAGGAATCACAGCTCCAAGAGGGAAGTAAGAGTGATGGAATAAGAAGCAGGCCCCAGTTCGATGAAAGTGGATTTCAAATGCTTGATAATATTTCAGTTGATGAGTAATAGGAGGAAGTGGAGACAAATGAAGGGCAGGAAAACAGAATAGTAAAGGAAAAAACTTGTAGGGGAAAAGGAGTTGAGCAAGAAGAAAAAGAAAGCGATCACAACAGGCAAAAAAAAACAGTAAGAAATCATGCAAGAGAAGGCAGGCATGAGAAACATTGTGACAGAGATGAATAATTTACATGAAAGAGAAAAATGAACTTTCTGTAAGTTCCATGTCATTTATGTCTCTCCTCTCTCCATCATCTACCCAGGAAGTTCTATAGCATCCCATGTCATACTGGATATTTACAGATTGCTTACTTCCGAGAGATCAATATAATCTGTAAATCAATACCTGCAATCTGGCACATACTGTGATATGTACCAAGGCAACAATTTGCTCACTTGATATGAAACCTTAGGAGGATCTGCTCATTCAAGAACCATTGTTCAAATGACAGTTACTATCTACAAACAGAAGTGACTGCTAAAGAAAAGTCTACTAACAATAGACTATGAAACTACACAAAGGACTTGATACTCAATTTAGCAGTTTAGTTTAGAAAAGCTATTTATTTCAGAATTAAGAGGGTTATGAAGTACATGATTCTTAGGCTTTTCTTGCAATCGAGAAAGGTTGAATTACTTTGATCTGAATTGCTTTTCCTGTTATTTGAAGTGGCAACTTTTTGTGATTCAGGTCTCCATAGAAGATAAAAGAGAGGTGTATTGGATCCACTTCATTGTTCAAGTCAGATCCAGTGATGTCCATTATCCAGAGACCTGATGACTGCATGTTGATTTCAGGCAGTTTAGGACTAGAATTCAATCTTTTACCTTTAAAAAATGATCAAAGAGAAAGAGGAAAGAAGACAGCATGAGAGAATGGCATAATATAACAGAACCATAGGCTTTACAGTACACAAAGCTGTATTTGCAGGTTATGTTGTATCTATGGCAACAGTTTCCTAAGAATAACACATCAATACCTTTATTACATTTTTTTGCCATGAATTTAACAGCTTAATATTCTTTGTGTGTTTAAAGTTCAGTTTCACAGGTATTTTTTTTCTTGATGCCAAATTATTTTTCTTATCATTTTTTGAAATAATTATTAAGAGAACATTCAGTCACCTTTTAGAGGTCTAATTAATTGTTCTTAAAAAAGCAATCAATGTTACTAAAAAACAATTTATCATTTGGAAGGACCAGCCATCTGTAGCACATAGACACTTAATGCAAAATGAATAATACCAATGAATTCCACTTGTAACTGGATCTTATCTAGCAATATAACACCTGCTGTAATAGTGTTAGACTGACAGGTGAGCATATGATAAACACACAAAAACATTCACCAGATCCTCAAAAGATCAACGCTATTATCTCCTTCTCTTTTTTTCCATTAATTTTCCTTCATTTTCACTCTGTATTAACCATTCTATTGGGAAAAAATGATTTAATGGAAAAGAACAGCTCAGTAAATCTACTTTCCACAGTTCAGAAAGAAAAAAGGCAGTGAAATTCAAGTAACTGTGTTGCTCTCATGGACACATTATGTTTTTAAGCCATCTTTTTCTCTGATCAGACTACTGAAGCTCATTTACTTCATAAGGAATTGTTTTCACAGGATGAAAGGAAGGAATCTCTTTCTACTACTTGTAAGTGGCCAAAAGCCCTGTCACTTCCATCTGTTGGTATTCTTTTGCCAAGTACATCCAGGTTTGGACTTCTGGAGTGGTAGGCTTCAATTGAGCATACTAGAACTACACTGTAGCTCTGCAGTGTGGAATAGTACCATAGGTGAAGACTAGGCTCATTTCACTACAGTAACTTTTCTCTGGATTTGAAATCAGATCCTAGGAGACCTGGAAAGTGGTGCATAAAACGTAAGCCATTATTGCCCTGAAGCATATGTCTCAAATTCTAATACCTGCATTAAATCTTGTATTGCAATGTGCTAAATTCAATCTGGAAGGTTGGTATTCCATACACAACACACTGACAGTATTAAATTTTATTATCTTTGACCTTACCAGATGTGGTTTTACTATAATAGTAAAAGCAAGATGAAAATTCACAACATTTTCAGGAAAATAAAGATAATATAGAAATCTGAAAGAGTTGTAGCTAAATTCAAAAAAATACATAAACAGTCAGGCCAGGCTTCCAGAAAAGCTTACCCACTGTCAAAATCTCACAAGCAGTCGCACATAACCCCAGATGAGTATCAAGCCAGTTCCAACATGGGAATACCCATTCTTTGTCTGAGTCCTGAGACTCCTTGACTGTTATCATCTTGAGGTACATCCCAGCCCCATATCCTTCTCCATCGTGTTGTATGACCACTTTTTGCAAATGACCCAGAGAAACAGCCTCCACGAGAAATGAATCCACCTGTTGAAACAGGAAACACTTAGTAAAGCAGAATGTTTGCCTTTTAAATATATACAAATAAAGAGACAACACAGATCAGCAATCTGAGATGAATGGAACTGCAAAAGGACCTGCATATGCTTGAACTTCAAAGAAAACTTGGTCCTGGATTTGGCTCAGGGTTTGAAATCTGTATTTGTTTTTTTGTAATATAACATAACATCTCTCCTCTGAACCTAAGAAAGCAAATGCCAATTATTTCTAACACTGAATACCATATTCATCATTAATCATGCATTGTAACTTCATGCAGTCTTTGGACAATATGGAGTATTTCATCAGTCTTTTCAAATTAGATTAAAATGCATTTTCCTCAACCTTCAGACTGTCAAAGGGTTATGAGAAGATTTTGGTTCTAATGAAACTCCTGTCTTTCAGGGAGATGCTAGTTTCTAAAATTCATCATGCAAACCTGTATATTAATAGAGTCCTAAAGAGAATTTAGAAATCTAGAAAAAATATGTTCACTACAGGAAAGCTTTCTAAACTCTTCTGCAATAGTTAGAAAAGCTTCTCTTTTTGTTCTTCTTACAAAATGAAAGTCAATATGGAAAAATAAGATTGAGAAAAGAGTAAGTAAGGGAGGGGAAAAGATTAAGATGAGAGTGAGGAACGTGAAGAACTTTGAGCAAAAGACTATAGATGGAAAGGAAAGCTGAATGAAGAAGCCAGAGTAAGAAAAAGAGAAGAAAACATGGCTGTAAGGGGAATGGGAGTGAGGAGAGCAAAAGCAGAGTAAGGAGGAACGTGAAATACAAAGAAAGAAATTGTATGCCCCACTAAATTCTTGCTTGTTTTGTAAGAAAGCCAGGTGTTCTGTATATGACCTAGCTAAGGGCCAGATACACCAGGCAGTAGCTAATACAGATCAACAAGGTTATAAACAAATAGCGCTTAAACAGCTATGTCTTAAATTATAATCAGACACCATCATCCCAATAAAACTTTGATTCAGTAATAGGATTTTACTGAACTGGATTATGGGACAATTAGAAAGAAGATATTAGCAAAGTGTCCTCTAAAAAATGTATTACTTGTCAAAGTCCTGTATGTTATCAGTGCCACTTTTGAAATAAAAAATAATAGAAAAGTAGCTTTCCTTTTGCTAATATTACAAATGTTTTAGTATGACAAAAATATCAATTTTCTATTTAACAATAGCTGAGACTGGACAGATAGATTGTAAGCAGAAATCATTAACTTTTTTAATTAAGGCATTTTAGGGAAAAATCTGTGCATGAAGGTAAATTAGAATAATTATTGCATAGTGCTCTCTTCTGTATATAAGCATAGCCCTGAGATGTAGAGAGAAATACAAGTTAGAAAGTCTATCAGATTGTTATTGAATCCAATTTTACCCTACCAATTGCTATTGTAATTGTCCAATGAAATAATTTCACAGAAATCTAAGACTCTTCTTCCTTGAACGTGGCTATCTTGGTAGTGAATAAAAATAAGATGATCTGCTTTTTCAATCATTCAGTGAGTGAACTTCTTATAAGAATGTGTAACGCACAGAAGTAGAATCGTCTTATTATTAGTCATCTAAAAAAACCATTTTTATGTGCATTCTTTTCTTTAAGTGGAATTCTCCCATCTTGACTGAAGTTATAGACCAGGCATCAAGTTAGTGATACACATGGGGGATCAGAAACATCATTGAAGGCATGAGCCTCACAGCAATTTTTGTGACTAATTTTGTATCTGCAATTTTGAATTCTTTGTTATCTCTGCTGTCCTACATTTGGATTGGAAGCATTAAGAGGCATCATCACAGAGGCTCTCTGCAGTATTTAAGTGCTTTCTATGTGCTCCTATGGAACCTGATTATCATGTGGGGATGTACCTGTTCAGGCGGGAAATAACATTGGCATTGGTCTGCTGTAAATCTCTAGAAAAATTCTGTTCCCAGATTGAAGATCAGCTGGCAAGATACAATCTGAGCATGCATTAAGTGATACAGAGGAAGCAGTGCTAGCCCTACTTATATAAGACAGCATTTTTGTGCCTTTACCTTGTTCCTTTGAAATTTTCTTCCTTTCACTAAAGATGTATGAAGTTTCCTCACACCTGTGTCCCCTCTTTTGCCATAGAGAGTGATATAAACATTTGCAAAAGTTTCCGCTCCCCAGCGGTCACCAGTGTGTACAGAGACAACATACTTACAGACTGCAAAAAAAGAATATTGCTTAATTAAAACAGGCTAAGTACAAGTATTATTTAGTAAGACTGCTGCTTGTTCTTATTTCTGCAC
Organism: Dromaius novaehollandiae; assembly: GCF_036370855.1. Classification (NCBI taxonomy): domain Eukaryota; kingdom Metazoa; phylum Chordata; class Aves; order Casuariiformes; family Dromaiidae; genus Dromaius; species Dromaius novaehollandiae. Next base: position 135,676,197 of record NC_088099.1, read on the forward strand.
TTACAAAAAAATCTGCTATACACTGATTAAAATAGTCAGGGTATTATTTATGAATGTGACCTCTTCTTGCTTAAGTCAGTAAAGTCTTTCCATTGACTTCCTTATGAATTTGAAGGAAATTGAGCTCATACAACTTAGACCTATGCAACTTAGAGTTATAAATACAAATCCTGTTTAATTCTATTTTACTGTGCAAGACCTGGGAAACAAGAACTTGGCTGAGAACACTCAAGGACTGTTAGAAACTGAATGCTCTTTGCAGTAGTTAATAATTATCACAGGTCAAAGAATAATCCACTATGTAAAGTTTATGCAAATTAGAACAGCAGAGAGAGGTGCAGCATAGGATAGGGATGCACAACCTGGCATACAAGTGTAAAAATTTTTTAAATGCACTTATTAATTTAGAGTTCTTGACAGCAACTATACGTTTTGCCTCTTATGCTCCTGTAAAAATGCACTTTCTTCTCTTGCTTTACACAGTCAGACTGGATTTTCTTCTGAGAAGAATCATTAAATTGCAGATGAGTTCACACTCATACAGACAGAATGACCAAAATTTTTTTTTTAACATATAGTCCTGCTGAGTTAATATTTAACTATCTTAATGCTACAGTTTCTTTTAAATCACAAATATGTTTGAGCTATTGAGGGACAAGCACTGCTGGAACATTAGTTTACAAAAGCAGTCGTGTCTTTAATCACTTTTATCTCATGTGTAACTGCCATCTTTTCTGAGCAAATGCAGTACTTCTATGGACCTTCACTTTCCAAGTGCATTTCTGAGTATACTCTGAAACTCTCAGCACATCACAAAAATGTCCTTAGGGAAAAACAAACATGGAACTTTTTCATACAATGAGGATTACTTCTGATAACTTGTGTTATCAACTAAAGCTATTATAAGCTAAATAATTCAATAGTAAATCTACCATAAATCATTTCAATGGCTTTGAACATGTGCTTTATCTTTAAAAAGCATAATTATATTCCTCAATTTTGCACACTTAGAATTATGCAGATGATTTAGCAACTGTGAAACACAATTTGCTATTTAACTGGAAAATGAAATACCCTAAATGGTCAGGATTCTTGCAGTGTACGTACAGTTGCCATAGAGTCATTGAAGATATCAAATCCAGAAAAAGAGTAATGTATCTATGGTACTGATTTCTTTTCAAGAGGTTAGTTCACGTAGTTCGCATCGTCTCACTATTTTTACCTGGTAAAGTTTGCCTGTCCTCATTCACTGCAGGGAATTCTTTCACCAGCTCCCTGTCTTCTCTGGTACGAGAGAGCCAGCAGCTACAGTCAAAGTTCAGTTCTTGTTTTGTATGTAGTTCTTGTATGTGAAAAGACTTCAAATGCCAACCCTCAAAGCCTGGCATATCATCACAGCTGACCCGAATCTTGTATACATCTCCCACATCTCCAGTTTCAACCTGCAACAAATACCATGAGGAAGAGTGTATTGTCAGGGCTGCTTCACTTGTAGAGATTTTTCCAAAAAGCGTAGGATTCATTAAATTTATGTTAACCAATGGGAAAACCGAATCTGAGGCTAGGATAGGTGTGAAGAGGGAATTGATCCCTCTTTTTCATGGACAACAACTTGAACTGTTTATGAAGTGAAACTTATGAAAAGTAGCCCATGAGAGCAAGGCCTGGCACTTGATGACTTACAAGACCATTTCCAGTCCAAATTTTTTTAGATAAGTGTCGTAAGGATTTGCCATGCCACACATACAAAATTTCTGGATGCAAGGCACTGTTCTTTAAGGACCAGGGAAAGAATATTTCCTGCCGTCTGTAAAACAGCAGTAGAATGGTTCTGTGATGATCCTGCAGGAATCTCCTAGCTCCTGAACCATAGCTCCACAATAGCCACATGGCAGTAGCTTTACATTGAAAAGGGCACCAAACTTGTCCTCCCTGTAAGCCCAGCCTGCCAGGCTTGCCATGATTCAAGGCCATCCCAGACTACAATGCATGTGTGAGGGGGCTTATGCCTCTCAGATTTAGCACACCCTCACAGAGTCCTGACTTGGTCTCCACCATTGCTCCACGTAAAGGGAAATATTATGTGCGCAGCATTTTATGTCAGGAGTTTTTCATTCGTGCCGTGTATGCTGTAAAGGATATCATTAGCCCTGGTGCCCTAAGTGGTCTAATTCCTCCTAAAAAGTGCACATTCGTGTCTTATTAAACTTAATCGGAACTATTTGGATTCATCAAGAGGATAGTACACAGGTTTTTCATGCATTTAAATTACAGTTCCTTCACGGGCAATAAAATCATTGCTTCTGCTCTTTCACAACCAGACTACTGATTTGTAAAATTATTGCCTGCAGATTTTCCTTCTTACAGATGGACCTCAGGACTCTGTATCACACAGTTACTCTAAATGTCATGCACTACTTATTCCATAAAGCTCTGTAGTTTAGAGTTGCAACATTACAGAACTCAGTTATTTTTATTTAGCAGGGCAAGTTGTACCTCACATTTTACTTTGTCTTCTGCTACCCAAATTCACAGTTTTCTAGACATGTGCTATACTCCTTGTAGGAAAAGTGCAGATAATATATACAGGAAAAAATTCCAGAATGCAGGACAGACTATTTAAAAACCAATGCTTTCTTTTCTTTTTCTAGAATCACAATTTCAGTGAAATCCATGACTGCCTTTAAACCAAAAAGCATCAGTAACCTTACCATCCACAATCTGTTGAATTAAACAACACCAAATATTTTCAATTGAGTGTATTACATATTTCTCACTTTTTCTGTCTTTTTTTCATAAGTCTCGCCATTATTATCTTTTCTGTTCAGCTCCATCATTGCAACAGCACATTGCCATCACATCATTTTCGTAACCATTTCCTGAGCAATTTAATATGATCAATTTCACTTTGGAATATGGTACCCTGTCTTTGATCCTGTAACTGCCTTTTCCCTCCATCAATGTCTATTAACTGATGCAAAATGACCTTCAAGGCAGAGATGGAATAGTCGTCCATCATAAAGTATAAATTCAGTGAATTTCCTCTTTCTAAATTTACACAATATTTACAAAAGGGCACCGTTTACTTCACTTTTATTCATGACTCAAATTTCCTAGTTAACTTTTCCACATGTATTTCTTCTGAATAGTTTTATGTAATATTCAGTACTTGAAATCTGATCTAGGATGGACTCAGTTAAGTAATACAATATTGTTTCCATTGCATGATTGAAGGAGAACAGCTCTTACAATCAAGAAGATGCCTTGACGAAGCCAGTGGGGTTTTGAATCTCAGAAATAGGTAACTGATGAAGATGATTAGAGAATTTCATAATATTTTAAATCTTTTCCTTTTTGAATCACACAGGACTGCTCCAAAGGCACCAAGCCTAAAGCAATTAAAGGTTTGTAAAATTTATTGTCTGGTTCCACATTAAAATTAAATTCTCTATCACTTCCCCATAAAAAAATACACATGCATGAATGATTCTCATTATAGAGGGTGCGGTCAAATCATCTAAAGTTCAGCTAAACAGCGTTCTAGCATAAACTCCAGAAATCCTGCTCTCTGTTGTTTGAAGCATCATCCCATACTGTGGAAAATATAGAAAGTATAGAATTATGTGATTTTAAATTTTCTGTCCTCCTTTTAGCCATCAACACAAAGTACACTTAATATTTATGTTGTGCATTTATGCATGGGTGTATTTGCAGAGCTTTGTGGTCACAGCACTATGGCTCATTTCATACTACTTGTGCTAGTGCTGGGAAGGATAGTTTTAGGGATCCCAACCCCATGATTTGTCCATCCATATCACTTTGCATTCTGTGATTATCTGGATAATAGAATATGCACAATGCACTAGGTGCTCTCCAAAGGCAGGCTATAACAAGCTTTTTCTGTAAGTAGGCAAGAAATGTGCTGGAGTTTGGAAGAAAGATGCATATAATTTACAAATTTCCTCACTCCATATGATATCAGCAATTGATCTCTATCATTACTCAAACAACAACGAGAAAACTAACTGCATAGTTAGTTTATTTTCATTTTCCCAGTTAGTTTTCAATGTGTCTATTCTGTTCGTTGGAGAGAGCATGGTTTTCCACCTTGCTGTCTCAGATGCTAAAACTCCCAGCAGATTCAATAACATAGACACATTCACTTATTTCTCAGTTTATTTGAACTAATGTTTTCAAATTAAATTTATTCATATGTAAGCAGCTCGCCCACTCTACTATAGCTGTCTGACACCACCAAAACCAAATAATTTAACCTGTTAGGATGCTGCTGTTTTATCTCTTTCAGCAATTTATTCTTTACATTTGCTATGTGCCACTAAACTACATCTGTTCTTTCATAGGAGATGATTAAAAGTATTTTGAACCAGATAAGCATTCTGAATATGATACACATCTGTGTATGCATTTGTGTCAGAGCACCTGGAAAATCAGGAATTTACATGCATTTGTGTCCCAGGTGTGCAATAAATGTATCTGTAAGATCAAAATTAAGCCAACTGTTTCAAAGCAACGTGAGCTGCTTAGAGTGCATAACCTGTTGTTCTTTTTGCTGCACTGTATTACTAAGGAAATTTGTCTAAGACCAGGACCTTGGGGAGGTTTAAAGGTTTATTTCCTTCCACTTTGCAGCCCTTCTTCCCTGTGACATCACATTATGCCTCCAACATGGTGCTGCAGGGGGAGAAGGTGAGCAAAGCTTCTGTATTCTTTCAAATAGTTTTAGTAAGAACAAAGAAAGAGAGTAAAAGGAAAACGGATTTATTAGCTGAACTGGTTCTAAAGAAGGTGGTTTCTGAGGATATCTGCAAAACCCCAAGTGCTCCTTTGTATCAGACCTGCTATTCTGACCTCCTTAGAATGGCACAAAACCTACCCTGTAAGCAGTATGGCAAAGAGACAAAATTTCTGGCACGATAAACAATGCTCAGATAGTATTAAAATTTTGATACAAAGCAACAAAACCAAGGACAAAAATAGCCAAGGGAAAAATACAGGTGCTAACCCAAAGCCAATCCAAATTATGAACGAGCATTTAAAAAGCCATTAGGACAGAACCCCAGTAGGACAGAATACGGTACTATGGTACAAAGAATGGCAGAATAGAACAGGCAACCAGACTGATACAGAACAATACTAGTTTCTCCTAGCAGGGCACCTTGTCACTGAAATTACGTGATCTTAACAAGAAATGCATGCCACTTCAGAAATTACTGAAAAGCTGGATGCAGTAGAGGTCTGCTTTATGCAATGATACTTGCCAAAATCCAGCCAGCTGGTGTGGCTGTTGCACAGACAAGACTCTGCCTCTATTGACCTCTCTAGTTTATGTCCGTAGGTTAGGAAGATCTTTTTGTTGCTCAGTCTGTTTTCTGATAAGCAGCTGCTTTCTTGTCTTTTACAAGTGCCATTTATCTTTCCATTTACTCCCTGTAAAGTTCCTAAATTGTGTTAGCTTGTTATTTAAATTAAAAATTCAGCCTGGATCAGGTCATTATGATGAAGCTCTGATACAGCTGCTGGACAACATTTTCTCAATGTAGTTTTGTCTTTGTTTTCAAAATGTTTATTACAGTCATTTAAACATCTTTCCGAGCTTTATAAGACTGCTGTGAATGCAAGCTGATTCTTTCTTTTGACTGGCCGAAAGCTGCACTTCCATGCCAGTCAACAGAATTTGCAAGTGACTTAGCTTAGAAAGTCAGGACAGAATTTGAGCGTTAAAAAGATGTCTTAGATGAATCCTCTCAAAGAAGCAGGATAACTGTGAGGTGTACAGGTAGTTACGACTGTATTAGGTTTGCTTTTAGTACTGGCCAGGTATATGTTATTGCTTCAGGGCTCATCACACCTTGATAGGCTTGAATGCATTCTCCTGTGATGTATGATTACCCAGAAAAATCCTATGTACCTGCTGGTCTGAGAGGCAGAACCATATTGGAGGACAGTGGAGAGGCTTTACAAAGACTGGAATAACGGAAAGAAAAGCCCACTTATGTCCTTTGGGCATACTGTCCAAATCCTTCATCTTCTGCATTCTCAAGTAATTGTATATTGCCTTTCATATAAACCGCAACTCAGGATTCTTTAGAGAATTGAAAAAATACAAGACAAGAGCAAGTGAATGCAGTAAATTATACAAAAGGGATCGTTTCTCCCCCTAGACATATTCTTGAAGGCACTGAAAATTCAAAGAGAACGCTGTAGAGCTGGCTGTAGTAAAACAGGACTACAAGCATAAGATGGTTCAAGATCTAAAGTTATATCATTCTATCTTTGTAAATAAAAAGTCATTCATAGCAAGCAAACCAGCATTCCATATAAATGCATATATATATATATGTATATATGTATATATAGCTCCTTTGGCTAGAGTGGACTGTCATAATGATATCTCTGTAATACTGTATATTTATGACTTACAATGAATGCATCTGTTGCTCTGGGTAGAAAGCTTACATATCCTCGGTTTTGTGGAGAAAGCAGAAGGTCATCACTTTTGCCCTTTGAGCCATAAATCACAAGGGTTCTTTTACAGTCCTGTGGCTCTGGGGAATCTCCATCTGTTTGAACCTGCACTCTCCACTGTTGTGCTAAATAAAATGAAGACATCATCACATATTTCATATCAAGGGAGGACAGTAATGGATTTCTTCATTATTATTACTGCAAAGAATTTAAAGATTACTATGAGTTTACCTACCATTTTATAAAAATAGACACACATTCCTTCTCTTGAACACAATTGTAATTTAAATAAGACTTGATAAACACAAGACAACTGTTGAAGTGGGTATACAAGCAGAAATTAATATCAAGGAAGCAAGAAAAATAATCTTTGGCTAGGTTATTGCATTCTCTATAACAAATTGGTTGCTTTAATTGCAATAATTCATTTATTACATATTAGTCCTTAAAGTATTCATGCACGTAATAGGAAAAAGAAGACTAACATTTTGGAAGACTAGTATATGATCCATATTTAAGAACTGCTGGCTGGAATACACAACTAGCCTAATCAAATAATAAAAATTAAACCTCCTTTTTTCAATATTTCTAACCTAATCTGTCATGGTGTTTGCTTATTTGCAGCATAAGATCATTCATTAGAGTTCTGTCTAAAATCTAGGTAATTCGAAAGAACTGCTTTCATTTACCTCAGCCCATGGATTGGGCCTTTCAGAGATTCTTTTTGGTAGATGACATATACTCCTAATAATGATCGTAAATCCAGAATTCAACCAAGAATGTGTATCAGAAGGGATTCATTATTCCTGTTAAAAATGCAGCAGAAAACCATTCAAGGTGTGGAAAAAATATGTCTGAGATGGACATTATACACTAGAAAGATAATTAACTGGTTGAATGTAAATCTTCACCTGAATTCAGATTGAGTTTTTTGTAGAAAAGACACTTGATCCTGCATGCCAAAGGGAACTTAACAGTGAAAGGAAATCAAAACCCTGTGTTTAGACTGTGACCAGTACTGTGGTAATGGTATAATTTGCTAATGGAGTTAATAGGAAAGAGAATTTTTTCATGAATGTGTGTAAGCCTACAATGCAATGTATTGACAGAATAAATTTTAAAATAGTGCAGCTTGCAAATAAATTGGATGTGATTTTTTTTTTCTTAATGTGCCATGTGGTTTTCTCATAAATTTCGTTTTCCTCCACCCGTTTGGAGGTGGAGGTTGGATGAAGACCTGTTCTGTTTTTCTCTGTTTATGATTTTTTCCCTGTTCTTTGCATTGTTTTATTTAGCTTATTCTGGTTTCCCCTTGTTATAAAAGCTTTTTCTGCATTACATCTGACTGTTCCCTGATTCTTCTGGGCTCAGCTACAAAACAGCAGGCAAATACACATCACAGGCAGTCCGCTGAGTAAGATGCTAGCTGAAAGGATCCTTCCACCTGAACTCTTTTTTTGAGGTCATATCTAGGAATGAGTCAGACTTTGTCTAATGAGGAACTTTTGTTGTTTAATATGTATGCCAGCTTTGAATTTTATCTCCTTGTGCCAGGTTGGCATGTGGTACCCTTTAGGGTGTCACACTTGGTGAAGTCAAGCATCGTTTGAGTTTCTGCCATTCCTGAGTACCCTAAGGGCTTACAAATTCAAATTCAAATTCTTACAAAGACTCCCACCATAACCCTGAACCTCTTATCCACTCCAGCCATGTCCCTTGTAAACTCCTTCCATTTGGTCACAGGTGCACAGCAGAGGGGAAATTAAGACAATTTTTGCATTATTGTGTCTCCTCGGTGAGTTTTCCTTTTCTCACTGTAATTCTCCTCTGTTTCAGGAAAGAGCAAGCCCTAAGTTAAGAGAAAGCAAGGATGCATATCTGCATATCTTTCCCCCTTCAAGAAGCAGCATGTTTGGAGAAGGTATTTCAGGCAATGTGATTTACTTTAATTAATATCCATGATTGCATTTTTAATTATTATTGCAGAAGAAAGGCTAAGACACCAGTTGGGAGTTTTCCAGGAAATGAATCAGTGGTTAACAGATTTAAGGCCTCTTAGCATCTGTGACTGCTTGTTCGCCTACATTTACTTTTAAAGCTTCCACAACTTGGTAACTGAGCTAACCCAGACTGACTGCAATTTCTCTCAGTTCAGCAAACTCATTTCAACCTGCTCATGCCAGAGTAAGAAAAGAACGTTTTGTCTAATATTATATTCCCTGAGACAACTACTTGGTAAGGATGGCTATTCTAGAAAGGAGACTGACTGCAAATAGCTATTTGTTTCATCGACTTCTATATCTCTTTTCAGCAAATTCCAAATATCTCAGTAACATCTGAAAATTAGATAGCTGAGTCTGAGTATGTCATTTTCTGCATTTCATATGCATGGCCACATAAAAAAGATGCTTTTCCCCTGATATCACTGAACTGCATTAGCTTCATTTCGAAGTGATTAGTGTTAGTGTGTTATTTTACTTTTAGGATATGTGCAAAGCTATAGCCCTTTTCTTTGAGACATCAGTATGAGGACTGTTTAAATGAAAGGCAGAGGGGAAATAGACTTCAAAAAAAAAAGTCAGAATTCTCTCTTTTCTAAAATAATATATCCAAGGCTCTCATTTCATGTTATTCCAGAGATGCATGGGTCCTTTCTTGACTTTAAGAAATGAAATAGGATCAACCATAACAAAATCCTTCCAGAAAGCCTTTTAACCACCACTTTGGAATCTGAAAGACGCTTGCAGCATAATCAGGAAAATCAAACCTGCAGTGACTTCTGCACATAGCAAATTGGGTAGGGTAAAATATAAAGCTAATATTTTGTAAGATAATTCAGAAAACTGAAAAAGGAGGGCTTGATTTTCTGTTTTTTTGGTTTTTTTTTTAATATGAACAACTTATATATTGTTAGAGGATTGCCACCATTGTTTTGAGGACATGGTACTCCAGTTTTATTTCACTGGTATTTTTTGGGCTTAAGAGCTAAAATAGTATTCACACTTTGCTAGATGTAAGAGTAGGTTGCTTACTTCACAGAAATTGTAGAAATTTGTGTTGCTTGTTTCACCTGTCTTGCAGGACCTTGAGGCAGACCAGTGAGACTGCCTGTCTTGTTCCTATTTCATGAGGAAATTCAGCCTCCACCTGGCAATATATACTATCCTTGATTTTTAAAAGCAGGACAAATCTATCTGTGTTTTGGGGATTCTGTGATTATTCTTACTCCATTAGCAAAAACTCGCAAGGCAGGGAATGATTAAAAAACAAATGGAGTCACAGGGAGAATTTACTGTATGTTTTCACTTCTCTTATGAATTGTCTGTATGTGTTAATGCCAACAACATTGCATGACACAAGAAAATCTAACCTATAAATATCTGTTAACTGAACTGCTTTCATTGATGTTGAACTGTATTTTATACATCATCCACAAAAGCCTACAATACCACAGAACACCCGGTGAACCACACTGCAGGAATTCAGCTCCTTTTAACTGACTGCAGTATAGACAAAATTGTAATATACTGTCTTGTCTCTTTGCTTTGCAAGAAAATCGTTTACTATGTGCTATTTTGATACTACACCTATATTGAAGGGGAAAAAAAAAGAGAAAAGAGAAGGAGGAAATAGTAAATTTTCCCCGCAGTAGAAGAAACTTTTAGCAAGTGATGAAAACTCCCATTTTCCCTCAGAACAAGTTCATCATTTGAGAACTGAGAGTACCTATCCATCTTCTGTACCGAGGTGGTCTTCTTTAAATCTTTTTCTCTTGCATGAAGCATACATGGCGGGATCAAGAGAGTATAAATAATTTTGTTATTGTGCTTGATTTGATAGAGTCTTTTCACAATCTATAGATGATGATGAGAGAAGCTGATATAGATCTGCCGCCTTTAGGCAGAATCCATTGCCACCAGCAGTGTTTACAGGGATCTGGAATTCCTGCTTCATTAAAGCTGGCAAAATGCCAGCTTGGCTGAAAAAGAACTATAAGTCCTCAAGAAACCTGCTTAGCAAAGATGACTTTCAAACTCTACTTCTTGGTTACGTGGTTGAGCAGCTTATTAGCCTTATCCAAGGAGAATGATATTTCTGACCTTCAGAATGTCTTACTGAGTGTTTTGTTTTGTAAACATTTCCTTTAGACCTGACCTAAGCACATTGACTGCTATTCTGGAAATCACCAAACAACACTGGATTATGACAATCATAATACTTGCAGAGTGTAGTTGGTCTGGAATCTGACCACATGAATACACAAACATTGGCTGCGTAACGTCAATACTCGGCTGCTGGCCTCATACAGCAAATGTATAATACATGCAAAGTTTTCACTTCCGCTGTAATGTTCCTTCCACTTCCACTGCCTGTTTCACCATCTGAAATCACTGTTACAGCTGCTGGGAGAATTTAAGGCAAATACTTTTTCTTCCAAGATTCTGCATCTCTGGAATTTTCTGTAACCATAGTACTGTATCATGGTGGATTCATACAGAACTGTGCACAAGACACCTTTCCTAACCTCTTGCACTGAACACTCTCCTATAAAGCTCAATCTTTTCACATGCAAGATCTACAAGATAATCAGCAAGACAACACAAATTAAAATGTGAACAATCCTTAGATCTGTTCTGCTCATCACCTCTTTTATATAAGGCATAAAAAGCATGATCTCAGTTCCTCACTGAAGCGAGCTCCTGGGTAAAGAAAAGATGGCTAAAGAGGAGTTCAAGTTAACCTGATGCATTGCTAATTGGCAGAATACTCCCTAACAAATGTTCTCTTTCTCTTTCTTTATTATTCAGAACCTCATATCTCATCCTAATAAATCTGCATACAATTTTGGGGTCTTCCTGGACACCTTGACAGTGTGAAGTTTCACTAACTGATAAAGTTGCTCCTTTCTCTTCATAATCAAAATATTGTGTCTTATTCTTCTTGACATGCACAAGCTCTTACCAGTCTGTGCATCTGTGCCTGTTCATTGCAACATAACAAAGAATGAAGCTGCATTGGAAAAAAGCTGAGATTAGTACCAAAATATGGTGTATTTTCTGAATATAGGGTGAAACTGATATTATGGATGCATCTCAGAACCGTGTGCTTAACAGAATGCAGAATCCAATTCCAAGCCACTCTTGTGAAAATCAAATATCTCTATGGGAAAGTCATTATTTCCCTGAGTTAATCAGCCTCCTCTTGTAAAAGCTATGATCTTCTGGAACAGTGAAACTGTTGGCCAGACTGTTTGATTGAATGTAACAGTTTTCATTTTCATGGGAAAAGGAATTAGACTGAGAGATCAGGACTCATCCTACAAAAGGCAAGCGACCATTTTCAGAGGTAAATGAAAATATTACTTCTTTTACTTTAGTTTCTCCCATAGTGTTCCCAGACACAGTTACACAGAATACATACTTACAGTTAAATGTTCATAAAGAAACTTGTATTAGTCTGTTTCTCTTTTCTGGCTAAGGAAAAACAGAGATGGTATCTCAAATTTTAAACACTTGGGAGATACTAGCATTTTACAATGATGAGACCATCTTTGTAGGTATATAAATAAACAAGTGGGTGGCTAGTTTTTTCTTAACATGTTTTATTAATTCAGGCAGTCTTTGTCAACTGAATGAAATTACTGCATTTAGTTTCATTAATGAATTTGGAGCCTAAGCCTGCACCACTTCAGGCTACTTGGGGAATACCCTGATGGACTTTGATCTGAAAATGTTTCCGCTGTCATTTCACAACACATTTTTCAAGTTGCTGCTGTTTGCTAAGGGATCTGTCTCAATGTATTAAATGACAGTAGCACTGGAATAAACAAAACAATATTGAATTTCTTCTTAGAGAAATTTCCAGCTGATTTTGGGACAGAATGGTAGAAATAGGAAGAAAACCAGAAATGGGTTGAGAGAAGCATCTTTTCCTCAATTATTTTAAAAGACTTGTCATTTCCACAGATCTTTACCAGACAATTTGCATTCATTTTCTCTCATAGTTGAGTGTTTACACATATGATGAGGAACCTAATTTGCTCCACTTATTTGTCACTTAATACTAATTTGGGGGTTAAATGCAAATAGCCAAAAAAATGGTGTAGAAAACAATACTTACCTTTGGAGAATGCCTTCTTTGAATTGCTATATTCTAAAATATAAACAACAAAAAAGTTTTATGTGAGCAAGTCTTATTATTACTTTTCTTCTTAAGTCATGGTCATATTCAGCAAGTTCTTCACTAACCCGTAAGCATTGAGTATATACGATATGGTTGCAATACAAATTTTGTGTAACAAAATACTTACTTTTGGCAGTTAGCTCTCTTTCAGTTTTCCCATCATCTTGGTATTCATCTAACCATCTTTCATTGCAAAAACAAAAATAATGAGATTAATAACAATTATCATTCATATTACAAGTGATCTCACAATTATCTTCACTCTCTTCAACCATATTTTTATACTTTTTTGCCAAATTATGCCTTGAAAATACTTCCTAGACCTGATTTTATTTTATACTTTTATCACAGTTAGCATTATTCATGTTCAGAGAGAATTTGGCTCACTCTATTACCAGCAAAAAATAGAAATTTGCATGGAAGTTAACACTATACAAGGTACTAAGTATCTACAGGATCAATATTCAATTGTACATTTTTGAGGGAATGGTATATAACCTGCAATGTTCAGTTCGTTGTACTTAAAATTTTATATAACCCCTGGAAGGAGTATTGCCTACTCCAGGTCTGGAAGTTTCTAGAGCTTCTATAGACAGTCAGCAATGAACTGAATTTCTCTTTATCTTTTCTTTTCTTTCATACTGATGAATTAAAAGAACTTTTCTGAAATCTCATTTCACTTCAAAAACACATTCATACATCTTCAGTTGATCCCCCTTGCTGATATAATAACACTTTACATCCATTAACAGTCTTCCTTATTTAAAAATAAATAAATATGTGCTATCAGCTTCCATTCTATTGGCTCCATGCTGATGTAGCTTTTGTTCAAATCCAGGTGTCCATAATATATTTCATTTCTTAAATATAACAAAACTACGTGAATAAATCTCTTGTGCATGCAGACTAGACTCCAGTGTATTTCAGCTATTGTCGTAATAAATAGCTTGATTAACCTTTGTGAACTATCTATCTCCTCATTCCCTCCTAAGAATGAAAAAGACCACTAGCAGTCCCTAAAAATACAAACTTTGACACATTGGCAGCACTTACTCTGCAGGCAAAGAACAGCAGAACCCTTCTAGGTCTATGCATAATGCCTCTAATCTTTTTCCAAGAGCTTAATAAGTTCCTTTTGACAAGGCAGTTTTATAGCAAGCTCAGAGTCTTCATTAAGTATCCCTCCCTTAGGAAAAGTCTCATAAAATCTCTGTGACTTTAAAGAAACAATTGTCTCATTTGTCTGCTCTTCCAATAACCATCTTCAGTGCACACCAAACCAATTAAACAGCCTGATAGCCAAAAAGCAAAAATAAAACAAAAACCTGATCATCAAAATAATAGTTTTGAGAGGAGTAAATGGTTCTTAGCTAATCATTTCCAGGAGTCTTGCAAATCGAAATCCTGCTTTTTGTAAACCAAAGGGATTCCTAAAGAAGTAGAGCTATTTTTACAGAACTTCTGAAGATTTTCATGACTGTAAGACACAGTTCCCAAAATAACATGGAAAATATATCAGCCATGTAGCCTAAATTCACAAAATCTGGAAACCACATATTACAAAGTATAATTAGCTTGATCTAAATTATAATTCTTTAAGTGATTACTATTGTATTAAGTAGAGTGATACAAAAGTAATACACACACAAATCCTTACTTTCTTCTGTTGGCCTTCTGTAATGCTTTTTCTGTTATAGCCATGTGGCTCAACAATATGATTGCTAAAAGTTCAGGTTGCAGTTGCCTCAGGTAACAAATATATTTGGAAGAATAGGCTCTTTAGTAACTGCTAGAACAGAGAGAGCTGGACATTTCTCAATTCTGCCCATGGCAGCAAAATCCTAGACTTAGCTATTTGCTAAGTGAAAGGAAAAATTTTAGCTCTCCCTTAGGAGGAGTGTTAACCATTCTTTGCATCTACAGTCAAAAGTCTTTTCAAAGATTTCCAGTATTTATGTATAAGGTCTTCAGTGACTGGGAAAGAAAAACTGACTGAAATCCATATAACTAGATCTTGCCACATAACACTTTTTAAAAGATAGGGAACTGAACACATATTTATTTTCATGTGCTCTGTATATATGAATATGTCTAGATAAAGTAAAGATCAATGCACCTTTCCTCCTTTACAACAGTTGGTTTTGGGCTTCTTTGCCTTATACTACGACTCTTTCCCATACCAACCAGGAACTTTCCTTCTTTGACTTCAAGATCTAAATTCTGCATTTCATGTCCATTGAAAAACTCTGGGGCATTGCTCGTATATTTAGGTTGTATGCACATGCCTGTTCTGCAATGTTTACCTTGGGCTGCTGGCAGTTTAACAAAGTAAGTCTGTTTCTCCATGAATGACATACCTATTACAAGGAAATACAACCTCTTGAGCTTCCTCTCCTTCTTCATGTTTGATGACAATCTTATCCAGGAACCATCCATTGCCTGTATTGAAATGACAAAAGTTTATCATCTGAAAAAATGTATTTTTTGAATAAATTTAAAGAAAAAGAATACAAAAATCTTTTTTCAGCAGAAAAGCAGATCACATTAGGACAGAACTCAGATGAATGGATGATATAAATTAACACAGTGAAAGCTTTATTTTTCTACATCTCTTGCAAGAGGTACAATATTCTTCCCTGCTTTGCTGTGTTTTAATTTAAAAGGAGGGGTTTTTTTTGCTTGGAGACAAGTATATGCATTTATCTGTGAACTGCCATGACCATTCACATCCCAGCCTACATCTTTTGATTCCTTGTGATCAGGCACAAAGATGTTAGGACAAATCTGCTTATGCAATTGAGATCTGTGTGAGAAATGGAATTCTTGGTCCTCTGTGAGTGAAATTGTTATTGCATATAACAGTATCAATTAACAGACCATTAATATCTACTGTTCTCATTTCCCTGTGTTCTTACTTAGCTTCTGAAAAATATATGCTCCAGCTTTTATAGTATATGCTCATTTAAATAGACTACAAAGTCAAAACACTGCATAAATCTGCATGAACATTAGATTAACAAATTCTGATAGAAACAAGTTTGTTGAAAACAAACAGGTGTGCTTCTGGACATGTGATAAGCCTCTTCACAAAGCTTTTCAAATTTGCATTTTTAAAGCCTAAGTATCAAGGGCATGTTTTTGTCTCTCTTTGCCCTCTATAAAGAGAGGAAAGGACATTCTTTACAAAACCTATTTTTTAAAATATGATGTATGAAATTTATTGAAGTCCCTTTTTGCCCTCTTGCCCAAGGAAACAGCATGAAGATTTTTCTTTTGGCCTTGCAACAGGAACTATTTAAATCTATATAGCATGTAAACCACAAAGCACCTAAATATTTTACAGACTCCCCATTGAGTTTACTTACCTTCTACTTGCAACATTGTGAGAGAGAACTCATTTTCTATGAGTAAAGCTACACAAGTGGTAACATACATTTAGGTGCTATATAAATTGTAGACATTAGCAATATAAATATTAAAAAACAAGACAAAACAGACACCATATTCTTAGGTTATGATTCAGGTAAAAAACCTATCCATTAGCATGACATTAACACTTATTGGAGTATGACTGCAACTGGCCTACTACATTGCCAGGATAAAATAATGTTTAAGAACTTGATTTACCAGAGGGATAGTATTCCCCAAAAATTAGTGGACAGGGCATTGGCCCAGGCTTGGCTCAAGGACAGAACCGTACCTGCGCAATCATGGAGCATGTCCCAACCTAGTTTTTTTCAGAAGCCTTACCCTTCCCAGGCACAGGAAGAAAAAAGTAGGGCTGACAAGGAAAGTGTTTATAATTTTCATTAATAAAAGCATGTATTACTGAACTTCAAAGACCTATGTGACTGTGCAAGCAAATTATTTCTAATCCTGCTATTCTCTCAGTCTTCCCCTTACGTTCTATGTTTTGTTACATTGACTTCTGCATCTAGTTTTCAATAAAGCAGTAAAAGGTGTCTGTATGTAGAATACCTCTAGTGTTGCCTGGGTTCATCTTAGCTGGCTTAGGCAATCTCCTTAGACATAATCACAGTTGTTAAATTATGTCTCATCTTCTCACACACAGAGGAGCACAGAGGAACACTGGCTGGTGGGCAAAGCCGAATAAATTCTCTGCCCTAGCTCCTCCCACGGCTGTCACAGGAGAGCGGTCAGCCCCATGGTCTAGATGAGAAACCCATCACTATGAATCAACGGGAGTAGCTCTCCAGAGTACCCTTCAGACTGGGGCATGGCTGCCTGCTGGACTTATTATGGGATGTTGGGGAAAAGCCTCTTAGAATTGTACAGAACTTGCTATGGGATGTTTAGGGGTGGAACCAAAAGTGGAGGAAAGGAGGGATCGAGGTAGTTTGGGGAAGAACAAGCATGGGAAAATAGAAGAATAAGGAGATAAAATGGGCAGGTCAGCTGTGAGCGGATTGCTGGTCGGTATGCTTGTCACGCCATACCATATATATATATGTATATATTTCCCACTAATGGACCTTCTGATCAGCCAGAAAGGATGAGGCTGTTGGTACTGGGTTTTTTTGTGTGAGTGTTGAGTGTTTCTGTCTGTGTTTATCTGTGTGGCTGACCATGCACAAATACATACATATATATCTATATATCTATACACACACATATATGTATACACATACACATGTATATGTGTATGTTTTATGTGTGTGTTTGTGTATGTGCCTAGTGGGAATACATGCACAGCCTCACTACTGGTTGGTCCTGGGGACACAGAGCTGTGGCAGCCTCATTGCTGGCAGCCACTGTATTTGTCCTCTCCCTAACAGTAGTAACCACAGCCACATCCATCCTGCTCTCTTAGATCACTTCCAGTAACCATCTTAGTGACGGTTACAGTTATCCTTCAAAGCCTTTTTCAAATATCCTGTCCTTACTGTGTCTGCACCACTCACAACTTGTAATATTTCTTAAGAGGTATTGCTTGAGTCATACCATTATTTGTCAGTACATTGTAGCAAAACAGCATGAGGAATGTTTTTGTCAGATCCACACAACTATCCTATTTATCTTTGTGCTCTGCCTCTCCAGCTGCACCCAAGTGTGGAAGTCCCTAGAAGGCAGCAATCTCTGTCCCACGGTGAGGGCCTGCCTGAACAGCATATAGAGCAAAATGGCATTTCCATTTCAAGACTTAAGTCCCAGGGCACACATCCCATTATTGTTCCAGGATAGTTCCCAAACCAAGACTAAAGACCTTCTGCCCAATCATTCAGGTAACTGATATGATTAGAACAAAGGACAGCCCCATCTCTAAAGGAATGCACTTTCCTCCCTTGGATCCCCCCAGAAGACTGGGTCTCTAGCTGGTCTTCATCCTGGCTCACCAGCTATTTCCAGTTTGTAAACCCTGGGACGACTTCAGGTCAGGCTTATTTAGGGCTAGTTTTGGAGACAGTTCACGAGAGGCCTGCAAGATCTGTGTTGAACAAAATGAACAACCGTAATTACCCAGCCATAAATTTTGTTAAACATAGAATCCAACCTGTCTTCCTACTTAGACAACCCTTCATAAATACAGATTTTGGAATCCACTGTCAAAGGAACTTAGGATAGCTGAGCCTGGTGGCAGATTTGCTCTGCTGACTGTGTGATACAGCTATACTGCTTGTTAAAGGAGACACGAGGGAGGGGAAAGAGAGCTTGGTATGATGTACTGTGCAAAGAATAGTACTAGAGTGAAGGTAAGCTCTACCATACTGCCTTCTGGGATATGTCTTGGCATACTAGGATATGAAACTCTCAGGTATATGGTCATCTATATTGCCAAACGGAGCATACTATAGAGAATTACAAATTACAAGACTCAAGTTTACACTCCATACTAAGGCCATCCTAATGAGGCCACTCCCGCCATACTCACAAGTGTGCTCAGAGCCTTAAACAGTATGGGCAGTCAGGATATTTGGCATTGCTTGAGGCTATTTCAGAACAGAGTAGAGTAAAAGTGCTTTTCTAATCCACTGTGGCCATGAATTTCATTAGAAATCCTTCCCTTCATTTAACCCCTTCACAGCCACTAATCTGCAAATATATTTGCAGCATTTACATCTTCCCTGCTTTTAAAAGTCATCTTCTCTTCATTTACTTTGTTCTAGAGATGCACAGACCAAGGGCTTCTGTGACAAATTCTTCTCATCACAAAATTCTCTTTTTTATGAAGATCCTGCAATCTGAATGCAACATCATTCACTGGAGCAGCTCCACTTGAGCAGCACAAATGAAATAACCAAGTCTTCTCCCATTCCCCAAAGCAGCAAATATATTACTCTTTAGTTATTCAAACTTTGTTTCATAATACTGAAATGTCTTTAACTGCACTGATTATCTTTAACTCTGTTGTATCTTTGTCTTCACTCTTTGTCTAATGGAAGATCATTTTACCTCTGTCAGGACTACAGAGGTAAATGAGTTTTACTTCATGAGTTTCCTTAGACTGCTGTATGCTAAATAAATAGTGCTCTATTATAAATAAACTTGAAAACAAAGAATGAAATGATATTATTTGACATGAAATTCATGTCCTCTTTGCTGACCATTACCCACTGTATTCCATCAGTAACTAGTCCACAGGAAGGCTTTTTATCACCGCAAGACCTTCTGTCACATTTTGTATGAAGGATGCAACATAAATACAGTGTATTGTGTTTAAAAATGACTTGAAAACAGATTAGTTGCTAGGAATTTAAATCCTACCTGGACCAGTTCCATCATGGCTAATCAGAACTTTCTCCAAGTCTCCCAGTGAGACAGCCTTTATGCAGAAAATATCCATCTGTAGAACCATACAAGGAAAATGATAAAGGTCTGGAACATAGCTATTTTAACTAGAGCTACACTAAGTATAACAAAATAGTACAGCTACTCTTTTTCTCTGTTTTTGCTAAATGAATATTGGTGTTGTACATGGGTCCTGGCCAAACATTAAAGATCTTTTGAAGCCTTCCAAAATGAATACCACCTTAAAATTACTCCAAAGAGACAACACTGGATTCCTTTGGCATGAAACAATGCTCAGTTGCAAAGAATTGATTTGACCATCTCTATATTGCATCTTCTAGCTCTGTCTGCCTTGCCTCTCTTACCCAGACTGGAAAACATAATTGTGGTTAAGGATTTAGAGCTTGATTCTAAGATTCACAGTAGTCTGTTCAAGAGAGCAAAAATGCTTTCATTACCATCTTGACTATATGTCTAATGTAAATAATCAACAGTACTCAAATTCTAATATCCAATGGCCTCAGTAAATGATTCATTCAAAATCAACCGAAAAAAATTATTCACAAGATGAATTGTGTAATTCTGAATACAAAAAATATGTGACAAAATGGAAAACTGCTTGAAGAAATTTGTAAGCAAAAAGATATTTATGTTTGTTGAAGAAACAATTTGCTAGCCATAATTCACTTTCTCTGACCAGAAGCAGCACTGCTTTTACTTCACCTGTCCATGTTGAAACTTTACATTATTATTCTTAGACCTATGGAGCTTCCTCTTGCCAGCATCTCCTCTCGTTCCAATAAGATTGATGTAAACATTAGAATCTGTTTCAGCACCAAGTTTAGAGCCTGTGTATACGTGGATCTCATACACCAACACTAGAAAAAGAAAAACCTTGAGATTATCCTTATTGCTTTTACATGATTCAAAAGCTTTTTCATCAAAATTTGGCCAGGAGACTGTACTGCCTTTCAGTGTTGGAAATAGCAACACTATCCATGCATTTGTCACCTCCAGGTTCAAATCTTATAATTCTCTGCACAGAAATATGAATATGCTAACCCTAAAAAGCTGCATTTATGCTGAGTATAGCAGCCCATCTGCTCAGGAAAGCAGGCTATCAAGGAGGTGCTCCCTAGTGCTCCATTTTCTTCCCTCGCTCCCCATTGAGTATTTATGGCTTCAGGACCTAATTTGCAAAATCTTTCTTGGCAAGTTATCTGGAGACCATCTAATTGTGCCTGGTCCTGGCCTCAGACAACAGTTATATTCCACTGGTTCCGAAGAACTGTAAACCTCCATATTTGAGCAAAACAGAATTTTCTGGGTGACTAGTCTTCATTTTATCTTAAAAAGAGAGTAGTAATCATTAAACATAGGATTTTTAGATTTCCACATCACATACTATGGTGGGCAAGTAGAAGAATGGATCCCCCCCATCTATAAAATGACTAGATGGACATCTGACTTGTTTTTGAAGGCTTCAACCTTTATCACTAATAGATGTGAATGCCTTTAATAACAGCTCTCGATTAAAATTTATTTATGACTTTTTAAATCCATCTCCTACTAGCCTAGACAAAAATCTTACAGACACAAAAATACAAACTTATCTTCAAAGTATTCTGGAATACAGTTCAGGGTTATTGTGTTAATATATTTTGAACCATAGTAATATTATCATTGTAATTAATCAGATATGAAAACTTACTTTTTTAAATGATTATTTCTACTAATTACATCCTATTGTATTTCATTGCATTTTTTCTACTTGTTATGACTTTTATAAAGTATTTTTCCTGTTTAGACCTTAGTGGCAATTTCTCCATGCAGTGTTTTTATTCTCATCACAGCTGGTCATTTCTTCTGCTACCTAGCAGATGATAGAGAAGATTACTGCTCCACTAATGGAGATCTTTAATAGCTCTTTGGAGTGAAGAAAGGTAGCAGAAGCTCTAAGGAACATAGTTAAGTACAGCCTTGAAGAAGGAACTAAGCTGAAAACAAAAAATTATAGCAAAATGTTTGATACCAGACAATAGTCTACAAATATTAATTAAAATGCTATTACTGTTAAATTACAGGTTTTTATTCACAGAATCCTGAAGCAGCTTATAAAGCTCAAACATCATGTCATCTATCACTAAAAAATAGCAATTTTTGGTGTCCTGTGCCTGGTGTTCAGTGGAGAAGCTGTACAGGTGGTAAAATAATACCACGGACACTTTAAAGGTAGAAAAAAACACTGCATGTATTTGAAGGTAGGAAGGAAATGTTGATGGATAGACTGTATGCTTTACCAAATTAGAATACCTTTTCAATTCATATAAAATTGTTCTAAATTGGCAAGGACAGGTTCGCCAACTCTTTATCACTAGTACAAATGTGACTTTAAAGAGGAACGGCACTTCCTGACCAGCATTAGTATTTACTATAACTCCAAGCATTCAATGAAGCTCTCACATCCATGAATTAGGACACCACCACTTAAGCTGTGAAATGTAATTAATCTCAATAACACATATGCACATCTGCCAAAAATTTTCAAAGCCTTAGAAAAACTAGTTTCAATGTTTCTAACAGAAAAACTTGTTAAAACACACAGTAGATATGAATGGCAAGTGACAAAGAGAAATGGACCTGATAATCATCATAATTATGCCATATATCCAAATGACATTTCATATCATAACTCTTCATATACTCATACTGTGTGTAGATTAGCAACAGGAGAATACAAGATGAATAAGAAACTGTTCAAATGAGGAAGGATAATGGGTGACGGAAAACTAAGAAAGGAAACACATGCAATGAAGCAGAGCCACATTAATCACAAAAGGAAGAAAATGTTTCAGGGATTGGTGAAGGTTAGAAGTCACATTTCCAAAAGAAAATCTGAAGATTATATTCGGCTATTACCAGCTATTTCAATAAAATGGCTGGACTGCCTGTGGAGGAAGCACTACTTCTTAATAAAAGCAGGGACATATCAAACACTAAGTCTGCTCCACACTTTTACTCTTACTTACTCGCAGTTCTGAAAAAGCAGAACTTCTGTGGGAGCCCAAGAAAGGGTGTAGACTGTTTATGTTATGACTGTTTATGTACAGAAGATTGGCATCTGCATTACTTAAATCCACAAGTAACTTGCATGATCAAAACTGCAAAATTTAACTAACCATAAGTGCAATTTTAAAGCCTAGCTAAGGCTTTTCTAAGAAGCCCTTTAATAAATGATTACAAGAAGGAAATACCAAGAAGTTATTTCATTTCTGGAGGGAGACCAAACCAAATGGATTATGTGCAGGACACACCAGAACAGAGTAAGAGAAAAATATAACACAACACAAAGATATTAACAGATAAATAAATTACAATTGTTTTTGTAATGCTGTGCATCTCTGTGGTAACCAAAGAGATGATAATGATCTAAATCCTTTTATTGTTACAAGCCTAAATAATTCAGTCTGAAGTAGAAAATGTGTACATGCATCTACACCTCTCTCATCATCTGGAGAATATTAGACCTTACATTTATTTAGGCTACACAATCTGTATTATTTAGAAAGGAACCTCCTACACAAAAGGACCAATTTGTATTTCAAATTTTTGTACACATTAACAGTACTTTGTGAATTAGATGGTTATACTGGGATAATAGGTGGAATGTTCATTTTGCTTAACTTATATATATGTCACAATGCATTTTATAGGAAATGTACAAAAAAAGTTAAGCAAGGGAAGTATTCTCCAAACCATCCTGTATATGCATATTTAGAACACGCCACTACAGAGAAATGCTTGGACATTCATATAAACATTCATTAATGTTTATACCTTTTCTCTACAAATGGAAACCTATGCACAGACTAACTTGAGTGTATCCAATTTTGTCAAACTTTGTCAAGCAGTTTCTTTAGGTTGCTGAACAGCTACAAAAGATGCTAGCATTAGTGGCTCCCAAGCTATGGCTTGCTTAAATTATAAGAACAGGAAGGGGCATGCCACTCTCTAACAGACAAGACAAGGAACACCAATAGTTTGATAAGCACAAGAGACAGATGCAGCCAAGCCTGGAGAATGAAGCTACCAGCTGCATGCGCTGCTGACGTAGCAAGACTCGTCATAAACGAAATTTGCCTGCTTGCAGCTTTGCTGCTTTTTGTTCATGAAAAAAGTTTTTATGTGTATACAGTAAAATAAAAAGACACTAGAAAATATGTTCAATCTCTGTATCTCTTGTTTTGCTTCCTTTGAGAAGCTGACCTGCTTTAAAGCCCATGCTGCTGCCAATTTGAAATGGCAATGTTTCACTGTAGTAAGAAAGAGCAACCATAAAACTTTGAGAATTAGATCCTGATGGTCTAATCCTCCATTCTGTAGTAGTAATTTCATTCTACTATACTCTACTGATTTAGTGACAGTACACCAGCTGACAACTGGGATGACAAAGCAGAGAAGTCCATAGTCAAAAAAAGGGAAAGAAAATGTTGGAAAATATATCCTAAAACCAAATGCTGAATAGAAGTCAGGAAATACTATTTCAGCATTCTGAGAGGGACCTGTTAGACTACGTCTAGGCAGCTCTATCTAATGTCAGGCTCATCAAAGTAATTGAAGAAAGGTCTCGAAAAAGGCAATAACTGTGATAAAGGATATAAGAGGATTAATTAATAGAGAATGGCTGGAAAAAAACTCAGCTAGCACTCACTAGAAAAGAAAATGATCTTTTGGAAAATAAATGATTGAAATCTTCAAGTTGCTAAAAGGGTAACTTTAGATAAGCTCTATAATCAAACAGAAAACTCTAGGACTTGAGTGCATGGATCAAACAGTTGAAACAAGGGAGGTAAAATGTTTTCGGGCAGAGGTGGGGGGGTTCTAAAAGGCCTTGTGAAAGACAGCCATTAAAGTAGTATAATAACTATGTTAAAAAAATGGCATAAGTACCTAATATCAAAATTATTCTAGGAGTCATTGAATAGAATCAGTCGTACAAGCACCAAATCTCTACTTGCTCAGTCCACAGAAATGTACTACTGCTAACTCTTGAGATTGTATCTAAGTCTCATGACTTAGAATATTTGGTGCTATTTTTGAGCCCCATTTCCAGCTTCTAGTATCTATTGATAGCATGAGAACATGAGCTATCTGGACAAAAGGGGAGAGAGAAAAGAAGTTTTGCTTGTTGGTTATAAAGAAAATGTAACCACCTAAGGGCATCCTAATGGCCTAACATCATGCAAGTAAAGAATCCTTTCTTTTTTTTCAGTTTCATTTTTATGGTCACCTGAATCAGGGTTTCCAAAACAGAGGGTTTGATATATTCCTGACCACTGGCCAATGGCAAGAGTTATTTTGGCCCCAATCTGCAAGCACAGCAGATGAACTCTCATTTCCTTCTGAAGGAGGAACGTACAGACTTCAATGACCGATGGCATTTTCCTTTGGAAAATATAAACAGTGAGCAAGCATTGCAGGCTGCTTTAGACTGAAGACTAAGTTAATATTTTGATAGGTTTTAGAAGAAGAAGAATAGGATTAAAGAAGAATTTATCATGGAGAATAAGAAAATGAAAGTTTTCACAGCATAAATATTTGTCTTTTTTTTTTGCTGACTTAGTATAAATTATTGTCCCGTTGTTAGTTCTTTTCAAAGTCTACTAAAGGAAAAACAGTCATTATTTTAGAATTCTAGTTAAGAGCAGGTGAATTCAAGAGAAATATAACTATCACTTATTACTCAAAGTATGTTAGATAAGCTTCCTCTGAATTACAGCTGCGTGAGCCTACTGACACTGGTGTGCCTACAATACATTAGTTTGAATCAAGAAACTGAATCTCCTGATTCGCCCTCCTTATTTCTTTCAGACCTTGCAACATGGAGTGGCTTTGGAGGAAAAAATAGATTCTTTTTGGATGAGACTAAACCACAAGATGCATTCCAGGAAAACACTTATTATCATCCAGCTACAAACTGGCAGTCAGTCCATGGAAAAAAAATCCAAAGAAACTTCTCCTGAAATGCACATAATGTGGACGTTGGATCCTTAGCACTTTGGATTCATAGCACCGTTTCACTGCATGAATCCACTCCCATCAGGCTGGTAATGAAAACACACAAATTGGTCAGAGAACACAAAACCTAGAGAAATGATAAATGAAGAAGCATCACTTTGAGTAAGATACCATGTTAGTGTCAGCTTTTTGAAGTGACGAACAAACAGTCAGAAAAACTAAGGAAGATTGCCAAGGGGATAAATTTGGATGAAAAAGAAGGAATTTCAGAGAGGAAGTTAAAGAAAAGCTGACAAAAATCTGGAAATCACTTAGGATTTGAGGAAGAGAATGAAGCCAGAAAAGAGAAAGAAAGTAAGGAATCAAAAATTGCCTACAAGGTTTCAGATATCTCTTGGGAATATAGTAGGGTTTTGGCTGGAGAAAGGGAAAAACAGGATAAGGGAAAAGTGACCCTTTCTTCGGAGGGAGAAGTTGAGTAATAAAGTGTCAAAGAATAGCAATAAGAAAAAACATGACATCCTGAGTTTAGCTTATATTTGTTCATTTCGTTTAAAGTCTTCAGCAAATCATTTTTCTAATTAAGTAAATTTAATGCCTCTAGAAGATACCAGATTGAATTGAAAGTACAGCAGACAAATTACTAAGTCATTTCTGATCGTCATTAAGTAATACGTAGTACATCATTTGTTCTGCTGGAGAAAATGACTTGATGTGGTTTGTCCAGTACTTGTAAGCAATTACCCTTTACAAGGGAAATGCAAATGGATAGTGTTTCATTTGCTTGTTTGTGAGACACTAAATAGGAAATCCTTGGGCGGTCTTGCTGAGTTTATATTGATTTTTGATTTAAATTAGCCTAAAATCAATATTTAATTTGTAGCAATAAGCTTACAATTTCAGGAACTTTCCAAATCCTTTTTAATGCATCTTTTCTTAAAACCTTGAGAAGTATACTTTAATAAAGATAATGCTCCTTCCAAAGCAATAAAAGATAGTGTAGTTGTACCATTAAACAGCCTAAATAAATGTGCTGTTTTTAAAATATTCCCAGTCTTTGATAGCATTGACTTGATTTTTCACTGCATTTCACCTTGCTTCATTACCTGCAACCAAGCGAATGGAGTGTACCTACCAGAATATTAGTACTTTTCTATGAATGGTATTTCAGACTAAACAATGCTGATTTGAGTTCTTCATGCTGACACTGAGACAACTTAATTGCCTTCTGCATTACTTTTCTGTTGCATCAATATGTGATATTTATGCCACTATAGGAACCCAATGGTGGTACTGTGGCATATGTTAATCATAGGGCCTGTTTCACCCTGTTCAGTCCCAGTTTTTGAAATCTCTTATTAAAGTCACTAAATGTTCTATGGAATAAGAAAAAAAATGCAGAGGGAAAAAGTGGAGTGGCACATACATGTTTCTTAGTATTTTATGGTGTTTGTAATGAAGGAAAATCAGTTGTCCCTTCTGGCCTTGAAACCCATAGAAAACCATCTCATCACCAATATTGATGTCTCTTTGAGAAAATTATATTCTCTTGAATTGAAGTTTTTCATTTGCTTGCTCTTTTCTTCTGAAATGATTTGATTGTTACTAAGTGTACAATGACCCTTTTGTATGTTGAACCACTGGTTCCTTGCAACATTCACCATGTCCTTTTGAATACAGTTTGCTTGAATGATAGCACAGATCAGATCTGCCACTACCAGACAGTATTGTCTACCAGCTGCGTTATTGCTATCCTGTTAATGTCAAGAGAATTCTTTAAAAAAAAATGTTGTGCTAAATGATTATGTGGTCTCCCGGTTCCTTTGTAGAGGCCCAGGACTTTTCAAATAATTACTTTATATGGTGGCCTATGTATTAACTCACTTGAAGAGAACAGACTGTCATCAAAGCTGTGCATAAACTTTGAGGTCTCAAAAGTGCCACCCTGAAGTTAGCCATTTCCATGTTTATAGCTGTGACTCGAGTCTGATTTGGAAAATGTGTACAATGATTCATATCATGAATTTTCCCTAAACTATGGTCTACACAGCACAAGAAAGGATGATATAAAGCTTGTTATAAGGAACTGGTTGTCACTTGACATTACATACCTTGATATCCCAGCTTCCTGCTTAATATGTGCAGGCTACTTGCTCTAATAAACAGTATTTGTCAATGATTTAGGGACATTTTCAGAGTCCAAGAATTTTAGAGGGGTAGGATAGCTTGGCCACAGCTGTTATTGCGGTTGTGGGGAGGAAGGGAGTGGGGTAAAATGACCGCTTCCCACTTCTGTGGAACAAGAAAGCATCTTGTAATGGAAGGGATTGTTTCATGGTTACACCAGCTTTTGGGCAGTTCTGCCCTGGAAGAAGCATGAAAAGCTGTCATATACTCACAAGATATGGCTACTGAATATGTGATCTAAAATACTCAGCACGTACATGACAAAAGCTCCTTTGTGGGGTTTCTAATTGCCACTTCTCTCCACGTGTCCCCATCATCCTTGTCTTCTGCAAGCCAGCACTCTATAGGGAGACACATCTGATCAGAAAGAGGGACTGCTCTTTGAAGTCTGACTTCCTCCAGGTACCAACCAGGATCATCTCCAGTGTTGTCATGGCCAATGCGAATTTTATATAGCTGCCCAAGATCCCTGAGATTAATCTGTAATGAAAGAAAAAATACAGGTTTTAATAATAAATTATAATGTTACTTTTCAGCAATTTCCTTATGCTGTGCGTGCAAGCTAAGCGTGCAACTAACATGTAATCAAGATTTCTGCTCTTAGGAAAATGAAGCCTCAATATACAACAAATCCCAGTGCAATAGTGCTAACGCATATGGAATAGTCTGCAGGAGTAATTTAATTGACTTCAGTATCGTATCATCCAACATGGTTAAAGGGCTCAAACAATTCAGGCTGGTTTTAGATCTCTTGACAGAATCCAGTTTGTAGAGCAATAACATAAACCAGTATTTCTGTGCAAATACTTTAACAAACAGAAGTTCTTTCAGTCAGTGCTGCATGAAATAATAGACTTTGTAGCCTATACAGTTACCATCAGCAGTGCTCCATTAACTATTCCCACCACTTATCAGTCTGCTGTGGCCCACTTTTCTCTTTGTCTTCTATTTTTATGTGCATTAGTGTCAGGGTTAACTGTTTCTGTAAGTGCTGATGCCACACTGCAACAGATTTAAACAATAAAACATGACTCTGTCACATTGAATACTGCAGCCCTGAAATAAGAGCCACTTCATTTTGGGCTGCAAAAGTTTCCTGAGCAATGCTGATGGTAGGAACCTAAACATAAAAGCAGGGTTAACTACTTTCTACACTCTCATTTTCAGTAATGTGTTTGATGGCTTATGGTATGGGGGAAAAATCACAGCGAAGAAAAGAACAAAAAATGGTTGATCATCTTTTACTATTATACCAATTTGCTACTGTTTAGCATCAAAAAACTTGGCAACATTGCCATAATAGTCAGAATCACAAAAAATGATTAACTAAAATTTGTGTTTGGAGGTTTACAGGGCCTGTTCTGGAAAGTAATATTAATAAATCTGACCCAAAGTGGGAGTTTTCCCTTCACCATTTTTTGACAGTGCAAATTCACACTGCAAATTTGCCAGTGCAATTTGCACTGCAAATTAATGTTCTTTCTCTCTGTAGGACAGTTCTGTGGAGCTGGAGAAAGTCAGAGACACTACAGACATATTCTTTTTACTCTTTTGTCCAAATGTTTTCCTAGGCAATGACACAGGCTAGTATAACTCTATTGTTTCTTATGTACGAGGACAACAGCTGCATCTGATTATACACTGAAAAGTGAAGCCATAACTTCTTAATGATATTAATTTTATGTAGCACATGCTAAAGTGCTTGTTTAGAAGGAAATCTAAGATGGCAGATATATTTCCAAGTCAATCACCAAAGAGTTTCAACTTTGTAGCTGATGTTTGGTAGAACACTGGCACAATGGAAAGGAGAGCTCACAAAAATAAACAGAGGCAGGATAACTGCCTTGATCAGTATCAGGGACTGAAAAAAGAAACAATTTGAAATAGGAGAAGAAAATGATGAAACCCATTCATCACGATGCAGGGACTTCCTTTTGCTGGATAAGGAACATAGCAATCAGTCAAACCTGATTAAACAGAGTTTCGAGAAAAATCAGTACAAAACAGATGCCCTGTCCAGGCTGTTAAGTTTCTCCAGAAGACACTTCTAGTTGCAAACAGTTCAGTTAGATTCTCTGAGGTCCTGGTTAGCATCTCAAAACATTCTTGTGTTTGTGTCTTTTCCACATCTTCTATCCCTCCCTAACATTCATACTCTAACAGAGAGAACAATATGACCAAATTAAAGTTATGCCCACGTGATAAGTCTGAATTTGTCCAAAGTGTCAAGCCACATGTACTTGTTTGCTATTGACTGAAGGGAGGAAGAGTATAAGGCATTCTTTTGTACTATATTCACAAATTATGAGATTTTGGAATCATAACTTATGCAGGAGATAGAGCAGTTAAAGTCAATGGTGTATTTGTGAGACAAAAGTCCTATAAAAAACATTAAAAATGCAGAACACTGCTGAACTAAAAACATGCTTAATAATGGTTTCTGACAAATTGTTTAAGGACTTTCTCATGCCAAAAAAATCATGTTTACCCTTTGGTAGAAATTATGGCAAGGATGTCAATGGCAGAGAGCAAATCAGTTGTATGTGATGTTCTGGGAGACATATAAGACCATTGCAGAATTAGTTTCAGCTCCTGTTGTAGGTTTGGGAGTTAAAACAATTTATCTTGCTGTCTCTCAGTGGTATTGACTTACTAACATGTTACTTTTTGCCGATTGGAATCCTGTCAAATGTATGTCAAATTTTGCTCTTGCAGTGAAATGTAAATGAAAATTTTCTCACAACACAGTAGGGCTAACAATATTCTTTTGCCAGGATAAGCACTACATCTTGAGGTTGCTCCTTCATTTCCAGTATTGACTACATCATCTTGAACTTCTGCATTAACCGAACACAAACTGGCATTTATAAACCTACTTTTGCACCCAGAATTTTCTGCAAAATGTTGCAGAGCAAAGTTGACTTTATTGCCCTAGTAAACAAACTGCTTAGAAAAAACTTAGTGTAGCTGTTTCCTATTATGGCACCAGGACTGCAGAAGTAATATTCAGTTTTATGTGGAACTAGCCTTTCTGACAGAACTGTGATAAATGGCAATGCAGAGAAGAAAGGAAGGGTCCCATGACTAAAGCACCAGTCTGGAAATTAGGCTACTAGCTCTGTTTCAGGCAACCTGAGAAACATCATACAAGCCCTCTGTGCTTCACTTTCTTGATTTTACAATAAGGACGACACTTACCCATCTCTCACAGGGACACTGCAAAGCTTTCTTCATAAATTTTGAGATTCTCAGATAGAAGACAAAAGTAAAAAATATTGTTTTTTTCCTAAAATATTCTGTTTGTTTCAAGTTACGTGGTGTTTCCCCATAACTTGATTGACAGGCTGAAAATAATGGATTGTAATTCTCCCAGCTAACAGCAATGCTAGTGTTTTTGCTCAAGGATAATGTGATGTCACTTACAGCTGTCTAGTCTCTCTTTGATACGGCCATGCAATTTCTGTTGACACTAGTGGAGGTTATGCAGGCACAATAAGTGAAGAACAGTAATAACTTGCTCAGTGAATATGTTGTAAATCTACTGAAGAACAGGGCCAAGAAAGACACTCCTCCTCTACACTGTAATTAGATGTTTGATTACAGAGATGTAATCAAACTTCCTAAATAACAAGAAAGCACAAAGAAGGAATACTGATGTATTTTAGGATATGTCTGCATGGCCCTAAACAAACTTGCTTGAGTCCTAGCAAGAGTACATCTGAGTTAGCACAACAGTCCTTTAGACTAATCAATCCTGCTTCTCAAGGCATACTTATTCTGATGAGCACTGAACTGAAGTGTGGCAGCAAAAGTAGCAGCTTGAGGCCAATCTTTGCTGATCTCCACAAAAAAGAACTGGCAAAATCATCAGACAGCAAGATTCCTCATCTAAAGCACATGATCAAAGTATTGTTAAGGTTCAAAGGTCAGCTTATAAAGAATATTAAAAATTAGTTTTAAAACTCCCTTTCCCCCTGTAACTTCTTTGGCTTGAATATAGTAGAGTTTGAATCTGGCTGTAAATTCATACTCATCATAAAATTTAAATGATAACAATTTTGGAGTACAAATTTGTGATTCCAATGTGGCTCATACTAGCCATGCGTAGATCATAAACAAGACCTAAACTCCTGCAGAGTTAACAAACAAGGGTATGAAAACACAGATATCTCACTTAGGTAAAGGAATCTAGAAATCACAAACCAGTCAGATATGCTGATCTTCTTAGAGATTGCCTATTAGAGGATATTCTGACAAGCACTAACTTCCTGCTCTTCCCAGCATAAAGTTTTACACAACACTTAAATCATTATTTAGCGTTCATCTGTCAGTTGACTGTGAAACCCTGTCTTGTGTGTTAGCTTTTTGGTTTGAGTTGTCCCATATTCTGTGATAAGTTCTCAAGAGGATGAGCAGTTTGACCTTATACAGACCCTACTAATGTGAGACAGACTGTCAACACTTATTAACCTTAATAATATCATTGTGATACAATGACAGTAGGAATTTATTTTTTTAATCATTTTTCTTCACCACCACAGGCAATAAATATGTATCAGCACATCCATCAGTATCAACACTCATAGTATTTTATAGTATTAGTATCAATACAGATTATACAAAGAGTGGCCACTCTTTCAAAAGGGTATTATCAATATTTCCAAGCAGTTAATCAAATTTAGCCTGCTAATCAGTACAACCATACACTTCACATCACTATTATTTGTCAGTTGCACAAGCACAGGATTCACTCTCCTCGTACTGAAGGCAATAGGAGCATTTTCAGTAACCTGTGCATTAGACTAGTTGGCCATACTTTTTGAAATTGAAGTTTAATAAAGCTTACATTTTACAATGTGCCCCTAAGTACAAATTGAAATCCAGGTTTATTAGCAAGAAATTCATCTTGAATAGGATGCAAAGACTAAATTTTAATTCTGTTCATAAATAAGCTATGCAAATACTTTTTTCAGTCCCTAGCATGCATATGATATTTTCAGTGAAGTCAATATGACATATTTTCATGTACTTGAGATGTTTAAGTGAAAAGTGAAGTAAGAGTTCTTTAGTTTAACAAAAGACTGTTCAGTGGAAAGATACCTCAGTAAAAGGACAGATAGAGAATATATGTAATGACTCCACTTCTCTTTTATATAGTGGAGGAAGGAAGATGAGTCATTGTATTCCTGTTGTATGGAAAGTACCCTGCAAGTTCTTTGAAATAAATTCAGGCTAGTATGAAAATCACTGGCATACAGCAGGAGTAACTACACTGAAAACTACTCTTCAGGAGCAGCTATATTGAAATCCCAGCATCTAATGCAAGTGCCAGAGGCTACGCTTGACAGAGAGTTATGAATTTTATGTAAGGCCATCTCATCAACAGAATTTCAGAGAAGTCATGTGCTGCAGCCAGATTCCCAAAAGTAACAGAAATCATGGACTGCATTAGTTTAACATCTGTGACATCTGCAGAGAATGGAGAAATCTTTGGAAGCAGAAGATATTTCTACATTGTTAGCATGCAGCTGGTAAGTGTTAACAAAAATATCATACCTAATATACCAGTAAAGTACCCAGGGTCCACCCATGATGCTTGTATTTTCCAGATGTCTGAACTCAGCCAATTCTTGAATTGTGGCCAGTGAACTTGGCATAGTTACACATTAACTCAAGACTAAGAATATGTTGCAGGTGCTCTCACTGAAACTTAACAGTCTCATGAAATAGAGGGATATGGACATATAAGGAATAGAAGTAAAGTTGACACAAAAATCAGCATTTTTTTTTCCACATTCATACTCTTTTTGGTCATAAAAACAATCTGGATACACAAATACTGCTCATTGCACAGTGACTCTTAAACACTTTATTTTCCAGTCCTCCTTTCATCCCATAGGTAGCTCAATAACCCTACTCACTCCCTTGACCTTCCTATATAAGCTAACAATGTCCTAATATTCATTAAAATGGATGCAAACTATCAGTTACCAGGTTACTTAGAAAAAGGAAATGTCACATTGCTGTTATCTGCTAAACTAAGAGTACCAACAGACAGCTTGTTTTTTCCATAAATGGGGGGAAAAAATAAGAATAATGCTAAAGTTCTGGAAGAACTTCTTCTTTCACAGTGTGGTTAGTTATGTCAACACAAAGTATCTAATGATTTATGCTGTTAGTGTGTCAGTTCTTAAAAATAAGCACAAAATTTCCATGTTAGGAGAATGTAGCTGCTTAAATATCTGACATTTTTCTGAGTGACCTGCAGTTCTCCAAGTTAGACCAGGAGTATCCTGCTGCATTGAAGCTTTTCACCATACTTAGGCAAGGATTTAAAAACTGTCCCCCAGAAGATCTTAACTGGAATACAGCCTAGCTTAGGCTTTAAGAAAGCTCAGCAAAGGTCAAGCCATGTAAGAAAACTTAAGCTCAACTTAACCTTCACCACATATATGCACATCATACTAACAGAATGATGCTGTGGTTGGACACGAGCACCTTATACATTAAGAACTGATGCATTATAAGAAAGATTATGCTACTGGGCACATGATAACACTTTGAAGGGTCTGCAGACACATGAATATTCGTTTCAGAGAAGGTACATATAGGGTGATCATCTGAGTCCATAACCTAGGAGTAAGACCAGATCGCTGATCTACTCCCCATTTGACTAGGTGATTCTGTAATAACCTGGCAGGCCACAAACGGGCCTCTGCAATATATGCCTGTCATTCTGGTGGGCTTACAACAATATTTGTCACTCAGACATGAGTGATAAATCAGCACTGAAAAAAAATTCCAACAGACATTGCTACTGTGTCTTTCCTCAACAATGCAGATTAGTAAGAGCACACCCAAACTCAGCTTTCTGCACTGCCTTCCTAAGGACTCAAGGATTTTTGTTTATATCTTCCTGATGTAGAGAAGACCAACAATATCCTTGGCTGCTTTAGGAAGAGGGTAGCCATCAGGTCAAAGGAGGTGATTATTCCCCTCTACTCAAAACCAGTGAGTTCTGGAGTTCTGTGTCCAGTTCTGGGCTCCCCAGTACAAGAGAGACGTGGAAATATTGGAGCGAGGCCAGCACAGGGCCATGAAGATCATTAAGGGACTGGAGCATCTGTCATATGAGGAGATGCTAAGAGATCTGGGACTGTTTAGCCTGGAGAAGAGAAGCTTCACGGGGATCTTATCAGTGTGTATAAATACCTGATGGAGGGGGAGGGGGGGTAAAGAAGACGGGGCCAGATGCTTCTCAGTGGTATCCAGTGAATGGACAAGAGGCAATGGGCACAAATTGCAATACAAGAAATTCCACTTAAACATAAGGAAAAAATTCTTTTTGGTGAAGATTGTCAAACACTGGAACAGGTTTCACAGAGAGGCTGGAGAATATCTTTGGACATATTCAAAACTCAATTGGACAATGTCCTGAGCAACCTGCTCTAGTGGATTCAGCTTTGAGCAGGGGAGTTGGGCTAGACAATCTCCAGACATCCCTTCCAACCTTAACTATTTTGTGATTCTGTGGTACTCAATGCCATTGACATAATTATCACATATAATATATGGGGTGAGAACCAGATTCAACATGCCTGGCAGTAAGAAATGCCCTATAGTGCACAGTGAAAATCATTTTCTCCAAAGACAGAACTTTTAAAGGGCTGTCAAGGAGCTGTCCATAACATGTCCATAACAAGTAAAGGCCATCATAACCTTTATCATCTTCTGTTGCAATGATCTCACCTTGTCTAGCATAAGCATTATAAGCCCTATACTGTATAAAGTGTATACCATTTTTATAAGGTCACAAAATTACAGAATAGTTGAGGTTGGAAGGCACCTCTGGAGACCAGCTAGTCCAAACCCCCTGCTCAATCAGGATCACCTAAAGCACATTGCCCAGGACCCTGTCCAGATGGCTTTTGAGTATCTCCAAGGACAGAGGCTCCGCAACCTCCCTGGGCAACCTGTTCCAGTGCTCAGTCACCCTCACAGTAAAAAGTTTTTTCCTCATGTTCAGACGGAAGTTCCTGTGTTTCAGTTTGTGCCCGTTGCCTCTCGTCCTGTCACTGGGTACCACTGAAAGGAGTCTGGCTCTAACCTCTGTACATACTCCCTTCAGATATTTGTGCACATTGGTAAGATCCCCCCTGAGCCTTCTCTTCTCCAGCCTGAACAGTCCCAGCTCTTTCAGCCTTTCCTCATATGAAAAATGCTTCGGTCTCTTAATCTAGTAGCCTTTTGCTGGACTCGCTCCAGTAGCTCCATGTCTATCTTATACTGGAGAGCCCAGAACTTGACACAGTACTCCAAGTGTGGCCTCACCAATTCTGAATAGAAGGGAAGGATCACCTCCCTTGACCTGTTGGCAATGCTAAATACCAGTACTGTTTGGGCTACCAAGCCCAAACAATAAACTGATTTTAAGAGCAAGAATAGAGAGAATAAGCCACACACATTAGTCATGCTACTCACTTCTGAAATGTGCTCATATACTGAGATGATGGGAGGCATAAGAATGTGAATAGACTAGAAAATGGCTGAGGAGAAGGCAAGGCAAGAGCTGGTTAGTGAAGACATAAACTGCACTTGGGCCCTGGGCATGGGGAGATAAGGGAGATGCAAACGTAAAGTCTTAATAAAGGACACCAAAGTCAGAAAATCTCAGAAAGAACTGCCCAAAGCCTACCAGGGTGGACTAAACTGAGAGCATAACCTGGGAGAGAGGAGAGACCCGAGAGAGAAAGTACTTTTTTTTTTTTTTTTAATATTTTCATTTTGGACTTGTGTTGACATCAAGTAGAAAAAAGTTTTACAGATAGATGGCTGAAAGAGTAAACCTGAAATTGAGTAAAGGGACCTAAAATTCTCTCAGGTAACTACCTTACAAGAGAGAAATGGACATATATATATAGTACTCCATGCTGAAAAATTACTGAACAAGTAGTACCCTGTGCATTCACCCTCATTTCCTGAAGATGAGTTAACTTGCTTTTTTCTCCAAGGTTGCCTATGAGCTCTCTAAGGTCCTTTTAGGTGGTTTTATTGGAACTGGCAAAATTTTGCTTCATGCACAGCCTATAGCTGAAGGAGACAGTTTTACATACTTCTTCCATTTATTTCTGTAAGGAATGAGGTTTATGTTGTTATTGAATATATTTAGTAGAGAGATGGTTGAGAGATGGACAGTTTCAATTAGAGTTAAAGCCAGCAGTATGGCCATTTTAGACTGTCTTAAGCATATCTGATGAAAGCCGGGGTTGCTCTAAGCTTCATCCAACTGTTTTTGGACATAAAAGGCCATTATGGCAAACAGAAACAGCTGGAATACAGCAAAACACAAGCTATGCCTAGCTTTCAGGTGTTGGCTGCCCCATAGTTAAAAGACTGGACAGCCACGTTGGTACTTGCAGTCACTTTTGCAATCTTCTTACTTTGGAAAAATTCTCACTGAGCTCATTACAGGCTTTTATTTTGATAATGGGAGTAAAAAGATGAAAATGGCTTTGTTTCAACCTATTTTATAACACCTGTTTTTTTCCCCACTGCTTCTCATTTTACTTTAGACATCTCAGTTTTGACTGATGAAACAATGAATATGGATGCAGGATACAGGAATGAAAGACATGCAATGAAAAACATAACAAATTCTAATAAGGCAGATTCTAAAGGGGAGAGTGTCAATTATTAATGCATAGGTTATTTAAAACAGCTGATGATTTTATTTAAACTGAAGGAAATCAAAATGAAAAAACAATACACACATTTCTACATATAAACTCACCGTGTGATGCAATAAAACATAAGGTGAACTTCATGAAATGAATGTAACTCCTTATCAACAAGCCACAAGTAACTGGAAGGAAAAAGGCTAGTTTTCGCACTGTAACAGTCTCATCATAAGAATACTGT
Organism: Dromaius novaehollandiae; assembly: GCF_036370855.1. NCBI lineage: Eukaryota > Metazoa > Chordata > Aves > Casuariiformes > Dromaiidae > Dromaius > Dromaius novaehollandiae. The sequence continues at coordinate 135,713,736 of NC_088099.1, forward strand.
ATTCATTAAGTTTTATGTTGAAGTATCTCTGAAAATATTAGTAGGACTCCTGCTTTTCATCTACCTGGCATTTTGCCCTAATAGACTGTGGCAGTGTTTCAAAGGATACTTTATAGAGATGAAGAAAATCTAACTACTGTAACTGGAGAGGGCAGCAGCTTTGCAAGTCAGAGAAATGAGCTCGTGCAGCAAAACTCAGACCAGTAATGCATTCCAATTTCCAGGTCTCCTAAAATATCATGCTTGTTCCATGTTCCATGTTTGCAAACATGGAACAGCTATTCTTATTACAAATACGGCCACCATCTATAAAATATAACATAAGGTTAGGTGAAGTTTCTTAAGATTTCTTAGAAAAATAAAGCACTCTTAAGAGCTTAATTTAGTGTTATTTAAGATAAACTTGTCAACATACACAGAACAGTAAGACCAACATTCTGCTAAAGAGATTGCAAAGCAATTTACTGAAGCAAATGCAATAAAGCAAAGAATGGGAGAGTCCTTGTTAAGAAAGAGCCAGTTTCTGCTACTCTCAGTAAGACTAACACACAATATTGTGAAAGCAAATATACTGGACCAGTCAGTGTATTCACTGACTTCATTATTACTAGAAGAGCAGAACCTGTACCCATAGGTATGAATTTATTGTGTACTGAAGAGAGTGAGATTGTAGCTGGCTTTTAGGGAAGATCATAGCCTTATAGACTTCTGCCTAGTTCTCTTTGGGAGACAGAAGGGAATATTTGGCATGACCAAAACTTAAAAAGAAAACATATAAAAAGCATTTCTTTATCAAGCAGTGTGTGCACTCATAAGAAATAGTTCACCACATTTCAAAGAATGATGATGCAGAACACAGAGCTCTGGAGAAAATAAATTACAATATAATTAAAGTGTCTTCAGCAACTCAACATACTGCCAAGATCAGTATTTTTGAAATATTGAGAAATACTCAGAGACTGTGAAGACACCAGAAGAAAATGCAGGGAACAGATCACAGTTCTGACAAAACCTGTAACTTATGGTACACAGATATTCCCCTACTGGAGGAGGAATGAATATTAACAGAAAAATAACGCCCTAAAAATTATGCCTGAATAGCATCAGAAGTAGAAAACCATAGCCTAGAAGTAGTTTCTTTGAACACACAGGAGCAATTACAAAAGCACTCAAGAACAGAAAAGGAAATCCAAAAGATTAAATGCCTTTTCTTTCCTATTCCCACATTGTTCATCCCGGACTTTCCCATCTGTTAGGAAAATCCTTAGGCAACTACATCCAATGTAGTACAGTTTCCACACAACTATCCTGTGAAGACCTAGAACCCAAGACTCCATCCAGAAATAAGAACTCTCCCCATTACACAAAAACTGTAAATTACCTTCACTGAACTTCACATGCTTCAATAAGATAGAAATCCCCAAGTGTGAGAGCCTTTTTACATTTTAGCCCCAAAACGTATACAAATCACCAGTTTTTAATCTAATTCAAAGAAACAGAAATCAGAGGAAACTAAACTTAGTGAAGTTACACTGGCTTTATACAGTAATGTGAGCAACATCAAAATCAGGCTTTGATGAACAACAAAGACTTAGCAGTATACAGAGGAGTACATTTTGATTTACATAAGTTTTAAAAGCTTTATATTTTATGATTTTCTTCCTTTTATTGTTACTGAATATTCACAATTTATATTTTGGAATCCAAGTTTATATGCAGTTACCTGTACTTTCCATGAGACTACTATTCTTGATTTTTATTAAGATGATTACAATACAGTTTTATTTCATCTCTTGTTCTCTTTTTGGGCCATTTCTCTGTTATAGCTCATGATTATAACTGTGACTAAAGGGATTTTGAAATGAGATGGTATTTTGATTGTCTCTCTGATTTTTATTTTCTTTATTTTTTCCATTATGTTATGGTAAACTCTTACAGCTCTCTGAAACAATCAGTTAAGACTGCCTTAAAAAATAGGGTTTACCTGGAGTTTAAACAGCCTCCAAATATGCAGCATATTTCTAAACAAAGGCTGCAAATCTAGATCCATTTTGTCAAGATTTTTCCCCAATGTACTTAATAGATTAAACTAGTTATGTGTAATAGAGAGCAATAGCAATTATCAATGCCAGGTAATACTGGCATTAGTAAAGGTGTTCATAATGTTAGAATGCTACAGAAGTATAAAGTGCAGAAATGTTTGGACAATACAGCTTTCTTCTGGATTAACAAAACCCTCACCTATCTTATTAAATTCAGACATTTAGGGAAAAAAATCAACATAGGCATTAGGCAGTGAGCAATATTAATTTGTATGTTCTCTTCTTCCCCTCCCCATTGATCACCAGTGATTAAAAGTAAAATAAGTGGTTCTGAGAGATAATAGATGGATGGTAAGCTGGCCAACCTTGGTGTTTTGACAGTGTGGTTAGAATCCAGAGAGGAGTCTCTTCAAGAATCTCTGAAGTTTAAAGGTCTGATTACACCTGAGTTTAAAAGTCCGATTACACAATATGATTTTTTTTAAAGGTTTAAGTTATACTCCTCTGCTCAGGTTCATCCAACTTAAAGCGCACCAAAGTTCTGAGCCTAACTTATAAGCCTCTTCCAGGTTTTCAGTAGTATATCACTGAAGAAAAACATCAGGAATAAAGACTTGGATACAGTTTAGAAGACCTGAACCTTGGTGCTATTGTGGATTGGAACAGATCATCAGAGCTGCTGGTCCAGGTATTGGGTTTTGTTTTGATGCAGGGAGGATCAAGATGACACTTTAAGGAACATACTGTTCCTTCCAAAGAGAAAGAAAACAAATGTTTTGGGTACTTCCCTCAATGAACTGAATGAACAGGCAAAAATTTGCTGTCAGACAGTATTATTCATCCTTATTAGTCTGAGAAAGGGTCTGAATAAATATCCAAGATGATCTAATTTAAACAACCTTGTTCCTCTAACTGGAATGATTTGAAAAGGAAGGCTTAAATTTAGCCTTTAGATAAATATGGATTTTACCTTCCTATTCTGATGAGAGAGTAACTTAAATCAGCACTATCTGCAAACTTTAGCCAAGTTACTTTCAATTTAAGTAAGTGTAAGGGAAAGGCAACCAACTGATTTTCCTCTGGAAGAATTTTCATTAGATAAGTTTATGTTTCGAACTGGAAAACAAAAATAAAATAATGCAAAGAAACTTCCTCTGTCACATCTGCCAGTGATTCTCCATCATCTGTTTATTATACATGAATTATTTCCAGCTAAATGACATACTATAGCTTCAATGATTGCAACAGGTATAATCCCGAGGAGCTACATTAACTGAAGGAACTTGCAGGAACAATGGGAACTTGGAGAAGTGCTGTGAAATATCATGCTTCTGAAGCACTTCTCAGATAACAGTGTCTCCTCATTTCCTTGCAGTAGTAGAACTTCAGTCCCTCTAGATCACTTGAGTTAGCCAATAAGGTGTGATTTGACTCTACTGTCTATCCATTTCCCTTTCCTTCTTACCTGCTCCAAGAAAAGGTTTGCAGGGCAGTGTGCTTCAGTATGCTTCAGTGAAAACCTCAGGAAGCCCAAGGAAGAATACACAGTGCGGAACAGACACTTACAAAAACCCATATGCAATCCAGGCCATAGCTAGGACTATCTAATTAGTACCAACACAAAGGACAGGCAAAGAAAGTTTTTTCTAGAACATCAGCTGTACAAGGCAGATTCTGAGAGACATGTCTGCTCTGTGCAATTCTGAATACTCTTGCTCATTCAAATTTCACTATTGTAAAATTCCACCACTCCCTCAGAAATGCTTCATGAAATAAAAGAAAATCCAAATCCTTTTATATTCATATTGCTTTTGAGTCCTGTTTATTATTACTATTATCCACTTCTGAGAAAAGCTATTTTGCATTGAGTCTTGAACTCTCCAGTGTTTATAATGGCCATACTGTACCTTAAATGTATCAGCACTGTTGGGATTAAACAGCTGGTGTTTCCCAGACCCCAGAATAATAGGACCAGAAGCTTTGTTTTCTCCATAAGCACAAAGGGACACTGTTGCTGTTGTTCCAGCTGTTTCAAAATCCCCGGTGACTACAGTAATCTTCCAGTCTCCTTCTGAAAAGTAAAAATAAAATCAAAACATTTTTATCACTGCAACTGATACGCAGCAAGTTACTTGGATAATACAAATAAAGGCATAGCTTAGCCTAGAAACAGCAACTACTGTGTACCTAAAAAGTAACAGTGCTGGCAGAAGCCACGGAAGACTGGCTAAATACTGCATCTTCCAAATTCATCTTGGATAAAGTATGACTTTAGTATCCTGCAATCCTCCTAAATCTGTAAAGCGGGAATGAGCACAGGCCCTGGTGACATTTCTAGCAACATCCCTGTAAGTCATCATAAAAAAAAGCCCATCCTCCAGACTTTGGATTATTTACAGCTGTAAACCAGAAATGGAACAGGAAAAATTATCAAAACATCCCAACTAAGTAAAATTTCTCCTCATTTTACATTTTTAACATTGCATTAATGTTATTGTGTCATGTCAACAAGAGCTCTGTTTGCTTAGATGGAGGCATGACACTGAGATTAGCATGAAAAAAAAATGATCTTGGAGAAAATTCTGACACTAAAAGATGAATCTTTAGAAAATCATTTTATATAAAGCTTCCCTGACACTAAAATGTCATCTCTGTTCCCATACAATGCACACAAGTTATTTAAATAGCTGAAAGCAGCTTAATACAAATGTCATTTAAAAAAGAACAATTCATAATTGGAAGATGCATTTCTACATCTGAAAAGCTGGGATTGCATGCACTCCACCACTCTTTTGATTGCGGCTTGTGCCTGTATGTGTAACACTTAGCGACTTAAATTCATTCTGGGGAAAGCAAACATCAAATGAAATACCAGCCCACAGTCTTCTTATAAATAAATGCCTCAGTGTACACCATAGTTTTATTAATAGAAAGCTGCATGGTAACGCCTGCATGAATTAAATCTGTTGTCTGACAGAAGTATTTATTTTGGGCCAGCCCCATTATCCCTCAGCTATTTGCCCCACTAGGACTGTAGTGGGGCAGAAAGTTTGATCTCCTGTTTTCCAAATGTTTGAGGTCTGATTGACCCTTGATTCTGGGAAGTCATAAAGAAGATTTTTAAATACACATAAAGGAAGTAAATGATTCAATTTCCACTGAAAGTCAGCAGACTACAGCTTGTAGCAAACTCTTCTCTTTTGTGCTTTAGAAGATTTCCATCCTCATGGCTTTCTCTATAGACACATTTTCTTGACAAAGGAACTGTGGTGCCTGGCTGCAAAAAGATCAATATCAACCAGAATGGTGAAGAGCCTCTGTACACTGAAGGTGGAAACAAAGTGAATAAGACAGGGGGGAATCCCTGCGCCACAGAAGAGCACAGTTACCAAAAAAATCAGCCTCTTCTGTTTTCCAACTATATAATATTAATTTTTTAAAAACTAACTCACTTTGGACCATTTGGCTGGAAAATAATGCTCGGTGCATAAGCACTTAGGAATGGTACAAAGGAAAAATATGGCACACTGTTCCTCTAGTGCAATGAAAAATTCAAAATTCTTTGGGAAACAGATATTCATTTTAAAATAGCCAAAATGTATTTTTGCTTGGACTTGTACATTGCCTGATTTATAGCACCTCAAGTGCTTTGGATAGCCTTCTCTATTCTATTATCCTCTCCAAGTCTCTCTTCTTTTAACTAATGCAGGTTCAAAACAACATAGTTGGTACTCTTGAGACCTTATAGCCTAGCTAGCTCAACCCTTGCATTCAAAGGCTGTGTGTAATATCAGCCAACTATCTGGCATGCAAATAAACTCTCGGGCTAAAAAAGGGCCAAACTTCCCCCAAAACATTATAAAAAGAATTTTGGTTTGCACTCCTCTCTACTGATTTCAGGGCTTTTTCTTCTTCTGAAAACAGAATAAACAGAAGAAACTTTGTATTTGAAGGACAACACAGGTATAGGAGAAGGATCTTAAAGTTTCTCCTTGATGCCAGAAATCCTCATGGCATTCCTGCGTACTTCCAATAGAACGTGGAACATGAAGTATTACCAGCACATAGGTCTTGTTCTCTTTGTCCTAGGAAGCTAGCATTTATTCGGGTGAGGGAGAAGACCAATACTTCCATAACGACTAGAATGATACACGTTGAGGAGAAAAGAGTGGGGAAAAATGTGTAATTAGGTGATTTTCATTTAGCATACATGGAGGAAAGGTGCAATCTAACACAACGAATGTCCTCCAGGATATCAGAAAACGGTAACTTATCTCAGATGACTTTCTAGAAATCTAGACATTTCTAGAACATCAGAAACAGTACAGAACACTAGAAAGTTCTACTGCCCAGAAAAGAATTCTGTTTTGCAAACAATTCTGATATATTTCTGAATGAGCACATTTCTATCTCCCGGGGTTGGGATGAAAGTGCTGTGATCAGAATCTTTGAATCAAAATCTTTTCAAGTCCAAGACGATCTCCACTGAAGAAAAGCCAGTTGAACACTGGCATACACTTAGTTCACTCTCTCTCTCTTTGTCATCCTTTGTTAGGTTTATGAGGCAATTTTTATCTGCTGCAATTTTTATTGCATATCCAGACAGGAACAGCTAAAATGACACAGTGTAGAGTTCCGGCTGTGTAAGTGCAGGAACGACTAAGCAGGCTCATTTGAACTATGTGAAGGAGGATGTCTATGTGCAGGCCTTGTGAAAGCAAGGAGTGCAGAACAGTTTTGTCACAAAGACTGATGAACAGAGAGAAAATGAATGCCTTTGGAAAAAGCATAGAAAGGGCAAAGCTCCTTGTCATTCAAAATAAAGTTTATAAGAACAGAATGAGATTTGAACATAATTTGTAAAATAATTGGATACAAAGTTTATAACTAACAACTTCCTATGAGGACACTATTTAAAACCAGGTTTTCGGATCTCAGTGGATATCTTGCTTGATATAGTAAATTATGAATACAGGTTTTCAAACTTTCTCCTGATGGTTTCTAAATTATTGCTCAACCTGCTGCATAAAGCACTCCTAACAGCTGAGAAAATGTTATGTGTTACTAAGATATGTAATTTGATTTTCACTGGTTGCAAGGACAGAAAAATCAAGCTGAACAAATATGAAATCACAGGTAAAGTGAAAAATGAAAAACTAATGGTGAGAACTAACATATATGTCGCCTGGGAGAAAGAATCGTGGTGTAAATTGTTAACTAAAAAATTGAAATTAAGATAGATAACCAATAATTACGAGAAAACCTCTGAATTTTCAGGCAAACAGAGAGAAAATTAACATTACTGGAAAGAAAAATGACAGAATAAGAAGAAAGTTTAAATAAAGTGATTTATTGTTTAAATTAAAATGTGAGGTTCAGAGTTTACTGAAATATTCAAATAGTGTGCTGTAGTTAGCATTTAAAAAAAATACAAATGGCAAAAAATGTGTAAAGCAGTTAGTTCTGAAAGAGAAATAGTCTTCATTAAAGAAAGAAAACTATAGCAGCATTTACCATTTGCTTCTTGCATTTTCAGCTGTTGATTTATCTGAAATTCTGCCAAAACAAAAAAAAAGTAGTTAATAAAGGACCTATCCTTTAACATTAAAGAAAAGGTTTGAGAAAGACATAAAGAGAACATTCTGTTATACTAACCTTAATGCCGATGCAAGAAAACTTTTCTTATTCATTACCTCACTATTTTGTCCCTAACCCATACCCATACAATGCACACACAAAGTATATTCTCTCAGAAATGTAACAAAAGAATCAGAAAAATGGTTAACTCAGATTTCTTCAGAGAAAAAAAAATACAACTTACTGATTTTACTTCCATAGTGTAACAATAAGCCTTACCTTGAGGGTACAGCTCAATTTCTGAATGAATTATACCTTGAGACATAAATGGAAGCCACCTAAGAATAAGAAAGAAAATAAGAAAGCCAGGGGGAATTAATTTGTTCTCCACCATATTATCATACACCTGAATGATCCACATCTTATTTTCATATTGAATAAGCAAGAAAGTTCTAATAGCCTCAGTATATGATTTGATAAATGTTAAAGTACAAATTAAGGATTCGATTCAACAAAGGCATTTTATTTGTAGAAATATAAGAGCTGGGTAAGCATAAAATATACCTGTGTCAGATTAAGAGACTCGTGTGTCACTACTATATTCATCTGTGTAGCTAAAATAGAAGAGCATGGCACGGACTTTTTTCTTTTTTAATACTATGGATTGTGTGCTACTTTGTATGTATCTAGTTTGTATATATCTATTGCACTATTTCTTAACTTCAAATTTCAGTGTTAAAAACAAAGATGGAACCAAATTCTGTTCTTCCTTTTTCCCCCTACAAATTGAGGGCAGAATGCTGAATCTGAAAAAGTATAAACGAAGGAAAACTTTGGTTACATTTCTTGATAGAACTATTCTAGGCTAAGGATAATTTTGAAATCTTATTATTCAGAACATGGATTACCACCTCATTTAGTTTCTTCCTCTGTGGTAAAAAAATAAGCTGGTTTTCTACAGAGAAACATTACTCAGTGAGCTTCTGGACTATTGTTTTTTTTTTCTGGGCCCACTCCCACGGAGTCTGCAGAAATGACCTAAGCCATTCAGAGTCTCCTGAGAAGCCTGTTCAGGTGCAGTATAAGCTGGGTAAGATGGGTCTACAGTGGCCAGGAGGGAAGGAAGCTGCTCCCAACCTGCGGCAGAGCAGCAGCAGCAGCAGCGTTCTCACTGCCGTCCAAGTCTCAGGGCTGCAAGAGCCTCTGTCACTGCACGCACTGCACATGAGATGGACAGGTTAGAAAGAGGATACAAAGGTGTGAAAGTACTGGTCACTATTTCCCTAAAACATGACAAAACATCGTATGATATTCAGCAGTGGCATACTTAACTTGCCCGTCTTTCCTGCTGAGGCCTCCTTACTCTGCCCTCCACATTCAGACATCAGGTTCTGCTCATCAGGTGGAATAAACACCTTGTAGGTGCAAAACAGCCTGTGTCTCTTGGACAACTACTGTAGTGAAGTTCAGGCACAAGGGTTCACTTTCTAAAGTTTCTCCCCCAGACAGTGTCAGGATTCTGTCTCTTGGCGCCTCATCCTGGCCATTCCCCGCCACCACTGCACGACAAGTTCACACCACACACGTAGCATGAACCCGACAAAGGAAAGAAGCGGAATGCCACAACAGGAACAGATTCAGAAAACAACCTGAAATTATTAGCAGTGACACCTTCAGGAACAAGGTCGATACCATACTTGGTAAATATTCTAGCAATTTTATTTCCAAGAAAAAGAAATAGAATGTTTAAAACAAGACAAAAGGGAGTAATGGCTTTTTTCTAAAGACTTCTTTTGCTGACAAAAAAGAAAAAGAAATTAAGAAAGAGAACAGCATTAAGTTTATTGCTTTTCAGTTGTTCTATTTTTTTACATATTATTTATTCTCTCCTTTCTATATTTCAAAGAAGAAACTTCTCAGATTAAAATTACTGTAAAAGGCACTAACTTAATGCTGTGTATTACTGTATTATAGCTAAATCTTTAGATGCTAAGGAATCCTAGATCAGTGAAAATACATATGCATGCACAACTTAAATCACATCAATATTGACAGAATGTGTGCACGTTCTGTATTTTTTGTCTTTAAAACATTAACAGGCGCATTCATATAAAAACGCAAGTAATCCTTAAGAAATAAATTTTGTCTTACTAGACAGCAACTTATTTATCTCACTCTTCTGCTAAAGCCTTATTATGCAGATAAATTCTGCAGTCATAAATGCTGAAAAATATCAGTCTGTAACTAAAAAATACGGTTGAATTGAAATTCAGTATTTGGATTCTCAGAAACTAACATCAGATTTTTATTAAGTCAGATAAAATGTTGAAATTTCCTTGGTTAAATGAGAAAAAATACAGCATTTTGTTTATGCACTGGATCAGAAAATATCAATGTAAAAGAAAGCTGTAAGGCTGAGGATGATTATCTTAGAGAGATTTCTGAAGAATAAATTTTTTTCCGTCTTTGAGATAGAGGACAGTGTTTCACCTTTACATTTTGGCCAATATGGAAGCTGCCCCTCACTTACCCTCTGAAACCTATTTTTACCCTTTTTCAGTGGCAAAAGATAACAATGAAAAAACTTATTTCTCTATTTCTTCTTGGCAGTCTCTGTCACTGAATAATTCCTGCTGATCAGCATCTAGTGTATTAATTATCACAAAATTAATACAGTGAAGTGACCTGTCATGTACTGTTTCTAAGCCGCACTACCCACTGGAGGACAGATGTGATTCAGAGTTCGTTTTTCTCGCTCGAGGTAGGCAGCTGGCCTGATTTGCTGTAGAACTTCCTGTCGGGAAGCTAACTATATTTTTTCAGAAAAGGTAGCAATAACAACTAGCAGCAACGACTCGCCTGCATCTGAATCCAAACTGAAAAACCCTCAGTCTTACTCTTAGTGTGCAAATATTTGGTACTGATTAAGGAAAGGTCTCAGTTTTAGACAATTTTATAAAGGTGAGGGCGCATCTTTATTCTTGTTTTGAAGATGTGATGCAGGGAGTTTCGAGAGACTGTTCAAGGTTAACATAACAAATTCATAGAAATCCAGACAAAATAATGAGGCATCTCATGTTTTTTCTAGAGCTCTGTCGCCTGGTCACATTGTTTCTCTACACGCTCTTCATTTCACTGGAGCAATGCACATACCCATGAGACAGATTGTAGAATTGGGAACTCCAAGCATGGGATTAGCATAATGTTTTTTAAACGTGAAAAGACTGGATGATGCAATTCTGTTTTGTTAGAATTACATTTTAATTTAGAACATTTTTGTGTGCTTTATCTTCTCCTCTTGAATAAGTAAGTCACACTTGTAGCACCACTCTTTATGTCATAAGGCTACACTGTACAATCCAGTAACAGAATGTTGTAGTACAAGCATTTTAACCTTTGATATGGATCATATGACAATCACTAACTCATGCAATTTATTCTGTGAAACAAATTTTGTGGGTATTATAAAATGCAAAATAATCCAAATTTGTCTTTTCCTGGAAAAATCATATTTAGAACATTTATTGGCATAATGCAGTTATTGAAAGGATATAGACCCTAAGGACATACTTAAGATATATTTTATATCTTATATTGAATAATATTCTTGTAAATACTACCTTTCACAACTGAAAACATATTCCAAGTTCTTCTCAGCTTCTCTGATAATGACTTTATCACAGTACCAATACTGGGACCTAGTATTAGCCTCACAGCGCAACAGCACCTTCTGCAGCTTTCCAAGAGATACAGCTCCCACTTCAAAAGCACTGACCTAGAACACAGTCAAGACAGCAGGCCATAATTTGGCAACATTAAGAAGGTCCAGAGGTTGCAGTATTTTAAAAGTCTGATCTAGCTCTCACAATGGCCAAAAATTCTCATTGTTTTTAATGACAGCTGCACTGTATCAAAAGGCTTGGATCCAAAATTAAATGTCTTTTGATTATGTATTGGACTAAATCAGAAAATATAACTAAAATCAGAATGCAGTCTGCTTGAAGAAACTGAAATCTGACATGCTCCTTTGTCCTTTTGATTCATTTAGATTTGTGCTTACACCTAACACATTATTTTAATAGAGGCATGAAGCTGATCAGGTGAAAGGTTCAGGTTGGTAACATTTTGTCACACTACAAAGCTTTCTTTTACTAAACCTAAGGGTCTGGATCATGCTTTTCAGAAAAAGAGAAAGAAACAACTACACTGAAAAAGTTGGATTTGCAAAGTTTTCAAGCCTTAGCAAATGGCAGAATTAAGACTGCTTGTGGAACTTGAGTTCTGCCTTGTGTATATGTAATATATGACCACAAGCAGTCCTTTCTGAAGGATCCTCGCCTCAAGTTGTACAAAGACAGGACTGCAACTTTTTGATATTTCTTATCTTCATTATCTTTGTGACCTTACACATTATTTACTGCAACCACCCAAAACAGTCTGGTGAAACAGAACTGATTTCCCCAGTGATTTCTACTTTTGAACGTTTTCAGTAGTACCTAGGTTTTTTGAAACATTGAAATCTATTTTTCACAAAGCCCATCGGTGGTTTTTTTACCTTTCCATTTTATCTATAGAGTTAAAACAGAGAGATTATGGCCAAAGCTATCAAAAATGCTGCCTAGTTTGGGTGCTCGACTGAGAAACATAGAGGTTGAGAGCTTACCATGTCCAGAACACAATTCCTATTGAAATGACTTGAATTACAGCTCAGAAAAGTTAAACTAGTTACCCAGCAAATACAAGCATACACATAGTGGTCACTTAGGGAAGGTTACTTTAAGCAGTTTGCCCAATATCATGTATAATAGCTGTGGCGGGGATTAAATCAAGTTGTTCAAGTCAACATTCAACTGCCTCTGTCATCAAATGATTTATGCCAGACCCTGCTCTGCCTCCTCCTACAATCTACTGTCTTGTTCAACCATTTCTAAACAAAGTGCACTTTGAAACACCTCCCTTAGCTGCTGTATAAATACTACACTGAACTTATTGCCAGTCTGTCTAGAAGAATCCCCCCCAGACAACTCCACTTATGTCCAGAATTTCAGTTTGAATAATACTTTATATTTAAGGCATTAGTAATGGCATAAAATATACATTCTAAAATAGCATAGATACTTCTGAAGTTTCTCAATGGGTTGATGCTATGCTTAGCATTTTATATACTGCTTTTCATTTAGTAAGTGTTCCACTAACAGCTTGATGCCCTTTGTTAGACAAATTTTTTAGATCTTGCATGTTTGTCAGATACAAGTGTTAATTCCCTGTAGTTCACAAATGAAGAAACAGACTTTGCAGATCCCTAAGAAGGCTAATAGCAGAGCTAACTTTAAATTTAGTAGTTCCTGAAATTCAACCATATATTACTGCAGAAAATCTGGATGATGTATATTTTATTGATAGACATTTTCTATATTTTCATTTGATATCTAATGATATATATATTTTTGATGTATATTTTATATTTTATACAGGAGATCTGAGGTATATGAAAGACAAACGACTTTAAATCTGACCCGCATTAATCAAAATACTATACTATTACGAGTTAAAAGAAATACATAACAAACAGTCCTACAAAGATCTGAAGTCATGGTATGAATCTGTGCACTCATTTGCAGCTAGCTCATTGCACCTTGACAGAAAATACCTTATATTCACAGGTAGCTGTTCTTATCATCTTAGGGGACTTCTTCATAGCATTCCTTTCCCCCTTTCCCTGCCTTGGTTTTCACTCCTTCTGGTCATCAGTCATTTCTGGATTAGTAGAAACTAATTTTCCTTAGTTCTTAAAAATTACTTACCTATACCTCTGTAATATTCATTATTAGGAGCCTGTTAAGACCATGTAATAGCTGCATATGTCTATGACTAAGCAATTTTTTCTTGCAGACTTACCATTCCTCTCTGAAATTTCACTGGTGTATCAGATTTATGCAGAGGTCTTAGACCAGTATCTCCTCTTTTTCCATAGATACACAGGTAAACTGCAGAATCTGTATCAGCTTGCTCCAAGTGGCCAGTGTAGACATAAACATGGTATAAAACAACTTCCAAGAATAACCAAGAGAAGAAAATAAAAGTTATGTGCAATCACAATTCATTCGTACTGACTGTTCTAGCTTAATGGAAACAATGCTGCCAAGTTTGACTTGCAATGAATTTGCAGGAATATATTCTCCAAAACTCAGTCTAATGTCTGGTTTTAAGACTGCTAAGAACACATTTACGAATATACAACACAGGCAATATAATTCAGATGACACTAATACCGAAAACCTAGTAATCAACATATATGTAACTGTGCAGCTGCAAACTACACACATACTTGGATAGACAGGTTTTCCAGCTTCCACTACTGGAAGTTCACAGACATGATCTCTGTTATCACAGATCCTTGACAACCATGTGTTTGCTGGAAAATTCAGTATTTTCTTGCTCTTCAGATGTTGCAGTGTCACCTAGGGAAGAGGCAATTCTAACTATTATTCATTTCATTCTTTCTGTTTTTTTGCCTCCCAACAGCCAGAAATATTTTTCTACATCTTTTTTCTATCTCAGAAACTAATTAAATGATCCATAACTATGATATACAAAATTTTGGTGTGAAAACATTTTTTATTTTTGCTACTACTTTATCACTTGACTCATCGCTGGAGAGGATCTTTATCCACATCTGTGGTATCCCAGTTGAAACTGTCAACCTCTATTCTTTGAATATGTCACAGACTTTAAAATTATCTTCCTTTTGGAGCAAGCAAACTTGCAATTGTAATTTGCCTTTCTGACATAACAAATGTCACCAATTCTGATTTCTGTCTGTGGGTCACCTCTATACAACACTGAAGTGGGTCACCTCTATATAACGCTGAAGTACTGAAGATTAAAAAGTACTGAAGTACAAAGAACTGAAAACTGATTTTCCGGAATAAGGGGAAATGTTGACACATTTTTATGTTAAAATGAAAACAGGATGAAATTCCTCAACTATATCTAAACTTTGGCAAAGAAAGGGTATGTTGAAATGTGAAATCAATTCATACTGCATTTGGCTTTTCTACAGCAGAACAAAAGAAAACATGGGTGCCAGCACCCTCTGTACCTTCCTCTGAAGACAGTCAGTATCCAAATTCTGAGGCTATCTGCCATTGTACATTATGATAGTTGTCCTACTTGTTTCCTATTATTAGAGAAATAGTCTTTCTCCCCTTTTTGGAAAGCAGTTATTATTGGTCTTGAATTATAACAGTGCTTACTACAGGTTTTCCATAGGCCTTCACTAGCAAAAGGAAATCAGTGCTAAAATCTTGTCTCTCTCCACTTCTGTTTTGAATGTCTGTGTGGTATGCATAAGCTTTGTGATGAAAATTATGAAAACAAGTATTTGCATTCAAATTCTAAGACTTAGAAAACCAGGATAATATATGCCTTTATCTCACTTTTCCAATAAAATATTATTTTAAGTAAAACAAACAAACACCTCTTTCACTGCAAAAGCATGTATTTATTCAAACATGAAGTACTTCTGCAGCGGTGATTCTTAATCTCTAATTGAACACACAAGACTCCAACTTTGAGTGTTTATTGGTAGAGCTCCACCTGCTGATTCATAACAATAGCAAATTATTAAGTGCTTTGTCAGAAAACACAGCTTTTAGGCTAATTTATTCCTTCATATGAAGGGAAATCTTTGAAATCCCAGAGTTTCATGATGAAATTTGGACCAAAATGTTCAAGAAATGTTCTGAAACCAACAGGATGGAAAATAGTATTCCTGCAACCATATGAGTAAATTGAAATGTTTAAACGTCCATTCCATTTTGCTATCTTTACCATTAAGACCACCAGGTTAATGTCAAAATCAGCTATTACTGTGTAACTGTGGCTGTCTAAAGCAGGCTTTATAAGATGAATGACAAGCCAAATAATAAGCTTCTGTGTTTTGCAGATTCAAGGTAAGAAACAAACCACAATTTCTTATTGTCAATTCTGAACAAAATACTACATGGGGGTCTTGTGTTAGCATTAATTTAATCTATCAAGCATGCTTAAATATCATGAGAAGAATAAAGCTAAAACAGAAGCAGAAAATAAGAATTAATTCACTGAATATTTCAGCAGTTTCTTTTTCCCTAAAAATGGTCCTAATTCCAAGATACGTTTGGGCTATCTAAAACCAGCCCATTCATGACCAAACTTCATACATTCTTTGCAAGTAGTTTTCACACATAATTGTTGCTCCACCACTTTCAAATTTTCATAGCCGGAATATATAGTTAGAGTATCCCTAACAAACACTGAAGAAATACTAAAGCTGGCATCTACAAACTACACGAGTTAAGAATAGTTGCAAAATATGATTTAATTTCCAGCTTTCAGGGGACTGACTTTGTTTCAGTGTTTTTGTCACCTTTAAAGCAACTTGAGAAGAGAAAGCACTAAGCATGTCTCACAATCAGCATTTTTGGGATTATCCATTCCATTTTTCTAAGATATAGCTTCAAGAAAAGACAGGTTGTTAGTTCATATATAAATTCATAAAGCAGAAAAAAATTCATCATAAAAATCTCACCCTTTGTAAGTTCCACTCTGATTGTTCACTTGCCCCCTCGTGTTCAATTCTTATTTTGTAGATATCCCCAATGCTTTTTATTTTAATCTGAATTAAAAACAGAACAATACAACATATAATTACAGACAAAAAAATATGTAACTTTAAGCTTGTGAGGTAGAGGCTTCAGGCTGATTAAGGAAGGCCATGTGTTGCAAACTAACGCTGTATCCTATTCATGAGAAAAAGACATTTTGGTCTCCCACATACTTTGAAGAAGCAGCATCTCAATGGCAAGCACAAGCCTGTGCATTCTATGCCTAAAACTGCCAAAGCCTTCATAACACCTTGCAAAAAATCCTAGACATTTCATTTCCTTTATTTTCAATCACCACATGTGAAAGAAGTCAAAAGTCCAGTTCTCATGTATGCCCAGAACCCATTTGTCCTGTGTTTCTACATTTTGACATTCATTCAATTTGGGCCATATTACTGGAAAAAAATATAGTTACATCACATATGAAAAAAAGACACATAAAATTGCATGCTTATATCTGCAGTTAGTTCCGGATTTCTCTGAACCATTACAACACCTGAGTGTACAGGAAGAGTGCACCACATTTGATTGGCAGATTTTGGATTATATGGTCCGGTGAAGAGGCTGCTCGAATTCAAAGAGATTTCTGTCTGAGTGACTGTTTTAAAAGATTTTACCTAAAATGAAATCAAGATGCTTCCAGGGAAAAACTCTTCAAAGTTTGTACAGTTTAAAAAAAAAAAAAAAAAAAAAAAGAAAAAAAAAAAAAGTTGGTGAGCCCTTCACAAGAGAAATAATACAAAAATAAATCCACTAAACCACAAATCATGAATCTTTCACAATGCAAAACAGCAACATGACCATAAACCCTAGTATGTCACAGTACATGAAGATATAAAACTTTTGGAGACCTTAAAGAACAAGCTCTCAAAAACAGGCAGAAAGTCCCACTTATCTTGGGTTTATTTGAAGTTTAATCATTATTTAAACTGAACATAAATCATTTTAGATTATTTGTAATGGACTGCTGGGAAAGGAAAAGTAGATACATTATCATATTATTTCTCAAATGTAATATTAGTAAAAGGTTGGTAATAGCCTCTCCATGGTTATGTTCAAACAAGCTCTTGAAACTGTACAAAAATTCTTTTATTGCCATTCTCTTAGAAACACCTACCGATATATGATCCATATATTCTTTATCTTCATTAATAAAAAGCCCTCTTCTCTTTCCAGAGGTCAGAATTTCCTCTGTTCTTACATCAACTTTTAGCACTCCCTTAGTGCTTTTGGTATAATAAATTTTTGTGTTGTAACCATCATGTTACCATGCCTTAGCCAAAGATTTCTAAAAGAAAAATCCAACTTTTACTTGTTATTATGCTAAAGTACACCAAGTAGTCCACGACAGCTGTTTGAGAAGAATCTGTGGAATTCACACCTGTATTTGTATTGGCACAGGTGCTATATTAACCTGAATTTCATTAACAAAATAAATAGTAGCTCCAGGCTTGCAACACTAATGTGATGTTAATGTTGTTGTCCTTTCCCTTGGCCTAAGAAAATAATTTTGTTCTGTGGAGTCAGATTTGGATACCCTTGCTCGTGCTGCTTAATATCTTTCTCTACAAGGATTCTTATTAAAGTTAACAAGGAGACTTTTGGACTAAAGGAGTAGTAAACTAATGGGGTACATACAGGTTGACTGAAAAAACAACTACTGTTGGCATTTGCCACATATTACAAATACATTAATCCACTTCTCCAGTAATATGAGACACTGCCTTTTCATTCGCAGTGCTGGTGTTCACTGAATAGGTATTGCTGTCATGTTTTCTGCTTATTCGAATGAATCCCTCCTTAGCTTTTTTGATTATATGGTCATTCCAAGCATCAACAAATATCAACACAAAATCCGGACTTTGTCAGAATGCAAAGAGCTCCTTCTGCCCAAAAGCAGAGATATCCCCTATCCGGCCAAGGGAAGAATCCTTCTCATACACTTAGGAGGCATAAGTACAGCTAAGTGTCTTCAAAGATGTACAAGTCAGGCTAGGGTTAGGAACTTTTGTCATGTGCACAGCCTTAGAAAGGATTAAAGAACAAGGCAATTGGTACTCACATGAGTAAGGTAAGAGAGGGAAGGCCATGCATGAATGCTTTTCATTTCTCAAGACAATTCTACTGAAATTTTTCATACTCTTGGCAAAGTGAAAGTTTAAACTGCAAATTGCTTGGGTTACCACATGCTTTCTTAAGCTGTTTTTTTTGGGGGGGGGGGGTGTTTTTTTTTTCCCCCTAGGACTCAGGCAGAGGTATAGTAAAGTTGAATACTTTAAAAATTAAAATTTGGTATCTTTTGCTCTAGCAAACATCCGTGAAAATGTATCAAGCTCAAGGATGCAAATGGGAAAAAGTAGCTGTAATTTTAAAAAGTTTGGCATTCCTATCCTCATTTCAACACACTTATCCTGCTAAACAAGTAGAAGATAAAGTTTAAAGAGAAAAAAGAAAGACATAGACTTTTTCTTTGTGTTTTTTTTTCTACTTCAGACTAAAGAGTGAAAAGCACTTTGGTGACATTTATTTCATGCCTGAAAGCAATAGCATCAGTGTGATGTAAAGAATCATAGTAGCAGCCCCAGGTGCTGATGGATCTCACAAGATCAATATCCAGAGTGCACAGCTCTAATGGGCAATAGCTTTATTAGAGAAGAGAAATTGGTCCATATCCTCAAGAACGTATGCATTAACATTGCAAACATGCCATTATCCAACACTGCTTATGATTTATTCACTAACTGGGGGAACTGGTTTCCCAGTGGACGATAACATAGGGCATACGTGCTTAAAAATGAACGTTACAGCTGGTTATCTTCCTACCTATGCCCTATTCATACAATTTATTGTTACAATTGACAAGAATGATCTTGGTTTGCGCCAAGATTGTATTAGTGGAGTAAGTACAGAACGAAGTTCAGCGCAAAATGTGAAAAGTATCACTTCTGCTTGAATTATCTGAATACAACAACACAGTACATGCATCTTGCACAGAAAACTTTGAGCAAAGCAGAAATTTTAGCCTCTCGGTAATTGCCTCTCAGCCTATGTAGACATAATTTTATTTACAATAGGGATGGGATGTTTTTAAATAATTGTAGAACTCTCTGTTTTCAAGATATGATAATACGCAGGTTATTGTACCCTTATTAATCCTGTGAATAAAGCCTCTGTTATTCCAGCTACTTATAGTATGGTGGCTGAAAAATGGCCAAGTTGTATCTTTCATAACTGAACCAGTTCCACAGTATCTATTCTCTAGTACACTTTGAAAACTGTATGAAAAAACATTGCATTACTAAAGATCTCTAAATGATATATAAGCCTTTCATTAGATATAATTTGTTTAGGAGTGGACAGTTTCTAAACCTAGTTGAAATCAATTGCCTTAAAGAAAGCAATTTATTTCTGCAGTTGTCCCATTTTGGCTACTATATGAGGGAGAGGGGTAAAAAAAAAAAAGAAAAAAAGAGCATTTCTTCTGTTGCTAACTATATGCACCAACCTGATTTAATGCAAAATTCATTGAGATTAGATAGAGATTTATTTTATGCAGTAAACATAGGAGAAAAACATTTTTTCTTTTCACATGACAGAGCAATCTTTGGAAAGGTACACAGTAAAATAATGTTCTTAGCCTTCATTAGCTACCTGAAATTCATCCTCCTGCCTGGAAAGAAACAGCTGCTCTCTGTTGTCCTTGACAAGAGTTATTGGTCCAGCTACTCCTCTGTCTCCATATATCCAGAGAGTGACATTTACTTGAGTTCCTGAATTTCCTGTCAGCATTGACACTTTCCATTCATCATCTGAAGGAAGGGGACACTCAACACCTTGGGGATTTCTCATTTCCTCTGTGAAATACAGAACATTAGTGGGAGATCAAAATCGACATGAAACTGCCAATCGCTGTTGTAACGTCAGCACATAAGGAGAACATAACAGAGAGAGGATTGTATTTTTATGGCAAGTGAGCTAGTCTAAAAAAATTGATTTATGTTTCTTGTCTAGACCAAAATGTTCTGATTAGTTGAGCTACAAGATTCAGCTGCAAAAGAGCAAGCATCTCTCATGTACACTATCATCATACTGTTCTTTCTAGTTTAGAATAAGGATGCTAGTATGCAGAAACATGGCCATGAAACCAACACATCTGGTTCCTTACACTAACATTTAAAAATCAGTAGAATTACCCATAAATACTCCTTGAATGTCTTGTGCTAGGACATTACTTAACAGAATCACTAGTTGGTGAACAGAGACAATTTTAATTTTGAATGAAAAAGTGATTCAGTGATTAATTAAATATTGTATTGAAGGGCTGAGTAAACGCGATTTTTGAAAACATGTATTTCACTTCAGAATAGAATATATTGATCTTTCATCTACCTTTCAGAGAAAAAAATATATACAGAGATCTCAAATGACTCCCTTGAACATGAAGTATGAAAAAATAAACTCTCGGCATAAAGGAAAGTAATTTTGAGTATCCAAATGGAGTTTACAAACATCAGATCTACAGAACATCTTTTCAATAATACTGCCTCTATCCATGAAGTCCTCTCCACACATCTAGGAAGGAGGAGTCCTTGTCCCCAAGAACTTATAATCGAAGCACTGAGTTTGAAAAGCTGAACACATTGTCTAATACACTGTCTACTGCAGGGGTTCCTAAAATTCTCCTCATGAAGCCTTTTCATGTGGCTGCAAAGAGACTTTTTAATATGCTAACTATCATGAATATAATCTGCACTGCAGATTAATTTTCTTTTGTTTCTCCTAGCTCATTCCTCACCCATTAATTGGCTTTCTATAAACCAAACTTTTGGAGGCCAGAGGCTCCAAATGCATAATGGAATTCACTTAGGATATCACAGAATTCATAAAAGCCAATGATTCTGGTTTGTTCAAGAATTCCCCATCAGCATGCAGCTTCCAGCTGCACTAGATAACCTGCTGTCAGAGCCCTCTGCTTTTTTTCTTTGCTTCATTAAAATACTAAGCAAAATAAAGCAGTGTGTATGACAGAGTTTTGCAAAAATCATCTGACTGTACAATTTTGCTAGCATTAAAATAAAATTGTAATGACAAAGTGAAACACACTTTTTAATCCCTGGGATTTGCTTCTTATGAAACTTATATGAGCAACAAATTCCACATTTTGCTGAAACATCAATGAAGCAAATTAGATAAGTGAAGATGATTGATTCAGTACTGAGGCATGGTCCTGATCTTCCCTTTTAATTTCCTCAAAAATCGCTTTTATCATATTGGATAAAGGCTTTTTTAAACTAGTTTAATTAAAAAAAGAAAGTATATAGCTGGTTGGACTAGTTATGTGAAAAGTTTCTTCTATACTAGGCTAAATCACACCTTAAATTGGTAACTAAACCACTGAACCTGAATTATGTTCCAAGAGCACTGAAATCTTAACCTGTACAAAATTTCACAAAGAATTGCACACAGAATTTCAGCGGAATAAAAAGATCTACAATAAATAGGGACTAACTTCTGAAGTTAGGGTGAATTTCTGCCATGGTAAAGACTCTAAAATTTGGTTAATTATTTTTTAACAAACTTACAACTATAGCAGTAGGACTTTTACAGTAGTACTTTTAACTGTACAATTAACTGTAGTTTAACTGTAGTATAACTTTAGAATGGTTATGGCAATTTAAAGATAGGATGAATGTTATAAGAGGTGCTGGTTTTATTGTATTTTTCATCATGACTGAGAGTAAGTAGTTCTGAAAGAAAAAAAAATCCACATACTAAAAATAAACAAAAGATAAACATCTTTTTTGTGGTTATCGGAATCAAAATTTCATGACTCTTGTCCATCAGTGATTGAAGTAATGGAACTACAACCACATTATGGGAAGTAGTGTTACTCTAAGAATATGCTAAATTTGTCAAATTTTCAAAAATGTTTATTGTACCAAAGCAACCATTTTTCAAAATTTGACAAATTTAAAATATTCTTAGAGTAACACTACTTGCCATAATTGGAGTTCTCCAGTTCCTCACTTGTAACTCAGAGAGCCAGAGCTGCTTCCAGCTACCTAGAAGATGCGACCCACAAGTATTCCCCAGTAAACAGATTAAAATAATCATGAAATATACTATTATTCAAGAAGCATAAGGAATCCCAAGCTGCTCTGTATACTTCATTTTAACTAAAAGAATTCCATGCTTGGGCTACTGCAAGCAAAGAGCTCTGCCTACATACTGAAAACCATTACTGTATTCTTATAATGCTCAAATAATTCACAGACTTGAAATGCTTTTTGCCACATAATATACTGGCCCTTCTTAAAAATGAAAATCAGTGGCATTGATTTGCTACATGCTAAAAATATTCCACTCTGAAAAGAGGATTTGATGGTTACCCTGGATTAGTCATGGGAGTTTATACACTTCAGGGCATCATGATGTAAATCCATTGTGACAAAAATTCATTCTGATAAGCCTGCATGAGAATGATGGAGAAGTCACAACCCTCCACACAGTTTCATAAAAATCACTTTACTTCTGTCTTTACTTCTCCTAAATCTAAGACAAACTGAAAGTGATCTGGTTCCAAGAGATCCTATGATTAAGTGGCAGTCTTGAAATAACCATCAGAGAAAGTAATGTCTAGAGCAGAATCTTATGTAATAACTTTAATGCATTTTATTATGTTCTTTGGTATCATCATTTCCAATGTAAATCAAATGGAAATCAGAACAGACCGTATCTCTATATTATTTTACCCTCTCAATAAAACATATTAAAAATTAATAGTAACTAACAGTATTCCAGACATGCAGGAAAGGAGCGTGCAGGGTACAGAAATTGCTCCTCAGAGACAATTTGTTAATATTGAATAACAAAGTTGTTCTCAGCATCATGGGCTGTGTTGTCTCATGGTAGCTGATGGGACCTCTCACCTCAATTTTATTAGCACATGCAGGCATGTTTTCACCAATTAAATTTAAATATGATTTCAGAAAAATAGCGACAAGCAAAGAGGAAATCCCCAGTATGAAGTCACCTGGGAAATCACACAATATTCCTGAATGCTCACTGGTTGATAGAGGTATGGCCCTAGTCCATATTATCAGTAAGGCTGTTCATTTTGGCTTGCTTTCGCAACTCATAAATGAATAAGATAAAAAGGATTTTAAAAAACCCACAATTATTGATTTGAATCTTTAGTGCCTTCCACTTCATGTCCTTCGTCCCTAACCTTTCTGTGCTCCTCTAACTGTATACACATTCTTTCCTTTCTGCTTTGACCAGCACAATCAACCAGTCTTGAGCCTGCAATGTGGTGTTTTACATGTGTTTTAGTTGAGTTGGTCCCTGACACTCACTCTAATATTCCATCTTATGAGCTGTTAATTAGAGGCTGGGACCCATCACCATCATTGTAGGGTGAAAGCAGTGTCATGAGGAATGGAGAATTCGCACTGCAACAGGCAAAGCCTCTACTGCTGTAGCACAGTTTTCTGTTCAACTAGTCCTAAAACCAGTATTATTTGTGAAAGCAACAACCAGAAAACCAGAGATCAGTTAGCAGACCCAATCATAGAAAAGATGGGCTGGACAATCCAAGGGTTAATCTATTTTAAGTTTGGATGTTAGGTATACAGCTAGATTGCATACTAAATACAAACATCACCCTTTTCTGAATGTTAACTCTGAGAGTAAAAAAAGCAGACGAGTATTTAATCAATATGGATTAAAATATTAAGGCTCACCCTCAAATGTCAATAGTCAGTTTTTAAAGTATTCTGAGGGAAAACATCTGATTAAATATGAGCATTTTCTTTGAAAGGTAGAGTAACTTTGATATTTCTATTCATTTTGCATAAGCAGAATTTACATTTTGAATGTCACAAATACTTCTAACAAAGTGCTATAGACTTTACCTAACCAATTTTACGGTAGATATTTCTTCTATAAAAGGATCTTTTGTATCCAAACCTAAAAACATTCTGCTTCTTTAAAAAAAGGTTTGATGGTGTGTGTGTGTTGTTGCTGTGAGTTTTAAATTCAGCACATCACACTATTCGCTGACAGCCCACAACACTTTGGGAAGGCTTTGTGACACAGTAATTCAACATAAAGTCTCATAGATTAGAAATTGAAAATGGGTGTTTTGAGCTAGGAGTGGAAACATTGCCAGAAACATTTAGCAGTAATTAGAAATAATAATCCACACCTATGCTTTGAATTCAAGAATGATATTTTGGTTCAACTCAAATTATTTAAAATCTTTCCTTATACTTCACAAACACCCCACGAATAAGTACGCTATGTTTATCATCTGGTTCACATTGGCATAAAGGTTACATGTACATTTCAAAACAGCAGTTTGAACAACAGGCCAAAATCAAATTAGCAACCCACTCAAATCATTTGCTTTATGAATGCCTTTAGGACTAGCTCTAGGTGATTATGCATGTTCTCCCATACTGAAAACCCCAGCATAATCTTGTCTTTAAAGCACATTCAAGGGGACTAACATTTTTCTGCCATGTGGATGTGCGTCAACATGCCATGTAGAGCTCAGTAATTTTTTATTTACCCCACCTGCTTTTGATGGTGATATTACACAATTCAGGCTGTGCAGATGCAGTATCCTTGAGTATATCAAAATAAATGAGGGCCAGGAAGCAACCTTGATCACTCCCACTCCTTAACAGTTGTATCACTGCCTGACTGTTTTATTTAGCTCTTTAGTCACAGCTTCTCTAGTTACCAGGATGTT
This sequence comes from Dromaius novaehollandiae, assembly GCF_036370855.1. Taxonomy (NCBI): domain Eukaryota; kingdom Metazoa; phylum Chordata; class Aves; order Casuariiformes; family Dromaiidae; genus Dromaius; species Dromaius novaehollandiae. Next base: position 135,738,758 of record NC_088099.1, read on the forward strand.
GAATATTCCTGGAAAAATTTTGAGATGGGGAAATCATTGCCTTAGACCATTTATGCAACTTCTGTAGCTCAAGGAAAGAGTGGTTTTTTTACTCTAGTAAAACACAATTGGTACATGATCACTTCAGAGCCATGACTAGAATAGTATTTAACTATTCCTACCTGCCTAAACATAGATATGAAGCTAGCATGCGATACAGCAAAATCTTACTCTTTCCCCAGTGCATGAAAAAGAAGCTAAAAAAAGGATCTGACATAAAACCGGACAGCATAAATGGGAAATATTCCATTCCCTTCAATGGGCTTTGGCTAGGGCTCTGTAATTTACGCTACAGAATAGTTCATAGAAAGAGGAAGAAAAGACAAATAGGTTAGATGGCTAGATACTTGGAAAACAGTATTGTGAAATTATTTAACAGTTATATCCTGATCATTGTCTAAGCAATAAACCAAAAAAACCCTACTCATTGACCTGCAATAAGTCTTTGTGAACATGCATAGAAGGTAGACATAATATAGTGCTATATAAGAAATATTTTGTAAACTATTGCTTACTTGTGGGTGGAAAAGTTAAAGGGCTTTGGGACACTGGCTTCTGGGCGGATTGGTGTTCAGATTGCTCATTTGCTGGTTGGTGTTCAGATTCTCTGAACTCTTTTTTCATTCGGTTGGGTGCTGCAGATGTTCCCATAGGCTCTTCACGGCCACCTAAAACAGTGAAATGTAAGCTCTGTCACTAGCTACAAATCATTTGCTTTTTCTTGCTCAGAAGCATCCCATATATGCAATGACAAACACTAATAATAGATCTCACAATTGTTCAATACAACAGATGCCAAAATCTTTTCTCTATGTACTGCACAGCCACTAGTAATAGGCTTTCATTGTTAGCAGCATGCCACAAAAAGCAGAAAAAATATGGCATGCCAATAAAAATCCATTTACTGCTTTGAAAATCTAAGTAACAATTTAACATTGATGTATGAATCAAATGACTTGCTCAAATGTAGTTTTCTTCAAGATAAGCTTCCCACCCCCCTGATGTTTCCTTTCTTAAAGTGGAGAATGCTGAAATGAAAACTGCTAGAGGCCATTTCTGATAATACAAAATAGCAAACAGACAAATCTTGGTTGCTCTGACAGAAAATATTAGCTCCTTTTATCTTCCTTTTACCAAGTAACAGGGATTTGGGGGAACCTGAACCTGTAACAAAGTAACATTTAGCTTTATTTTAATGGTATCGATAAGCACTGCTTTGTTAAGAACTTCCATGGAAAACGCAATCCTCCAAAAATTACAAAAGAAAATTCTCTCCTCATTTCTACAAGGACCCACTGGCCGAAATATTCTTGTCACCCTGCAGCCTGAATGGTGGGGATGCCATTACAGTGGCTTTCACAATGCTTTAGTGTTTCTTGGTCAAAATATACACAAAACAGAATAAATAGTAAGACAGATTGTATGTTATGATACTTTCCCACTGCTGATCAAAGCATTCTAGATGAACCTGTTCTGCTTGTGTCTGGCAAAAATCTGACTGAATTCAAACTGAAAGCTGATGGCCAATTTATCATTTTCACGTGATGTTTCATTTCTTGATCTCTGTGGTAGTTTCCACAAGATATGAATATAAATGCTGTAATTCTGGTATCTTCTGCAGTTCTAACACAATTCAGCTGGCTATGAACAGTTCACCAAATTAAAAACTTCATTCTCCTGAAGGAACTAAAGCAGGAGAAGAGAGAAGCAGTCAATCCAGTGACCATGATCCAGAGAGTGCAGAGAGATAATTTCTGGGTCCTAGCTAGTCAACTAGAACAGTTCAGCCCAGTGAGGGAGCCTTTGACTGCCATAGCTTTCACATCTGACTATAGGACAGAAGAATCAATACATTTGGGGGTGGGGGAAGTGCGAAGTATTTTACATCATTAAAAATGAAACCATACTGATGACTGCCAGGTATACCCTCTCTAAAGTCTACTGCTTTCCTCATAAAAACAGGAAAGACTGTGGTACAGCCGACAGCAAGATAGCATCTCCCAGGCTTTCCTAATCTGTGCCCAGAATGGGGAACGGACCCAGGAAGTCAGCTCCATCTCTATCTTGTCACCTGCTAAGAGTCTCATACTCAGAATTTTAATTATTCAGTAAAAAAAATTATTTCTTCTGCATCATTTACTGTTAAAAGAAACATACAATGAAAAAATAACTAGCCACACAGGGGAAATTAGGTGTGGGTGCAATAAGCTTTTCTCCTTTAAAAGTACTAAAACACAGCAAAGCAAATTGTGTAAGCCTAGCTTTTATGATTTAACTTTGAATTTTGCAGTCAAAAACACTAACAACTAAAGCAAATTGTAGCATATTAAGAAATCACATACATTTGATGACCTGTGGATAGAATAAAATGTTTCTCTCTCCAGTGTGAACGACTGGCTTAGCTTGGCCATCCGGCAGAAGACCAACATAGATTCCTTTGTTTCGCACTGATTCTAGACTTACAGATCCACTTTCCAAATTATGCTCAATTTTAAAGTGACAGTATTCATCACCTGTGCCCTATGAAATTGAAAACAGAAACATGAATTCAACAATTGAACTGATGTAGCTAGGAAACTTGGATGTTTCTTAAGACTGGAATACTACTTTCTTCTCATGACATTTCAAATTTAGGTTCTTCTCAAAGTGTTACATTATTACACACACACACACACACATCTGCATCTTGGCCCTATTTATTCCTCTGTGGTCAGATAAGACCAATCACATAATCTGAGTAAATGAAAGACCACATGTGAAGACATTCTGATTCCTGTTAGGATTTAGGCAAAGTCTAAGTTATCTTCGAAGTAGTTTCCCAGTTAGCCAAGTTTCAGGAGGGTAGAGAATGTGAAAAGTTCTGTTTTAGACGACGGAGGAAATATATATGAATTTGTACATAATGCAGATTTGCTAGCATTACATGATATTATGACATTTATTAAATACATTTTTCTGCTTTTCATAAACTACTTCTACTGCCTGCTCTTAATATCTTTAATCTCCATTTCATAGTATTTACATGATAAATTTCAAAGCCTTTACTCAACCGAAGCCTCCACACACTTCTAAGAGGACCAGACCCCTTAACAGCAATAAGTTAACATGACTGTGGATTTAAAAGCACACAGAATTGTACACACTAAAATTGCAGTCACAGATACATAGACCAAGGTATCAGGGTTCAGCTAGTCTTTAAAATATGACAACTTCCTTCTGGACAATAATGAAAAATGGGCAATAAAATCCCAGTTTAGCATTTTTCAGATGGAAAAGCACTCTCATATATTACACTTTTAACCTCAAAATGCATTAACTGCTAGAGAGAAAAGTACAAGCTATATGAGAAACTCTCCTTTTGGTCCAGGCCACCTGACTCACGAGTGAGAGCACTCTAAAAAGTAAGACATTCACAAATAAATATACAAAATATGCACCAAATACTCTAACCTCTTATCAAAGTGTATTGGAGTCAATGGAACAACTGTCACGGATCTCAACCCGCTCACATCTTAATTATTCATTAGTGTTGTTGCGATCAATACCACTTTAAACCACAAAATTTGTATTCTGCCACATTCAAAACAATTGTATCAGTTATTATCAACAAACAGACACAGGATTAGTAAACACTGAGTCTAATGAGTAAATTTGTTTCCTCTCAAATGTAAATCTGCAATAGTTCAACTCCTAGCAGGTAGAGAATATTATGGTCCAAAAATCAGAATATTTCAATCATTTCCCAAACCTAGCTTTATTCCTAAATATAAAGACTACTTATAAATGGTGATGTAATTTCAAGAATAAACTACATGGTTGGCTAGCGAAAAAAAATCAGATGCTTAATTTCAAACAAAATGGATTTGTTCAATAAAAGCTGGTGACACCCCCCATCACTCTATTGCATCAACATCCTCCCCAAAAACTCACATCAGTAAAGCTGTAGTTGTTTAATAGAAAACAAATTAGTGCAAAAGAATCTTGACACAGTCATCATCTAGCAATGGATAGACTTCAATTGCATCCACTTTCTCAATAGTTCAAAAATATAAATAGATCTTTACAATCAAATGTCGAATACATCTGACAACTTGCCTTTCTGTATTTCTCTCTTTCCTTGGGTAAATGACGGAAAAGATCTGAAAATTTTCAAATCTGAGCAATGCTTTTATCACATTTTTGTCCAAGCAACTCAAAAAGATTCACTCCCATCACTGACAATTTACTCGAAGAACATGCAGAGGAAAATACAAACAGGAACTGCTTACTTTTCCATTACACTGGCCATCTTTTATCTTCAGATACATTTGTGGGTTTCTCACACTCTCAAACATGCAGACTCTGGAGCTGACTTTATGCACCTTCCAATAGGCTTCCTGCTGCTGGCGTCCTGCCCCGCTGCAGCTCCCATCAGGCCTAAGGGAGAGAGCCTGGCAGAGGCTTGTGTTGAGCAGAATGATGGCACCGTGGTGAAACACACCCTTCAGATCAGAGACAAGAAGTCCTTTGTCAATAGCACAGCATCTCTCCACATTTATCTTTGATATTTTTACTGTCTACACTGATTTATTTTAAGCATTTTCTCATGCATTTCCATGCATAAAATGTAAATAAATAAGTCCCAAATAATTCAAGTATACCTTCAGCCTTTGAACACGTGCTGTAATTCTGTGCAGGCACTAACCGAATAGTGAAAGCCCTCCACTGCTCTACGGTTTCACTGCTCTTTACTGTTTAGCAGCATAGCACAACAGTTAGAGCACAAGTTTTGTGCCAGGTTAATGAATGTTCATTTCAAATTGAGCAATTTCCCTTGCAGCTCTTCTGTACGTACATACCTTCCTTCTTTTGGAAGGTTTTCTTAAAATTTCGAGATAAGTCTTTTATTTCTCTAGATTTTAGCTCACTTTATTTGCATATACCAGCCACAGGAGTTTCATTGCTTTCCCTCGAAGAGCTGTAAAGTAAAACTCAAGTAACACCTACCTGTTAAACTGTAGTCTAGCTCCACCTCGTGGAAGAGGATCACTCTTTCAGCTTGCAATCCTCTGAGATTTAATTAAATGCAATCTGCTTTATAAGGGTAAATTTCGGAAGGGTCTTCTTAATGTCTCTCCACCCGCCTTACCTTGACATGCACAACAAATTCTTTGGAAAGTCCAGCATATCCTGTTGTTTCATCAGCTACTTTGCCTTGAAGACTGAATGTAACAATATGACCTGGATTCCTGGCTGACTCCAGAATGGCACAGCGATTTGGTTGAAGGTGAACACACAGCTCGCAGTGAGTCTCACCTTTGCTCTAACATAGTCAAAGTCAGAATAATCAACAATATGCACTACAACACATGGCAAAATCCAAAACAGAGAATATGATGACATAGTTTCAGTATCATCCAAGCTCCTACATTACAGTGATGCTACCAGTTTAATATGAAAATGTCCTTTTGTTTTCTCAGACTTGCTTTTTCATACTTGCAGTTCTAAAACTGAGAGGCTTAAAACTGTAGACTCTATGGAGTGTCAAAATACAGAGACTTTTCATCTTAAAATGACACAAATTGGAGGGTAACATGAAGGATTCTTGGGAGTTCCAACCAGAGAGAGAGTCACAGTCTAAAAACCTGGGAAAGGCGGATGGAATATAAAACAAACGTACACAGGAAATGAACTAACTGAACTGTCTACCACCAACCCTCCTTCATTTGCTTCAGTGTCCCTCCTCATTAGTTTATATTGTTCTCCCAAATAACACTTATGGAATTATAAGATTTGTATCCAGGAGTAAAGCAACCCACTATCCATGCTTATCTGTTCAGGTTTGCAGACTGTGTGATCCCATTGTACGAAAGAAACAGTATACAAAATATATACTTAAGTATTTTATCAACTTCATCATCATTCACATATTTAAATAAAACTAGGACTTTAATAAACATTAAATGCAAATAACCAACCCAATAATTTAAAAGACTTCTGATTTACATAATTTCACATTTTTCAGCATTTTTAAGAATTCAAAGAATCAATATTTCTAAAGAAAATTTTCATTTATTAGGCACTACATTTTGAAGAAAGAGCTTCATCCTTAGAAAACCTGCCTATCAGATCCAATGTACACTTTAAAAAGTAAAGGAAAAAATGGATGCACTTTAGAGGTGATTGTGAAACAAGTGAGCCAGCAAGCCCTCAAAATATAATTAAATGTGTATTTCAAGGTCAACTGTAATCTTTCTATTGACACTTTGGTTTATATTTACATGTCTTCATTCAAGGACCTCAAAGAATTTTAAATAAAACAGTATTTCTCACATTGCCTGGGAAGAAGAGCATCTTGCACTTGCACTGGCATTAAAAACAAAAAAAAAAAGAGATTCAGTATTTCAATAGGTTGGTCAAGCTCATAACATGTCAGTAACAAAGAAGAAAAGAGAAAGCTGAAATTCAAGCACCCAGTTAATACCCTGTTGTAGTGATGCATACTGCATGCAATGTCACAGGCTGCAAGAGGTTCCCTTTATCAGTATTCTACTAATGAACATGAACACTAGAAAGTCCTACAAGGGGATCTGACAGTTTGCCTGGCAGCTTGAAGCTATTCCCACTGAGAGACCTAATTCCGCTGAGGGCATTCTATTCCCTCTAATGCCAGTGCACATCATGCAGGAGAGGGTTGGGGCTTGCTTTGACTATTAGATTATTCACTGGTTAAATAATAGAAAGGGAAACAGTTTCTTCCCTTGTCAGTAGGGAGTTCCATCAGAAAGAACTAACTTCTACAACTGTATTTGCCCACTTGTATATTGCCAGTGCTGAAAAAGAAAGGCAATAGTAAGCCTTTGAAGATGGGATGAACAGTAAGGATCAAAACAAATCTGGAATATTTCAGTTGGCTTATGATAGGCAGGTTATCTAGAAACAAGACACAAAGGGAAAAAATAGACATTTAAAATCAGTCCTTAGAATTGATACTTATCCAGAAAGAGGAGATATTTGGGCATTCCAAGTATCTTGTCAGCCTGTGAGAAGTCAATATAAATCACATCTTGGAACAGTCTGGTATTCCTACACCAAATCATTTAATCCGTTAAAAAAATTCACCAAGGATTAAAAAGTAAACTGTGAGAATACAGACCCTAAACAAAGCCCTAGGTCTGAATTTACCTAACCACAGGCAATTTCCTGGGTTCATTCTGTAGTTCTTAGCTTCTTATCCAACTGGAAGCATGATTATTTATTAGACAGATTAAAAACAGCATTATCTTTAATCAGATAATGAAATGTTATCATGAAATGGCAATCAGTAAGAGCATTTCCTACCTTTCCAGTTACACAGCCATTGACAACAGCAAGAGCAAGATGTGTCATCTGGTGACTGCTGAATATACATATATTTCTCCTTTTGACAATTACATCAAAAAGACCTAAGAGTTAAATGAAAAAATTGGTAGAAGCATGAAAGATTATTAATTTGTATTTGCGTCTAATTACAATGAGTGATCTATCATCTTCAAGGGAAAAGAATGAATTAAGTATTTATTAACTTAACAGTTTGACCTCTGATCAGTGAATCTCCTTTCCATTCATTTAGAAGAGTGCATCTAGAGACTGCTATCAGTCTCTGCCTGAGGAAAGTAACCCTGAGAACTAAAGATAAGGAAAATGTTGTCTTGATCAGAGTACATTTTTAAAAAATTCCATAAAAAGGAAGCCAGGGATGCCACTGTAATGAACTGGGTTATAGCAACTGAATTCATGCAATAAATAACATATAAGTAGCATAAAACTCTCAGGTAGGAAAACAAAATTCATTTTTCTATATTCATATTAGAATTTGTAAAGCAAATCTTGCAGCACGGCTCATGGCTTCTAAAATTTTAAATCTGGCTAATATTCTTAACAGTTACCTCTTCTAGCTGCAAAATACTGATGAAAGCTAAAGCAATGACATTTTTATTGTCCCCACCAGCAGCAGCTGATTATTATAACAGCGGTTGTACCGGTACATCATGTTGCCCTTTTTGTAAGCTGCAGCTGTCTTCAGACGAGTCCTGGGTTGCTTGATGTAAGATTTTGACAGTGTCATTGGGAACAAGAGAATTATATACAGGCAATGATCATTGTGCCCATTGGGCTGATGCCACAATTTATAGGAGGCCTTGGGCCTAAAACACAGACAGGACTTCCAGCCCTCAGAGCCACACAGGAGGTGACACATAACTGTCAATTGGGTCTTCTCTGTTTAAGAGAGAAATAGAACTTTCTGAGAAAAAAACCCTACACCAAATCATCACCTGGTATGTTCTGCCAGCACAGCTCTGAAGGCATTTAAAATATATTGCTTAAATCCGGTAAAGATCTGGGCTCATGTTTATCAATAAGCAGTTCTACCAGTATCTGAAACATGCAGTTTCCTATTAGGAAAAACAGGTAGGTCATTTATGCTGGAGGACTTTGTTCCAAAGCACATGCAAAGAAGCAGCGCCCCAAAATGAAAATTTAAACCACAGTTTCCAAGGCAATACTTTTACGTTGACTTCTGCTGTACATGTTTACATGTTTGAGCCACTATGGAAACTACTGCACATGTGAGTAACCCAAAGAAATCTGAAAGAAATAGAGGGAGGAAGATGTTCCTCTGGAGGCAGAAGAGTTATGTGATGGGTGCCTACATTCATTTTGTACTTGTGTTCATTTTGTACTCTGAAATGTAAAAATAGGAATACATAGTTATTCCTGGGTCACTTTGTCTATTCCTCTGATATCAGGGCAACTTTACAATATTGTTCAGAAAAATCAAGCTCTTTCTGATCACCAGTTTAATTTCTAAGTATTACTAAGTCTTTGGGAGGCTGCAGATCATATTATTCATGGAAATATTTTTCTGACTTCCGATCTAATTAATTAACAGCCAGCTTACACCAATTTGGTTTTGATCTAACTTTGTTTCTAAGACTTTTAATTATACTTATTTTATTTAACTACTGATATTTGTGGCAGTTGTGCATCAGGTTTGGCACAGTTACACACAGATTGATCATATTACTCATTTAAAATTGTACAGATAAGATTCATGGGGATTTTACACACAAAATAACATGTAAAAATGCACTTAAAATGTACAGAATGCAATAAAAATGTCACATGTATGAAAATACCATTAGAAATGCATGAATTTATAGAAAGGAAAGTACATCTGGATTAAAATTGGGAAACAGTCTGCAGTGTGAATTTGAATTCTGCATTTAAGGAGATTATGAATTCTGTGATGTCTTGTGAAATCAAATCAGACATAATCCATCAATCAAAGACACAGCATTAAAAAACAGCAAAGATATGCTTCTTGTATCAGCACTGCTTAGAGACCAAATTCCTACTAGCAGTTAGTTTGTTCTTTCACAGAATAATTCACAGTTTGTGATCTTGAATGGAGCTTCTCAAACGAAGGACATGGCCAGGCAACTGTTTTTAGGCATTTGAAATACTCCAAAATGCTAATGCCATAGATAAGAGATTTGAGTTATTCAGTGATCAAATCACTGAACAACTTGCATTCAAAAACCAGTACTGATAACTCATAAAAATAGCTTTACTAAAATAGAGTAAAACTCACTTTCAATGCTTAGTAATACTACCGATCCCCCATATTATCCATTTGAGTTTTTGAGTGACAGTTTTTCTGGAATGCTGTATTTGGCTGTGCTGAGGAGTATTTCACTGTTCCGCCTGTACTGTTTTATGTGTCCTGTAAGATCCTGTTCTGTCATCACTTCCAAAAAGATGTATGTGAGGTCTCAGGAATGATGTGAGAAAGGCTAAACTCCATCACTACAAAGATAACAAAAATGCTGATGCCTGATCTGATACTAGCTAAGTGTCAGTAACATGGTAAGATGGAAGCTGATAAACGGGAGAAACTGGAAGGAGAGCCATTAGAACCAAAAACAAGGATGAAATAAAACTGAATTACACCTGGAAATTTGAAATTGTTAGTTGTTAGTTTTGATGGATCTATTCTAGTTACAGAAGATTTTAACTGTTATTGCCATGGCACTTCCATTGGGGATTACCCAAACTCCAGGTGACAAGAAGTTTCTACTTTCTAAAAGAAAGGCAGTGAAAAGATATCATATGAGGTTTTTTTTTATATATAGCTAATGTAAGCATATCATTTGTGAGTTCTTATAGCCATTAATATGTGTAAATATTTTAAGAAAGAAAAAACACTATTATAATGATCTACTCCTATTCACAACAGGAATCACTACAGGAAGATCAGCGTGAACTATGAAGTCCTCCTTTCTTGTACGTTTTATGCATAAAACCAGATGAAAAATACTTTACCATATTTGTTTTTCTTGTCACCAAGAGCATCGACTTTGCCATCTGGACTGAGGCATATGAAACCACGGGTGAGCCTGCTGTAGAACTGAAGTGTGTTGCCTTCTTGAAACTTCCACTTTTCAGCAGCCCACTGGTTTTGTAAACAGCAACAAGAAAAGACTTATGAAAAGATGAAATACAGGAATTTGAGGTACATGAGAACAACTGACCTGATTTCACTCAAAGCCTAATTTGAATATTATCACATCAATAGTTTAAAATAACAATAAAAAGGTAAGTTCTTACACTTTCCTCTCTCCTGAGTTCCAGTTCTTGTCCTGTACAGACAAAAAGCACATGATGAATTTACACAGCATCCTCATGCCCTCTGACACATCTGTAGTGAGGCTGGGTTTTCCTTCCCGCCAATTTTCACTTACTTCCAGAAAATGGGCTGGCATCTGTCACAGTCAGTTCTCTAGCAATTTTGCCATCATCCTGCCCATGGTCCAGCCATCTAAAAACCAGAACTGATTTCAGTATCATAAACTTGACTGGTAATTCCCACAATACTCTATGCATGATATTTGCATGCTAAAGCTTTCTGTTGTGTTCACTAAGGTCCCAAGGCTGCCAAACAATTTAAAAATCTGGCTTTAAGGAAATGAGCTTGATTTTTGCAGAAGCGCTTTTTTATTTTTTCTTTTCCTTTTTTTTTTTTTTTTTTTTTTTTTGGTTCTTGATGAAACATATACTTAAATATTTTCCTGGATTGACATACAAGGGCCTAAGCCAATTATTACAAATCAGAGAGGTCAGATTGATCCCAGATCAATAACAAAAGGTGCAGTGGCATAACATTTTCTCTTCCTGTCTACGAGAAGGCTTCAGCAGGATGAAAACTTTACCATGTCCTGCAAACTCCTACACAGGAAGGCAAATCCAACACAGGCAACACTCCCACTACATCTCAGTTGTACTTTTACAATGCCTTTCTACTTGCTTCACATATACTTACATAAATTAAGTCTAACTCCATTTGAGTCAAAGGGATTCATGCATTGTGAGAGCAAAATCAGCAAGAACAGCATCAGGCTCTAACAATAACTAGCACATATACTGTATTTTTCTGCCCGAAATGGATTTGAACTCTCCCTAAATTATATATGAAACTAGCATTATAGACCTCTTCATAGCAGTTCATCTCACCTAGAATACAGAATCAAAATTAGGTCAGGCAAAGACGAGGTGCTGTATCCGATAGGCAGAAAGCCCTTATTCACACATAAATCAGTTTCAGTGTGCACATTGCTCACTCGGAGCTGTCTCAGGCAGTTTTTTATTCACTCACAGAAGTGAGAGGAGGAAATAGAATTGAGGTACCACTGGCAAGCTGTAGCTGGATTCATACGTGACTGGACTTTACTATTCCTAATATTTGCACTGATCTTTATCAATTACATTTTTTCCATAAGGTGTTGAGAATTAATCAGGCATAGATAAAATTAGAAGTGAGCTATAGAACAGAAGATTCAGAGGAGCAGCATCTGCAGGGGAAAAGGCAGGGAAATTAGGATTGCTTCAAATTATGTTGCAGCTCAGTAACAGACTATAAGACAAGCAAGAGGAAAAGAGATGCACGCAATAGCTACATTAGTGATAGCCATTCCACAAAATCTTGAAGTCTGACCCTGAGTTCACTGAACTCAAAGTCTCCCCATTGACTTCTATAAAATAGGCTTAGTCTTGTAGAGATACAGCAGCCCACTCTTCTGAAAAGTCTTGTATTTGATTACATGGAAGAATGGATCTGCTGGTGTCATCTGGGGAATGTACCCCAAAACACCTATTACGTATTTCACAAGGTGCAAGAATGGAAACGTCCCATGTAGGACTTTTCGTTTCTTATTCATTAGCTCAAATGCACCAGAGGTTAGGGTAGGCAGAACCTTTTATCACCAGAGAATTGTAAAAAGAACTAGATCATTTCAGCTAACTTTTTAGGAAACATGCATCTCCCTTGACAGGACATTTCAGAAGAAAAACATGAGTAAATAGAGCTTTATTAAAAACCTAACCCAGCTGAAAAGCTACCAACCTGTGACAAAGGAAAGTATAAGCCAGATCTGTGATAGGATCCTTGATTACAACTTTCTCCAGAAACCAGCCATTTCCTTAGAACAAATTTCAAAATAAAAATTAGTTTATGAGCAGCATATTTAATGAAGTCTGACTTCCTATGGCTTTCTCTCTTCCACTGGAGCTGCAAAATCCTCAGCTCTGCTTGCAGGTTTCCTGTGCTGCCCTGATGGCTGTACAGGAGACAGTACATGTTCTAGCCAGTCTGGAATTAGCTTATGGGCCTGCAAGCTGCTTGTTCTCTACATAACTGTCATGGGACATGTCTGTGGGAGCGCACATCCCCTCCCATGGATTTGGCTACCTGTGCTCAAGGCCATTTCTTCGATATGTTATGGTTCTGAGGCCTTGAGTCAAAGAGCTATGTGAGAAAGAGCTGTGACAAGTGGGGCTTGGCCCCTCTTTGACTATGAGCTGCATTTAAGCTCAGACCTTCACACATGGTCCTTGCCTGAGCTATGTTGCAGCTATTCTTTCATATATGTATTCCCGGCCATGTACCTTGATGATCTTGACCTCTTGATTTGATTTCCTGGCTTGATCTTGGATCTGCGTCATCACTATGAATTTGCCTGATGCCAGGCTGCTGGCAGACCCTGGTTACCATCACTGGATCTGCTCCGCCCTTCTTGCATGAACTATGGGACTGTGCCTCTTGTCTGTAAGGTCATTGCCCCTGCCTGCTTTGCTGCCATTCATGGCTCCTTCTTTCCTATGGAGCAGCCTTCTTTTGCTGCTCCCTGACAGTAGCAAGCCTAACAAAATGTGCCATCCTTCAACTGCTGGAGTACAAAGGATAGTAGGGAGAATGATTTTGGTGGCTCCATTCAGCTCCTGGATCCTTTACTGGAGAATGTGTAGGTCTGTTGTAGGAATTCTGTACTTTGGAGACCACCCATTGGGGGAAAGGAGATGCAAAAAAGAACAGAGATAGACAGCTAAATGCAAAACCTTAGGAATGTCTCCTTTTGGAAAGCAGACTGAAAACTAAACTTAAAATGCACTGTAAATTAGTCACATATTTGACCTTATTCTGATCTTAAATTATACTTCAATTATACTACTACAGCAGTGCTATGTCAGCAGCAACCCATTTTGCTTAGATCAGAATCAGGTGCAGGAAGTTTCAACACAGCCAGACCTCTTAATATCAGGACTTCCAAAGACTTACTCCATTTTATACAGACCATCCAGTTAATCTCTTACTGAAAATATATTGGTTAGTGCCCTATATGCTGTAAAGTAAACAAAATTATATATTGTATGGATATACTAGAAGTGCCGAGGTTTTGAAAGTGAATTGTTCCAAGGCTCTATTGCTTTCTATTGCTCCCTATAACTCTTATTTAACTTCTCCATTCTAGAAGACTTTTTTTTTAATCCAATTAAAATATCATCAGTTAGATAGCATCTTATCAAGATACTAGCACTTCCTCTGATTTTTAATTAATTACAGAACTAATATTAGAATTTATATAAGAAAAAACAATTATCTTTTGAAAGTTCAAGGCATTAAATACTGCAGTATTTACTTAATGATGAAACACTGCAAAAGATAGTGTAATTCTTTGGAATACTTCAAACATCCAAGAAGTTGATAGGATAATCCTTAGCCAGTTTAAAGGGTGCACACCACTTCCTATTCCATGGGGCCTTATTGACTAGCACAAAGAAAAGAGAAAAAAAATGATTTTTGATGCTGTTGATCTCAGCTTACTGCTGTGAATCAAGCACTGAAGGAGTCCACCACAGAAAACTCCTTTATGACATACAAAAACATCAGTGTATGTTGGGGTTTCCCTTGAAAGCAGCTAAGGGAATTGAAAGGCTCAAAAATGGAACCTATGTTAACATGAGGATCTTAAGCTGCAATGAAATCTGGGTGAGAAGCCAGCTAAAAAGCAAACCAAACCAATACATAAACAAAATGTAACTCAATTACTGATCAGAAAGAAGGCTGCTAACAAGACTGAAATGTGATTGCACTCATTGTGGCTAGCTCTGGTCTACAAACCTCCAGGAGTCCATAAAACTACTTATAGAGGGTCCATAGAAGGCAAAAGACAAATGTGAGTCTGCTGTCCACAGGCTTAAATTTTTGGCAGAAGGGTCCACGTCTCCACTGGAAGTTTTCAGCGGCGTTCACAAACCAAAGAGATCAAAGGTACCTGGACTAGAAAACTTTTCTTTCCTCCTACTTTTTCAGGGCAGACACAGAGACAGAAATGATCTCACCATGTTTTTATTCTGAGTTTGGCATAGCCTGCCTGAGTTTCTATGTGTATAGTACAAATGAATCTATAACTAAAACAGAAATAGTGGAGTGGTTCCTTAAAACAGGAGGTTGCAAATAAAGGGCAGACTTTCACTGAGAAATTCACAGCAGGTGGCACTGGGGTGGAGGAGAAAAGCAAGATCTTCCTCACACAAAGGTTTTTCTCAGAACTATTTTCCTTTCCAGTCCTATGTACGCATATGAAAAAGAACTGCTGAGAAGCTGTAGGGATGACTATTCCTCTCTAGTATCCTTATTCAGAAAGAAACATTTATTCATTAATTGCTTTCTTCACCAGTTGTCTGCCACAAAAAAGAGAAAGCAAGTAAACAAAACCTCCAGCAACTCTCCACCTAGAAGTAGGGCAGGAAAGTGCTGCAGAGAAACACCTTATCTTCACTCCTTCATCTCCTCAAAAGTATATGAGCATTATCTCTGAGCCCTGGATTAGAGGCACCTAGCTATTGCCACTCATGGAGGAAGACTCCAAAACAGGTGTTGTGTTCTTTGCTTTACACATAGAGAAAAAGTTGAGATGCAGGTAAATATGGCAAGAATGGGGCATGAGTGAACATGGGGGAAGAATAAGGGTAGAGAACTATTTTATGGCCTTTATGGTTTAACATTTTCCCCTCTGTACAACCCTGCTATTTGGTTCAAAATATGCTGCTATGTTGTACTGTATTTAGGCTCAAGTGTTTACAAAATGAGGCATGTGACTGCAAGCAATTTCATGTTCAGTATTTGTGTGTCTAATGATGGGATACTGTACTCAAAGTCTCCAAATGCATCTTTGGTTCATGGGGATTAGTCTAAAATGACAGAATGGTAACATTTGGTGTCCTTAACATAATGCTCGAGAGTGTGGTGAAAGAGAGCAGAGAATTTTTGAAATTTGTGATGGTAAAGCGATGTAACTGTGTCTCTCACTTCTAAAATATCTTTATGACATTCTATTTTAGAAATATGAACTCTATTTTAAGCAAAGGATGAATAACTTTGTACGCAGTATTCAGTGACTATAGACGGACATTTCTGACCTGATCCAAGACCATTGTGTCCAATAACAATCTTATACAAGTGTCCAAGGTGCACAGCTTCAACAGGAAAGTTGTCAGTCTGTAATCAATTAACAAAAATTCAGTAAGATCTAAAAAGCAAAATAATCTTCAGCCATGGAATCCAAAAGATCTGCTTAAACCCATAAAACTCTTGTCAAGCATGACCTATAAATATCAGTTAATGATAATATCAGAACAAATCTAGCAAGACAAGTGCTTTCTTGAAACAACAGAAATAACTAAGCCTGATCACTTTGCTGATGGGAGTAGTTCCATTAAAATGAATGGGTCAGAAAACAGAAACCCACTCAAGGCTTAGTTGACTCAACAACTGCAAACTGCAGCAGATTTCAACATTAGAAATACAGATATAAAATGTAAAGTTTCATTTGCTCTCTGCCTATTAAAGCAAACTAATGAAAGAATTAAAAATAAAAGTATGCAGTTTACCTATTTTATAAACAAAAATTTTAACTGTCTTCCAATAGCATTGACACACCTTTTGAAAGTAACTTTGGCTTAATTATGCAGTTTGGGGGGAACATTGCAATGCAGTAATTATCTTTTTTATAATTGCACCTTGCCCTGGGATAACGAAGAGAGAAAAGCCAGCCAAACGCATCAGAAAATGCATTGTTTTTTACTCACTTGTCCTTTTAAAAATTTTGTGGGTTTTGGTGACCTGAGCAGCTGTCTTGATCCTGTATCACCTTTTTCTCCATAGATAGAAATATAGACATCAGCTTCAGTTCCAGCATTCCACAGCTCTCCTGTCGTCACATGCACTTCATAGACAGTCACTGACAATAAAATATGACAGCCTTTCATATAGCAAACACTACTATAACTACAGTATCATCCAGCTGCAAAAGTGATTGTAGAGTCCAAATATGTCTGTATTAAGGGTAGTTACTGTATAAAGTTTTAAAAATTCTGTTAAATGTTCAGTATAATAATGTACAATGTTTTTGTTTTATATTTATGTTTTTTATCACAGAATGTCATTGTGGGGAATGCAAACAGAATTAAGTTTTAAATGCACAACAGTATTTCTTGGTCCTGCAGCATCACTTGAAGTCATCATAAAGCAGAAAAGTAAACAACATAAGTTTAAGATTAGGATCAACATAAGTGAGATCAAAACTAAAACAATCAACAGGAGTTATTAACCTTTTGAATGCATTGGTTAACCAAACGAGCAAAAATGTAGCACCAAAGTTTTCATTTTCTAGGAATTCAGAAAGCTTTGTTGTTTTAATATTTTAGTGCTTCATGCAATAGGGTAGTATGAGCTTCCTGTGTTATATTACATATGAAAATTCTTTAAACACTGTAAATTTGTGAGGAAAAATCTAGGACCTAAATTTGATAAATTGGCTATTTAGTGGAAATGTGTAATCCACAATAAAATAAAATTTGAGTCAAAATCCCATGAAGCCAAAGACTGATACATATTTATATATATAAATAGAAAACTGTGCTTATTAAAATGCAGATGTAGGAAACCCAGAAAATTCAGAATTTGCAATTATGCAAATTATGCAATTATGTTCTTCAGTAGGAACATGAAAAAGGCAAAGTTTATAGGCAGCAATAAAACATTTTGTTAGACCAAATGAGATACAAAGAGAACAAATAAAAGAGGAAGAAAACAATCTCCTATTCTGGTATACAAGCTCTTCTTCTGGTTGTAGGTATCCTTGTCCTTCTCTGTCTTGCAAATAGAAAAGACTTTCTGGACCATTGGGTCCAGAACCACATCAACATTATCATCATTCCATTATCAGTTCCCACTTGAAATATGTTATGAAATTTGACTCCAATTCATCAGTAGGAGATTGCTCCCAGATCTCATTCTTCAGATGGCCAAACACCTTCTTTTAATAACCACTGCCAATTTATTCATGATCAGTCCATATCTGCACTTATGCCAAGTGGCCTTTCAGTCTTCTCTTGATGTTAATTTCTTTATGTTTACCTCACATTTATTTATATGGCATTTCTGCATGGTTTACCATACAAGCTGTCCTTAAACAAGTCAGTTTGGATAGAAGTAACAATCGAGCTAAATCAGTATGAAGTCTGCACAGGTTATTTTAATGTGCCCACACAGAACTCTATGATATAGTGTTAGGTTGCTTCTAACACCAGAGTGAACTCATTTAGATGTGCTCACTGGGTACCTCTGTCTCCACTGGAATATTGTACTACAGACATATGCTATAAAAAATCCAAGACAGAGGCTTGATATAGTTAAATAAGAAATTCAAGCAATTTTTGCAAGTTTTGACACCTCTCTCAACCTTTCATAAACGTAGGGATCATCCTGGTATTTATAATTCTTACAGCTTTTATCCTAGGTAATAGTGGCTTGTCTTTCCTTTAGATATTCCATGGAATAGTGTGCAGAACAGAGGTTAAGAGAAAGAACTGTATTCTTTACATCTATTTTTGTTTGTACGTGTAGAACGTTATATTTGTAAACACCCTACTCTAAACTTAGCAAGTGATAGGGTTACAATTATTTGTGAAACTTAAATTTCCCCCTCTATGTCTATGAATTATGAGAAGTGGAACAAATAGGTAGAATGTGTATCTTTGTCCAATCAACTAGTATGGTAGGGAAAAAAACAGCCACTTATTCAGGCCCAGAAGCTTTTGACAGTTTTAACAGCATAGTCTTCTATTATTTTTTTCCTCAGAATATATCTGCCTCAATACTCAAAATAGTTTTCATTTAACAACTGTCAGTTAATATTTTATTTTATCCACGCTGTTCACCATGTCACCACCTGATCTATTTACTTTCCTACATTTTTTTCTTTAAAGTATCTGTGTAAACTGATAACCCATTCTATGTAGAGACCGTGGCAGAGGCAGGATGTAGAATCCATTTCTCCACATCAACGCTCCCATACCTAAAATCATGACAATCCTCTCTTTTCCTATAATTCCCTCCTTCATTAACTATCCAGTTTCCAGTTTCTGTGCCAAGAAAAGCAGAGGTCCAACAGTCACCAAACATTGTCTAACTCTGATTTATCCCCAGAGAATAGTTCACTTACATATAATTAAGGACTGTGTCATAATGCATGGGAAGAAGGGGGCAAAATTAGGATAGCTCAGGAAAAAAGTCAAATGCATTGGTGTTCAGTCCCTCAAAATCAAAGCCATGAAGTCTCTATGTAATATTTCTTAAAAGCTTTTTTAATTCCCACATTTTTCCCGTGAATATAAAAGACTGTTAAATCAGAAAGTGTTTCAGCCTCTTCTTGTTCAGAAATTGGTTTTAAAGTGCCTCTCATCATCTGTCTTTCAGACTGAATCCAGTCCTCTTCACTTGTTCTGTTATCAAACTATCTTCTCTGAAGTTAAAAGCTATGTTCTCTTTTCTATCTCATGCAGAAATATAACACTGGCAAAAAGAAGCAGAGTCTTTCAATTACTGAGTTGGAGCTGAAACTCCCTTCTCCCAGCCTTCAGCATGAGTCCCCTTATACTGAGGTTGGCAGAAGTACACAGAAGTTCTTTTCTTCCTTTCCTGCATGAGAGAGAAATTATCAATGATAAAATGCAGACTGAGAGGATGGCTTAAGTGTGCTGTTGTGTTTTACGATGTATCAGCATTACCTGATTATAAAAATCTTTCATTATTTCTTTATTTCAGAAACAAAGAAACAACTTAGAAAGAAGAGCCTGAAATTAGAAGGTGTGTATGGTCAAGGTCCCAGAATATTAAGTAAGGAAGCACTGGAAAAGAACAGCTGTTACAGGGAAGGGAACTAAGCATATTCATTTTAATAACATGTTAATGATCATTAATTACTGATTATTTAAAATGTTGAATTTTTTGACTACCGTGCTTGTATGTTCCCTTATGCTAATAATATTAAGAGTCTCCCAAAGAGATCAGATCTGAGAGGAAGTGGGACTTTTTTCATTCCTTGGGGGCATAAAAATCCTAACCACTCAGGATCCCAAATCACTGTGGTTAGTGCTGGCCAGCCTTTCTCTACAGCATTTCATGAGCCATTTACTGCTGCTAACTAGACTGCTGGAAAAAAAATCTTTCCTGCCATTCTTTTTCTTTTAAAGGCATATTAATGAGGCACAAACATTTTTTCCACTCTTCTTTTCAGGTTCTTAAACTCAGTGCTCAGTCACCATAGGTGCAAATACAGGTCAATGCCACTCAGCTCTTTATTACTAAAATGCCCATGGCATGTTTCCCCACATTCATGTGCCATTTTCTGGATCCTCAGTTTAATTTATTTCTTCTTCCTCTAGCCTGCACCCACAACAGTGACTGGTGTTATCATTCTAATCTTTCATGACCAGCTAAAGTATTGTGATATCACCAAGTATTGTTATACTATTAAACATTCTGAAAAGTAGGTCAGGAGGTTTCAGAGAGTGCTGGATGGGAATTTCTCCTGCCCTAGTAACCTTGTACTCTGCAGTTGATCCTATCTTCCTGGAAAGGGAGGAGAACCTGGAACCAGTCCTAGGTGGATCTTGCTCAAGTGAAAGCTTCAGTAATACTGGTGGTGTTATGACATTTCCCCCTCCACCTTCACATCCTAAAAGATAGGAATCCCTACCCCAGCTTCTTGCTCCCTCACCAACATCTCTCTTTGGATATATTGATCCTGCTCTGTTCTCGTGCTTTCCTGGGGCTAGGAAGGAGCAATGCCAGATGTCAAGAAGGGAAGAGGAAGCACAGCCTTTGCCCACCCCCTTCCCATTGCTGAAGCAGAGAGACCATACAGCAACAACATCCCACATGGATGACAGGGATTGGTGTGGGACAGCAAAAAGCAGGGCATTACAACCACTGATACCATAAAAACAGCAGCACCTAATAATGTTGGTATTGTTTGGTATCATGGACCTTTAGAATTACAAAACAATCCTGATATTAGTATGTCAGTGATGGAGCTTTTTATACTTATAAAATATGTTAAATTAAAATATCTGAAATATTAAAAAATAATCTGAAATATCATTAAAATATTTTTCCAAACACAAAAATTACAACTAAAACAGCAGTTACAATAGCCATACCAGAACTATAATCCTCAGTTATTGAGAGCAAGGTTTGTGATCTGACTCATGATGAATTCATGGTTGTCATATGTTTCTTTTGTTTCCTGATTTTTATGAATAAAATTATAAAGCAATATCTGTAAGAAGTCTTCACCATTGTCTCTATTTTAAAGCAAACATAGACGCTGAAAATCTTACCAAAGCAGGCATTTTTTTAAAAAACCCGGGAAATTCAACTCATTAGGTTAAAGACTCTGCCATCTCCTCTTCAGTGATTTTTAACCTTTTACCTGAGTGTGCCCAGTAATCACAGGAGAAAGGCACAGAAGAAGCATTGTAGCTGCCAAAAAGTAATAGAGGGGCTGATGAAAGCAGTGAGTTCATCTCTATCAGCATGAGTTTGTGGCCTGACTTGGCTGATGTGGTATTAGGCTTACCTGGAAGAATAGGCTGACCCTGGTGTAAAACAGGAAGCTCCAGACAGATTTCCCCATCACCTTGGTCCCAGGCTAGCCATCGACGTGCGGGGAAGTAAAACTGCTCCCCTGAATAAAGGTTCAGTAACTGCACCTAAAGCAGTACCAAGAATTACAGTTTAAGTCACTGAGCCCTCAGCTGGAGTAGTGGAGGACTTGGTGTCTCTGGGAACGTGCTGAAATCTGTGCAGGTAGAGTTCTCTGCTGACAGATATGATCACAAAACCATGGGTTTGGGGCATGTCTGTTCCCTGGATACAAATATCCCCGCTCTGACTCTTCATGCAATGAGATTCAAAAGTACAGGGCATGGTAGCTCAAGTATAGCCAAAAGCCCAGGAACTATTGGCTCAGATGTCATCCTCAAAAATATAGCCTTGTTGTTCCAGTTAGTGTATCCACGTGGACTTGCACAAGGTGGCATGGCTTACCAAACGGGGAAGTTTTGACTGGGAAACTTTGCAATGCTTTCAATTGCAGTCCTTTAACCTGTTTTCTTATTACAACAGGAATTAAAGGAACAAGTTTTGATTCTTTAATAGTGCTTGTGGCATAAATGCACTATGAAAGTGCTAGCCACAACACCAGCGTGTCATAGGCAAATTCTTCCATACCCAACTTGTAATATATAGTTACAGTAGCAAAGGGACTGTGTGCACACCAGCTGAAGAAGAGAAAGAGCTCTAGTTAATCTATAATTCAAAGTATTCCATAGTCAGTATTTCAGAGGTTGCTATATATTTGATTAGTCCTTGATCGTGCTAATTTATGCTAGGAGCTATGCTAGATTTCAGACCAACAGAGAAAAGCGAAGACACTTCTACCCAAAATTACACTCTTGCTCTGTGCTTTATAGAATCTAAGCTCCTTAACTGAAATATTAAATAAATTCAAAATTACTGGGAACACTTTTATCTTTTTTACTGCTTAAATACTAAACTTTAAAGAAAGAGATTCATCTTGTCTGAAAAACCTAGCATAACCTCAGCCTGTCAACATCTACTGCAGGATCTTGAAAAGGGAACGTGGAGTTAGCAAATTAACACCTTTGTGGTCATTTGCAGACCTAAAACCATTTCAGCACGAGGACAGCCACAGAAACCATGGAATATTCATGGAGTACTAGCATGCCTAACTACCAGCAAAGCTCTGAATTTATACAAGACTTTCTCTTAATTTCAAATCTTCCATAAAATGTAGATTTTGCAGAGAATAATGATACTGAGTATCTGACCAGCTCACTGCATGTAGTTGTTTCATTTCCATAGAATCTAGGAAACAGTGGTTATATCCATTTTGTACTCTACTGTACAAAATGTTACATTTCTTGCAAAGTGTATTTAGTAGAGTGTATTTAGTTTCTTTGATTCTGTCCCCAAAGTTTCAAAGAGGGAATGACCAAACCCTCGTTGATGGATCACTGCCTAAAACTGTGGTTGATTGACTGAGACTTAGTAAGAAGGCAAAACAAAATTTGTAAGCCAAGAATCAACAGAATACACCAAAGTGCTGAATATTTTCTTCTTTTAAACTTTTGCTGTTGACTTACATTAAAATATCCCAGCTGGGAAGCGAGAAGGGAAAAATAACTTGTCACTTTTTCTTTCCTTTTTTGTCAGACTTTTTTTAATCTTTCAGTATAAAAGAATGTGTTATATACAACCAGACATTGCAGCCTCTGTTCATGAAAGCTGGTGTACAACCAACATGGAAAGGTTCATTTCTTGAGTTGGATTTTATGATAACCAAAACTTCTAATACAAAGATTAAGCATACAAATGAACCTTTTCCATACAAAAAAATCACTGTTCTAGCTGCTCTTCAGCCCAAATACACTTCAGAAGTAACCTGTCCCTCTGCATCACAGGACAAAACTTTTCACCCTGTCATTGAGTGCCCACATGCATATAGGAAAAGACAGAAGAAAAAAAGTATCTTAAATAGTATTCTGACTTCAGCACTCCCCCAAACACATCACAGCTGAGAAACAAATACTTCAGCTTTATTGTCAGGAAATCCTCACCTGAAGTGAAACAGATATAATCCTGAGAACTCTAGCATGAAACCTCTTAGACACAGTGAACTACACATGACGCAATATTTCAACACACGCTTGCAGTGGCTAGAGGCATATGCTCAAAGGATCTTGCCTAAATATTAGCTGAGGCTACCTGGATCATACATGCTTTGTCTTCTTACTGAGTTTCAGGCCCAAATAAAAACAGCTAGTTAAAGCACCAGATAGCCACAGAGCTCAAACATTAGTGAATATTTAACTTTGGTGGACACTTTCCATTAGATATGAATTTACCCAGAAATACGAGTTGTAATAGTGAGTTCACCTGGAAATTCTAAAGCACTTTATAAACCACTATTTCCTAATTGAAGGATGAGAAACTCTGGCACAAGAAGTAAAGTAAACTTCTCAGGCACGCATGATATATCATTGGCACATATAGTACATCACTGATGTTAAGGATAAAGCCAGGTCCTTTGACTGCCAGTCCAGTAACCTGCGCACTATGCATACTGAAGCTAGAAACAGAGTTAGCTGATTCTTTTCACTTTAATATCTTTGCTTTATTTGCATTGAGATCACTTTTAAATGAGGGAGAAAAGCAATTTGTTATTGACTTTTTTCCCTCAGAAACATTTGAAATGTAGCTCCAGTGTTGTGTAAAAGGACCCAAAGGCAGCCACAGATCTGAGAAGAACTTGGCTAGCCAGAGTTCAATGCCTTTCTAGGTTTCGACAAACTCTACACACTCTCTAGCACACAAAGGCTCCAGAAGACTCAGACCGCAGCAGCCAGGTTAGGCAGCCTTCCTTGCTACCCAGCCATACATTTTTAAAGAAACAGAATGTACAGTTATAAATAAACTGCAGAAAAACAGGTAAGACAGATACCATTATAAGATGTCATTAATTCCCTGCAAAAATAGTTCATCATAAATAATATCTTAAACAAAGATGCAAGCATATTATGAGGCTAACATATTTGTTCCAAGGACTTTTCTGACTCATACTGTGGCTCCATTGTCACAGTGACTGCTTTTGGAAAGATAAAATGCCTGCTCAGTGCTTTTACCTTGTCACAGTGCCACGCAGGGAAGTTCCCTGCATTTGTATGTCCTATGCGTATTTTGTAGAGATTTCCTAGGTTTCCAGTATTAATCTGTAAAAGGAACACAATCAATGAAACATAGAACCTTCCTTACAAGAAAAATACATGCAACAGAAATTCAGTTGGTAACTATCAGGTGACGTTCTTGTTTAGAGAAATATTCCCTATTAAATATTCTAGTATTTAAACCAGTGTTTTCAAAGTATTTTGCTCCAGACAATCATTAGAAGCTTTGCTCTTTTAAAGAACAACCATCTGGCAAATCTGTTGGCCTGCCAAAACCCTTTAAATGACCTGAGAAGCTGCTGGTGCTATTTTGTCCCCCACTGAATATTGGTCTCTCTGGGAGATGAATATAGACTGTAGGTATCACTAAAAAGCACTAGACTGGCACCAGAACCTGGCTCAGTCTAGCATCTGTACCACTGACCTGATACAGGTCTCTGTCTCCAAAACACCTCCCAAGTACCTCTCAGAGTTTTTCCCTGCCCCTCCAGGAAGATATGCCTTACAATTTTGGAAACAATTGTGTTCAACTTTGTTGTTTCTTTTTATAAATCATTTCAATTAAAACAACTTATAAAGTTGTATTTGAAAGATTAGCTCTTGGGCAGGCTGGACAAGTGTGTCCAGTAGAGATAACAGTGTGCTGAGGGAATAGCTTTGTACGAAGGTTATTCAAATCAGTAGTAATGAACTTAAGTGTAGAAATAGAAAGCTTATCTCGAGGCACTGGAAACATACCATGAGTGTCTCTGCTCTTTGCTATATCACTTTTTTTCTCTGATGTAGCCTGGGACTGCTGTCCTTTATTTTGCCTTTCTACCGAATTCATTCTCTGTATTCATTTACACTGTAAAGATGGGTATGAACCAAATTCCCTGTACTGTGAACTTCCCTAAACTTACTGTTATAAACAATAAAGAGACAGAACAGTTAGGACAGACCAGAACTAATCTAGATTTGGCATAAAGCATAAGCAGAGTGGCTTGATTCTTTCTATGTTTTTCATAGCAGGCATTCCTTAATTGTCTTCAGTGCTATGGATACTCACCTAAGAGGCAAATCCCAGGTTCCAAACCAGGGACAGTCTCCATATTTTGCATTTAAGAGTCATTGGAGGTGAAATGAATAACTGCCATGGGAGCAGGAAACAAAACCAACAACATGTCTCATGAAGAGGATGTTTTTATCAGGCAGGAACATGGTTACCTATTCTATCTGCTCCTTTGAATCTTGTATCTGTTTTCTGACATCTCAGATGGAGAATGTCTGAGGTGGTACATTCTCCTGAGATCCCCCATCAGGCTGAAGAGAGCTAAGAACAAGATTTACTACATCCTAGCTAGCTGCAAGACTATTGCAAAAAAGGCGAGCACTTCAATAATGGCAGCATCAAGTACCTTCTCTCAGAAGAGGACTTGCTATCCTGGATACTAATAGACAGAAGCACCTGTTATGTGGCCCTATAGCAGGCACCTGCTAGAGATATCCACTGACAATTCCATATACACACTTAAGCTATGCAGCTCTTGATAACAGACCTATTTTAGCTCTCTTAAATCATCATGGCACAAGAATGATGGGGGAGAAACTTGCTTCTGTAATTTGTAGAAGTGGCAGCTTCAGATAGGCTTATGCCAAATCTATTGCAGGTATAAACACAGCCATTACTTTAAAAATGGCAGCACGGATTTAACAGAGATTAAAATTTGCTCCATACCCTGATTATTGACTTCCCCATCCTATTTTTAATATTGTTGCTCCATTTCAAATTTAAAAATTGAACAAGTATCTGTTTTTTTCTACTTCTTTGTAATTTCTTGGGTACTCTGTAAAGTGACTGATAGATCTTCTTAAACAGGCAAGAGATATGTTGGATCAAACTGGCTTTTGGGTGGGAGTGAGGGAGAAAGGATACTAAATTTAGCTCCACATTTAAGTCCTGGTTCTTGTTTCCAGATAGGTACACCATTAATAAACTGATTGTCTTTACATCACAGAGCTTTTGAAATTTGATGTAATCTGGCAGAATACAAGCAGGCAATAAACTGAATACATATTACTTACTGTGAAGATGTCTTCACTGCCTCTCTGAAATAACTTCCCTTCCTCTCCATCAAGAAAAATAGGCCCTGAACTGCTGTGATCCCCATACAATGTAATATAAACCTGTGAGCTTGTTCCTGCAGATGGCATATCACTGGTGACGACTGACACCTTCCATTTCCCAGCTATCAAAAGATAAAAAGACTCATCAAATTACTTAAGCTCAAGGTTCTTAAGCAAAATGCATTTCAGTAAGCAGAATTCTAAATAGTATAACGTCAATGAGTACAAAAATATGTATTTCATAAAAATACAGTAGGCAAATACTGAGTTTACCAAGTTGGGCAGGCAAAATTCAGGAAGTGTCAAGTTGCATTCACGTCTTTTATTCTGTACATATGCCATATGACAAAGGCAAATTACAAGATCACTGATTACTTTTCAAACACTCTATTTGAAATATTGTACCAAATTATATCAAATACGACTTTCTGTTTTAAGACATATCAACTTTGCACAATGCAGTACAGTGTTATGATATCCATGCTGGCTTTGAACCAGCTAGATCTGGAATGGCAAATGATATAATCACTTCAAGCACTGGTCTCCTAAAGCTAACTAGCTCTGCTGAAGAAAACACACCTTAGGAACAGATCCACAGGAACATAGCTCTGAATCAGTATCTCTGCAATGCTATGCTGGGCTATGCAGATGTAAGAGCTCATTTGGAATCCACTTAGGTATTACCAATATGTGCTTGCACTGTACAGCATTGGCATCATACTCTGAGATACCAATGGATAATCTCTTGTCAATGTTTTTTCCAGTTAAGACAATTCCAGAATTATAAAGACTAAACACATGGATTTAGGTTTTGGTTTAGTAAAAGTTGAATATCTACAGCCTGGAATTAAGAGAAATGGTATTACTGAGGGATGGCTGATCACAGTGGCCTGTTAATAGGGATATTATGAAGAAATAGTAAGGAAACACCCCTTCTCCCCACCAAGTTTCTAATCAGCTGGTACCCATTTCAAATGGTATACAGGTGGGAGCCTCCCAAGCTTGCTAAGACTGTTTTGCACCACTGATTAATAATGCCTGTTTTGCAAGAGAACTTCCTTTAAAATATAGCAACAGTAGTAAAGGGCTTTGCTGACAACAGAAGCTCCCTATCATCTAATCATTTATCTATGCTACCTATTTTACCTATAATAATGACTTTCCTTTCCATCACAGTATATTTGATCCAATCTGCTCTGACTAAAACACTGAGAAGTAACATGGTAATGACATGATATGATGATTTCTATGTTTACTGACTACTTGAGATGTTTAAAATAGATCTAAGTGTCTTAAACCCCAGGTGACAATTTATACTATGGTTCTACTGTCAGGTTCAGTAAAGCCAGTTTTATTTTGAATGTCACTTAATATTTTTAGTGATAGCCAGGAGCATTTTCTTAAAGGAGTTAATGGACATTGATCATGATACATAAACAGAATCATGCTGCAGCAGAATACTATTTGGGAAGCAGTGAGACCAATAATTTAAGGAATTTGCATTTAGCTGTCTGTGGCATTCTGGAAGAAATAAGGCAGGATGAGTATTTTTACTTGCTTGTGTTTAGCCACATCCAAAGGAAAAGATGTTTAAGAAATTGATAAGTTAGGGTGACCTAAACTGGGTGTATGTCAATATTTTTGTATCTAGGAAATAACTGAGTTGAAAATATAAGTACTTCACCCCACCTATCAACTATTAATATTGTTTTTAATAAATAGCAAAAAATAAGGCATAGTAAATGCACATTATACAATCTAAACCATTAATGAGACCTGATGGTAGAATCCAGGAGTCCTATCTGCAGTTGAGCTCTTTCTGTAACCACTGTGCTATACCTATTCAGGAATTTTTTATTTTTGTGTGACCAGTATGTTTGGTGTGTAAAACACACATTTCTTGGGAACTGCAGTGGTGTAGAATCAGTAGTTATTAACATAGATATTCTCTCCCACACTTTGAGCGGAGAGACAGGGAGGCATTAACATCATATTTGGTTCATCTTTGAGGACAAAACTCAAGACCTTGAAATGTAAATGAACCTTTTTTACTTCAACTGTCAAATAAGTTTTCTTAGCCCACAAATATGAGTAATATGGATCTTTTCATGTGTCTGAGCTGTTTCTCTGGAGATATTCAAAAGCCACCTGGACATGATCCTGTGCAACATGTTCTAAATGACCCTGCTTGAGCAGGGGGGTTGGACTAGATGCTCTCCGGAGGTCCCTTACAACCTCAAACATCCTGTAATCCTGTGATTCCTGTGATCCTGTTGCTGACACAGACACATGCACTAGTGTCAGCTGCACAAAGATGTCTTCTAAAAAACTGTATAATACGGTGATTACATTACCAGATCTCTTGATTTCATATCTGCCTGAATTGTCTTATGCAATCTCTGTTGTCAGCAAATGACAGTGGCATCACTGAAAATCAAAACTGATTTGTAGAGTGTGTTATCAGCTGGGGTCTATGACACATAGATCTACGCTCAACTTCTTGAGCAATCAATAAACAAAAATTGTCTAAATTCCAAGCTGCTATGATTAAGCAAATAGTATTCACTAGATAAACTGTGAATATACCAAACATGCAATATGGTGTTTGCAAACACAGGGGTTCCAATAACTGGAGCTGACTACAGATTCTTCAGCTGTATTGTAATAATACTGCTCAAGTAGCACCTGTAGCAGTTCAATCCTACCATACGGAGAAATCTGTCAGTGGTCAGCACTCAGGAGTAATCTATTTTCTTTCCTACTTTTCTCTCTTTCCAAATAGTACTTCACTAGTCATTTTTTTCCACTTTTTAATTTTTTTTACCTTATTTATTCCACAGTACTGTTCTGAGATTTACTTATTTGTTTGAAAAATGCTTGGACATCCATGACCTAAGGATGGCCTGAGTAGCAAGTATTAAAATTTTAAAAGACAGAGACACAATCTGGGAGAAGTTACATGGCTTAAGAGCAGGCATCTAAAATATCTCGTTATTACCAGAAATTTGGAGTATAATACACTACTCAATTTTAAAGAGATACTCTTGAAAGTCAGCAGTTTTCTGGGATATACTGTGAAAGTGCACACCAGCTGTAGTGCCAAGACTTCCTAAGTAATCACACTGTCATTATTAAATAATAAAATAAGCTGCCAAACAGAACTCTTATCAACAGGTTAAATTTCATCTTTACAAGAATTTTCATAGTCTGAACGCATTAAACTGAAAGAATAGGGAATAAATAGTAACAGTCAAACCTAGAACACAGATTCCTTAGAGAAAAAGAGGAAGGAAAAGTAACTGGCAGAACCATATTTTCTGATAACAGATCAAAGTGTGATCCTTCTTAAAAGTTGTTGTTTTTCTGTGTCTGAATTTATCTCATTATTTCTATTACCATGGTTTGGGGTTTTTTTACATCATCCAAACCACTATCTGTTCCAAGTTTCTGTGATCCACAACTGATGACAGGTGACCATATAATCCTCCATACTGATCTCCCTTATTGGCATTAAACTAGCATATATGTGCAACATATAAGTTACTTCACCCAGACATACATAAGCTCATACTTAATTTAGGCTATTAAGGTTAGTAAATCACTGACTTCGTTAAATAATCCCCTTAATTCATGCAGTGGATTAATACGGTAATTACTCTAATGATATTTGATAACAGTGGTGCTATAAAAGTTAAGGAACTTGCTAAACAGTGATAAATTAAACAAACAGCCTTCATTCCTTCTGACATTCTTAGAAGGAAAAGAGAAATATGCCTTATGCAATTGGGAAATGAAAACCGATAAATGATACCAAAGAGTTGCTCCTGTACACTCAAATTGAGGAATATAACACTTCTGAGAAATCAGTCACAGCTCATTAGTTTTTATGTTACACACACTTTTAGATATGCAAAACCATTTCATCCAGCTTTCTATCTATCACACTGGAGGTACCAGTGATTAGTATAGATCACTGGATGCAGTGTCTTCCACTCCAATACGCTGTTTTCAGTCTCTAAAAGCCTTTCCAGTTAAGAGTTTCCAGTCTTCACAGCTAGTCACATGCATATACTCACTGCAAAGTTTGTGGAAGATCTTTTTGACCTTTTTTTTTCAGGCTCAAGGGTAGTAAAAATACCCACTAACTTCTCCAGTATGTGACTGATTTGTATATAAGCTTGTTACCACAACTTCATGCCCTGGCAAAAACAAATGCTGGAAAATTTCATTGTGAAATATTATTGAAAGTAAAAAAGAAAACATAAAATATTGTATTTAGATGAAATGCTGCTCTTGACTGTTATTGGATAAGATTTCTGTATGAGTATTATTTCTTTAAATTCCTCAATATTCTTATCAGTTCATGGTAAACTTAGTCCAGAGTGTGGATTTTGTTAATAGACAATACTAGACACTTCATAGAAAGTTCATAGAACTCTTTAATGAACAATGAAAGACTTTTCCATCATTAATCAGTTTTATAACTTAGGGCCCTATTGGGTGGTACGGCCTCCAAAAGAGAGCTTAGTCTGTGTTAATCCAGATGTTTGGGTCTGTTTCTAGTTTTGACACGCACTGTTATTTTGGATAAGCCCTTAAATCACTCTCTGTAGGCACATCTAAAATTTTTGACATTATTATTTATCTTTCATTATGTTAAGACATAAATACTGTTTGTGAAATGTTTCGGGAGCTGAAGTTAGAATGTATTTTTTTATGAAAATATTAGGCTTTATTCATCCAGAATTAAGAGAGTCCATAACTAATGTAGATGGCCAACAAATACGGTATAGAACTTCAGAGTTCCAAGGTTTTTATTCTGCAAGGAAGGAGTGTTGTTTGATACCCGACTGTACAGATGCAGTTTGTTTCTATAAGGTCTGTGATTTGGAAACAGTCTATAATTTCCAGAGTTCATTTATGGACTGTCTTATGAAAGAAACAGATGTCTTGCAGTTGAGAACCAAGATAAGATCTTGCCTTTCATTCCTAGCAAGGTGAGTTTAATGTCAAGCATTAGTAAAAGAGAAGAACTGACCAAACAAAGGGCAAATAGCCCCAGAATGAAAATATACTTTGAAGGTAAAAACTAGTATAGCAGCAACAGACTTCAGCTAAGGAATGGAGAAAATAATGAAGATGATTGGCTGCACCTCTAAGATATGTTATCCTGAAGTGGATATTTGACAGAAGCTATTATGAAAAGTTTGAAGTATAGGGAACAGAAGCTACAAATGGAAACAACAGTGGAATTCAGTCATGACTTTGAAGATATAAAAGAGGAAAAGAAACAGAAGTTGCATGGCTTTGCAGAAACCTGCTTAAGATGAAGGTCTGAAGGGGAGAACAATGGAAAAGGAAAATGATCTGTGAAATCCTGTAGCAGCAAACAAGTTAATGGAGAAAAACACGTATTTTGCTGTTTCGCTAGATAATGACAAGGAAAAAAAGCTGGGAAATCAGTCTTACTAAAGATGAATAAATGATGGTTCAGGGACTGGAGTCCAAAAAGAAACAAAGATGACATAGAAAAGATTGTTGCCAGTTCTAAAAACCAGAGGAATACACTGCTTGCTGGAAGCAAATTTACAGGGTTTGAGGATCTTGATGGGAGAGGTACATTCACCACCTGCTCTTTATGTTAAAAGAACTACTACTGCTGAAATTGTTGCTTAAGTGGATCAGGATATCTCTAAGAGCCTGAAGAAGATGTTCAAAGAAAGGTAAGTAAAATTCTTTAGGTCTTAAAATAAAAAGTCAAGGTAAAACAAGACAATGAAGATCAACAGATGACTCACAAACTAATGATATAAAGACAGGTTTGGGAACTTGGCATGCGCTCATGAAAAATGGATTCTTCTTGACAGAGAGACTGTGGATATACCATGCCAGCCATACATGGTAAAAAATATTTAAAATAAGAAATGAGGAAGAAATTTATTTGGACTAGTACCATCTCCACAGGCAGTTCTAATGCACAGAAAGCAGAAAACTTGATAAATGGAGATATAGTAATGAATAATACAGGATGTTGAACAGTAAAATGAAAGAAAGCTGTAATATGGATGAGAGCGGTAATCAAGACATGCAGTTAATGTCTTTTATGTTTTCATTTTAAGAAGAGAAATTTTACTGTCAGTGTCCAAGAGTCTAGAAAGACATTATCTGAAATGCTGCATAAAGTTCTTGTTATCCATATTGAAAAAAAAGATTAATTGAAACTGAATAGGTCCAGAGAAAGAAAACCATCATGATTAGGGGAAACAGAAAGAATGTCTTATGTCAGAGAAGAAGTTGAATGTCTGATTGTTGTTTACAGACAGCATGGAGAAAAAAAGGCATATTTAAATAAATGACAGTGATGTCTTTGGGATGCCTGAATATAAACTAATGACTAGATTTAGGATAGAAATTAGAAAACAATTAAGACGGAAGGACTCAGGCTTTAGAACATCCTTCCAGTGTAAGAAGT
Source organism: Dromaius novaehollandiae (assembly GCF_036370855.1). Taxonomy (NCBI): domain Eukaryota; kingdom Metazoa; phylum Chordata; class Aves; order Casuariiformes; family Dromaiidae; genus Dromaius; species Dromaius novaehollandiae. The sequence continues at coordinate 135,771,825 of NC_088099.1, forward strand.
AATAACTGTAGCTGAACAAGTTTTAATGTAAGATTTAGTCAAAAACCAGCATGACTTACATATTTATGTGAGTGTCTTCTGGCAGGGGGCTGAACTAGATAAACTGAAAGTCCCTTCCTGGGATTGTGGTCTATATGCTGTGTTGACTATTTCTTTTTTTAATACTGGCAAGAAAAAACTGAATTCCTTCTAGAAGAAGGGTATTTCATCACTCTGTATAAAGCCTTCAAATGCTTGCTGAATCTTTTTCTAACTTGTTCTTTACACATTATTCAATACGCTTGTCACTTTCAAGTGTATTTTAGATTATGTAGTTCAGAAAGATTCTCAGTTAATTTACAGAATTAAGGAAAATATATAAGTAGTTCAAATTACTCCTCACGGTGTTTTTTCTTCTGCTGATCAGTATGTTCTTGTAGTTACCAGCTTTGTGAGGTTCTCTCTTCAGTATTCTCCAATCTTACCTAATGAGTGTGATTTTTTTTCTCTGCCTATCTCAGCCACTCAGTATTCTGTATCTTCCCTGAACTATTAATGAATTTATAATCCTGATGGACCCTATGAATCTTTGAAACATCTCACTTAACCTTTTGTCCTGCTCTGAGCTGACCATTATATTCCTTCTCTTTAAATGTATATAGGCCACATTGAAATCAAGAACAGATCCTTCAATGAATATGAGTTATTTCACCCCTTGCTGTGGTCTTTGCTAATTCTAACCAATTGCAGTACCTCACATCTCACTTTTTGACAGCTCAGTTTGCTCAGTATCCCTACAATAAGCATCCAATTAAGGACGTTTGAAGGTCTGAAAAAACTAAAGTCAACTGGGTGCTATGAATCCACCAAAAAGACTGTCAGTGATGGAGGCATATATCTAACTGTTAATTTGCTTATCAGTTTTCTCAGTAATACTAACATTTATGCTTTATTTAGGGCCTAGAAGCCTAGTACACAGAATGCTGTATGGCATTTAGTTGAATTCTACTACTATACAATTTCAAGTTTCATTTTCAAACATAGATTTTGTTTCTGAATTTCCATGTAAACAGATGAAAAATACCATCGAGACTCTTCATCTGGAGCACTCATAAAACACCGTTGAAGGACACTAAAGAATGTGGAGGTTGCTGGAAGAACATCAGGAACAAGGCCAGTATAATCTGATAATCACATGGTTGGTGCATAATATATTAGCCAATATCACAATGTTGTTTTAGGGTTGTAATGATAGTTTATTACATAGAATATAACACTGCTTCAAACAACAGAAACTTATCAGTTATTTCTGAGGACATATAGCTGCCACTGGACTCTTAAAGAGAATTGAAGAGTTCTTCCAGGTTTCCTAGCTGTACTGCAAAGCCCCTTTGCTCCAGATCCCACTTCTACATCCCTGGGTGTGCCTTGGTTTCCTCAGGGAGGCAATCAAGACACATGGGCCACAAGGGAGTTGTGGTAGGCTTTGATTAGGCCCCCAGTCTGGATAACTGAAGTACCACGATCTAGGGTTTCTCACAGCATGTACGTGCCATTTACTCTAGACACAGCTTCCGAGAGTGCAGATTGGCCAAATTCTCATACTCTTACTGAACAATAGCATCTTACTTCTTCAGAGGCATCTCTGACTTGAGTGACAGTAAAGTAAGGTAGTGTGCAGTATTAGGGATTAAAATGTAGCCACAAAACTGAAATATTCTTGGTAATAACAATATACATTAAATATTTTCCATTTCTATATTTAAAATAATTTACTGAAAATTGTAAGCCATACACAATGTATACTACACACAGAGGATATGAAAAGATGCTGTAAACAGATATCCAAAATAATTCTAACAATAGATCGAAAGATCCTGAAACATAATAAATAGTAGTTCTAAGATTGTCTTAATACATCATATTTACAAAAAACAAAGAGAACGTGGATGACCTTTATAATACAGAGGTTGAAAAGAATGCACTGAATTAAAACATATAGTATATGTAAAATGGTTTTAAGAGTAAAGTAAGATGTGCTGCCTTAGAAGTGAATATGGCAAGGGCAGTCAGGAAGTCCACTGACAGAGTCTCCCTCCTCAGTTACTGTGGAATCTGAGCAGTAATATTCTCCTTTTCTAGTATTCTCTGGATAAAAGAGGCAATCTCATTTGGGATATGGATGACCTATATATAGCCTGAAAGATCACTTTACTCACCTACCTATTCTGAATTTGACCTTTAAAAACTGAAATAGCTGGTCGATAATGTTAATCTATATAAAATTAACATAACTACTATTTGCTGCTTTTCATTGTAGTACAGCATATGAATAGTATTTTCTATTTTTCATTTCAAATTAATGATCTCAGTTGTTTTTTTCTGGACAAAGCAGTTATACTTAAAGATAATTCTCAAATTCTTTCTCAAATGTCATGAAATACAGGAACTTAGAACTTAGGCAGGTATTTCAAATTTCAGCCCTATGTTCTAACAAGCACTAGTTGTTTCTCTGTGAAAAAGATGGTTGGAATATTACTGAATATCTTTAAGCAGATAAAATTTCTGAGGAATTCTTTTTTGTTTTTTAAACAAGAAATCACCCTCTTAGAAGAACAGCTTTTATCCTGCACTGGGTCCTACAAAATTTCTAAGTAATTATCTGTATTTTAGCAATGATATAAAACTGTAATTAGTATTTATCTAGGCCTGAGCTGTCTTCGCTTTGGGAGTTCTGCTTGGGTGTGGCATTCAGGAGTTTACTTTGTGATTAATTTTTTTCTGAAGATGTTCTCATCAATGTAATGTTACAGAGCTCTCAAGATCATTATTTCATATCTTTCTTTTCTTTGCTGTTTCCGTTGTCCATGGCACAGAAGAAAATACCTTCTTCATCCTCTCCTGTAGGAAAGGCATTTTCATTTTTAAGAATTTCAGAGGCATTATGTTCAATGCTATTTAAAGAAGTTTCACACTTAAAGAATATTTCAGAATGACAGGTCTCTGCTGGATCTGTCAACAAGGGAGACAATTTTTCTTCAACAATATGAATTAGACTTATTCTTAAGCTTTGGCATATTTTTTGTTTTGTATCTGGTAGCTCACTATTTGTGCCTACTGCTACATCACTGAGTGTATGTTTGGATACGCTATTTTGACAATTGCTGATCTCCACAGGATTTACATTCATATCCTCTGTAACATGTAACTTCCCTAAATTGCTTCTGTCTTTCAGGGTTGAAGATGTAAGAACCCCAAAGTTACTAATGAAATCTAATGTGTTATTAGCATAAAACCTATTAAAAATATTATTGGCAATCTTACTGATACAGTTATTCTTCATAGTCACATGATTATTTTCATCTTTTAATAAATCTTTGCCTGACCATGGTAAATGTTGATTCTTCTTGGCCAATGAACACAGACCTAGCTGGTTCTCAAGGTCAGACGCCTTTTGGTAGGCATATCCTCTCTGTTCCTCATTAATTGGTGTTACTATTGCCATCAGTATTGGACAATGTTGGCCACATATAGCATGGAGCTTATCCAAAGAATCTTCTTCCTGAAGAGCACTGCTGTTAGCATTACTGACATCAGTTGGCTGAGACTGTATGGGTTCATCATTTAAAGGCTGTTTTAATGGATGCACCTTGTTATCAGGCAATCTAAATTCTACGGATGTTAAGGGTGGAAAACTGTTATTAGCCTCTGTGGAAAGACATTTAGAAGTAGAACATACCATTACTGATGGGTTGATCTTTTCTTTGTTTCGTACAGGAAGAGAGGTGATTTTACAACTGAGGCTAGGTTTGTTTTTTGTACTCAAGTCATCTAGAAAAGGGTCTGAATCACTATTATGAGGTATATTGAAGTAGTTACAAACATTTTCAGAGGGTTTAGCCATATCTTCAAGTTCTGAAGAAGAGATTTCTTTGAGGGCTGGATATTGAGTCAGATTACCGAAGTGCGAGTATGGAGCGTCTTCGCTATTAGTATCAAGCATTGTGTCTGTTGATGTTGTATCCAAATTACCATACATTCCAATCCTTTCAGGTGGTGACCTTCTGATCAAATGATTTTCTTTAAGAAGCCATTTGCCTTTATCAATCAATATTCCTTCATCTACATTAGCATGTATACTAGGTTGACAACATTGCTTTGGAGACTCCCCTGAACAGTCATTAGTATAAGTTGTCTCTTCTCCATTAAAAGTAGGTTGAGGTGCTGGTAAAGAAATATTTTCTCTTCTCCACGTAATGTCATCTTTGTTTATGTTTTCTGGAAATTCTTGTGATGGCAGTGGAAGTAACAATTTCTCTGCGGAACAAGACCTAGGTTCTTGAAAAAAAGAAACTTTTTTTTCCACCACTGTAGAGTGGAATTCTTCAGTATCCTTTTGAAATACTTTGGACACATAAGGAACTCCTGTGTGAAAGTTAGGCTTAAATGAAGCTTCTGTCTTACCATAAAGTCGTTCAATAGTCCTTTTTACATAGCCAGTATTATAATGTTTTTCAAGTACCGCTTCCTCGCCACTTTCATTGGTCAAATCACTGGATGCTCTGAAGTTATAATCACTCTCTTCACTATCAGGTCTGTAATCTGACCAGTCTGATGTAGCAGGACTTTTTAAGCATTTTTTTAATTGAGAAACATCTGAACATGTTCTATTCTCCAGCTCTTCCACTTGTAATTTCTGTTCTCCTTCATTCATATCACATTCTGTAATTTGCTTAGATTCATAACAAAAAGATAATGGAGAAGGTGTGGAAAACCTCTCAGAGGTTTCCTCATGAGTTTCTGTGTCTTTCCTTCCTTCCTGTACAGAATCATCCTCATAATCATAATCTGTAGAGATATCAGAAGCTCGTTTAAGTTGGTTATTTGGCTTTTCATCATTACCTGCTGACTTTGGGCCAACTTTCTCATCTTTGCTTTTATTGATATTAACATGTGTGATATCTTTTCCACCCACTACCTCAGAAGAAACCTGATCTAAATTACATTTTTTGTCATTAGAAGTTACACTTGGAACAGTTGAGCTAGGCTCTACTGAAGTTCCTGACTGTTCATTATTAAGTGATGCATCAGTATCTTGAGATTGTTGTAATGAGCTATCAGCCATTTCTTCATTTCTTTCAGGTGGCTTTACAGCTGATGTAAGGCTACAATTATCTGAATTAGTATTGGTATATTTACCATATGGCAGTATTTTGGGAGCACTGAAATCATTTAGATCTGAAGTCTTTGCTGCTATATGAAGCTCTTTCTGTATATCAGAATGGCTTTCTAATTCACCAGCAAATTTTTGAGCTTCTTCAGAATTTATACTGTCCTTTGGAAAACAGGATTCAACTGAGTTTTCATTTGCATGCAAATGTATACCATTATGATTTTCAGATATGGGCATATTTTCATAGCAATGTGTAGAGTCCTGTTTTTTGAGGTCCCTCCCAGACTGTAGTAAGTTATTTTCTGTTGATTGTTCAAAATGTGAGACAGCAGCCTTCAATCCACCAATTTTTTCTATGGCTGTAGTTTGTTTCAGAAATGGTAACTGTGTAAGTATTTCTGAACAGCTACAGGTAGTTTTTTGCATATCATCTTTGATTGTGCCAATCAAACTGTCTCTCAAATTCAGTACAAGTAGCCAAGCTAAGAGGAGATTGGAGGAAGAACCAAAAACTGAAGGAGAAAGATCTGAAAGGCTGCATGCTTTTCCTGTACATCCACTGTGTTCTTTTTGGAGACCAAGCAAAGCTGATTGTAATTCACAGAGCAACGTGCTAGACATGCAGTTAGTCTGAACATCAGTTCCCATTTTCTCATTGACAACTGGGGAATCAACTTGAACAGCAACTTCGGAACTTTTTCTTTGATACAGATTGGTATCTTGCATATCAGCTTCTGACTTCTTTTTATCTTTGTCATGTGTTTCATGAAACATCTGTAGCTCAGTGCCATGATGGAAATCTGACTGTAGTAAATACTTGGCTTCTTCTATTATAGCTGTATTAGCATTAATCGAAGAGTTAGTTTGCTTTCCACATGAATGTTTTGCTGATTCTTCAATAGCTCCCATTTCACAAAGAGGCTTTAATGTTTTTTTGGTTAGATTATGTTCAACCAGGGTATTTTTTCTTGTCATATGCATTTTATTTGTGATAAATTTAGTTTCTTTGCTGATAAAAGCATCAATATTCTCTTTAGGAAAAGGACAGACATTGCTATTCTCTACATTCCCTTCTTTTCTGTTTATAGGGGGTAAGACAGCATTCGGTAACAAGGTTTTCAGCCAAGTTTGAACATAGGTTTCAAGTGAACGCTCAGCAACCTCATCTTGAAAAGCCCCCTGTTTCAGAGGCTCTAGTGTAAGGGCTCTCTCTGACATACTTAACTTACTTGCTGTTTTACTTAAATTCTTCTTAATTCTCTTTTGCTTTTTCTCTTTTTTTGATGACAAATTTTCCAAAATATTATTCTCCTTTTCTTTTTCTAAGTTTTGATCCTTTGGCACTTCTGACAATGGCTTTGATATCTTTGATGGATTAGGTGTCTGTTCAAAAGCATTAGTTGTGAGATGTGTGCCTTCTTTTTCAAAACTCACTGTGTCTTGACCATGTTCAGTTTCAGTCTTTGAATCAACTATCATTAGACTATCTGTGTGCTTTGCAGACAAAACCAAACTATTCTTTTTGCCTGACTTTGATTTTATTTTGGTCAACTGCCTATTAGCTCTTGTTTTCTTATTAGATGATCCATTTTGTTGCTGTTCTACTGAAACCTGGTAATAAAACTCATCTTCAGGACATATGCTTTTGTCTGAATTAACAGATCCATCACTAGCTTTGACAAAAAATGCTATTCCTTTTTTCTGAGGCATTTCAGAATAGTTATCTGTAGCCTGTATTGTGGGATTCTGTGTGTTTTTGCTTGTGATATACATTCCCTGACTTTTAATTATCCCCAAGACTTCTTTATCTTTTTGATTTTCATGTATACCTTGTTCTGGAAAGTTAGACAATGATTTTCTCTTCTTTTTGGTGAGAGAAGATGCAGGCTGGCTTTCTTCAGTGGGATATGTTGCCATAACAGATTCAGTCCTGACACTGATTTGATTCTCACTTTCAGTAACAGTAGGAAAGAATCCAGTTGTTGGATTTATTTTCTCAATGGGAGCTTTACTACATGGAGGTAGCATCATCTTTGTCTGACTATGTCTGGGACAGGCTGAGTGCATTGAATCTTGAGAAAAGCATAATAAATCAGAAGTTTTACATTTTCTTTCTTCATTTTTTGGCTGAAATAATTCTGAATAGCTAGTGAAAGAACTCAGTGATCTTTTTATTTGTTTAAGGTCACACAGCTCATGGATATTGTCTGCAGAAACTGGCCTAGTTCCCTGGTAAATTTTTGATGATGGTATGAAACCACTGATGTTAGCTTTGCAGGTTGATACTAAACTATTATATGTACTTTGTTCTACAACTGATTTCTCTAATATTTTCTGTAACAATTCATCCTCATCAGGCACATCTAATGTCTTCCTATTTGAGGTTTCTATTAAATCATGACTTTTGTGGCTTACTTTAAAAAGCATTTCTTCTTTCTTCATATGGTCTGAAGAAAGCTTTAATAAATCATTGTCACTCATTTCACTAAACTTTGGATTACTAATACTTGATTTTTTGCTGCTTGAACAAGCAACCATACAATACTCAGATTTGCTTTCACCATCCTGTATTTCCTCACTGTACGAAAACTGTCCTATTGTCTTCTCCTGAACCTCCTTCTCAGATACCAAGGTGACGCTTTCAACTACTGCTTTCTTTTGTCTAACACGTCTTGGCCCAGGGGTGGGAGGCCTATAAAAATGAGGTCTTGTTTTATTCTCAGATATATTACTTACATCTAGGTCTGCAGAAGTGTTTGTCTGACAGGCACTGTAATCAGCAGATTTTAAATCAGACTCTGATTCTTTGTCTGACACTTCTGCAGTGAACTGCTGCAGTGAGACTCCCACTTCATTATTGTAGCTCTCCAAAAATGGAGCCTCTTTTGGTTTTATACATGCTGATATAGTTGTGTTAGATAAACAGTCTTCTGCACCTGTTGCAGAATTGCAAATATTAATATTTTTCTCATCAGAAAGGCCAGCACGACTGACAGTGGTTGTCCATTTTATGGTTTCTTCCTCTTTAATTTTGAATCGAACTTTCATTTCTACTGTCATACTGCCATCTTGATTAAGGTGAACAGATTTCTCAATGTCATCTTCATACTGTGCCACAGATAAATCTTCACCACTAAGTGACTGATTTCCTACTACGCCTTTATAAATGTCAGGAGCATAGGAAGAATCTGAATTGTTATCATTTGTGTTGTTATCATTGCTTGACCCTTTATCAGAAGAAACTGAGAATATCTGAGATCTTGAGCTAGAGGCCACTTCAACTCTCACTACCAATAATAACATTGAAAAAACACAAATTCATTCAGCAAAGGTAAAGCAGAGCATTCAAATATCATGCATAAGGATCCAGATGATGACACAGCAAACAGGCAGCAAAGGAAGAGAAAAGAAAGGAGAAAAATTAGTACAAAAGAACCTATCAAAGTTTGTTTATTTTATTCAGAGTATTAGAATAAACAGAACAGTATATCTAATTTTTCTTTTCATTTTAAGAAGTTGTTTAAGAGATATACATAACCATATTTTTATAAAGTATCAACATTGAATTACAGTCCCATTTCATTTTACTTTGCAATAAATAAATACTTTAATGCCAGAGCTATGGTCTCATTTAACACTCCAAAGCCTAAGAAAGTGCTAAATGCTCTCATTTGATACTCAGTAGGGAGCTGAGGTTGCCTTGAACCTGTCAAGAGGTGCACAGGCCCTTGCTGGTTTGGGAGTCAAGCATAAAAACCTGAAAACTTTACGTCTTCTCTATACCTTAGCAGTCACTAATGAATCGATACCTATTTGTACTGACAGTCAGTGCTAAGGTGTGTCAATCAAGGCAAAAATAAATCTCTCTGGGCTTAGTCCAACAATCTTCAGTGTGCAAGTAATCATTACTATGAGTAGTGACACTGACTATTGATATGTGGGGTAATAATAAAGAGTATAGATGCAGGCCCCTGTATTGAATTTCTATGAAGAAATAAACCTTGAAACACTTGAACATCTTATGAAATCTGAATTTAAATCATAAAATTCTGAGATGTATTTTATGACACAGTAATCTAGAGGATGGCCCAAAACTCATTGAAGCCAATGAGAATACTTCCACTGACTTAAATGTTTGGCGGATGGTCCATCATGTGTTTGCATGCATATCAAATACTCCTAAAATATGATTTGATTATTTTGCAACAGCTTTGGCTCTTAAAAAAAATCTCATCTTTCTCTATCAGTTCTCAGTGAAGATGTGAGAGATTAAAAGAGCATGAGGTAAAAATAAAATTTTGCTGTCTTCTAAGAAGTTTTGCATCTCTGAGTGAAACAGTGCATGCACATCCACACAGAGACATTATCCACAACTGCTACTGATACATAAATATATAGGAGCCATCTTTTTATATAAAGGTTTGGAATATGGAAAGGTATTTCATCACATTTAATATTAACTACGTTGCTTGAAGTTAAGCATATGCTTTGCTCAAGTGATTCACATAAGGTTTCATGTCAAGACTTTCATGATTAACATATTACTGTTACAGACAGCTGTTTCAAGAGGAGTGCATTGCAAGTTTCCCGTACATATGCTTTTCCATGAAGTGAATCAGAAATAAAAGTTTGGACTAACTCCTCTAGCAGAGAGGAGACCTTTCATTTCCCAAAATAAAAATCTCACTTTCTCTATCTCCAGGAACTGGAACTGGAACGAAGTCTCTGAAATCTGATAATTCAGGCTTTCACATCATCTATAATGCCTCTTGTACAGTATACTTTGAGTTTCTCCAATTAAAAACACAAACAGGGGTTTTTTGGTCTTTTTTTTTCTGTCTTACAGTAATTGCTGTTCACTATGAGTCAGATGAAGATACTTATCAGATTCTTAGCTTCTCACATTTTATATCATTTTAAGCCTGGATCTCTGACTTAAAGCAAAATTTGGATGAGAATTTTTATTTCTGTAGAATTTTCATTTTCCTCAAAGTGTTCCTATTTATTCTCTCTTCCCCCATTAGTTATGCTCTGCAAACAGCCAGCAAAACAAGCTGCTCAAGGCAAAGAACATGAAGGGTGACAAGAGCGAAAATGAATAGTTTGATGGGGACATAATCAACTGGGAGAGATGAGGAAGAAACTCCTTCAAGTAAATGGAAGCTTATGTCTTGCATAGCAGTGTGCTCCATGACACAGAAAAGATTCTCACAGAAAGTCTTAGTACAGAAATAATTACAGTGTTCCCTGGCTCTTCAGTACAGCATGCAGCTGTATCAAGAGCACAAGGTACCTCTGTATTAAGCAAGTTTCGCCCTGGACAGTACCTCTGCCCCGCAGGATGCTCTAATGTCAGGAGGTCCTATATGACCTAAAGCGCTGCTGCTGCTGCAGCATTTTGTTCTCCTCAACCTCAGGCTAGCATTGCTTTCTCTCCAACAACTCCTCATATTCCTGATCTTCCACTGACCACCTCTCATTCTCACTGATCCTTGTCAGTCACACAACTCCACGAGTAGTCAAAGTGTATATTTGCATATCTTTTCACAAACTTATCTGAAAAACATACATCAGAGCCATGAGGATAGGGTGATGCTCTTTTTAGGCAAGAGCAGATTCAAAAACATGGTGGCTTTGTGAGTGGATGAATGCTGTAACGGTTTTCCTGTTTATGTGGAGCAGTTGCGGGAAAAAATGAAACTCGTGATAATGACAAGTGAAACTTTTATTTGTTAAGGTAAGATCTGAACCCTGCACAAAAGATTTGAACAAGAAATTCAGACAGTTAGGAGCTACATTATTCTCTGAAGTAATCTGTGGGTTCTCTTTTGCCACTGCTGTTATAAACACTGATGCAGAAAAATTAATAACAATCATCATCAAGTGCATCAAAATAAAACATATTTAAAGATTTGCATCCATGTTCTAAATAAGTCAGTTTGAAAGAAAATATGCATACCATCTGAGTTCTTAGCTTAAATTTTAAAAAGAAAATCAACACTTTGATCTTTCTTATGCCTATAGAGGAGTCTGAGCAAAAATAAACAGTTTCAGCTGGCCTTTTTGAGTATCCTTGATCCCAGTAAGATTGTCATGGTTTATGTCTTATGCTGAGAGAGATAAACCAATTAATAAAATACAAATTAATTCAAAGAACTTACTATTTTCACTCTCCGATTTGGCATTTGCTTTTGGGTACACCCGATTTGCAATTCCAAGCAATTTAGCAGGCTGTGAGTACCCAAGAGGATCATAATTGCTTGGTTTAAAAGGCTCTCTCCCCGCTGCGACTACAGCTCCAGAGCACAATATCAGAGCCTGAAGATTAGGAACCTGGAAAGAAAAAGTAACATTAAATTCTCCATCTTAATAACTATGAGTAATAATGTAAGAGATTTATCCCTTTCACACTTTAATATCTTTACTTCTTAGTCTCTACAGTAGTTTGCAGCAGGCTATTAAATATGTATCACAGAGCAGAATTAATTTTTCAGTTCCTGTAAGGCAATTCCTATCTTTGTGAGGGTATGTCTTGTTATATAAATATATTAGAAAAGGATCTTAAGAAACGACACTTGGATCCAGATCACAATTCTCTCATAATTTAAGTGTTTGCATATAAAATTTTGTTTCATCATTGTGCAGTGACCGTGCATAGCCATGAAATAAGAATGTGCGTTTGGAGGTAGGTATATATATGAACAAGCACCTAGAGGAAGAAAAAGGAGACTCAGAATACACTACAGCACTTGCACAGTTGGTCTATTTACATTTACTGCAACAAAGGAATAAAGATAGAATCATAGAACAACTTATGTTGGAAAGGACCCTTTGTTGTCATCCAGTTCAGCCCTCTGCTCAAAGCAGGTCTAACTTTAGATCAAGTTATTAGGGGCCTTGCGTAACACAGTTTTGAATATATGTATGAATTTATGCAAGATATGTTGCAAGATCAGGCTTGCAAAGTGCACTCCTCTGACTTACAGGAGATACAGGCACTTTCCCAACCTAATACAGAAATCACTGTTTCACTACATAATGGGTAAATACGGCAGATTTTCCTTGAGCAGACATTCTGCATGGAATTCTCTTTATAGGTACCTGCTGTCAGGTATAATCACAAGTGCTTCTCCGGGGTTAAACACCACGCAGAATTACAAAACACTGAGTAAGATAAAATTATATAAAACAGTGAACAAGATGAAAATCAGGCTTATTATTGCTGCAACATTTGGGTTTAGAGGCACAGAATTTGGTCCACAATTTAGAAACTGTAAGATATAATAAAGTCTCATAGTTCCCACTCATTAATGGCAAAAAGCCCTGCATTTGCAGAATGATAAAATTTCTACTGCTATTAGATGTTACCTTTAGTATTTTTAAAACACTGAAAAACATAGAAAAAGACTACTCAGGCTAAGGGAAGTTTCTGTGTAAATGGGCAAAAATACATAATTGAGAGCTTGCCTGAAAAAGGCCTGAGTAAGAAAAAGAAAAGTGACTTTTTATGATGACTTGAAATGTGATGTCTTTATTTGCCTCTATCTGGTTCCAAGATTCATGTACAACATCTCCTCCAAACTAGTAGCCTTTCTGAAGGTGAACAAGCATAGAAAGGCAACAGCTGATACTGAGCACAGCAGACCTCACCCCTGGACCAGCTTCCCAGTCTCCTAATGGAGCAAATCACCTTTTTTTATAAAAATAGTCTAGAAAAAAACATGGCAGAATTGTCAATGCTCATCTTTATTCTCACCTTTCTGCCATCAGTGGTGTATAGTTTCACAACTGGATACTGCATTAATTCACTCATATAATCCAGAAAGGCCTCAAAGGTTTGTGTATTTTTCTTTCCCAGAACTATGGTGCGCCTGAGTCTTACATCACCATTTTTGAAAACAAGCAGCTTTTTAGGAGTTGTTACTTTTCTTTCTCTCTGGCCAAAGCCATCTTCATTCTCCTTTGCTAACTGCACGGCTCGACGACGAGCACTGACAGGCCTGCTGATCTGCCAAGGCAGTGGCTTTTTCCTTGCCCGTTCAAGGTTGATGGGTTTCATTTTCCTCTGATGGGAACAAATATAAGATTTTCCATCTTCAAGATCCTCCAGATTGGTGATGATGTGTCTTCCTTTTGGTGTACTAATATTCCTCACCCCAAAAGGTAATGGGACCCGTTTGGATAAACTATCAAGCAAGGCATCAAATGTTTTGTAAGACCGATTATTAACGACCATTTTAATCCCATTAAACTGAGGATCTCCACTTTTGTAGAAACAGATCCGTTTGGCCACAACAGGTTCAGTGACATTGAAATGGCGTGTAGATAAAGTCTGTTCACTCCCAGAGGAGTTTGGTTGATTCACTGAGTAACTGGTTGAAGGCGTTTCGCTCATTTTGACAGCAATCTGGAAGAAAAAGGAGATGGATGCAAAAGTTCTCTCATGGTTGGTAATAATACAGTCTTCATTTTGAAAGGTACAGAAAAAGAATTTATGAGAAAACAACAGCAGCAAATTGTGCCAAAAATCATTTTGGATTTAAATGGGTCCAAGCTGTTATCTCTAAATTCCACAAAGACTCCAGCACTATCGGATTAAGTTAGCAGAGCTCTACTTGCAAATACTCCCAGAACTCTCCAGTGTAATTTCAAATCTCTTATCATTTTGGTACAAGAGACTTTTCTTTAGAAAAAGGTACTTTGTCAGTCCACAATGATAATTAAATGTTGTCTTTCTTGAGGATGATGCTAACGACAGCACTTCATACTTAATATTGGAGAAATATTTATGAGGAGGGAGCAATTTATGCCTAGTCATAAGCCATAATCAGTCCAAAACTAACGAAACTGAAAGACAACACAATTTATTCTGATCCCATATATTAGTTTTATACCAGGAAAAATCCACTGGTTTCAGAAAAAAGGCCTCTGGTTTACTACACTGTACATTTTATCAAAATGAGGCCCAAAACATGTTTTAAAATTACGTTTTAGTGATTGCATTTAGTACTCTGCATCATAAATTGACAGATCATTTGCTTTTTTACTATAAGTTTTTTATTTCATGATATGTAAATCAACCACTTCAATATTTGCATTATACTGAGTGAAAATCTACAGATCAAAGTTGTAGTTTTCTATAATTAAAACATTTAAATACTGGTCATTTAAGCAACAGGTTATTTCTGGCAACTATATGGATAGTCTTCATGCTTGAAAATGGAGCACTCTCACTATACTCTGTGTGAATCTGATCTACATACAAATACTTTAATGCCATCCCTTTACTGAATAAAATTGCTTTATCTTAATAATTGGCTTGCTTTGACTAGAACACAGGCTAGAAATGGCTAGTCAACTAATCAGCCTGAAGGAAGAAGGTTTAGCAAAAGTTATTCTAAAAAGCTGCATAGCAGTCTTGGGAAATACGTTTGTCATCAAAATAATACAAATTAAATTCTTTGACAATGTCACCTTGAGAAAGCTGTGACACTGACTTATGGAACACACTCTCTCTTCTGGTTACTATGCATTTTTTCTTAATGAAGCTGTGGAAAACAATCTTTTGACATATTTCACCCCTACATACATCAGTTTTGAAACTGATAAGAAAATGTTGCCATTTTTCAAGACAGTCAAGGTTCAAATAAAGTCAGATTTGACAGGATTTTCTCTTGTATTCTTACAGCTTTTCCAAAGAAACACTGTTTTCAGCTTGGGTGTTTTGCCTTCACTGTAAGTTAATATCTTTTCTTGATATTCATGTCACTATGAGAATAGCAAGTTATTTTATTTTGAACAATGATTGGAGCAGAGGAAGAAAAGGTACCTTTTAATGTATTGTCTGTGCTACAATTTATACTCACTATAAGTGGTAAAATTGAAAAACAAGCAAACAGATCAGCACCAGAATTATGTATACAAAGATTGATTTTAGGTAATCACGTTTCCATTAAAATTACAAAAAAACCCATGAGTATTCAATTAAGGAATACGCAGGAAGAAATTATCAAGCTCGGCTGCAGCAGGTTAAGCAATCCGGTCCATGATGCCTAGAGAAATTAGTTGGTTTTTGGTGATAGGGAGGAGTGCCACGTCTACTGAAATCTATGAGAAAGATAGGTGCTCATCATTTTTGACACACCTATTCATTAGCTGCCTACATTTTGATTACACCTCTAAATTGACAGGTTGCTAGGCAAGTTAAATTTAAGGACACAATCTGGATCAGCCACTTTACATCTCATGCTTCATTCCGTACATGCTGTTCCTAGAGGAAATCTAAGGGCATTTCTATTGCTAACTGCAACACAAACTTTCCTTGTTTGCAGAACAAACGTTTTTCTCCAATGAGAGCAGCAGTAACAGCAGCAAATTTCTTGAGTGAAATGAATATCCCATTGCTCCACTTAATTGCCTGAGAAAAGTTCAGTTTAGCTAACACAGTCCACTCCAGCATCTCTGGGGAAGGGGTAAAAACCGTTAAATCAACATCTTTAATGGCCAGAGACAGACATGAATGGACTTAGCTCCTCAGCTACTCTGTGCGATAACTTTTCACCCATCATAAGAATGAAGTGGAATTTCATCTAACTGTCCGGTTATTTATTGTTACAAGATCTAAAAAGATGGATTTTCTCATGAAACTACTGATAAAAACAGCTTTTAAATTATACTCTCAGAAGTTTGGATATTTGTACTTCTGTAAAACAGTCAGTTATGTAAGCATCAACATTTTGAAGAGAAATGCAATACATTTTACATGGAGATAATTATTAGACTGAATCTGGATACTGTGGAAGTAGCAGAATTGAAAACAAGCAAAGAGAGAATACTATTATAAAGAAAAGTATCAATTTTCTTATAAATATGAAATAATATGAATTCACAAAAGTAACTAAGAGAAAATCAAGTCTGCTGTAGCAAAATATAAAACGAATGGCATTATATACTTTTGGCAGGGAACCGATCGTTGCAGAGCACGCTATGAATAAATACTTTTTAGTATTAATCAACTTAAAAATGTAACAGTAGGAATTGCTTACACATGTTTCAGATATTTTATAATTGCACCTTACAAATATCAAACATTTCAATGAAAGAATAATCAACATACTGTAGAAGCTACTCTTTCATGCTACAGGTGATTGCATTGTAATAGCTTCAATTCAGCTTAAACACATTATGGATTTTTTAACTTTAATGATTTTCTTCTAAAATTGTTGAGAGATAGTTAACTGATCTTACATAAACCAAAGTGTCATATTTTTGAAATTACAATGTCAAGAATTTGATTCTGCAAGAAAATAAAACACAATTCAGAATTGAATACCCTTGCCTCCTTTCTCACAAAATCACTCATTCAAAGTTTATTTACAAAGCTGCTCAATTTTACAAAGCTACTAAATAGGATAGTTTATTCTAAGCTTTAAGAATATATCTCGTGCCTTGTGGCTGTTAAGTATTGCATATAATTTTGTTTTACTCACCGACAGTCACATCCTATGTAAATAAAGGAGTTGTTAGCTTGTTTTCAGAGATTTATAAATTGTGCGTGTGATTGTCTATGCTATATGAAATGAACATCTTTAGTCTTATTCCAAGGGTGGTTAGCTAGAAAAACGTCATAATCCATTCGCTTAATCTCAGCTAATGTTAATCACCAGACTGGGTTCACCTTAGGCAGCCATTGTTCAGAGCAGAGGGTCTAACATCTCATTCAGCAAGTCCCCCTATATTATTTTTACAGTCTATTTACCTTTTAAATATTTCATTTCTATAATTTTCTTTTTCCTTCAATTCCTCACAAGACTCACAGAACCACGTAAAATAAAAACTGGGGTGGAGAATGTAGGTCATCTAATCTCTTCTTATCGGTGCAGGGTTAGCCTCCAAACTAAATTTTCTAGTGATATAAAATTTAAATGTGTTTAGGGATGGAGCTTCCAGCACTCACCTTCTGAGACCATTTCTTAACTATTTCCTGGTATTAACTCTTGGTTTTGTTCAATCATCTGGTCAAGACCATCCTCCTTGTGCTATAGATTCTCTCTAGATTTTCTCTATTCAAAATTCCCACTGAAAATAATTCCTGTTTCTTTCTCCACAACACTCAATAAAACATGACACAGTCCAGTGAAGTTTGCCATCTGTGAGGCATTCTTCAGTTCAACATATTGCAGAAATGACAATGCAGCTATTGTACCTGTGTGGATGTAATTTACGAAGAGATAGGAGGATTATGTTTTACCATGACTTAATTAAACCACAAAATGTTTTTTTTCTTTTTCCATTGGAAATACCATGTCCCCAGAGGGTAACTGTTCCATCTAATTGCTACCAGATGTATAATCTGACTTGGAGCTTCTTTACTTAATCAGGATTACAGCAAGCTCTCAAAACTAGCCGTGTAAAACAGCAACAAAAACACTGCTCAGTGGACAGTACCACTGCATGTCACAATGGTTTTTTAACTATTTCACTTAGTAGTGAATTTAATGCTTATGGGAGTTTTAAAATGCTGCTTTAATTCCACTTTTGTATCATATATAGGCACGCTATATAATTATATTGCACAGATATTTTGCTACGAACATTGCTTTTTTATATATTAATACAATTATTTAAGTTCTTAATATAATCAGCTAATGTATTGATTATATTCCAGCTAGTATTCTGTTGCTTATACTTATTCCTCTTCTCCAACAGGTTACATTGGCTACCAGTTTAGTAAACATATTTGTCACTATAAACAACATCTGAGCATTTGCAAGTTCCGAATGTTATTCTGATGTCTTTGAATTTAAATGCTTACCTTGGAATTTTTTATAGAGCTAGTTTTCTCTTAAATGCATGATCTAAAATATCATTGCTACCCTCATTAGCTTCCCACTGCATGCTAAGCCACTTTCAATAACCAGCTAACCCATCAGTTGTTTTTGTGCACCACTGGACCCTAGGACCCAACAGGTAATACTTCTGGGGCCTGGTGAAAATAAGCAAATGTTGCCATTTGACAACATGATTGACCTTTAATTCTCTAAGACCTCAGAGAGTCACAAAGCTCCTGTCAGGACATATGTAACTTAAAAGCTTCATTGCATTTCTCCTTGTACTACAAACACTCCACATATTTTATTTCTGAAAAAATAGAAGACATCTTCAATTTTATCGTAAGTATAGCCTTGCATTAATAGGAATTACTCTGAATTCATACTTAAAGCAAACAAGGCAAAAATGTTATCAAAATCCTACAGCAATCAACATCCACACACAAACACTTTTCACTTGGTTTATGTAGGTAGCTTCACTGGCATCCATGGAACTACTGAAATAATGTGATAAGAATTTAGCCCTTAATATTTGGAGATGTGTGAAATATAGAATTAGACCAAAAATTTTAAGAATGAAAAATCAAGCCCCCCAAAAAAATATTACAGTGATTAAAATTGTAATTGCAAGTGGGATTACAATTTTCTGAGTTGCTATCATTCTCACTTTTATATTACCTGCCTGTTTATCTCCAGAACATTTCCCAGCCTCAGCACTGATACTTCCTTTAGCCTGTACTCAGTATCCCCCTTGGTCCCAATTTTTTTACAAGAGTCATGGACTGGTCAACAGCTTGTTTAATGGGCAGGAATACAGTTTGGCTCTTACTATTTAAAAATCATTACACTTCATATATACAGGCTTTGGGGGGATTCTTGACTATTGCAGGCATTATAACTATCCATCCATCCACAAAAATATATATGAATTAACCATATTTCATCTTTTTCATTGTGAAATCTTTCAAGATTTTTTTTTTCTGAGTGTTACATACAGATGGGTTTTAAATAATTCATCTATGGACTAATACAGAAATAAGATTTATGTAAAAATGTAGGGTAGGATGTGTCTCACCTAATTTCAGCCATCTAAAAAGTAGACCTCTAAATCAGCTGTTCAGGCTTGCCCATGGAGAAAGACGCACTGCTTACGTCTGATTTATTCCACCTTTTTTACAACAGGATAAATCAAGTTTTACAAGCATCTGTTTTCCCTCAGTGACTACTCTGGAGCCTAGCCAGCTAACATCTCACCTTTAATTAGCAAAAGTTAGAGGTAATGAATCTCATCTTTACACAAGTGGAACTCAAATAAGGAAATGTAAAAGCAAATAAAGACTTGGAACTGATCTGAAGGGGATATCCCATTCTTCTTTCCTCAAAGTATAATTGATTCTGCGGTGCCTTATCCACACATGACAAACAAAACAGTTTCCTCTTGGTAGCTATTTTTTTAATGATACATTCTCTTGGGCATCTCTTCCCTAAATTAAAACAAGTTTCTTCCATCCTTTTCTGCAGACTACCTTTTCCAGGCCTCTGATCATTCTGACTGGCCTTCTTCTGATTGATCCATATGCTAAAAGGCATTTTAGCTCTGATTTAAGTTGCAATTTACATAAACATACATGTATTTCTGGTGTTATCTAAACAGTTCCTATCTTACTACATAAAATTATTGTGTTACTAGGCACATGCGGCAGTTAGCCACTGACCCTGAGAACACAAGAAAGTGTGAATGAAGAGAAGAAATGCTCATGCATACAGAACTAACATTGAGTACATGAATATTGTTAGTGTATAACTTTCTTTTATTTTAATAATCAGTTTACAAATCCAATAATAAAACTGAGATGTGTTTAAAAAAAAATCTTATTTTAGAACTTTTGGTTTCCTTAGCTCTCTGGTACCTACCCTACGTTAGAAAATGTGTACAGAAGGCTGAGTTCAACCATTTTTATCAGCAATTTAAGCTAACCCAGCTGACTTTGCATTCAGTAGGTAAGGATAGTCCATACAGTTAATAGGGAGGAGGAGTTCATAACTCAAGCTGACCTATTACTCAGCAGAGGTTACAAACAACTGAGGAGCTGGTAACGCTTTCAGTGCACTGCAGCATGTTCTACAGGGATTCTCTGTTTTTAAATTTGAGCCTAGTTCCCTATGAAGCACAATCAGAAAATAAAAGTGATATTGCCATCTTAGAATACTTTAACAGCTTCTGTGCACCCCCTAAGCTGATCTTCTCCATATGCCTTCTTGAGTTACTACACTGATAAGGGAAGCAGTTAATGAATTTTTGAAAGATAAATTCACTGTTTGTATAAGGTAAATTTTGCGATCAACTCCAGGGATCACATCAAAACAGGGCTCATGGAAGTCAATGGAAAATTTCCAACTGACTTCAAAGTTCTTTGGATCAGCCCAGAAAAGTACATCAAAATAATTATTAAAAGTATTTTTATAATTACTCTTTCTTACTTTGACCTTTTATTCCTCCTTTTTTATGGACTTCAGTAACCAAATTGGTTAAACGCTACAAATACCTAAATACAACCCAACTCATTTCACCTTCTTCTATCAGTCTTCGGTGCTTCTCAAGATCAACATCATATCCAGGAAACTGATGTCCAAGTAAGAAAAAATATGTTAGCAATTACATTATCACATTCCCTGATAATATATTCTTTTTTCCTTAAGCAGATAACTAGCATCCCAGGTTGAGAAACATAAGCAGGCTTTTTTGCAGCATTATCCTGAGTTAGAGTGGGGTCAGACCTGTGTGCAGTGTGGCCCTCGCTGACTGGCAATTTAATGCCCCTTGAATGACACCCTTTGTTTAAATCTGAGCCATATGGAGCAACAGTTAACATTTGAATGTTTTTATCACTCAAAGACAAGTCACTCCTTTAAAACAGGCAGTTGCTATACCAGTTGAACTATTGCTATTGACCTTATTATGCCCCAAGAAAATGCTGAGAATGTGCCTTATATTTCCAAGTCCCTTCAACCTCTCATGTCTCCACTTTTTAAAAAAAAAAAAAAACTGGACTGCTTCAATAAGGTATGGAACTAGGAAACTGCTATCAAGTTAAAAAGAAATTATCATGTTAGAGCCAGGGGCCTGAGTTAAGTTCCCTTCAGTGTGCACAGCCTGTTTACATCCTTTCCAGTAATGCCTTCCAAAAAAAATGTGCTATTATTAATAAGCTGCTACTGATAAGATTTAGAGCCATGGAGTTACCATCGCATTTTAGTGTTTGATATCAACAAACTTCTTATCAAGTTAATCCCCACAGACTTTTATGCATTAAATTCTCCAACAGAGATTTGATAACCAACAGCTGGGGATCCACAAGGAGGAAAAAGAAAGAGTATGCCTCTGAGCATCCAGGAAAACAAAACAAAACAAAACAAAACAGATCCAGCATCCTATTTTTTAATGAGAGCTCTGATTGGATGGTTAGATGAACTGCAACTGGAAATCTGAAAGCTCCTGTTTCAGCTGTTCTGGGTTTTGACCACAAAATCTCACTCAACTAAACCCAAATCTGAATGCCTGTTTCTGATCAGAAGATAGCTTCCTGTTTGGCCTGGAAGAAGTAGAAATTCTCATGTCATCTTGAAGTGGGTTAGAATTTCATCTTTGGAGTATACAGCTTGTCTCAAAGTTAAATGCATAAACATTCTCAGCTTAGTTCTCCTTATTTTGTTGCTTCAGATGTATTCAACCATCTGCATTTATCTTCTTTTCTATAAGATAAATTAGAGGAAGAGGAAAGGTAAGCCATTTTTTCACATTTTCTGAATATGGGTATCTGAGAAAATACCTTTTTGCCTTGTTGATATTACATCTGTGTAATTCTCTGCAGTGGTATGTGACTGCTTAAAGTGTCACTGAATTCTTTATATTGTAAAATGACTGCCTAGAAAAAGCTAGGATTTCTATGTGAAAATATTCTCCTATCCCCAGTTTTCTTATCCTACATTCACAAAATTTCTCTTTCTTGCATATTTGCCTTCATGACACTCCCAGCTCTTTTACCAAATTAATATTGCAGCCATCTGTACTGACCTTAACACATGATAATTTGCAAAAAAAGTCATGTTAGACTAACTGTAGGTTTAATTGCTGCTGTCAGCTTATTAAAGATTCACTTTCACCCCTACTAATTAGGAAACCCCTAAGTGGGCCCTAATTTTGTACTGAAAATTTCACACATTAAGACAGTTTAGGGTTGTCACAGATTCTTGTTCCTCAGTTTGTCTATCTGAAATTGGATACGACAACCTTTGCCAACTTTCCTATTTTACGGAGACATTGCAAAGCATAAACTAAAGAAACGTCCTGAAGCTCTAGCAGCATAAGTGACTGAGAGATAGATTTTGGTTCCTCCAGTACCAAATCTGTCACTGGGGTCTGGTATTATTTCCTTGGTGGAGTTCAGAGATTGTTTTCAGGCAGAGTCAGTTCATAAATCGAGGCCAAGAAGGGAAAAACAAGACTTAGACCCATTATACACCTTTGCCTCCCAACAATCACTTTAAATTCTTTGATCAAAATTTACAGAATCACATAGTGGCTCAGGTTGGAAAGGACCTTTAAAGATTATCTAGTCCAACACCCCTGCTCAAGCAAAGTCACCTAGAACAAGTTGCCCAGGATTGTGTCCAGATGGTTTTTGAATATGTTCAAGGATGGAGACTCCACAACCTCTCTGGGCAACCTGTTCCAGTGCTCAGTCACCCTCAAAGGAGGAAAGTTTTTCCTCACCACCAGGGCTGGGTAGAACTCACCTCCCTCAACCTGCTGGCAATGCTCTTTCTAACGCAGCCCAGGATACCATTGGCCTTCTTTGCCACAAGGGCAATGGCTATGGTCCTTCTCTGCAGAGCTGCTTTCCAGCTGATCAGCCCCCAACCTGTACTGGTGCCTCGGGTTATTCCTCCCCAGGTGCAGGAGCCTGCACTTCCCTTTGTTGAACTTCATGAGGATCCTTTCTGCCCGTCTCTACAGACTGTTGAGGTAACTCAGCACAGCCCTCTGGTGTATCAGCCACTCCTCCCAGTTTTGGATCATCAGCAAACTTGCTGAGGGCGCACTCTGTTCCTTCATCCAGGTCACTGATGAATGAATTGAACAGGACTGGACCCAGCATTGACCTCTGGGGTACACCACTAGTTATTGGCCTCCAAGCAGACTTTGCGCCACTGCTTGCAACCCTCTGAGCTCTGCCATTCAGTCAGTTTTCAGTCCATCTCACTGTCTGCCCATCTAGCCCATATTTCATAAACTTGTCCATGAAGATGTTATAGAAGGCAGTGTCAAAAGCCTCACTGAAGTCAAGGTAGAGAACATCCACTGCTCTCCCTTCATCTACCCAGTCGGTCATTCCATCACAGAAGGCTATCAGGTTTGTTAAGCATGATTTCCCCTTGGCGAATCCATGCTGACCACTCCTCATTACCTTCCTGTCCTGCATGTGCTTCAAAATGGTCTCCAGGATTAGCTGTTCCCTCACCTTTCCAAAGATTGAGTCAAGGCTGGCTAGCCTGTAGTTCCCTGGGCCCTCCTTCCTGCTTTTTCAAGATTGGAGTGACATTTGCTTTTTCCTGTCCTCTGGCACCTCTCCTGTTCTCCATGACCTTTCAAAGATGATTGAGAGTGGCCTTGCAATGACATCTGCCAGCTCCCTCAGCATTCATGGGTGCATCCCATGAAGGCCCATGGACCTGTGGATGTCAGGTTTTCTTAAATGATGTCTAACCCAATCCTCCTTGACCAAGGGAAAGTCTTCCTTTCTCCAGAATTTCTCCCTGGTCTCTGGAGTCTGGGATTCCTGAGGGACAGTCTTACCAGTAAAGACTGAGGCAAAGAAGGTGTTTAGTACCTCAGCCTTTTCTGTATCCTTTGTCACTGGGGCTCCTGCCCCATTCAGCAGCAGGCCGATATTCTCCCTAGTCTTCCTTTTGTTATTAATGTATTTATAGAAGCCCTTCTTGTTGTCCTTGACATCGCTTGCCAGATTAAACTCCAGATGTGTCTTGGCCTTCCTAGCCCCATGCTTACATACTTGGACAACATCCCTATATTCCTCAAGGGTTATCTATCCCTGCTTCCACCTTCTGTATACTTCCTTCTTCTGTTTGAGTTTTGCCAGGAGCAGTTTGTTCATCCATGCAGGTCTCTTGCCCCATTTGCTCAACTTCCTGCTCACTGGGTGGACTGTTCTTGAGCTTGGAGGAGGTGGATATCAGTCAGTTTTCTTGGACCCCTCTTCCTTCTAGGACCCTATCCCATAGGATTCCTCAAAGCAGTTTCCTGAAGAGGCCAAAGTCTGCTCTGCTGAAGTCCAGGGTTGTGATCCTGTCTTTTTCCCTGCTCTTAGGACCCTGAACTCCACCATCTCATGGCCGCTGCAGGAAAGGTTGCCCCCAACCTTCACATCTCCAAAACTCCTGTAAACTCCCAAACACCTGCCACATCTTCAAACAATTGCTCTAATCTGCTGCCCATATATCATTCATACTGATTTCTGTCAGTACAGGTTTTCCACTAGGCACGTGTACAACCATTCCAGCTCTGAGAGAACTAAGCTGCTTAATATCTTAGCCTTGGGACAATGCACTGCTTGTCACTGCTTTGACCATTTTGCCTGAGGCAAGCTGAACATCCCCTCTCAGAGAACAGGCAGCAAGCTGTTGCTGTCCTCTGTTCCTTTGGCTAATAAATTAAAGAGCTCTCTTACAGCTCTGGAGTCCCAGTTCACTCCCTGATTTAGAGCAAGGTTTTAAGTTCATATATTTCAGCTTCCAAGAAAGTGAAGCAGCTCTATGGTCTTTCTCCCCCTATGTAAGTTTTGTGTAAGAAAAGACTAATCTGCCTATTGCATCTAACTCCACAACAGACTTCATAGCTGCAAACACCTAGTGTAGGGACACACAACTTTAAGCCTGGATTTAGATACCCATTTCTTTGAGAAACATGAAAATAGTCTCAGATATAGATCCTGGTCTTAAGCACTCACATCTCCCTATGTTCCAGGAGCCAAGATAGCTAACTCCAGCCTGATAACTCCAGTAAGAAATAAGTTTACTACCTTCAATATTGTATCATTGGGTCCAAATCTCCATTATGAATCTAGCTTACTCTGTTGTGTTAACTGTAGGTGCAAGCAAGAAGCTCTGAGAGAATACAGGCATTACTTATTTTTGACTGTCTTACTGGCAGTGCTACACGTAAAAATGGAACTGGAACTTTTCACTGAATGGATGTTCTTGAAGTCAAACCAGGATTCCCATGCTAAGTTCAGTGACCTTAAAAGGTCACTGCTTCTGTTTCTGCAGCCCTCCAGGATACATGGTTTTCCCCCTGCTGCATTTATACTTCTTTATATACAAAGGCTATAAATAGGTATTTCTCTATATGTATTTTTATATCTACCTATGTATATATAGATATACATAGACACATACATACACACAACACACACAAAATCTCCGGTATCTTCAGTTATTTTTACATTCTTTGGATTAAATTGCCACTTTTCCAATATCTGTATTGCATATTACAAGAACTGTTTGTTTTCCTTTTACTTTATTTTGGTTTGGAAGTATATTCCTCTAGACTCACTCACATACATGGCCAGTATTTTACCAAAGGACAGGCTTTATACCTGTACTGAATTTTGAGCAAATTGTATACATGAAAAAAGATTTTTTTTCTATGAATGCATCCAGCTTATATTTCTGTACTGTATTTCTGGCACAATTCCATCTTCTTTAGTCAAATAGTACTGAAATGTGACATTAGATAGATAATAATTTGTGGACAAATGCTCAAGAAGAAGACAGATAAGCAATGTCTAGCTCTTTCAAAATAATCTAACAATATTAGATCTTATCATCATCAGATTTGCATCTATCAGTCTTCTCCACCTAAAAGAAGCCTCAGATATCCTCACTATAACCTTTGCTACATGCAGCAATATTGATTAGAAGCTATACCTAAACAAAAAGCTAGTATCTCATTTTAATTAAAATTTCAATAGTAAAATGATGTGTTATTTACTTTTACTTATGAAAATAATTTATTATAGATCATATTCATTTTTAAGCAAGTTATACATTAAATTTACAAAAGTAATAAAAACATTTGTCAATAGTGAAGAACTCTATAAAATGGCTACAGAATGGTAACAAGCATTGGCATCAAGCAATTCTATCAGAAAAAAATGAGAAAAGTACTATCAAGTTTCATTATGCCAGGCACTGAAATTAAAACTAGATAAGCTATTAGAAAATTTACTTGGGGGAAAAAAAAGTATTTTTATTAGTATGTCACTAATATTTTGTCTACTTCTAAGTTCTTTCAGCCCATTCCTTTACTTTCTGATCAACGCAGATCAAATCCAGTACACATCATTGGTAGTGGAAAATATCTGTTCATTTCCCCACTTTGATCATAGTAATTTAGAGTGATCCTTACAGTCATTCTTCAGTGAAACATCACAAAAACAAGAAAGAGAGGATAAGATAACTTAGAAGACAACATACCACCTACCTACCATTAAAAACTAAGGAGACGTCAGTGATGGGAAGGCCTTGCTGTCAATAGAGTTTTAGAACGTTGCTGTTTCTGCTGCTCAGTTACAGCAGTAAGCTGATACATTTTTCAGACTTCCTGCCCCATTATTATTACCATTCTTCACTTGATCCAAACAGAAAACTCCTTTCCCATCTTTTTCTTGTTGACATTTTTCCTGTATAAATGTTGTCAGGAGTCAAAATCACAGAAAATTCATAAACAAAAAAAATGAATCTTTTTGGAACCAATTGAAAAGTTTTTTCCATTGTTCCATCCATAGTTTTTTTCCATAATCTTGCAGTGTTTAAATTTGTACTTTTTCTTATTTATGTACCTTTTCTTATTTTAGAATTTGAAAATATACACTGCCTCTCTGCTCTTGCCTATTCCATTCGACTCACTTACGCTCTGAACCCAAAAATATCATGCTCTTTTTACATCTTTTCTAACAGGACATGAGCAGAGTCAGGAATTTTTTCCCACATGTATTTTCACTCTTTCTGCTTTACTTCCTTGACAAGGAGGACTCCCATGCTACAGCAGCAATGCCTCTAACAAGCATCTAGCTCATGGTTGCTGTAAAGGGCCTGGGGAATGCAAGTGCACCTGGAAAGGAGGTATACCAGATGCTTCACTCTCCTTCAAGATACAGGCTGCATTATACTGTGCTGTTCTATGAAGTACATCCATGTTGTAATCTTCACTATACTGAATATTGAACACTATCTGTTTCTAACTGATTTTCTTATTAAAAAAGACAAATTGCTTACAAGCTAACTTTTCATGTTGTTGCCCCCTAACTCATTCCTGACAATTTCAAACATTAATTAAGAAAAAATGCTCAGATTTTCACACCATGACAGAGATCTCTATTCTAATACAGATCTAACATTTTCTGAAGGGATGCTAAATCTGTGAGATATATTCAGATGAACACCTTGGAACCCTGTGACATTGATGGCATACAGGCTTGCATTATACTGACAAACAAAGTATGTTTTAAAATCAGTATTGGCCATGGTTCTTTAACATTGTAAGGACACATCTGTGTAGTGACACTTTTCTTCTGATTTCTACTATCTGCTTTAAACCCCTTCTAAACACCATGCTTTTTGCAGCTATGTTTCCATTGGGTCCAATTCCATTCTACCTAGTATTTATACTGCTCTCATCATCATATTTTCTAAGCAATTGGGGATCACTGGTGGAGTTTATTCTCATAACAGCTGTCTGAGATAATATTTCCCTATCTCCATTCTGTAGAGGATTGACTGAATGGCATATCCTGGTTTCACATGTGTTGAAACAGAAGCTGAACCCAATTGTAATATTATCACCATCTCAATATTATTACAAAGGAAATAAGTGCAAATTAATACTGATTTAGGCTTCCACTGCAAGGATCAGAGTATCTGAAATATCCTTGACTATCAGTTCTTTTTAAGGAGGAAGACAAAGAGAAGCAGTGCTGACTTCATCTTTTTGCAGGTACAGCCATCCCTGCCTTTAAAGACACAGAAGAGGGCACAGGGCCATAGAGAATATATAAATAATGCAGGATTACAGAAGCCCTCCAGAGCAACCTCTGCTTGGAATCATAATCCTCATGGCTTTCATTTTGAATGCATTAAGAAAAAAGCAAGTTTCAAAAAGTTATTTGAATGCTACCGAAATAAACCAGCACTTGCAAAATCCTCTCGGCTGAGGTTACCAGCCAAGGTCACTGTGCAGCAGCCGCGCGGGAGCCAGGAGAGAACAATGGACCTCCTGCACTGAGCTGGCGGGTGGGTGTGAGGGCTCGGCTCCTCTATCTCCACAGATAAACAAATCTTGGGACTTCAAATAAATCACCGGGAACAGCTAGAGGAAAGAGTGATGTTGGATAGATCTCCCCTCATGTTTTTCTTAGCAGACTGCCACAGGGAAATACTCAGATGGTGAAGGATGCCTGTTTACTTAGAAGAGAGCCTGATCTAAAAAGAAGTGACATACTGCTATAATCTGGTCACGCAAACTGTCTCTAAGCAATTAGACTGTCTTATTGGTTTAATGCTATTTTAGGTTTGTTTTCGCTTTTGGGAATTAGACCTGCTCCTTGAAAAACGCAGTATGTATTATGCCATGTCAAACATCTACTTATCATGATATCAGAGTATATACTGTAGTCATGGTATAATTTTTGTAAGTTTTATAACCTTAAAGTGTTTGAACTGAGATCCTCTTTCAGCTTTTTGCACTACAGTGAAAAAAAAAAATGTAATAGGTTTGTTCTGAATGTTTTCCAGATACTAATTCTTAACATTTATCTCCCTTTAGAAACACTACAGGGAACGAGGAGGAAAAGTAATTTTTGTGTGTTCCCTTGTCAGGACTAGGAAACAGATTTTTCCTTTAGGATTCTTTCCTTTTATTGCTATTGATGTTTTTAAATTACAAGTTTTCATGGTCTTTTCTCAAAGCAAAAAGCTTAAATTGAGAGATAATTTCTGACATATGTGGGTTAGTTTATACAGCAATAAATAATGACAAACTGGTTTGCAACTAGAAGAAAAGCTCCTTATCAAGGTGGGACTTAAAATAGCTGCAGAGGCAAGAAGATAAGTCGAGAGAGTCCTAATTAATAGCAATACGTTTGTACTGCAAAAAAGGAGCTGATTCAAAATAGGCTAGTTTTTTTACTTGTGAGAACCACTCATACTAGCTCAGCAAACTAACTTGCTAAAAAGACCCATACCTCCACACACCCCTCTCTCCCCCCCCCTCCCCCCCCCCACTCATCCTGCCATAAGGAACTACAATGGGAAGTATATTGGTCACCAAAATCCTGGAAGCTAAAAGTGAAAAGAGTGATTCCTTAAACTGCTGCACCTTGTAGTCACTTCATGATCGTTCCACAGTCTGCAGAGCTCTGTTTAGTGTGCTGTTACGTGAATCTCACGATGGATTCCTCTGCCTCTCCGGGAGACTGAGTTGTTGTCGATGCAGCTCGGTAACAACATTCTTTTCATATCCAGTTGAGGTTTCTCTTAGATGCTTTTCAACACATTACTTATATATTAGTTTTGAAAAAATTTACAGTCTTTTTCCTAGGTTGTTACAACCTGCTGTATCATATACCACCTAGGTTCATTTTACTTTATTTGGATTTTTTGTAAATATATACATTTGTATATATTCAGAGAGAGAGAGAGAGAAAAGTATATTCATTGAAAGAGAGAAGTATATTAACAGACAGAAGTATAGTCATATGTGCTGAACACCCTAGCAACATCTGAATTTAAATCATATTGCAATATCATGAATCCTTATATAAAAGGAATGAAGACACCATTAGGAATGGTATCAGTTTAGCAAATTACTTAAATATATGCATAATTCCTTCAATTGCACATATGTTTAGAGTAAATGCCTACATATCTACAGAACTGAATGCTACATGCAACAGTGAAAGGTACCTGTAGCTATGATATATCTGCATGCTAGCCACACTCCTTTTTTTCCCCCTCTTACCTTAATCTCTGTTTTCTGCAACTTGAGGGTCTGTGAAGTCTGCCTATTTTTGTACTAAAATTTATCAACTTTGAAGATCCAGTCAGAAATTTGGGATATCCCTTTGAAAAAAAAGAGGGAATTATTTTTCTACATCTTTTAAATAGATTAACTGTTTAATTTTAAATCTTTCCTAGTTTCTTTCAATAGGTAATCCAATTTTTCATGAATGCCCTCTAGCCCTTAGTTCCTAATATTGTGCTTGAAATTTCACCACTATTATTGACCCTTCTCCAATGAAGTTGTGCATTCTTTTAATTTAAATACACCAGAGCTTTGTTGAACTGATTCATTTTGATTTATCTTCCATCTTCAATAATTCAATTTCATTCTGTGTCTCATGTACTCCCAGTCACATATTACACACTACACAGATATCTATGATGTATCATGATAGTGATGTCAAGTATTTTGGTCATCACTTTAACAGCGAATAGAAATATAAATCTTAAATTTGGAGAATGGGATCATGTACGGGATAATGATGACTGATAATTACTCTTCTAAAGATGAATTAAAGCATGCTTAATTATTAATATTAAAAGCTATTCTGAGGGACCAAATCCTTAATATGTAGATTCAGAAATCCTAAATAAATGTTATTAGGGAATGGAAAGGCTTTTATATGCTGTCAAGTTCAAAGAATAGTTACTTCCTTTGCAACACTCTAGACTATGCCATCTTTTACAAAAGTATATTCCCTGATTTTTTTTTAAACATGGTCTTCAGGGTTACAGATAGATAAACACACCAGGAGAAACACAGATCCCTGAATTCAGAAACTGCAACTCTCCACTTGTGTAATTAGTCCAACCAAAATCAAGGTGTTTAGTGATAATTGCTGCCTCATAAATATTCCTTTTTTAAATACTGTGTCTGGTAGCAGTAGATGTAGATAAGACACAAATGAGGCTGAAAATACTTTTTGCCTTAGTTATCTTCAAAAGATTCAGAGCTAAAATCTGCACTCATATAATAGTAGGTCTTTAGTCAAACAGTTTCTTTCCTTGATGCTGGTGGATTTCAGACCAACCGTCTGCAAGCTGACACAGGCTGTATGCTACAGCCTGGTAATCCCATTGAAGTAAACGGAGCTAACAGTGTGACTAAGGTTTTATAACCTTAGGCTATATTACTGGAGTTGAAAATTTTCTAAAGTGAAACTGTTCAGAGAAAATGCACAGTTCAGTGCATTTTGGGACCTGAAATGTTCCAAAAAAAATGGAGCTGTTGAACACCCTACGCTGATACTTTCTAAATTAAATTTTGGTTCTTTGGTTTAAAGCAACTTTTTTTTAGAAACTTTACATAAGGTTAAAATGATGAAATAAGAAAAGACCACAATCAAAATAAAATATTAAATCATTTATACAAAATATTTCATACTGATGAGAGTTTTCCTTCCTTTGGGTCTGTTCCCAACTCCCCTTTTTTCAGCCTCCTTTGAGATTTTGACTCACTCAACTGCAACTGAGAAAAAAAACCCTGAAATCTCAAAAAGGCCAGCAGGACTGGAAAAAACCCTCTTTAGAGTTTAACAGGAGGATCAGCATCAGGATCACATAAAACCAGAGTATAGCAATTGAGTACCTGGGAGACCGCCACATGTTGGCTGACACAGATTGGCATTACTCTCCTGATTTCTGTGGAATTGTAGCAATTTGCACCAGCAGAAGAACAAGTGGACTTTTTTATGATATTATAACCATGCCATTCAGTTAAAGTCTACAGCTAATTCAATATCACTGATGCATGAAAAATTAAAACATGACTTTACAAGTGAAAATTTATAGTAACACAGATACTCCAAAGAAAGACAACAAATGCTACTCTCAGTCTTAAAAATACTTTTATGACATACTTACTACACTGTTGAAAAACAGATTAATATCCTTAAGACAGTGAACTAATTTCTCTTTTATGCAAACAAAATGCATGTCCAAGCATTGCTTCAATCTTTTTCTCTTTACAGCAATGCCAATAATTAGATAATACATTTCAATTAAAAAAAAGGAAACTTGGTATTTAGAGAAGATGACTGGCTTTAAGGTCACATGAAGCCACTGCATAACAAATATGCATCCACCTAAGAATCAAATTTGTCTGTTACATTTGTTTTAAAGCAATCATAACCATGTCCAACATCTTTATAAATCAAAACAACAATTTAAGTAAAAAATGCATAACATTTATATTTCAAGCACAAAGGATTTTAAAGGATTTTATACTCAAAGAAATGGTAATTCCAAATCATTGAAGAGTCAGCTCATTCTCTAGGCAGATTTGCTACTAGTATATTCTACTTCTGTTATATTATCTTCACACTGAAATAAATGAGAACATGTTCAGCAAGAACAGTAAACTCTAGTCACAGACCAGAATCCCAGTGTGAGGACTATGGACAAATACAGAGAAAAAAACCTTTCTAACAAAGTTTATGATTAAGCAGGAGTGTTGGATTCCCTGAACTTTTTCCCACTATTATATCCTAAAGTAAAAACTCCTATAACATAACTAATTATTCACAAAAGCAAGTGCTATATCAGAACAAGCTCCCTCAGAGGGACAGAAAAGAACACAAAGACCTGAGAAATTTCTGACATGAGGAAGCAATCCTGTCCATTCTAGGGTGGGAAAGCTAAAGAAAATTCACTTCAAAATGAAGTTTCAATGTAAAATCTATAAGGAAAAATAAGCCCTTTTTATTTCTCTTCCAACCTTCTTCAGTTTCTTTATAAAAATGAGATATCTGGATAAACTAAATTATGCCAAGGGTGATTTGGCATCCAAGGGCTTCCAAGAGCTCTCTGTTAATAGCTAGAATGAGACTGATTTGTTAAAGCGCAAAATCTGAAATATTTCTGGGATACATCCTGTTGAAAAATGTCTGGGTCTTGTGAGGTCCAAGTATATTTTCTGTCTCAGCCTCCACCACTAGGAAAGACACACCTCAAAACACATAAATCTGATAAGTCTTATATTACAGTCATTTGAGATTCTATATTTGCTCGTATTTTAAATCTTTAGACTGACAGAACAGCTGTAAATGGGTACTTTTGAAATGTCATATAAAATTATTCGTATCACTTAACTTCATCAAGTAAGATATTTATAACTGATGATAAAATTTGCTCCTGTGCTAGTGCTGACTAATACTGTCCCCACCCATAAGCTTTTTGCAGCGCCTCATTTCAGTTTGCCTATGGTGCCAGAGTCTTATCTATGAACTGAACCCATCAATTTCCGGACAAAAACTAGAAAAAGATTAGCTCCCTCCCTGCTGAGATAAATCACTTCCCAGTGTTTTACTTGCAGACTTTAACATTTTTCATATGGCTTTTACTCTGACTAGACCTGTAAAGCAATGTTAGTTTCAAGATAATTAATAACTATGTGATAGAAACTCAAAACTGCAGCTCAGGTTTTAGAAGCTACTGGTAGGGTTACTCTAACTACATTTAGATGCAAGTAATTATTTACTTGTTTCAATATGAAAGAGCATATGGGTTCTTGAGTGAGGCACAAAGAAAGAAAATATATTTTGGCATGTGTTCGGCTAAGCTAACAGTTAAACTTTTGATGATAACTTCTAATATTGTAAAGCTACAAATACATGATTCTAAATGTTAACGTCACAGTATAAACACAAACTTCTCAAACTCTTGGAAGTATTTTAGTTCTCTAAACCCAAGATCCTAGCCCAGACCCCCTTCTCTACTTTGATGAGTGCTTTGCAAATTCTTGCATTTTATAGGTATCTGTAGTCTTTTACTTCTAAAGAGTTTACTACTACAAAAAGATACAAGAAAAATGAGGTTAGAAGACACAAATGCACTAAATTATACATACAGACTAAAGAATATTGTCCTCTTTTACAATGAAGAAGGTAAGTGCCAGCTAGGCCCTTCCTGTGATATCTACACTCAGCTGTCTGTCCATCAAACATTAATTTGTTGGATTGTTAAAAGTGAATCCTGAGACATACAAACAAGCAGATATTAGTGTTCCTTCAGATAATTTTAAAGAAGCTGCTGAAGACATTTGTTGGGGGGGTTGGTTTAGAATCACAGAATGGTTGAGGTTGGCAGGGACCTCTGGAGATCATCTGATCCAACCCCCCTGCTCTAGCAAGGTCACCTGGAGCACGTTGCCCAGGACCACATCCAGACATCTTTTAAATATCTCCAAGGATGGAGGCTCCACAACCTCTCTGGACTACCTGTTCCAACTAGCCACCCTCACAGTAAAAGCTTTTTCTTATGTTCAAGAGGAATTTCCTGAATTTCAATTTGTGCCTGTTGCCTCTTGCCCATTCACTGGATACCACTGAGAAGAGACTGACACCATCTTCTTTACTGCACCCCATCAGGTATTTATACATATTGACAACAACCCTGCTGAGCTTTCTCTTCTCCATGGCTGAGCAGTCCCAGCTATCTCAGCCTCACCTCATATGTCAGACGCTCCAATCCCTTAACCATCTTAGTGGCCCTTTGCAGTACTTGCTCCGGTATGTCCATGTCTTTCTTGTACTGGGAATTCTACTTTTTCTTGTACTTTCTTTCTTGTGCCTTTAGATTTAGAAAGTTATATTTCACATACAAAATATCTAATTCAGCAGACTAAGCTTTGGTCCTAAGGTTTTTACCTCCTTAGGCTATGGAAAATAAAAGCTCTTGGTAACATAACTGGTACAATTCTATTGCATAAAGTACCTTGGAGGAAAAAAACATTGAAGTAATCACAATGGCACAGCAGAGGACTCTGCTTTAAGACAGTGTCTTGTACATCTGTCTGGCGTTTAGAAGTGCAATCACATGTTCACCTGTTCTTCTCCCACCTAAATGTATCAAGGCTATGTACCAGGCTAAGGTATCAGGACTACAGAAACAGCCAAGGAGCAAGAACTGCCTTAGGAATGGGATGAGAATAGATTTTTTGTCTCCATTCCCCTTGTAGCTACCTACTGACAGTTTGGTTCCGCAGGCTCACACTGGGCATAAGGTTTTAAAACAAAGGTTTTTTGCGTGGAAGTAGGCATGTAGGACAAAGAAACTTGTTTAATCATTAGCCAGTTTCTAGAAGTCCAAATAATCCTTCCTAAAGTTCTTTTTAATCCATAAGCACAGAGCAAGTGAATTATGGTGCAATAGATGACAGCATCAATTAAGAGCATTAGTTATTTAACACACACAAATTTTAACCCTGAAAAAGAAAGACAAGAGTAGGCTTTATCACGAGATATGTGTTTGTATAACCGCTGCTGGAAATTAAGGGCCACAATGCTCAGTTCAAGAACAACAGCAAGCCCATGACCACAAAAGCTGTGTCTAACTCCAAATAGATTAGCCAATTATTTTTCCCCTATCCTGGTTGTTATTTTGATGCCATTATTAAGCAGTGTGCAGGCAACTCTCACAGCAATTCGATGTCCTTTTTTTAACTGAAGTAACTACAGTCCTATCCCTGAAGAGCTGATGCCTAAGCAGCCAGCACAACAAGGCTAGTGAACATTCAAATCCTGGTTCTGTTAGTTTTAGAAAGACTAAGCGGAAAGCAAAAAGTATGCATCATCCAATCTGTTATGTGTCATTCTGCTTTGAAAAAAACTGATGACTAATTTATCTGAACATGGGTAAGCCATCTGGCTTAGTGGGCACCCTCTCTTGTAATCAAATGTTAATGTCTTATTTCTTTAAATTTTGCCATAGTAGAGAGGACAACAGTCTAATCTAAGCCACAAAATATATTTTGGTTTGTCTAAAGTTTCCCTATTAATAGAGGATACTTATTTCAAGAAAAACTTTGTGTCTGCCTAAAACTGAAGATGGAAATATGCTTTATATTTCCTGTTCAGCAAGAGAAGTATGTACTGAAGTAAATCTAATGTTCTGGGATTTCCACAGAAGTGCAACACTAGCAGTCATTTTAGGTGGAAAAAAACCCCTATATAGACAAAAATATCCCATTAAGTTTTAGCTCAGTTATTATGAAAACTGGAGTTCACTGTGTCTGAGTAAGATAGTCAAGAATAAATGAAAATTCCTTAAATTTCATTCAATCCAAAATACAATTCTTATATGAATATTTACATTAGTTTAAGAGCAAGGTATTCACAGTACTACTATACAAAAGGTATGAAACTGCACTTGTCACCACAGTCTATATACTTTTTCCAGTATTGCAATAAATAATGTGATTTTCCTATGTGTCGCATGTTGTTCTCTCCTCTTCCCAAGAGCAGAAGTACGTACAGGGCATGTTCTTGCTTTATGGCACACTTCAGATCATGGTTATATATAACCACATAATAGTTAGATAATTCTAGATCAGAAAAGTAAGCTTTCCTCTTGTGAAAAACAGTGCCTTTTCTACTTATCCTTTGTCCTTGGGAGATGAAAAGTCAGAAAGGTGGAAGATGTTTTATTCACATATTTGAGTCAAGTCTAAAAAATTTTCTTTCCAGCATAATTCCAGCCCTTTCTTAGACAGTTCCTTTTTGCTGATGAAGGACATTAATGCTTTAATCTATGTTTAAGATGGTTTAAGTCGAGGCCATCATGTATCTTTTAGAGAACCTGATTCATAATTTTAGGGGAAGCCAGAAAAAGACAAGCTTGTATGTTCACCCTATATGGTGCTGCTAAGGAAGTCTCCACAGGACTCTGTTCCACTTTCCTAAGTAACAATGCTGAGGCTTATCACATGCCTATGGATAAACTGACAAGAGGCTAATGTGTGAAAAAATAATACCATCTGAATAGTTCAACTTTTATTATAATACCTTATAATATGACAGAAAGAGCCAGGGGAATAGAGCACTTCAATATGTGGCAACTTCATGTTTGTAGCCTAGCACCCCTCAAGTCAAAATTAAGGGTAAGCAAATGCTGAGGTGATTAACAAGATCAAAGTGTAAAGTTCAGGCAGATCTTGTGAAATGTTGAACACCTTCAGCTACTATCAAAGCTAACATGAGCTGTCTAATCTAGAAGCTCTCAACTTTCTGGCCTTACAATATTCTTCCCCCTCATCCCAACTTTCCTAACTGCTGAAAAAAATCATCCTAAAATGTTGCTATTATGTTCAGACTTCCTGTAAAACATGCCTTTTATTTATCCATAGTAGCATTTTCATGATTTCATGATTTCTAATTGTAGAAAGATAGCAAAAATATTTTTAAATATCTAAATATTTAGAAATAAGTACTATACCATCTTTTTCTTAAAGATTTTCACAAAAATGCCAAAATACAAATACATGAACAATTTCAAAATTCTAGTGCAAATTTATGTAAATAGCAAACAAACAGAGATAACATCATTCAGAAATACAAAACAGAAAAAAGATCTAGATTTCTGATGTGACTAACTACATATAACAAACTGGTTAAGCAAGTTTGTTAAACTGGGTAAGTTAGGTTGTTAAGTGGAGAAAAATAACACCAGCATATTCTCTGGTTACCAGAGTGTACATAGAGTGGTATTCTAAAAATGTAATACTTAATCAATGCAAGAATTATAAAACACATTTATCTGAAAATCTACAATGCACATGAGAGTCCTCTGTTTAGGGGATTCTGAAAGGCTGATAAAACCATTCTTTACAAGATAATTGCAACTTAAGCTGATCAGAATGAGAAAATACATTTCATTCCAAAGCCTTTTAAGATTATCTTTTTATATCTCTTAGTTCTTGCTTCAATTTTTTCTTCCTCTAAATTTTGAGATTTAAAACAAATTTAGGTGTGTGATTTGAGCAGGTCGAATACACTTATATTCCTTGAATAAAGCCCTCAGGCCCTCCCCCCGCCTCCCCGAGATCTGAGGTCAAAATAAATTGTAGAATAATGCGCAAATATGATATTGAACATACTACACTGGCTCTTCTACCAGAATAAAATACAAATTTTGTTCTGAATTTGGCAAAATGTACTGTATGAATTTGGGGGCCTAGATCATTGTGTAACAATAGCACATCCGCTGACTGAAGAGACTGTAACAAAAGACACACAGTAGATATTCATTTAGAATGGGACCAAAGCATCCTCACACTGAGAAGAATGCCACTTTATTTGAGAGAGCTGTCAAAGGAACAAAAAGAATAAATCAAAGCCAAACTATTTTTAAGACGTGTGGGCCTGCATTTTCAAACAGCTAGGAAAAGTACAACATTTTTACTGCTTGGCAAATGTAAATCACTGAAAAAAAATCTGTATCACAGACCTGCCACGTTCAACTGCAGGTGGCAGATAAAAAATAGTGGGAAGAAAATATTTCCTTATGTTATTGCACTCTCTTTGGTCTTTCCAGTCATATTGTTTCCTATTAATTTTTGTATTCCTGATAGCTATATTGTTATTGAAATACAAAAGATATTCACAACATCTTTGTGGCATTTGAAAAGATAAGGCCCTGCACAGAAGCACCTACAATCTACTGTAGAAATGTATCACAGTGAGCAATGATGACGTGAAACACAGCACAGTATGCTTTGGTGAAGGGGCAGAGGAAGTAGGCAGAGAACAGAAATTATGCAGAAAGTGCTGCTTTCATGGCGTGTTACTCTGAAAGGCTGCTGCTAATGTGTTATGTTTCAAAGAGCTCACCTTGACAACTTGTGATAGAAGGTATCTCTTAGCTGTACCTTGACATGTAGTCTTCAGAAGTCCTTCAGCAGGAGAGACATTGGGTGTGTGGATGAAATAAAATATTCCTGTTGGATCATCTGCCAGCAACAAAACTGGAGGGCGGAGAAAGCAGAGGCTGCTTTAAGTCAATATAATAAAATACTGCGACCGAGTTGGGCCTTTGCAGCTACAACATCTTTTTGTATGCTATTATCTCCCTATATCAGGACAGCAAAAATGAGGTTTTCATCTTTGTGAAGCACAATATTTGTGAATTTAAGAACACTGGCTAAGCCAGACCAGATCAATCTAGACAGAATTCCTGACTGCGGCCAGCTGCAGGTTCTTAGGGAAGGAGAACATAAACACAGTACCTATAGATTCCTTCTCTGGCCCAACAAACCTGCTAAATTCCAGATATCGATGATTAAGTGACATCCTGAGTTTGAGGTTGCTTTCAGACCATAAAGTTCAACAGTGCTTATGAATATATTCTCCATCAGTTTTTCCTGTCCCTTCCTTAGTCTGTTTATAATTTTAAGCATCTGTGATAGCCTATGGTAGAGTTATACAATTTCATCATGTTTTGTGTGAGAAACAACCTTTCCTTTTCAAATTTACTGTCTGAAAACTACATTGGCCTAGTTTTGAGAAACAGTGATTAATTCTCAACACCATTCCTGATTGTATAGACTTTTCTATCATCTCATTCCTTTTGGTCATCTCCTCTTTCCCTCTACTAAACCTGCACAACACAGCTAAAATCAGATTTAACTTTTGCACAGACCATCTACTAGCCTCCAACACAGTGAAGAACTGGCACACTAAATGAACCAGAAAAGAATTCCTGAAATAAGCTGCTAAATTTTATCACCTTCATGAATTCTGGAGGATTATAGCCAGCTCACTTCAGCAAGTAGGACAAACATAGAAAGAGGTTACTAGAAGGGAATATGAGGATAAAACTGTTAAAAACATTTTACTCTTAAATTAAGTTTCTACAATAAAGCTGCAGTGCACTCCTTCCATTTTGGAGGGAAATACTATCTATTTCAGCCACTATTTTTAAGCCATCAGAAGGTACTCCTTCCATGCCGCCTCAAGCTTTGCCTATTTTAGTTTGTGCTATCGCTTTGAATTGTCCACAAAATATGCATGTCAAAAAGAAAGAGAATGAAATTCTAAAACTATTTACTCATTTGAAGTCTTTCAAGAAGGTAACAAAAAAACAGAGCCCAGTCTTACAGTTCTTGGATGATCTGTATCTGGGCATAAGTCTATTGGTACAAATGAAAATTTTCCTTGCACAACAACAAATACTTTTTCTGTGCCATTTCAACATGCAAGTAAAATCTCATGGATGGCAATTTGTATCACTGAATGTTGCACAGCTATGACTTAACAAGTCATTCCGAGGTGATCTTTATCATATTTCAGAACACTAAATGGAATCATAAGCTATATGGCACCAATTATGTTTCTATGTTTAGTTTATAGTTTCTAAGGATACTATTTATTTTGCATGTTCTGCTCATACAAGTGATGCCAAGGTAGTAAAATATATACAAACAAACAGAAAGTGTGTATTGCCATGGCACAAATGGTAAATGCATTGAACATTTACTTGTACAACAAGGAGGGGTTGAGGTTCACAAAAACATTCAAAAAACAGTAAAACTGGACAAACAACCCACTTGTTTTTTGATGTGCAGATGGAATCATTTCCATCACAGGAACTAAGAAAACAAAAGTAAAGAAGTGTGCATCTTTCTATCAGGTTAATTACAATAACTTCATGGGTAGCTTCATATGGATGCAGCGTTGCCTTTCCCCTGAATATTAGTAATCATCCCTAGGCATAACAGTAGTAGAATGTATTTTTTTCTTAAGCTTATCATTAAGAAATATATCCATCTAGCCATTGCAACTCCAATCCCAAGTTAGGTGTCCAGGAACCTTATGGGACAGTAAGGCATCTCCACATTTGCCACAGTTTTTCTTTAAAGGGAAACACAAACTTGCTATGTTTACACACACAGCTTTCAGACACAAGTCATCTCTGAATCAGTGTCTGTGTAGCACAGCCAAAGCAATATCCAAAAGAATGTACTGCTGAGTTCACTTCTGCAATAATGTAGCTCCCTGGCATCCTACACCCCAGCAAAACACCTTCACTATTGGCTTTTCTTGAGTTACTCTCAGCTCTTTTTGTTCAATTTTGTCTTACTTGGCACAAATCATTTCATATTTGTTAAAACAAAAATTTGAGCTTAACTCTCAAACAGTCAGGTTGCTGTGGCTCAAAAGATATATAAAACATTCAGATCATTTGTGTATTGGTTTGTATTGGTTTCCATTTTCAGTTACTGCCTCCAAAGAGTGTTTAGTGCTAAAGTCATCCAAACGTGTCCATTCATCTTCATTCTCTGGCAACAGGGATAACAAAACAGGAGTATCTCTATATAAGAAAGAGCAGAACACACCTTAGAGTGTAAGGAAAGGCATAGTTTTCTCAGCCCAGCACTTTGTGGACTTGTCTACAAGAGCATAGGGCAATAACTTAGCTATATTAAAATCAACAAAACTGATTTCTTTAAACCAGAACATCCCTTTCGATCAAACACATCTTTCATCTTAAGAGACCACTGTATCTGTTTACCCTAAATTAAGGTAAACTGATTCAAGGCACTATAAAACAAAAATAGAGAGGCAGCCTGAAGAGGTTCCCTTACCTGATTAAATGATCTCCTGGTATCCTTTGCAACCTTACTCACTACTGTCCTATGTGCTTTCACTGAAGCTGTTTTTAAACCATGTCACTTAGACTGAAAGGCAGGATCCAGAGGGGAGGACAGGTGAAAATTTCCACTGCTACTTTTCCTCTCCATATTTAGACTGGGGATGGTGAGACAGAAACCATGTTCTACAAGGTATTCATACAGTGCCTAGCGCAGCAAGACCCTGATTTTATTGGTAATATGCAGGCATTGTTGCATATAAATACATACAACTGCAGTGGCTTTGTTAAGCTGCTACTGTTTTCCTGTGTAGACAAAGATGTTGTATCAGCATGTGCTGTGTGAAAGCTGTGAACAGTTGGGAAAGCAAGAATTATACAGTTTAAAAAACCAGCGTGAATACATTCCAATTGAAAGACTATAATTACTGCTCACCAATACAGAGCACCTCGAGCAGATCACTGGATGCAAACGGTAAAGGCCAACTAATATGGCATATTAACCATAGTGTCTGAATTGAGAGGTTTGTAAAGCAGTTATCTGCCATCTCAAGAGCACCATGATTTTTCCTCTGCTAATTACCCAGAGCCACAGCTTGCTTATTTTATGACCCATCTTCTTAGAGTAGCTGCATAGCCACAGGTGCAATCTGAATTAGAGCTCAGGACCCACAGAGATGGAGCATTTTGAGGTAAATACTTCTATCCTGGCCTTCTTTCTAGAAAGAAAGAAGAGACTTTGGGGTCCGTTTCTCTCTAATGCTGCAAGCAATATTTTGAAGATTTATCTGGCCACTCAGCAACACTCTAGTTCTCCCAGACTGCAGACAGAATGCTGTTCCTGTATTTTGCCAGGCTGGAAGAGTCCATGAAGTTGAACATATAACACTATAAACATGTAATAGCAAGGACAGAGGTCCTTGGCTGCTGCTTAGTAACGTACATATTAACCTCTTTTTCCATGTTCAGACAAGAGGTGTTAGCGCTGTGCGGCAGGAAAAAAAGAGAACAAAGTGGACAGTTACTCTGCTTAGGGTCACTGCCAGCACTGTAAGTACAAGAAACTACCCTTCTCATTAACGGAGTAAAACTTGGGGGGAAAGCTACGAGAAAGGCCACATAAATCAGTCAGTAGTTTTGGTTTGTCTATATCCCAATACAGTTTATAGAAGTTTCCAAAAGTTTAAAATAATTTTTTTGCAGATTAAATTGTTTTAATTTCATTTGAGTTGTACAAGCAGTGAAATCGGTAACAACTCTGGGAAAAAAGGTCTTCACTTTTGTGAGTCTGAAATATTGTATCTAGATTAAAAATGCAAAGGATGAGTAGGTAGGACTGCAGTTGATAGTCATAAAAGAAAATATGAAACATCTGTGATAGCTATTCTTTCTCATTTCTTTATTTTCCTTTATTTTTACTCTAGCAGAAGGTGCTACTCCCAGGCATGCAACATAACTTTTAAAAGTGACATCTCCAAACTGATCTATTTTTAAGATGTATTGATAATCACTAAAGCCAAATTTTTCAAACACAGGCACTTAAAGCTCATCACTAAATAAAAAGTCTTTCTTGTTTTTTTTTAAAAAAAAGGCTCTCATTGAAGTCAAAAAAGTTGCAAGGCCTCAGGTTCTGTGGAGATGAGATTAACTAGTAAGAAATACAGATGAGAGGTTATGCAATTAACTTTCTTAGACAAATTTAAAGTATTGGTACACACCTTTCCTGAGAGGAGAGAGTTGAAAGACAACTGAGCAGGCTGAAAAGAGAAAGTGTCAGATAGGACAATGAATATGTTAACAAACAAACATTTTTGACCCCAACTCTTCCAAAATAAACCACAAATACAATAGGCTGTAATGTGATCAGAAGATAATTTGATCTTGATATATTAAATGCTATATAGAAATAATAACCAGGAAAAAAAGTGAAAGAGGTATTACCTGACTCTCTGGAAAGCCACTGAATAAGTGACTGCCATGAAGGTCTTTCAAGTGCTATAAAAATACGTAAAAGAAAAATCAGTTACATAGACAATATTTAGGTGACGAATACTGCTTCTTTCAGCTCACGCATATTCCAGCTACAATGTGTTCCAGACGCTGTTGCCCTAGCTAAAAGCAAACGTTGATGTTAGTTTAGTATAATTTTCTATAGTACCTATAGCAACAGCAAACACTTTACAGAACACTTCAGCAACAGGCTGACTGCTCCCTTATCATAGTTTCAGATATTAATCTTAGAGTGATATCTGGGTGTGACTGATATTCTGTAACATGTATCTTCTCTAGAGCAAACTTTCTTTAGTACAGATACCTTCTTTTGTAATACAGTTCAACGCTGAACACAAACCTTTGATTTAAGTTTCAGTAAAATAGTGTATTT
Source organism: Dromaius novaehollandiae (assembly GCF_036370855.1). NCBI lineage: Eukaryota > Metazoa > Chordata > Aves > Casuariiformes > Dromaiidae > Dromaius > Dromaius novaehollandiae. Next base: position 135,815,692 of record NC_088099.1, read on the forward strand.
AAGATCTCATTCTACATCTCCAAAACTAATATAATAATTTATGGATATTGTAATAGCTTAACACCTTAGATTCAGATGTTACTTATTAATGAGACGTGTCAATTAAAGTAATAAAGACAGCATGCAAAACATTAGTTAATGAACCTTTAGAGCATTTTCACACGAAATCATTGTACTGTTTTAAACATGGAAAAAGGCAGAGATTAATGCACTAGAGCAGCAAAATATTTGAGGACACAGTGACTGAGAAATTATATTCCTTTGACCACAATTGCACCAATTCATTTGCTTAAGTTAGACATCTGGTAAAGGGCTTTGCTGTTTCAAGACCTATATGACCTGCTAAAGGTTCAGGAATTATGGAAATCTAAGATCAGATTTAGGAGAATTTAGGAACAGCTCCAAATCCTGTGCCCAGGCCAAAGAGTCTAAGCAAATTATCAAATTATGTAATAATAGAACTATTTTCTATTGCTTATTTTGAATTACATGACAGATGCTATAAGCTACTACTGAGATGCCTTATTGAGATGCACTGTAGTTTAGTATAGCTTTTCATTTAAACTGCTGCAGTTACATGAAAGAGGAGTAACACCATGGTGAATCAGGGCATAATATAATGGCTTTAATACATATGTATTTATATATACAATACATAATGTATTTACATTTCACTGGGTAGAGGAACAAACTTCTTGTCTGAAATACAAGCAGGCTTTGAAAAACAAAAATATGAAGCATATAACCTTGCCAAATCATGAGGTACTTTTCTTCTCTTTTCAATATTCTTTGCAGATCTTCCTCCTAGCACCAGAACACAAAGAAAAATTCTGAGAAGCCACAAATAAGTTTAAACCACATGCGAAATTTAAACACAGGTTCCAAAATTAACAGTGATCTACCATGAAAACAAATAAATAGGATGATACCCAGCAGGATCTGCAGAAGATATTATTTTTAAATAGTGAGGATTCCTCTTTTCCCCACTGTCCATCTGAACCTCTCCAGATCTCATCCCACATCCTACCTCTACATACCAGCAATGGATCAATAACAGACTCTTTTTCAAACAGAGGACTAAAATATCCTCAAATCAATCCAAGTAAATGACTGGAAAATCGAAGTAACACCATACTTCTGCATCAGCCCCACACTTTTCTTCTGTTCAGAGAGGACCCTCAGCTGAGATAGGCTTATGGAAGGCAGAGTATAATAGCCGACAGCGTGTGTTTAATCTGTGTCTAGGCAGGTCTAAAAGTTGTCACAATTTTCTATGTGACTTTCATAGTCTGTGGTGTCTTCTATAATCTGATATTAGGTAAGAGTCTCAGCTTTCATTAAAAATAACTGTATCTCCAGCTGTTACAGTTGCTGCAAAAGATTTGAAGAGATTAACCTGGCAGTACCCTGAAAACTCACAACCTGGAGGCAAATAAAAAGAAAACCATAAATCTTGCTTTTTAATATCATGATTTTAGGAGGCTGATTTGTGACTTTCTAGAAGCTTGGAGATGGTGATTCTGGACTTTTCCTGCTAATGGAAGGAAATAATATTTGATCCTACAAGAATATCTATCACAATATCTCTCCTCTGGGATAGGTAAATGATCCAAGTAATATTTCCCATTCTGACTTCCCCTATATAATTTATCACCAGGTAAGCATAGCGTCACATAAATAGTGCGTGCAAAATAATGATTACTACATGAAAATCTTTATCAAGTAATATACAGAAAAATAATCACAGTACTAATAACTTGCATTCAGAAAAACAGTAAGGTGAAATTGTGGGATATGGAAAATGGACAGACAGAAGCATCCCATTAAAAAAAAGATTACATCAAGCCAAGTGGCAGAAGACAATCTAATCTTGAATTTTAAGTGACAAAACCCTGGAGCACTGTATGTATGGTTTATGATCACACCAGAACCATTCACAAGAATTCAGTACTTTCCTTGCTTACTTATCTGTTTATGTCTGATGTTGCAAGCTACTGTAAGTGCAAAGTGTGTGAAGGACAGTTTCTGCTAAAAGCCTTAAAGCAAACAGAACAGTTTTTACGCAGTGCCACCTGGAGGTGAAAGACAGCCTTTCATGTCCCATAACATCAAGACAAGGTTAACTTTGCATCCAAATTCTACTTTTTACAAGTGTGCTGGCTATAATGATACCATAAATACAATAACCCCTTGATGCTTTTAGAGTCCTGTAATGGAAAAAGTCCTTCACAGCACTCATCTGGGGCGGTGAGGAGGAAAATCTCCTCACTGAGCCAAGTCCCCTCCCAAACGTACAGCTGCAGCTTCACATACCGACACTCCAGAATCTCACGGGCTCACACAGACTACATGGGCAATAAACCCTTTCCCTCTATTAGGAGGCTGTCTATTTGTACTTTAGAAAACTCAGTGTTCTTATCTTTCTTTCTTAAACACTCTGCCCTGATGAAGACAAGTGAAACCGGAGTGATCACGTAAATGCCTTGTGTGAGACTGGTCTGCCAAGGCGTACTCTGGCATTCTGCAGATCTATAGCTCTATAGATGTATTCCAGATCTAAACAGCCCACAGCTAAAGAGAAGGAGGATCTTGACCACTGTACTTAACTCCCATATTTTTAATAGGAACTATAGATATAAATCCCTTGGCACTGATGTTAAAAAAAAAAGGTTTTGATTTTATCTCAATTTATCAGGATAATATGTAGCTGTTCATATTATTACTGTACATTTGAAATCACTACTTTTTGTAAATTGTCAATTAAATTAACAGCAAATTCCAATTTAAATTGTTGATGTGATTCCTGCTGTCATATCACTCAGGTAGGTTTTTTTTAAAAATTGAAGATCATGCATCAGCATTGGCTTCTCATATCACTGTAACTACCAAGCTGATGCAGTCTGCAGGGTAGGATTATATAAAAGCTGACAGATTTATCCCATTACCATCTAGTACGTGAAGCAATGATTTTCTTTGAGAAAATAACATTTTAATGTTCCCGCTCAGCTGACTCACACTCTTCCTAGAACTGGTGAATTACAACCATTATTATCTATAGCACATGGAAGAACAATTTGTTCAGTCCGGCTCCACTTGCCTCTGATGTAGTTAAAGGACTCCTAAAGAAGCAGTGAAGACAAAGTTGAGGGAAAATCATTTCCAGAACGGGACAAGCATCATGGTTTGATTCCATGCTGCACGAAGCCTTCCATTTCTCAAGCTGAAGAACAGCTCTCAGCAGCTTTGGGATCAAAACACATGGCTGTCAGAGATGAAAGGCAATTTCTTCCACTGCTTTCTTCCCACCATCCTATCTTCCTGTACACTGGTCTTCAAATCCTGATATCTTTATTAAAAGCTGCACTGGAACGGGGAGAGCTGATCAGAACAACCATGTAGATACCATAGGTTGTGCCTGTGCTAGCATGTTTGTTTGGAGCAGTAAAGTGGTTTTGAAACTAATACCCTACCCCCATCTTCACATGTTCTGGTTCAGCTTACAAAGCAACTCTGGTGTCCACAAATAGATTTATTTCAAGGGACACTAAACCAGCATCTTTGCTCCTAAGGCAAGCAGAGACATAAGGGAGCCAGGCATTAACGAGCGGCCCTTCAGACACCTTCCAAATACGTATCTAAGAAGGATGTTCAAGGCCAAGATTTAAATCTAGCCTGAATTACAGCCTCTATTTACCCCTAAATATATGATAGATAGAAGGGCATCAGCATCAACTATTTTGATCTGCTCCTGTTACATCAAGTTACTTGTGTTACTTTCTAATGTAGATAAATAGACAGGAAAAATGCAAGCTTCAGAACTGCTAGGCCCAAGCATACCACGGGAGCAATAGGAAAGTAAAGAATACTATCTGATCATCCAGTGACACAGAAATGAAAAAAAGCAAAACAAAGCCTGGACTCTTTTCCAACTGTGGCAAGAAGACCAGACAGTATATTCCCAGAATTTTTGTAAAATCCAGACCAGAATGACTAGGATTAGCTGTAATGATTCTCTATCTGCACGATTCTAGTGAAGCATTCAAGTTCTTCCCGTGCTGATATGAAAAGCAGCCAGGCCTCCTATAAATAATTGGCCAATGTCTGCCTGCTGTATCCAGGGTGTGGATTTTTTTGTGTGCTAAAAGTGAGGAAATACTGAAATAAATTTCACAGGAAGGGTCTCCATTGCTGTAGGCTTTAAAGAGCAGATCTTAGGATAATTCAGGTTAAAAAGGATCTCAGGAGCTCATCTAGTCCAACCTCCTGCTCAAAGCCAGGTCAACTATAAGATCAGACCAGGTTGCTCAGGGCTTTGTCCAATCTGGTCTTGAAAACCTACAAGCATGGAGACTGCACCATCTCTCTGGGTAACCCGTTCCACTGCTTGACTCTCCTCAGGGGGGAAAAGTTTTTTCTTGAACCCAGAACCTCTTTTGTTTCAGCTTCTGCCCATTGCATTTTGTCTTCCCACCACGCACCACTGTGAAGAGTGTGGCTCCATCTTCTTGATAGCTTCCTCATAGGTATTGGAAAGCTACTATTAGGTGCCCCTGAAACCTCTCCCCCAGGCTGAACAAGCCCAGTTGCCTCAGCCTCTCCCCATAGGGCATGTGCTCTAACCCCCTGGCCACTGTAATCCACTGGACTCACAGCAGTTTATTGCTGTTTTTCTTGTGTTGGGGTCCCAAAACTGGACGCATTATTCTAGACTCAGATCATATAAACTATGCTAGCAGTAATCCTGCATTGGTGTGAGTAAACTACAGAATCCCCTGAGGTCTTTTTCCATCTTTTGACACCAAATAATGTAGAATATAATGTACACACTCTTATGAAAGTGCAGTTTGGAGATGTCTACCTCTATGTAGGACTCCATTCCCAAAGAGCAGTCTATGTTCAGCACCTGCAACGGGGCAACCGCATTGACACCCTCCCTCCATCAAAGCTTGCTTCCAGCACAGGATCAAAGAGGCAGTAGTCTTTGCATTGCAACTTGTGTCGTATAGCACAGCGTGGTGGGATGGTTTACTTCTGGAAGTATCTTCTGTGGCCTCCCTAGATTGGCACGTGCTTATCACATAGCAGACACATCTTAAATCTGTCTTTAGAAAAAGGGATAGTCATAATGAGTGAATAAATTAACAGAAATAAAATAGAAATAAGCAAAAGAAAAAAAGGGAGGAAATGTGCTTTGCTGCCAGAAATCAAATGACTCCTCATTATCTTCACTGAAGATGCAATAAGGTAGAAGCTGACCTAATGAAAAAAAGAATGCAGGTAAAATAGTGATGCAATAAAATAAGTAAAATAGGGTGTTAGGCTAAAAGAGAAATTATTAGATAGATTTACTGATGCATCAAGGCAATTTATTATGCCAAGGGAGAACAGAGGAAAGGAACTGAGAAGAACCATGCAGTACACCTTTCACTTTAATGAGTGTACAAAAGTGAGGGCAGGGCATGTACAAACCCTGAGTACTACAGTGGCAAAAAAATTGGGCTTAAAATCTGTAAAGGAAATATGCACAGTACATATATATGTGTATATATATATTTTTTTTCCATTGGATATTTTTCTGCAAAATTCTAAACTTACACCTTGCAAAAAGGATGATTAAGACATTAATAGCTGATGCCTCAGATCATGGTCAACTGATATTAGAAACTCATTCACTGTTTTTGTTTTATTATCTGCAAGCAAAAAAGATTTTTGAGCACAGTTGCACCTGTTTCACAATCTGTCAAAAACTCAGGGATGCACTGAAATAGGAGTAGACACAGATTCCCAATCCTCTTCCAGACTTCAACCCTCAAACACTTGCCATTTAGCAACTGAAACAGTAAGTCATCCCATTGAGTACTCTGCGCTCTGGTAAGTACTATACACAGCAGTACCTGCTTGCAGGAGTAAATTTTAAAATGATGGAGGATTAAAAAAGTCAGTGGCATTTTTTTTACACCTTCCAAATATCTTGCAATTAGGTCTAATACAGCAGCCATTTTCCTCCAGAAGAAACTTGTGTTTTATCAGTATATTACCAAAAACGTAATGAATTATTCTAACCCTATGTCCTTCCATACTCCCACATTGCCAGGTGGTTTTGAAGATTGCTAAATCTAATTCTTCCCATGTCATTTTTAGCATGGTCTATGTTGAAAACTACAACAGTATGAGATTTCAAAAATATGAAGAATGAAGTATTGTTAAGCTATTCACTGCCAGGGCCTTGAGGTACTACCAGGCCTTCCTGGCCCAGCCCAGCCTCCCCCCGGCCTTCCCCCCACCCCCAACCCCAGACCCCCATCTCAGCCCAGCCTGGGGGCCGTCAGCCACTGCCCCATGCCGACGCCGCAGCGGTGCCAGCTCCAGCCCTGCCCTGGCCTGGTCCGGCCCCTGTCCGGCCTCAGCCCCGCAGCGGTGCCGGACGCCCGCCAGGGCAGGGGCTGCCCCGGCTGCCCCCGGGGCCCTGCGGTGCCCACCCCCAGGGATGCCCCAGCCCACATGGGGTACTGACATTCATGAGCAAGTGAACAGAGAAACTTTTCAAACTTCAGAGATATCTAGAGCAGCACGTATCCACTTAAAATCAATGAATGGCTTAATTTTCTGAATTCTGAGTTCTGCAATTCCTGTAAGAGTCAACATTTAAGTACATAAATGCAGCTGCATTATTAAGTGTCAGATGATACGTCTCAAATCTCTGTCATTGAGAATATTTCAAATGTGAGATAAGGGCACAGTAACATGCGAAGGAACACTATTTATGACTATAAAGATACTTAATCTTTTATATATATTCTGCTAAACTGTACAGTTGTTTTTTGTTTATTTAAAGAAGTTTTCTGGCTCACTTTGCAGTGTAGGCAGCTATATAAGACAGACTGCTTCTACAATCCTGTAAAAGTACGCCACCAAAAATAAACGTGTTAATTATGTTCTGAAGGTTCTGCTACATCACAATGAAAGTATAAAGAAGAGAAAAATGAAGGCAGGCCCATAAGGCACAGACTTTCAGAACTGTGAGAGAAATCTGCTTCTAAAAGAGGAGTACACCTGAATCGAAAATATTTAAATCCATGATTTCAAGTTGCATAAAACTGGACATGTTTTAATATGGACTTTGAACGCCTCTCCTTTGTCACTATAAAGCTAGGGGTAGATTTATAAAAACTTCTAAATTAATATTAGCATCACCTCTATAATATGCTGAGTTTCTATGCTCTAAGCAAAAAAGATCTTCCATATTGCCCCTTTTTGAATCAGTAGTGACATCGGTAACATGCCATAAGAAACCTGCAGCTCTAAGTGAACAACCGATGGCAAAACCAGCATAAGCAACACGTATTAAAACAATTCATCCCATTTCCTCTTCTAAAAAAGCAAACTGCTCCTTTTCCCTGTTTTTGTTGATGAGTAAAATAGGAGCAGCAGAGCATACTCCACTAGCTGCAGAACAGCTAAGACTGAAGGGAAGAGAGAGAATTCAGACAAACTTGCTTCCAGCCACTTTGCTATTCCCCCTCCTGGCTTTTTTTTTTTTTTTTTTAATCTTTCTGCCTCCATTACTAAAATAGGTCAAATAGTCTGGGAAGATGGTAGGCTCCATAAGGCACTTGACTCAGCACCACAGTGGAACTTGGTGCCTCAGGTCAATACAGAATTCCTGTGGATCTGTGGATGCCGCTCTCCGAGCTAACCAACAGCGGGGGCACAGAGCATGCACAGAGAAAGCACCTGCCTTAGGTAGCAGAGGGGTCGCACACTACCACCTTGCCACTGTTTTAAGGGGACACATCTCTGCTGTCAGAAGAAGTGTTTCCCCTTCATAAATCACTCTTTGCTTCTGAAGAAATATGTAGATGGACAGGAATGCCAATCTGAATGCTTTTCTCTTTCTCTTTAGCTGAAATCTCTATCACAGATATCAATCATACAGCCTTAGAGCTTTATGCCAAGACAAGCAAGGGAAAATATGTTCCCACTCTAGAATCCCACTGAGTGATTCCCATGAGTCTGGCATGAGACTAGGCTTATTCATCTAAGAAACAGCAGAGCTGGGATCCCAGCTTACCTCCATTGAATAGAAAACTTTCCTCTGAAATAAAGATCATCTTCTACAGATGTACTTTAGTTCACAAAACTTCCACAGCCCAGTACCACAAAGACTTTGTCCTTCCCCTGTATAGCACCTTACATCTCATTGAACAGTTCAGCTGTGATGGAGTGAGACGAAATAGTGACCAGTTTCTCTACTGTTATTTTGTTAGGAAAAGATTAAAAACATACATATCACTTCTGTACAGTCAGCTGCAAAAGCTGTGCACTCCTTCATGTATACAAACATGCTATGAATCATCTGAAGCATACTTAAATAGCTTCCATCAGTTATAGCAAGCAGAAAGTGGAAGTTTCTTCTACTAATGGCAATCCTGACAGGCTGTTTTAATTCTCTCTTTTTGCAACAAACCTAGTAGCAGCAATACTCCACCCAGTGTGAGTCATGCAGCCTTCTTCTGCGCTCAGCCTCATGGTTGTGAGATCCTGCTAGCAGTGGGCCTGTTCAAGCACAACAGCTCTCTCAGCCATAATACATGGTCAGACTCCAAACAGCAGCTAATAAAGAACAAGGCTTTTAAAGTCAGAGACTACAATTAAAAAAATAAACAGTAATTCATCTGAATGAATAATATTATGTATGTACTACAGACTCAACATTTATATTATACATTGCAGTAAGTGCTTGGAGCACCCTATTTTGTAACTTACTCTTCACATGCTTCTTTTCCTATTACCGATAAAGTTTCTCCATTTTTTTGCTACCCCATGAGAGCAAAATATAAGGACCAAAATCAGAATTTTTTTTTGGAGCAACCAGTAGCATTGACAGCACTGAGAATAGAGATAATAGTTTTAGATACCCAGCACCTGAAAATTGAGACCAGACTTCTGCACAACCAGGACAAGCTGAGAAGCCATCCAGCTTGCTGCCGTGACATTCAGTGGGGTAACGTTCATGTTACTTCTGAGTTTCCTCAAAAGTCATGTCTGCCGACCTTTGGTCAAATCATTGTGCCTTGGTAAACAAGCACATTTTCTTGAGTCATGACAGAATTTCACAGCCTGCCCATTCCCAGACCTAGTCCCAGGATTTGATCCAAGCTCATCACTGTAATGGAAATATATCACCTCTGTCGTTCTCATTCTCAGAAAGGGCCTCTAAAGACATTCCCATGCAGTTGTTACCCCAAACTCCCTCCTCCGCCATATTTGTTAGTCTACTTGAAATCAGCCCTACCATCCTCACCTCCCAAACAACCCTACCCTAAATACGATATGAGAAGAACGTTGCTGTCTGTCATTATTTCTAGGTCAAGTCTCCCAGTCACTGAGGTCTAGAAAGGCACTGAGCTCTGAAACTAGACAAAGACCACAATTTTTAGCATATTTCTGGGTCTCCAAAGTATACATACATCACTACTATGTCCATTAACTTGTTTCTTGGTTCTCATTACAGTACTCCATACAACACTAACAACTTCCCTGAGACAACCGATGGTCCAATGTTTGACCAATCCAATGGCAAGCAAAAGAAAGTAAGAAAATTTGCTTTTCAACAGGCAGTGGCATGAAGTGAGCAGTTATTTAGGGTTGTAGAATTAAAAAAAAAATAACAGTGTTTGGAAATAGTAGACTGATGTAATCAGGAGGACTGAAGTTCTACAATGACAGTGTGAAGGTTGAAAAGAAGACTGGGTCATTGTCCTTCAGAAGTTTACTGTATTTTGTTTTCAACATTACCCTGCTAAAGCTTAATTTGGCAAATTAGCTGTGTATCATGAGCTTTAACATCATTATATCCATAAAACAATCCTCTGCAATCTTTCACTTTAGCTCATACCAATCACAAAAATATTTATCAGGTGTGTGGCAAAAAAATCACGTCAGCCAGAAATATCAGAAATTAATATTGCATTAATAGAACTTATTTCACCTCTCCATGCATTCCTTCACCTCTATGTGCACGAATATATTAAAAATGATTTAAAGTTACTCACACATACTTCATACAAATAAATTTCTTCCCACAGCTCAATGATTTATTATTCACAACTATTAACATCCCTCTCCACCTGCATCAGACATCTCTATCATCCATCCGTGTTCGTAACATGCAGTTAGAAAGTTTATGCTTAGAGCATTTCTAAGGTGAGCAACATGTCACAATAGGTTGGTTAATAAAAGTCACAGGCTCAGAAGCTGTAACTTTTCTGCTCAGTCGCACATAAGTCACAGTAAGTCCTACAACACTCTCTGCTTGCCCTGGATGGAGATTTCTCTAATGTTTTCAAAGCCATTTTCTCACATGCAGAAGGCAAACATTAATACTAATACTATCATCCCACTGAACTTTAAGAATGTCTTTCTAAATCTCCCAAATGCGGTGCTTTGGGGAAGGGTATGCCTTGAACTCGAGAGGAGGTACTTAGTACAGCTGTACTGATACTGCAAATATCAAACGAAACCCAGCAGGGCTAGAATGGCTATGTATAGTGCTGGAATTTACCCTAGTGACATCCCTCAAATTCAGTTACTACAGTTTCAAATTCTTCCAGTGCAGCAGTAGCCTTTCTTCTCTTTCACTTCTAATATTGTATTTGCTATGCTAACAGATTCATTGCAAACAACGTATCAATTAAAAACTGACTTTAATAACATCTGTTTGCCATGAAGGCTTGGATTCTTCTAAGAATACTTACATTTGGACTGCGGAGCCATACGTGCTGCAGCAAGTCTTCCACCTGCTGGACAAAAGGCAGCACTAAGCTTCCTTCACAGGAAACAGATGCGGTAAATATCTGTTATCTACACAATGGCCAAAAAACAAAAAAAAAGCCAACATCAAGGTTCCCTTGTTCTTGTCTAAGTGCACTAAGTAAATAAATAAAGGTGAAAATGCAGCCATCTGATTAAAAGGACATAAGGAGGTCAGGCATTTGTTACGGAGGAGGGCCTGCCCTGCTTTCCCAATATTCCCTTTAATCAACATATTCCAGTAAGTTCTCTTTATTTGTGCTTTTACAAACGACTTGCAGTATTCAAAACTGTAATATTAAGGGCCAGCTGCCTTTTTTTGCTGCTCTGGATTGATAACTGCCCTAACAAGGCAAATAGAGATATTTCCCTCTTTGCCCTCCTTTTTTTGGCACAAGTGGATGGGTAAGGCAGAATATCATGTATGCTGTGATCCTAAACCAGCTGAGCAACCAGCAGATCCCCATGCCCTCAAGCAGCTCCAGGCTGGAGGCCAGGCCAAGCATTGCAGCTTTTACTCCCCAAGCCCGCCCAGAGAGAAGACCATCCCGCCATCGTTCCCAAGATGAACCGTTTGGCTGTAACTGGGGACAGGGGGACACTGCCGGCATCTGCGTGTGCATCTGCATCTCAGCAAGACACGGAGAAGCTTTCAGCAGTGAACTGCCCTGTACAAAGCTACAGGGTGTTATCGGCTGGTTCAAAGAAACAGGAATATGCTCTTTGCTAAAGTTCGCTTAGTTCTTTCTACGCTCAAGTAATGTTTTTATTAAGTGGCTTCCTTTGAGAGTGCCGGCAGCCTTCTTTGCTGAGGTGTTGCCTAAGCCTTTGGCAAATCAAGGATGCAAATGAAGAGGCTACAGCTCTTCTGCAGTGTCACCCACTCTCCTTGAAAACCTACACATCCTCAAGCAGGAGGAAGGTTGTGAAATGCAATTACTCCTAGAGTTGGGAAAAGACGGGTTACAAAATGTGAGAGTGTTCAGAAATCTTAAATGTGATTAGGAGGCATCACCGATGGCAGCTGAGCTATAATATAGGCTTTGTTGTTCCTAAATCTTAAAAACAAAAGTTTGAGAATTTTTGGTATAGAAAAGTTGTAGCATTGCCTTTAGCAAAGCAAATATAAATAGGACTTGGTGTTACAATATTTATGTTCAGAAATTAGAGGCCAAACAAAAGGTATAGATGAAGCTGGTGAGAGACCTCAAGTTTTATGTTGCCAAAGGCACCATAAAACAATCATCCACCTGTACATAAATATACATATACACACACGCACTTGCATATAGAGGTTCACATATGTATCTGTTACTTTGAAGGATCAGTTTTACAAAGCTAAGTATAGTTCAGTGAAATTAGTTGGAAGAAACTATTTAAACAAAAGATACGAGTGAGGAAGTGAGCCAGTTGCTCAAAAAGCCACAGTCTGAGAGAAATATCCTTTAAAAAGTTTTTAAAAATACTTAGAAGGAAACTAATGACAGCCATACAAACCAGCAATAAAAAAAATGTAGAATATTGATGAGAAAGGCAAGAGTGATTTTTAAGTAACCTAAGAATAAAAGCAATGTAATGGTGTTACTATAAATCATCAATTATAATGCAGACACAACAGAAATGGTCAATGAATATTTCGTTGAACTGTTTCGTACACGGAAAATCATACGTAAGGTTGCTGATATTCTGTTTTATTTCAGTAGCAACTAAGGAGGCTGCTAAAAAGAGCTTACTAAAGTTAGATATTTGTTGATCAAGTGGTTGGGACCAGTGGTTTGAGAACAAGCGCAGAGGAACTCTGGTGAATCCTGAACATTTTTCACAAGGTCAGCGAATCCTGTGGAAAATTTCAGGACACTAAAAGAAAGCCAGTCTGTGCCACTACTAAAAAGTATAAATGGGGCAATTTCAATATTATAGAGCCTGCCAACCTAATAGAAATCATGGATAAAATAAGACAGTGCCTACAGCAGGACTCAATCAATAAAATGTTAATAGTAGTCTTATGCTAATTTCTGTGTGTTCACATACAATACATCAGTGCAACTAGCTCGATAAATTATTGGATGGTATTACAAGTCTGGCTAATAATAACAAACAGTGTCAATACAACATGGCACATTTACATCAATAAATGAAGGCACTTGCATACCCACTTCATCCATACTGCATGCTGGCCAGCCAAAGGTCAGCTTGGCTGTGTAATTCCAGCCCAAAGGCTGTGGCACGTGTTAATAAGCCCCCCACGTGCAGGATGCCACTCAGCGCTGGACTAGCACAGTCTCATAGTAGCTGGACATAAGCTGACAAGAATTCATGTGTTTTTAATGGGATTCCATAGGATCAGTTCTTATCTCCTCCTGCTTAACACTTCTGGAAGAAAACAAGGTGATTACAGATGATGTGAAGGCTAGGGAAAAGGCAAACAACAGAGAGGGTAGAGTTCACTGATACAGAGCAATCCAGATCACATGGTAGCGTGGACACAAGTGATCACAATGTATTTTAAGATAAGCAAATGTGAAGTCCTGCATAGGAACAAAGGCAACGACCTCTGCTCTGGTAACCAGAACCGCGGAGAAGGGGAATCAGCCCCACATGGCTTTTTAGGGAAGCCTGTGGCCAGAAGGGCTAACACAGCTCCAGGCTGTTTGGAAAGAGCAATATGAAGCAGGAGCAGAAGATGGGAGCGCAGAAATTCCATTACCTCCATGTTTGGCAGTGCTGCACTTCCTTTTAGGAAAGCATAACGAGTTTTCAAGTTAATATGCTGGGAGAACACTGATAAACTACAGGGACTTCAAAGATGAATACAGGAATGATTAAGGCATTTGATGGTGCAGGACTCCAAAGGCTCAATCTTTTTAGCTTAACAGAGAAAAGCTGGAGCAATGATTTGATCATATTCTTCAAGGACCTGGATGGAGAACACGGGCAGCATAGCATTTTTCAGTCTAGCAACAAAGATACAACAAGACCCAATAGCTGGAAGTCAAAGCCAGAAATTCAGAAAAGATATCATATAAGTGTTAATAATGAAAGTACTTACCTAACAGTTAAAATCATTTTTTTCCAAAACCAAATAGTAAATATCTAAGACTGTAAGGTTATTCAGAACATTAAACTAATATAAATGAAAAAGGTCCATTTATTTAATAACAGCAGCCTGTCCTTCTATTACATATTTTTCAGTTATGTATTAGTATAATTTTCCTAACAGAATACAGTTTTAAAATTTCTGAAGATTAGATTAACAGTGTCAGATTGTATTATATCTATCATCAGTTACATAAAAAATGTCCTCTTTTATTAAAATAGACAAATAGAGTAACAATATTTGTAAAAATAAATGGATTCAAGATGCAAAAGCCTGGGTAAGATCTCTGTCAAGGTACAGCTCAGTTTTTGACCAAAAAGTGCTCACAGTTAGACAGTTGGGTTTTTTTGGTTTTTTTTTTTGCTTAGATTTCCAAAACAAACCATCCTCAACCAGAGACAGGATCTGAAAAATAATACCTCTGAAAGATACAGTTTGACAAAGTAAGAGGGAAAAGTCCTTAAAATAAAATTTAGAAGAAAGCTTGGAGAAAGATTTTGCTGTAAGTTTCATAAAAAAAAACATATTGGGAAGATAACGAGTAGCACGAGTAGGCAAAAATCCTGATTTACACACCTCAGGTAGCTAAAACTCTCAGTATTTCATCTGCAGAATGAAAACCAGACATCTAAAATATTTTATATCTGTTCCTTTATAAACACGTGTGCTTTGAATGCACTACAATACTGTTTTACTGACAGTGATTCGTATCACTTTGTAAACTCTTCATTACAGACAAAACAAAAAGGTTAAAATTAAAATATTATTCCTGTCCTCAAAGATCAATTGTTTTTCCTTTTTTTAAACTTCCTGTTTTGCTATATAGGAACTCTTCTTTATCACACTCGATTCATGGAACATGCTATTATTGTTTTGCTTTGCTTTACTCCCCATCAGCAAAAAAAACTACTGCACCTGAACAAGGCACTAAACCCCCTTTCCATGCCTGTTTTCTCACAGAATAAACTGACATCGGTAGATTGTTTGCTTTTAACCCTGATACCCCCCCAATCTATTTTTGAAACAAATTTTATTTTAGGATGTCCTGACTCCGATACTAAATTGGAAACCCTGGTGTGAATTTTATAGAACACTATTTCCTTTTATAGAGGATGTTCACAGCTAATCTGTCATCTACAGGGCAGACAGAGGCCAGAGGGCTAGGAAACCAAGACAGGTGGTCTAACAGAAGCCTGAAACCTAAACTTTTTTGGTTTATTGCAAAATTAAATTGCATAAGTCTCAATAGGTAATAAAAACTTACCTTCTTTTGACAAATTTACAATTGCTTCAGTTTATTTAATTTCTGCTGAATGAGTACAGGATATGACTTTTTCACTTTTTTTTAGAAAAAGAAAAAACCTTTTGTGCCTCTGCATATTAAAAGGAGATACACAAATCCAAATATTAGAATTAAAACAAAACCTCTTAACATCTATAGTCATAAATCACAGCTGTTGCAATAATCTTTGATACTATAATCTGACACCTCATAGGTCTGAGTGAGAAACATAGAACAGTTCAGGAATGAAAGATTCCAAGTCCTGCTAGGACTTGAGCCACCAAGTACAGCTGCACTCGCATCCAGATAAGCGGGACTGCCTCTGCAGTGAAAAGCAGTTTCCTTCTGAAACTCTATTTTCTTACTGCACCTTGTTTTATTAACACTATAAAAAACAGCCCCGTAACAGGATAGCCAAACACTGAGCAGAAAAACTTTCTTGCAGAACTAACAGCTCTTCCCCCAGAAGACGACAGGCAGCAAGTTCCCCTGCTCTTCACCACAGCCCTCCTCCCAAGAAGTTACATAGAGAAATGAACAGGTTTGTCTGGACTTGCCTCCCAACCCTGCAAACACCCACTCATGCTTACATGGTTTTAATGTGTTTTAAAAATGTGTAAAACAGCACCACTTGGTGACTCCCCCTCATTCTATTAAGTTATTATTAATAATGAAATTGAATGTAATTATTAAATTATTATTCTATTAAATTTCACTCTTTTTAATCATTAACAATTTGTCAATTATTAGTTCTGTACCTTGCCACCTGACTCAATGTAAGTGCAGTGCTTAGCAGTGTTGTCACCAGTGCAGCTGTAAATGGAAGATCCTTGACTCCTCCCTTTCCACAGCTGGGGGAAACCCAGGAGATGCAGGGATGGTAACTACATCTCCAGGACATACAGGGTATGTAGTAGCTCGCTCTTTACCCACTGGTGAGACAGAGAGCTGCTGAGACCAAAGGGTAGTTCACCCATTCTGCAAAAGACGGTGTGGCAATATGTGACCTAATTGTAGGAGCTAACATGAGTCTACAAGAGGAGCAGAGAGTATGGAGCACCTATACTGTGCCTAACAGTCTGCACTAATTCATCTAGGCAGCAATTAGGAAGGATGTTTCTTCTGTGCCACACAATGTGTAATACAGGTATGTCCCAAACTGTACAGTGGGAGCCTTCTCTTGTTCCTAACTTTTACTAGAGGATGCAAAGCAGCAGCTTGTACTAGGCTGGAGTTAGAGGCTTGTGTAAATGCTCTATCCTAGCCGCCCGCGGGCAGTGCAGCTAGCCAGCTCTACCCATCCACAGCCACTGCGCTGCCCAAGTGGCAGGTCAATAAGGTGTGTGCGGTTTCCCAAAAAGCCACCAAAACAATGTGATACACCAAGATAGACTCTAACAGCACGTTTGCTCCTTCTCTTTCATGTCAGCTTTCCATTATATTGAAGGTCTTTATTTGGGCTCCAAACCTGACTTTAAAGGCATCAGTCTGCAAGTCTTCACAGCAAAATTCCCCCTGAAGGCAAATCTGAAGCAGTCCAGTAAGGTAAAGCACTTCAGTCTGTGCCTTACAGGCTTAGACAGCAGCCTTTGCCTGACCTAAACACTGTGCTGAACTCAAACCTAAAGGAAGAAATACTGCTAAAGATGTTACCCATAGCAATTAATTTATTGAAAAGTTTCCCATTTTTAACACAGTAATACTGTTTACTATCATCACCCTGTTAAAGGCAGGCACCAGTCTTCTAAGGAGTAAAACGTGGGGGAGGAGGAGACTTGCAAAGCACGGAGAGCAAATATTTACGTCTGTGTTTCTGTGTATGTCTGCAAATGGGATGGAAGTATCTATGTCAATAAAAATAACTGCCCTTACACAAAATGAAAGTTTATCTCCATTACGGTGTTTCCATTTAATACCTGCAGTATATAAACTATTTTACTAAAAATAACATACACTGAAGATGAGGCACAGAAGAAAGAGTTGGTAAGTACATTTTGAGAAACTTCCTGGCTTTCCATTCCTGGCAATATCTTTATCTTCTCACATATGTGTGAAAGAAACACAGCTAGACTGACTTCACCTTTTTTGTGATTTATAGCCCATGGCTCCCAAATCTGCCATATAGTTGCATGCACAGAGAAAATATATCAAGAATGAATCAGAAAAAAAACATGTTTTCCCTACTGCGTTTTTCTACACTACCCCAGTGGTAAGCAGTTTCTCACAGGAATATATTTTGTTCTTAGAAGGACTGTTTCATTTAACTCTACATTTTGGGCTTCTGCCAATAACAACAAATGAGACATTTTGTATATGTAAGAAATGCTGCAGCACTCTGAAAAATGCATCTTCTCAGTCACTAGCTTTCCAATACTGAGGTAATTTCTGCTTTTAACTTTGGAGGATTTTGAATATAAGAACAGGAGGATGTCTGGCAGCGGTGGAAGATAAAGCCGAGAGCCGTGATACTCGATCCATAAGTACTGGACTAATAGGCTTTTCTACTGTCTCTCTTCTCCCAGCGGCCCTACTCTCATATTCTGCACAGACTTCCTCTCTTTTTTTTTAAAGTAAAGGTATCTGTTCCACCGAGTCAAAGGCCCTGCAGTGATTGGAGATTTGCTATTTGATGTACTGGCGTTGCCCTATTTTATATGTTATATGTTATATATGTTATCTTGAAACATGTTTTTAAACCAGGTAAGTATAATTTGTCAGCAGTTATATCCTGATTTTGGTTTAGCATAGCCTTTGCTAATTAGAATAGTCCCCTAGTACAGTCTTGCCAGGCAGTTTAGCTCTGGAGCCTGTGAGCCCCTAAGCTCACATCAGCTCCATGAGTTCCTTAATTTACACTTGCTGAGAGAGAATCAGCAGACTCAGGTTTGGTTAAATGAAGATTTCTGTTTGGATTACAGACTGAAGCTGCCTACACATGGGGATGCACATCAGGACAAACAGCCACCATAGGTGGCCACTGTCCTCAGTGGAAGACGTTAAAGAATGTTGGTCGCACAGATAAAAGAAAATAAATCAATATATACTACAAGGCAAGCATTTGCATTTGCTGTATTTCAAATAATACAAAATGAATTTTATTAAATTCAGAGTTGTTCTACCACAAGCATTATGAGGCTTTTTAAATATAAGGTACTGTAACGAAGCGCGTGTGTCAATGTGAGAGCAGTCGTACAAAGGCCAAAGCTTTCAAAACAGACCAGCACTTGTTAGCCTGATTGAATTAATTTAATGCCTTACTTTCATAAGACCAAGTGTTCATTTTTGAAAAACATTAATCAGACACACACATTTCCACATATATATGGCATAAATGCAACCACAAGTATTTTAAAATTTATAGAACCTTTATTTTCAGTTTTCTTATTAGTAAGCTTTAACTTGAAACTTAGTTTTCAGTGAATCTTCCTAGTAAAATAATCAAGCATGTAATACCTGCATTATGGAAAATTAGAAAAGCCTTATTTCCAGAAAATACCTTAACACTGTTTAAAAAAATAAAAGCTTCAAGGAAAAAACAAAAACAAAACCAGGAAATAGTTTGGTTTGGTTTGTTTTAAATAAAAGGAGACAATTATAAAGTCAGGTTTCCAGTCAAAGAAATCTGCATTTCCTAAAACTTTTCATGATCTCATCACATTTTTGGGAACACATCTATGATGAAAACCACTAAATTAATCCAACCTAAAATATTTGAATTGCTCTTAAGAAAGTGTATTCATGCGGCAAACACTGTCTCCAGACCTACATATTCCATTACAACTGCCTGTGTCAGATAATAGATTATTTTGTAGGTTTTTCTAGGATGAATCAACTACCGTGTTTGATTTAGAGATTTGCTCACTACCGCAATGTACTTAAGTAAAGGTGGCAACTAGGAACATAACATGATAACCTGACAACGTGAAAGGTTAAAATCAACAAAAATAGAGCTTTTAGTTGGGAAAAGAATCAGTAAATCTTGAGACAAGTCAGTAATGTTTTCTTTTATTTTCTCACCAATTAAGTAGGATCCTCTTTCCTAGTCTGAGGTGCATATAGGTTATCAGGTGTGTGTGTACCTTCAGGATTAGCTGTGTTCATGGCAATACAATTACCTTGATGACCTGCGAAGAGTCTGCACAGTCCAAGTCCAGGTTTTCCATGCTGCTTCCTCATATCTCAAAATACTACACAACTAAAATTCTTTAAGCTTGTAGATGAGCCTGTGGTTTCAGAGCTGTGTTTCTGAAGACAAGAATGCTTCATTTCAAATAAGCATACGCTATCTGAAAAAAACAGTAAATACTCATATACTCTGCTGTAGAGTGTAAAGCATTGTAAATGTCTGCCAGAATAGACAGGCCAAATACGCCATTTGATTTCCATTCAGTGCTGCCAGCGTACTCACCTACAGCAATAACTATGATTCACACAGTATTAAATAAGGCCAAGGTCTGTGGCTCTGACATACACTACATTGACTGACTTACAATAAATGACTCAGTTTCTCAATCTATTCACTAAACATGACCACTGAAAGATTTCCAGACATGTGGGGTACATCAGTGAAAAAAAGCGTCCACTATAGGCAGGCATTATCAGCAGTAGAAAACAGTTCTAGCACCTCCATATTTTTCCCTTTAACTCACTAATTTATTTTTTCTGTAAAGAATGTAAAGAACTGTTACTGCAGTGGTCCTGTAGGCGCAGAGGACATGCCTGCTTCTGTGCTATAGCTTGCACCTTACTAATGAGTGACTTATTAGTAAGTCTATGAAGACTTTTTAGTATTAGCTTATGGCTGTACAAGAGACTGATAGCTAACAGAGGTAACAAGTAATTCATTTGATAGGGATTAAACCATGGAAAATAATTACCCAATACATTGTCCAGGCAGGCTGCAGAGATGATTATTTTTTTTCTTTTTATACATATACATGCGCATTCCCTTCCACTGTAATGCATACAGAAACCTGCACTCTTCTGATCTTTAGTTTTGCTCCCTAAACAGTTCCAAGTTATCATGACTGCTCCTGACTAGTTGTGAATTGAGTATTATTCTTCCTTCACCTCAACCTCTGACTTTGGTTCACAGGCTTATTCCAGCCATCTGTTATAGCTGGTCTCTTAATTGCAATCTTTTTGAGGGAGGGACTGTTATATTGTGTTTGATTATACGGTACTTCATGTGGGGCTGTCATTGGGCTGTCCTCTGCTACAATGCAGATGTTAATCTTGAGACAATTAGTCACCTTCTATGAGGGAAATATAGAAGCCAAGCCAATTTTGTTCAGACAATTTCCCACTGGCTGTACAGGGTCATACGAATAAATTAGTCTAAAGTCAGAGTCTGCTCTTTGTTTTAGACAAATTGTCACTTTAAATGTGTAGAAACAGCCGTGCAGTAGCTGACCCTAGCTTTCTGACCTCACATTACAGAGATGGGTGAGTTCAGTTCCTCTAAGGACAAGGTTTGGCCTTGAATGTGTGAGTCTTTAACACATTAATGAAAATATTAATATAAAATATTAATATAAAATAAAAATATTAATACAAAATTGAGTCATATGGAGTGTATGTTGCAGGAAGAGATGATGATGATCCAGCGGCATGTGGTTCTCCATGAGAACATGTGCACTATTTAACAAACTAATTTCCATAAAATTACACATCATCCCATGAACTGCGCAATACATTCTCAAACATCATCAAGGATGGTTACCCACCCCTGTGCAGCTGCTCTTGGGATAGAGAAGAGTGTGTGAGGTTACTGAAGTAGATGGATGGATGAAATGCGGAAGATGTCTGAGAGGGCTGAGTCCTGGGATTAATACAGCAGGAGGGTGCAAAAAGGAGGCAGAGTTGTATGCTGTGCTGCTGGATGAGGGCGAGTGTCTGGGAGGCACTGAAGGGGAAGTGTCCCTGGGGGGCATTTAGAGGCAGGAGCTAGTTCCATTCTGGTTTTGTGTGGTCTCTTGCTAGATGGTTCCTCGCTACTAGGATCCAGCAGAGGAAACGAGTGTAGCAGAAACAGAGCAGCTCAACCTATCATGCTCTGATGTTAACACATTGCAAGAACCTCATGCTGCTCTGTTGGCAAAGAAATCTGTCAATGTGCAATATGACAATCTCTGAAATACTATCTGCTCATACTCATCGTGTTTTGTATTGTGAAAGCAATTGCTTACATGTGAGTAGAATTCCATTAGCATTGCAAAACACTACTAAATTGCTTTTTTATTTTTATGATACTTTATATATGTTGGGGGAGGAAATAAATGGAGACAAATCATTTTGCCTTGTGGCCAAGGAGAACAATTGATCGCCATCCTTTCTGTAACATTTTACATCTTGAAACTGGCATCATGACTCAATTTCCTCTTTTCTAAAGAAACAAATTTAACTCCTTCAATATTTACTCACAGATCATGTTTCCAGCCTTCTGGACACCCACTAGTTTGTCTATACTTTTTGTCAAGTGCAGTGGGTAAACACAGACACAGCACTGAGGTCTCACAGCTGCTTTGTACAGTCAGACAATTAACTCTTGAGTCTCACATATTTTCTTACTCTCGTGTGTCAAAATGACCTTTGCTTTTTCACAGCAACTTTGTTGACCCAGATTACTCACAACGTGAAGGAAAAGCAAAGAGATTAAGCTATTGTATTTTACTTTACACTGCAGTGGACTAGTAACGTACTGGCAGCCAGTTATCATGTCTCACCTGAGGTGTAGTAGCTCCCCACTAAAGAACAGCAACTGGTCAGACTGTCCTGACTTAAACATTTCTGATCCATAGTATTCTGTTAAATAACTGACCTAGTTCATACCACAATGCAGCTTTAAGATTCTCCCTCTCCTCTTTTTCAACAGTATTCATAGAGTCATAAGTTATTCATTTCTTTGTATTTGTGCATTTATTAAACTGTATTTGTGCTTTTCTTAATTAAATTTCATCTTGTTCATCTCGGGCTATTTCTCCAACTTACCAGGATCATTTTTACTTTTAATTTTGTTCTGTATAATGTTTGCAGCCCTTTCCAGTTTGATAAAATCCAGAAATGTTGTAAGTGTAATCCATATTCCATCATTTAACTCATTATTAAAATACAAAATAAAAGAACAGCCTATATAAGGATTCCATCTAAAATATATCTGCAATTTATAAGCAAAGGGACTGATAACTATTCCTGGACTGTAATTTAATCTGGACCATATTTTCTTAATTTAAGAGAAATTAACATATAAGAATACCAAAAGTTCTCCTACCACCAAGAGATATGTACTGCTTCTCCCTAGAACACTCAACCATTTACTCTGGTAAAGCAGAAAATCAGGTTGATTTGACAAAATTTGTTGTTTAGAAATCTATATGTTTTCTTTTAAATTTTATCCCCTCACTATTTGTAATGTGCTGTTAATTTTTTGTTTTAATATCTTTCTGGTTATGAACATTAGGCCAAACGATTTGCAGGTCTCCAAATCATCCTCTCAGGCTTTTCTTAGTAAAGATACTATGTTTGTGCTTTTCCAGTCCTTTGGGATTCCCATCTTCCTTGGGATTGTGAACTAAAATTTAGTGATTACTTTCACTAAGTTACCTCTAATTTTTCAGATTTTCTGGTAGTTCCAAAATTATGATTTTTAGAAAATTGCAGATCACATAACCAACATTTTTGAAAATCTAACTACACCTGCAAATATTAAACTAGTGATCTAAAGACCTAATACAGACAAAAAGCTACTTTCCTACTTGAATCATTTCCCCCCCAGTTGTTGACTATCGTTATTTTTCATATTAGCTGTCCTCCTGTTAACCTTCCCCAGTGCTTTGTGTTTAAGAACCTATAAATACAGCTCACTGTTTCAGAGAATGGTCCCCTTGCTTTTGCTGCAAGAGGAGGGAAAGTTTGACAAACGACCTTTCCAAGCTGTGGCAATCCTAGTTAAATCTGACACTGTTTGCCTTCCTGCTATCAAGGATAACAGAAGCAAATTTTGGAAATCAGTTAGTTTCACTTACTTTAGAGTGAATCATGAGAACACATACAGTTTATGGATAGTGGAAAAGAAAATGAGAATTCCTGGATATTACTGAAGGTCTAATTTAGGAAATAAGAAGAGTCAAGCTAATATGGTATGTTTACATGAGACATCATAATGCTGTTATTGTTAATCATCACTTGGCAAAAAGAAAAGCTTGGAGTATTTCCAGACAATCTACAAACTGGAGTAATTTCACATAATGGCCTTGAGACAGCTGAAGAAGTAGCAGCAGCAATGTGCTTTTATTCAGCCTAAATGCTGAGATTCACTCCCAGGTGTAACTCAGCACTTCAAGGCTGTGATGAATTCAGTTCCAAAAGTAGCTATTTATACTCCATGAGCAATACCAGAACATGAAGTACTAACCTAGCTATATTGCATCTTGGTCTTAGCACATCCCCAGCAGGACTTTTTATATTCCAAGGAAGAGAACAACCCCACTGAGCTGTGTATTCAGGTCTGGGATCTATATATTCTAGATATGCCCCGTTACTCCATTGGGACAGCTTTCTACCCTTTCTTAGGGGTACAAGAAGCTGGAGTGAAGTGAATATTACTCAGGAACTAGGCAAAAAGACCAATGACTATAATGATATGTGTATTATGGGGCATATAAAATCATATTTAAAAAACTTGTGTGGACTAATTTGTTCTTTTAAAAGCATTAGTTTTGGCCCATTCTTAGTTCAGCGTTTGAGGCTCAGGAGATAATGGTGCGGGCAGCAGTAAGACCACAGGCAGGCAAAATTTCAGCGGGGATATTGTAATTTTAACTGAAATTAACTGGAACATTTATTTAATGTCACCAACTTTGCTGATTGGGACTGCACAAACCTGTAGCAATTCTCCGTCCCAAGAACAACCTCAACCAAGACCCTGCTGCTGCTTCAGAAGGATGCAGGCCATCAGTAGGTCCTATGCCGTTATCTGCCAGCTCTGTGTTATTGTCTTGAATACCCTAGTACATCTCAAACAGCATCAGCCCCTTAATATCAGGTAACCATAGTATTATTTGGAAGGTATTGGAGTCATGAAATGTGCTGATAAAGAATACATTGAAGACCTTGAAAGAATACTTCTCAGGCTGCGTATGAGAACGTAGCACAAGAGCAATTACTAATTGTACAAAAAGTTAGGGCTATGCTAGGGCCATATCACTGAGGTAAATTAGAAGACAAAGTTAAAAGTAATCTTAATGCCTCCTAGTTAAAATATGTTTAAAAATCCTGTTCCTGATAGTATCTGAAAGGATTAGTACATACCACTATACATCCTTGCCTATTAAGTCAGTTTGTTGTGCTTCTCTATACAGGACAGGAATGTAATGTTGCATGTGACAGAAGATTAGATGGGAAGGTCTGTTGGCTTTTATTTTAGATCTCTAACCTCAGTAGAACACAAAAATATTAAATTGACGGAGAAGGATCTGGTAAGTTTAAAATGTTTCTCTAATAACTTCATGCAAATGCTTTTTTTGTGTGGTTACAGATCATCAACATCATGTCCCAGACTCTAACCCAAAAAAGGAGCGCCAGTAATGGCAGCACCACTGTTACAGAGATGAGCAATATTCTTGCTATGACAGTCAAAAATGCTAGCAAAATGAAACGATTGCTTGACACTGGCAACATTTTCAGAAGATAGTGGGCGGCTAGGGTAGCAATGCAAGAAACAGCAGTGATGGAGTCAGCAGTCTTTCCCCAAGGAAGCGGAGACTGATGTGGCTGCTTAGTCTGCAGGCTGCTCATAAGGTGAGGTGGGAAACCCTGTAGGTTTCACTGCAGAAGGAACCGAGGGCATCTCCAATATTTCATTTAAGGGAAAAATCTAATCTTAAACATATGGCCGGTCACACTTGCCATCAGCAGATCATAAACAAAGGGGACAAAAAGCAGCCAATACATTTCTTGGTACCTAAAATAAATTCTTAGCGGTAGTGTTACAGTGTCATGTAAAGTGAAAAGCTATGGTATTACGTAAATCCAAACTAAAGCACAGCAAGTGAATGGACTTCTGGATTAGGAAGGGCTGCTAGGTGTTTAACAAGCTGCCCTTCTAATGTTTAGGATCTGCGTAGTTATTTCTGCAATATTCAGGTCATGCACACACAGCAAATTATATGAAGGCCATTTGGGAACAGTAAAATGGAAGTGCTCGCCCAAGGATATATACTGTAGCCAGGGATTGTTATACAAATAGAGGAAATAGCACAATGATGTCAAGGTTGTCAGCCAACAGAACAAGCCTGGACATGCTGTGTTGTGTTACTGCAGTAGTCAGCTTTGCTACAGCACGAAGCCCATATTGACTGAACTATTAACAGGGAATAGATTTTGGTAGCAATAGGTAATTGCTCTGAATCACCTGAGGTATATTGAATCAATGCAAATAGCTCATCCTGACTGGCGGAAGCATTAAGGTTGTTAGGAATGCAAGAATATTCATGTCCAATTTACCCCTAAAGTGTTTTAGTTGCCTGTCACAAGAAATAATATTCAATGTGTCACATCAGATCTCTCAAATTCTACTAAAGAGAATTATCTATAAATAGAGGCAAGTGATTTGCTCTCTGCTCTTGAACATTACATACAAAACATTGCTCATTTTTGATGAATTATAGAAATGAAGATTATGCTACTATAAATTAGTTATCAAACATTATTTATACTTTCTGAGCCATCTAGTGGTCATGTTCCATGGCAAGACTTCCCCTGAACACAGCACAGCAGTTTGGATAAAGATAACTACATTTTCTGTGTGATGCATGATCAGAAACAGGAGTTATTCAGGCTCTATTTCACATATTTGACTTTTTCTTATCATGTTTGTTCTGAAAAAAATATGATGGATGCATTATGAATTCTGCTCTACGTTTTCAAGAGAAGCAAACTTTGAAGTCAAATTTGTAAAAGTAATTATCACTCTAGGAAAAGTTACAAAGTGCTGCAGTTCTGCTGTATTGGCATTATAACCAGAAGGAAGCACAGCATAGACCCAGACCCTCAGTAGTACTCAGCCTCTTCTCTCCCTGTTTGGTCAAGAGAGGCATGCTTTCAGCATGAAAGCCACCACTCAGATGCCACCTGAAGTTTTCGGCTGTCTACTACACGCCTACCACTAGCCACAAACGAAGCTCTCAGTGCTAACATAAACCCATAGCAGAGAAGCCTCTCTAACTGTGGTTCCACAAGCACTGTTCTCAGAGCAATGCTGGATTAAAAACAAAATAAATAATTTAACTCAGATCACTGCTGGTTTTGTCATCATGAAAAGTGTTCATGGAACTACAACCTCAGATTTGTCACTCAAGTCAAAGCCCTGACACAGGACTTTCAAACTGAGTGTTTCATTCTCTCCCTTACAAGTGAAGCCTAATTTGGTAGTGGTGCTCTGAGCTTCATGCAGTTGACGCCTAAGTTTTTGTTATTTATATCTTTTTGTATACATCTTGCCAGGGCTCTCAAATTTCTAAAGAAAGTGTTTCACTGAGCGGCAGGTTGTCTGTAAAACTGTCTGGCCTGGAAATCAGAATAAACTGGATGAATAATCTGGAGGAAATGTAAGTTTTGAAAGACAAAGCCTATTTTTCTATGAAAACATGCTGTAAGTGACTACGGAAAAGAGTACATAGAACAGAGTATAAATGACTACATAAGCTTACTTACATTATTATACCAGCCTTCTCAGGACAACTAGCTCATCTGGACTGAGGTAGCTATCTCCCACTAACACCACAGAGTGTAGGTGATGCTACAAAGGTGATGCTACAAAAATACATCGTGGCAAGTTAGGAAAGAATGCTTTTTGTGCCGCGATCGGAAATTAAATTCCCAAAGAACTCATCTCATGAGATTGAAACTCACTCATCCCTCTGAGAATCCTTGCAGGACACTAAGCAAATGCTGAAGAGTAGAAGATCTCTTGTAGACACTTTAATTTATGGCTATAGAATAACAGCCTTATTATTTTCCCTTCTCCTGAGGAGATTTTCAGACTGTATGTGAGTTTGTATAAAATAGCAGCTTATTCCCCCAGGCACTGCTCTGACCTATTTGGGAAGAACAGAACAGAACTTCTCTTTTTTGCCTCATCTTTGCATGTGGATTTCTCATTCTGCTTTTCAAGAATATTTGTAGTAAAACAACATAGGAAATTTCAGCTGAGTGTAGAAGCGATAGTGCTTGTATCTTGACAATTTCTAGCTTGTTTTCCATGCATTAAGTAGCTCTCTACAGCTTTGACTGGATGGCTTTATTGTATTCCGCTCATCAAGAATGGCTGTTTGTACAGAACAGCTGCTGTTTTCCAAATTAATGGTGAATTAAGTCCATTCTCTTTAAAGCATGCTCAGGACATTGTGAATCAAAGTTCATAAGTCAGTTTTTGTAGTGTTACACTTTCAGACACAGTGAACTGCATACCCAATTCAGAGGTATCAAAATTGATATGCTGCAATCATCTGAGGCCACATCTGCTTTGCCTTGCTCATGGAAACCACTCACTGATTTTACTGCTGATTTTGCATAAGCAAAATGATCAAAAACTAACATCTTGAATGAAAAAATATGCATGTAATCAAGGAAATACAGGTAGTCTAGCTCACAGTAACTTTTACAGAAGTGATATTCTTCATTTAAACAAAATATGAAACAAACATCATGACTACATAACTTGACTAAGCCTTAGACTGTCTCCCAGCAAGTAATACTAATCTGTGCATTTGAAACCTGAAATTGTGTTGTACCAATCAATCCAAGTTCATGAATTCACAAATATTGCTTTACCTTTCCAGTTAATTGAGATACAAACTTTAGCTGCAAAAACATATTCTAATATTCTTTATCTTTGTTCAACAGAGGAGAAAATTTTGTTTTAAACAGGATGTGTGCAGGATAAATTTCATTTCTAAACTGCAATAACAAGAAGCTTTAAAGTAAATCAGACGCTGTAAAGTAATCCCACAATGCCTTGGAAAGAACCCAAGATTGCCGGTACCTAAATATATTCTCTATGGGTAAATGGAGCTGCCACCCTCTACGTGAACAATAACTATATTCCCCTGATAACTCCATGGAATACTCCATGAAACAAGTTTTCTCTCTGATAAGCAAAGGGATGGAAATTGATTTTCTCTGGAATTGTTGCCCATTAAAAAGTTTGGAGGATGCTAGAATCCTGCTTTAAACAACTACCAGGTGAAATTTTATTTTAACCATAACTTTGTTTCTGAAATCTTATTTCACTATTTTTTGTCAAGTATAAAAAATTATTTTGTATCACAGTACAGCTATGATATCTAAATGTATTATTTAATACTGAAAGGAGAGATTCATAACAACAGAGACCCAACAGCTCAGACATTTTTATTTTGCTCTTTATTGAGATTACAGATGAAATACATTCCTATAAGAAGTGTTCTGAAATAATCCGAAAACAGAAACTTAAAGTTGATTTCATTGTGAAATTCATGGAGACTTAAAAAGTTTCAGGATAATCAGCATTTTAATTTTATGAACACCTCAAATGGCATTTCCACATGTGCACTAAAATTTTCTGTATTTTTCCTGGTGCTATTCATTTTGAGATTCTTTTTACTAAGGAACCCATGATATCTAGATTAGTCTCTCAGTTTTATTTGTGTCAGGAGACATAGGCCATGACCTTTGGTTGTTTGTTTCTTTTTCTCAAAAGTCTACTTTGAAGCTTATCTCATTTATGTTCTAAGAGCTGTGGCACCTTCAAATGGAAGGCATTATATAAATGATATATACTAATGTATATTAATGCTTTAATTGCCTCTAAAACAGACAGTTTCAGCCTGCATTTAATCTCAAATACTCAGCAGCACACCAGAATATAATGCAGATTTAATGTTTAAAATCTCAAAAAACAGAAAAAAATGAAAGAAATAAGGAGTATATGTTACTTTTTTCAGTAGGAAGGCCTTCCATGAACTGCAATACATCTCGTCAGAAATCCCCTGTCTCTACACAATCATGAACCCATTTAATTAAATATACGTTTTAAAAACACTGGGGTAAGCCAAGGTGCTTATTCATAATTTACCCTGACACGAAGTATAAATTAGCTATTATTTAGGACTACATCGCTGTAGTTAAATTGTTTCCACTACATTAACTAGCCCAGGCTTCTCTACTTTGTAGTGCAACCTGTAATCCAGGCATACTCTTAAATCTATTTTAAAAGGTATATATCAACTTAGATTAATTTAGTAATCATTCTATATACATCCATAAATATATTGGTTCCTGAAACACTTAATATATTTATCTTCTCTGAACATCTACACTCATTTAAGAATGACTAAGATTTTCAGTAAGTAAATCAGTATTTTAAAGAGTATCTGTAAAGGGGACAATACCAGTTTCACTCTGGTAATAAGGAAACCAATTTAATCAAAACAATGTGGCTTCCTTAGGATCTAAGGAATACAATTAAAACAAAATAAACAAAACAAAACAAAGCAAAATAAAATAAAAGGGGTAATCAAAATAAAATAATTTGATGCATATTGCTAAAATATTTGAGAGCAACCACACTGAGCTTTTCAGCTTACCATACCAGATTGAAGATGTGGTGGCCTTGAATATATGATGACCCTTGTTTTACCCTGACAGAAGAAAAAACAGTCCCTTTAAGAGTTCCAGAAACTTGCTCTGACAACCTGAGTTAATTGGGACAGTGAGAACCACCAGGGATTGACATGGCCAACACATATCCGCACATGAGCTCATCCTGCAGCAGCTATGGAAAATCAACAGTGAACCAGGCCCCTACCACCCACACTTGGACTTCAGCATCAAAGGAGGTGCTGTATATGCCACAGACTAGCTAAGCAACCAGAGCAGATATCTCTGGTTGCTCTGCTTGCATACATAACTCTTAACCAG
Source organism: Dromaius novaehollandiae (assembly GCF_036370855.1). Taxonomy (NCBI): domain Eukaryota; kingdom Metazoa; phylum Chordata; class Aves; order Casuariiformes; family Dromaiidae; genus Dromaius; species Dromaius novaehollandiae. The sequence continues at coordinate 135,845,841 of NC_088099.1, forward strand.
ACTACATGTTATTGAGAATGTACTCAGTGTAGTCTGTGAGTATAGGACAAACTGGATTTTCTTTACATAAGAATTTTTGAAAAGTAAATGTCTTATACCTGAACCAATATAGTCATTAAATTATGCTAATAGTTCTTAAATCAGTGCTCTTCTCCAGTAGACAGCCAAATGCACAAGTACTATAACTCAGCTGATGCCGATCATGACACAGACAGTGTTCCCTGCAATTAGGGTCACTTCAAACTTTCCATTTCAAGAACTGGAAGTCAGTTACCTATAGCGACATTTTTGGACCAGAAATTTTCCATGCTGGACAGCTGGCTTAGATGGCTCTGAATTATTACAGAAGGTTCAGCTAAAACGAGTCAGACACTTCTGAAATTTAGGCTAGAGAAGATATGTTCTTTCAACCATATTAAGTCAATATTAGAATCCTTTTGTTGAGCCTTATATTTTGCAGAATGGTTTGAATATTCAGCCTGGGAGACGTGACTTTTTCATCTCAGAGACATGACTTCCATTGTCCCCTAATAAAAGTCGCCCAAGCTATAAACTTTTTTGGAAAGAAAAGTTGTGCTACAATTATGTTAAACCTGGCAGCAAAATACTCAGCAGAGACTTCATGAGCATGCTTTGCCCCAGGTACAGACACTGAAAAGAACAGCTTTCCCTGCTACTGCTGCTCCTGAATTCTAGCAACTGTTGTGGTATCAACTACACTAAGCACAGAGAAATTGTCTTTGCCAGGCTGTAGATACAACTTTTACTCATCCATCAGCAGAATTGGGTTAAGGTGGGTGGTTTAAGAGTGATGAGGAGAACTGGGCCATGAAATGTGAAACAGGAGAACAAAACAAGAAGCTCATGAGGCTGGAGATAGCTCTTGGGCTAACAGCAGGCACCAGCAGTGGCAGGAGGGGGAAAAGGAGGAAACACAAGATGAGGGGACATAATGAAGTAGGAAAGAGAACATGGTTGGGGCAGGAGAAGAATCATGAGAAATTGAGGAGTAGGGACAGGGATAAAGACAGTGGGAAACTAAGAGCAGGAACTAAAAAGAGGTTAAAAAAAACCAAAGGAAGTAAGGAGATGGACCAAATATGGGTAGGATTCAGACAAAAGGAAAGACACTTGGTGGTCTGAGAATGGAAAGAGGATGTATAAACAGTGTAGGAATGTTTAGGGTGTCAAGTACAGTGAATACTGCTAATGTTTCAAAAAGGAACATAAACATATGATTTTAAAATCATGTAACTTAGTCCAGTTATACGGGTAGCTATAACACCACTGTATTATAGAAAAAAATGAGTCTTGGGATATCTGTAACAAATTGAAACAAGAAAAGAAAGGAATACAAACAAAATTCATATTATTTCAATATACCTACATGTCTATTCAGAGTGTAAACATCTAGTACCTGGGTCTTTGCTAGTCCTTTCCTTTTAACCAACCACATTTTTTGCAAGGGCATGTGCAACAACAACTCCTATAGTTTTAGCACTCCATTACTGAAAGAGAAGGACTACCACGGTTGCCACCACTAGGGCTAGTTGTCTAGGAGGGACAACACTGCACTAATCCAACCCTTTCAACTACAAGGGTCTCACTGTTGTTAAATTTATATCTGCCTGTAATTGCAACATGTTCAAAGTTTCTTTCCAGACATACACATCATATTCAAATAAGCATGTCTGTATTGTTCTAAAAACACTTACATATACCAGGTCCTATTTCCCATCTTGTACTTAAGTCCCTAATATTAGAAACCTGACACTGGCCTTTGCACTTTTCCCATTGTAAACTTCAGAAAAACTACCTGACAATAATTTGAGGCAACTATGACTTGAAGTGAATTATGCCAATATTACATGCACACACAGTTAAATTTCACTAAAATTAACCAAATTCTGGATATAATCATTATTTACTTTGATCCAACTTAAATTACACTTTTTGAATTAATAGATGAAACACCATCTGCCCAAGTATACTTCTACTGGAATATTTGTTTGAAAATATTTCAGTTGGCTCTGTATACATAGCATGTTCAGAAAATGGTTGTTATATTAACTGGCTAGTTATATTAACTTGAATGAAAATGGCATGGACTATACAACTGGAACTTTTGCTGGGTTTCTTCATCCACAGCTCCATAGTCTAAGATTCCAGTGCAAGATAAAAGTACTTGTACAGATAAATAATTGTATTATGAATGTCATTCATATCGCATTTGAATTGTCATTTGCTAATTAAAATATTTAAAATTCTCTGCAATTCAAATGAAAGATAGTCATCAGAAGTGTCACTTAGCTTTATGTTTGAAGGTAGCATTATGATGAGAATCTATGCATTCTTGCACTGGCAGAAATGTCACAGAGCAGTACAGCTGAACACATATTAAAAAGGCTTCTGTTTTAATGCCTAATCGTTACTGGCAGTTTATTGAGAGCAAGTGAGATGAGTGCTTGGGCAACATGTTTTGTTTTGTTTTTCTCCCCTTACTGGTAGGCGCCTGAACCCCATGAGACAGAAGGGCTTAAACTAGTTGAAGGTAGATTAATTTAAAAATTACAGTACCAATATTATCTGTGGGTCATTGCAAATTGTTTTGTTCAAATAGAAATGGGTACATAAAGAGAAGTCATATTCGCCTACCAGCATCCAAACCTGATGGGCTGCCAGACATTTTAAAAGCAGAATCTCAAAGGATTCTAGATTTTCCTGTTAGAGATGTCATAGTTTCAAGGGAGGAGGTTTTTCCCCAGTGCATTAATGATAGTTGCAAATTCTAGTTGACACCTACAAACAAGAAAGAAAAATATACACCAAGAACAATATTAAGAACAGCCATGTGTTTTCTGTTCGAAGAAACAGCAGCACAGGTCTAGCCTTCAACAAACTTCTTTGGTCTTGGAGAGTGTTTTACTTCTTTGTAATCAATGTTATAGGAAGAAAAGTGTCACACATGATCTGTGTTCACCTTACTGCAACTAAAGCACGATGGATTTTATATTAGTCTCTTTAAAGGACCATATGAACAAAAAAAAAAATGACAGAAACAACGGTACATCAATTTATTTACCTGAAGTACAAAAAAGGATGTATACTGTATACTTAAAAAACAGTTAGTAAAAACGTGTTCAGGGCAGACAAGTAATGGTGCTGATCTGCAAGTGCGATGATAATTTTTGGCATCAAGGAGAAAAAGTGTAAACTTCTTGGCACCTCAGGTGATGGACTGTTTTAAATACCTGCTTTTAATCTGTGCGATACTGGCATATTTCCACCCAGAACGGGTTGCCAAAACTCTCCAGAGAGCATTCAAATAAATTACATAAATAGGAGCGGGGCCGGGCGCTTCGCTGGCAGTCCGCGCCGTGCCCCCGGCCTCACCCGTCGGCGTAGCCGCAGTAGTAGACGGCGCTGCTGGCGTCCGACACCGCCGCCGACACCGGCCCCGCGCCCTCGGGCGCCGGCAGCCCCGCGGCGTCGTGGCCCGCGAAGGGCAGCCCCAGCTCGGGCTTGCAGGCGAAGTGCAGGTACTGCTCGAACTCGGTGCGGTCCACCTCGCCCAGCAGCTCGTCCTGCGGCAGGTGCTCCAGCGGCTCCCGGCACGGCACCGCCTCGGGCGGCGGCGACGGCTGCCCGCCCGCCGGCGGCGGCGGCAGTGGGCGCCCCGGGCCCGGCGGCTGGCACATCTGCCCGTAGTAGGCGTGCAGCGGCGCCGGGCAGCCCAGCAGGCCCGGCAGCGAGCCGCCCGGCCCCAGGGGCTCGCCGGGCGGCAGGTGCCGCCGCAGCGCCGCGCCCGCCGGGCTCTCGGCCGCCGCCGGCGCGTACTCGGCCGCCGCGTGCGGCGCGTAGCTGTAGGGCACCAGCGCGCACTCCTCCTGCAGCCCCGCCGCGAAGAAGGGCGCCTCGCTCTCCGCCGCGTCCAGCGGCGACGGGTCCGGCGTCGGCAGGCTGTAGCCGTCGAAGGCGGCGCCCAGCGGCGGACAGTCCCGGTAGTGGCCGACGGCCGGCGGCAGCGCGCCCGGCCCCGCCGCGTAGCCCGGCTCGCCGTAGGGCAGGCCCAGGCCCTCCACGCACATCCTGCCGCCGCCGCCGCCGCCGCCCTCGCCGCCCAGCCCGGGCGCCGCCGCCTCCGCCAGGCCGTGCTGCAGGAAGCCGCTCTCCACGCGCTTCAGGCGCTTCACCTGCTTCCGCCGCCGCGGCCGGTACTTGTAGTTGGGGTGGTCCTGCATGTGCTGCACCCGCAGCCGCTCCGCCTCCTCCACGAACGGCCGCTTCTCCGCCAGCGACAGCGCCTTCCACGATTTACCTGCGCCCACACGCACCGTCAGACCCGCCGGCCCCCGACGACCCACGCGCCCGCCGCCGCCCCCCGGCCCCGGCGCTGCCCGCTCCCGCCGCCGCCCCCCGGCCCGGCCCGGCCCGGCCCGGCCCGGGCGGCCCGGCCCCGCCCCGCCGCCCGCGCTCACCCAGCATCTTGCTGAGCTCGGCGTTGTGCAGGTCCGGGTTCTGCTGCGCCAGCCGCTTGCGCTCGTCCTTCGCCCACACCATGAAGGCGTTCATGGGCCGCCGGATGCGCGCCTCGCTCTTGCCGCGGCCGCCCGCCGCCCCCGACGGCGCCGCCTCGCTCTTCGCCTTCGCCTCGCCCAGCGGGCTCAGCGACTCTGCCCAGGGGCAGGGGCCCATGGCCGGCATCATGATGGGCAGCGAGCACCGCCCCGGCGCTTGGTCGTCGCTGCTGGCGTAGCCCGCATCGGGGCTGCTCATCTCGGGACGGCCGCGCCGCCGCCGCCGCGCCGGGACTCCGCAGGGGGCCGCGGGACGGGCTCGGCGCTCGGCCCCGCGCACTGCGGCCGCCCTCCGCGCCGGGCCCTATTTGAGCAGCGGCGCGGCCAATGGGGCCGCGGGGGCGGGCGCCGCGGGAAGGTGGCGGCGGCTCCCGGCGGCGGCTCCCGGCGCGGCCCCTCCCGGCGCGGCGGCACCTGAGCAGGTCGCGGCCCCGTCCCGCGGCTCCGAGCTGTCCCGCACAACGGGCGGCCCCGCGGTGGCAGCGCGGCCGTGCTTGGGTGCAGCCTCGCCGGTACCGAGCTGCCCGACGCGGGTGCGCAGAGCGGTTCAGAAGTGAAGGTTTCTCCTCATGGGGCTGTGGCTGACGCTAGTCCCGGGATCGTATCCTGCCCTTGCCCTGCCTCTGTGATGCACCTTAGCAGACCAATTTTGTTAAAGCACGTCGTGCTCAAAAGCAAGCACGACTATCAGCGTGCATCGAAATATGTGGAAATGCAGCGAAGACAACACTGTTTGCTTTCTAAAATTATTATTTTCTAAAAGGGCCTCGTTGTTTTGTGAATTAATTTTATCACTATCCGACTGCCGTGATTGCCAGGGTGGTCCTGATAGATGGAGCCCTCTCCACTGTGTTACATTCCTCCGTTTTGAGCTTTCTAGTATTTGATCGTATTTTCAGTCGTAACCCCGTTTTTCATTGCCTTGGAAGGTATTCTATTACTGCAACATTTCATGCAGGATGAATGCACATAAATAAATACATCCTAATGCATCAAACGTGTATCTTGCTCATAAAGGAGCAGCCGAGCAATCTGCAACCTTGGGCTTGGCTTGGAGTGCATTCGCTGTGCCATTTTGTTACGTAGCATAACCATACAACCTGCAAATAACCATGCCTTTCGACGTGAGGTTCTTATTTATACAAAAGCAGTGGGCAGCTACAAAAAAAAAAAAAAAAAAAAAAAAGAAAACACACACACACCCCTGAATTAGTGAATTAGCCTTTGGTTAGTTAAATTAGCCAAGCAGTTAAGGATGACACCTTTTTTCTCCAACAAAATGTTATTTTCTTTGTCAACTTTTCTGTGCCTGGTACGTGTGTGCAGGACGACAGAGCTCTCTGGACAGCGCTACCACGTGCACTGTACGTGTTGATCTATAGGTACCATGTATGTATGACTTGGCGAGAGCATCAAAATCTTCCGGTCAGGAACCTAGGATGAGATTATTTCCCCAAAATACTCGTGCCTTAGGGGAGCGGACTTTCTTTCCTCGACAAATACGGGGATTACTTAAGGCGTTTTACAGCTTCTTGCACTGTACGTCTGTGCTTGTGTTTCACTTCAAGTCCGAGATTAAATATTTATGTGTAATTCTTAACAAAGAGTGACTTTTAAATGAGACACTTAGTCCTTAATCTTCCACATGAAGTATGTAGCTATGAACCTCAAAGTCGGCTATAAGTGTTTGCTGGAGGGGAAAGGGTCTGGACCTGGAATGCACACCCGAGGAATGATCAAGGCCGGTGGTCATTTAATGATAACGATGTCAATTTAAGTTTGACAGATGTTATCGAAATCCATTCACACAGAAATTAGCCGAATGTGTTTATATTAAAAGCTCTTGAACTGTAGGAAAGAATAACTTCGCCACCTTAGGTTTTTTGGGGAAAAAACCTGTGTTCTTTAGATACATACTTCGAATTTCCTCCAAATAAAAAGACGCGCAGCAGCCCCCCTCCCTGATCTGAAGGGGAGTAGATCTTTAAAGAAAATGTCCTCATCCTCAAAGAGATGGGGGGGGGGGGAGTATATCTTGCAATTTTGCAAACTTTTAGTGGGATAACTTGAGCCTGGAGCTGGACTACGCTGCTCTTCCCCGTGCCTGCACCGCGATCCCGTCCCCTCGTTTCCCGCTCTGATCCCGCTCTTGCACCTTCCGGAGTCGCCGTGCCCGGCTTTCGCGCTGCTGCGGCAGCCCCAGGGCGGCAGACACGGCCGGGGAAGCTGCGCCTCTTGGCAGCGGCACAGGGAGGCCGCGGCGCAGCTCCGCCGCCGGGGCGAGGCCAGGCGAGCGCTGGCAGCAGCGACGGCCGCGGCCGGGAGCGGAGGAGGCCGCCCGCAGGCCGCGCCCGCTGTGTCGCCGCGCTTGGGCTCGAGGCCGGCGGCCGCCGCTTGCCGGAGCGGCGGCGGGGGCAGGGTACGCGCGGAGCAGCTCTGCGTCCCGTGGGCGCGCTGCTCCTTTCCCTCGGCAGAAAGCAACGAGCAACAGGTCAAACGAGTCGAATCACAGCTGGAGCTACAGAAAGCACCTTCCGGCGAGCTGGGGTCACACCATGCAATTCACTGGCATCACGGAGCTCGTAAAGACTTGACAGCATTAGTTGATAGGGCTTTATCTCATAAAGTAGCTGTGCATCGGTGCATGGTGAAGACCGATCACCATCACCCTGAGCAGCTTCCCTGAGTATTAATAATTTCCGAATGCGAAATATAGAAATTAAGCAACAAAAAATAAAAGATATTGGGAGCGGTGGCAAATACATTATAAACTGTCTCCTCAAAAAAAAAAAAAGTGGTTTTAAAATAAGTTTCAGAAGTGCTATACTATAAACATAGAATTACATGTGGTCTCCAGGCTTGGGTCGCCGTAAGTACCTATAGAGTAGTACCGCGAGCCTTGAGCTGAAGCCCTGCCTGCCAATATGTCAGTTACCGCTGACAGCGCCGGGAGCCAGGTGGCTGCACACAGTCCTCTGACCGGGCAGATGAAACAAATAAACTTCTCTTTACTTACATGAGTGTCAGTGCGTTCATAGCCTGTCATTTCGCAGTCCAGGAACTGTTTGTTCCCGCAAACAACCATCTTATTTTTTCGGAAGGTTTGTGGTGTGAGGGTTTTTTTTTTCTCCCCCCCCCCCCTCCCCCCAGGCCAACGAATAAATCCGAAAATAGATTCAGCAGCATCCAAACGAAGAGAAATCACTCAATCAGCACCACAAACGAGGAGAAATATATGGATGGTTTTGCTCTGGGCCAAGATTCAGGAGATTTTAACTGAATTCTTGATTATGCCGGGGCCTCGTGTGAGTTCCCGAGTAAATCATTCAGGCCCAAGTGCATAAACTGAAGTTACCAAAAAGCAGCAGTCTCCTGGAAGCCCTGACTGATCAGTGCACTAACTGTGTTAGCTACAGAGACAGTTACTCTATTTAAGAGCGCCTCATTTCAAACACACAGAGGGTGAGAAAAACCACCCTTATTTTATAGATGGAAAACTGAAGTAGGGTGATTTCAGGTCCCACCGTGTAAGCATTGAATTAGTCAACACAGGAATTCTCTGTTTAACGTTAAGCATATATAGACATGTAATAGCGGATTCTATAGTCCTGTCCATACTTAAAAGTTACTCGGTGTAGCAATACAGAGCTAGTTAGCCAGAGTCAGGCCCTCGTGCACACTAACATCTAAATAGAAACGTGAGGAAATATCTGCACCGAATGGTTGGAGAACTACAGCAAAATTTGACGGCAGGTCTCAACGAAAATTAAAGCCCTGAAGAGTTTCGGGGAATGGAGGCTTTTAGACTACCTGTTAGGCCTCGATCCCATAGCCGGGACTCATCACGGGCTGGAAACAGCAGGTTTTGCCGGGCTGCAAGCGGAGGGGGACACGAGAGGAGAGCCGCAGGAGAGGCAGGGCAGTAATCATCAACAGGGTATTGCAGCCCCGGGGACCCCACACAGGCCTCCCTGGCCCCAACAACCGTTTCAGCACCATGCTGCTTTCATTTAGCCTTGTCGCAAGGTTGCAAACGACCCGTCGGTGTCGCCTACGCTAGGTCTTCCCGTGCTGTTTACGCCAGTGCAGGGTAACTGGGTATATAAATTTGCTAGGGGATCACATAGGCTCGCGGATATAATTATCCCTTCCTGTGTGGCTTGCTCTACTTTTCAGTACACTTCCCGGTGTGGACATGCTAAAAGAGGGATTTTTACATATCCTTTCACAGGCACCGCAAACTGGGGGAGCAGAAGGGGAACGTCTTTATTCCGAAATAAGAACACAGACGCCATGTAAATAAATAAAATCTATCTATAGGGAGAAAACCTGCATGCCGATTTCTTCGGCGGACTACTCTTTTTCTGTGCTAGGAGCTTGCCCAACTTGAAAAGCATATAGCTATCAGAAACGGAGAAAAACCCAGTGAGTTAATATTGTTATTTCAGAGCACAAGACCGCTGTTTCCTGATATTTCCAGTCCCGGTTACTCTCGAATAGCGATTGTGATTTTGTTTTCCGCTCCTGACTTTTTCCTCATCATCTGCCCTGTACAGACAAACCTTAAACCTTTTTTTTTTTAATTCAACACCTCAGTCTATTACAAAGGCAATCTTCTCAGTGTGAAACCTTTTTCTGTCTAGACTAGGCCTACTTACTTTTCTACTATAAACTTACTTAAATGGTAGGAACAGAGAGCACAAAAAGAAGGAAGCTCCCACGACTCCAACGTGACCACTGTGTAGGGGCGTTGACTGTCTTAGGAATAACCAAGATCCAAGGACCCTTTGAAACACGATAAATTTGCTTATTTGGAAGGGAAGTGGCAGGAGAGCTGAATACCTTTTGGGCGAAAGTAGCCTCCGGAAACCGTACGGAGCAGTCACCTGCGGGAACTGTCCTGAAGGAGCTGGCTTGCTAATGCTATTGCTTAAGTGGAGACTGGCTTTTTTGCAAGGTTGGAGAGCACTGGCACACCTGCACATACGGCTGCACTATACTGTGGTAGATAAAAACATAAAGATTTAACATTGCAAAATCTCCCTTATTCCAAGCTCCTAGACTTTCCTTTTTCCTCTTTATGATGTTTAAACCATTAAAAACGTGACATTGCCCTGTGACTTTTCGGTGTAGAGTAAACCATAATCAGTAAGAAAAGAGTAGATAAGATTTTCAAGACATTTCATATATGTAACCTGTGGGGAACGTGACGGCAGTAGCAGATCTCGAGTGTGACATGACCGCAGAGTGAAGATGCATTAAGGCACCGCCAGAACCAGTCTAGGTTTTAGAACAACCACTGTGAAAGAAAATGAACTCCGTTTTGGGCTCCTTTTTAATAGAGGATTTTCATAGATACTCATGAGATGTGAAGAAGGCTTGAAGTTTTCAAAAGGGCTACAGGTCAGGTTTGCGGGTATAACAATAATCTGACAAGTTGACTAGGAAATGGGACTTGCACAGGGCTTTGGAAAATTTTTCTCTGAGTGTATTGGCCCAGCCCATTTTAGAGAAGGTTCACACAGTGCTCACTCACAGGAAGAAGAAAAAAAAAAGCTACATTCTTACTCGAGATGCACACAAGAAAGACAGTATTTCTTAGGTTTCAGTAATCAAAAAACTCTAGATGAAGGTTAGATGTGAGATCTCTATATCATGAATTATTGAGAATGGTAATTGGACTTTTGAATTGTAAATACATTCGTACCGTACACTATCTGGCACAGGACTCTTCTGCTAGTTAACCCTTCTTCCAACATCTATAAATTTATTTAACACAATTCATTGACAACCACTCCAGGCATTATTATAAATAAAAAGTAGAAGTCTTTCAAACTTCGTGAACTCGCCCACATTTTCAAAGTTCGCTTAAGGCAATTGCCTTAGAGCTTGGAGTGGTGGGGGCAGGGGGAAGGAGAGAGGATGGAAGCAAAACCTGCGCGTATTGAAAAATAACAATAGGTTGTGGTCAAACTTGCCAAAAGTACAATAATGATTTATTCCTCTCCCCCCAAAAGAAATGATTTTCCTCCAGACAGTCACGAACGTGCAAGAAAAGGGTAAGATGAATTTAGTTTAATCCTGGGTGTGAAAACTGTATAATAGAAGGAAGCCTCAACCAATACAAAACCATTATGTCTCATGCACAATCTGGTCTATCTATGCTTAGCAACGTAATAAAATTACTAGTAAGAGCCCATAACAGTAACGTAACTTTCTCAGTGAGGGTCCAGATATTTTACTGTATACACTATACTATGGGACAGACCTCAACATATTCACATCATAAACAGAATATGTATAAAAATTGCCCCACGTTATAGTATCACAAAGACATCTAGTGTCTTTGCTCTGAGGTATGTCACTACCGAATATATCATTTACCCCGTGTACAGAGGGACAGGAGGGAAGAGAGTGATAGGGCGGGTGCTCTAAGTATACGCGGGTGCTTGAAGACTATCTGAAAACTAAAACGGGAGGATTAAGAAACTAGAGGGTACACTGTTTTACAGAACAATAAGGGTTTAAGTGTATTTTAATTCAAGACTCACTAATAGTACGCAGTTACATATTCAATTTTTGCTAACAAATCTTGTTTAGGCTATGATTGAAACTCATCGATTGCGTCAGCTTGTATCTGGGTCTGTGTATGCTATTTTATCTTCCACCGATAAAAAAAAAAAAAAGCCTATTTAAATGCAATTTAAAAATGCGACCGATTTAATTTCCCTTCCTGAGGAGGTTAATCATTGGGACAGTCTGCCACTTCTACCTCAGCTCCCACCCCCCAGGAGTCTGCTCCGCCGCTTTTATCTTAGAAGTAAACGACCTAGATGTCTATTCCCCTCTGATTCAACACAACGACTTTATCAATCCCACTCCACAGCTTGAATCAGTACTACCATTTAAATGAAAGTTTTTCCCCACAGATGTTTCAGGGCAAAGCACAAACATGTCAGTCACAAAGGTATTTCGACCTATAGTCAAAATGGGATAGCACAATCTCAAAACTTAAAAGGAATTTCTTCAGAAAAAAAAAACCCAATGAAAATGTATGTTTTAATGTATCATTGTGATTTGATGTTAGAGCAGTCTAGTGCTGGTAGGTCTCTGGCCTTTAGACGTTCATGACTAAATTCTTCATCAGCTTTGAACCCCGATATACTGGTACCATTTTCGATAGAAGAGACCCGTATACCCTACTCCCCTGCAATGAAGGCAGGTATTTGAACACGAAATACATTCCCTCCAGGGAGCCGCTTCATTTAGCACTTATTCTGACATTTGAACAAGGTACTATTCTTAACGTCATCCAAATGCTTCCATGATTACACGGAAAAGCTCACTGAAAGCACTGAAATACTCAAACCCTAACGTAATTCAGTCAGAGCTTTCTTATCTTCTTTTTGCACTTCGAAAATAAAATAGATTGCTTAATTCTTTTTAATTCAGTCCTATTACTCAATCGTCTAAAAAGCCGCCTATGAAAGTTTGGAAAATAACCTTTGCAGCAGTCGGGGGTAAACAGTTTCCAGCCAGTAGAAGTTTGGCTCACAGTTTGGGCAGGACAGATGGAAGGAGAAAGGCACTACGGCCAGAGAAATACCCTTAGGTGTGACGCTCATCCTTAGTGAGAGAGACTTCAGGAAAACTACTTGAAAGAGCAGTGGATATACAAAGGATGATGTCTATGTGGGGATATCAACGACCAGTTTTATTATTTTCCCTTTATTTGTAAAAGTGCAAAATTATTCCGTACAAACCCAACATATAAAAAAACCAGCACTCTGTACAAGATTACAAAAGCATACGGATCTCTAACAAGATCTCAGAAATTATGTTCCAAGTATGCAGCTAGGATCAACGTTTCAGAATTCCACATAGGAACAGTTTTATGTGTCACTGTAGGACACAGATGGCTCGACCTGCACCACTCGGAAAACAAGACGGTGGGTCGCATCTTCAAACCTCGAGTAGGTCACCGATACCCTGTCAGTTCTCAAGATTGAAATAAATTACATAAATAGGAGCGGGGCCGGGCGCTTCGCTGGCAGTCCGCGCCGTGCCCCCGGCCTCACCCGTCGGCGTAGCCGCAGTAGTAGACGGCGCTGCTGGCGTCCGAGACCGCCGCCGACACCGGCCCCGCGCCCTCGGGCGCCGGCAGCCCCGCGGCGTCGTGGCCCGCGAAGGGCAGCCCCAGCTCGGGCTTGCAGGCGAAGTGCAGGTACTGCTCGAACTCGGTGCGGTCCACCTCGCCCAGCAGCTCGTCCTGCGGCAGGTGCTCCAGCGGCTCCCGGCACGGCACCGCCTCGGGCGGCGGCGACGGCTGCCCGCCCGCCGGCGGCGGCGGCAGTGGGCGCCCCGGGCCCGGCGGCTGGCACATCTGCCCGTAGTAGGCGTGCAGCGGCGCCGGGCAGCCCAGCAGGCCCGGCAGCGAGCCGCCCGGCCCCAGGGGCTCGCCGGGCGGCAGGTGCCGCCGCAGCGCCGCGCCCGCCGGGCTCTCGGCCGCCGCCGGCGCGTACTCGGCCGCCGCGTGCGGCGCGTAGCTGTAGGGCACCAGCGCGCACTCCTCCTGCAGCCCCGCCGCGAAGAAGGGCGCCTCGCTCTCCGCCGCGTCCAGCGGCGACGGGTCCGGCGTCGGCAGGCTGTAGCCGTCGAAGGCGGCGCCCAGCGGCGGACAGTCCCGGTAGTGGCCGACGGCCGGCGGCAGCGCGCCCGGCCCCGCCGCGTAGCCCGGCTCGCCGTAGGGCAGGCCCAGGCCCTCCACGCACATCCTGCCGCCGCCGCCGCCGCCGCCCTCGCCGCCCAGCCCGGGCGCCGCCGCCTCCGCCAGGCCGTGCTGCAGGAAGCCGCTCTCCACGCGCTTCAGGCGCTTCACCTGCTTCCGCCGCCGCGGCCGGTACTTGTAGTTGGGGTGGTCCTGCATGTGCTGCACCCGCAGCCGCTCCGCCTCCTCCACGAACGGCCGCTTCTCCGCCAGCGACAGCGCCTTCCACGATTTACCTGCGCCCACACGCACCGTCAGACCCGCCGGCCCCCGACGACCCACGCGCCCGCCGCCGCCCCCCGGCCCCGGCGCTGCCCGCTCCCGCCGCCGCCCCCCGGCCCGGCCCGGCCCGGCCCGGCCCGGGCGGCCCGGCCCCGCCCCGCCGCCCGCGCTCACCCAGCATCTTGCTGAGCTCGGCGTTGTGCAGGTCCGGGTTCTGCTGCGCCAGCCGCTTGCGCTCGTCCTTCGCCCACACCATGAAGGCGTTCATGGGCCGCCGGATGCGCGCCTCGCTCTTGCCGCGGCCGCCCGCCGCCCCCGACGGCGCCGCCTCGCTCTTCGCCTTCGCCTCGCCCAGCGGGCTCAGCGACTCTGCCCAGGGGCAGGGGCCCATGGCCGGCATCATGATGGGCAGCGAGCACCGCCCCGGCGCTTGGTCGTCGCTGCTGGCGTAGCCCGCATCGGGGCTGCTCATCTCGGGACGGCCGCCCCGCCGCCGCCGCCGCGCCGGGACTCCGCAGGGGGCCGCGGGACGGGCTCGGCGCTCGGCCCCGCGCACTGCGGCCGCCCTCCGCGCCGGGCCCTATTTGAGCAGCGGCGCGGCCAATGGGGCCGCGGGGGCGGGCGCCGCGGGAAGGTGGCGGCGGCTCCCGGCGGCGGCTCCCGGCGCGGCCCCTCCCGGCGCGGCGGCACCTGAGCAGGTCGCGGCGCCGGCGCGGGCGGCGCTGCTGCCGCCCCGGGGGACTCTGGAGGGTCCCTGCCCCGGAGCCAGGAGCGTGTGTAACCGGCCCTGCATCGGCAGCCCCGCTCTCACGTCACGTTCGCAGGCACAGGCCCGGGGAAGGTCCGGCGGTACCGTACCGTCGTGCAAATACCTATGCGTTACGGACCCGGGCAGGCAGAGACAACACGGACCAGGAGGGACACAAAGGAGGTGGAAGGGACAGATTTTTACCAACGGTACCTAAATACCGCCCATCACCCGGGGAGTAACAAAGGGTTTCTCTTGTAGGCAGACGTGCAAAGTCAGTTGGTAAGAATAAGCCAAGTTTTTATATATGTAGCACATTTCCGTTCCCTACCTTTTACCGCTACCTCAGTGTATCTCACCTTACACATCCAAGAAACGTGCAAATTTCGTGGTAAAGTAGAAACGCAAATCCGTGTAAAGTTCATTAAATACACTCTACTCCTCTTTCTCATACTTGGTAATGAAGTTCTTCAATACTTGCCAAAGGTGCAAATGTATGTAATGTAAGTTCACTTGGTTATTATTCAAATTGAGCTTTGCAGTACCTGTTCCTACTTTTGTTTGGCTTTATATTCATTATGTGCACAGATAATATTCAGGATTTCTCTGATTTAATGAAGCAGAGAACTGCTGCCTGAATAAATAAACTGTATCTATAAGCACATGTTTGTTAAACAGTCTGTCACTTAGAATAAACACAAATTCTACCTCGATACCATTTATGTTCATTTTGGCATACAAACTAATGTAAAATACAGCGTTTTCACAAGCGCTCTGATTAATATTTGCATTGTTATGTGGTGCTATTAAATGCATCAATGCTTATTTGAGAAACTGCTGAGCTTTAAACTGAAGATCAAAGAGGTTTATTTGGTCAAGGACACCTTTGTTTGGACAACCACTTCGATCAAATAAACCGATATTGTAAGAATTCTCGCTGAAATGAAAGGGATTAAGTCAGGATCACCATTAACGTATTCTAACGTTGTATTTCCTGTTTCATACAACATAAAAACCTGTTCCTATAAACTTGACAGCCCAGTAGGTATTCTAAAATGAAGAACGAGGTAACCAACTGTACTTGAACAGGATTAACACTGAAGTATTATTCTCTGGAGCATTCTCGAGAGAATTCTGCATTCATGCTTTTCTTCCCCATTCGTTTGTTACGTTATAATCCAGTGATACATTTTCAGACTTAAGATACCTAGCGTTTATCATTCTGCAAGGACTCGAAACCATTACCAAAGGACTCGTAGCAGCCTAAAACCAAGCAAAGAAAGCGTTTATTTTTTTCCCGTCTAAACACACACTTAAGTCCAACACAACGAGAAAGAGCAATTCAAACAGCGGTTCTTTCTTTCTTTCTTTCTTTCTTTCTTTCTTTCTTTCTTTCTTTCTTTCTTTCTTTCTTTCTTTTTGGCAGATGTTGTAAAAATCAGTGGAGATGAAAATAATGCTAATATACATATGCAACTGTACGTTCACTGCATACTGTTCCATAACAATATCGTTTCTACAAAGCTATAATGCATTTAAAATTGAATGTAGAACAACTCCAGCAGTAGAGATTCCGATTGCAAAGCCAAAGTGTCACCACAGAATCGGTCGCACCAGTGAGGAACGCCTGTTAGGAATTACGTGCCTTTTCAACCGTTTTTAATCACACTTCGTTGGGACCCTACCTTAGGGCGTACATTTTTATGGTTGGTGTGCCAAGTTTTTTACTCCTGTTTATCATTTTTATTTTACGGCTGAGGCTTGTGACATCCCCCGTCTCGACGTGCTGAGGACGTGGAACCCTTAATCCTAGGCCATTTGCCCAAGGATAGGTCACATGCCCGGGAATGAGCGATACCCAGAGCCAATTCTAAACCAAGCGAAATCCGAATCTTATCGGTAGTACAATCATGCAACAGGAAAATATATCTATCTTTTCACTGCAGAACCGAGAATACTCAGTTGAGCAGAGAAAGCAAGATAACTTACAAGCAAAGCAGAAAGAAGATAACAACGCACGGCCCTAACGAAGTCCATGTATTTCCACCCACTTCCAATCGGTTCCCAGGTACTCTTGGCTCCTTCCGTACTGCTCTGGCTCAGGCAAAACTGATCGCCTAGGAGTTCAAGACGACGAACAGCGTATTACCTTTGATGACAGCTGATCTTGTTGAACTGTCAACCCGTCCCTTTTATTCTATTAAGCAGAAGTATTTTCGCGAGCCAAGGGAACAAATCCTGCAAGAGCTGGCACTGAAAAAGTTCTGCAAATTGAGGAAATGCTTACAAATACACTTTACAACAATTTTGGGGCTGTCACTTCCAGTAGAAAAGAAAATGTTTTTCTATATAAGGAACATGAGGTAATAAACTAAGCAAACTGCCGTTGACTTTGGAAAATTTGTGCAAACTGTTTCTACAGCTCATTGATCTGGGATCAAAGAAAGAAAGGTGTGTTTTGAATCTAAGCCGAGAAAGTAAAAGCTCCCTGGTTTGTACAGAAAATATTGGCAGTTTGTGACCCTTTCAGTGCCCCGGTGTCATAAATAGATTATCTAACTTCTTCTCTCGCAGTCTATTTGACTGTTTACATACTTCTGAACTGTAACTTCAAAATACTTATACCATACGACACTGACTCTGAGGCAAATTTTGCTCTTTACTCACACCTCACTTCCCTGAAGCATTTAGCAAAGAGTCTCGTATGGTGCTCCTGTGTATATGAAACCTTCATGGTCGCACGAATCCTGGGGTCATTCGTTAACTTTCCCAACCTAACAATGCCGCTGAGAGTTCATCCTTCTGATTTATTGACCTTTTAAACCCGTCAGTGTAAAGCGTGGGGGCGCGGAGCGGGGATCCTCCGGCGAGAGATGTGTTTCTATTTCAGGTCCATTACAGAATGCGGTGTTGGAAGTGGTGCTCCCAGCGTTATCAGAGTCGACCACAAATGCCACATGAAAAGCAGCAAACATCCGGAGGGTTTCCTGCAAATCGAGCAGTTTCTCAAGACAAGAGTCTTTTTTTTTTTTAAACATGTATTTAAAGGCAACATGCTTTGCTTCTTTAAAGCGGCTCAAGACCATTAAATGAAAACAGCGCTGCTCAAAAAACACTGCATCGTGCAAGAATTTCCCCAGTGAAGACTTTTGTGGACTGCCACGTTACGAAAGTGCGTGGATGACCGAGGCGGTGCTCAGGAATGAGACACTGTTGAAGTGAAATGTATATAAAAGTACATATATACCCTTTCAGAAACTCTAACAACAGCTATCGAAGCGACATTAAATACTCCACTGCAAAGTAACAGTCGCCAACATTTAAGAAGTCACTGGTTCGCCTGCATCATTCTCAGTGACAAACTCCTATCTAGCAAAGGTACTCCACACACACCAACCTGCAGAGAGCTTTCTGGTCATAAACCGTACACGGCATCCAGAGCGGAGCCGCTTCAGTGGAAACACGTCCCGCAGCCCTGGGCTTGGCAGCTCTGGTGAATAGACAATAGCCCTGGGAATAGCACGCTCCCGAACAATGAGCAGCCTGCATATGTGTGCGGGAGGTTTGAGGTGTGTTAAGCAACGGTGTCCCCACGCTTTAGGACTGGAGCGCGTCCGGCAGGGGGGAGAGGGACGTGCGCGATTCCCACTCCGAGGTAAGAGCCCTCCAGCCTCGCCGCGGCCGGCGTTGGGTCCCCCCCGCCGAGCCGCCACCGCCTTCACCAGCAGGGCGAGCGCGACGCGCCCCCTTGCAGCCGCCGCCACACCCGGCCGCGGCCGCCGGGCTCCGGGCCGGGCCGGGCGCGGAACCCGCCGCCGCCCGGGCAGGGCCGGCGCGGCCCGGCGTCCCCGCGGCTCCCCGCGCCCCGCGCCGCCGCGCTGCTCGCCCCTTCCCTCGGCCCGGGCCCCGGTGCGGCCCCGCCGCTCCAGCCGAGCGGCCCCCGCGGCGGGCAGCCCGCTCTCCCCTCTCAGCTCCCGCCCGCCGGGCCGAAGGCACCGGTCCGGAACCCGGCACCGATCGGACTCAAAGCCTGAACTGAACCGCCGAGAGGTGCCATTTCTCTGCACAGGGGCTCGAGGCTCGCCCTCAACGCCCGGGGCAAACACGGGCATAGCAACCCTGCCCCTCTTCGCCAAAGGCAGTGCCGGGCGCAGGGGGGGCAGGGCAGTCCCGGGTAACCCTGGCATTAAGCTCATCCCTTCTCAGTCCGAGGAAAATTACATTCTATACATATCCAAACACAGATATCCTGTCATCTGCGGTTCTTTGAAGTAGACAGTGCCATGAACCACGTCTGGGTCACTACCTCATGGAGAGTCGGAACAACTCCCCTCTGAAGGAAATGGCTTTTCGCTGAAGTTATTTAACGTCTGAATTACTGCTGGACTCAAGTTTCGCACATTCTGGAGGACTCAGGTGCAAGGGAGAGCCTCCACCTTGCTTTCTGCCAGCAAGGAGTTAACTCTACCACTCACGGGACTGCTAGGGCTTGGGTTTAGAGTGGCTGGCATACCTTCCTTACCCCAGTCTGAAGAAATGACAGCAGTTTGACTACACAAGGAGGTCCAGATATTGTTATGGTTTTTGTGCCCTCCAGTTTGGGACTAAGTCATACAGGACCAAAAAGCAGTACAGTATCTGGGGCCCGGGCAGAATCCCCCTCCACGCGAATTTCCAAGAACAGAAATCCTGTTAGTTTTCATTCTTCAGTACATAGAAGCAATTAAAAAAACGCCTTATACAATGCTGGAGCCACTCCAAAAGTTCAGGCATCTGAACTGAACTAAACACTTTGGGCTAGCCTCTGTGTTTATACTGGTGTAACTCTCATATCAATGGAGCTACTGCAAACTTCTTTTAATGTAAGATTTGTTCTGACATACTAGATCCTAAATTCATGGCTTAGGGAAGTACAATTCATCTAATCGTATGATTAAAAAGCTGACCCCAATTACGCTGGAGTAAAAAAAAATTTCCTCTTTGATAGCACTCAGATTCTAGAGTGTGCTTTACTGCAGTGAGAAGGAATGTAATAAATATTCTCTACAAGGTGGCCTATAGTATTATATACTGTATTACTCTATGATAGCCTTGCAGTGTTTGTTTATATACTGCTTTGTTTAGTAGGTAGCAATATTTCACAGTAGGTGTAACGACCTTTGTCTTCTTTGGGAATAATTTTGTTACGTTGTGCAGATGAAAAAGTAGCCGTGCCTGGAGCTGGTCAGTTGAAGTTCCATCATGCCAATTCCTTATCATCGCAGAAGAGATGGTCTGGCATTTTACCATATAATCCTACTGCAGGCAGTTTAGCAGAAGTTATGTCAGCAATACTAATAAAATTATTAAATGGTAATGACAGCATTCAAATTTCAGTGGCTTGCACTGATAAGTAAGATCAGAATGACAAGTACGATGAGAAAGAATTTAAAAATGGGTTTAAACCTTTAATAACACAAATCATTCAGTTTTAACCCGGAAAAGCTTTTTCCAAGTTGGACAATATAATACATTTATTTTTCAAGAAAAAACTCATTGTTGTCCATGTCCCAGAGGTGATAAAACGTCAAAAAAGAAGACTTTCTGCTACATTTCTTGCCCAGAAATAAGTAGTTGTAATGCTGTCAAAAAGTATCTGTTCTTATATGATCAAAAGGGCATTCGTTATAACCAAGACATCTGACTACAAAGTTTGGGTTCTTTTCGCAAATCAAAATATTATATCGTTCAGGGTTGTAATTTTAAAATTATCCCTGGGGAAATGCCCTGCATTTTCATTTTATCTTTGTAAATACATTCAGTAATTCAGTGCACTACAACTTCTGAGGTCTGACATATATTTAAATAATTGAACTATGAAAAGAAAAAAAAAAGTATGGGACAAGGTATGGAAACTGCATTTTATTTCTTGATAGCTGCAAGTATTTGGACTTATGATGTCTATGTTCCTTGGTTATTCTTGATTCATAAACAGAGTTTTAATTTTAGCTTGTTAATTAACATTCCACTAGTAGTTCCATTGAAATATGCTTTGAAGTTGTAGATCATAAGAAGAACATAGCGGCACACCTTCCATACCCAAACTGATTGATCTGATCATGTTTCTAACGAATACTACTTCCCAAATATGTAGCAATTCCATTGGCAGGCGCCTGCTTACTTTACGGGGTGCACAGTTAAATCTGCCATTTCTCTAGCTAGAATCCATTACTATTCAATGTTCTGAACACCTCTGACTTCCACTGAGCAATGAGAAAGAAGGGAACTCCAACCCTCATAGTCTGACACAAATAGCAACTTAAAAAAAAAAGATCAACGAAACTGCAAAAACTTCCAAACTAACTTAAGTGATAAAGATCTTTTGATCTTGGGCTTGAGGTATGTTTAGAATTATCTAGCTGCAGCTCAACATTCACATCTATTTTACTTCTGTAGTCCATTTCTGTTTGAATAAAACCTAGGAACTGAAAGTCCCCTTTCCCCCTGTTTTGTCCCCTTAACATCACCTTTTTATCTTCACAACACCCTTTGAAGGGTATTTACTGAAAGGATGAGAGGGCAGTTATCACACCCAGTCCCTTCTCCGCCCCAAAAAAGAGGAATTTCAGTAAACTTACCCAGTAGCTAGATCAAGAACTAGAGATCCTTACTCCTACTACAAACAACCTGCAAGATCTAAGGCAATTTCTACCCAGTTATCTCCAATCAGTTTACTAATTCTAATAAGATAGGATGCCTGTTTAACCTGGCTGTAGATATAACTGTGGTGAGAAGATTCAGTTTAGGATCTTTGCTTCAATGATAAATGTAATGACCTTTTCAGCTGTTACAAATCCAGTCAAATCTTCAGGAGGGAGTTAGTTCAGTACATAGCTGTACTATGCTTATAGTCCTTCAGCGTTAAAGCTTGGAGAGCTTTATTGATGAAGTAAGGTGGATAACTACTGAGCTTTAGTCTCTGGGTTTACACATGTACAAAATGTATTTGTTACAAGAGCAAAGCAAATTTGTGCCTTTGACTTCAGACCAGCATCCTACAAAATCTAAAGGTAATAAACCTCTCAGTGCAAGCTAAACTGAAAAACACCTAAGAAATATTAACTAACTACATGACAAGTTATGAAGGCCAGCATTAGAATTGAAACACATCAAAATTACCTCATGCCATAGTTATATCTAAATTTCCACAGGCATCTATTTCCAACAGCCAGTCTCCTAGGCTTCTCTCCCAGTTGGAGAAGAATGTGACTACCATTGCAAGATCTATGCCACTTCAGGAAATAAAGACAGCTGTTGTTGACCATTGCTATCGACACTTGATATGCAAATGCATATGGGTGCTCACATAGTATGATATTCTATCTAAAAATAAAATCCAAACTAAGACAACCAAAACCACCTACATAGTTGACAACCATTCAACTGCTCACCAGAGGGAGCCCATTTTCCCCCAAACACAACATCTGTAGTACAACCAACCTACTACCTGCTGAGGCCTTAGGACAACCCATGTAAAAACTACTGTGAAAAGGAGCTGCCAACTAAGGGAGCCACACAGATGCACTGTGACTAGGAGAGAACAGAACTATAAAGGATTATGTAGTTCTTTGATTAATATTTTTTGCAAAACAAAGGGTAATTTAATGAACAAGTGCCACATTTGCCTTTCAAACTGAAGATTCCTGAATGAAACCATTGATATATCTGCAGCATGTCACTGACAGAAGTAATCATTTTATATTGTCCTAGGTAGTCTTTTTATTACTGTTTGTTATCTCATACTTGTGCTGTATTTCCACCGGATAGTATAAGATAGGATCTTGTAGGAAAAATACTACAGTTTACTTATGTAAAACCTTGTTTTTTCAATAGAAAAATAAAAACATTTCAAATAAAGACACTTCTCACTTTATCTTTCTGGAAGGGGAAGAAGTAACCTTCTAACACATTAGTAGTTCTCATATATTCTTTAAAGTTAAACTGAAAAACTTGAACATAACTTACATGCCAAGTAAGCACAGAAAAAAATCTGAGCTCGTAGCTAACATGAGAACACATTCTGTTCAGGAAGGACCTGCAGCTCCTTCCAGGGCCAGATTGTGTGTGCACAATCAATGTTTGAAACAGGGCAAAATCTAGTCGTTTCTTGGCAGCTTTCAGAACCCCATGGAGCTGCACAAGGTTTTTTTTTTTTTTTAATCTTAGGCCACCTAAACACAAGATCCATTTAGCGGTAAAACTACACTGCTGCCTATCTAAACAGGAAAACCTTGCTAGTGAAGATTTAGTTACATCAGTGTGCACATGTTTCTGGTACTAAATGATTACTTATGGCTGCATACCTCCTGGTATCTGTCCTTTTTTCTTTCAATATCATGATATACTATTAAATTACTACTTTGGCTTTTTAGTCTCTTCTTCATTCTTTGCATGTTTGCTTTTTAATTACTGATTAATACATTTTCTTAGAGTTTTTCTATTCTCATTCAGATATTCCTAGCTAGTAGTCAGTAGGTACCCCAGCACATACCTGAAGTGTTGACAAGTAAAATCAAGCTGCATTGGTTAAGTTTATCTGTTTTCCATGAAAAGCAAATCTATCAATGCAATCAGTTTTTGTTGGTAGCACTTTTTTTCACTCTCTCCTTCAGGTTTGCAATAGTGCAGCTACACATTTTTTTGCCACTCATCTGATTAATTTAGCAGCAAAGTCCAAGTAACGGAAGACTTGACCTTCAACTTGGTGAGTAACAGTTGTACAAATGGTTTCAAGCTAATTCTTAGGGTTTTCTTTGCAGACTGTAGCTTCAGTAACTTTCCAACACATTCTTTATTTAAATATTTGATTACAGAACTAAAACTAAACACATTACTTGTCTTTGCAAGGGTTCCACATTACTGAGGAGCATTGTAGTTTGCACTTATTCCCCCACTGGCTGGTCCATCAACTTTCTCTAACTAGATATTGAACCTTAAGATAGTATGGGGCAGATACTAATCTATCAGAACTTCACTTCACAGGAGCACCAAATTCATTTGCAATTAAAACATGAAGACAAGATAAAGTTATTTAGTCACTAAGCTACATATAGACATGAGTATGGAATGCAGAGAATCC
Source organism: Dromaius novaehollandiae (assembly GCF_036370855.1). Lineage (NCBI taxonomy): Eukaryota > Metazoa > Chordata > Aves > Casuariiformes > Dromaiidae > Dromaius > Dromaius novaehollandiae. The sequence goes on from NC_088099.1 coordinate 135,869,273, forward strand.
CTTTGACAGATGTCTACATGGATTATGCTTGTGTCTAATAAGAGCTCTTACTGTTGAGCATGTACAATTGTGAAATATTCAATAGGGCATTTTTTTCACTGAATAGTTAAATTACAGAACATTTGGTGGTTATGCTTATTGACTTTATGTCTGTCTTTCTAAATCACAACATTTAATGCCATTGACTCAGGCTGAAATTTCAAATTTCATATTTTTATTCTAAACAAGTCAAAATTTCCTTAAAGTAAAAGCTACCACTGCTGCTTATAGTTTCCTGTAAGTGATTAGTAAACATGAGTCACCATTTTCTCAAAGAAAAAAAATTAAGTGCAATTATTGTCTTCTTTTGCTAGAGATTTTTAATAAAACAGAAATTAAAAAAAAAGCATTTGAAAACTAGTAGATTATGATATTCACTCGGACACGCTGATAAACAAAAGTGGATGATTATTTGCACAGCCCTGGCAGAAATATGTGCCCAGCTTGCTACATGTGTACTTGACATAGATTGAGTTTATTGGATTAGAATCACAATCATGAGAAGAGGTCTATAACACTCATTTCCTCACACAATACTACAATTAAAAACTAATAGTGCTGCAACAGTGAGTGATTAGACAGCTGTAATTGCACTACTCACAAAACTTTTAAATAATACATAATACTGAAGTACGTAGTTACCTAAGATGTATACTTTAATTAGGATTAAAAAAACATTGTTAGAAAGATCAAGGACATAGACTGCTGATTACTGCTTGCAAAGCATAGATTATTATTCATCTTTAACCAATAAGAAAAGTATATAAGTCTACATATATTTAATGTGGTTCCATCTGCAAAATTGACATAGTTTAAGCTCATTATTTGCATAGGAGAAGGTCAAAATCTATCCTACAATACTGAAATAAGAGGTGAGTATAAAGATATATTTGTTTGACAGAATATACTACCAAATATAATGAACAAATTACTTTTTTCAGCTCTGCAAATTTCCATGAAATATTTTCAGTGAATAACTTACTCAGTTGAATGTATTCTTACAGAAATAACTGTAATAATGTAAACTGAATAAAATACATAGCACCAGAAATAATTTGGACACATCACTGTGAAGATCACAGGATGTTCAAAGATATGTTTTAAATTTCCATCTAGAATCAATAAATCTATCCTAGGTACTTTACATCAGGGTACATTAGGTAGAGAAGGCTTTCTTCCAAGAACCAAGTCTTACCCACTGGTCAGTTAAAATTAAAAAACAAAAGAAAATTGGTCAAGCCTGCTTGTATCTTAGAACTGTTGGATGCAATATTATTAGTGTTAAAATTTCTTTCAGAAAGTAATGACTCCAAAATGAACCTTATCATTTCCACAGCAATAAATTTTTAAAACCCAGAGTTCTCAATCTGAAGCTTTTAACCACCTTGCTTGCTAAATTTAAAAAGAGCTGACTAGACCCCAATTCTGTGGGATAACTGTATGTCTAAACAGCAGAGTGGATGGAAGAAGCTGAGAACTACCATTTGAGAGGACTCTGAAGGGAATACAACTGAGATAGCACACCAAGATCACAAAACTACCTGAAACTTTACCTCTTTGTCACAAGCTAAAGCGGACATCATTTGGAATATTATCAAGAGCAAAGCATTAGAGGATACAGCACACCTTGAGAGTCTCTCTGTGATTGCAACCTTGATGATTAAATGGGCCACACAGGACTAAGGTTTTCCTAAGATGTCTCTTCCCAATGGAACTATCAACTAAGCAGTCATGTTTATCATGTCTACTGCTCTTCCCTTGTAATTGAGGCCGTGCTGAAAAAAAAAAAGCGTTCATGCATCTTCCAAACACAGCTTTTGCATACAGTCTCACTACAAAGTGCATTTATATGGTATTTTTCATCCAACAAATGTTTTACAAAAATATGTTAGTATTATTAACACTGTTCTGCACCTCTGGGAACTCAAGACAAAAAGCTGTTCTAACTAAAGTTACCAACGTAACCATATTTACAGCAGACCAGTAAAAGCACACGGATCATGCACCTCTCCCCTTTCCCCACCAGTTCTAAGTGCAATTCCACACTGAACATAAAAATACTGGTCTCAGCTCTGCTTTCTCCCATCTTCCTGTTAAAACTCCATGGGAATCACAGCATCATTAGGAATTTTTAGTAAATTCTGCCCAAGAACCCAGACTTTTTCCTTTGGTAGAATGACTAGTCAGAGATTAGTAACAGATGGATTACCGTCAATTGGAAAAGGGGTAATTCATCAATCCAAATAATAACTAGAAGTGAGGAAGTCGAACCACATTCCAAGCCTTTACTTTTACTGTGCATTCTATGAGGTAATTTTGTGACTACCTCTTAACCCTCTTTTCTTCTATGTTTGGTTACCCTTTTCCATATGACCCTAGAAAATTGTTAAGTGGCAGACCACACATATACAATAAAAACAGTTAGTTATTCAATTCCCCTTTAAATACTAGTAGATTAAATTATAAATTATCAAATTACAGTCATCATGTGGGGAAATTAAAGTTCCTTAAATGAAAAAAAATTTTTAAATAGTATTTCTTTTATAGTTTGACTCATACATTTTCACAGTTTTGCTTATTTATAGTTCAATGTCTGCATGTTATGAATTTACATTTCCAGAGGAGTAAATAAAAAATTTAAACTCTTTAAGTTTAAAAGTGAGGCCAGTATCTAGTATATCAAAGGTCTTTTGCATATTCTTTTATCTTCCTTTTATATAGCAGCACATTTACCTATATTTACCTGTAGTTTTACATTAATTTGAGTAATTAATTAAATATTTGTATATAAATCAGTGCACTGAAGTAGTAATCATCTGTATTTATTGTACAGTACATATGACTCTTTAATTAATACTATTGCACCTCGGTTTTTTTCATTATTTTACTGTACAAAAAGCACAATGGCAAGGTGAACTTTGATTTTAAATGAGATTCAACCTTTCTGACCACAAGAAAGACAAACTAGCAAATAATGAATTATTCAGCTCTGACTTTTTATAGTTATTCAGCTAATAAATGAGTGAATGGGTCAGATAAAGTTATTCCTTTTATAAATTGTTTGCTGCCAAGCCATACAAGATGTAAAACTATTATGAAAAATAAATTAAGAAATATTGAAAAATGCTTTTATACATCTGAGTACTTAAATTTGGATAATAGTAAAGATCTTGGCCATTTGATAAGGAAACATTTTTACCTTTTTGTAAAACTAAGAGTCCTGTAACTGTTTACTTAGTGTGGGTCAAATACTAATAATTGCTTTTGACTTGTCACAGTTTTGTTTATGCAATGATTTCATACTGCCTAATTATAGGCTCCTGGTGTATTTTTCATTTTGCATTTTTAAATGCTGGGTAGTGGTTTTTGTCCATTATTAAACTGCAACTGTACTCCATCCAAGCGACAACTGAATTTTTGTGGTAAGTTTCACTTACACATAATTTGCATAAAAGCTGGGATTCTTCAGGATGAGGTCTCCTATAGATATGAATAGTCATTAGAGATATACAGGCTGCTTGAAGATCATGCTTTTTCTTGTATTAAAACTTCCACAGAGAAGAATTTCCATAATAATTTCTTCATAAATATTTCCTTTGTAGAATGATAATCAAAGATTGGTTACCAATGATTCACTATAAAAATGGAAGGAAAAAGAGACTGGAGTTCTGTATGGATCAATTTTGAGATCACTACTAAAAATAAACTTTTTTACCAAGCTGGCTGATAGAAGAGGGAAAATATTTATTAGATTCTCAAACTCACAGCAAGTCAGGAGGGGCTTAATGGAGTTCAAGAAGAAGACTGGAATTCAAAATGATCATAAAAATTACAGAAATGGGCTAAAAAAAATAGGATGAAATTCAACGTGGACAAACACAAGGTATTTTATTGAGGTTGGAATAATCAGTGTTCAAGATGAGGAACAAGAAGCTAAAAAGCAGTACTGAAGAAAAGGTTTTGGGGGCAATTGTAGCTCACAGTTTAAGCACTAGTCTACCTCATGGTGCTGAGAAAAAAGAAAAACTTCACACTGGGCTATGTAGAGGTGTGTGCTCTATAAGGTCTGTGAAGCAACTTTTCCTTCCCCTTAGAGAAGTTGAAACACAGTAACAGTCTTCAGATTCCTAAAAGGCTGATGCAGTACAGATTAATATCCACAGTGGATAGCACAGAAAACCACCACACACTTAAATTGCATTAAGGAAAATCTAGCTTTGGCAGTAGGAAAAATAGTCTAAGCAAGGTAAAGACAATAATATATTGGAACATGCTGTCTATGGAAATACAAAAACCTCCAGTTTTTATAATGAGAAATAAATATGTTTTAAAAACAGACTGACAAACATCTGCTAGGAATGACATGCCTGTAGTTGATCTTGTCTCAGGTGAGGGGGCAGAATAGTCCTTGAAGTTCCTTCCATCCTTACTTTCCTCTGAACTTGGATGGAGAAAAAAGGGTAATGTCTGCTGAAGACCGAGGCCTGCCATTGCTAATTTCCAAAAGCCTGAATCAATCCCAGGAGATAACAATGAGCACCTCACATCCTCTTCACAAGCAGGAAAAAACATTATATTTTCAGCAGAAAATTAACCAACTATCAACTTATATTCCTTCTGGATCCTACCATTGCCATCTGACATAACTGAGTAGTCTCCATCCTTGGCATATTCAGGGTGAGCATATAATGCTTCAAGAAGTCCAAAGCAAGTGGTAAGGAGCCAAGACTTTTTACTACCTTATTTTAAAGAGACTGGCAGCCTCAGAGTCAGATTGCTCCAGGTGCAGAGATTATTCAAGTCAAATGCTCAAATATTCCATTTTAAAGTACTTTTAATGTCAAAATCGCTTCTAAATTAAAATAGAAATATTTAATGCAAAATTATGCTAACGTTTTGCCTTGAATTTAAAACTAGCTTACTGAATTTTCTTGATTTCATACTAAATTCTTGACTAACTCGAGTTACCATTTCAATTCCATAGCATGGTTTTGCTGGTTAGGAATTAGGAATTGCTATTCATAGAGTACAGAAAATAAAAACCATTTCTTAAATTACCCTCTCTCCTCAATATTATTGTTTAGTAAGCACCCTCTATGTACCCCTTAAACAAAACAGTGATTTCACTGAACTGATCTTAATGTTTTCTGCATAGATTAAAAAAAAAAACTTCCTAAAATAAAGTTAAATAAATAATCTATCCAGGAAGTATGCAAACAAATAACCTCTCAGCCATGGTCTTCTAGAAAAAAAGTTACAACTATGCAACTCTGATTTCATACTGTGCACTCAGATGCCCTTCACAGTTTAATTCTTCACAGTTTAATTTTCAACCTCATGCATAAAGTGTATTAGTTCTATTGGTCAGTCTTGCTTTGAAAAGAAAGCAGGTGTCCCATTTATTTTAGATAAGAAATAGCTAACAAACTGTTTAGTATTCTTAGTGAACAGGACAGAATAGGTCCTGCTGCACACACATAATGAATAGAAAAGTAATTATATATTGAAAAGCATATTTTTCAAGAAAGGCATCTTTCTAACTCAAATATCAGAGCTTAAAATTTTAAAATAAAGACTCAGGTTTGAAAATTATTATAAAAATGGCAAAGGTATCTTTTGAATATACAGTTTATTTCTTTCTTTTAAAAAGGCATTAAAAATTAAGGGCCATTTTTAAAGTTTTTTTCTATTCCAGGTTACATAAATTCATAATTAGCATAATTAACAGTAATCCAGAATGTTAAAAAAACAATGATCTAGTGAGTAACATCCCCACTGCTAGAAATAAAATATTAAAAGTCGTTGAATTTACTGGATGACAGAGTTTCACAGGAATTGAGCTACACTATAATTGCTGTTCCTAATAGCTATTTTCATAGTTGAGGTTTCTTTTCTTTAAACTAAAAAGAAATCTTTGAAGAACCAAGTTCTTTTTAGAGCTTTTAACAGAGTATATTAATTCTCATTGTTTACATATCTCATTTTTTTCTAAATTAGTGCACTTTGATTCATTAACTCTATTTTCACCTTAAAAAGTGCCAACTTTAGCACATGCGGACGCGATCCTGCTCTCCCCAACAATCAACGGTAAATGAAGTCCTGTGTTTTCATTTTAATTCATATAAATTACTCTGCGGAATCCAGTAGTATTACTTGGATGAGTAAGGTGACAGGGATTTAACCAGATACTTGATCAGCTAATAAAAATTGCAGTCTGAAGATCAGCATGAGAAAGAATAAAAAGAGAAGGAAAAAATCCAGAATAATATGTGCTTAGTACTGACTTTGCAATTTATGTCTAAGTACATAACAGATCACAGGTGATTAACATCTCTGTAAGCATCTCTATCCTAACATGGTTCTGTTTTAAGATATTCTGCTACATCCTAGAATACCTTTCCTAAATAAACTGCAGAAGGTAAATACTTTGGACAATAGCAAATGGGGGGTGAAGGAGTGTAAGAACATCAAAGGTTCCCTGCGGGAGCTGAACTGCAAGAGAAGCTTTGAACCCAGGTTAAAATGTCACAGGGTGCTACCTGAGCACTGCATTTATCAATTTAATTCCTTCAGAATCAACAAATAAACTCTGTGACAAAGAAAATTCAAACTGTATTTATTTCTTAAAGATATCTTTGAAGTTACCTCTACTAATGTATACTACCATTTTAGACACATATTTTAAAACATTTAAATTTCCCAGCAAAGTAATGAAAAGATGGAATCATACTGAGTCACAAAAATAGAAATCAAACAATTGTCATGGAATGGCAGAATGGCAGTAAAAATATATTATGTATTCTTATGAATTATTAGGAAATAAATACCAGCTTTCTACTTAAACAATTTCCCTTACCAAGATGAACAGCAACAGCCTTTCAATGTATGACAATTTCCTACAACAAAGTAAAATATTTTACAGAAACTCAATTAATGACAGAGTCACACTACTAAAGACTATGCCCAGATTTATAGGCCAATCTTTTGAAGCAGGAACCTAAAATTGGGCTTGTGAAGTATTGGCAGCTAAAGCTTGGTTTGCATTCAAATCTATACTTATTTAAATAAAAAGATTTATTTGCTACCAGTTCTGTATAGAGTAAGACATAAGTGATGTGTTTCTAAAAGTTCCCCCTGCAAAAATCACTCCACTTACTGAGGTATCTGAATATTGTTTTTCAATTTGTTAAGTCTTGGTATGATTCTATTTCATGAAAAATGCTAAGTCTCAAACCCTTCCCTTTCACATAGTGGAAGGATGGGCAGACAGCCCCAGTTATTGTTTTTTTTCCACTTTGCTTGACATTATCTGAACTCCAGCAGATAAGAATACTGGCTTCTAATGTACAATGAAGAGGGTGAGGAAAGGGAAGGTTGTCTTGCTCATGCTTCCCATAATTAGAAGAGCCAAAGAGGAAAAAAAATTGATACGGCCTGTGACCATATAATTGTAAATTAGCAAAAGTTACATATTTTTCAGAAGCTAGATGCATACGAATAAATACAACAGAATAATATATTAGAGTTCAGCATGTTGTATGAAGAAGAACTAGCATACACAATCATTAAAAAAAAATCCTGGTGATATTCCCAGTTTTAATAACTCACTGCTATACTTAAACATATAGATCAGCAGCATCAACCGCTGATTTTTCCACTTGTTTAAGCAACTAATACCAATTGCCACAAAAAAACATGACTTCAGTAGGATGCAACTTTATTTGTAGGATACACAGTAGGATACACAACTTTATGTACTTCTGTTTCAGTCCACTGCTCTGAGGTGTTTGAAATGAAGTCAGTTATGAGTTTAACTGGGAAATTTAAATCACATAAAATGCACAACAGTTATTACTGAAATAGGCATACATGTAATGTATACCTATTTATACCTAATATACATGTAACTGAAAAAGGACCTTTCTGGGATTTCATTTATTTTATACCAGTGTTGAGACACATGCTGCCTCTTTGAAGGAATCAAGGAAATTCAGCATCCCAGATAATGAGATGCAAAAGATTAAAAGAAAATAAAGTTCTTAAAGGGAATAGCTTATTTCCCTCAACCTGTAGGATTTGAGGAACCATGGTGGCCTGGAGTAGGGCAGAGATGGAGAGTTTTATCCTTAGTCTGTCATGCTCAAATGCCCCTTCCCTGGAGGAGCTGTGTCTATGATCAAGGGCGATGCAGAATATTTGGTAATGGACTTACAAAAAAAGAGTATGAAAATGAAACACCAAAAACGCACAGGATTTATTTTCACATAGGTATTAATAACAGAGAAGTTTTTTGAAAGTTTTAAATAGTAGAAATTGCACAGGAATACAAACACATATATATTTTGGCCAAATACCGTGTAACCTGACAACTTAAATTCAAGGCTCTTCACAGCAGTCTTTCAGCCTAGTTTCAATAAATACTATACTCTAACGCATACACTGTTATGAAATCCAGCCTTTAAATCAGATCCCCATGTTCAAATGTTGTCTTCCTGAACATTGACAAGCTTTATTGTTTGGTATGATTTTCTGCTAAAAAGCTTTTTGTTCCAAGTTTGTTTCGGAAAGAGATCACTGAATTTTAATCCAAAGAGTTTATGAACAATGTATCTATATTCTTGTTTGTGAAATACCTAGCAACAATGCTGTACAGCAATTCCAACTAGACTGTCTGTGTAAAAGATAAGCAGATTTAGCCAAACATGCCTTTATCTAGGACTGCAATGCATAGAAGCTATTTATTAGTTGTTTATTTTGGCGCACATATATCAATAATAGCAAAACACACTGCAAACGTACTAACGGCTCATCTACCTTACAAAATTATAAAAGAATGTTTTGTATTTAAAACTGAGAAGGAATAAAATAAAAGTAAATGAAAATGAACTGTCATATGTAGAGAGCCACATGGTAAGTGAACAAAAAGAATCTAACTTAACTAATTTACAGAGCCTTAAATTTGATATGCTAGGATGTTGTTCTGAATGTTCTACTTTTTCATGTCCGAGTAATTAAACCATCTCCGCACTTACGATAGGAAAATTCTTTCAATACCATTCCACTTCTTATATGTTCTAACCCTATCATTTCAACTTCTTAATGTGACTTTATTTAATTCATAAAGGATTAACATCACTTTAAAGTAAGTTGCATTTTAAGATGACGCCACATCCACTAAGCAGGAAAAGGATGAAAAAATGTATACCTGGTTGGCTGACAGTTATAAAGCTGGCAACGGGCTGCTGGCCTCCCCTAGCACAGGACTGGCTGTCAGCTCAGAACATTACACATCACAGAGCAGAGATGAAAGCCGAACACTGAAATTACAACAAGCATCTTCTTTCCAGGTAAGAGACAGCCTTTCACTAGATGAGTGTGTTTGGGTGTATGTTCTAACATCTGTTAATCACCCTTTGGCTGATGCTTTCCTATGCCATGTCCTTTCCTAATCAAATCTATGTGGACTATTTACTCTTTTCCACAATTCTGCTCATGCTGCATGTTAGAAATAAGCAGATATATTTCTGGTTTTGTTTAAATATATGCCTGTTCTGTCCTATGCTTTTGAAAACTATTTTCTATTTAACACCTGTAACTCATTTCTCCAGGGCAAAATTATGGATCTGAACACAGTTTGATCATGACAGGGAGTACTGCTTGCATTTCTAGCACATTTTAGCTTGCAGATCATCATAGGCACTGGCTTTTCTGCGTCTCTGTTCTTCTGTTCTTTCAACAACTGATTATTACAGTAATACTGTGTCTAAAGGCAGTAATAGATTCATATAAAATGCTAAATGTTGGACTAAGTCGCAATTGTGCTTTCAAAGGAAATGTTTCTCTCTTCAGGAGGATTTGTATTTTCCTTACTTTCTTTGATACAATCTTCAAAATCCATATTGCTAATGCACCTATGCCATGCATCTGACTGTAGTGAGCTCCCAATATAAGCAAATGCATTCCTAGTCCCACAAGACTGCCAGAAACGTGCTTCTCCTAGCTTAGATTGTATGTAATAATTTCTTAGAAGTTTGAACTGCAGCTTACAGTGAGGCAGTTTTCTGCAACAAACCTCTAGCTACACTGTTGTTGTGACTTTGGGGAATTTCTTATATTTTTATCTTTTCAGTGTTGTTTGTTATATGTAATCACAGTTGTTCCTTAGCTCTGTCATCCACTCCCATTCCAAGTACCTCCATTTTTCTGGATACATTTCTATCCTAGGATAGCACAGATGTTTGCTTTTGAGAGAATTTCTGTTTTTAGTGATCTGCTAATTATACTTCTTTTTCTTCTGTGATGGTATCATGCAAGTTTATTTAATACAAGAGTTTCAGTATTCTTGACCAATTGCTCTGTCTGACTTTTCTGACAAAAAGTATATGAGCATTGGTAAATACTGATTTTTTGCAGTTTCTCAGTGCCTCTAGAGTCTGACCTGGAAATGCAGAAAGATATGGAAAGCATTCACCAAACACATCGAAGATCTTACACTTGTTACTATATTTCTAGCTGCAAAGTATTCTAGATAAAAACAATTAGCTATATACATGTTAATTCTCATACCATTTTAAAAAATGTTTTGCAGTTATTTATAGACACTTTTTTCCTTGCTACTTTCCACTCTGGAATATGTGTTGAACTTTGCTGTGCGATCAACATTTTGTGAGACATTTCTTGATGTGAAAGCTACTGATTGTACTTTGTATAAGGATGCTGCCCTAAACACTAACTTCCAGGAGTTATATTGTATTTATGCCACATAGTTCACTTTGTAATATCTTTTGACTGGTTAGCATATCCTGGTTATTCAAACATATCCTAGTAATCTTGAGCAATCATATAATAAAGTGAAGTATCTAGCAGTGAAGAGTATCTTTCTCAGACGCACTTATTATTTTGCTGGTGCCCTTATTACATGAATCATGTCCCAGGTTTGCATGGCAGAGGATTAGCACATTCATTTCAGAAAACTATTTTTAGCTACACTACCTTCACTGCCTAAAGTTTTACCTTCTGCATGTATTCAGTTTGTATTTTATATTGTCCTCTCAGTTTCATAACTTTGCATTATATAGCTTTGGTTCAGTACTTTGCTTGCAGTTTTCCTTTTTGAATTTACATAACGCTAAAGTGATCTCTGTAGCTAAGCAAATTTACTCGCAGTTTAGGATTCCATTTCTTGCTTGCTCCATTTTCTTCTTGCCTTTGATTTTGGTATTAGTCCACAATTTAAAAAGCACATTATTTTATATTACAATAATATATACCTGAACAAATCTCATACCCTGAATCATTGCTCACTTCCTTTATATGATTTTAGGGTTTTGTGTCTACAGGCTGTGCCATACTTCTTATTCTTGCAACAATTGTTATAAAGGATTAGAAAAGTTGCCATATGTTATGCATTTCTCATCATGTTATCTTTCTTTACAGTTGGTTTCTCCCTGCTTCTTGTTTGTATGCTTGCTTTTAAACATGTTTTGGCTATATTTCTCCTTTTACTTTCACTTGCTCTTTGAGCTGTTTGATAAACTTTGTCAGTTTTACTATCTTGCTTTTAGAGATGAGCTGGTCCTAACTCAACACAGGCTTTCACTCAAGATCCTTCATCTTTCATGCTTGTTACTTAGTCTAACCCAATTAACTCATCTTTTACATTTTACAGTGTTTGGCTAAACCTACTGAAAAGATACATGCCTATCATTACACAGGGGAGTGACTGGTTGGGTCACAATAAGATAGCAAGTGAATCCATTACTAACTTCACTAATCGCTATTGATACTCAGTGCAACTTTTGTCCATCATGGTTAATAATGTGACAAATCTGATTTTGCTTTCCTTTTATTCAGCTTTATTCTAATGTCATAGCTATTCCACTGTAGTATAAAGTATGTTCATTTACTAACTATATCTTTTTCCTATTAACCTGATGTTTTTCCATTATATGTTATTTATCTATTTATTTTGTAGTATTCTTCAGTTTGGATTGCATGGACTTGGAGAAGCTGACACACTTCTCACAGCATGAACAGCACCAAAGCTTAAAAAGAAAAATCCAAAGCCGTGCAATATTTGCAGTGGACTAACCCTGTCAGCCTTACAGATATAGCCAGTGTCAGAACTCTCAACTTATTCTTCTAAATAGGCAATCTCATCCCAAAAAGCAGAATCTTTTACAGATGAAACCTACCCCTTCTGTGTACTCTATGCCATTCTTGAAAAAGTCAAATGGCAAAGAAAAGGCAGTCCTTACTGCACGGCCATTCACCCTGCAAAACCCCCACAGATGAGAATGAGCAAGCTAAGGCAGTTAATCATGCATCTGTGTTATCACCAAGAAAGTTACATCCCAATCATATCTGCAAAGTCACGATACCCAAACAAGCCACAGGCAGAGAGAGTTTGTACTAAGCAGTACCTTCATACAGGTAGTCCTTTTAGATGGAAAGGAGAAACAGATTGGTGTTTTTCCTTTACTAAGATCTGACAGGCCCAAAGGATAATTCCTTCTGACTAGAGGGTTGTATGGCACTCCTTTTGGTCCACTGGGTGTTACACAAAAGGGGATGTAGTTGGGATGCTTAAATGGAAATAGTTTGATTGATATACCTCACATAATAAAAATTGAATGCTTCAAAAGTACAGTATTGAATTCTCTTTGTATTACTAAGATTCCCAAATAGCTAATGAAAAGTATGAAGCAGATGATACCTGTCACAGTAACCACTAAAATGCCACCAACATACTAAATAAAACATGGAAAACTTTTATTGACTAGCAAGCTCAGCATGCTGGAATAATAAGGAAGTTCAGAATTTCCTCTCTCATTTGGAGTGTCTTTGCAGAAATATCAGCTGGTAACTACATCAGACTGTGCTATGTATAGCTTTGTTGATTTACACAGGTCTTTAGAAAGCACACACCCAGTGTTTTGTTTCAAATGAATAAGCCTTATAGACCAACTGCCTAGTAAACCTGAAATTTTGTTTCTGGAGAATGAGAGATTACTTTTTTAAAGTTTAGGTCATTAAAGAGAATACTTGTTTAATTTCAGCATTATCAATTTGAGGTAATTAACAGAATTCATTTCTAGTTGTGAAAGCTTTCCTCAAGACTTCCAAAGAACCCGGTTTGATGGACATATTTTGCATTTTGTCATTGTTACCAGATGCTTCGCAATGTTCTGAAGGAAAAGAGGAATGCATTATTTCTTGCCAGTCCCTATAATCAGTGTAATTCATATGCTTCTGATTTATGTTTTCAAAATATACCTTTTGTGAACATTTTCATTCATGTTAAGTGATTTTTAATCTGCTATTTTCAGTTATTGTTCTGTCATCTGTTATTGTTTTTAAGTGGAAACCAATTTGAAATGTTAAATAACAATTAAGTACTGTTCTTCAAATAGTCCAGTTATTTTAATGTTTCAGTTATTTGTATTGCAGTAGTACCTTCAGATCACATCTGCAATAGACCATAATGATGTTTCTACACCAAAAAGCATCCAGCAGAAGCAAGAGAAAAGATAAATTAAGTATTATTGCTCTTCTTTTAATTATATGGGCTAAAATTAGAAAATGGATGATTCACTTCATGGCATTGGAAAGTCTGTGGCAGAGGTTCAGTTAAAACTTGGTCTAGTGAAGAAAAAGATACAGTCAAGTGATAGCAAGTATTCATACAAGCAACCTCACTAACATACATGTGCAAATGTTGGCTGGTCTGGATCACAGTAAGCAACCTCGCCCACACAACTTACTTTCCTCCTTCACAAACTTTGCTCAGCTGTGGGTAGGAGAGGGGGAGCAAGGGATGAGAAAAATCAATATTCATTTCGGCATAAATAAATGCACAGTTCTGATAATTTAACACTGCTAATGGGACAGAGTTCACACAGTAATTCAAGAATACTTTGCTAAGGAAACTCCTAAAAATGTTGAGTGCAAAACTGCATTTTGGACTGCATCCCGCAAGATGCCTGCCAGTCATGAAGGAGTGTTTAACATTCCTATTCCCGCTCAGTATTTCTGCAGATCTGCAGATTTTTTTGAAGTTACAGCAAGCTTCAAGGAAAGAAGTCACAGATCTACAGATAACAATGATTTCTGAAAACCATTAGCATGACTCCTCCTTTAGCAATAAATACTGTGTGTATGATGCAGGGTTTACTTTCCCAGAAGTGCTTATGGGACTTAAGATTGCACAAAAGGGCTGTGAAATGTGTTTCCCTCAGTTCTGGCTCTTTGGTTCCTGAAGTCTCAGGTCACATTCAACCCATAGTTCCTATCAAGTTTTTCCCAAAGGACCTTTGGGCTCCTGCAGTAGCCAAACAACCCTGGAACAGGAAACTCTATTTACACTGATGTCTTAAAGCCTGGTGCTCATCCATAAAAGGGAAAAATAATACATTTAGGAATTGTGTTTTTCTTAACCTTTAACAGACCACCAGTCTAGAATAAAATGCATGTTTTGTAAAAGTGAGTTTTCACTAAACCAAAAGAAACAATTTTAAAATAATAAATTAAATTAAATAAGTTATTCTCCTGAAGTGCTTGCAGCATAACAGGAACATGGAACAGAAACATACAAAATTAACTTGTCAGTTTTCACTGTCCCACATGAAAGAAAGGCCATCTATAAACAAATGGATTGAATCTAAAGTACCTTATTAAGAGAACAAAATGTTAATATCTTGAAGCATTTCTGATGCAGGTAAATGTTTTTGGGGAGGTTGAATAGTGAATTGGCAAACTTTGGTTTCAACTATCCACTCACAGGGGAGAATCAAAGCCTTCCTTGGGGAACAGCCCTTCTAAGTGATCCCACCAGGAACTGAATATAACCCTCGCAGGGGCAATGTGACACCTAAGCATAAAGATCCTGTAAGATCTGCACTGCTTGTGAGGCATTACAACAGGCTACTGTAAGCCTGAATTAGAAGCAGCTCTTTTCTTCTCTTGTTTGTATTAAATGTTTCTGTTCTGCACCTCTCTTTATAGACTGTTATTTCACAATGAACATACATAACTTCCATTGTCAAGCACCTTTTGACAGTTTAAAAAAAAAAAAGGCCAAAACAACCAGACTGCCACTTTGCAGACAGGAATCAATGAAGAAGTCACAATCAGGCTTTTTATTCAGAAAAAATGAAAGTCCCATTGTAACTTCACCTAAATCTTAAGATGTTTTTTAATTTCAAAATAAGCATGTCTTCTTAAAGACGTTAGTTTTGATTTGCATTTTGATTACTTTGGTGTCAAGATCGATCCTCCCTGCAATACTATAGGAGTCATCATCAGATTCTTGGTGTTTCCTTCCCAGTAGTATCTTTCGTTTGCTGCTTTCTTTTTTGTCACATCTAAAGTGAGTGACATGATCAGCTCTGCAGCAGCAATCTAGCATTTTACAAAACACATAAAATAATATCTGTCCTCTGCAGGAAGGCTGCTTTAAGATTCTGAGAAAAATCCTTCTGAAAAGCAGACCAGATTGCATGAATGCTACTGAAACTGTCAGACAGTTCAATGTGGTAGGCATCTGAGTTTCAGTATAAAAAGCCTAAACTACAAAGTTTATATTCAAATTTAGATTTTGTTTTAAGAATGTACTCATGTTTTCACTATAAGTTCCTTAACAGTATTCTTTTTCCAAATGTATTGTATTAATGGAACATCTATTCAGTACAACAAGATACTTCACATTTCTGTAAAAATATGAATAAGAATCCAAAACCACTGTCCAAATAATAATGCACAAAGAAATTTTAATCAGAAATATAATTCTATCCAATTTTAATGAATGAACGGGTATCAGTGATGTAATCTGACCACAAAGTCAGATTGCAGCTTTTTATCCAGCTGCAAACAACAAAACAAGAGACAGAAGTACTGTTACAGTAGCATATTCTTAGTGCTGAGATTATTTTTACCTGAGGTCCATGATTACAATTTCTGTTTTAAAGCTGAAACTTGAAACATGGAATCACCTTACCTACTAATAATGGCAAACAGTAAAAACTATCTGCACGATCTTCTCCAAGTTATATTTTAAAGCAAAATCTTTTATTCTCTGTGTAGCATTCCTAGAATGGATAAGCCTACTTAATTTGATTCTAATTGATGGACAGTGCTTGGCCTCAGACTAGGAGTCTGAATACATCCCAGTTACATTCCAGGACATTAAAGAAAGTGGAACAACACAGGGATTTTCCGTAACTTTCTTTTGCTAAACACAAGGACTTGAAGATGTAATGGGTTGGTTGTAATGGATGTCAAGGGTTTCTTATCTGTCATCTAGGAAATGAGTAAGGTCCCTAAAAATAATTGGGAGTATCCCAAGGTGAATAAGTGTATGTCTGTGAAAAAAAAATGATATAGTATCTCTTTATAATATGTTACTGGCTTCTTTATCTTGGCATTTGTCCATCTCTGTCTCGTTCTTATGGTGAATTCTCTTATCAGTCTCAGCCTCATCATCACCTCAATTCTATAAGCTCTTCAAAGAGTCTGGTTAAATTTTTCATTACTTCCTATTACTATGTTGTTATTTAAAGCTGAAATTTAAGCAGAGATAAACATACTATTAATAGCTAAAGTTTTATTAAAATGTTATTCTCCCTCCAGATTTTTAAATATCCATAAGTTTTGCATGAAATAAGAGACATGGCCCATTACTATGTAAATGTTGCTTTTTCATCTAGATCTTTTTTAGAAAAAGATAAATACCTTTAAGGTATTGAGGTTGAGCATGTTTATAAGGCTCTGAGTCTTCCAAAACATTCAAAGTACTTAACGGACTCCATTTTAATGTAAGCATCTGTAGTTTACTGCCATTAAAACTGTTACTCTGCTTTAAAAGTCAAACACTTATGGACACTAATTCAAAATACTACTTATAATGACAATTAAAAAAAAAAACAACTAAAGGTGTACAGGATCAGACAAGATTTACACAGATGGAAAGTGGTAATGTCTAGAAGAATAAAATGACTCTTCGATACAACACACACCCCGCTTTTCAGAATTTTTTCCATAGAAATGTAAGATATTCTGTTCCATATGTAAATAAGAAAACAGGATGTCATTAGAAACCTCAGCTCTGAAGTTCATTTTCTTTCCTCTCTTATCTCCTCCCCAGTTCAAATTCTGAAAATATCTGAGGGACAGGAGACAAGAAGATCATACCCAAGTGTAAATGTGTTATATAGACTTATCTCTGTATTAATCTGAATGAAAACTCTGTATTAAAATGCCCAACTAAAACATATATTTTAAACTTGACCTAAATCGTATAGCTTTTATCCACTTCTGACTTAGGCAGTAATTCCTTTATGTCATAGTATGAAATATGAAATAGCTTTAACAATTCAGAATTTATGCTTAACAATTATAGTTTGATGGTTATTTTTAAATTAATATATATTCAGAGAGAATAAAAGAAATTTGTTTTCATTTAGCACCTGGCTAAAGAACATACTTGTTATGCATCTGGACTATAGATCTGAAGGCCTGGGGTCATATGTAGAAAAGAGCAGGAAGAGGGAGACAAGCCCATATATATCCCACACCTTCATATATCCCAGATTACTTATCCATCTTTAACATTAATAATTTTCAGCATGCTGTACTTCAGCCATACACCTCCATGCACTTCATCTACCCTTGCTTTAATGTTATTTGACCAATATTAGACAGATAAGACAGTTTTCATTTCCTTCACAAAAGGACCTCCATTTTGTCTTTTGCATGGACACAAGAGAGTTGTACCCAAAAGTAACACATTTAGCTGAATCCCTAGAGATGCCTAAGATTTTAAGCTGCTCCTTTATTCAGACCTGGGGAGTTATGCAAAAAGCTCCAAGGCTTTAATAAATAAATAAAAATTCCAAAACTATCTATTTAAAATTTTTAGCTAAAGTTTTTTATAGTTTTTAAGCAGTTTTTACCATTATTTCAAATAATTTCAATTAAAAATTTTTTAGCACTTTGTAAAGCCATACTGTATGAAGTCAAGACTGCTGGCCCCAAAAGCTTATCATCTAAGTGCCCCTCCATGAATAATTTTGTAATATACATTATATTTACGTGTACAGACAAAGAAGAAAGGCATACAGTCAACATATGTTTACTGGAAAGTTCATGAGAAATGACTAAATCTCAAAGTCAAAGTGCTATGTTGGTTTATTTTTTAATTTATCATTACTGCATTTAGGTGATTGAGTATTAAGTTAGCAAACAAATCTCTTTATGGCAACATTACGACACTGCGATTAGACAATCATTAATTTCTAACGTAGACAGCATTAGAGATTATGAGCCTTTTGCAAGAAGCTTTTTTAAGAAGGGACTTTTAAGAGGAAAGGGTGGAGGTATGGAATGGGTTTGTTTAAAGCTAGTGGCCATATTTACATATAACATGACACTACTGACTTCAAATTTTCACTAGAGATAAATTTGGAGTAGATATTTTATAGTAGTTCAAATATTCCATCCTCCTACATAGAGAATTGTTTTACTGGAGTCTTTCAGAAATATGAGGTCTCAGTCATTTCCTCTTCCTTTTATTCCTTCAATCTTTCTTATCTTAATTTATAGTGATGTATTTAGAGTAATAACTTAGTGATACAGACACTGTTTAAGAAGCAGGAACCATCTGAAAGTGACTTCATTAACCACATGAACACTGACTTTTGCACTTGTCCTTCACCTGTGTGAGGGAGGTAACACCAAAGCAGGAGGCCTCACTGAAGAACCTCAAACCATCCATGAGCTTGCCATTCTAAACTGTGTGTATGAAATTCCCCAAGAGCTGTATAACCATTCTTTTGCTTTAGTATTATACTAAAAAAAAACCCCTAAACTTAAAAAATATATCCTTTCCTGGAATTTTCCATTAAAATCTTTCAACTCTTAACTGACTGAAAATGTTCATGTAATGTGTCTGACCATTTCCCTTCCTGACTTTAGAGGTCAGTAATACTCAGGTCTATAAAGAT
The DNA here is from genome assembly GCF_036370855.1 of Dromaius novaehollandiae. Taxonomy (NCBI): domain Eukaryota; kingdom Metazoa; phylum Chordata; class Aves; order Casuariiformes; family Dromaiidae; genus Dromaius; species Dromaius novaehollandiae. Next base: position 135,888,310 of record NC_088099.1, read on the forward strand.
TTTGACAATCATACAAATTCAGTAGAAATTATTATCTCCCTCTTGGAAGAATATTCTATTTCAAGGGAGGATGTCCAACTCAAGCAGCATAACACAAGATTTTCCTCTTAAACCAGCAGCTATACTCCTAATGAGCAATTTCAACACACCTATGGAAGTCATTGTCAATATGCACAGCACAACACCATATGCAGTTGTACCAAGGACAATATGAGGAACCTGTAGATCCCTCAAAGCTTCCATGGCCCACTGAAAGCCAGCCTTGCCAGGCACCTCTTCATCCTCAGTCTCTGAAATACCAGTTGATCCCTCTTACCCTTCCCATCTGAAACCCTGATCTTCCCACTCCAAAACTTCAAGGTCTTCACTGACACCTCCTAGTCCTTTTCTCCCCTTCCTTTTTCCTGCAAGTCTGTTTATCCAGTGCTGCAAACTGGGTTTTGCTTGCACTGTTGAAAGATCTCAAATCAGTTCTAGTTTATAATCACCTCACCATTAGTTATATGCAGCTTATTCCTCTTTATTTTTAGCTACATATTTACATCAACAGCTAAAAATGCACTGACACTTAGAAAACATTGTGTGGAAACATCATACAGGGATAAAGGCAGTCATAAAATACATCTGCACTGCAATCCAAAATGTAACTGTAGCTTGCGTTGATGGACAAAAGTCAGTTTAAAACAGCCTAACCGAGGTATCAGTACAGCCCTAATAACACAAACTTCAGCATCAACTGCTAAGTCCAACTAAGCGTCTAGGTAAGCAGTGACTAAAATCTGTTTTGGCAGTTCCCAAACTGGTGACATGAAAACAAGCTTGAGTACACTTAAATGATCATAAACTCCATCTTTGGGATGAACGAAAGGCATATATAGGCAGAAGAAAGGAAGAGAGTGACAAATATAACTTCTACATTGAAATGGGCTCTATAGAAGGAAGAAGTGAAAGCTCTTCCTCCTTAACTAAATCAATTAATATTTCTGTGATCTGATCAATGTAGATTAATTATTTAGATAATAAGCATCACTTCCCCTTTTTGCTACACAGATATTCCTCTATACACCTTGTAAATACAGTTTTGATACTGACAAACATTCCCCATCCTAATGGGGATATCATCCATACATGCATTTACGCTTAGAGAATGTCATACATATGATCAAAGAGTAAGACAGTAAAAATCTACAGAACTACAATTTGGGCTTATATGTACATATCACTACTAACTGAGGTCAGCAGAAATCCAGGAGGGAGGAATTTGATAGCAGCAAGGCTCTCTTTAAGCCTTCGTTTAAGAAAAGAAGCATTGCAAGTCTTCAGACTTGAAAAAACAAATCAAAACAAAATGACGCCAAACTGCTTCAGTGATTGTTCACACTCTAGGTCTAGCTTGCTTTCTGAGCGAAGCTTGTGGCTTCTCATGAGATCAGGTCTGTCTTTTGTTTAGACAGCAAAGTTAAGTTAGAAAGTGCCATCTGGTAGCCATAGTTTCTCACTCCTCTGGGCAGACTTGGCAGTTAGCATACCTTAGCAAAAGAGCTAAGCAGTTTCAGTATCACCAGTCTTGCCCATTTGGCCATTACACATACTTCTGCATGTAGTCTGTACGTCCTCAACTCGTGAGGCCCATGCTATAACAGGAACTTAACAGATCGATGAACACACCAAATATAACCACCTATTCCTGAGACTGTTTTCAATCAGGTGGAGATATGGCCATTAAATTTACTAGGACCACTCACCTGCTTAAAGTACAAATACAGTCAGACAGAAACAAAGAAATAAGAGCTCTTATGTTCATGAGAAACTTCACTACCTCAAAGTGACATTAACGTTGTATAAGGATCATTTAAATTATAAATTTTTAAGATTATAAGCAGGGAAAAAATCATCCAAAGTGGTAGTGTATGTTATCTGGTGTAGCAGGATGCAGCCATGGCTATGGCTTTATGAGTGTGTTTTTAGCCAACTTTCAAATTTTATTTTAGATTGGACACTGCAGAAAACAAATAGAAACACATGGAATGGCTGCATGGACAAATTCTCTACTGCAAATGTTTGCTTATGTCCAATATATAGATAGTTATAAACACTTTTTTTCCATTTTATAATGAAACCTACGTAAGAATTAACATCCAAACTCGCACTTCAGAGTGGGGGACTGAATAGCCTGATGAAGACATAACAGTGCAGAAACTACACTTCCATCAGTAATAATGCATGAAACAACTTCCTGATAAACTTCTTGTGTGAAAAGTATGTGTTTTTTTCCTTTTATTAGTAAAATTGACTTAAAGCTGAATGATCTGATCTTATTGGTACACACATGATTTAAAAAATACAGTCAGATTTGTAAAGAGAGGGGATTACATGTACAAATCCAACTGCAAAAATGTGTTCTAGGTAAGCCAGTGATATATGTGAATGCAAGTATTATTAAATTAGGGTCTTTATTTCTATGTCACAGCAATTGCAAAATGAGGATGTATTCAGCTAAGAAACTACTTTTCTACACTTTAGTGATTCTAAGCAATTAAGCAAACAGGAATATAGAAAATTAAAGGCAAACTACCTTTTTAAAATCTAAAAATTTTCATTTAAATCTGATATTGTACTATAGGATCAGTAAAGGAACTAGTATATACAGCTGTTCATAACAGTGATGAGCAAGTAGCGTTTAGAAGGTCATATTGAACCAACTCTGCTAAAATGTCGGATCTTCACTGCCAATTCAGAACAAGCAGGACCTCAGTTTTCTAGGTCTTGCTTTAACTCTTTGTGGACTGTTTTTACTGCACATTTATGTAGCCAGTTTCATCATCTGCATTCTCTACTTACATTTACTCCTCCCAGTGCTGATGCTTGTAGTCACACCCATGGGTCACAGTTAAACTGAACAAGCACTGCACACTTCCTTTCTGTAAGGAAAGCCATGGATTTAGTCAGTGATCAAATGATGAGTATATGGCAAAATCTCAATGTTTCTCTGACTATCAGGAAACCTACACCTGAATTTTTATAAAAACTTCCCTAGAACAGAAATGAGTCAGTCATTTACTCATTTGAAAAATAAAGCTGCGAAGAAAAGTACAGAATAAATGAAAAATAATCTAATGAACATTAAGCAATGTATAGAAAAAGACCTACACAAAGAATTTATTTCCAGTTCTTTGCTACGTCAGTTCAGATGCTTGATATCATCTGGTAAGCATTCTTGTTTTAATGCAGAAGTGCCCTCCTCCAAATAATGCCATTCGATTCACACTATGTAGACAAAATCAAGTCATGTTATGATGGTGGCTGCCTCAAACAGTGCAAATGATGATTATAACAGACTTCTTTCTTGAACAAAGCAACACATTTTTAGGCTTATAGCCTGTATCTTTTTAACATCTCACTGCTGCACAAAACCCAGTATTGGCATTATCAACCCTACAAAAACTATGGTGACAATCTTCATAAAATTTTTCACTTAATAAGACTTGAGCTTTCCCCTCTCCCTACATCTCTCTAAACATAAGCATAAATTCTTAATAAGGGAACATTTAAGACTTAGCACTAGTAAGCATGAAAAAATGTTTCCTTCTTCCTGCAATGAGATTTGGTTAACTGCATGGAAATCAAGTAAAAATTAAGTTATTTGAGCTCATAACTACTATTGATACAGCCTGCTCACCCACTCCACCAGCAACATACTCTGTCAGATACATAGGTAGTTCAGATGAAGCTGAGAATCTGCCTGATCACACCACAATACACATATCTATATTGCAATCAGATCTTCTACACCAATTGTGCCTTTAAAATACTATATTTGCTAAATTAGGTGGGAATGTTTATTAAATATTCCTAACATGTAAGTTGTTAATATGCCATTAGCATCTTATAGAGGTTGAGACTGTATTATTCCTCATTGCCAGTGGGCACATAACATACCTCAAGAGCAAGACACAAAAAAACATGAGATTTATGCATGGCAGACAATACCGGGCTCCACTTTCTCAGTTGTTTTTTTTAAAGACACTACATAAAAGTTCTTTTTTAGTAGTTTTTCCACCTTTCATATCCATACGATAGTTTAATCACATTAAATATGATTCTTCATAACTTCTCGAATTCTTACTGTAATTAAAACAAACCCTTTACATATAAATAAAATTGACATTTATTGCAAAGTAGTGTTAGATCATTAAAGAAGTTACATACTTTTTACTATAAGAGTCTGCTGGTGCTACAGAACCTGAAATAGAAGCTTATTCCCCTTCCCTACGTGACTCATGACCTTGTCGATCATGACAGAAGAGACTAAAAATACAATACATTACTGCATGCAGTGTCTGTAAATCCCAGGAAAGAAACAGCTTTAGACATTTATACAGCTAGTCTGGCGACCAAATGCTGGTGAGTGTGTCAGCAAGCAGTTGGAAAGCGGACAGTTTGTGCTGCTACCATAAGGACAGGAAGCATTGAGAGTTTCTGCAGCGGTGGTTGGCCTGAGATAATACCATTGTATACGCAGGCCGAGCGGCCTCTCCCAGTGCTGGGAGCCCAGAGCCTGGCGTCTGGCTGCCTGGCCCACAGCCAGGCCGGGCCCTGGGCTCTGCGGGGAGGGCGGCTGGCCCTCCGGCAGCTCCGCGCACAGTCCGAGTCCGGGCCACACCTCACCTTGCAAAGGAAATCTGGCGAGAGCTCCAGACTTTATGACTTCTTCTTTACGAGTCCCCTCTTTTTTTTTTTTCTTTTTTTTCCCACTTCACTCTGGTCGTGGTATTCATGCTGGGCTCTCAGGGAACTATTTAAAGTCATAAGCCATAAATGAGCTGATGACAGGATTATTAGAAAAAGTCATACTTTGCTGCCCTAAAATGCACATTACATTCCTCTCACTTTTTAAACCGTGCGAACTACTATCACTACTACCCATCACACAGAATAAAAGGTTCATTTTAACAGGCAAGTTCTTCAAATCTTTTTATTTTCTATCCCTTTTAATTCAACTGGGTTTATTTAAGATATATGTTCTGTTTAAAAGAGACATTGTTCTTAACACACAAAGGAGTTCAAGGATGTGGCATCAGTACGTTCCCACCCACCATTTGCTCTGATGGTGTTAGATTCTCTGAAAAAACACGTTAGTCCCAGTGCAAGTATAGTGCTGAATATATTTTTTAATTATGTGTTTCAGAAATAGTTAATCAAAGTTATTCAAAGCTGGATCAAAGTTCTCCCTTCATGTTATCTGTGTGAAAAAAAACAAGTAAAATATAACATAGCACAGAGAGCATCTGTTACTCATATTCCAAAGAGGCAACATTTCACAGTCCAGGTAGTTTCCCCAAGCACAACCCTTATATGACTCTCAAATATACTTTCATGCATTTGCATAATCTCTCATTCTGTTGGATTTAAGGATCTCCTTAAGTGTTGGGTTGAAAAGGCTGCAACTGGAATAAAAGTGGGTACAACTGATCAGTGTGATTGCCAATATCTGCCTTTCAAAAAATACCAGATATTTATTAAAATCTGTGGAAATTAATGTAAGGCAAGGAACGGATTTTTATCAGCATTAAATAAATCTAACCCTGTATTTACATTAGCATTAAGTATTCTGTAAAAGAGTACTCAGTACTTCATAATTTAATTTTAATCTTAAAATAATAAGTGTTTCAGCAGGTGAATTGCCTTCTCATATTTATTTTATAAAACTATTTTATAGAATTCTATTATTAAATACTTATTCGTATAGCAATAAGTACTGGATACAGCAATAATTCTGTCTAACAACATAAATGCAGCTCACTTTATTTTTGTAGCATTACTTTTATATATTTAGGAAGTAAAATCGCCACAGCAGCAAGCCTCCATTTTCTAAACAGCGTATGGAGAGGTGGTCTTATATTTCAGGCACTAGACTTAACCTGAATCTACAGAGGGGATATGTAGAGTAAGTCCTTGTCCATGAGAGGTACAATCCACATACTGTGAAGTACTAAAAGTCCCAATATTCAAACAGTTACAGTTGAGTTTCATAACAGTTCCCATTATGCGAAAGATCTCAAAAATACACAATGACACTGGCTTTAAATTAAATACATTAAAAAACCCCTTTTTGATACTTGTCTTTTGAATTTTGAGCCTCCAGGATTTCAATTTTCAAGCTTTTCTATAATCAAGAAAGTCAAAAGAATACTTTAGCATCACAACTTTCACATTTTTAGTCACATTATATACAAGAAGAAAGACTTCAAAGGAAAACAAAACATGAACTGATTTAAAGCTCAGTTTGATTAAAACAGTCTAGATATATTCTTGAAGAATATCATTGCAATTAAACTATTTCATATTTCTCAGCCAAATCAGGATAGGTGTCAGAAAGTGACTCATTACAAAACAGGTAAAATTTAAAATAAAGTCTGCTAGCACTGTACATATCAACATAAACAAAATATTTAAAGAGTGATGCATCAACATAAACAAAAAATTGAGTGATGAGTTATTCTGCATGTCTGGCTTGACACATCTTAAAAGTCTCATTTTTGGAGATGATTGCTTGATTAAACAAAAAAATCATTGCTTATTTTTTGAACAATTTAAACTAAGAAATTAATATGCCGGTTTCTCTTTAGTACTCTCTAAGTTATAGTAAAGATGAAATCCCAAAGGGTTAAGCTCTTCCTTATCACACTTATTGTTTCTATGCAGTGCAACACAGAAAACCTGGCAGCAGCAAAGACATGACCCTGGAGTAACCCTGCTGTATGTACTTCTCTGATTGTCTCCTTTGGGCTGATCCACCTGGTTGTCCAAAGATCCAGTAAATATTTGCATGCACAGAGTAAGGAAATGGCACTTTCTATGCAGAGCTGGTAACAAGACACAACATCTCAACTCTCTGTCAACAGCGAAAAACAAACAGTAGCTGCTAGTGGAGAACGTCAACTTCCATGTAACAGCCAGCACTCAGCTACTCATGACCATGACCTACGCACTTTATCGCACTTCGATCTGCATTGTGAAGGTAGAGGCTACATCGGTGCACTGCCCACAGTGCAACCTATGTGGGCTGTCTGGTCCTAAAAGCAATCTCATTGGTTCTCCTCTCTCTGTTTTGCCCCGATCCATTCTACTCCTTTATGCAGGCATGACAGAAACTACATGATGGAAAATGAGAGGTATCCATGCAACTATCATCCTCAGATACATGGGCCATCACTGAAGCTCAGCCTGCAACCCCTGGGCAAAGACAGTAAAAGAAAAACAAGATGAGAACAAGATCATATCCAGGAGAAGACAATATTGAGGTTGCACACATATTATTAGTGCTAGAAGATTCAGGAATTAAGCAGCAAGGGGAACTATAAGCCTTGGCACTGACTAGGTTAAGATGCAATCAACTTTATTCTGCTAATGAAGGGCCTGAATACAGCATTTTACCATGTGCACCTATTTTTCTGTTCAGGAAGAATCCTATTTAGACGATAATGGCAGTGTTTTTTCTAACTGAGCTCAGGCACCTGGTCTGACTTACCATCCTTTCTACCATCCCTTCTACCATCCTTTCCAATTGAGTAAAGAATGAGTAATATGTGAATAAATGCAGAATGTCTTATGTTTCAGTAAATTATATGAGAGCCAAAACACTAAGGAGTACTTCACTGAAGTGAGGCAACTTTTTACATGAACTTAAAGTAAAATATGGGCTTTGTAGTGTTGGTAGCCTATCTAACTAATCTGAGATCACAGAATTGAAGCTAGGTCTTCCAAATTCCTTAATCAAGACTTAATGCCTAACCCTTGTTAATTGCCTTTTTCTCAGCAGCCACCAGCATAAAGCACTTTGGGTTGAAGTTTCATATTGATCTACTCATGCTACTTTTCAGCACCAATCCACATTATTAAATATCCAAACATCAAGGTTTTAAAACTGTTAGTCTTGATTTGGAATAAAAGTTAAGGGAAACTGAATAATCAGAGGGAGCTCTAAAACATATATACTTTTCCTTATCTGCTCTATTTCAGCTGTGTAAAATCAAGATTTTCATAGTTTGACATAAAAAACAACCTAGTCCATGCTAAGTCCAGAGAAGGAACAGGTCTGTGAAACTTTGGTGAAAACCTTATAGCTTCTGACAAATTTTGGAACTCTGCTGGAGCAACTCTGAAAAGTCATTTTATTAGAACATATTGCACAGCACTGATGATGACACAGGCAATATTTGTACAGATTTTGAAAAAATGTACAGCCCAGTTCTGTTCTACAATCCTCTGTAGAATTTTTAAGAGCAGCTTGCCAAAGCATGCAAAAAGAATACAAAAATTCCTTAGCAAAATAGGTAGCTTTTCGACAGATAAGGATTTGAATGGTGAAAGAAGAAAAGTTCTTTGAGAAAAAGGCCTCATAGTCAAGTAAGAGAAAAGGTATATAAATAAATGTTTATAATCAGTTCAAGAGGATTAGAACAATAAGGAGCTGGAATTCTTTCATCTCTGCCCTTTCACCCATATAAGTCTCAGTGGGAGCGTTACAGGGTTAAGGTGTGACAGCTGGAGTGATAATTTTAGACCAAAGTGGTGACAAGGAATTTAGTGATCAATGTCTTGCAGTGGTTGGTGGCTTCAAGACTGTCAGAAAGTAACACGCTACCGAGCAGAAATCAATAATCAGATCTGCAAGTAACAAAGATCACATGGCACTTCACCAGGCACAAAAAACCCTCAGCCCACAGAGCACACGGCAGAAAGGGATCAAAGCAAAGAGAGGGAGCCAAAGCATGAAAATGTTTTATGATTACAAGCAAGCCGCAGTTTATCAAATTAATTTTTTGGATATTTCTCAAACTGCTTGTAGCTGGACATCAGTGCCACAATCGTATCTTCTTTTCTGCCTTCCCTGTTCTTGGTTGCCTCCTCTTGTCAGCACTCCTCTCTGCTCCTCTGTCCCCACAGCCTTTCTGCTACCTCCTCACCCACCTCCACAAGCTTCTGCAGTGATCTCTACCCCAAATGATCTCTGCAGTGATCATTTTTCCTAAACAGTCCTGCCTTTTCCAGACCTGCCCACTAATAGGCTCAGCAATACCAGAAGAAAGCCCAAGCTATTAAACCCTCTTGTGGACTGTTACAACTGGAGCAAGGAGAGCAGGACAAAGGAAAAAATATTCACCTTCTGTATGTGGGCAGAGTGCAAAACCTTATCAAAACTGGATCTATTTCAGGCTCTGGAAATGGGTATGCTATACCAGTTGTAGACTTTTTTGCTCCTTTCCACCTAGACAGCAAACAATTCCCACTCTGTTCCCTTTCTGCTCCTAATTTAATTCCTAAGTTTCTTATCCTCATCTTATTCTTATGCCTACCTATTCCCCTTGATTCCTCCCCTCACATTATGGTTCCTCTCCCTCAGCCTATACCATCTTTTTCCATCCCTCATTGTTTAAGTTGCCTTCCTCTCTCCAGGGTGCCAGAAAGAGAGGGGAAAACATCAGGACTGCCTCTCTATTCAACTTATGTAGCACAAGACCAGTTCCAGAAAAGCCCTTCCTTAACCACTTGCTCTGTTCTGTGGCACACTCTGTAGTGAAAGAGATTCTAAGTATATATTAGCTTGAAATTTGGTGAAAATTATAAACTTCTGAAATTCATGATTTTCTCTCTCATGAAGTACATTAGACGTACAGCTCTAGAGCCACAGTAATTCCCTGCCTCCACACAACTGAAATTTCAAGTCCCTATGCTAAACAAGATAGCTGCTAGATCATCTCAATTTAGTATTAATTAGAAAAAAAAAAACACTACGACATGAGTAAAAGAATATATTCTTCCCAGTCTCATCTTCAGAAGATTCATTCATTTCAGGTTAAATTAAAAAAAAGAACTTTGGGCAGAAACTCGTAGATTAAAATTCCAATTCAAACTATTTCAGTCTGACAATATTAAGAGGATCTTAAGATAGGAGGTATGGGCACCTGGGTCAGAGCCTCAAAAAGTGCAAAGAAGCAGGTCTTACCTCTTTTATGGTGTGATCAACTCCAGAAAGAAAATCAAATTCCAAGGTCCGTGCCCTTTCAAGTATGTGGCCTATAGGGTAATTTTTCCTCTTAATACTGCAGTCCATATAAAAAATGCAGTTGTCTTTGAAAAACTCTCTTCTAAACTCAACCTCTTATTCCTCAGAAATAAGAACAAACTGTTAGTAATCTTATAGCTGCATAGGACCGAAAATATTTAAGAAGAGGCATAGTCCAGAGGTGACCGAATACAGGCAGAAGTCATCCTGGGGTCCCAGGCCATGACATTCCCTTTCCCCTGACCTGACCTAAGGGAAGAGATGAGGTAGAGGGAGTGGAAAAAAAGATGATCTGTAGTATGATAGCAGAAGGAGAAAAACATATGGTTCTGCATAGCACTTTGTGATCTTTGGGTCCTTATCAGTGGTACCCAGGACCGAGCAGTCTCAGAGAAGATGCTGCTCCTCTAGGAACACTGAATGCCAGAGCACAAAAGGGGGTTCATGGGATGACTAAGTTTCCCAGGAAGTCTACCTGAAAACCGAAACCCATAGTACAATGAAAGATGCAGTGGTGCTGATTCACTAATACAGAGGACAAACTAAATTGGTAAAAAGGATATATCAAGAAGGATTCACCACTATCACATTTGGGAAGGAGTTATATTGGGAAAGAGTTAGTGGCAAATTGCCCTATTTAACAAAAATCAATAGAATAGCACAAAGATATAACTACAGATAAAAAGAGTTTATTTCCTTTGTTTCACTTAAATGATGCAGAACAGTAAAAAAATGCAAGTCTGAATGTTTAGGTGAGGAAGTATATTTTCTGCTTTTCAACATTATTCCTATGATTCAGGGCAAACCTTGTATATCCCTGCTTCATGTAAACTGAAATGAACTGCATGAATTTTGTAGCAGATGATGCGCACTATACATTTTTACATTCTCTGTGCATCCAGATATAGAAGCCATGCTACATTCACTTGCTTCCTATTGTATAGTAACCAGTTTTCATAAACCTTATCTGCACAGTGAAATCAGGAGAGAGGGAGGGTGACTCACATACTTGCTGATAGACATTGCAGCACTACAATATAAGGAAATAAAGTAATGTAGGATTACTGAAGTCTTTTTAGAGGCACTATTCCAAGTTTTCTATTGCTCTAAAAAGCACCTATAATGCAGCCATGCTGAATTACTCTTCAGGCTAAATGAACAAGATTCCAGGGGTGACTGTTACTCTTTTCACAGCACTCATATTTAGAATTATATGTATTAGTTAACTTACCAGATATAAACTGCATATCATTCTTTAAGCCTGTTTTTAGTTGTGCTGGGAATAACTCATTAGGCAACAAAAATAACAATAGATTGTAGATGTATATGAATTAAAACTTACTTCACACAGTATACATAGCTTACTGCAGTTCATGTCTAGAAATGCTGTTTTCAGATATGAATGCTGCATGGAGGTCATGAGCACTACATTTAATGTTTTAGGTATTTATAATGTTTTGTTTGATTTTATGAGACAAGATATAGCAAGTAGTTTTCACCTTACGATATTATTTTCAGGTCAAAGGACAGACTTGTGCAGAAGGAACGTTATTGCTGATACACCCATCATCTAAAATACTTGTGATGCACCCATCATCTAAAATACAGCTAATAAGTATTTGATTAGAAGTTAACAGTGATATATTTGAATAAATAGGGCCAGCAAAATAAGGCCATCTCAAGACTCCCAGAAATGTTAAAATGCATATACAAAGCTAATTTTCTCTCCTGCTCACATCTCTATAGCTGCCAAACACACTACATCACAGTAGCACACCTCCTGTGAGAGACAACCTGTTTCTTAATAAAAATTAGTTAATTGATTTCATTTAATTTTCTTAAACTGCAGAAGCAGTGAAGACAGGCCACCAGGAAGAAGTCTGCTTCGGAAAGTCCTGTTACGATTTAATAATGCCAAGCTTAAAAAGCAATACTTACTAAATTGGCACTTGCCTATACCACTTCCCTGTTGCAATCCTCTTTACTACTGCACCAAGGAAGGTGCAATGCTGGTGTAATATAGGTACATTCGGAAACGTGAAGCTGGAAGAGAGTGGCTACTGAGATTAGACATTAAAGCAATTTCTTTTTCCTATTCAGCAAATTAAAATAAAACTTACAAGCATTTTCAGAAAGACCCAAGCATAATTTCTCTAGTTTTGTCACAGTTCTCCTCTAGAGCACAGTCCTTGTCTCTAAGAGCGTAGGACAGAGTGAAAGTAAGCTGAACCACTGTTGGGTCCACTTTGTCATCGGTTCAGAAGGTAAGAAATACATTTGCTTCTTCCGTGCTGCTAAACAGGGAGCTATAGGAAGTTTCCATTCAGAAAAGAGTACAGGAACAGGCAATTTCAATTGAGCCTACAAAAGCAGTAGCAGCCTGGAACTTTGGACGCTCGGATTTATAACAATTTTTGTCATCGTAACAAAGGGTGTTCTGGAGGGATTTCCTCTTTGAATTTGTTGTTATATCATTCCTGATAAAGATCCTTAGGATCTTAAAAGGATTTCTGAAACAAATGTTTTACTGGTGGAATATGCTAGCTTGATCAAGTACCGAAGTCTTCCCAGGAAAGATACACTTGCAAATGATCTCATACGCAAAAATGCAGGAGTAAATTTAGAGAATTTTCGTGTATCTTCAACATGTATATTAAAAGAACAAGTGCTACATCATGGAAGTTTTAATGACAGAAGAAACACTGAATCAGGCTAATTAAGTTAGCGAGACAGGAGATTTGTTTATATTGGATGTAAAATTATGGAAATTGAACAAAGTTTTTGTGATTTTTTTTTTCAGTTTCCCCTAGTTTGGGATTATGTTCATACTCTTATATTTGCATATCTCTGATCATGTAAATAAGCACAATGAGCTCCATGGCACAGCTGTAGTGGTTAATCATCCTTATTTTTTTCTCTTTAAGATACTATTTTGTAAATGTTTTACTCTTAAAAGTGTCTTTCTTAAAAAAATTTTATTATAACAATCTTTACATAAAAAATATTTCATTGACATCATTGACTCACTGGAGTTTATTTCAAACTTGCATGTATGTGGCTATTGTTTTTTTCAGGTCATTTCACCACACGAGTCATTTTCTCTGCGGTCTGGCGAAATTTGTAAATATTTTACTACCCAGTAGTATCTCTAATACAAAGGCAATATTTCTACTGGAATACTTATAAAATCTTGTAATTTTTTTAAATTTTCATATTTGCTATCTCTAATTAATTTTTTTGCTTCCATACATTGCCATTTTGGTTGAAGACATTATGGCACAAAGTATCTTCTCTATTATTTGTGGGTTTTTTATTAATGATTAGTCAATATCAAAATTTTTGCAGTCAAGCAGTGATCTTTCTTATACTATTTTTGCAAGATTTTTATTTTGATTAAGCGAAACCATTGTTAGGAGAAAGTTCTTCTACAGATAAGAAAAAAAGAGTGGTAGACTGAGAGATGGATCTCACACAGATCATTTGTGTGAGAGCTGGGCACAGAACCCTAATTTCCTAATTTTTACCTCTAGCATTACCTCTGCTTGTTTTTTTCAATACTCTAACACTAGTAACCTGCCATTATTTTTAAGAAGTTATATACAGAAATTTTGGCATATGGTTAACATCAGGAAGCCTGGTCTTGCATTTCTAGCACAGGCAACTCAGTGAACTAGGAATTTGCCTGGCTAAAAAAAATCATGGTTTAATTAATTTGTTATTTTAATATATACAGAAAGGAGAACTGAAAATCCTCACTCAAAGTTCAGTTCTTGTATTCTCAGCTTCCTCACCCAGCTGGAGAGATAGCTTGCTGTTTCACATAGTTCTATTAGTTACTCTTTTAACAACTTCAAGAGAAAAATGAGAACACAGACCTCAAATCATAAGGCTAAAAGAATCCACTTTCAGTTTTACAAATATGTGATGGGAGAACTGAAAGCACCTTTCACTAGCCTTTAAAAACTGCCATCACACAGAACTGTGGGAGAAGACAGCAGACCAGCAGACACCACACACACACACCCCAAAACCTTAAGCCTGCTCATACCAAAGTGAGCATGCTGACATTTTCATGTGGTTGACTAACTTTTCTTTATGGCTACCATAAATTCAACTTGTTATAATTACTGTCAATAAAATTAATGAAATTACAGGCTGCTCAACAAAAGGAGTATCAATCTGTAGCATTTTATCAGGTCAGTAAGACCTTCATTTATCATTGGTACACTTTGTGTAAGGCAGGGATTTGGCTCACGATTTGTAACGGTTGTAATTTCTTAAAGTTACATTCCCGGATCTTAGAAACATCTCATATATTGATTCTGCTTGCTTGACCAAGAAAAAGCTTCTCAAATTAAGCAGAACTTTCTAAAAGACTTTCTAAAGACTTAGAATACTTTCCGTCCTGAGCCAAATACAAAAAGAATGGTAGCTTAAAAAACAAAATGAAGCAAATTTTCAGTAACTGCCAATTTGGAAAAGCATCTTAACCACAACCCTTCTTAAAAAGTGCTTTTAAGTTTTTCACTTTGGAGCAGCATGCATGAAAAAGTCCATACCACACTAGTTTCCTGTCTACTAGAAAACAATAAGAATGCTGCATTCTTTTCATTTGTGATACAACATTTTCTTTTCTATAATTAACCTGAAGTCATGCAGAGCTCTCCACAATATTAACAAAAGCATGAGCAACACACATTCAGAAAACAGAGCAACACAACTGTGTTTTATCCTCCTGTGTTACAGGAAGAAAAAAAGTTCTTGGTTCATTCCATGATAAACTAGTAACTGAATCACTTTACCGACACTTTGATTGATACACACTTGTGCCTGAATATAATTCTTGAAATCCAGACAACAGTGACAATAGGAAATATACTGGATTTTCACATTTGAAACTTTGAGTGCTCTTATTTTCAAAACTATATGTTATTTCATAATCTGTCTTCCATTTTCAACAGTGTCCTAGGTATTGAAGAGTTCAAATTTCAACGAAAATCCATTGGACTTAGAGTTTGCATATCTAGATTGCTATGGAAAACCATAAGCATTACTTAAGAAGAAACAACACACACAACAAAAAAGAGTTCAACAAATAGCTCCATGGGTTGTACTGTTTAGTCAGATTAACAAAAATAATTTATTTACTTTTTAGAGTCTTCTGACCTTGTTTTAGTTCACAAGCTTCTGTCAGCAGTCTGGGCTCTCTAAGAAACAATCAGTGCTGTTCATAGGAATGATAAAGGCCTAACCCTACTTGGATTTTTTTTAATGCTGAAGATTTCAGCCATTGGCAGAGCAGGACTAATGAAATTTTTGGTTCTGTCTAGAAAAAAAAATCTTTCTTTCTTAGCACTGCAGCTTATCCTCATTTAAAGCTGACTAAATTGAATAGCACAGACTGCCTACCCTGAAGTTCTGTACAGATGCAGATATAATGATGGAGGTAAACTGGATAGTATTTGGTGAAGAAATAAGTCTCTCTGAGTTTCTTGCTGTATTTCCAAACTCTTCTGCGTTTAAGTATCTCAGAATCAACTATTGCTGAAGCTAATTTCTTAACACCCAACCCCACTGTTAAAAGATTTTTTCCTCAGTTGTACATTGAGTTCTACAAGACTTGTGGAAGTTCTCTTATTTGATTAAGCGCAAAAAAAGAGGAGTTTAAACCAATACAAACATGTTCATGACATGTGACATGGATCAACTTATTTAATAGTATTTTTCACAACAGTGTAGAAAGCTGAACTGTAGTGTGTGCAATCAAGGAACTATGATACAAATATCAGATACATTATTAACTGTTTTAGGAATTGAAAAAAAAAAGGTGAGCATGATTTTCTTACTCCTCTTTGGATGGGTTTGAACAGAAGAGATTTGGCTGGACCTCTGTCACCCTTTTGAAGAGTATATTATGTGCAAATACAACAGTTTCATTACATATACTGGTTCCAGGAGATTGGCAATATAAGTGTGCCTGTATGGCTAGAAAATACAAGCCCTAACACTTCTTTTTGTGATGTTCACATCCTCTGCTAGATTAATTTTGTCTACTTCCTGCTGAGTATCTCATTTAGCAGAGCATGACCCTATCTTTTTCCAGATCCACATCTTCAGGCTTTGAAAACAAGTTCTTTTCTCTCAACACTGGAGTACTTCAGCTACTAAGCTCTCCCTTTCCAGACCAGTCCCAAATACAATGAACATTTAGATAGCAAAGTAGACAAAGCAGGGACCTAGCAAGTTCATATAGAATTTTTGGGGGGTTGAGATTGCAAATATCCCTTTTAGTTGTCAATTGGAAGAAGTTGCTCATTTTTATAGTGTTTACACATTTCCCAGAAGATACTTAAAGAACTATCAGACAATTAAAATAGTTAAAGAAATGTGGAACAACCTGGAGAATTTATGACATTAAAGTCAAAATGTTTCATTCTCTTATACCCACTTTCCTAGCCCAGCTGTACGCAAATTTAACTGCTGTAGGACAGGATACCTTGTCCTACTCAGTGTGAATGGGGAGACTTTACAATACACCACAGTTCTTTGAATGCAATCAGGCCTATTCCCACTTAGAAAAACTCCCATAATGACAAAGGTCTCTCCTTCTGTGTGGTTCTTCTGCTAAGCATTCTCAGTCAAATCTCAACAAATGTAGCACCTTGAATTGATATTCTAGGAATGAACTTCAAGCTTTGGAAAAGAACAAAACTAGATTTTGTAGTTCATCTGCTACACTTTCTTTTTAACTATAGTTTTATGTCAATCACTGGGAAGGTGAAATTATGCGAGTACTTTAAGAGAGAGCAAATCTGCTTTGCAGTGAAGAAAATCCCTCCTAGCTCTACAAAGCTGACCACCACTGAACTGCATAACCGCAACAGCAGCTGTGACTGGAGGTGCTACAATAAGCAGTGATTCAAAAAAAAAAAAAAAAAAAAAAAAGAAAAAAGAAACTGTTGTACAGAGACAACACTTATTCTCAAAGAGAGCTCAATTCACAATTCTTTCAAGCAGTAAAAAAAGAAAGATAAACACACTGGAATAAAATATCTGATTTTCTATCATGAAAACCACTTGTCTGAACAAGTAAGTCTCATAGGCTGTTTGTGGCATATGAGGAGCCACACAGAGGTGCTCAGAAGAAGACACATAAAGGGCAAGCATTCACTTCTCTCGTGGCCACATGCCTTTCAACTACAGAAAAGCAAATCGTCCATCACTTCAGTTTTTAGATGCTACTGGAAACAGCTTCTTTAAGGAAATATTAGAATTAATTTTCCATTAATTTTAAGTGTGTTCCTCAATACTTATTCCAGGTAAAACACATTTTAAGGCTCTCTTCAAGAGCCGCTTTCTTAGGTGTAGCCTTTACAGCTTGGGAGAGTTTATCAAGCAAAATCACTTTAAAGAGTCCTCAGATATATCCTCAGATAATTATTTAATTCAGAAAAATTAGACTGTGTATGGAAATTATACCTGTTATTTTAAAAAATACTTTATCCTGATTTAACACTGATTCATGGCACAAAACCCAGCCCCCCCCCCTCAAATTACATGGGGGTTTTCTTAAATAGTTAACTCCAGTCATAAAGTAGCAACACCTAGAAGACCTGGTGAGAGGCCAAGTGAGACAACCAATACAAATATAAAACAGTCTGTGTTCCAAAAAGTTTACATGTTAGTAGCTCATAAGCAGACCATAAGAAGACACTTCTTCTATTACTCTGTTTTCCCACCTCAGACTCTTGTGTGAAGCCTATGATGTAGCAGCTTTGCTCATTACTTCTAAATAAATGAAGATTCAGGAGCATCTTACACTGTAGTGCAAAATACAATTTTTAAGTTGTCCTGAAAATGCTACTGAAAAATATTTGTGGCACATGAAATATTTTCAAAGGAGACCTCCTAACTTTGAATCCCTCTATATATTCTTCGCTGCTTACGAAAAATACACAGTAATTTTTAAAATTCAGATTCTTATTTGCAGTGAATAACATGTGCTATCTAATCTAAAATTTGCATCTACAATCACAGTGCTGGTAGTATGCCATTTTCAAAGAAAGAGCCTTCTTCGGAAGACTTGTGTACTGGGTTGCTGAAGAATGAACACTGGTCTTTTAAAAGTTCTGTGTGAAGCCACTACGAGGCCTGAGCTGAGAAGAGGAGGATTCCTAACCTTCATTTTCACCTTCATCACACAATGAATATCAGGCCTAGAGAAGACAGCAAGTTAAACACAACTGATTACATGACAAATTGCTGTCTCTCACTTATTTTGTTCTTTTAGCAATACAGTTTTTGAGAAGAAAGCAGGGCTGTGTTATCACAGCACTTCATTAACAGACCTCAAATTCATAAACAGCCTCCAGCATGAAGGAGATAGTGATCATATTTCTGCAGAACTAAAATGCCGTCTTTCCATAAGTCACCTTACCTACTTCCAAGCTGTTAGTAGCTTCCAGTAGCTACTAAGCTGTTACGCATTTTCAATACACCATATATCACAGAAATTGGGTCTAATGTAATTTATAGACAGAAATTTCAATGGAATAATAACTTTCAGCTTGAAAGAGATAATGCCAAATGATGCTATCAGTTTTATGAAGAAAATACAAAACTGAAATCAAAGTTTATTCCAGAGGATCCAAGTAGCAGTGTAAGAAGTCACGTTATGTTTTTTGCCAACATAAATCTGCTGTGGGAAAAAAAGTAATTCTCAACCCAACTGTTTAAAACAGTACAACGGCAGACAAAATATGCTGTGCTGAGATGACACATCTACTGCACATCCTCTGGCAAGCAGACCCTCAATACTGTAGACAACACATAAACAAGTGTCTTTTTACATAGGGACAGAACGGCTCCACTTCCAAATCATAGCTTTCAATAACAAAGCAGGGAAGTGAAAACTCCAGTTTATTTACAAAGTGTACGTGCTGCAAATGACAGAGATAAAAGCCTTTCCGAGAAGAAATTCAGGGAACATATTAGCATGTAGCATTACTGTACTCGCTTTGATTTCTATTAAAAGTAGAGATGTATGTGGATCACAAACCATTTGTGAAACTATGGCAAATGGTAATTTGAAACTTTATCAACAATTAAAGAGCAATCTATATCTATCTCAAGAAAGTGAAAGCTGTTCTAGAGTTTACTATTCCTGCTTTTGAAAGAAAGAAATTACAAAGCCTTTCTTGGCTCAATATTTTATGGGTCAACTGCAAAGACAACATAAGTCAAGGAGTTTCGCACAGGGATGGAGGATGAATGAGTTTGCAACAGGAAAAAGAATGTTTCAGAGGGCATTGGAAGTAAAATCAGATGGTCTTGCACAGTTTATACCTTTTAAAAACTTTTCTGTGCAATTCTGCCATCCTGTTAATTTCATACCCTGTGAGCACATAAATTACACAGATTTATGCTCACACTATCATCTATGTGATTTTTCATGAGTATTTTTTCTACAAGTACATTGCAATTCAAAAAGGAACAAAATCAGCAAAGTCCTACAGTGTGTTTTATAGGTGGTCAAACAAGATTATCACACTTTCTATCTTAATAATCGATGAGAAAATCTAGATTACAAAACTACCTTTGTTATAAAATCAGTTCTTCAGGTTTTCCCTGACAGGAGAAGGAAAACATTTATGAAGTTGCCAAAAATTTTGGCTTCGTTTAGAGAGTTTATCTGCACCACAAAGAGACCAGTCTGACACTAATTCAAACGTATCAGCAGGATTTGAAATGTAGTCAACAGATTTCTCTTCATAGAAGAGATCCAATAATAAATTGCTCTACCAAATGCTTATGGCACACTGCTGGTTATTATTTAAGACAATACTTCATTATTGTACTAAGAAATATATGGAAGCAAGCTAATACCAATTTTCAGCAGCTGGGAAGCCAGCTTTAGCTGATTTAGCCTTGCTTCTTCATTACTAGCAAGGCCCTGTGGAGAAAGGCTGAATGTGCTGCTAAGGGAATTTGATGGCGCCCTTGGAAAGGCATCTGTGTCTGGCTACACAAATGGTAAAGTTATTTTTTTTTCTCTCCCCGGCTGCAACAAACAGGACAATAAATAAAATTCCCTCTTCCCTAGAAATCCCACTTGCTCTCGCGAGGGCAGGAAGCAGCAGGGGCAGAAGGCCTGGCTCGGACTCATCCCGGCCGGGCGCCTCCTTCTGGAACCTTCCGCCGCACTCTGTCTCCTCTCCCCCGCTTCTTCCCGGCCATAACTGGGCATAACTGACCTCACCAGCTTAACCACGGCAATAGTCTCAGCGCTCCTCAGCTAACTCGGCTCAGATCCAGAAAAACAATGTAAATAGCCAAAAAATCTTCAGTCTTGCGGAGATCAAATGAGTCCTTCCTCTCAGCGCCGATGGCCACGCTCCCGCCTCCTGGCCAGTGCGGGGGCTCTCCCCTCCCTGGCACCCGGCCAGGGGCCTCCCCCCTGCCATCCAGGGCGTCTAGGCTGAGCCCCCTCATCCTCCCGGTACCCCTGACACTGGGCGGCCCCCAGGCCTGTCCGTCCTTAAAGTGGCATGCCGTGTTGCTGCCTGCGTCTCCCCCAGCCGTGGCCGGCTTGAAACGCTGGCGCGACGAAGCGCCCTTCCTGCACTCTTCAGGGCCAGTCTCCTCCTGTTGGGGGGGGATCTGTGATTACATTTGTCCTAGATTTTCTTCAAGCTTTTTGAACACTGAGAGTAATCAGATCCTCTCCTCCAGAGTTGTCTGAAGCACTTCGGCCCTGTTCTCAGGGAAGACACTGGCTGCTATTAGCAACCTTTTCCTCTGCAGCTCCCGACTGGTGTGCCATTGCTTCCCCCAGAGCTCTGTCTTCTTTTCCGTGGCCCTTGTCCCCTTTGGATGATGTGCTGCTACCCCTTCTCAGGACCACAGCATACTTTCTGAGGCAGCCAGAATATCTAGAAGCTTCTTGGGGAGGGGGGAGAGCAGAAGAAGGCCACCCTCGCCCCCCAGCTCCAGCTGTTTCAGAGAAGCCACCTCACCGGAGCTGCGGGGCACGCGAGCGGAGCGCAGCCGCCGCAGGCGCTGGGTGCAGCGGGAGGCCCTGCCCCACCGGGCCGCCACCGCCCCAACACGCCCCGAAATTCAAGCGCTGAACCTCAAGCGGCAGCACCGACCATCTGCGCTTGCCTGCCCCACGTGTCCTGGTCATTAAAAAGCCTGACCATAACATGGTGGGGGCAAAGGCACTACCCTGCCCTGAGAAATAAAATTTGACAGCATGGGGCTGCTGCTGCCTGTGCCCACAGGCCCAACTGCCCCTTCAGAGTGACGGACACTGAATCACGCGGCAAAGCAGCAGCTACTTTTGTGGAGTGCGTTAAAATGTAGAGCCTGATTAAAAGAGATGCCGTCATACAAAGTAGAACAGATGCTAGTGTACATTAAGAGTCAAAGGTGCCTGAGTTTTGTGCTTATGGCTGGGATTTGGCCTCTTTGTTTCACACGCATTCCTCCAAATTGACTGTTTGGATACGGATTGATCTTATGGGAAGTTCCTAATATAATTTCGTTATAAAAAATCATGGAATGATAGGTATTTAAAAATTTGGCACCCAGTGCCAGCTTCTTTTATCATAAAGGATTTCAGTGCAGGAAAAAACAGCAATAGAAATTCCAGAGATTTTCCCTATAACTAAAAAAAAAATCATAGGGTAAAAAGTTAATTTTATTTCACACTTGGCTCCCAGTTTATGAAGTCACAGTACAGCAGAAATCCTTTTGTATAAGCTGTTATGTATCACCTTATTTTTGGACAATTGCTTATTGACTGCAGCTGTTTTATAGGAAACTATGTTTAAAAAGATTAATTATATTTGAAGTATTCCAAGGGAAATGGCCAGAAGGGTGCATAAATTACAAGGATATTCATCAGACACTGGCAGGAGCAAAAGCATGTTGTGATTGGGATTTTAACACATTTCAGAAGCCTGCTGCCTCAGATAGTTTTGTGATTACGTACCCACTCATCTATTTCCCCTTAGTGTTTATGTTGGAAGGATGGCACGTTATTTTGAAAGACATGAGGAAAAAAAGTAGTTTGCAAAGGAAACTGTAGGAACTGGTCCTGATACAGAGTAATTTAACACTAAAACGTATAAGCAAAATGCACAAGTGTTAAAATAATGAATATGCAATAATAGTATTATGTATAGCGTGTATTATTATCCTGAAGGTAATGTAAGTCTTGCTCTTGACTCTAATAAGCTCTGAATTAGGCCTTATATGCAGAGCCTTCTGGTTGCTTTAGGAGGATGAGATTTGCTACTGCATTGAAGGGGAACAGAATATTCCCCTCAGACATGAGGCCAGCTCTGCTCACCAGTGCAGACACAGGAGCAGGCATTGCCTCTGCGAGCTTCTTTCTCTCTCTCCAGTTGCGTTACTGGGAGAACGTCAGCTGTGTCCCCTGCATTTCTCCTGTTTCCTTTGGTCATTACCTCTCCCGGAGCAGCAAAAAGAGCATCAAGCACTTTCTGACACTGCAGAGTGCTCAGGACAGAGCAGAGTCTAATTCTGGACAATGAAGTACAGTCCAATGTTAGACAAAAATCTGTTAGTACAGTGCTGCCATTTCGATGTCTTAGAAGAAGTGTAATTTTTTTAAAGACTAAAAAAGATTTGATGGCTGTGAGTTATTTAAATAAACAGAATCTTACTAAAGCCTCTTCCCAGGTTTCATACACACTTCAGAGAATTCAGAAACCCAGTAAAATCACAGCTGTTTTCTTCCCCTATAGTTATGGCAAAATTTAACCAAAAGGGAGATGAGAAAATTGTACCTGTAGAAACTGTTGTGACTTTAAAAGAAAAACAAAGAACTCTGTCTAATAACTTACCATCTTTCTGGATGAACTTCTAGATGATCCTGACATGGCATGCCAGGATTTCCTTAGAGAGTATCAAAAACATTGCTCAGCACCTTCTTTCCAATAGTCCATACTGAAGTTGCTACTGAACAGATTGACTTCTAATGTACAACATTAAAAAAAAAAAAAAAAAAAAAACCAAACACTGAGGTCTTCAGTTAGTGAAGAGGAATTTGGACAGGCGAAGTTTTGAGTCAACATATATATGTTTTGAAGCACTCAAAAGTCTACAATTCAACTAAAACCTGGTTCTCCACCCCTTCTTTGCCTCGCTCCTGATAAGCTATGCACAGACACTCTTACAGAATAGATGAAGATTTCCCTAATGTAAGGGAGGCTTATGGTGAGAATAAAGTCTTGGAAAGCATCAGAAATATTCTTTATATTGCTCCAGATCACAATGCATGCCACTCCACTGCTATCTAGGACAAGAGTCGTGATACTGTGCTAGCAGCAGATTAATCACAAACAAGGATATAACCCCAAATACTACAAGCCTGAGGCAGCCATTACCTGATGTTTAGACCACAGCCTTACAGATAAATGTGCATTTTAGATAAAAGCCATGCTTAAGAAAAACATTTGTCTTTGTACAAGCTTGTAATAGCTAGGAAGCACATGCCTTTGTGAGTTAGGTTCAAAATATATGCTCTATCCCTGTAACTGTAACATAGTTCAAAGGAAGGAAGGGGAAAGAGGCTATCCAATTCTCACAGGACCCCGAAGAGATCACAGATTGACTTGGATTACAACCACAGTGATTTTCACAGAAAATGTTGTTGTTCAGTTAACTATAAAACAGGGAAATGCCAGAGATACGTGAACTCCTTCATTAAAAGACAGGGAAAGGTCCCTGTGTTGGGAGACATTCTAAGTATAATAGTTCCTGCAAGAAATCAAGGTCAGCATTGTGCAAGGCAACTCCTTTTCAGCTACTCACAACACTATGTTATAAATTTACAGTTGGGAGGCCTGAATGAGACCTCACAGACACTACTTTTATTCCACTGACTCAGAGTTAACAGCTTTCTTAAATTGGTATATATGAGTCAAAATCATGTTTGAAAGCAAGTGTCCTTGCCCAAAGCTGAAAATAAGTTCTACTGTAAAACAAATGTAATTACATCTCTGCAGGAAGGAACACATCCAGAACGAACATGAAGTTGGTTGTAATCGATGACCTTTTCCGAAATACCTTGAACTCTTTCTTTTGTTGATGGGACTTTCTAAAAGTATACTGGGAGCCATAGGTTTCTGGCTTGTACCCATTTTAAACATTGCTTATCGCACAGTGCTACAATTTGTTATCAGATGACCCTGTGCTCATATACAAACATAACCACTATCAGGCACAGACAGGCTATAATCTGGCAATAACTTTAAAAAACAGAAACAAACACAATGTGTAGGGAATATTAATAAACTCAAGGAATTCTGGCACAGAATAGGACTACTTATAAGTATTTGGAGGGAAGTACAGTAGGACATCATAAAAATCCATTTTAACTCCAACCCTGTTCCGTACAACAAACTCTCCTAAAGTAAGTACCATCACTTGAAGGCGGTCTCTTTGAAACCAGTTCAAAATCCTTTTGCCCTATCTAGCTTTTGCAAATGTGATAATTTCTTTTATAGGATTCTACTATGCCTAATAAGTTAATACACAGACAGTTGTACAAAATTGGTGGTTTAATTATAACTACTATTCCTGCTTTGCAAGAAGATCTTACAAGAAAGGCTCTTCCTTTAGCAGATACCATCATACTAGCATAACATTACAGGATAAATTAGTTGAATTTCAGAAGACTTCAGTACCTATAACAGGAATCAGATTTATTAAAAGAACTCAGCTCTCATATAGGAAGCTATGTGAAGCAGCCAAATTTCAGAAGGTATCAGCAGCTGCCATGGTTCATAATGTGTCTTAGGTTCACACTCTTTCTCATAATACTGCCTTCTTAAAAATGACACTTCATTGTCCTCATCTTTGACAGAAAATCAAAGAAACATTGGCCATTTCCTCCTAAATGGGGATTATAACAGCCTAACAGGACTGTTATGAAAATAGAATCCAGGAATGACTATGCAGAAATTAGATACTTTAGTGATAGGGACTATATAATCAGTTGCATAGATAAGAACAGAGATTCTAATTGCATGGTTCTACTGTGCTAAAGAATATAGCCTCAGAAAAGTATGATGGCTTTTTGGTTAATTAAGCAAATTGCCTGTACAAAAAGATAAAATTTTGCTATTCTTTGAAAGCCGTGCATGACTTTTTCAGGAAGATAGCACATAAAAAGCAATAAAAATACTAATTTAAGCTTGTGTTGAAATGCTTTTGTGAAGAACAATGTATTTGCCCACATGCAAGTTCATCTTTCTTGGCCAGTGTACGGGTGGACTCAAATTCTCCATTTCTCATCACTTTTATCCATTTATTCAGCACAAACAGGGAGGACCAAGAACACAATCCCTCTTCTTACACTATATCCAGCCCTGGGACCCAAAGGTCACAATACAGATAAACACAGATAAAAGTTACGACTGGAAACTAAAGCAGGGCACAGTGATGGGCCAGATATGTTCAATACCTAAACTGAGCAGACAGAACATAATTTCCTGTTTACATTATTACTATTTTAAATTATTATTATATTAACTCCCTTTCCTTTTTTGGGGGGGGGGCTCAAAATCAAAATCGAGAAACTTTGATCAGCAAGTGTGTGAGGTATTAATAAAGATCACTTAGGAAATACACTTACCAAGTGTGGAAATAAGTGGGATTCCCTTTAAATGGTGCTTGTTCTTTCTAACCTTATCCCTCAAGCTGATGCAAGAGTTCCTGGAAAACTTCAAGCTCTGACATTTTAGAGATAGGTTTACTTAAGAGAGCATGGAATATTTTAAGGCACTCAATACCATGTTTTCTCGATATGTGAAGCACTTTCCTTTTCCTAGAGATCTCAGTAGTTTATCTGCAAAATTCATTGAAAAGAAGCAACGTTTTGCAAAGAAGAGTTTGATTTTGGAGAATCCCTTCTTTGGATGGACTGTTCATCTAGGTATTTTAATACAGAGGCTCTTCTCTCATGCTTGCCATGACATCACTGATTGCGGGAGTCCAGCTGACTAATCAGGAAGGAGGCTATGCCTAAACTGGATGAGGTTATCACTCCAGAGTATTGTTATCTTTTTTCTGCTAAGGAAAGATTGGTTGGGGAACTCCCACTCAGGAATTCTTTCTTTTGCAAGCTGAAGGGAGGCTGAGGTGCCTGTCCAATCTGCTTTATCACATATGCTGGTAGATTGTGCCAATGCTTAGTCTGTGAAATAAATCCACTCATTTTCTGTTATTACCATTTAATATTTTCATTTAATTGGTACCCACAAGCCCCAGAGCAGCATTACAAACATGGAAAAATACAGTTCTTTCCAAGAGATACTTGTTATCTAATATTATCAAAAAGTGATATGGAAAAAGAAGGCAGATAGAGATATAATCACATTTACATGCATGTTTACATGTATATGTGTATGCAGGCATGCTTCTTTTATTAAAATCAACACCATCAAACTTAAGCATTCAAAATTACCAGGATCAAAAAATTATGCGACAGAAGGAGGATTCCCCAAGTACAAGAATTTACTGAAATCTCTTAATTAACTAATATTGCTCAGTTTAATATGGGCTATAGAGAATTTGTATAAGGATAATTTAAAAAAAAATCAGAATGCCATGTGGGATGGTATGAGATATATGTTACCTAAAAATAGGTATTTTTATCTAGCAAATCTATAGCTCAAAAAAAGATACCAAATATTTGATAAGGTTTATTTTAAAATAATCACATTGGTTTAATTAAAAAATAATTTTAAAAATTCAGTTAATTTTAAAATAATTATTTAATTAATCATGCTACCATACTTTAAATGTTTTATAGTTTTTTGCTTGAAAGTGATTTCAAGACAACCAATTTTCAAAAATCAATTAAATTTAATTATCTTTTTGAATAAAAATAATGTTGATAGATTCTACGCTGCCCCTATAATTTACACATCTAATTCAATGATCTTAGATGAGTAGATGTAGAGTTTTCATTGAACAAATTTTTCTTTATACCTGTGTAAAAATAGACTAACTCATTTAACTTTAGTGGAGTCAATCAGATTTATTCTAATACAACTGAACACAGAATTTAGCCCTTTGACATTGCAAATCCTCCATTAAATTAACAAAATAATACTATGGATCTAAATTTTATTGAATGCAAATTCCCCATTTAGGCTCTTAAGTTTAACCCATCGTTATCTGAAGGTTAAGCTCCCAAGACAACACAGAAATCCACAGTATAAATATATTATCTGAATGCATAAGCACAGAGTATTGAGTAAGAATAAAGTGGCAGTATCACCTTTGTATATGGTATTAAGGAAGTCATTATTCAAATATTCTGCCCTATTCTGGTGCTTACACTTCAGAAAAAGACGTTAAAATGTTGGACAGACTTTTTTAAAGTACGGGAATAATTTCAAGGTTAGAAACTGGGCTTACAGAAAGGGACTAAAGAAGAATGTGTTGAGTTTATCCAAGAGACAGGGAAGTCTTTGGCTACAGATATCTATAGAAGGAATACATTTTTGATGGTAGACAGTGTTTTAATGTATCAGAAAAAACATATGACTTTCCAGTGGTTAGAAACTGATGCAACTCCGTGTAATTGGTGTACTTCCCTAATTTGGCTATGAACCATTGGAGTACATGATCTGGTGATATTCTGAATTCTTTATCACTGTGATTCAGTTGAAAGCAAGTGGCTTTTAAGGTTTGTGAATGCCAGAGGTTGGATTAGTGATCATTAATAGTTTCCTCTTACCTTAAAAGATAAGACAAAAATAACAAAATAGTCACTGTAAATATGAGAAGTTCCAAAAAATCTTTTTCTTCTGTGAGGGTATTTGAACAATACATTAATCTGACACTCAGCTGCTCACTGAGTTGTTCCACATGGGTTCCATAGGCGGTGGACCACACTCCTCTCTCTAACAAATCCAATGTTTTACTTTAAAATAATTATTCAAGTCCTCACACTTGGGTCTGGTCAGCCTAGGTCAGGAGAATCATTCCTTCAACATCCCTAAAGTCATACAACGTCTAGAAGCACTTGGCATTGCACTTTTTAGTACCTACGAATGAATCAAGGAAAAAACAGCCTTTTTACTGGAGAATTCTGCCCTGCACTGGGGGTAAATGACACTAGATTCATTTCTTGTACCTACTGAACCTCTGCAATATTCTCTTTTTTAAGCATTTAGATCCAAGAGACAAATTTCTCAACTGATCTAAACTGATACAGTGCTGTTAAAGTTCTTGCAATGTTGATTTCAGCATCCTGGAAGATGAATTTTCAGACTGAAGAAAAGTGAACCCCAAAGAAACAGGACAGTTTCCCTTTCCCTCTTCCCCTTTTTTCTCCTTTTAACTATTCCAAATAGCGTATCCGAAAGAAAAATAAGTACCAATAGGATGTCAGTGAGTGATCTACAGATGATGGTTGTTTGTAAATGTAAAGGCGAGGAGATTTCCATTTATGGCATTTAAATGCATTCCAAGTGGCACAGCCAGGACAGTGTCAAGTTTTCTGCCGCGATAAGGCTAGAGGCAGGAAGTCATGAGAGGTCAGGAAGGAAGTACTATCAGGCCTGAGAGGGGACCCAACAGCAAAGGGAGCTGCAGAACCGCTCGTATTTAGGCTGTGCAACAGCCGCACTATTTTCCAAAGATAAACAGTTACAAGTGCAAAGTCCCAGCTCCTGCCCCTTTAAACTTACTGGAAAAAAAATCCTTGTTTGCTGTGTTTGCCTTTTGATTCCAGCAGCTTTGTAAGGGGAAGAGGGAAGGAGAGGAAGGCAACAGGGAAAGTACTATTTCACATAAACATTTCTTCTGTGATGCAGACCGGTTTGTTTATAGCAATTCAGTTTGACCCTGGGCATGCTGAAGGAAATGGCTTTAAAACTGATTTTGATCCTTTTTGCCAGAGCTGAATCTGAGTGGTTTAGTTCGCACCGGTATGTTTCCAAACATCACCTGCTTCCCGGTGTACTGCCTCGCGGGAAAAAGGTCAGAGTGCCAGCTAAGGAGAAAGGGAAAGCTCCTACAAAGTTTGGCTTTTAAAAGAGACATGCACAGTGAAATGTCCTAAGTTGCTCCGTGTTGTAACACCAAAGGTTTCCAAAGCCAATTAGGGGGTTCCACTAAACTGAGCTGACAAGTGGCTTTCCCATCCACAAAATGAGTGGATTTTTGTTTTCTTCTTGTTCTGTCTCTTGTTTCATCATGAAATAAAGACATTTTACATTTATCCTGTGAAAATAAAAGAGAGAGAAAGAGAGAAACGGCAGGGGAGCTGCCTGCCTGCTGACGGGGAGCATTCACTTGCTGTTTTGCCTACTCTGGTTGAGGTTCTTGCTCTGCTTTTCACTCATGGGGGTGGTGGTCCTGGCAATCTGACTTTTGCAGTTTTGAGATGTATCTCTCTAAAAGAATTGATGGTGAAAGAGACCATCTTAGAATAGCTGATACCTAGTACACAGGACAGTCATGAAGGAAAGGGCAGATCCAGACCAGAGCCAGTACCCGTAATGATGAATCAGACAATGCAAAGATTTTGTCCTAGATCTCCTATATTCTTCTTACTAGCTTACCAGCTGTTCATGGGGACAACAGCTAGCCTAGACTGGGCTAGTGTCTTCCTTGGTCCCACTGTGAATTTCAGAGAATCTCATATCCTCCCCTAATTTTGAAAATCAGCATTTTCCAAAAAAATTGTTTCGTCAAAATGTTCCTCACCAGCTCTAGATTTAAGTATGCATATTTGAAGTCAGTTAATGTAAAAATACATGGCCACATTGCTGTGGTACTATGAAACCCTCAAGTTTAGGGAGACTTCAATTTTCTTGCTGCTGTTTTATGCTTATATTGCCAAATGGAAGCCAAACAATTTACCATTGTATTAGGCCATCTAACACATGAAAGGTGTAATCCCGTGCCCACTGACTTTAATGAAAGCAGGATTTCAAAAATAGTATCCGCTCCAATAAACTGTCTAAAAATACAGTTCCTCACAATGGTAAACTTGTGTACATGCTTTGGGACCTGGGCCCAACTAGGTGCAGAGGAACTCACTCCCAGTTAACTGGTCAGGTTGCTCAACTGCACTCCCTTAGGTTATGAAGCACTAGCCAAGAAGTTCATCCGGTCCACAGAGGTAAGAGCTGTCTAATGGTTATTACCAGTCTTTTCTATAGGAAAAGCAATGGCAGCAGTGAAGAGAAAAGCGAAGAGCATAAATCCAACTTGACCCTTTAATTTTTTTCTTTTTTTCCTTTTTTGCAATCATAGGACTATTACTAATTTCCTGTTTTCTGGGGCCCCTTTTGGAGTCTCTCACATCAAGCCTTTGGCAAGTAAAAGATTCATTAAAAGGAAATATGGAAACATTCAAGCTTTAAAGTAAGACCATGCAGAGTCCCAGCCTTCTTGAAGAGGCTGTATACTATGGGGAATTTGCTTCTTTCATTAAACCCAGCAGTTTTATCATATACTGCTGTATTATTTGTTCAGTGTCAATCCAGTTTTCAAAGCTGTGCAAGGCAGGGGAAGGGAAACGACTTTCCCTGAGGAGGCTACAGCTGAACAAAGCAGAGAACACAAGTCAAACTCAGCATATAGGAGAGGAAGCTTTCGCTGCGGGTACTTATTTTTTGGTAGTTTTTCGGTGTTTTCTGACAATAGCTGCTTATTGGTATTTTCACCGAGATTTCACTGATAGCATTTAGTTCAAGAAACATAATTTGGCAAAGTATTTGACTTAATAAAAGAGACATAACAAGAAAATAAAGAGATTTCTAAGGATTGGAGCAACGTGAAAGATCAAACGTAGCAGTGAGAGAAGTACTAGAAAGATGGGAAGTGTGAGGCTGAAATGCGCTTGATGGAGATGAAGGAGGCATCATCCCAGCTGCAATGCCTATGCAATGTGGCCATCTAGCAATGACTAGGCAGGTGATGTACCAAAACTCTGACTGATCATATAAAACATGATTGTTTATTCACCTTTCTCACATACCTTGATGTTCTGAGTTTTTTAGGATGGAGGCGCTCTTTTATTATGTTTGTACAGGTCTTAGTACCTCAGAGCCGCTTGGCAATATAAATAAGCAAATAAAAAAAGAAGAAAGATTGTATATTGTAAGTAGCATTGTAGGTGCACAAGAGATGTACCGGAAAACTGCTTTTATATTTCATGTCTATCTATTAGTGAAATGTTAAATAGGAACAGTAAAAAGATCTGAGAGGTGGGCAAGAAAAACAACTTTAACTATTATTTTTTGAGTGATTTAAGAGACAAAAGGCAATTTAAATTACATTTTTATTTCAGGAGTATAGCCAACAGTCAGTATATGGTACATTTTTAAAAGCTCCCACTCCAAAATCTTCGGCGTCATTATTTTTAAAAGTTTTCAAAACTCATAGTTACTGAGTAAAATAAAAATATGAATCTGAACAGCTCAGAAGCTGTAATGAAAGAAATACAACAATTTGTTATTTCTGAAGTTCTGTTATCTCAAATCCAGTTTCTTGACCTGGGAAATGGGAGGTTGTGACTAGTGATTTTTGAACACACAGAGGTCACCAGTAATTGCTTTTTCTGAAGAGGTACCTGACTGGCAGAAGGTGAATCCAGATCAGAAAACTCTGAAGTTCAAGAGGGCTCAGACAGAGTTTTGCTCAAAATTATAGTTGTGTTATGAAGATAGTGCCCAAAATGGGACAACTGGTCTCTGAAAAAGAAGAAATGTGAATTAAATAAGCCTCTACTCAGCAAGGAGCAAGAATATGGTGACAGCTTCCTAAATATGTTTTTTGATCTGTATTGGCGCAAAAACTAAACCTATGATAAAACTAGAACTGTGGCAAAACTTGAACTTTTACATGTAGGAAGAGGCCTGAGCATTTCTTAGTGTGCACAAGCATGTCTGACCGTACGCCTGGTCAGAACACAGAAGACAAATTCAAGTCTCTTCTCAGGCTGAAAGAGTTTGCATTTGAATGCTTTTTCTGTTCGAATAGAAATCAGAAAAATGTGTTTATCAGAAAAAAAATTGACTAATTCAGTACGAATATAAAGAAAAAATCAGTACTTGGAAAGACAGAAAATACATCTTGAACACACTATAATTTCATCCCTTTCAAGAGTCAAAGCTTATTTCTGCCAGAGAGAGGTGAAAAGAAGTTCACTTTTGTAAAAAATATATTACCTATCTGAGCTGCCAAGGTCAATGAGACCTCTCCTGGGTTGAATAAGTATTGCTGGGGCAAATGAACCAGCCTCGGAGGTAGCTTTAACTTCTGAACTACTTTTTAGGCTGTTAAACACATCAGGGAGGAGAACATACAGAGATAAATTCTACGTGTTTTATAATCATGTGATTCCATTACCTTAACTGTGTTTGTACAGAAGTAACAGAGAGAAGGATTTGGTTCATGGCATGACACTTGTTTGAAAGTAATTCTTTGTCTCTGTCATTACCAATAAACTTCTTGTGGCACTTCAACAAACTATTGTGTGGCACTTCCATAATGGGAGAGTTAGTGGAGCCTGACAAAATTTGGCCCAATTTTGCATCAGGTTTTGAGCAAAACTAGGACAAGTTCTGGCGAGGCCTAGAGATTTTTAATAGATCAGAAAGTCTTGCAAAACTGGGTAGCTCCAGCTAACGCTTACCTTGAATTTTTACACTTATTTGAACTTGAACATCAAAGTACAGTTTAAGGGGGGGGGGGGGTCAAAGTAAATGAAATGAGGGTATATCCACAGATCCTGCAAGCCAGAGCTAACAAGGCTTTTAAAAAGCTCTGCCAACTGCATTTTGTATTACATACAACTCCCTCCATGTATGTAGCAGTTATATAAAGTTAATGCTAATATATCATGTAAAAACATTTTGTTTACAGTAAATGAAATCTTCAAAGGCATCATGTTTAGCCTAATTTTGCTTTCCTTAAATTAAATCTGACTGCTTTACCCGCCCTCTACAGTTACTTTGCTCCATGTCCAGCAACAGAATCCTAGGTTAGAGACAGAGACATAGTCTGTACAAATCTACTGTATGTCTAATTTGCCTAACAGAGACGGTAACTCTCAGTCTTATGGTCCACAAACACATTCTCTTTGCTTTCCATGTGGACAGCTCAAAGACATTTTTCATCAGATCACTTCAGCAACGTGTGTTTTAGAATATATGCAGTAGTACAGTGTACCTGATTAAATGGTACAGTGAAATGAAATTCAAGCTGGAGGACAAACGAGGTGACCTTCATGTGAAAAAGGAACAATATTATGCTAACTAGCTGGAGGGTGCTTTAGAAATATCTTAATAAAGAAGATTATATAAATGGAAATGTGTGAAATAGGTTTCATCGCACGAGTTCTTTAGTCCAATAATTAAAGAGTATCAGCTCTTCCCTGATGCTCACATTCTTATCCGCAGCCCTCTTAAAAGTCAAACAAAAGCTGAGGTTCATGTTTTGGATTCACTGGATTTCACTTACAAGGAACATTTTCAGACCAAATACAACTATTTACCTGCACTCTCTTGTGTGTTGTTACAGAAATGTTTTGAAAAATATACCTTACAACTTCACTTATGGAATTGGAAGCAATCTCAGCTGAAAACTGTTATCTTTTAAAAACTGAACTGCTGGATTGGGCATTGTCATTCCCCTGTTAAAGACTCTGTCAGAGGCTCTGTAGTGGATAAAGCTGCAGCAATTTAGGCTACGATTGCAGTTCCCCTCTCCCAGCTGTCTGCCAGAGATTACTATTCCCAGAGCATGTACCCACTCTTTAGCAATTCCAGTTTATAGCATCTTATCTGAAACAGCTGAGGAAAGCTGCGGAACAGCAGCTGAAACAGCTGAGGAAATACAGCACCACTGTATTGTGCTATGAACTGGAGAGGCTGAAGTGCAGGCACACATCTCCTCTGCTACTCTGCTAGGGGTTGTAACCTCTGTAGGAGGTGCGAATCCACCACAGTTAAATCTATCACAGCCGGTCAGTCAGAGACTTTCCAGAAAGTAAGAATTGCTAAATGATCTGCCATTCCCAGAGAGGTTTCTACTCTCCCCTAGTTTACTGTAGAAGTTTAAATCCCCTTTCCTTCTGCTTAAAGAGTGGCGTTTGCTGAATGAGGGGTATAAATCTGTATGGTGAAAGATTTAGTGGGTATGTTGTTTGCCATTAGAATTTGGTTTGGAATTTTAAGGAGCTTTCAGGAGACTTAACAGATAATGATCTGAAGCCACAAAATTCCTCCAGGCATTTCTCCACCCCACTATGCACTCCTTGAGGCAGTAACAGCATCTCCTGGGCCTGCTGGCTACTTCTAAGCAAAAGGCCTCCTTAATCTGTTCTTAAATGCTTTTGTCATCAAATTGCTTTTTGTTTTTAAGTGAAGTGAAATTCAGTGCTTGAGAAAAGTGCGAGGATGTTGATATACTGGAAACTAGTTCTAGTAACAAAATAAATATCAGCATTCACAAACTTTCCACGAGGAAGTGAAAATGAAGTGTGTCTGTATCATTCTAGCACCAGCTACATTACCTGCCCTCCCCAGTCAGAGACCAAGGTTGTATTGTGGGCATGAGGTGCCCAGTGAAAAATCACTCTAACTTTCTGCAAGGATGCTTGGACTACCTCATTACTTTTTGAAAATATGGGAAGAAACTGCACAGCTGCATGTCACGAAACTCTCTCAGCCTCTTACACACTCCACGGAGTACTCCTCCTATCTGCAACCCCAGTACACACTTCAAATATACTGCTTTCACAGCATAACATAGACTACCATATTTGACTGTTGCAAACCACAGGAGGTAAGAAAAAGACACGTCTTTTTTTCTGAGAGGTTCCCACAAAAAAGGCCCGAGTAACTGCTCCTTTTCTAATAGTACAGGGTTGCCGACTGAAATGACCTGTGGTAATATAACACTGGAGGACTCTTAGGCAGCTGGGCTATGTAGGGCTTTGCAACTTAACTTAATACCTTGAAATTCCACCTAGAAGCCCGTAAATACTGGTGCAGGTCAGAGACAGTCACAAATACTTGGAAAAACAGGCCACAGTGTTCTTCATTAGATTCACATTCTGAATAGTCTTAGTTTTAGCAAAATGTTGAACATGGTTCATGTTTAACATGAGACCTGATGATACACAGAATCAAGGTCCATGTCTAAAACTGGTCACAGCTTCCGTGATACAGGCAGATAGGAAATAGAAAAAAGGATTACTTTTCCTGTTGTGTTTTCTAAAAGCTGAAAAGAACTGAATGACATTGTGCTCAGCAGTAGCACATGTTAGAGAAACACTGATAAATGCCCAGAGGAGGGTTTAATTTGGGAATTCTCCTCTGATCCTCTTGATGAAGTCACAGATACCTTTTTCTCATTCATCCCTCAGTTTCACCCCAACAAGAAGAAAGGCCATTTGCTGCCTTTCCTATGCTTGATAAGGCAAGATAGAGAACTGGGTACCACAATTTCATTAAATCCCCTAAAGACCTCACAGATATATCGAATAAGATAGCACTGGGTATAGAAGACTGGAGCATGCTGCAGTGCCAATATTTTGGCAAAAAAGTAACTGTCAGTCATACCCTCCTGGGACAAATAAAAGAGAGAGAGAGAGAGAGAGAAAGAAAGAAAGAAAGAAAGAAAGAGAAAAAAGCAAACAAGTAAGCAGTGAGAGTACCCTCCCTTATTACAATCAGAAATAACAGACATATGAACCACATCTCAAGATCCTGAGTACAAAAAACCCCAAACAGTCTACCTAATGATACCAGATGAACCTCTTGGGAGAAATCCTGCCCCATGGAAGTCATCTAGTTTTTGTAGCTTTCTTACTACAGAATTATGAGTGAAGCTTAAATACTACCATTCATACTGACATTTTCACATGGGAACACAAGACATTTTCTTTTTTTTTGTTGTTGTTTGGTACTGAGTTATTTAATGTGAATTATTCCTGAGAACTTTAACAGGAAAGAGCAGGAGTTGACATCTGGCAGAAATATAGACAGTTATGCAGATTATAAACAAAATGATCTATCACTTTTAGCAAATATATACCACAACAAAAGACATTAAGTAGTAACCTAAATGGCAAAACATAGATGGCAGGAAGAGATCAAAGAAATCCTGCTCTTTGCTACATGAATAGAATACGTGAAATTACTATACAAGGAAGAGTCTTATATAAAATTAGCATTGATATGTTTATCCTTGTTTTGAATACAGCTTTGTTTGAACTGAGAAAGAATCATAAAGCAGCCAACAGTGCTCAAGAGCGGGTGTCCTTTATTGCTGTATTATGTTTGCAGGAAAGGCTGATTTCCACCCTCTCTTTCTCTTACCCTTACCCCCTACCATTAAACATAAAGGATTCTTCTTCTAATACATTTTTATTCATCCAAAAGCATTATATAGAAGTTTGCTCTAAAATACATTAAGAAAATTGTTTCTTTCTTAAAATGCACATAAACTGCGGTGTCTTAAAAAAATGGAAGACTTAAAGCTAATGATTTCATGTCATTAAGAGAAGATAAGCTAAATTTAGGCAGCTCTGAGCTTCTTCAGGGCTGGCAGAAGCAGCAGTGGTGATGCGGTTACACACACAGCCCTGCAGCCGCTCCTGACATGCAACCAGGGGCTCTTGCTGCAGTAAGCAGTGCTAATGAGGGTGAGGGCCCCAGCCCTCAGATCTTCTGGGAAATCTTTCCCTGGTACTTCCTCATTTTTTCCTCTGTTAAATTGTGCATTATTTTTAAGGCCCCACTTACATGTTTAACTGTCGAAAATTGCGGATTTTATTTTGTGAATAGACCACTAAAA
This sequence comes from Dromaius novaehollandiae, assembly GCF_036370855.1. Classification (NCBI taxonomy): domain Eukaryota; kingdom Metazoa; phylum Chordata; class Aves; order Casuariiformes; family Dromaiidae; genus Dromaius; species Dromaius novaehollandiae. The sequence goes on from NC_088099.1 coordinate 135,925,241, forward strand.
TGTACAAAGATCATAGGACTGTCTTATTTCCTCTCTCATAACAGTGCTCCCAGATAGGAGTCACCTGCTTTTTTCTGGACAGCATCAGCATAAACCCTATTGTTAGAACAATAAAACAGGCTCAGTCCAGGAATGGCAACCAGGATGACAAAACTGAATGAGTTTCATTAGACAAACACAAACTTTGTTACTGGAGCAGTTGTAATCACATGGATGGTATCACTTGACACCTGAGAGCTGCACTTCAAATGTTAGCCGTACTGCTGCTTTCATAGCATTGATGCATTGACAGTTAATAAATGGCAATGCAGATTTAAGATATTGCTGCTGTCTGGCAGTGCCCTTGTGCCAGGGTGTTGCTATAGGGTCAGTGGAACAGAACACATGTGGGTGCCTCAGATGTTTCAGTACGGAGTCCAGTGGCTTAGCTTAAATTGTTGGCAAATATGGTTTTAAACAAAATTGGCTGATTTTGCACTGAAGTAAGTAAGATGCATGCGCATAGCCCATTCAGCACTGGGGAAGTGATAACCTGCAGCAAAGGGTCAGAATGGATAACTCAGAGCCATACATTCTTCAGCTCAATTCACTAGAACGTATATGTCAATGCCTCAGTTGGTCAAAACCCCATGCTTTAGTTCTGACTTTGTTTTTCTGCATGAAATTGTTTAAAGTATGTCAAGAGTAGTGCAATGAAAGAGTCCAGCAGCACTATTCTTTATCAGACAAAACTCAGGAACACAATAGAAACTTTAATTGAATAAAACATCCAGATCAAACACTGAAATCATCAGGATGATGACCAAATCACTTCAGTATGTTTGACTGAAAGACATGAAGAAAATAAATACGTGGTCTCCTAAACCTCTTATTTTAGATGGCTTGGAGAAGATAAACAAGGATTTTATTTCTGCACTCTGACAAATCTTATTTTACAGTGTCTTAAAAGTTTGGCCAAGGGTTTTGCCACATGAAGAAAGGTCACCTCATCCGAAATATGAAGGTAGAAGGCTGCTAATAGTGTTTTAAAATACTACATGGACAGTTTACATGGTGTTCAAGTTGTATTTCAGTGGATCTTACATCTGGTCTAAGAGGATTTCATTAATGAAAGTGAAACAATTAACTCTTCCACATTTTCCTAAAATGCAAAATATAACAAAAGCAAGATGGATAATACATCATGTTGTTAATTTGCAATAGGGACAAACTGAATCAGATCAATCGTCTAACCCCAAATGGTAATAGTCATAATAGGCAAGTATTATGATTTGAGTAGAGAGTTTAAGAAACCCTAAAGTATCCAGTTATGCAATAATCTAACCAAGGGAAAGTGCCCTTCTAACCCCTTTCAGCATAAAGTTGCCTTCTACCCTGAGGCAGCAAAATTCAGGTATCTTTCAAGCCCCTGAAATTGGCCATTCATTTAATTATCACATTATCTACAGTATTTTGTTTATCTGTACAAAATAACTGACACTTTTTAATGAATTACGCTGTGTTCTGTAGTTCAGTAAAAATGGCATGTGCCAATAACTTTTATTAACAGCTGTTTAAAAATTTTCCTGTGATGCATGCTTGTGATAGAACGTGCAGATTCAAATAAAGCATTTTACAAGAATGTCATCAATATACTTTTTTTTAAATGAAGTACTTTGAGCTCATAAGAGCTTTTATGCCTTTCTTTTCAGATATTTCACCAAATAGTTTTATGTTTTATTTTAACAGAGCTATAAAATACAAATAAAAAAGGCAAATAAAAAGTGTCACGATTGACTAACACTTTTTTTGTTTTTCAATATTTCATTTTACAAGAAATGTCCATATTTCCTATCTGTACAAAATCAGAATTTTTGCTCTAAGTGAGCATTGTTTCTTGCTGTTATATGTTTTGTAGTAAGGCTTACAGGTCTGTCTCAAATTATAGAGAACTATACATATATTCATAACCTGTTTGACATGTTCAGTCTGGATGATGGTCTCATTATATATATAGATTCTCTCAGAGGGCCATTCACAGCGGGTGCCCAAACTTAAACTGTGGGAATATCTCCTAAAGAAAGTGTTGCTGGCCCCCTCCTCCTTACAGTCTATGAAAGGAAATTGTGGATATGATATTCTATAAAAATAACCAAATCTTAGCATACTGTAAGGTCTGTGGAAACTTTTTTCCTTTTTTTCTTTAGCCATGTACTATGCTAAAATTTGACTTTCTATGCAGAGCTCTTTTGTTCATTGGCTGCCAACGACACTACAACAGTTGAACATCTTGAGTGTCAACAACTTCCATGTTATTTCCATCTTAGAAATCATTTCTTTCCTGACTTGGCCACAGAGTAACAGGAAAATGAATTGTGCTTCCAAAAGAATATGAAACTTGTGACATCCAAGCTTCAGCAAGGAGTCTGACCTGAAATGTGGAGTTCTGCAGTTCAGTTTCAAACCCAAAAGCTCAGAAGGTCCCCAAACAAATTCACTGGCAAGACTCAATCACTTAGGGATCATCTGTGGCTCAGTGAGAAATGTGATTCTGTACAATATTATAATAATCATATTAGCCAAGGAAAAGTCCTTCTTAGTTGTGTTAGTTTGTCTTTAAGTCTAAGGACCTTTTGCAGGCATCTGATTTATTTTGAGTCTGTCTGGCACATGGGTGCAAATGCAGCATTAGTACATGACATGAGGTGTGCACCCATGTTTAAAGAAACCCAAGGAAATGTACTCAAGTCAAAACTGTAAATCTGGATATCCCTGAAGGACATACATGCTCTGAATGGGTTAAAGATGGCAGAACTATGAAAAATGTGAAAAATAAACTCCTTTAGAAACTGAAAAAATCCAAAGTGAGGTAGTAATTCTTTTGTTCCACTTACATTGCTTTACAAACTATGCAGCACTTTTAGATTTAAAATGAAACTTTAGTGGAAGAGTTTTGTGATTGGTGGCATGGCCCAAACACAGAGAAAGTGACTGATGAACATTCACATATAACTGACAGTATATACCGCCACAGAGAAATCAAAAAACAATCGAGGGATAGAAGCAACTACTGCACTGCATGGTTTAAAGCCTTTTTTTTGTCCCCCTCTTTCCAAATGACCACACACAGAGTATGGCTGAGCTCGGGAATCCTGGCTGGATTACTATTGCTTAGGTTCTAGTTATGCAGATTCTTCTTCATTTCCACAAGCTCAGGTAAATACTTTAAGCCAACTACAAAGCTTTTAGAATGCTTCAAGATCACCTTCTGTTCATTAAAGAACAGATCAATTTATTTATAAAAAGTTATATATTCAACTGCCTGAATATATTAACGGTGATAGCAATAGTGAATAGTATACAACTTCCTTTTAACGAAATGGATGTAGCTATCAGAAATATCAAAAGCTTTTTATGTAATTTAAGTCCTATGAGAAAAGATGTTCGGCTGTCCAAGCTGAAGGCAACACTCCCATTAGTCTGAATGCAAGTATGACTGGATACTTAACATTAATTTCAAGGTTTATTCACCATCACCAGCAGTTCCTATCTTTTGAAATTTGGGATTAATAATATGAGCCCTCGATCAGTAGGTTTGTCCTACAAAAATGTTACACTTCAGCACCCCTGAACTCTAACTACTAGTGCGTCTAGAGAGAGAAGACAAGCAGCTAAGGAAGAAGTGGCACCATAAGCTCTTCTCCAAGATGACTTGCAACTGGAATATCATTTTGAATAATGTAGCAATGACTTTGGCTACTTTTTCAAACCCTAAAGTTTCAAATTCTGGTTAAAATACCTATTTGGACACTATTATTACTTGAAAAGACTTATAAATATTCCCTCTGAAGAATAGATGCCAAATGCTAGAAGATGATCTAATAGCCAGACTTTCAGTTTTTACACTTCAAAATTATGGCCTTTATAAATTACAGATAAAGGCTGGTCTCTACCACATAGATGTTTAATTTCAAAGTTAATCAGAAATGAATTAAGAAGAGAATCTAAATAACAATTAAACATCTCAGCTTTGTTTTCAACAACATTCACTGGCAGCTCTCCCATGCAGCTGTTTTCTCAAAAAGCCTTGCTAGCACATGCAGATATTTCTTATTATTTCTACTAAAATAGAATATTGGTATGTGACTGCCCCTAAAGGACACAGTTTTAACAGCACTGAATTCTTTTATCATTTTGATACTATCATTAATTGTAAAACTGTATTCAAATATGTTGCTCATAAATGAGTAGATAGTCTCGTAGATACTTCTAGTTTCTATTTAGGAAATAACCAATTTTGTCTAAAGAAAAATGATTTAGTACCTTAATAAATGAATTTGCAATATTTCCTATAAAAACTTCACTGTTGAAGTTTGTATATCTAATTCTGATTCGGCTAAATAAACATTTAGCTTCATAAAATTTTACTAAGAAACAAAGAAACATAGGCGTACTAGAGACTCCTAGGGTCATTGAGTCCAGCTGCCTGCTCTTATAGGGTGTGATTCGTCTCATCTAACTTTAGCCATCTAAGGTTAGTTCTGTACTCTAAGCTAGTTATCTAAGTTTCCCCTGTAGCAAAGAGGGAGATTCACACCTCTATTTTAGACACCTACCTTAGTGTCAGCCTGGGGCACAAATTATCTCTGGCTATGGAAGAACTATTAAGCTTCCACAGCTTCTGAAGGAGTAGTTTTCCTGTGCATTAGGGATAAGTTTTGTTTAACTGTACTAGAAAGAGTAAGCTTGAGTAACTGAGAGCATGATAATTAGAAAAAGGCAGGTGAGAGGGAAGAGGGCTGGTGAAAGGGAAAGAGTATCATACAACTCTGTAGAGATAAACAGTTTCTTTCATTAGACCAATTAATATAGCTGGAAAAACAAATGAGATACAAGGCGTATAAGGGATTTCTTTAGGCAGTTTCATATATCTGAAAGATTGTTTTGTTTCCCAGCAATTTCAGTTGTCCTAATAGAAAGTATTCTCTCTATAAACTTTTTCTCTTACCTCCTCAATCTATCGATGCTATAGCGAAGATAATGAAAATATGTTTATTTATAAATTAATTAATTTTATCTTTTCCCTATGTTATTTTCTATAATAGCTCTAAATATAACAGTTACAAACACAAGCTTTTGATCTCAAGATCTATGGAAGTCTCATAACATCTTCCATAAGTGTTCTTCATGCTATTAAATAGATACCATGAACAGCCTCAAATACCCTTCAGAAAGAGATTCCAGTATATAGTGTAGTTCACAGTGGCAACATTGTCAAACAATAAGGCAATGAGAAAGTCAAGGTTTGAACAGAAAGGTTTATTAATCTTATATTATTAAACCATCTGATGTATGGAAAAAGTAGACAAATTTTTGAGCTAATAAACCCTTCAAATATGTTGAAATTGCAAAACCTCTCTGGATGGAAGCCACTTACACAAGTTCAAAGGGACCCTGGGCAAGCCAGAGGAAGAAAAATTCATAGAGGTTACTATCCACATAGAAACCACGCCTGGCTCAGGAAATCCCAGAGCTTCAAGTGCTTGGAGGATAGGAGACTATTCAGGAAAATATGATATATGTTTGCCCTGTTCCTATAGTCTCCCTTAGTCATCTGCTTTTGGCCACTGCCAGAAATGGCATACTGTGTTAGGCAGACCTTGCTCTGACCCAGAGCAGCCACTGTTACGTACATATGTATGTTCTTAAGAAATATGCTGTAGAACTGAATGACAGTTTTACTATATTAAAAAAAAGAGGATGGTCTTCCTCTATCTCCTGACATAAAAAATGATGGTAGATACATTTCACAGTGGAAAAACATTTTCTAGGTGACATATTAAGGAATGGAAAACAGGAAACTGGAGAGCTGATTTGTTTCTGCATGCAGGTAAATTCGATAATTCTTCATTCTTTGAAATAAATCACTTTTTGCTATATCTCAAGGAGTAGCTAGTTAATTAAAATCAACAGATTTAGTTCAGGAGATAAGTTAATGAAAGGCATAACATTTTCTAGTGGAGGACAGATAAGTTAAACTTCTATTTACTAACAATACTTCAAAGGCTTTAGAACATATCATCACCCTGATTTAGCTTGTTAGTCTTCTAAAAAGTTTAGAGGAGGAAAGTAAAGCTAAGCCACAATCCCCCCTCCTTGCTGGTTATATGTGCAGCACCAATACAATGCCTTCTTGATTAGAAGTGAATCAGGTAGAGAGTGCATGGAGAAGCTCTCAATAGAAAAGATGTAGATTAGTATTGTTTTCGATGGGAATGGACATCCCCTCAAATCTAATCTATGCAGTACTATCAGGTGCTAATATATTCTCTCTGACAGTATAGCAGCAAACAAACAGGATCTTTATTTTACTGCTCCAAAGTATCTCAGATTCACTTGTGATCACATGCTGTTACAAGAAGAATGTGAAACAATAATATCACATCCCTGGTGCACACATGCACAAGATTTACCTATCAAGAGGCCGTGCTGCATTGAAAGGCAAGGATGATAGCCCATTTCCTTGTTTGGTTTTGTTTGCAACAAAACAGGACCATCTGGGGGGCTGGCAGTTGAAGAGAGAGAGAGGATAGAGAAGACTCTGGACCCTGTTCCTTAAATCAAGACCTGATAATGCTAACAGAATTTTAATGCATGATCAGAACACAAGGCGTTGCTAGCCGTAACACCAGTAAATTTTTCTCTGGTTGATCTGTTGATTAACCTAGCCAAGAGCGTACGCTACGTAATGTTTACCTACATAATGCCATATTAAACACAGTACTACCTGACAAATATATTGGAAGTCCTTCAACTGTTGTAAACTGGAGAAACTAGGACAAGAGCTGTGCTCAGTGATATCAGTTCTGGGTCTGGCGTGAAATCTTCATCCTCTTCTCCTTTTGAAGTATCTACTATCTGCAAAAATCAATATAGAACAATTATGGGAATTAGAAAATGGTAGCTACTGTGAACACCAGCAGAAATCAACCAGCCCAAACCAGTCCTATTGTCCTTTTTCAGATGTTACATCCAGAGGAAGAGGGACTGTAGGCCTGAGTCACTGACACTCAAGCAATGTCTTCATTGTCAAACACATCACTAATATCCACTGGCTACACTGTTACACAATCCAGCTGGATACAAGACCTAATAGCTTCTGCTGTAGCGCTGAAGAGGAGAAGGCTGAGGGGGATGCAATCAAAGTCATCACCATTCTCCCTCTCCTTTTCCTTCTGCCCTTTCAGTCACCCTTTCCCCACTTATACCATCACAGAAAAGGTCATATTATGAAGATGGAATTGCTAACCACCAGTTCTGCAGTAGCAGAATGAGAGGAAACTTACTGAAACTATTAGGAGATGGGTTTCGAAGAGATAAAAGATAATATTTATTTGTACAGCAGATGGTAAACTTTCGGAGTTTGCTGCTGTCATTTGTGAAGGCAGGCAGTGGCAATAGGTTCAAAAAGGAGTTAGAAAAAGCTCCTTAAACACGTTCTGAAGGAAACAGGCAGATGTGCCCTCTGACACCATTCATACAACAGCTGTGGTTGGGAAGTGTGAAGTGGACGGATCACAGAATATGGCCAGACTTGCAGGCCTTCCCCAGACAGCATCTCCTCAGGCACTGTGGGAGGCAGGCTGCAGAGCCAGACCATGCTCAAACGCAGCAGCGTGTTTCCTATGTTCTTAAGTCATGAGGACTGAAGAGGAGACTGCTTAATCACTGAATCCTCATTCCTCTCAATTTAAACCACCAGTCTGAAATATATAGAAACAAACTGGCATCCATCAGCCAGCTTTCTCTTCTACATTACCTTCAAAAGAGGATATGCTCATGTTTAATCTTGATTATCAAGAAAAAAATCAGTTGATTTCATGAGAACAGTTTCACAGGCTTGAAGTTTAACATGTGTTAAGTTCCTGATGTATCAGGCATTCAACATTTCATGGGAAAAACAGAGAATCTAAGAATTCTCATCAGAAAGATAAGAGATAAAAATACAATGACTAAACAAAGCAAAATATCATGAATTGCTTCTTATTATGAGTAGTCGGTCACTTCTCTTAACTGACGTCTCTTTCCTTTCCTTCTATCTTTCTTCTTATCTTCACTTGTTAGTGAAGTAAGTCAGCTTGCTTTTATGCACCCATTCTCTCTCTGCTTTTCCTTCTGTTCTTTCATTCACCCTTTCCCCACTTATACCAGCATAGTTATAGCGCTGAGGGAATTAGGGCCTTCAGTCTTAAGTGGACCATGCAGTGCTCTGGAGAAGTTCTGTGGTGTCTCTGGATATCCATCAATGCAAAAATTTTAAAAAGTTCTTACTTTTGTAAAGATGATCACTGAAATGCTTGCAATGCGCTTCTGAGGTCCTTGTATGGAAATGCTATATAAGTGCTAAGTACTATTACTGAAGTCCAGAACACACACAGAATAAAGATAGGTTGCGAAACTCAGCAGCAACATGGTGGCTATTTTTTTTTCACTTTTTTCTTGCCTTCTCTAGTTTATTAAGTTACTGATATTTAACTCAGTGGCTGAGATATCTCAAAGACTTAGAAACTGCCACATAGGATGTGGGCAAGGTCCATCCAGAATCCTGTCTCTGAAACGGAGGGAGTACTAAACACTTGAAATAATAGTGAAAGAAACCCCAATTACTTGCAATGTACCCACTAGAGAAAGTTTCCACCTGGGTCCCTAAATTAGAGACGGCATATGACAAGGATTGCATCCCTTGTAAAGTAACATGATGATCACACTTTTTATATAACTATGCAATCCTTTTTTTGATACATGGGAACAAAAAGATGAAGAAAAAGTAATGATTTCTCACATTGTCCAGCTAAGATCTGCTGACTGATAAAACAAACACAAAAGTGGAAGGAGAAGACATGCATGCCTGCTGTTGAAGAAAAGCCTATTTGCACATAATGCTCTGGAGAAATTATTGAACATTTCATCCACACAAAATACGAGTCCTGTCACTCTGCCAGGGTCAGTGAGACCTAGGCTAATCTATTGAGTCAGTTCTAGTTATGCAAGTTAAACGGTTTAGTGGTTGCTTTAATTAGGAAACTCTTTTTGTTTACAAACTTTCAAAAAATTATAGCAAAGAATGTTCCCTGCTCATGCTTACCAGCCCCAGTCCTTGTCTTCAGTCTCAGCCTTCCAAAAAGAGCTTCTTTGCCTTCTCTTTCCAGTCTTTCCATCCATGCCTGGCAAGTTGCCAATAACACATTCCAGAGAGCGACAAATATACAGTTCACATCACAGAAGTGAGAGGTGGCATGAAGCATCTCTTCTGTAATGCACGTAATAGGAGGACAAGGAAGACTAAAAAATTATTGGCACTGTAAAGAAAACAGCAGGAACTTAAATTAAAGAACAATAAAAAAAATTATTCACATTTTCCTACATCTGTTAACAACACCACTGCAAATGTTTTCATTGTGACATCAATCATCCTTCACATAATACTCCTTTCTCATTCTTATCTCGCAAACATATCCGCACCTTCTTCCATGCTGCTCTGTCTAGCAGATAGGAATGACCTTCCCCAATTTATTTGTCCAGCTTCACTCTTACCTGACACAAACCCTGGCTAAAGGCTCTTTTTTCAACATTGCCTCAGGCTGAGGCATACTGAAACTCATTAAACACCTCAAACCACTAGGATGGCCATACTTCACCCTATTTCCATAGCATATCCTCATTCCTACTGCTTTTCCCTCTTACTCCTAAAGCTGTTTCTTCTGCCACTTATACTGGGACACTGGGAGTAACTTAATTAAAACCAGTGGGCTCAGCCTCCCACTGCTGTGAGTTGATACAGTATAATCATCCCCAATAGCGACATGTTGATCTTCTCCAGCTTAGTATTCAGTCCTAGCCTCATTTGCCTGTCAAGTTCAACATCTATTAGCGAGGCATGCGCTCAGAGGGGCTTGGATCATCTTCCACATGCCCTGTGTGATTCACGTGGCATGTTTGGAAGTGCCATCATACATGAAACAGCAGTAAGGATCTCAGACACTAGGCGTAGGTATATAGAGACAACTCAAGGTTCATCAGAATTAAATTTTGCTGCTTTGAAATAGAAGGCCAATCCCTAACCATGCCTGTCATAGGGGGCAGGAGAGGAAAAAAGGGTCACATCTGGGAGGGACAGCTGGAGCAGGAGCTCTGGAGATTTCGGCTAGCCTCTCTGCTTCTGAAAGGAGCCCTCTTTCCTGCTACTGCCCTGTGGACACGAAACCCTCTCTTGGGTGGAGAAGCTGTAACTGCTTCCAGCCTGGTCTTCTAGAGATCCAGTACAAGCAAAGAAAGCTTTGCATACACAGTCACTACTGCCCTTACTGGGTGCCTGCCTTGCTTATGCCTACAGCTTGCTCTAGCTGAACAGCTTGTTCCAGAGTATCTGAAGAAGATGGCTTGACTTTCCCTTTCTTTGATCAAGACCTGTGGTGAAACAGGAGTTTTCAATGGAAATTGGTCTTACTGATTCAGATATAGCTAACTGTCCCCTCCGCAGAATTCACACTCTTCAGAAACTCTCAGGAAACAGACAAGAGGAAAACATCTGAGTTTTCACTTTCGGAAATCCCAGTGGATCCCTCAGGATAACCTGAGGTGGAGCAGAAGGCTTCCATATTCACACTGGAAAACTCCGTCTTGCTAAAATAGGACTTTGAAGAGTTGCAATGAAAGCAACTTTGTGACCTGACTGGTTCCTCTGCCAAGGGAGGCAGCTATACTTAGCATCATGCCAGATGGCCATGATGAAATGACCAGCCAAGGTGCAGTTTTGACCAATTAACGATCATGGTCAGCAGTGTAATTTTCTAGTTTGTAAACATGCCTAATGAGTCAGGAGCATGATCCTCCAAGACATACTGAAATCCGAAGGAAAATACAACAAATTTTGGGCCACAGCAGGACCAGACATCCTGTTCAGCGAAGTTGTTCTTCTGTGCAACTTCCTTTCCCCGCTTCCTCTTGGCTCCCAGTCCTGTCCTCCGGCCATTAGACCATATCACTTCCCTGCTGTTAGCAGGTTATAAATACAGAGACACTGATAGATACTGACATGATACTGATACCAATTTGATATTGATGGATCTACATTATCTGCTGTATCACTTGCCTGAAAGCTGTCAGAAATTTGCTGGGTCCTTCTTGCTGTTAAGTAGAGCTTGCAGATTTATAGCTCCCTTCCTGCAAGCCTACAAGGTTTTTCCCATGTTTAATTTCACTCAGCCTTGTGATCTTTCCTACAGAGCTGAAGCATAACACTGTGCAGAGCATGTGAAGAACTGGTCATCCCCAAATAGTATTTCTTCATTTTAAAAAATAAATATATTTTAAAACAAACTGCAGCATGTTTTAGCATTGGTTAATGTGGGATTTTTAAATCAAAGCACTGCCAATCACTAGTGAAGTACCTGCTAGCTTTACAGATCATGCTTACACAGAATTAATTCATAGATTAACTTTGTGTTGGCTCTCCGGATCTCCTCTTCCCTGAAGCTAGATGCACCTTACAGAATGAAGAATCACCTCCTATCACACTCTTGTTCTGCAAGCTGATTCATCCAATCTAAATTAATGTTGGCAAGTGATAGACAGTTTGGTGTGTTGTAGTCAGTGAGAAAAACAATCCTCATTGAGAGTTCTCAGCTGAACCAGGGTTTTCAACACATACCATGTAGCAATGTGCTCTTGTCTCTGTCACACGCAATAGCACCATTGAAGTGATGTCAGGTGTTCTCAGATGTCCTTGTAAATACCCCTGAATTGTTTAGATTTTTTCCCCAAAGCAGAAATTATTATTTTCTAATTTAAAAACAACAATAGCAGCAACAAACCTCCAATCAATAAGCCATGACTTTCAGGAAAATGTCTGTGTGTAATGAATGCTCCCTACCCGTACATCTAAATCCCTATTGGCAGTTACAGAGCACATTCTCAGAGAAGAAGCTACCAAGAAGTTTGACAAGAGCCTGGTTTTGATACCCAGCTGGATTACCTCTTCACTTCTTCTGTCAGCTGTATGACACCTTGCTGAGTGGACTCCTCCTGCAAATTAAGAAGATGCATTCAAACAGTGTCCTCTGAAATCTGTTCTCATGTTGATATCTTTCCCTCCATTACTGCCCCTTTCAGATTTCTGAAACCATGGCAATGACATTAATTTCTACCACATGCACAAGAATTACCTCAACATCTGACATTATTGCTTTTTAAAACAAAATTCACCAACGCGGTGTAACAACTTAGGATCCTCAGGAAAAAAGACATGACAGTCTACCAACACTGCAGCTAAACATACTAGGATCACGGCTGAACTCCAAATAAGGGTGGCTATATGTCCCAAAGATGCCCTCTTTTCCCCATTAGGTATACACCTATACTGAGGGAGACCACTTTGCACTGGGGTCTGAAAATCTCACAGTCTGGCGATGTTACCACCAATTACCTGAGCCAGTAGCAGTGGGTCAGTCAGCAGGCCTGTCTGGTACCAGCACTGAGTTTTTGCCCAAATATCTTGTAATCTCTTCACAAATCTTGATCTGTCTTTTATTCATTGCTGACAGAGATAGAAGAGCTCTACCTGCTGACAGGTAGAACAGCACATTCCTCCGTACTTTTCTCACCAGGTCTTCCACCTGAGCAATATTAGGCATACTTAGTTTCTGGTTCCAATAATGTCACACTCTAGGCTGGCGTATTAAGCTGTTGTATGAATATTATTCATCCCTTCTAGGAGATGGCTTAAATCATTTTCCAGCTGTCAAGTAACAGACAAGCGTAGATTTCATTTCAGAAACTACACAGATTTAATACCAGAGTTTGAAAACCATGTACAGAATTGTGATCACTGTTGTTACTTTCTTACACTCTCTACCAATTAAACTACTAATCTTTTTTCCTGGAGGAGGAGCAAGGCCTCTATTCACAGAAGGCATGTCCCTCCTAAGAGTAGGTTATTTCCTTACATGCTACATTTAATGAGTGGAAGAAAGTGGACAGAAAGCAGTGAAGGCCAGAGGATGACAGTCCTGTGAAGAATGGAGAAAGCTTATTGTGTGAAGCAATAGCTGTGGCTCTCCAAGGAGGAGAGAGATGGAAGGGGAAAAGAAGGGAGGGCTAGTGAAGCCCAAGTCAGATTAAAATCTCTTTCCCTCTTTCTTCTTGTTGGCTGCAGCTGGGTCTCACCCACTCTCCGCCTTGAAACTGTCAGCAAGCCAATGCCTGGCACAACGGCCAAGTAATTACTGATGACATGTGAGCGGCATTTTTTCCAGATCTGCTTTCCTGCCTTTCTGCAAGAAAAATAAACGAAAAGCTGCACCCCAACAAACATGACAGGAAAAATAACAATACTTGTATGGGACTGATACTGGAAACGTGCTGCTTCTCCAGCTGCAAATTGGAAAGAACTGCTACCACCCTCACGCTGCCTTGGTCTCAGCAAGGAAGAGAAAGATTGAAAGCAGGATGGGAGAAGGGCTCTTTTCAAAGGTCAGCACATCGCTTTTAGACAAAGCTCATTGCCACATCAAGAACAGGGAAAAGGCAACAACGGAGAAGTCACTGGGCACGGCTATAACTGAGACAGACATGGCACAACTTGTATTTGATTTTCTGGAGAGTCAAAGAACGATACCATTCAGTCCCCTCTTATCCTTTTTACTTGAGTCATATGAGTCATCCTGCCATCCATTATAGACTAATACATACATTTAAAACTTTTTGATAATGCAACTGCTCTATTTGCTGTTTATACAATGTACCCCCAGCCTACAGCTTGTGTCTGACCTGTCATGCAAGTAGGTCCCCTCAATGATGATTTCTAGGAGTCTTTCTCAACTACCAAGCTCTTCATTTTAATGAGGGAAGATTTAAAAATTTAAAATTCTACCCTCATATTACAGAACTGGTCTTAATGTTTTGTATGGCTCTATCTTACATATGTTATCTGCCAGCTTATTCCATATGCTATCTTATTCCATCCCACAAAATCAGGAGCAGAGATACCAGTACCTGATGAAAGATCTGTGTGTACAAACAAGCAGATCTCATCTCTACCCACAAAAGCACCTTTTCTTCATTTTCACATAAAACATTTATTCTATAAATCTCAGTAAGAGTCACAGAGAACAGATTTCTGATCTTCATCTGCTGCAGTCTGTGAGATTTTTAGACTCTCTCTCTCCATGGACAACACAACCAGAAGTATATCTATTAGCTGGATGAATGGATTTGATTCATTTGGGGGTCTCAAGCACTTTTTTGCACTATAAATACCTTACTTTTGCTTCCCTTCATACCAGCAGATGATAGACTTGGTAGGGTAGTGCTGGAAAAGACTGTTTTGATTATGTAGTTAGGCTTCCCAGGACATGCTTATTAGAACTCTGTTCAGGTCAGGATTAGGACATAGAAAATATAACCAGTCCCTGATTGTATAGTTCAATGGATGAGCAAAAGAGCTGGGATATGATTTGCCATGGAAAAGATTAATTAATGGATGAGAGATAAAGAAAAAGCTCATTTTAAAATTACAACAAAATTAGAATATGAAAAAATAATGGATCATACAGACCACAAACAAATATTTACACTAATGGCTACAGTTAATGATAATTCTGCAAAACTTTCTGTTCTATATCCCTGTTTTCATATGCTTCAAACTACAGAAAGCTTTAACAGTATCAGGGTAGTTTTTCAGTTGTATTCAAAAGTAAACATCTTTATTTTCATTTTTTTCTAAGTTCTTATGAAATTGCTTCAGCTAATTTAGGGTCATGAAGGAATAGAAAGTCCCATTAAAAAAAAGTTTCTGCCTTGCTAGACCTGTGATGTTAATTCAAAACATATTGAATTTGGAAGCCTCAAATGTGGGGCTTATGAGAGGCCCTATGAGAATCGGTGGGACATCTCCTCACAAAAAAGGTACAGTAAAACTTTATATTAGTTTATATTCCCTTGAAAAACTGATGCAAAATCTGGGCTTGCTCCTACAGAATAACGTTATCAAAATAGCATGCTTTAAGGCAATGATTTAAGCAAACCCATTGTCCTTACCACCACAATAGGCCAGAGCACACACAGCTACTGTGCCTCAGCTGAAGGATAATAACTTCCTGCAAAGGGATGGTGACTCTTTGAAATGTGTTAACTCATTCACTTTCAATCATATACCATGTCTGCGAGGAACTCACCAGAACGTGTTATCTAGATTGGAGCATTGGTATTTACCTGCTCCCCCTAAATCTTGCCTCCATTTTCCTCCCAGTTCAAGTCCCTGACTCATGCACTTGGTGGATGGGACTACTGTCTCCATCTGCTGGCACCATCTTCACTGCCCAAACAGCTGAGCTGCTGCTGAAGCAGTTCCTGAACCACTGTAGTTTGCCCATGCATTTTTAGTGACAAAACCTAAAACAGAGCTCAAATATGTGACCAATAATAGGTATAATTCATACACGGCCTTATAGCAGAATGGGGTTAATATGGCCAAAAGTCTTGCTCTGTGAGAAACACATTGCAGTGTCTACAAAATGAGAAGACAACCAGACATTGTACCCATACAGCTATTCCCCCTCTTTTTTTTTTCTTTTTAAATGTAAATTCATACAGCATTATGAAAACAAGAACAGAAATTTAAGAAAGGGAACTGTAGAAGCAAACCTTTCAGTAAGACTGGAAAGTGTTCCCTACAAGCAAATGTGGAGCTTCTTCCTCCCACCCGAGTTTCTAAGTTCTTTGACACATACAAAACAGCATATGAAAAAAAGTGATTATTTTGGTCAAGATATTAAAAGACTAAATAATGTATTAAAAAGCTAAATTATTCTTCAGAATATTTGGACAGATACTGAACTAGAAAGTGAGTTTATAACATCATAACAGCAGACAGGTCAAAATCTGCCTCTCACTTACTTGCAATGAAACCTGGATATCATCCATTCAGATTGCCCTCTCTTCCGCTCTGTGATCTGATGCACCGGCTATGTGTCCTCTCATGTGCTCTAACAAGCCCACTCCCTCATACCAGGAAGAAGGCTACCTGAGCACTTTTCAAGAAACAGGTATTGTCGATATGTTGATGTGCGCAGCCCCAGGGGTATGTCCTTGTTGCAGTATAACATATATACGCCTTTGATCTTTAGCTGAAGCTCTAGAGCTCATACTTGAAATTTCCAGTTTAATCTTAGTGTGTCAGCAAAGGTAGCAGTAACTGCCATACTTCTTAAGTATATCTGTTCTGGTAAGTAGGGAGTATCTGGGGTTTCACACTACTTCCCCAACACGGTTTAGTTCCGCTGGCCCACCTGATAAATAAACAGAGTTTGGCCTTTGATACTTCAACACTGCAAATAGCTGGTGCTTTTCTAAAAGATGGTTTCTTTTTTGGCATTCAGCTTGTTTCTCACTGCTATTTCTTGCGACAGCGAAGATGTGAATAAGGTGGAAAAAACAGAAATTTGTCCTTAGTAAATTAAATCTGAGGCTCTCCGCTCCAGCCACAGCGTGCTTTTGGGGCAGTCCCAAAGAGCGCAGAGGTATCAGGATGCAAGGGACTGCATCTCCAGCACAATGACCACATATAGAAGATTTCTGTATGGTAACGTGAAAGAATCAAAAGGGGAGAAATAAATAAACTGAGAGGCATGCCTAACAGGCTCTGTATCCTCTAAGTTATGTTTGCTCTGTCATCTTCTATTTCACTCACATCAAAAGCCTCCAAAAGTCTTTACTCTGCAGGCAAATATTGGGTCCTCTTCTATAAGCCATATTCATTTGTACTGCACAGCAAACTTTACAGCATACCGTTATGTGCAAACTGGGTTTACTGAATATAAAAAACTCAGTTGAAGTTTTATTAGGGTAACAATGTGTTAAAACATTCAAATATTGCCGCCTCTCCCCCTCTTCAGCCCTAATTTCCCTCATTCTGTAGCATTTACAAGTCAGGTTTCAGGGTGTTAATAAAGCACGAAGCAGAATTTTGGAATGAGTCCAAGTCTTCACCCCACCCAGATGAATACCTGGAAGCACACTGTTACCATGGCTATCCTGCCAGACTGAAATCAAGTATGCCCTCAACTGGAACAAATTTTGAAAGGATGGCTTCTGAAACAGGTAACCACAGGACTGATAGAGCAATATTTAGTCTAAGATTTTATACCTTTCTGGTGAATACATTTCATTTTACTCTACAAATCCATTTATGTTAGGACCAGACATATTGTAAGCAAGTCTTAGTGATGTCTGTTTTCAACCTACTTTACACTATTATTTTCTAAACTAATCTGATTATTTTTGCAAAATTTAGGACTTAAGCTGATTTGAGATTTAGGATTTTGAAAAATTGTAATATGTTGGCTGATGTCATCTATACTGCCCAGTATTTGGCAAAACAACATAAAGTGGCTTTCCTTGGGTGTCAGCACTAGAACAGGCTGAGGATTTTGTGGAACATAAACTGCTTCATATGTAATGTTTTGGGTTCAAGAAGATTTCACCAAATGCAAGGCAGGTACCCGATGAAACTCTCCAGCCATTTCTACAAATTTATTCAGAGACAGGGACATTAATGTTCTCTTAGGTGCTTGGCTGCAGCACCAATGTCCCGCAGTTGAGGACTCTGTGCTTCCAAGGGCGGCGGTTTTACTACAACAGCTCCAGCTCATTTGTGCCAGAGGCACCTCCAAAAACTCTGGCTCTGAAATGGTTGTGTCAAGGCTTTCTGGTACTGTGCCACGGAGAGAAGAGACTGCGATTTCAGATCTCCCCCATTAATCACTATTTGCCTCCTGTATCCACGGTCAGGCCAAAAGCTTCTGTGTGTCCCACCTCCCTAAGAGCGATGTCCCTGGGGTCCCCCACATCTCCTCAGCAAAGCTGATGCTGTAGCCAGTGTTGTGGCTCAGTGGCTGGAGTAGCAGCTGAGTGGCAGGAGGTACGGGGAGGGGATGTAAGGAGACGTCTCACCCCAAGCTGTCAGCGCTGTCAACACACGGTGCTGTGACGTTTTGTGAAAATGTGATTTGGACTGGAACCGCAGCAGACAAGATGACTAGCAGACCAGCAGGCAAAATCAGCCCAAAGCGAGTGTTCCTGCCGACTGGAAAGCTTGCTTTTCCATGCAGTCTGGCCTGCACATGGACCTGTTGCATGCATAGGGAACTTGTGCAACTTTTGTACCCTCACACAGAAATGTGAGACATAAAGCTTGACCCTAAACTCAGAGGAGGGCAAAAGCATTTCCTTCCTCATTCCCTTTTACTGCCAGCCACCCAAAAGAGGCTGGGGAAGAGAAAGGCCGTTACCTCATTACCTTAGTCTGTTGTCTGCACCAGACAACAAAGCCGATCTCCTACAGGGTGGTGCAGCTGGCCCATTTGTTCTCTGCGACAGAAGGGATTATATCTCTGGAGACAAGGTTCCTCCCAGGTCTTCCTCTGTGATGACTGGCTCCACAGAGCCCCTGCCACGAGCCTCCGTGTGTCTGGCACCAAGCGCAACTGTATTGATTTAGTAGTCCATTGTCCTGTGGGAAAAGTGCTTAGTGGCAAATACCAGAACGTGATCAATACTGCCCAGCCTCCAAACCCTGCATTAGAGTGCCAAAACGGGGCCTCAGGCTCCAGAAATACCTCGGTAACACTGCTGTAAAGCAGACACCACTCCAGTGAAGGGAATGGGTTAAAATGGGAAATGTCAGCAGCAGGCCGAGAACACTCATTTCACATACTGCAGGTGCCAGCTGAAATGCCATCAACTGTCTCACCATAACACATTAAGACTCTTTTTGAAATCCTAGGAGTTCAAAGGTGTGATTCTGATTCTGATTTCCGATACATTATTTTAACACCTCTGAGAAGCCACTGATTTCAGGGAAGTTGCTCCCGATTTATTGAACTGTGAGTTCAGACTGCAGCCCTTTAATTTTTAAAACCCTGACATCCTGCTGTCCCCAACCCCAAGTCTGGAAACATCAGCAGATCATGACAGACACGCCACATCCTTCTTCCCCTTTCTGGACCCCACTCCCTGCTACCTACTAATACTCCCTACAACAGCACAAATCAGTCCCACAGCAGTATGGTGTATTCTTGTAAAACAAAATGAGGTTTGGAGAACATAAACCGCAACGCACTAACCCAGTTCATCATATGATCCCAGACTCCAAACAAAAGGGCAAGGGTGGGGCCCACAGACCAGTCCAAGTGTCGGGTGGGTCCATGTTTTACAAAAGATAAGAACATATTCTATTAAAAAAAGTCTTTTGTACAGTTGCTCTTTGCAACCCTGAAGGGGGAAAAATTTATCTCCACACACAGACTGCAGCGGTGTGGGGCGGTGCACGCATATACCCACATACTCCCGCGCTGGGGTTGCCAGGCATCTGGGATGTGCACATTATTCCCAAGCAGGCACTGCCAGAAGAATGCCTACAGAAACTCCAGCACCCACCACAGCCACAGATTTGTCCTATGGTATATTTGATCTTGTTTTTCATTTTTAACTAGCCTTTTCCTTTTTTTAACCTCTTTGGTTATTATTGCAAACGACATTCTAGGTTGCTGTCTTTTCCTATTACCAGGAATTACAAGGACATGTATGAACAGGGGGCTATCCACCATCATAATACTAGCATCAAGAAAATATCAAAGGCTTCATGCTTTAAGGCAGATATTCAAATGGCCTGCTCATGGCTGGTCTACAGCAAGTCCATTCTGCCTGGGCCTCAAATGTGGGGTGTCCCACACTGCTCCAAGCCGCTGGATTTCCCTCCAGCCCCCAGCCTCTCGGGGCAGCTGCAGGGCACCGCTGGAGGGGGTGCGCAGCACCAGCCAGCCTGCCCACGCAGAGGCTGCACACCGCGTCCTGCAGAGCAAACCGCGGTGCGTCTGCCGGGACAACACCAGCAACAGCAAACTGAGGAGCCCTCTTTAAAGACATCTTTCTTAGCGATCAGGGCAAAGCTTCCCCTCAGGGCTTCAAGTAACTGCCTGGCACTGGGTTTCTATCAGTTCCAGAGGCAGAGAATACAGGATCAATTGAATCACTGGTATAAGCACGTTGGAAGATTTTATATGCCTTTTCTAGTATGCTCACTGCTGTGCTCACCACTGCTTCAACTGCAATATTTGGATTCACGTCCAGTCTTGCATGTAAACTCCTGAAGCTCAGGGAAATGTTCAGGTTTAGCTTCAGTCCAAAAGAAGCCAAATCTAAAATACAGACCTACACCTGGTTTCAAACACCTTTGAACTCCTAGGATTTCAAAAAGATTTGTGAGTGCTCAGATCCAAGAACCCAGGCCAGCCCATCTTAGGAACCATCATAAAACAAGTAATGTTACAGAGATAACAGGAAATTATCCCGCTCCTACGAAATCAAAATAATGCATCAATTTATTTTTTGTCTTAGTTTTTGAACGGGGAGATTGAGAAGTTCTGTGGTTGATTTCTGAAAAGTTCTGTGGGTGACTCCCTGTAATCCACATGTACATCTCAGCAATTCAAGCAAGTGTTTTACCTCTACTGGTATTTTACCCTTTTCAGAAGGGTTAATTATATCTAAATGAAATGTATGTTTTTTAGCAAGTAACTTTAAGTATTTAAGAAATCACATTACACTCTTTATCCTAAAGAAAATCAGTCTATCGAATTTAATGATAAGTAATACTGTCCCTAATAGAAACAACATCATTAAATTTGATTACTTAAATGCCTTTGTATTTTTTGCAATTATTCATTTGCAGCTATCTCCGTCCTGCCTCAGATTTTCCTAAATCCTACATGAATATAAATTAAAGCAATGGTCAGATCTGCCAAGATAGCTTTTTAAATTTCTAAAAGGCTTTCTCCAGTCAGTAAAAGGATGGTATGGAAGGGGTTACACTCTGAGTTTCTCTTTTTGTCCCCAAGGAGAGGAAAGAAGCAGAATACTTCCAGAAGCTAATGAAACATGGAAACAATTTGTGTACAAGCAAAAAAACAAGGTTTGTGGTCTCTCACTGCCAAAAATAATACATTATTTCCTATTTGTACTGTAAAATGTTCAGGATGAAAAACAAGTGATATTACTTGGAATTCCCAGAGATGTCATTTTGTAGGTAGTGTAACCATCCCCCTGTGCTCACATTATGTAGGAATAATTTTGCTTCTACACGAATGGGAGTCAGGAGCTACTTGTTTTATTTCTGTTTAGACACCTTTGAAATCTCCTTGACTAAAAACTTCAGGAATTTTGACTTCTCTGAGGAATCAGACTTTCAAATCTAGCCATGATAAATCAAATTACAGCTCTCTATCTGCAAAGTAAATCTGGTTAAACCTCCTTTAGTAATAGTATTTAAAGCCTTATTTTTGTCCGAAACCAAAGAACACACACGAGAGGTGCAGGCAGAGGACAGGGTGAGGGCAAGGGTGATACAAATCAGTACTTCTTATCCCTGAGCGCTTTCTCAAGAAAGAATTAGTGCCCAAACCAGCTCCAGATTAAGTAGGATGCAGCCTCATTGACATTCATGGAAATTCCCCCTTATTTTCACTGGGCCCAACCGTGTCCAAGGCAGAAGCTGAAGCTGCTGCCAGAACAATGTGCAAAGTAGCAGCATTCAGGCCCCTTGAAAATGACTGCTCGGATAATTATGGCAGGTGTTAAAATCCCTAAGAATAGCTGCGAAGCAGCACCTCCCAGCCCAGCTCTGGTGTCAGATCAGCACCCGAGATAAAACAACAAACGGACCAGGTCTCTGCGGGTCTCACCAGGCACCGCATGCGGAGAGCCGAGCTTCCCGGCAGGGCTTGTCTCCCTCCCGGGCTTGTTTACCGCCTCGAAAGCCGACCTCTGCGCTGCTATCGTAGGCCCCCTCGCCGGAGACAGCGGTTTGGGAGCCTGCTCTGTGGCCCAGGAACGCGACATAAGGTCAACAGCTTTCCTGTAACCCTTTCCCAAAGATGGCTGTAGCTGACACTTTTGCTTCATTATATGCAGCAGCTGCATATTCAGCACGTGTCTTGGCACATCTGCATTTTAAAGTTCTTCTCATGAAAGTTTCAATGGGTTTTCCTCTGACAGAATAACGTTTAAAAATAGCAGAACTACATACCCCCCCCCCCCCCCGGGATCTGCTGCTCTGTGACAGCAGGTGTCAAATCACAGAAAACTGTGGAAAACCGCTGGCAGGCAACACCTCCTGGCTTGACTGATCAGCACCGAGAAAAAACCCGTCAATCTGGTGGCTTCAGCCAGGTGCCTCATATGGAGCAGGTTAAAGTCTAAGATGGGATTCTGGTAGTGCCTGTATTTTTTCAGACTGGTAACAACTGGGTGCCAAATATTACTACAAATATTGGCCAGACATACGGGGTTTGAAAAACTAGCCTGAGCATCATGACGCATAATACTGCAGTCAGGTAAAACACAGTGGACACAGCAGAACCCTGCACCGCCTGCCCGAACGGGAGCCTCAGCCCCATCACAGCTTTCCATGCCCATGCGCGCAGCTGCCTGGCCATCGGTGCGAGTGCATTGGGCCGGCCCACTGAGCTATCGGGCCACGAGCAGTCCCACCACGGAGGCCTGGGCTTCAGCATGGGCTGGAGGCAGGTTCAGGGTGGACGGCTCACAGCGAACGCTCGGTCAGTGCTTCACTGTGTAGCACCATCACTTTGTGCCCCTCGGAGCTTGAGTGGTCTTGTGTTTACACATGTAATTATGGCGTGGGTGTATTTTTTATAGTGAATTAAGACTCCCAGTTATAAAATGGCAATCTCCTGGCTCAGCTACAGCAGGATAACAAGTTGCAAGTGGAAATACAACCATGTTCCCAATAACTTCGTAACTCTCAGGCAGTCCAGAATTTAAACCAAGTGAGACAGGAGCATTGCTTAGTCATAGCTAGATAAAGACACGGAGAGGGGGCTCCATCCATCCCTCCCTTCCACACTCACCATGGCAATGTGCCTTTAGCATGCCTAGTAAATACAGGCTGTGGAGAAAGAGGCAGGGAAGCTAACTCTAACAAAGGATGCTTCAGACAAGAGCTCCCTGTTGTCAACTCCCAGCTGTTTAAACCAGGAGGTATTTAATGCAATGCCTCAAAAATCACGTGATGCAATGTGACGTAGGAAGACAGCAATTTCTCATTTACTCCTTGGGACCTGAGCAGTCTGCAGCTTTACAGTTCAAATTTAACGATGTAAACTTTGCCCACCAATCATCGGTAGCCAGCACATGTCCCAAAACAACCGTAAGTGTACTCATCACAAGAAAACGCTTGTTATAGTATGTGTCTTGCTGTCATTAAAATCTGGCCCTGTCTGGTCATGTCTACAGCAGCTATCTGGTATAAAGGAAAGCTCCAAGGGCAAATCCAAACTCTGCAGACCCACACAGGGCTAGATATTATGGAAATGAATTGCTAACACTGCTGACCAGCTCCATTGTTTAAAGCAGTGCCCTCTCAGACTTCAGCAATAATTCAACAGTGAAATAAACAGCTCTGATCAGATAGCTATGGAAATTAGATAAAGAGCACAATAGCTGTGAAGATAGGAATATTTCATGACGAGTCATATATCAGTTTATTCCTGATTTAAGTTCCTTTTGATTACTCTTTGTTAATGCCTCACATTAGTATGAAGAGTTGCAAAGGCAAAGATCTTTTCAGACAGAAGCTGTTTTCCTCCCAGCATGACACATGCATACTGCCTTCACGACTTAGCACTTAGCCATCTCATTGTGACTCTGTCGTGGTCCTTACAGAAATAATCACTGCATTTCAGGACAAAGCAGTTTCCTCAAAGTTGTTTTTTATACTTTAGTGTGCTGTCAAGGTACTGAACTATTCAAAAGTGCTCTTTTCCTCTAAGACTGTTCCCACAGAAGTCCACAGCAATTCCTTTGAGTCTGAGGACAGCATCTTTGAGAATTTCTTCTCCCTACTGCTTTGAACATAAGCAAGTTAAACCCAAGCTTAGCACTTGATATTTTATGCCATAGCATACTTATTTCTTTCAGAATAAGTCATTTCCTTTAACCAAACAGCAAGAAGAAGGCAAAGATGCGTGGACAGAGGGAGATTAATGGGATCACCACTTTGTTTTAATAATACACTTTCTAAAAATGTTATCAGAAGACTGAATGGGGTTGGTCTGAATCATAGAGAAGTTGCATGCAGCAGGAGTAAGCTTTCATCACTGGGAAAAAAGCAATCTCCGCCCTTGCTAAGTGGGGCTACTGTGGAATTTGGGATGAGCTGCACACACAGCTGGTTATAAAACTCTTCAGATCATCCAGCTCTACCTATCCCCTAGAGCAAACAATTCTCTTTGCATTTCTGGTTGCTCTTATCAAAGGTAAACAGGCTGGGTATTTCATAGTACTCCAGGATGAGGATATTCTTAAAGGCCTGGTCAAGCCACGAGACCCCGGCCCAGGGAGGAAAGGTTGTTCCCTTTGCAGGTTTGGGGGCTACTTTTTAAGCTGACACATTGTGAGAGGTATCTGTTATTTAGAGAGGATTGAGACCAAGCCAAAACATGCGTATCTAGATTTTATAACTGTTGTAAATCATTTTAGCATCTGATTAGTTATCATAAATTCAATATTACATCCTTTCAAATTAGTAAATTTAACAAAAGAGAGAGAGAAAAAAGGCACATGTAACTGATGATAACAAACTACTGGTTTTGCCCTGCCTTTTTTATGGACCTTCCACTTAGGTGACTGCAAGGCATTTCCACCCAGGAGCTGCTGTGGCCTACTTTCAGTCTGTTGGTATGTGTCTTAAGAAGCTATGTTTTAAATAGCACAGATAATGCTAATGCAAGTTTTAATTTAAAACTAACCACAGAAATCGAAAAGGCTTTTAAAGATTTTTTTTTTTCCTTGAGGATCTGAATCTTGGTACTTCAGCATCAAGGGCTGAGATTTCCTTCCAGCATTTTTTACCCTGAGTTCCCTGTATTTGCAGGCTTGCTGCTTGCAGCATTCTTATAAGCAATGTTATGCTTTGATCACTAACAAGTCTTCTCAATCCAAATTAATCTTTAGTAAAGTATTTGTAGGGAAATTACCATAGATTTTCCAACAATCCTACAGTGTACATGAAAGAAAATTATTCAGTGGTAGTTAGGAGATCTATAAGATGGAAGGAGAAATGCTCTTCTGAAGTGATGACCAAGTCTTCAGGACGGCACAAATTCAAAAAGATTTGCGCAGACTCATTCAGCCTCCTTTCTCTCCAGCTTTGTAAGATTAGATTCCCTTCCTCCTGCAGACTTTATGTTGAAGGCTATGAGCTAGCTGCAAATAGTGAGAACCAAGGCAGAGTTAGCAAATACCAAGCTTGTGATAGCTTTCTTTTCCAGCCATAATGATAACTAAGTTGCTAATAATATCTGTTATTTACTACAGTAAAAATGTAGAATAAATTCCCAATCTGTACTGAAATTACTTTGGATTTACACCAGCGTAACTGAGACAAGGTTTGACTCAATATTTCTTGATCATCTAACACCCAAATAGACTATGTCATTGTGTAAAATCTCCAGAAAATAGTATTTCCATTCAGATATCTTAAATGCAAGATTAAACCCATTAAAAACAGCAACAACAATAACAACAACAACAACAAAAAGCTACAAACAAGTACTGGTTGTGTCAATAGGGTGAAATTTCTATGTCTTACTGCATAGGGGTGAAAGCCACTGGTTTGGCTCCACATTTATGCAGGAGTAGCAGAGATCAGAATTAGTCTGTTGTGCTTATTAGCAAAGGAATATACAGATGTCACTTTAGTGACGATTTCTGTAAATAGAGCTTCTGAAAATTAAATGTCAAAGTTCTGCACATGAAAAGTGTGATTGTTTTTAAATAGTCATAAACTAAGTGGACAATACTCTTGGTTATTTTTGACTTATCATAAGTTACTATAACTAGCTATAAGAAAAATTTGATCATATTTTGCAGATACTCCACTGTGGCCAAATCTTGCAACTCTTACTTTTGCAAGATATTCCAGTGGGGATAATAGGACTATTCTCACAAATGAGTCCATCAGAAATAGGCTCCAAATGAATTTAGGATTTGTAGCACAAAAGTCTTTGCAATACTGATTATTCTTTTAAGGAATCTGCAGTGTATCAACAGGAACGCAGAGCCTATCTTGGGTTGCATCATTAGCTTCAGTTTCAGGAATTACTAAAATCCCCTAAGCTACAATTTGTCATGATTCTCATTCTTGGGAAATCCTTTAAAGGGACTGTTAAAGTAATTAAGCTAGTGTCCTCGATTTAATCTTTAAGGCTGCCTAGCCAACATTGAGTCACTGTAGTCTTCTAGGTCAGACAGGAAAAGAATTGACGTCATTGCAAAACGCCACTGCGTAAGTGTCTCTGAAAAAAATGGCAGCCAAGCGTACACAGTTGGATAATCAGATGCTGTGAATAACATGCTGCTCAACAGGTGAGCTCAGGGAATTGGGCACTTCAGAGTTGGACCGAGTGTGTCCTTATGCAGATGATAAAAGATCCATGATATACTTTCTGTGACATAACGTATTAGCAAACTTATCAAGATGTTTCCTTTGTCCAGAAAGCCAACCAGCCTATTAGGAATGATAATTTGGCACCTAATATGCTCGAGGGACAAATACAATAAGGGATGTTTCATACAAAGGGGCTTCCACCACTAGTCAGTTATGTCAATTTGCAGCTAAAAACAGAGTGGCATAAAAATAAACTTTAACTCTTCACCCTGGGCAGTTAAGCTGTTTTCTGACAAAATAAGCACAGCTTAGAAAGGCATCAGGAAAGACAGCTACAGCCCTCCTGTAACTCTTTACTTCTGAAGAATCAAAACCAAGCATTTAAACAGGGCACTACATTCCAGATAGTTTCCCACTCAACATTTAACATCTCTAAATTCCAGGTGAACAGGAGCAGAGTCGCCTAGTTCAAATAGAGACCCCAGTTTTCTCAAAGTGTAGGACTCTTCAGAGCAGAACTGTTCCAGTCTGGGCTCATTTTTAGAAAAGTCACAAACAGGAAGCGCATGCTCTGCTACCCACAGGCAAACGGAGGGAGAGCGAAGCTGCGCTTAAGCATATGCTAACCTTGAACCTTATCCCAGCGACTTTTACCTCCCCCAGCACTAATCAGAAGACTTTTCTCATAACTAGCAAAAGCCTTCATCCTTGCAATGATTCGTATGATTCAGAAATACACCTAGCTCCAGTTGTGCAGAATTCCTATCCTAATCCCCCAGAATAGCCCTCACTATAGCCCAGAAATCCTCCCTATAGCAGAACTAAAGATAGCTTATATTTGTTCTTTAAGTGCATTAATGTTTCTGGTCCTCACTTTATCTCTGAGATCCTTATCTATCTAATTACAAAGCTACCTCTGATGAAGTTATCATAAACCTAAGCCCTCACCCAACTGAAAACCCACCTAATTCTTGGATAGCCCAGATTCTTCAATTTGTCATTCACTCCAGCTTTCCCAACAGGATCCAACACTACAGCATCAAGTAACAATCTCAGTACTTCATTCTTCCTTTACAGACTCTTAAACCTAACCCTAATTTAGGAGTAGCCCAAGGACTTCTACCCACAATAAGAAATCTTCCTCTGTCTGTACCCAGGGGAGCTGTAAACTTAACAGGAGCCAGCATAATCTTCCACCCTTGTTGTCAGAAACTTCACCCAACCCTAGCTTGAACCTGACATGTTTCAAAACCTGCCTTAAAATATTCTCACCTGTCAGTATGAGCTTTCATCCTAGCCCCACGGGGCTTGTAGGATCTAGCAGTGTGCCATCTTCACCTGTGTGATTCTCAAGCCAAGGTTTAAGCATAGCTGAGTGACCCTGGTGTAGCTTGCAGTATAAACACTGATGCAAAAAGCAGACATCAAAATATCCAGCTCTGCTAACTCCTGCCTCCTTTTAAACTTAATCGGGCTATAGTCTCATCTTGGACACTCTGTTTGTGTCCAGGACAGAGCTGATTTTATTGCTGGATGTGCAAAGCTGCAGCGGTAGGATGAAGACTAAGCCAAAAGGGTGACTAACTTGCATTGAGTCCTGGCACAAATATGGGTTTGCTGTGCTGTACCTAACCCTAGATTTGCAGTTGGGCCTAAGTCCTGGTTGGGCACAACACAAGCTGAAGAGATCACTTTATCACTGAATTTTACAGTCCCCTGAGGTCTATGATAAGGGCAGGCACCAAGAAAGATGCCTGAAGCAGGTGAGATTCAAACTGGTGTTGAAACAAGCAGCACTGACAGGGCTGGGCTCACCGGGCAATAAGAGCAGGGCTGGAAACAGCTGGAGCAGAAGGTGGCATGCAAAGCCCAGCAGAGGCTGCAGGCAGTAGCAACGGGCTTCAGGTTTGTTAATGGGAAGTCTGTTGAGCTCTTTATGGTGGCTCAAGTTAGGCTTACCATTGGAGATGATAGACTCTGAATTTAGGACAACAGGAACTTAAAAGCTAAGGAGACTGCAGGATCCTGCAAGGGCTGATTGAGGGCTATTACCATGTCAAAGCAGTCACTAGCCAGTACAGGGTTACGGTTAGGGCTAGAGCTGGCAATTTTGCCTAGGGACCCAAATACATTTCTGAAAGTCACTGTCTGAACTCGCCATTAGGAATTCTGCAGCTTTTATAGGAACCAGTGAAAAAAACGAGCTCTTCTTTTACTGTCTTAGCTGTAGTGTTGGGCCCTACACTTCACTTTTAGCTGGGCCCTACACCTCACTCCAATAATTCAGTTTTAACTGCATCATAAAATTTCAAGAAGCTGCAGAATTAACTGTGGAGTATTTCACCTTGCCGTCTCTAACTCTATTCCTAGTTCTGCATGCTTTGCGAGATCCGGCAATAAAATTAGCTCTTCTTTGCCCCTTATCCTGAGGGAAAACTCTTTCCCCAGCCTTGGCCATATTATAGTGATTCACAGCACTAACAATAAGCTGGTCACTTCTGCCAGCTCTGGCCCTTATCCTCAGGGTGCCAGCCTTGCTCTTTAATCCATCCTGCAATACAGAAGCAGTTCTTAAAGCGGGATATGATTTCTCATGAGGATGCCTGACTCTGACCTGGGCTGCATGAGAAATCCTGAACATTTCTATCTAGCCTTTGCCTCTCACTCACTTTCACTCTCTTATTTTCCTGTTTCTCTTGCCCTTCCCTTGAGCCCACCAGCACTCTTTTGTCCAGCAGCTCTGTGGCATGTACGTCATGTAACGCCGAGGCAGTGTGCATGGGAGAGCAGCAGGCAAGCGGGGCCAGAGGCTGTTCGTTACATGTCTGGCAGTGGCTAGCTGCCCCTCTCTTCACCTCCCTCTTTGCTTTCCCCACTTCTCCTTTCCGGGAGCTAGGAAAATGCAGGGCAGCAGCTACCTCTGCCCCGTGGGTCCAACGGTTTGCCCAGGGGATGCTCGGGCTGGCCAAGCAGGGTAAGGCAGCCAGGACATCAGGCCACATCCTCATGGGGTGGGCTGCCATGGGAAGGGGGGCTCCTCTGAAGAATTTCTGTGTAAGCGAGGGGCCAGGGCCCGGGGGAGTCAGGAGCAAACTGGGGTAGCCCTGGTGCTGCAGTGGCTGTGGAGGCGCAGGTGGCCAGGGAGGCAGGTGGCAGGGTGCAGCAAGCTGGCCAGGTCCCCGGGGATGCACAGAAGCTCTTGGCCGTTGAATCTGCATGTCCCCCACAAAGCTGCGGTGCGAAGCTTTGGGGAGAGGGCATGAAGTTGCTACAGCTGGAGGCGCGAGGATTTTTTGGCAGGAGAATAGGTTGCGGGATACAAGGAAGACTGCAGGTGCAGGGACAGCCAGGGACTCCAGCTGTGAGAGGAGGACAGACAGGGAACTGGTGAGGGGATCCAAGCAGTGGAGAAGGAGCGGCAAGACCCAGTCTGGAAAGTCTGCACTTCCCTGGTTTAGGGAACTAATGTGGAGTACCAGTGACCAGCATTCAGTTTCCTGACCCACCACAGACATCTTTTGTGACCTTGGGCAGGTTCCCCTGTGTCCCATACACAGCAGCGGTCTTAAATGATACAGGAGCACCACCTTTATTTTCTAAGGGTGGCATAAAAAAGCAACAGAAGACTGTGAGGTGCTCACATACTATTATTGGAGATGTTATACCCATAAATCAGTCAATATTTGTTTATGTCAAAGTAGAAGAACATTATTTAACCAGCCCTAAAAAATAACATACAAACATATCAGAGACTTGAAACCAAAAACAATCCCCCATGCTTAGGCAATTTTATGAAGAAAATTATTCAAAACACTTTGAAACTTTTTTTCTACTGCATCTACCCAAATACAGCAGCTGAAAAGCAATGAATGATAAAGCTTCTGAAGCAGTTTTCTCTAGTGACATTCCTTAGCACTACTAAATGACTTTTTTTTGCAAAGCAGATATCTGAGAAGTTGTTACTTATGTGGATTTGTGCTCTGATAATTCAGAGAAACTTTTTGCACTTGCCTTAAATACCCAATGTAGGGTGAAAGCATTGTAAAACTGGGCCCCTCTCTCTCAATTTTCACTAGGAGCTGGGGAGGCAAAACAAGCGCAGCGATGATAAAGGCATTCCTGTTGGAAGGTACCATACACCTGGTGAAGTCCAGACCAGAGGGCAGCTGAGATTTATGCTCAAAACCACAGCAGGTCTTTCCCTTAATCTTTAGGCAAGCAGGTTTGAAAACAGTCTTAGCAAAACAATCAAAAGGCAAATTCTAATGCAGCCAGTTACTCCTCTAAAAATAAACAGACCTTAACATTTACATGCATCTTTAGCTAGATGAAATTATATTCTTCCGACAGAACTGTAAGAATGACAGTTAAAATACACAAGTATTTAACAGGAAAGCTGTCCTGACTCCCAAGACTATTCTCCTTGACTTGAAAAGGGAGATGCCCAGAGACCAAAGCAAAGCAAACCCTTTTTAGTAACTAAGGACTCTGAGCCTTCCAGGTAGCGCAGATGAGTCGCAGCTTGCCCGCGCAGGGCACCGGCTCCCCACCTGCCTGCCGTGCATGCCAATCCACAGCCCCTGTGTCTGCCACCTCTCCGAGCACTGCATTTACATGCCAATGACGTTTGCTCTGCTCAATCACAGCTAATCAGGCTGCTGGGGAACAGAAAGGGGTGGTCATTTAAAAGGCAGGCCTATATTTTGCACTATCAAAAATGTAAATACCCAATGTCATTTTAAAGCACTGTAGGAGGAGAGGGATCAGTGGGAGTTATCAAAGGGTTTGGAAACAGCTGTAAAACTTGGGCCAGTCTGTCTCTCCGGCAGTCCACAGCGCCCAAATTAGCAGTGAATGTGAGCACTGAAAGGGCTCCCCAGAGCCGTGAAGGAAATCTCGTCTGTTCCAGTTTTGAGCTAAGGTTCTCATTTTCTTTTCCTAACGGTTTAAAGGTTACAAATCTGCTTCCAGGACATTCCACAGCTTCTACTTTTAATTTACAGCTCTTGCAGTAGCTGTTAGACAAGGTACATATGCAAATGGACTACTTCCTCCTCACCCGTATGCTTGATCAAAATCACTGTCACACTGAAGGGCTTTTTAGAACATGCTGACAGCCACTTGGCCCATCAGGCGGGCAATTACTTCTCTTACTGCATAAGTTCCCTTCCTTGAAAGGTTAACCTGGCATTCCAGCTTCCAGTATTGTGCAAATCTATCTTCTTACGGTAGCAAGAACAGGCTTGTCCAAAGGGCAAGCATGGACTTGTTCGCTTAGCAGTCCTTCTTTCTTTCTTTTTTTCTCCTCCCTCTCTGATAAGCACTGCACTTTACTATGGCGGACAGAAAGCTGAACCATGAACCATTCAGCCCATGGGCCGAATTTGTAACAGATGACCTAAACCGTGTTTACCTTCAATTAAACTAGTAAAGCTTCAGTGTACTGCCTGGACACATCATGGATTTGTTCTTCAGAACTGCAGCAGCTCAACATTTCATCCAGCTAGAAAGTGCTTTCCCAGTTGAGTGGTGCCTCCAGAATTGCAGTAAACAGCTGTAACTTAAAATACATGGATATTTGATATGAAATACGAAAACCACCACTGGCATTATTTTCGATTTTTTCTTTAGATTTTGGAAATAGTTCAACCAACCTTCTAAAATCAACTGAACAAATGAACATACACATTTCTATAGGTTTTGGAGCCCTGAAGGTCCATTCGTTTTCAATGTTTGAGATTTCAAAAAGTTACACATATTTCCACATGGTCAATTTTTTCTGGCGTGTTTGTAGGAGAAACTTGCAAAATATGAAATAGCAGGCATGTTTATAAAAGTGACTACTTTTTTTTTTAAAAAAAAGACATTTGCAAGTTATGAAACCAATGCAGAACAAACTGTTTTAGTGAAAACATTTGCCATTTTTTGTCACTTTCGTTTGGTGCTGAAATACAGGAATGCCAACTGTGCACGAGTGCACTCACTAAGGAAAATCTCTGTTTGAATGGCAGAGTACATTACGTACAGTGAGAATATTGTGTCCTGGATTCTCGTACCTTTTCCAGACCTGCAAGCTTGGCTATCAGCCTGCAGTAATAGGAGGCACTTAACTGATTGCTAACAGCAAACAGTACTTTCGGATCTTTAATCACTGATAGACAAAGTACAGTATGTGCTGTAAACTGTATTTCTTATTCAAAAGGAGAAACTGTCCAAACAGGGCATATAACGTATGCACAGAAGGCAACTAGGTGAAACCAGGTTGTGCTCCCAGAACTCTCCTACTCCAGGTTTTGACGTTGCCTCAACATTATTTCAGTCACCTGAAGCATCTGACAGTGACAATTTCAAAAGCTACCAGTTATCAACAGTATTGATTCAAGAAGCCATAACAATCTCAGCTTTACAGCAGACAGTAGGTAAGCCTGTCAGTGACCTAAATAAAGTAGATGAATGAATGCAGCCGTCTGTCACATGTGCATTGTGTGCAACAAAGGTAAATTTAAGTTGAGCTAAGGATGTTTTAAGAGCAAGTGTGCAAAGCTGAGCTTCTGAATAGGTATTATGTCCTATCAAGGACTCATTGTTTAGCAGATCCTATATCTAACAATGCCTCATTGTGAAGGCTCCAAAGATCAGTGCATTAAATACCAGTTTTTCAGACCCCTTCACATTTTCGGTGTCTTCCAGTGCCGCAAACACTTGGATATCCTTGCTACTCTCATACCTGTGTGTGCATCTATTGGCCATGTCTACCTTATTCAATGGACGGGAGAAACAGCTCATATCAATGGGTTTAATTCTTCAAGAATTTTATTTTATCCCATTCCAGAGAAATCTCCTTTGTAGGATACTGGAAAACCATTGCACATGTGAAAAAGGAAACCTGGATCTCACAAATGATTCCACCTGGGTGACTATTTCAGTTGGATACCAGGAGAAAGATCGATGTAAGGACTCTGTGTGTGATGTATGTATTTACATCTCCAGGCTCTGTGTATGTAACTGGAGGGAGGATACGGCCTTCTTTAAGAGGGAAGATTCTGGTTCATTATACAGTATGTAAGAAGTGGCTTTATGCAATGCTGCGATGAGCACAAGGCGACAGTACTGCTTTCTTGATGACAGCTACCAGTGCATGGAAATGCTGTGATCGGATTACCAAAAATTAGTGGAGGACTGATAACAGAATCAAGGACAGAGTGGCATGAGGATTCAGAGCTGCCAGCTGAGGGATCTCCACATCTACTGCAGAGAAGGTGAGACCTAGCTGTGAAAACCAATGTAATAAATTGCAGCAAATGTTTGATTTTCTACAATTCCAATGTGAGATGTGTTCATGAGACTGATCTCTGACACAGGTTGGGGGGGGGGGTCTCCCCAGCCTTTCAGCTAAATTAAAGCAAGGATTTGCATTTCTCCCTCTGGCACAGCCTCCAGCAAGGGAGCACTTGGGGGCAGGTTGGAGGAAGAGGAGGAAGGTGGAGTGAAGGAGGAGGAGGTCCTTGAAACCACTGCTCAGGGATTGCATGGGGATGTTTTCGTACCTCAAGCAGCTCTCCTAGCCTCTGCACAGGTACAGGGAATCTGCCGGGGTTTAGAGAAAACTAAAACCTCTGCTCCTTTTGCAGGCAAAGGAAAGGGAAAGAAGATTACTATAAATGCTCCTTTCCTGTTATTGAGAAGTAATATCTAATAGATGTCATACAGCACGTTTGACCAAACCTTTCCCTGGGCTTGTCTCCCAGGCTAGTTGTTTTCAGTTCTGTGTCTCAGCCTTTGTAAACATAAATCTCTGCCCCCGCTTTCTGCCAGCACCACACTAGCGCAGGGCATGTAACAATCCACCAGCATCGTGGTAAGGAGAAACGTTACCGTCCAGTTTTGCCAGTGGATAGCAAACAGCTTGCTGGCTCTTTGAGCTAACTGAGCTCAGCCGGGTTTCTGAGCAGCACACACTGCATTCAGCGTATCCAGCTGAATAGAGAAATTCCTTTAATCAAAATCTTCACATTTACACATACCTGAAGCTCCTCTGAAACAAGTAATACCAGTGAATTAGCTATTACAAATTCTTGACGTGTGCTAGACTTGCCATTTACAAGCATCTTTAGAGACTAATAGGAGACTGAATTTGTCCATGTAAGGATGATTAAACTAAACTGTAAAACACCAGAAGTCACTGTAGAACATGGTTACACGAGATCAGCATACATTGATTTCACCAGCACAATTCAGGCTAAAGATATTTCTTTACCTGCATATTCAAGTGCTTTTGTCACCATATTAAGCTAATTCATTTAAAAAGCTCTTCCCTAGCAGAAAAATTTCCCATTACAGGAAATCAGCACAGTAGAACTACTGTCAGTTCCTCCCTCCTCCAAAAGCTTTAGATTAGCATGAAGAAGGAAAAACGTACAAGAAAGAAGTGTGCACCCGTTTAGGTTCAAACGTAGCAAACTGCAATACTCAAATATTTCAGACTAGATTTTACTTCTAGGTCAGTACCGGTGAGAGATCTGACTCTTATATTGAGCACAGGGCAATGTAACATTTGAAATTCAGCATCAGCTTTGAACAGCAATTTTAAAATGAAACTACAGTCCTTCAGAGCTGCTCAGCTCTGCAAGTCAGCAACGTTTTTTCCAGCCTGGGCTAGTTTAGAACAGCTCTAACTGCTTTAAATTTTGTCAACACCAAAACACTCTCCACTCTGTCCTCTCCTGGCATTCAGTGGCCCTGATTTCTGGCACCCTCCCTCCTTCCCTCAGAATGGGAGGGTTTTTATCTGATTAGCTCTAAGTGCTCTTGATAACTACTCAGATCTAGTTATTTCTTGAATTCGTTGCTTGGAAATCAAACATTACATCACAAGGCCTTAATCCTGTTCCAAATGAAGCCAAGGACAAAACTCCCATTGACTTCAGTGTGTGCAGGATAAGGCCATAAATCCTTGAAAAGTTGAGTGTCCAATTTTCAAATTAAAACATAATGAACTTAATAGTCATAGATTTGAGGGTTATTGCATTTTGCATCTTGCCTGAGATTCTGCAGCTGTGTTATAAACACTTCTCAAACTTTGATGCTCTGAGGGAGGGTCATTTTCTAGGAGTTCACATCATCTATCAGGCCAGTACACAAAACACACAATGGAAGTGATACTGCCCTGACTGCAAACAATGCCTTTGGAAAGCTTCAAACAATTTCTTAGTAAACAACTGATCAGGGTAATTACATTTTCTAATCTGAAATGGTGCTGTGACATTGTTTCAGGTAGCACATGAATCATGCTAAAGAGTTTTCTTCTGCTAGTGCTGGCTAGATTATCTAAGTAAGCACTAGTCTAAGGATGGCAACCCAAGCCTGATGAGGTATTGTAGTGGCCCTGCAGGTAGTGGCTCCACCACCTGCCCTGAGATTCCTCCAATCCACTGCTATTGTTGGACAGACAGCACACCAGGTAATTAAAAAAAAAAAAAAAAAAAAAAAAAAAAGAACTGAAGAAATAGTGAAGCTCCGCCTAATGCCTCATGATCCTAACTCATTCTCTCCCAGAGATGAGGCATCAGGTGGGACAACCTAGCTGCATATCTGAATGAAGCTGAGTCAAAGCAAGAGAGCTACAGCCTCACTTAGCAGCAGAAGGCAAACATGGCTTTGATGACTTTGCGCTTGCTAATGAACACAAATGACCTAAAACACAATGAGTGCGTCTCCCACCATCTTTAAGCCAAGTTGCAGTGTAATGAAGTGGCTGTCAAATCCTCACCAAGACATGGGATTGTGTTAACAAACCAGTCCAAGGTTATTACACAAACCGTGATTAAACACAGAAGAGGCAGCTCTAGCTTTCTGTTTTGTTTGGTTTTGTTTTGAACAGTAGTTACAACAGAACTGCAGCATGACCTGGCCCCACAGTATTCTTCTATTCTTCAATCTCTTGTCATGGATGCAATCTGTCCACTGCTTAATTTTTGTTATCATTGCCTTGGATATCTACCAGCTATGATTGTCATGATTAAATCAGTATTAACTTAATTACAAAGGGCTTTACTCAAGATAAACAATAAAGAAGTGACCCAGAACAGCGAGAACTGCAATGCTGAGGATGTCTGGCAAAGGCCCTTCAAACAATGAGCTATCTTTTCTTTCTTCACTTGAGTTTTCTTTTTTTAATCCAGATGTGTTGTTTTTGTCAAATCCCAGAAATTAGATCAGTCTGTCACCTCAGAGTCTGCTCCTTGAAGCTGGCCTCTTCAGTGCCTTTGGCCATGATCTCTCTTTACTGCCTTCAGCAGCTACATTTTTAACTTCGTTCCAAACTCAGTGCCACTGATGGTCTGCTGTGAGTCAGATTCAGAGGTTTCCCTTGTTTCCTCCTCATGGCAAAATGAACAAAGGACATCATGATCTGGCCCTGTTCCCATGTTCATCTCCCACTCTAAGGTATTCCCATCCTGCAGTATGAACACGGAATCACTGATCTACTTACGATGGGGGGGGGGGCATTTAATCTCCGCTCACCCTTGCTTATTAGGCTTCGCAGGACATTAATTATGATTTAGGGATTGAATCTGTCTCAGCTGAAATAAGCAGAAGAACTCCCACAGATTTCAATAAGAATATCAGGTCTTTTCTATTTAGGAAAGAAATCATATATCGCTGACACAACAGCTGATGGTCTGACCTTTTAGGAAGCCTTTTAAAAAATCTCAAACATTTCCATACATTTTTTGAGACTATTGAATAGCAAATATACATAAGTCACATGTAAACAGACAGAAGGGACATTTCAGCATTTTGAGTGAAAAGCTAAGAGTTTTCCACAAATTATACAAGGTGTGCTTAAAAATTTAGCTGCCAAAGTAAATTTTTCAGAGACCATGGTCTGTGTATCCAGCTGTTTGATTCATAACTTGTGGCAACCACTATCTATTCTCCAGGGAGAAGCCTGAAAAAACTGGCTTTAGGGGAAGTACAAACATCCTGTTTTGTTCCCTCAAAACCCTGCCTTCTCAAAAGATTACATTAGCATCCCCCTGAATACCGTCAACAGAAAAGTAGACATGGTATTCAGCAAGGAATTCAGATGAGTTTTTTTTCTGATCCCTGTTCTAAAGAGAAAATATTATCAGTTACTGAATCTTTCCTAATTTCTCCTGCATGTACATCCAGAAATTCCACTTGTTCTCCAATAGTGGAAGAAAAGAGACATCCTCACACCTTACCTCACTGCTGGAGCAGAAATGGATATTTCTGGTCCATTTCCATGAAATGTCACTGGAAAAGTCAGGAGGGACTACCTTGTCTCTTCAAATGGTGACAATTTCTTATATGTCCATTCTTCTGTCTGTTCTCCCTAATTATTTAATACTTTGTAGAGGCCAGAAAATAACTCAGCTAGGGAACTGTCCTTTCTCTTCACAGGTATTATTTTCTCCATTTTTTTTTCTCAATGGGACAACCACTTGCAATCTTCTCTGTTACCTTTTGGCCTAGCACAGGATAGTTGGCTCTTCTATCACCAGATACATCCTATTTGGGACCACTTATGGACAGGTTGATTCTAAAACACTGATTCTGTTGTGCAGAGCTGTTAGAGAGCAAAAAAAAAAAAAAATACAGTATGGGTTAGAGGGTGGTTTCTGATCCATGTGCTTCCGGCAAAAGTCATAAAGTCAAAGCTCAAAGGTAGACCCATAGAGAAGACGCTCCTGTGGAGGAAGCAATGATGGATTTGCTGATCTTGCATACACTGTATGTCATTTCTGACTGAGAGGAACTTCAAGAAGTTAACAAGAACAAATGAAAGGTCTTGCACCTGGGACACAAGAAACCCCTACAATGGTACAAGCTAGGGACCAAAAGGGGAGGGAGCAGCTTTGCAGTGCAGGACCTGGGGTGAAGTTGAACGTGAGTCAGCAGTGCGCCCTTGAGGCAATGGAAGCTAACCACATGCTGGGATGCACTATTAAGAGAATAGCTTGAGGGAAGTGATTATTCTCTTCTAATTGGAGTACTGTGTCACGTCCAGTTTGGGGTTCACCAGTAAAGGCACTGATTACTGGAGCAAGTCCATTGGAGGGTCACCAAGACTGTGAGGCATGACCTTCAAGGAGAGGCTGAGGAAACTGGGTTTGTCTAGCCTGGAGAAGAGAAGGCAGGAGTTGCAAGAGGATCGAATTATAATCTTCAGTTACTTAAAGGGGTGTTACAGGCAAGATGGAACCAGACTTTTCTCAGAGGTGCATAGCCAAAGGACAAGAGGCAATGGCCACAATATGCAGCCCCGCAAATTCTGACTTGGTATTAAAAAAGAAGAAGAAGAAAAATTCACAGTAAGACTGGTTAAACCCAAACAGAGAGGTTGTGGAATCTCCATCCTCAGAGATTTTCAAAACTTCACTGGGCAAGGCCATGAGCAACATCATCTGACTTTTAAATTTGCCCTGCTTTGAGCAGAGGGTTGGACTAAATGACCTCCGAAGGTCCTTTCCAACCTAAATTATTCTCTCATACTATAAATAAAGTTATAAGGAAAAGGACCTAAATCAGATTCAGGAGTGGCATGACTCTTTCCTGTGTTGAGAGAACAGAGCTGCAAGGCTGTTACTACCACTGACCTCTTCAGGACTGAATGATTGCAAATCACTCCTGGATGCAGCAGAGCGTGTGTTCCTGGCACAGCACTTGCATTGAGCCATTCCCAAGTTTCTCTAAGCGGTGGCCTTATCTGGGTGGAGTGCTGTCAGTCAGGCATTTTCCCTTCAGTTTTTCCTCACCCCGTGCCACCACAATGCACTAAGCCCGGTCTGTTGAAAGCTCTCCCCTAAAAAGTCACACTCCAAGAGTGGGAGTGTAAATGATTTCTGCAATATTTTCAGTTTGATTTTTTTTTATAATTCCAATTAACAGAAAGTCATTGTACCTTTGATGACAGAAGTATTGCACAAGTAAAAGGCTTCCAGTCATGCACAGATTCTAATTTTGACCTGGGTTAGAACGCCAGTCAACAATAAGAAAAAATGACAAGAAATATTCTCATCTCTTTTAGCTTAAAATGATTCTACTTAAGATAAATAAGAGCCATATTTTAGTAACTGAGATGACTTTAGAAAGTAATAGGTAGGAATGACTTTATATTTTTCATGTTCAGAAATTAAATGGGTAGAATGTGTACTCCAATTCCTAATAAAAAAGTTCTGATATATTCCTTAGAAAAGTTTTACTTGGCTATTGACCACTCTCCCAACTCGTATACACAAACGCTGATTAAAAAAAATCTCTTAAAATCACTGAGTTGGATTTTCAGACTGGTCTGTTGTAGACAAAGAACATTTTCATCTGGTTATACCTGCCCTTTATGGGAAGCCAACAGATTAATAAAATGTTCTTCATATTTTTCATTTCTTTCTTTTAGCAAAAACTATTGGAGTTTGGATTTTCCTGCTGTAAGTATGGATATGTAAACCAAGTATGGATATGTAAACCAATAAGCAACTCTGTACATGTAAGTAGTACCAGTAATGGGGCTTCTTTTTTGTTTAAGTTGTTCCTATTTATTTTTCACTGCATTCAGGCCTATAAGAAGAGTAACGACCTATGATTACAGTAACAAGAAAAGTCTATGGCTACAATAAATTCAATAGACTTATGACATTTTATGAACAATTTTTTCACTCCATTGCTTAAAGTCCCCAAATTTCCACATTTTGAAGAAGCTCTTAATTTTTTTTCTCCTGATATGACTAGAAATGTTATCTTGTGCTAAAGTCTTGCATTTCCTCATATTCAAAATTTGGCACTGACATGCCTTAGTAAGTCATCTTTGCTTATGGGAGGAAAGACAAGAGAAATGTCTGCACTATAAAATTAACAGCAGGCCCAAGAATAGTCTCTCATGTGGGAAACTCTATAATCCTGGCACATATTCAGTCTGAATTGCTGCCTATTAGTCCAGATAGAGCTTAAACTCAGAACACTCATAATGTGCCTTAAAATATCTTCTAGGGACTGTAATACCACACCTGTCTGTGGGAGAGGAAGCTCAGGTCACATCACAAGACAAGTCTGCTCGGGCTTTCCCCTCAGCCCACCACAGCTGAGACTTGGACACGTCTCCAGCTGGTCAAATGCACTCACACATAATTAAGATAAATGCACTCTGTTAAGTAGACAGCACTTTTTTGAGCTGCATTAAAGTATTTTCTACCAAATCAGTTTTGTTTTCAGCTCAGTTTGGGGCTCAGCTTCTCACTAGTCCTTACATTATTTTCTTATAGTCAAGTGCCTACACTCTAAAATCCACTAAGGTCAGCACTTTCAGACAAAAAAAGTATTTTTCATTTTTAAGGGGACCCAACTGTTAGCATTTGCTGAAAGCAAGGGCCTTTAAAACTGGGAACTCAGAAGCATGTGCAGAAGTTACATGCGGTAAGTCATCCAAAGAAAAGACCAACAGTTAGCTCACGTGTTCCTAGCTCTTCTCCAAGTAGACTGCAATGCTTAACAAGTCACAGAGTTTAACTCCTGCTGCCACATCCTAGTCCTATTGCAATACATGACAAAACTCCCATTGATTTCAGCATTTGTAGGCTTTAACTCAAAGTTGGCAAGCTTGGAAAGAAATAAAATAAGGCAACAACGTTTTAAAGTCTTCATGTCAGAACAGAAAGGGTCTTAGAAGTTCTATGTCAGAAGCAAAAACTGAGACTGGAATTTAATTCCAGTTTTATGCATACTTCTAACCTCTACGCCAGTATACTGACCAGTTTCTTTAAATACAATAGAAACTCTGCCACTTTGAAGATAAGCTCTCACAGTTAGCTTAAAACAATAATTCTGTACTTTCTTTCCTGTTTCTAGATTTATTTTAAGTATTAGTATAAAATGTCAGAGTCTGATAGCAGCCAGATCAGTTTGTATAAAAATCGACTGCCTGTTTGTAGTATATTACAGGCTATATTTGACACAGGAAAGCACTTAATCATGAATGCTATCAGCACACCACACCCATCTTTGTAAGTGCCTTATAAGCTAGATTTATCACCATGAACTTGAACTGGATAGAGACAAGTAATAATGAATAATGCAAACCCCTTCTGAGGAGGTAGGGTTAAAAGTGTATTATCCACAATACAACTGCCAGACTACAGTTCACAAGCCATGTTTGTATCTATGAGCTGTGCAGAAACATCAAGCCCACTTCTCCTTAAATTTGTATTGATGCCCACAGGACTAGTTCCACGGGAGTCCACAGGTCCAGATAAACAGAGTTCAGACAATGTGTGATAATATGCTTGAGACAGACTCTTTTTCCTCTAAGTGTTTTATGCATCTTGGCTCCTTTTATTTGTACAGCAGAACTGAGAGCCCTCCAAAACCTAAAACAAAAACCCCCAAAACCCTCTGTCAGGAGTTCAGTTTCATTTTACCTTAGATTTCTAAGTTTTTATCTTCATTCTAGCTTTTGAGCTCTAGTATACCACTTTTTAGATATGTGCACTTCAGATACATCCTAAACCACACACACATTAAGTGGGTGTACAAATACTGCTCCCTGCCCTAGAGACTGTCCCTGTGGTCTGCCCTGCCATCTCTCCGTGCTTCTGTGCCTATCCTCTCTCAGAAGCTTTTCCAAGCTTTCTCCTCAGCTCCTATATAGAGTCAAACAGCAAGGATGGAGTTCCACAGGTCTGCGACTGCACCAGAGAGTCCCCTCTCCCCTCGCGGGACGTGTCCAAAACCTGCAAGAGTGAAGCAATGGAAAATACTACAAAAATTACAGCACTTGCAAAACTGACTTGAGAGTAAGCTGCAATGGTCACTTTGAGATTTATTTGTGTATATGCAAGTTTTCCACAGAGGCTCAGTACTGAATACATTTGTGCACATAAAAAGGAGCTCAGTTAGCTGTTAATTGCATTTGTTCACAGCAGCTCAGTTAGGAACCGTATTTTAAAATCTGAGCCCTTAGGTATCGCCACGGTTAAAAGAGAGGTATTTTGGTTGGGCTTTATTACCATGTTAGTTAAACCTAAACTCAACAGCAGTTTTCTTCATATAAGAAGACAAAGTTTTTTTTTGCCCTGTATATCCTCAGAAGTTAAGCAATACTTACTGGATTAGTATGAACCGCTGAAGGCTTTGCTTTGCATCCACAGGGGTGTTACGCATTTGTATGTATCGTGAATCGCATTTGTATGTATAGTGAATCACCTC
Source organism: Dromaius novaehollandiae (assembly GCF_036370855.1). NCBI lineage: Eukaryota > Metazoa > Chordata > Aves > Casuariiformes > Dromaiidae > Dromaius > Dromaius novaehollandiae. The sequence goes on from NC_088099.1 coordinate 135,967,965, forward strand.
CCCCTTCACAAATACCTCTCACTCAGACATGAACATGAAAGCTACTGAACAGCAGGCTGGAACCTACTTCAGCAGGTTAAGACAAATGCTAATAGCACAACAGATAAAAACTACCTGCCTAGAACATCGTTTTCTCTTTGGTGAGAGAAAGAGAGCTTCTCATTATCAGTTGTATACCTCATCTGAAAGATGCCTCCTTCAGCGGATGTGTCCCATAGCGCAGTGGTGAAGAACTTCGCAGAGCTTCAGAGGCAGTGTGCCACCTACCGCACTGAATCACCAGAGCTTCCTCGTGCACCCACAAGTTCCCAGGTGGCCTGACTTTGCCAGCTTGGGATGAGCTAATATGGCTGCAGACTAAATAAAGACAGAAGCCACTGAACCAGATTCAGAGGGTTATAACAAGGAGATATATTTTGAATTTTAATAAATAAAGCTCACTCTCATTTAGGAACATGATTCTTCCCCCCCTCTATGCCACCATGCAGAAGCAGACACCCATCCATTCAGGAACTTATTTTTGGATGTTGTTAATGAACAATTTTTATTAAATTAGTGAGTTCTGCTGCTTTACTCCCTTAATACACTCACTCAACTGCATAATGCTGTACCTAGAAGAAATAATGGGTTTGGTACCCCTAATGATCAGTTTGAGCACTGAAAGACAACGTGACGTTAGATTACCTTTATCTCATCACTCTAGCCCTGACTTTTTTTTTTACACAATCGTAAGTGACCATACAAGTGATTAGCATCTTAAAAAAAATACAGATATATTATTGGCTGAATTAGGCAGCAAATATGGCAGACTGACATTTCATTCATTAGAGACAGTCATCTGCACATACTAGATCTAAGTTCAAAACAACAGAGTGTAGGAAGGAAAAAAATCCCTTAAAGAGACACCATTGGTATTAAGGCTTCACATTACATCAGTAGGAAGAGACAAATCAGCATAATGCAGATGTGCAGAGTGGGCAAGATCCTAAATCAGCTCACTGTAGGACAATGAGACTTTAACAATTAACTGCAGGGAGAGCAGAGCTAAGATTCTGGCAATTCATATCCAATACATTGAAAGTTCAAACTACGGTTAAATATGAACATTTTGAAAGTTTGGGGATTCTACTGTAGGCCTAACCCTCCAGATGATCTGCAGGTTTTCCAAAGAGTGTTTTGAGAAAATAATTCAAAGATGATGCATAATACATGGAAGTACACAAAACAGCAAAAAACACAGATAGATAAATAAAAGAAAATAAAGGCAGTATTAAGTGAAAACACTTAAATTTGCTATTAAATTAATGGCCACCAAATTAAATGCCAACAGTCTATTTGTTTCACAGGGGTAACTTTAGAAAAAAAACATCAATCAATCCTAACTCATGAAACTGCTGAGCCAGCTCAGCCACTGCTTACACACAGATTCTTAAACCTGTCGTCTCTGCGGCCAGCTGCTTTTCAGGTTTCTGTGGCCAGATTTAGCCTTAAGACTATTGCTGTGACCTACACATAATGACGCAGAAATAGGAAATAAATGGTTATGTCTAACAATCATTTCTAAAGTTATGGAGATTGGTTAGCCTTCCCTATTCTTTAAAGTAAGCTTGCATCATTTTTTCCTCTGTCCACTTTTGATGTACGAAGCAGACCCCAAAATGCTTCTGTTTTCATTACTGCCTATATGTTCCCTCAAACACATGAAAATCAGCTGGAAAGGGATTTTACAGTGTGGGTGCCAGGAAGATCAGGGGCCTGAAAATGAAGGCTTAGGAAGTCCCTTCCAAGTCTATGTATGTTGCTGTTGTCACCTTCCCTGATCTTACGATGCTTCAAAGAGCAAAAGCTTCCCCCCTGCCCTGATCACCGTATGTAGAATGCAAAGCATGAGCAATAGCAAGCAAACAGGCTGTAAAACAGGAGCGGAGCTGTCAAACGACGCAGCACCGCTGGCCCACAAGCCCGGCTCCAAACGTGGGATTACACGTTGTACCTTCTTGGGAACCCTGACATTGCTGTGAGACATGCGATTGCAGTTTGCACAGATACAGCTAAGTGGTGGTACCACGGCAACGGTCACAGTGCTCTGGATTTCCGCTCACAAGTAAATGTGGAAACAGATGGACTTGGGCATCTCAATCTATGCATATTTAGGTCATACATGTGATAAATTTGTTGTCAATATCAAATATAGATAAATTAAACTTGGTCAAGTATATTATGACCTACACTGCATTATATGCTACACTTACCCTTTTTAACTCACTAATAAAATGTCTTTATAATCTTATCTAGAAGATGTGCAGGTTATGCTTTATATGCAAGGGGAAGATATCCTTTTCTAAAATTGTTCATTACCATCTAACTTAAGGAGATGTTAAAAAGCTGACAATGCTCCTAACTGCCCTAATTGCAGAAATCCTTTCCATTAAGTTTGTCAGCTTTCACTCCTGTCTTTTCATTATTTCAGTTTGGTCACAGACTATTCCAGGACAAGCACAATTCAAGATCCTGATGCTAGAAAACAAACAAACAAAAGAAACATAAGTAGAGAGAACAAAAATTAAGAAGAAACCTAGATCTCCTTTCTGCATTACAACACAGCCAAAACAAAGCATACACCCATGTTCCCCCCACTTTGTAGTTCACTTTTAAGTAGTGCCGTGTCCAGCAGCTGGAAGCCGTCTCGCTGTATTGGCTTGTGCGCAAAGATGTGCCAGAGATTCGCTCTTACTCCCTTGGGCGGGATGTAAAAAATTCTTCTCTTCATAGCTGACATTCCTACTGCACTGAGTCATTTTGTAACCCAGACAATATCATACAAGTCTTGTTCAAACACCAACAAACATGGTATTTTTTTTCTAATTATATAAATATTACAGTGCTCATTGGATATGAAGCTTACTGGCCAAAATGTGAGGACCTGTATTAAAAAACAGAGTAGCCCATACTCACCACTTGCAGTTAGAAGAGATCCTGCATTCTCATCCAACCTTCTCTAGATTAATTATGGACATACAAGACTGAAAGGGGATTGAAATTCATAGTGCAGCTAATGAAATCAATGAATACCTGGAAGATGTGAACGTCAATAACTGAGCAGTGTTGCTTGTTCGTTCCTCCTAGCAGCAACCAGCACAAAGGCAATAGTCTTGTTGTTTGTTGTTCCTAAGCACAGGCCTACACGATCCTCCACCAGCAGCCCTGGAAGGACGTGCCATCCTGTCTGGCACGTTTGTGCTGCAGCGGCATGGTAGAAAGAGAAGGATTGGTTTGCTTGTTTTTTTAAAAGAGGCAATTAGTTGGAAATACAAATGCTAGTCAAAACTGAAGATGGGCACAAGCTGCCAAAGTCAGATTTCTATTTTGAAGGCACTATTACGCAGTTGAACATAAATATCACTGTTACGTAAGACTCTCATGGAACCTGATATACCTTATATAGGCAAGAGGAGGAGGGGAAAATGAAGCAGTTCTAGTTTTGAATTTAGATTCTGTTTACTAAAATCCCACTAATGCTGTGAGGTTTGCACTCATGGCTTTGGAGCAGATTGAAATGAATGGGAAGAATGCAAAATTAGGGTTTGGATTTTACACCAATTTCCCTCTGCCCTTACAGGCTGAGGTTTTTGATATTGCCGATTATCACTGATGCTAGCAATTATCGTTCATCTGGGTTATGAGACTGGGTGTCTAATCAGGGACAGTGTTACAGGTCTGTGTGTGCCAGAGGAACGCAGGGACATGAGATGTGTTTCTCTGTGTGAAGTAGTCAGGCACGTTTGAGCTATGCTTTACTACGACTCCAAGTTCTCGGCGTGCTTCTCTTTGTACCTTTGCTTACACTGAGTTTCTTCTTTCCTGTACAAATTGCCCAAATAGAAAACCCTTTCTCCCCTCAAGATTAATTAAATGTGTGTCAGCTTCCCATTACCTGGGTTTTAGATATTTTGTTCAGTTATTTATAGCTGGTTCCTATTTCTTGTCCCAGAATCTGATGAAGGAAACTTGGAATTACAGCATAGTGGATCCAATTCAGGTTGCAATATATACCGAGTAAAGCTATCTTGCCACTCAACAGTAGATCTAAGGGAAGTAACAGGATTAATTTCTCAACACAATAAATTTTTCCTTAATGCAGTTTGTAGCCTATGACTGAGAGAGGAAGACAGATTCACTACAAAACAGCTGATATTCTGTTGATTAAGTCAGGCTCTTGGAATACACCCTAGTTTCCTGGCCTCACATCTCAGGGCTACTTTGTAGTGGGTCAGTCTTTCTGATTTTGCATACATAACACATGAAAAGCCCCTGAAAGGTCTTGGTTTCATCTCAGTGCAAACCAGGAAACATTTTAAACTGTAGAAAAGTTTAATGGAAATCAAAGATCATTTCTTGCTCGGTCTACCCAATACCTACCCAAGACCCTATAAAAATTGACCCTGCATCTAGCACTTGTCCACACAAGAGTTTGGATTCTGGATGACTGGACATATATCAATACATTTCACACACAAGTAAGAGCTCTGTCTTCTGCAAGAAAACCAGATGCAGAGTATCCATGAGATAAGCTTTGGAAACTGTTTTTATATAAAAAAGATATGTTTACTAATGCATATCTTTTATATACCCCCAAACTTGCTAAAAGATCATTGACACATGGTATGCAGTAACCCTCACGGAGCAGGAACCAGGACATCATTAGTGTCCAGCACGTTTCTAAGCACATCATTGGCTTAGCCAAGTAACATCAATTTTAAACCACAAGCAAAATGAAGTCACTTACTGGAACTAACCTACTGGTTCATTTTTGGTCACTTTCTCCACTCAGTCCAATGTCAGGGCAACAATGACTCCTTTCGTGTGCTGGCTGCGATGACGAAGTGCCAGCTGAGGCCAGAGACAGCCGGGCTCTGGAGAACTACGGGGGATCCGGAAGAAGCGATTACAAGCAGTAGGTGAGGAGCTTGCTGTGGAGAGAAGGGTGGACCCTGCTGAAGAAGGGACTATTTGTTTATCCAGTCTCCCATCAAAAAACAAAACAGTTGGTTGCAAGGCACAAACACACACAAAAGATAAACTAATTATTTAACTAAGGTCTACTGAGCTAAAACAAAATTATTTGTATACAAACCCTTAAAAAAATCCCAATTCTCTTGTTATTGTGAAAGGTACCACTACATGCAACTAAGCTGACCTTTTCTTTGTACACCAGAGTGTTTACTTAAAAAAAAAAAAAAAAAAAAAAAAAAAGCAATATTGTCAGAAATGTAAGACATAGTGGTATATAACTGTTATATAATGAACACATGTCCCTTACATGAAATTTCCATGTAGCTTTAAGTGGCACAGCAACTGCAGCTCTACAAACGGAGACAGTAAGTGTTCAGTGCCACTAGCACTGATGGTTTGGGGCCATCTGGTCCCACTGGCCAGATTTTAAGATCTGGCCACAGTTTCAAGATCCATTCCAAAAAACCTCTCTCTTGTAATGCTGTATTATGAAGAACAGACTTTTCTGCTTTTTTGTGTTATTTCTTTCTAGTGTATTTCCCATGATTTCAGTAGCATTATACCAAGCATGAATTTGATGAGTTAGCTGCGAACCTTTCTTAAGGGAAAAAATTGTAGTATCTATTCTGTTGGGTTCAAAATAAGGCAGCTAAGATGCTCAAAGCAATCCTATTTGCCTGCTATAATTACACTACACTCATAGCACCAATAACCTGTCTATCAACATGCAAATGTAACAAAAGTGCCAACTTTTTTTTTTTTTTAAACACAGAGTTAAAGCATAAGAAGTTAATCCAGTGACTTCATTCCATAGAGAAAAGTAATTCATGGCTATAGCTTACTTTGATTTCCTGCAGTTTCTCCTTTCTGCCTTTGTATGCTCAAATTTGATTTTGATGTTTCAACCAACACTATGATTAAAAATCTTCTGGTATTTCCAATCTATGTATAAAACCCTCTACATTCAAAATCCAGTCTTTTTAAGAAATAATAAAGCATGTAAGGATATTGTCTCCCACTTTTTTTTGAAGCATTTTGCTTTTATTCCTATTTAAAAACATAGAAAACACTCTCCAGCTGCAAAGCTCTCACAGCTTCTTCAGACAGATGTAGAAGAGTGGCTCAGAAATCATGTTTTCTTTGTAGACTGTGAGCTCAGTTGCCAGTAAATTCTGACAGAGCCTGAAAGCAGGTCGAACAAGGCTCTAGGTGCATCACCCAAAACACTGCCATTCTCATGGAAATGCAGAGCAAAGCATCAGCAAAGGGTTCAAGAAAACTTAGATTTCTTTGATCAGGCTCTGATGCACTCATTCAGTGTTGACAGTAGCCTTAACACAGGGCGTTGCTCCAGATACTTTGCGCCACTTCACCGGGATAGTGGTTTTGGTCCTGTCCCCGGAATGATCTCTTAAGTGGCCGAGGTGATGTCCTTGTGGTAGTGAGCTGCTCCCACACGCTCTCTCCTGCCCACATCCAAACAAGGGGAGGTCTAGGAAACAAGGAACAGCCATGATACACTTCTGGCTTCCATAATTTCTGACTGCTGTTGTGATAGCCATTATCACAGGAGTCAGTGCTGCGTCCAGGTTGCTGTATAGACGATACCAGAAAAGCATCAGTAGGCTACGGGCAGGAGCCTCATTGCACCACAGGCCTCCTCTGCTCATGCTGAAGTACTGCTGATACTGGCTGTTAGATTCAACACAATAGAGAAAAATGAACAAATCCGACTCCAAAAGAGAATCAAATTCTCCCGACTACCTGAATTTTTCCTCAGCACTCCTTTCTAAAGACAAATTTTTCAGAAGTCTCCTTTACATAAGAGTTTTACAGATAGCTTTACCTGTATTTTGTTTTATAACTCTGTCATGCTTGCTTCTCCCCCCTTTCTTGTGCATGTGTGTGCATGTACTCTTTTGTTACTTGCATTGTATAAGGTGCCTTGGGATATTCACATCCTGTGCATTGTGTGGCACTGTGTTGAATAGGAGGTACAGAAATTAAAAGCGGGTCTCCTCCTACCCACATATGCCTTTTCTTTTGCAGGTTTTCCTGGAAGTTTTGTGTGAGGAGAGAAGGGAAGAGGTAAAATATGACTTGGCTGAGATTGCCGGATGCTGAATCAGCTGTGATTGCCTCACGTTTTCCTTTCTTTATAAATAAGGGGTACAGCTTTCAAAAACGTCCATCTGACTTCAGGCCCTACCCAGCCTGTCAGTCCCTGGTAAGTCACTGTTTTAAAATGGTGCATAAGCTCCTAAGTCACATGAGCACCTTCTGAAATGCCTTTATAACCCTTCCCTTCTAGGTCTAAAGACTAAGTGCTCTGGGATTGCAACAGTGTGCTGCAGCTGCTGCCAGCTAGTGCAACGCTCGTATCACCCCCAGAACTCATGTTTCCCTCTCTTAAGCATTCTCTGCAAAAAAGGGGAGGAGATAGTCACACTCACCACCTCCCCACCAAAAAAAATTTTAAAAAATCTTAAAAGCAAAACTTTGTTCTGCTACACGCACAGGTTGCTCTGACAAAACTGATCAGTGACAGTGGGCTGGTGCAAATGTGAATGCCCTTCAGAAACAGCAAGCAAGAACTGTAGCATCAAAATCCTTCAAAGCCTCAAAGAGAGCTTTTTTCCCCTTCCCCCCCTCCTCAAGACTTAAGCATCCTGGAGTTTCATACGGAAGAAAAATGCTGTGAGAAACAGAAAACAATTCTAATTTCTTCTCAGGACTGACAAAAACTGGTTTGTACTGGTATCAGTGGAACAACTGTTTGAATCAATTCTAGTTTTGTTCAGATTCTACCTTCTAATAAGGGCGCTGCTGATTTTGAGCAAGAAATCAGACATTGGTTAGGAGCTAGTTGCAGTGCTCTGCAAGCATGTTGTCTATTTTTAGTGGGGATCGGTTGGTATTTTGTTTCCACAGCATCCCTGTCCTTCCCTATTGCACACTAACTGTCTCCTCAGGTAAAGGCCCATCCAGTCTTGCTTGCCGAGTAAGGCAGCTGCTGGGATTCAGTATTTGAAACCCTGGCAGAAAAGCAGAGGAAATTGGAGAGGCAGAGGCCTGTGCCCTTAGAGCTGCACTGGGAGAAAGAACTGGGAGCTGACAAGCAAGCCCTATGCCCTATGCATTCAAAGGTAAGAAAAGTAGCTGCCATTTGACTTTTTTTTGCTTTCTCCTTTGCAGAAGTGTATATATGTTGGTCTTGTACAGCCCTCATTCAAGGCCCTTATAGCTGGTTTTATATGCTCTCCTAAAGGTTATTAATTCTTCCTACGGTGTTACAGTTAGTTGTAGTACCTTATATTATAACTTCCTCATTAACATCAAGAGCTGTGATTATACAGTTGTGTTACCAAGGGCTTCAAAGACACAAAGCCTAAATATAATCTTACAGTACCTTGTTAGAATACAAAGCACATCCTCTAATACATTTTTTTTGTTTGCATAAAATGCAGTACAATAATGGTTCACTTGACCTTTGCTCCCCTGTATAGTTCATTTTAACATTGTTTGAAGAGCACACAGTTTGCATTTTGCAGGGCACAGGTGCTCCAGTCCCTACTGGACATTGAGGCTCAGCCTCGCAGTTTTAGCGCAAGCCTTCTCCCCCCTCCAGCAGCTGGACTCAGGGGATTGCTTTTGTGGTCCACCAGGAATTTCCTGTGATAGAATATCAGAAACCTACTGGTGACTGGTAGGAGGTGACTTCACAGGGCAAAAGTTCTCCCTCCACAATAAACATTCTCAGCGCCGCTGTGTAGATTTCCTACGCAGACCTGACAGCAATAAGCTACTTGTCATCTTGACAGAGAATAGCTTAGCAAAGGAATCGGAGCCCTTTATCACTTTAAAAGTGACGCTGCGTCTCAGCTGGGTTATATTAATTTTTCTCCTGAGAAATGGAAGAATTCCCACTACCTGCATTAATTAAAACGCTCCAATGATCGTGACTGAAGAGACTGTAAAAAATACAAATCCATGGTCAAAGACAGAGTATAGATTGTATCACACATCCTGGTATCTATAGGTATCATGATATACAGTAAGATGACTAACCCAATAATTAGGAGAATACTGCACTCTGTACACAGGTTTCCTTGAAGGATGTGCATGTGTGGTGGGGACAGTCAGGGATATTCAGGTACAGGATTTCTTGCAGGGGACTGTCATTTGGAAGATCCGAGCAGTAAATTTGAGACTGTCACATTTCACTAGGCCAGACCAAATAAAAGGGCTTTTGGAGGGCACTAGGTTTGTTTAGCTGGCTGAAGTAACGTGCAACTGGGCAGAGCACGGTGAAGTTTACGGACTGAAATAGCTTTGGGGAAACAATACATTAATTTCCTGTGGAAAATATGTCTACTAAAATGGAGACTAGCTTTGGTTGAGCGCAACAAGATAAAATAGTAAGCTGTAAAGCTTGAAAGAAAATACAGCTCCATGTTGGCTTGGAAGTTGCAAAATGCTGAAAAGTAATATCGCCCTCAGAATCAGGACCGTGCCAGCACTGTCCTTGTACAGGCAGCGAGAGGAAGAGCAAAGATTTCCAGAAGATACCTTTAAGCTACCCCACCAATTCCTCAACATACTTTAGCACTTAGGCACCCCATCTGCAGCCATGTCCTTCACCACGGGCTTTCTGACTAGGTTTCATGTCCAGTGGGCAAAACTCAGCACAAATCAAAGGTGTTTTATTTCCTCCTGAAATCTCATCACCAGCTAAAGGCCATTTCCACAGGTAGGCCTCTGTCAGGACCAGACAGAATACGGCACGTATCTGTCTAACATCTTTTTATCGCACTGTAACTAGCAGCACTGCATCATGAAGAGAGGGAAAAAAAAGGCAATGGGAAACCAGTGAGAATACCTAACAGCACTGGAAACATTTGATGCTACATCCTTGTTTGCTGTTCCTGAGGTGCTCCTCTATTCAGCCACGTTTGCATCATCCCACTGTCACCAACTCCGTTTTGTCAGAGCAATGTGAGCCTGTACACATTGGTGCGGGGAGCAGGGAGTCAGCACTTCAGCTCCTTCAACCAGGACAGGGCAGTGGAACAAAGCTCTGCTTTTAAGATTTGCTTTCCTCTATATTCTGAAGTAAAAACTCCCTGCTCCTAGCCACATTCTAACATTGAGAATAGCACGATTTCTGTGAGAGCTCTGAATATTCTCTCCAGAGAGCTTAATTCAAAGAAATAACATTCACCTTACTGCATAGTCTGCTAATGATGTACCGGGAGAAAAGACAACATATTTGACTCCACTATATTAACCAAACTCAAATTGGTTTTGGTGGAAAATAGATGTTCATGCTGAGAAAAGATTAAACCCATCTGTCAAATACTTTTTTGTGTGTGTGATCCAAGGTTGGTATTTTTTCAAGTCTCAGTGACTGAACTTCAGATCAGTTGCTATGTACTTAGGAGGAAGAAACCAGTTTGGTTAGCTTTTTTCTATTTCACAGCAAGCAGAACACTGTATTCCATCTCTGTGGACCGTGACATCCCATGGTGTATTAAAAGCCTTATTCAAACTGCAAGACAGCCATATTTTACACTCAGCAGGAGACTTTAGGAAGAAGTATGAGGCCAGGGTTATTCTGACTCTGGACAGCTTGTCAAATGGGGTGCTAGGAACAAAGCTTAGGACATTCTCTGCCCGTTCATATGATCCTGAAATAAATAAGTAGAAGATTGCCTCAGCTGGGATTTTCTTTATATTACAAGAGACTCTGCATAGAAAAAGGTTTAAATCCATAAGTAACTGAACCTGTACTGGTGTTTTTGTTCCAAGTCTCCATCCATTGTGCAGTATCACAAAATCTGTGAAAGTGCTGTGGGCAGTTCTGCAAAGAACAGGATTTGATCTTCCTTGTCCACACTTGAACAGAGTATTGGAACAGCAATACCTCAGCTCAAGACATGGACAAGACTCACTGATATCTGGGAACTCCTCTTCTAACCTGGGCCACATCACACCTGCTGATCCACAGTTTTACTTAAAAACCATACGAAAGTCATCAGGTAGTAAAAGAGCTTGAGAACTCCTTTATTTGTCCTCTCAGCATTTGATTCCAACTGGTCTTTTCAAAGAAATGACAACTTCATTGGTAGAAACCGCAGGAGTCTCCTCCGCCTTCTGAAACAATAAACTGCATTTATTGATCTCTAATGCAAAGTCCCATATGTTACTCTTCACATAAAGAAAGAGTACCTTCTATTCCTATGTTTATCTGGTTCTACTATGCTGGAGAGAGCTTATGCAGCTCCACATGCCAGGAGCCCTTTTTCTTTTTCCCTTCCAATCCACAGCCATGTGAGGTGACCAAAAATGGCAAATCGCTCTGCAAACTGAGTGTTCTTCTAGCTCTTTGACTTTAACATGTAAGGCTGGATTTAAGCTGGACAGACTCTGATATTTTGAGTGTGCTGAATGACATATCAGTTTCTAGCTGATATTGCTCATGACTGTGTTACGTAAATAAAAAGCTATCATTCATAAGAAATAAAATCATCAAACCTTAGTTACACCTTTCATTTTTACATTTAAAAAAAAGCACACAGGTCAAAGGGGTTTCTTAGAGAGCTTAGTTCACCTTCTTATTCCAGAATGCTATAATATGGCTTCTTGTCTCCTGAAGCTCATTGCAATTCATAGGGCATAAGTGCAGTGATGTTTGCCTTTGTGTGCCAGAAACTTTAAGGAGTCTGTTCTTTACCTCACACAAAAGAGGAACCCTTAGCTATTGAATCCATCCTTTAATTAGCAAAATTCAATCACAAAACTTCTACTGAAAACCTCAGACAAACTTGGGTTGGGGACCCTTTCATCCAGTGAACGCATAGGAAAGAGGTCTCTCACATGTTGGAGCTGCACTTTGGGGGCATGTTCTAAGGAAAATATCATCTGTGAGCACACCTGACTCCATGGGTATATTACAGGAGCAAGTAAATCCATTGACTTTGATTTTTTCCTGCATCAAAAAGGAACAAACTATATTCATCCTTTTGATCACTGCACCTACTACACTGTGTATATTTGGAGCAAGACTGAAACCAAACAAAACGCCTCTTTCTCTTGAACACTTTTGAAGTTGGTAAACTCGATGCAGCTTTGTTGCGAGTGGAAGATCTCCACAGTGAGAGGTCTCTCAGTATCACAGATGTTCCACTCCACTGGAACAATGGGGGAAAGATGACAATAATGGATGTCAGATTTACAAAGGTTGGTTTTCTGCTTCCCACTCGTCTCATTTCCTCAGTGCTGTAATACTGAAGGACTTGACAGCCAATTTTGAAGGCCATGCTGTGCTTTCTGGAAGAAAATGGAAAGTTTGACAGTATTAACGGTTTATTTCCCCTCTCACAAGGTAAACAGGAGTGGATTTCAGGATGGCAGTAGAGCTGATGGAAACACTAGGTTGCCAAAAAACAAATTGCAGAGTCTTGTGCTCAGCAGAGCTAGGAACGAGACAGTCCTTCTCCAGTATACTCGTATCATGATACTATGCTGAAAACTTCCCCAGCTTGAGGAAATCTCAAGACCCAAACTTCACTAACCATCTGCATCTCTCCTGGATGCCATACAAAGAGGAATTAGATGCTTCACTGACTTAAAATGGTTGCTTTCTGTCTTCTTAGCTTAAAACTACCTATTAACAACCAGAGGGTGACAGATCTATATTCCATAAATGTTCTGCTTTAACTGTTTGTAACACTGAAGATTTGGCCATATTTTGGCTAGGTCCATAGAGTGATTTTTGGGTGAAGGAGAATAGATGCCTTCTTCATTTTCAGTAGCCTGCTTACAGCGCCTCTTGCCACGTTACGAACACGGAATACACATCACAAAACTGATTTCTCATTACACTTTGTTTATAGGAACAAACACAAAGATACCGTTCATTTGTATTGCAGCCGACTTTTCCCAGGTTACTTGTCTCAGTATTTGACTGTTCGGTACGGCTTTCCTGCCTGGAAGACTAAATCTCAGCATATGTTTAACTTGCAAGCAGAGCTCTAGAGGAATAACTTCACTCCCACTAAGCAGTAACTTCACAAGCATCTCGGTGGCACTGTTTGTAGAGTGATGTATTAAGCAAGAAAAGTAGTAGCATAATGCAGCTCCAATCCCCTTGAAAACTAGTTCAAACATATTATGCTTAATGAATACTTTCCATCACTGCTTAAATCTTTTAAGAGAAAAAAGAAACATCTTCACAAGGGGCCTTTGTGTATTGTCTGTCTAGTATTTCTAACAAGTTTGAAAGGTGAAGGTAATAGATTTTCCATTTACTAACCATTATATTTTAAAACTCTCTTTTCCTTCCCTCAGAAGTTGTTGCCTCATTAATCTCCATGCATGATTGAAAGTGTTAAAAGCTTTCATGATCAATTTATTACAAAAAGACATTTCAGAGTAGCTGTTCTTCCTATGTTTTTAAATAGCACTGTCTGTTTTGGTGCAAACCACATTTGTAAGTGTTACAGCCTCAGGACACCTTGGAGACTTTTCATCCCAAATTATGTAAGTTTTAATCACAGTAGCTACTTAACCAAGAATTGAATTAAAGAGCTTGCTCTGGTAGCTCAGGAATAGTAATGAGTCCAGCTGGCACAGAATAGCTGGGATAATATCGCCCCCCAGCGGTCATTAGACAACTGTAGTGCTTAGAAGTTTCTCCACATTAATTTGTGCAGGTACTTTTAAAGAAAAGCAAAGACTTCAGCCTTAATTCTCACTTCTTGCAACATGGTAGAGCTCATGGGCATACCTCCTGCGGTATAGCCATGCAGGTATCTTCTTGCAAGTAGAGACTGCTAACACTGGCTGCGCAGAGCTTTGCAAACCACCCTTGCAACTGTCCTGTGCAGGCTCAGCATCAGAAGGATTTTGCATATTGACTGCTTTATTGACTGACAACATGAACCCAGAGGGCTGAAAAACACAGCCACAGGCTGAAGGCTGCCTGCTGGTCCCTGCTTCCTCCTTACCTCTTGCCACTCTCCAACTCCATCTGTGTTGTCCTTGGAAGACAGCCAGGGCTTCACACGCTCCTCCATGAGTGGCCAGCTGCCCTCTCTCTTTGGTCCTAGTGTTTTAAGGAATAAGCACATTTTGGTGGCTAAATCCCCTACGAGAGAGGCCAGGAAGCCAGCAACGCACCACCCAACTCCTTCCTCAAGCAGTGAGGCACACTCCAGCCCCACAGGTGCCTCTGCATAGCTCATTTACCACCTGACTTCCTCCTGCTGAGTCACAGAGGCAGGTGCATTTTCTTAGCTCCAGCCAGGGCAGAAAAGGAGCTGGTTCCTCTCCCAAAGAGTGCTAGAAGAAAGAAAGAAGAGATGTTTTTCACGTAATCAGAAAACAGCCCACATCTGGGGAATAAGTTTAGGCTAAACATTATGTTTTGTGTTTATTTGAGTGACCAATAAGGCCAGTCACAGATGGGATAGGTTGGAAAAAGGATGACTGCTCTTCTCAGAGAAAATTATCTTGTTAGTAGAAATCTTCTACTAGGCTAGTCGTAGCTAGCCAATCTTATTCTCTGTATAGGTGCTCTAAAGCTATCTGTCTCTCTTGTCAAGGAGTGGCAAGTGGAAAAAAAAATGCAGTCAGAGCATACGTGAAGAGAGGCAGATAACTGGCACAGATCAATGTAAAGCTTCAATTTGCTAACTGAAGTTACATTGATCAAATACATTTTGAATGCTTTTGGGAGCTGGGAACTTCATGATATAAAAGCAAAAGGTTGTAATTGTCATCATTTTTTAAATTCAAAGGGCTGTCAGCTTTAGGTAAATCACACTGTGACTGAAAGTGTTATTTCTACTAGTGTTATAAGTAATATTAAGATTGCTGCTGCTGAAAAACTTTTTGGGAATAAAGTGCTGTTGTTTCCCTTTTACTTTTGGCAGGATATTTTGTGGATTCCCTCTCTGGTCAGTATGTTTGTGTGCATTCTTCAGACAGCGTTGGGGAAGGGATATATAAGCCCACACAAATAGTTTATGAACAGCACGCCTACTGAAGTCCAGCTTCTCCAGCTTATGTCTTGGGGTTAAATTTGCTGGTGTCTAATGACAGGAGTTCATATTTGAGCGTGTCTTAATATGGGGAACATGATAGCCTCTTTTCTCTATCCGGCTGCCTGTTTTCATGCGGCTTGTAGGAATTTTTTCGCTTTGACACTTCTACTCCTCCATCAAACAGAACTGAAACTGTTTAAAAGGTTTAAAAGAAACAGAGAGCGCCAAATGGACTAGCAGACAGGCAAGCATGTGCAGTTGCACAGTATTTGTTTCCTTAGGAAACTGAACTGAAACAGGAAAACTTGATTGTAGCATCCCCTAAAACAAAGGGACTCAGTTTCTGCCTGTGAGAGGTTACGATAAACAGCCATCGTACTACAGGAATGTCACCTGGTATTAGTATTAGCTACCAAAGTGTATTTCATTTCCTTTGTGAGTGGATCTGTAGTTGAACTTTGCCACCTGTCGAACAAGTGGCTATGCAGGCATCGCCAGCTCTTGCTCTGTCCGCGCCTCCCAAACTTTGTGACCACCGGACTACTAGCAATCTTCCAAAAATATTGTAGGCTATCACGCATCCAAGTCAAAGCTTTACTTGAAAAATTTGTAAAGATTATTTAGCATGATAGCTTATTTATGACCTGCAAGCCACGGCTTGAGAAAATCAGAGGTTTATGTACATCATTCTTTGACCAAAACAAATTAATACCCAGAAGTAGCTCGCTAATTGGATTCTGATCATCAGTTAGGAGTTAACAAAATATGCTTTTTGGTAGTAAACAGGGGACTTTGGTATAGATTTGTTTTCAGACTGGATATGAAAAACAAACAAACAAGGAAGATAGGTAATCTAATTGATTCAAACAGATGAGCAGAGGGGGCTTCATCAGAAATGAATTGTGTCATGAGTCAGAGTGACTTGTGTCCTGTGGGATCACCAAAGATGCCTGTCACACAGTCAGAGAGGCCTCAGCATCCTAGGAAGGATGGCACAGAGGAGGTGGAAATGGGGGAAGGGAAGAGAGAAAACATTTAAATTTCAGGAAGCTAAATAACCTTTAAAGTTTTTCCCATGTCATAAGAAAGGCCTCATATGAATGAAAAAGTTATATTTCTCCTTTGACCTTTCTTTAAGTAAGAGTCTTCTGTTCATGCTAATAATCTGAATGAATGGCTCAAGTATCCCAAAAAATTCGGTCACTTCTCAGGGAGTACAAAGGATGCATCATTATTTAAATGTCTCTGTACTGTAGAGCTTAGGGCATGAAGCTGCGCTTCCCTGTGATCTTTTTACCTAGGCTAGTGGATATGCTTCTGTAAAGAAGTGGAATTAAAAATGTTCTTTTCTTCTTATGCCAATTTTTTTCAAAAAGGAGTCAAATTCTGACACTGTATGCAGAAATAATCAGTTGCCTTCTTCTTCTAATAATGAGTATCAGTGGATAGAGATATAAACTCAAAGGTCTTTCCATAGTGTTTCAGTGTAGAATCCTGATGATGTAGAAACCTGATGGTTTTCTGCCACTAAAAGAAATAAAAAACTTCATATTTAAAGTTTCACTACTTGGTATTTTTAGAAGAAAGCTGGGTAAAGTTCAAGTGAATGTGCAATAGGGAGAAGAACTAAGATCAAGCAGATATGCTTAGCTTTAACTTTCACAATTCTTTGGCTGTGACTGAAGTTAGGAAATGTCTCTGTGCTTTGTAATTGCAAATGTATGATGAATGCAGTTACATTATGAATAAAATACAGGTAAAAGCCAAGTGAATTGGTGGAAAACCTTGTAAAATAAAAAAGGAAGTATATAAACAAATGGTGCAATTCCTTCAATAGTTAAAAGTCTCACTGAGGCTCTTGAAATTTTGGATGTTTAAAAAAATCAGAAGAAAAACTCCAGGACTATATGACCTTATCTTTTAGCTCCAATACTGCATGCAAAATTCTTACAAAGACACCTGAAAGATCAGGCTCCTCTGGTATGTTGTTCTGGTTACGCTGCTGGTGCTGTATACTACATCTGATTTCAGACTGACCAGATGCACAGGCCTGGTCTCACTTTAGGGCACCTGCCACTTGGGTACTACTGCTAAGTGTAAGTAAAACAGCATAGGACTTACAAAGTTGCCTGAGACTCTGGGTAGATTTTCCAGATGTAAAACCCCAACTGAGCTCTCTCCCAGCTATAATGTTAGCACTTGCCATTGCTAAACCCATTTAAAGGAGCTCTGGTGCTATTTCATGCGCTGCGGTGCCTGCAGAATGGATGTATCATTCACGGCACGTAGCAGAGTTTGCAGGGAGACAAGCAGTGCTGCAGCTTAATGCCTAACCTGAGACTCAGGAGTCCGGGCTTTAACTTCCCTCCCATGTGAGCAGAGGTAATCACTAAGGCAGAGGACCACAAATGGATTAGAGTGCCCCAAATGAGGTTTAAATAGAATTGAAGCACCTAAGGATACAGCCAAACCAACATGATTATTACAGCTCAATGCATCTGTCAGCCAAGCCTCACTGCCTGACTGCTCGAGGGTGTCTAACCTGCCTTGATGGAGAAACAGTTTCTGCCGTGAATGCTCTGCTTGCTCCAAATTGAGCTGATTACACCGGGTCCATGGCCTCACCTTAAAGCTGCTATCTCACTTCTTGGTCAGTACCGGCTTCCCAAACACATCCAGCCAGCTCTGCGTGCGGACAGAGCAAGCCTGCAGTTACGGTCATCTGTCCAGGCAGACACAGCTGTTAATCAATGCCCTGCTTTATTCCCTGTAATCACAAGATGGTACTTTGATGCTGGAGAACTTTAACTTATTTTTCCCCATACCACTGGTTTGAACAAAGACAGGAATCTTGCACTTATGGTCTGAAATAATGAAAACAATTGGCTTAGTCTGACTGATTAACAAAACTCCCTTTACCTCAAAAACAAATGCAAAGAAGGGGAGTCATTAAAGACCTGATCTTTCATTCCTTATAAACGTAAAGATATTATTGAAGGTCCTCTGAATTTTCAGCTTTCAAAATTAAGAATTCGAATTCTCTCTATGACTGTCCATGACAGGTCAAGGCGCTGTTTATCTGTTCTATGGCTGAATGAGCATAATGCTGAGCATTAGTTTTCCAGTGTGAATAAAATTATCTTTGAATTTAGAAGTCAGTTTTCAAGATTTTTTAAAATAATTATTCAAATTGGCGAGGCAAATAAATTTCCCTTTAACCTTGTTTGTGAACTCGTTGCGTAAAGAAACCAAGGAGAGCTCCAAACACAAATGAAAAAAAAATGCAGTTTTTCATTCAGGCAAATGTTAGCGAGCAAAAGTTTTGAAATACATACCAAATTCCACCGTCAGTTTTTCAAAGAAGGAAAATATTTGCATTATATTTGCTCGTAAATTTTTGCCATTCTCTTTCCTAGTGCCCAGGCACTGCAGGGGCCACGGCTGGCTGCCAGGACTGGTCCCCCCACTCCGAGGGCACAGGGCCCCGGGGGCAGCGTCGGCCACCACCACGGGGATGGGGACAGGGATGGGACTGGCACCGGCACCTATGGGTCGGGGCCAGGGTCGGCCTGTCAGTGCCCTCAGGGCCCTGAGACCTGGCACAAAACTGTAAAAACCACAACAATATTAAAAAAAAAAAAAAAAAGGCCACAACTTTGTAGACTACTCTGCATAAAAGTAAAGTTTCATGCATAAAGTGTCAGAGTATCTGAATACCAAGCTTACAGAAATGCAGTGACTGTTTCAAGGTTGATATTGCTTAGAGGTTTGAATCTGCTGCTTTTCATAAAGGGATTTTTGCCTCAAGAATTTGTTAGCCATCTTTCCAGAGAAACACTCCAATTGCCGAAGGTTAGCTGATGAAAACTCAGTGGATGTTAAAATACAGAATCTTTTATTTTTTTTATGGGTTAATTAGAAACATACTGCAGATACAGAGTTTGAGTTGTATGCAAAGTAATGAGTCAGATATAAATAATTATCTAAAGGAAACACCCCCCCCCCCCCCCCCCCCCCGCTTTTCCCATTCAGCAGCACAAGGCTTGTACAAGTTCCTAGGTATTGCATTCAGGAAGAACCAAGGTTTCCTTTCAGCCACAGAAAAACATTGTGCTCTAACTCTTTGTATAGCCAAATGCTGTGCTAGTAGCAAAGAGCTACACTGAATCAACCAAAATTTGTATTTCCAACATTTCAACAAACATTCAAAAGACCACAGACCCACTCCTGAGGGCTGCTCTTCAGGCCTACAGTTGGAGTTTCACATGAAGCCCACCAGCACAGGGAGCAATTCAGAACTTCGCAGGCTACTTCTGAAGTCTGTGGTTATTCTTATGAGGAAAGCGCTGCTTTGGTTTGCATTGGAAAGGCTGTTTCCCCAAAGTTATATGGTTACTTTTTTTTAAGTAAAAATCACACACAATTCTTAGCAACATGTTATACTCTTGAAATTTTCATCTAGGTAAAAAAAAAAAAAAAAAAAAGCAGAAGCATTCTGGAATTTAGTCTTTTAATTAGCTTTTACTCTTCATCTTTAATACAAAGTTTGCTCAGCTGTAGTATTTCCAGCAGGATCTGCAATGGCAATGGAAAAGGCAGTGCTTTTCAGGTGGCGGTATCTGCGTAGGGGTTTTGCTTGGGAGGCAGACGTCAGTAGACGGAAAATTCTATGACTTGGAGAATATCCCTCTGTGCTTGATTTTGGATTCATTAAAGCAGGATGTGCAAAGAGAATCCAAACAGCAAGATCAGCCATGATTTTACTGAGGAAAGAACACGGACGGACCATAGTCTGACCGCACTGTTGACTGGCGTTAGCTGTCACAGTTTGCTAAGAGCAGCTGTACGCAGCACTCCCAGGAGACTACAAGCAAAATCTTCAGGGCTCTAACATTTAAACAGGCTTCCAAGCAACCTTAACTTGGTCTTTAGAAGGGTATACTAGAAACAAAGCCCAAAAGTGATGATGAAATAAATGAGCTATTTACTCTTAAGTTTAAATCTCCCAGATTTAAAAAAAGAGTGAATTTTCACTGAATTTAGTGAATTCCCATAGGAATAAATGCATCTGGTCACTAGGTGTCAGCCTTGCCTGTATCAGAAGGACACAGGAACTTCTCCCTATCCCAGTGAGCAGATGCAACTCCCAGACTACTGATGAGCTTAGTGGCCTTGTAAGATGGGGAGAGGAGTGGGAGAGGATGTTGTTTGTGTGGGATGGTTACAAGATAGTATAACATTGGTTACCCTCAGGTCTGAATGCTGGAAACAGCAGACAAGTGTTGAATGTTTCTTTCATGCTGAGGAGACTGGTCACTGGAGGTCAACTGCAGAAACTGCAGAGGAGTTATGCTCTGAAACAATGAACCAGCGAGTCAGAGGAATAAAATCAGCAGGGTATAAGTAATGAATCAGTAACTGTTTTGCAAGGCTCACAATATTTACTGTTTATCTTAAAGCAGCAGTTCCTGGAATCGTGCCATTGCATGAAAATGCTGGCTCCAACTTCGTTTTAAATTTATTTCTAGCCTTCTTGGATACAGGAACAATGCTTGGAAACAAGATTCCTGCAGAGCTGAAAACCCTAAGGACAACAAAGAAAACCTAAAATGTATTCTTTAAATGATTTCTTGAACACTTAGTTAGTAACAGTGTAGTCAGCAAAAACAAATGAGTAATGCAGCAGAGCCTGAGTGTTGTTTGCAGCATACTAGTATGTGTATGATTTTGGCATCTCTCTTCCAATGGAGATTTTTATGCTTTGTTTCTCATGTTCCGAAGTCTGTGAAGATTATGTTTTCTTTTGCTAAGGCAAAGATCTCTTTCATGATCTCCCTATAGCGAGCACCTATCTTGAACACTGAACTTGTAAGGGTGTCTTCACAAACAAACAAACGAACCCAGCAACAACAAAAAACAATAAGAAAGTCACAATTAGCCCAGATATTTTGCAAGTCCTAGAAGTCAGGGTGGCAGCGATCTGATACCAGCCAAGCTCAACATAAAACCAGTCGGATAATATTTTCACTGGAACAGTCTCAAGTCTCATACGTGGCCCATACCCAAACTGCCTCCTGTGGCGGTTAGTGCTGTTTACTTTGCAAAGAAAGGGGTAAATAATTGCCTATACACAGAACAACAAACAAGGCTGTTGCGTTCCAGGGACCCGGAAATCATTCAAAATAGGAGAAACAGCAAGTCAAGACCTGCAGAAGGATCAGTCCTGGGTCTGTTTTATGTACAAAGATCACAATTCATCACAGCAATTTTGGGTTGGGGAACCTGAGGCACATTGGACTACATATTCTCAGAGTGCGGTGAGATGGTCTACGTGTTTAAATATCTCAGGCACCTTTTCTGGCAATCACAAACACCACTTGCTGAAGCAGACACCTTCTTCTTCTTCTCCCATTTTCCCTAATTTGCAAATGCAGGTGGCTTTAATTTCCAGGGCTTGCTTTCACAGGAAATGTGTACTTTAAAGATAGCACAGATATTAGCAACTTACTAAACAGGTGCCAAGAGAGTAGGCAGACAAATTTTGAATGGCAATACCATGCAGAGCTGGGAGTCATCCACCCCAAGAGAGCCAGAGGCTTCTAGCTGGGGATGCCATTGATTTCTGCATCCTGGAAAAGCTGCTATGTCCTATGGATGCACAATAACACTGATCATCTGATGCCAGCATTTCATCTCTTGTGGCAGCAGGATGTGCTCTGGCTTGGTTTTCTTAGATCAGCATGCTCATTTTCAAAGAGAAATACAAATTAGTACATCAAGATTCAACAGTTCCCAGTGATGAGCCAGGTTTACAGCCTACATTAGGTACTTCACACTGGTGACATGGATCCTGAAGGAGATACTCCAACCATTAACTTCAAGCAACCTTTGTCACTGAAGACAAAGAACAGGATTCCGCTCCTGATACTTAAGTTTAGGTGTGTACAAGTGCACTGTATGTTAAAACTGCCTTTACAGTCAGTAGAGCCTAGACAGCAATTTATTGATTGGGTATCTACTTCAAGATTAACCCAGTCATTCTTCAGGCTCCACTAAACATACCCTTCAGCTTCCCACTTACTATAAAACAAGCTTAGACAACTGTCTAAATGTGAGCCATATGAATTTAGACTGTCATTACTTTTGAAATTAAGAAAGTATCTCACTGCACTAAATTTATCAGGAACTGAGATTTCAACTTTTGAAGCTCTGAATCATGGCTATGCTAAAGGAAGTAAAGAACGCAAGTATCTTCCTTGTTAAATATTGAGTGAATTTATACAAGGTACTCCACTTTGGGAGCAAACCAAACTACACTTCTTCACAAGAAAATCCATAGAGAACCAGTTTACTGTAAATTTACACATCAGCTTATTTTCCAAAGAACAACTCGACCAGACAGCACAATCCTATCAGGAGACTAGAATGAAGCTTGCGGAGGTTGGAGGCAGCGTTTCCAAATGCACGAGGAGAGACTGATTTGGGCAGTGACGCATTGCAACACAAAAGTGTCTATCCATTAAGATTGGCATCTAGTGTGTGTAATTCTGAGTTAAGTTCACAGATACCTTTGTAGGAGTTTTTCTCGATTCCAAATAAACTCAGAAGCCATTGCTTAAAGGGCTCTCCAGACTGCTGTCAGCACGCGCCTTGGAATCTACAAGGTTAACAACTAAACAATATTGCTGTTGACATTTTTAACAACAAAAGCAACACCAGTGCAGGAAACTCAAGCCATGAAAAACCCCATCATATAAACAGATGCAGGAATGATCAACACTTTTCCTGCTCTAGAGGCACATAAAACCACCAGATTTTCAGACTTAGAGTGGGCCAGACAGGATGACACTGTGAGAATGATTGAGCCCTGTAGTTCCCACAATTGCAACTGGAGAAGTGAGAAGAGACCTCAAAAGATGCAGATGCAACAGAAAGAACATTACCAGAGGAGTTGGAATAGATCTGAGGATAGCTTGCTTCAACTGAGAAACCTGACAGTTCTTTAGATAATGCCATACATTTCTGCTACAAAAGACCAAGACGGCCACTTGGTCTAGGAGATTAAGGAGCATAAAGTTCGTAATCTTCCTCTAACTGGTAACAACTCTATCAGACCAGGACTTTAACTACATATTTTCACATACTAAAGCACAATGTAATAAAGTGATGCAAGACTGGTAGTTACAAAGGACTATTCCCATCTGATCCCTGAGGATTAGGAAATTTTAAGAGATAAAGCTGCATCTAGAATATAGGCTGGCCATTTTGCACTGACACAGCATCTTTTGTATTTCAGATGTATATAAACATAACACAATATTTAAAATAAAAACCTGTGCAACTATTTCATATTAATATACTGAGAGAAATTTTCACAGTGCTTGCTCAACATTGCAAAGTTAGTTTTGCATTAACATTTCAAGTTATATCAATAAAACAGAAAATAATAAAATACCAATGGGAAGCTATCTTCATAATTGATCACTTTTATATGACTTCCTGGAGCACTAACATCAATTATGCTCGCATGTCAAAACAATGTTGGCACACTGCCAGCAAAGATTCAGATCACAGCTACAAATTTATGCATCTTTTTTACTACTTTCTTGAAATCAGTGAACGGTATATTCAACTTTTGGGTGTGAAACCTAAATATGGTACCATGAAATATAATAAATGAAAAGTCAGTATCCCTTTGAAGTGCTAGATTTTTTGTATGCGAAGATAAAAAGGGAAGATGCATTTATGTTAATCAGCTTCAAGTCTGCAGTCAGCCACCTGCACATACAGTATCGATTGGCTAATATTAGTTAGTAGAGTCTCTCATAAGAAATAGGCAATTTCTAATTATGAAGATATGTGCTTGTTCAGAAGGCTTCATTTTGATTGCAGCTTTGCATATATGATCAGTTTTCTGAAGGAGCATTCAAGAATATGATACTATTGATAAAAATAAACGACTTTCAATATTTTATGGCACAAATACAATTCTTTTTCCTCAGCTACTTGATGATGCTTTTCCTGTTGCAACAGATTCAATTCTCTTGCTGTGAAATACACTGTTGCATACAAAAAACCCTATCAAAACAGGATATCCAAAGCAATCATTTATCTTATGAACATGAAAACATGGTACATATGATTAAGTAAAAACATTTGCCTTAGATGCCAATGCTGGCTTAAGAGTCTTGCATCCAAGAGCCAGACCATCGTATAAATGACATTCCATTCAGAGGCTGTTTACTACGGATTTATTAGAAACCTTGTCAATAACTCACTTGTGCTTTTGATAATTCTGTACTCAGTTGCCAGGAGACTCGTGCTCCTCACGAGATAAAATGAACAGGAAATCCTCTATAGCCTTGTCACTTTTTCACTAGTAAATAAAACAAGAACTACTGTTATAGAATGCTAGCTACTGTAAACAGAAAGACAAGCATTGCATATTTTAAATAAAGCAACATAGGGCCCTTTTTGCCCTCTCCAATTATAAGATGATAAAAGATCACCTTTATACAGCAGAATGACCGGATTTTGAGGAACGTGGCTGTTTTGGCTCCAAGGTATTTGTAGCATTATAGTATCAGAACCAGGATACAGCTGCCTTGTGACTAAGACGTCGTTCACTGAATAAGTGCTATCCAATCACTCGACGTCACCAGGCATCTGTTTCCTGTTTTCATTCTTTCTTTCACTGTTATCATTTTATCCAAGTTACCCTTTCACCTGAAAACCATTTAGAAACCTGGAACAGCCAGTGCGTGCACGCATGTATATATCAAAGAAGTTGATTTGGAAAAAAAGAAATGCTGAAAGCAATTTCTTCATTTTAATGCAAACAGAAGGAATAGAAACAAAGTTGCCTTACTCCTTTCCCCCCCCAAAATACACAATGATACATAAACACTTTTGTCTTCTGGTCTTCACTAATATGACTAACTTCCTTCTTTGCTTCCAGTTAAGTAGCTTTCCTGTTGAGTACCACAACCTCCACAAAATACAATTGTGAATTGATTCATAAAAACAGAAACATTATGGCACAAATAAGGGAAGGCAATAAATACTCTTTCTCCCCTCCCCAACTCCTTCCCAAATGGAGGCAGTCGTATTGTAATAACAAAAAAAAAGTATTGCTTGTCATTTAAGTTTCCACACCAACAATCATCAGGATGCAGAACAGGATACATCTAAAGTGAGAAAGTTATTTACTCTACATTCAAGTTAACACCAGTTATATTTTTTTGGCACAAAGCATTATTCTTAATGTGCCAAAAAAAGTGTTGTGCACCTTATAAAAATACTCATGTTAACACCACTGAGACCAAATTCCTGCTATTCACAATCCAGTTTTACACTGGTGTTGTTTTGCTATGTTGCACCTATACTTACACAAGAAGTCAGCAGAACATCCATTATTGATAGCATATAACACACATTAACAGGGACAATAGAAACTGAAGAATAAATTGTCAAAAATTAGTGACATTTCAACATTGATCAATACATTACAGACTATTTGTTCAGTGTGGGAATGAAAGAGTTGTGTTTTATTCTGTTTGTGATAACAGATGGTCATGTTAATTGACAACACCATTGGTTGAGTAGAGCCAAAATCTGTGCTGACAAAGTGGAAGAAAAATTTCATCCACTTATTGTTATTCTCTGAACAACAACAACAAAAAATTATTTTCTTGAGGCACACAAGTTAGTTATAGCTGTTATACTAGAGAAACAGGAGATTCTGGCACTCTGAGGGCTTTCCCTAGGAGATGGGATGGTTCGGCACCTACAGGAAACCATAAGAAGCATTTCCAAGGGCATTTAAAAATTGGAAAGCAAGGTTTATTCTTGTGTTCTGATCTTCTGGACTGTTTCCTGCATCCTGATATCCAAATCATCCCTATTTTAAAGCCAAATTCAGCTTCTATTGAAGTTCAAGTAATTACAAAGCATCTCATTAATTTGTGAGGAGTCAGATCAAATTCTAATAGATTAACTTAGTCTCTGCTCTCACCTTTCAATCTATTACTTGGTCCATGGTCCCAAATGCCCAGTCCTAAGCATCCGGATGAATCTTGAAATACCAATGCATAGTAATAATGTCTTTCTCAAGGGTATGATCTGAAGAAATGAGTACAGGACACAAAATTAAGATCTTTCAAGCTCTAATGCTCTTGATGGCAGTGTCAGAATTCAAAACATTTAATTAATGAACTCTTCTGTACTATGTATCTTTTTTTTTTTCTACCAAAAAAATGGATGGTCTACCTCTCAGAGGCGTTCAAGATATCATTTTTTACAACATTAATTATAATGCTGTGTAGTATAATTCTAACACTAATATTAGCTTTGTACAGTCATGTTTCAGATTTTAAATTGTGGAAAAAATAAACTATTATGTCAAGCTACTCTGTGGAATGCTCTAAAATAAATGCGACATTAAAATACTATGACTGAGAAAATAATAGGCAAATCATTGCAAGAGAAAGTGCTCAAATATATACTTTATTCATGTCAGACTCTACACTGTTTCCAAAGTTAAGACTTTTCATTATATTGTATTATGACAATAAAGAAAACTGATAGCTATATCAGTAGATTACATAAACAAAAATTTGTTTTGTCTAGTACAACAGAAGTCTAAAAAAAAAAAAAAAAAAGAAAGAAAAACCCACTTTGTAGCCATTATTTCATACCCAGATGTTTCCTGTACACCTGCAGTTGTCTCCAATCCTGAATTCATGAGCTATAGTATTTTAGCAGCCTCTCATCAGTTGGCTTCAGAATTTTCTTGTCACTCATGTTTACGATCCATCCTGGAGCAAGACCAAAAAAAATCTGTCTAGGATCCTTGCGTGTGCTTAACATTTGGAAGAGTTCATCCTTAGTTATGTCTGGTAAAGCATAACCATATTTCTTGGCAAGTTCAAGCCTGGCTTCTTCAACCTTAGATGGATCTGCCAGATACCCACGATTTGTGGCATCTGTGTAGTAACGGACTAGATCTTCAGGTGGAAGCATTCGCTTTGGAATAGGCTGGCCACGCAGAAAAAATGGTACTGGCTTACATAAAATTTCTGTGTGCAATCAAAAGAGATAATTAGACACTATGCTTCATAATCAATGTTTAAAGACATTAAATGACACCTTCTCATTTAATGAGGGTATTATTTGGCTAAATAAATTATTAAACTCACTCACTGAAAAGACAAATGAGAAAGGAATCTTAAGAATACTCTTGTTCAGAATGAGATATTGTTTTACAAGTTTCATTTAACTAAACAAATAATCCTGTCACTATAAATATCAGTTAAAGCAATCTGGGTGAATCATTGTTTCTAATATGTTTAGAATGCCTACATTGGAAAGATACAATAACCTAACCTAGAAGATGTCAGTGCTTTAAATCAGTTGGCTTCTAGCTTAGGAACAGCATATTTGTACCATTACTAACACAGTGATATCAATAAATGTCAAATTCAGTGTTTCTATCAGCATTTTACATAAAGAATCAATAGTATGTGCACTTATTTAGTCATTTATGAGACTCTCTCTTCCTGAAGTTTTACCACAGTTGGCAAATTACATTCCAGATCCCATTTAACTTCAAGATTTTGATTTTTTTCTGATTTAGAAAAAAAGAACTTATATCAATTCAAGGTAATATATTTTGCACACTAAAAAATGCCCACCCTCTTGTCCTCTACTTCATTCACACATGAAAGCTCCATTAACATCAATAAAAACTGCATAAATGAGTATTAGGGAGGATGCAGCCTCAAGCAAAGCAAAGCCAAACCACATTCTTCAGTGAAAGTGTTCGGAAAACAATAGCCATTTTGACTGGAATGATTCTGAGCTTCTATATATTAGTTATTTCCTCACTTTAACTGGAAAAGCATTTATAATTAAAAATATACATATCCACAGTGTTTTTTAAATCCACATTTTTTCTGAATTTTCTTAGGGTTACTAAAACATGTGGAAAAGTTAAAAGAAAAATCCAAAGAAATTATCCTTTATTTGTTCCTCTATTTACAGAACAAGTTTATTTGTAGAATGCAGAATGGACTTAACTGGCTGATTAGTAAATGATTATTAACACTGTTAGGGCTAAAGAGGTGAACAGTTAAAGAAAAACCCCACCACCACAACCACCACCACCACAAAAACCTATGTTTCAGACTTTGATTTGGATCATTTAATCTTCTCACATTCCAGAAAAATAAGACAGAAATGAAGGAAAATTCTTACCCAAACTCCTTGGATCGTAGAAGGATGTTGTAACAACACCTCCATTTTTTTCAACGGCTGCAATTGCTAATTCAGATGCCCTTTGTACTTCAATGTTTATTTTTGCTGAAAAAATATCAGCACCCTGTGGGTTTCAACACACATTAAAATGAGTGTTTTGAGGAATGCATTTATTCTTCTCTGCAAATAAACAACCACCACTGCAAAATATTATGATATGCCTTCTCTCTGCACCAACAGGGGTAACCAAATTCAGTCACGTGTGTCAAATTTTAAAATATTTGCCTTTCCAAAATTTCCATACATTTCTTTCAGTACATTCTAGTCTTCCTGTTTTCTAAAATACCTGTTCAACCACTCTGTATGTGCTTCTTTAGTATTACTTTTGTAAAGTCTTCCAAGTCTAAAACACCACCTGATTTTCTTGCTAACACATAGTGCCCTCTAGTGGATTTAATATTACAAAAAATCCAGAGCAAATAATATAGAGAAGTGAAGATGTATTCCTCTTTTCTCTTACTCTGTTTTTGAAACAACAGCCTGGTACAGAAGAATTCACCTGAAAACCCAAAGCTTTACATTACTTAAAAGAATCAGCCTCTCTTGTATGCTTACTTCTTCCACCAGCTGGACACCATAATCCCTTTTGAGAGGTTGTACTGTTACACCCCGGGCGTTAGTGAGCTGCGTTAAGTCAACCGGTTGCATGGGGTCAACTCTACCCAAATCAATCAGGTACTGCAGCCTCTGAAGGCTGAGTGGTTGATACTGACGTCTGAGGCTGGGGGGGGAAAAAAAAAAAAAAAAAAAAAAAGAGAGAGAGAGAGAGAGAGAAAGAAATTTACAAAATTGAAGCTTTAAGAGGAACTGGTCAGCTAGAATATAGCATACTTTCCATTTTCTACCTATTCCTAAAGATACCAACGATTTTTTCAAAATAGATCCAAACTATATTTGCATTAAATTAAACTTAGAAGCTCTAGTTACAGCCCAAGCGCTCATTTGGGGTGGGGGGGGGGGTGGGGAAATATTACATTAGTCATTTTCCTATTGCTGAGCTCAATTTACTCCAAAATACCTCTCTACCAGCTAATTAGTTTAGGAAGCAGCAAAACATGAAGAAATGAAAGTGTCAACATTTCTTGGCAAGTCAACAAGATTCTGAATAACTACCATCTCCAAAGGGAGTCCAGCCTGGCGGCTTCAGCGATACGTTCTGAAAATCTGATCCCCCCGCCCCCCCCCAAAAAACACACAACAACAAAATGACATCCCCTCCCCCCCCCCCACCAACAGCATCTCAAATTACTCAAAGA
Organism: Dromaius novaehollandiae; assembly: GCF_036370855.1. Taxonomy (NCBI): domain Eukaryota; kingdom Metazoa; phylum Chordata; class Aves; order Casuariiformes; family Dromaiidae; genus Dromaius; species Dromaius novaehollandiae. Next base: position 135,997,594 of record NC_088099.1, read on the forward strand.
ATATCAGCCATAGACAATACATGCTCCTTCATGGCTTGTCTCTATCCAACGAACAAGACTTTCTTTAAAAAAAAAAAGTGTTAGCACTGCACCTGACATCTCAAAGGAATTAAACAGAGTCTTCCTCAAAATACCATTAAGGGAGAGAAACTTTCAGGAAGTATGCATTAACCCATATCCCCAAAGGAAACAGGAATATTTTGTCAATAGCATCAGCTTCAGCAAAAATCTTCTTTTGCATTTTATAAAGCTCTAACTTTACTCAACAAACCAACCCCTAAAGCAGTTTTCTGATTCTAGTGTCTATGCCTACTCCATACCATTTATGTTGGTGCTCAAAACTTTCTCATATCATCATTTGACTGCTTTTATTGGAAATTTGTGAGTGATGGTAGAAAAAAAACAGAAAAGAAACTGATCTCTGTTAATGGTAAGCTGCATACAGTAAAAAAGGCAAGCAACAACATTAGCCCTATCAGACAGCTCCTAACAGAGGAAAAGTTGAAAAAGTAGAGAAACACTACTGCAGACAGAAAGAACAGTGAGGTGAAGATAAATAGCTAGAGATGTTGTTCAGGATGCTTCCATCCTGCGACAATATTGTCTCTCAAGTTAATGTACAATGTTAACTAGAAAAACATTTACTGTAGCCTGGCATTGGAATTTTGCAAACAACATTAAAAAAATACAATATACTCTTTTTGTGACCACATGCTGCCAGATGCAACTAAAATACAGTAAGATTCTGCTAATTTTCTATCACCGCAGAAGCTTTGATTGTTGTTGTAAACAAACTTGTAGCCACTGTTAACATAAGAAACTCAGTATCTGCATTCTGCAGTATTTCCTTTCTGGGACTGCACACCCACACCCTCTCTTCACCTCAGGAAAGTGCTACTCATCCACTTTTACAACAAATGAAGCAAAGAGGAACACATCACAGTATTTGGAAATAAGTTTTGAAGTGTGATTCAAACTATGAAAGAGCTGCAGAGAAAATAATGAGAACAGGTCTGTAAGTTACACTGCATGCATAAAGAATGGAAATATAATAATACACAGCTATCTGCTGAAGTTATATTATTAACATGAAATCAAACTGCAAGCTAAATTTATGAATACATTAATTCTTTCATTTTAGAACTGTCTGGTAAAATACAATACATACCAAAGGAATATCTTAGTGGCTATAACTGTGGCAATTTCTGTTACCACTGCCTATAACAGCAGTGTATGGGTACAGCAGTTTTTGTGACTGTACCTAAAAGCAACAGAATGGTCGGTGACCCAAGTCACATGCATGCTAACATAAGAAACAGAAATAACTTTAAAAAAATCAGAGTATTATAACTGTCAATATAGCGAAGGAAATGGTAACAACCCTGGCATGCAGATCTACAGCTTAGAACAGCGACTTAAGAAAAGGCACTTTAGAAGTGTCAGTTCAAATATTAAAAAGCTGGAAGAGGGATATGGCACAGGCAAGCACAACATGAAAAAGGGACAGAAGTGTGAACAAGACAGAATGCCCAAGCAGAACAACGGTGAAAGACAATTTAATGGCTTCACCCAATAGATCTGATATTAAAGAGCTTGATAAGATCCTAGGTAGAAAAACTGGAGCAGGGACAGAGACTTCAGTTTTCTGGGGCTAAAAAAGTAGAAAACAAGAGAAAGTAGAAAACAAAGAGAAACAGAATTGTTTGGCTAGCAGCAGGTCAGAGCTGAAGGTGAAAAAGACACAGAAAAACAACAAAGTGGACTTTGGATTACATTTGCATGCCTAACACCTTCACAGGAGGCCACTGAAGGCAATGGGACTGTTTCCAGTCAGGTCAGTGGGTGACTCTTGTGAAGCCTGGCAGAGAAAAAAGCAAGCACATATGGAGCAGCAGTCTCAGAGAGGAGAGGCACTCAGTTGTAGGAGGAAGGGAAGACTGCTCCATATGAAAGATTATGCAGAGAAGAGGGTACGTAAGAAGAGCTGTAAAACAACAGAAATCAACTGATTAAAAAAAAAAAAAATCTCACAAGAAATGGCTGCTTCTACCAGTAAGGAAGCTAACAATCAAAAAATAATACTGTCTCATTTTCAGTTAGGCCTGCTTTGTGAAATTAGACAGGTTACCAGGTTCAGGAGAAAGATAATAAAAGCAGATAATGTCTCATTTCTGATTAAGTATGAAGAAACTTACCTATGTCCCTCATTAAACCCATATTTTGGTATGACCAAATAAAAGGGAGTTTGACCACCCTCAAAGCCTAATCGAGGGCGATTTCCTCTTTGTCTTTGTCCTTTGTGACCTCGACCACACTTTCTGCCTCCATATCTTCCACGACCACGCCTTTTCTCCTTCAAAACAAGCAATGATGCAGTCAGTCAACTACTTTAGACATAAATATCTATTAAGCATAAGATTTCAGATATAAAACAGTTCAGAAAAATGCTGATTCTTGGGGGAAAGTTCAAACATAGCTCTTTTCTAAGGGGAAAAACAGCCAGAAAATCAGTTCATGTAATTTCTGCAGAGCACAGCTTGAATCAGATACCACCAATACGAACACAGGAACACACATTGTGATAGAAAGAATGCTAGTTCTTCATTCTACCTCTAACATCCTGCACTCTCCAAGACAGCCAATTTTCCTCCTATTCCATGAGAAAGTTCAAAGCTGAAAGAAAGAAGTTTCTGAACACTAACAATGAAAAACTCAATTATACTTCAGGGTGGAGGGCACAGAGTACGTATGTCATGGATACATATGACCCTTCTTTTGATGGACTCAGACTTTCTAAAATCCGCAACTATTGCGATTTCTACTGACTACAAATCAAAAAAGCAGATTCCATTTCAAACTTTTAGCTCAGCTTAAATTAAGACTGTGAAATTAAGCTATCAGTTTTATGAACACTTTAAACTGGCATTGCAGCCATAAGCAGCAGTTTAGCAATCCTCTCACATCCACCTCCTCCCTGTGCCAGCAGAAGCACTCGCATGGCTAAACAGTGAACAGGATCAAAAACCTAAGCCAAGGTAAATCTTTTTTCTATCTTTTTTTTTTTTTTAATAGGTCTATTGCAACATTTGGTATAATGAACGGGTATGCAAATATCTGTACCATTACAAGAGAGGAAGCGAAGCAAGGATAGGAAAGAGTGGCTGGGAGTGACAGTTATTAAAAGAAGCAGTGCCAGCCCACTTTGACCTAAACTATCAAAAACCTACTGTCTAAGATGATTTTATTCAATTACTGAAGATTTTGCAGCACCAAGGCTCATTTTACTCATACTCATACTTCACTGATATAAGACAAACTCACAAGCTTCAGAATCCTGCTTGCTCTGATGTGCATGGTACAGTTCACTGCTCAGCTCTGGGAAGCATGATCCTATCTAGGATCCATAGATTTCACAAGGGTTTTCCCATTTAAGCTAACATTCACAAAAGTGTGAATATATGTGAAGGGGGCAATGTCAGATGGCTAACTAGCTTCATACCTGCACAACATAATTTACACATTTGCTGCTTTCTGTTCTGTTCCTCAACTTGAATCAGTCATACTGGACATGCAACACAATGTATTTTGAACAGTACTTCTAATGCTTATCAGCTAGCGTAGGTTAAGTCACAGCATGCTCACTGTTGGAACAATAACAATTCAAATAAGTCATTATTAAAGAGACTACAGTAAGTCTCTTCATATTCTAATTTTTTTATTCAACATTCAGACAATCAAACTTGGGCAGCCCTAATTCTGCAAATCACTCTATGCAGTTATACTGCTGCACAGAATATTTAATAAAACTGGGGTATGAAACTGATCAGTACATCATGGTACTTAGTAGTATCTTGATTATTAGGGTAACACCACAAAGACAAAATAGGATGTTTTACACTTTTTATTTTGTCCATTAGTCTTCCAAAGTTATGGAGTACTTAATGTATACTGAAATACTAATATAAAGGCCTGCACAGATATACATCAGAAAAAAATGCATTAATAGAGTTGAAACATATCATCTGATCTAAGATACAGAGTTTACCTATATTTATATTAATTAATATAGAGTTCAAGTGCAGTTTTATGCTAGGCTAGGCTATCCCTGCCACTGGGGGAAAAAAAAAAAGCCATCTTGTCCCTAACCCACACATTATGTTTCTTTATTCATAGTGTTTCTCAGGTGCAGTCGTGTGCCTTCGCATGGGACAGATCAGAGAACTAAACTGAATGAAAACTAATTTTTGTCTAAGTAGTTTTTAGCTGGTTTAGTACCCTGGTATAACTCACCATGCAACAACCAGCGCAAAACACTGTAGTGGAAGTGAGCACCTGAGGGCAAAGGGAAGGCACAGCTGGACCACCCTTTCTGGCAGTTACCTGCACACGCCCCAGATTACATGGTGACTTTAGTCAGTACAGGTACATTGACAACACTTGGTTGCAAATGGAATGCAGTTGGTACACTGGCAGGATTTTAAGTGGTCAGTGGAGCCAACCAAAAAATTTGGATTTCTTTGGCAACTTATTTTTGTAAAGTCAAATGCTCTTAAGCTTGCTTATTTGAGGACTTGATTAATCACTGAAAAAAAACTGTTAGACTTTAAAAAAAATACCACAGAAATATAGCTGAAGTCACTTGTACAGACTCAAACGGAAGGTCAATAGTTACAAGTAACATGGGAAAAATGCTCATTTCCTACTTGAAGTTGCAAGTTACTTGGTAAAGCCCCAGTGAGTATATAAAAATCTCTACTTTCAAGACAGAGTGGGGGGAAAAAAAAGTTTTCCTCAGCTCAGTAGCTACCTTGAAAAATAAAAAATCCAGAGACAAAACACAGGCAGAGAAACATTTGTATGGCTTTCTTTAAGCCTCAAGTTCAGACAATCTTAATTTCTGAATGTTAAGCCTAAAAATGCTATTTTGGAGTCTGGATCAGCTTGAAAACTTTACAAATCACTACTGCAGCTGATTGCAAGGCCTAGTCTTCCATCTCCCCTTGATCCTGACCAAACTGAGCATCCACAGCTCCAAGAGGCGTAACTTGAAAGACAAACCCTGGAAACTGTAGGGGAATTGATTTCTACTCTCTTGTCTTGTTACATGTCTAAAAGGTTTGAATTGGGCGGTATCCACCAGCTCTTTAGGTGTCTTCAGTGAGACCTGAGCACTGACAGGGGAATGCCATTTGGTGTTCCCCTCCAATTCTTTATTCCCATGATTTTAGGCTTTAACCCTCATTCTTCTGTTCACTGGCATTCCTTCCCCCCCCCCCCCCCATCATCTGGATTTCTTTTTCTCTACCTCTTTATGGTAGAATAGAAAAAAAGGACATTTAATGTTGTTTGGGACAAGCCAGCAGCTCTCCACAATGCAAAAATCAGTAGTAACACAAAGTGCTGGCTGATGCCATATTCTCTGTCCTTAATTTTAAACCTTTCATCTTCCCCTTTTAAAACCTGTGTCCCCTTTTCGTAAACATCATTTTTTTTCCCCATACTTTCTTTACTGTCTCCTCCTCCGGGGGTGGTGGAGGGGATGAGGTTTAGCTAGGGCCATACATCAACTAGTCCTCTACAGGGAATGCAACAAGCCAAGGGCGGGCCCGGGGCCGATCCACACGACCCTGCCACCCCACACCTATTTTCTGCAGCACTGCCCCACCCCCACCCCGGGCCTCCCCAACGGCCTGCGGCAGCCCCGGGGCCGGCCCCCCCAGGGCCGGCGCCCCCAGGGCCGGGCATGCCCCTTGCCAAGGCGGAGGAGGCTCCTGCCACCGCAAAGCGAGCGTCCCCGGGACCCACCCAACCAGCTGCAAGCACTCACCGGCTTCTTGGAGCCCTCGCTAGGCCTCAGGTTGGCCAGGCTGACCCTGGGCAGCGACCGCAGCAACTCCAGCGCCTTGGCCACGCCATTCCCGCCCATGGCCTCCAACGGCGACCGCACACCAGGGCGCGCTGCTTTACGGCAGAGCCGTAAGCCGCGCCCCCCGCGCTTTCCCGGCAGTGTCGCGCAGCACCTCCCTCCAGCGGAGGGAGGCGGCGGCCGCGGGGCGAGAGGCCGGACCTGGCGCCGCTGCTCCCGGGCGCACGCGCGGCTGCCCGGGCCGCGGAGCTGGGGGCTCGGTGCGCTGGCGCGGCCGCCGGTCGAACTGCAGCGGAGCCGGGGCACTGAGAGAATCGGCAAGGGCCGGGAAGTTAAACTCTGAAACGGACCATTGCTTTGATTGCTTCCTGAGCGCGTATGGCAGTACGTTACGCATGGGGCCCGACTGCCATTCCATTTTCCAGGATCTGCTTTTCTGTTATACACGCTGATCTCATCCAAGCGTTTCAAAGCCAAGACTTGATTAAAACCCTCAGGCTGCGTCATACCAAGACTGGTTGGCGCTGCAGAGAACATGGATCAAATCTAAGTGCGGTGCCCCATGTTGACCCAAAAAGCTTAAAGGAGGATACCTGTTGGAAGTGTGTGTTATTGTTACAGACTTCCCCTGTACTGATCACTTTTATTATTTTAATCTAAAAGATGGACCAACTCAATAATCATACTGCAGTTTCCATCACTATCTTGTGTATCATCAGTATTGGTCTGGAAGGAAGTTATTTTCTTCTAGAGGGGATGCAGGACGTAGGCTGAACTGAGTGAAGATAAGAGTAGTAGTACTGAAGCTGCCACTGAGAAATTACAGAGCAGAAAGGATGGTTCTTAATATTAAAATCACCTGATACTTCCCAGTATAATATTGTGTTTTCAGTATCAAAGCTTTTGTTTGACCAAAACCTTTTTCCACGTTGAATGTCTGCCTCCTTTTTCACAAAAAGCCTTATTTTGACGAAAGATTACTAAATAGCTCTGCCAGTTCTGAGAATAAACAATGAATGAAATAGAAACTTATTGCAGAAATTTGAGAGTTTCACTATGAAATTTATGTAGCTTCTTACCGCATTCAGAAAAGTAGCAGCACACATGAAGTGCTGCTATGGAAAACAATCATATCTAAGTCCATTTCAGCCACCAGGATAGGGAAAAATACAAGGTTTAGGCCATGCCCTGAAAAGCTGTCACTACTTTAAGCACGACCTTGAAATTAGATAGAAAAATACCATTTATATGACACCTCTTTCACTAAAGAAACAGCCAACTTACAAGGCTTTGAAAGATTCATGACTCAGATATATTCAGTGATTATTTCAGGATTTTAGAAGCTAAGTTCCTTGAACTCGAGGCGTTTAGTTCCTTTAAGTTAGGGAACAGACAGGAGCTTAAGTCCCCGTCTGCAACAGGCATACTCTGTCCCACACCTGAACAGGCCAATCTGCTATCGTGCTCTGGTCTGCCTCAGGCATTTGAAAAATACTGCTCTGTTTACACAGATAGCTTTGTTCTGAAAACTCCAAAAAGTGCCTGAAAATGATTTGCACTCATAAAGTTTGTATTTCTCCAGTGACCCTGAAACAAGCTAGCAATAAACGTGAATCTAGATAAGATCATTTCATCTACACTGATCAAAAATTCTGTTCAATGAAGAGCAGACTACTGATCTTCTGGGCTGGAGATTCATCATCAGGCCACCAGACCAACTTCATGAAAGTTAAAGTTACTAAATAAAATAGTAAACAGCATAGTAGAGAGGGAAGACAGAATCTTGCTCATGTCCCAAGGGCATGCGTAAAAGGTTAGGCATATCTCAGAAGCACTTCACATAAAATTAAGCTCCTAATTTTTTAGGAGTCTGTATTACATTTTCATACAACAGATCTGAATTGGGTACAATACACAAAGCAAGACCACACATTAAAATAGAGAGAGAAGCTAAAATCCAAAAGGCAACCTGTCGAATAAACCCAATTTTGCCAACCACAGAATCCCATGGCATAAATATTATATATGAATACATCACAACAATCATGGCAAAAGAAGTTGCATGTTTAATATTACATGGTGGGTATGAAAAGTTTATCCAATGCATTTTATACAGCCATGCTGACAAAAATATTAACATTGCTGGGCAAAAGCTTTGTGAAAAAATATCCCTGTCTGGATGGAACATACCAGTGGGAAGGATGCGAAAGAAATATAGCATGCTGCTATACTCAACTGCTGTTTGAGCTGCCAGAATAGCATCTCTGTTAGCCAGATGCCACCCAGCAAAAAACAATGAATAGACTGACTTTCTGGGAGGAAGCGTTTGACAAAGATGTATGGAATAGAAGACAATGAACAAAGCATTTCATTTTGATAGAAATGTGCTTGCCATACTTATTCAGAGTTGGCCCAAGTGTTCAGAATGGACTGGAACGACGCAATAATTTCCATGCAGAGTGCCTGAATAGCCTCACACATTTCAAGATGAGTAAGAAGCATTCATTCATTGGCTTTGAGCCAAGAGATTTAATTTGGTGATAGAGGCATCTGAAGAAGACAAATGAGCTGCGTCCAACAATACTGTTTGCTGTGCTTATGCTGGCTTTCCTATTTCCCATGTTTACTATTTTATATGTTTATTTTCTTAAGGCTTAGAAAACATCTTCACATAAAACTGATTTTTATAAAACTCACTCAACTCACAAGCACATACAAGTTACAGTACAAAAGTACAACACAACCTGGCATCTATTTGAAAGCTAGCTTTAAAGCCACCAAGTAGTTCAAATTCTTTAAAACCACTGGACACCCAAAGACTGAAGCAGCTTTGCTGACTTTCAATGAAAAAACAAAAGACCGGTAACTAGCGCATGGAAACGCGTTGTTTCCCAACACGCTAGGCTTCAGCCTGGCTTCGTGTAGGAGTAGCCTTAGCAGGCGTTAGCTACGACAGCTCCCTCCGGGGGGTCTACAGCGCTCATACGCGTGAGCAGCCACCGCCCAGGCGCCCCGTTCGTGCTGACGCTCGGCAAACCGGCCCGTACGGGGGCGGACAGGCACAAACTGCCCGCCCGGCCCCATGCGACGGCTGCGGCAACGGTTCACCACAGACGCGCCCACCCTTGGGGCACCACCGCAAGGCAGCCGCCGGCCACACCCCCAACGGCCGGCCGCGCGCATGCACATGCGCCAGCGCGCCCACCGCCCTCACCTCCATCCCCCCGGTGCCGAGACAGCCAATCGCACCGCGCGGGGGGCGGCGCGGGGAGGAGCCAAGGAGGGAGGGGGCGGTGGCGCACACCGGCCCCCGGGTGCGCGCGCGGGGGAGCCGGAGGAGGAGGCGGTGGCCGGGTGGCCGGCCCGCTCCCGCTCCCTCTCCCCCCTCTCCTGTCTCCCCCGGCAGCGCCCTGCCGCCTGGCCCGGCGCCCGCCCCGCCCCCCCGCTGCTGGCCGGTGTCCCGCTGGCCGCCCCGCAGCCCGGTGTATGTGCGGCAACAATATGTCCGCGCCGTTGCCCGCCATCGTCCCGGCCGCTCGGAAGGCGACGGCTGCCGTGAGTCCGGCCGCGCTGGCGGGGGGGGCCGCGGAGTCGGGAGGCCCCCCGGCCCCGGTGGGGCGAGGTGCGCGGCGGCGGCCCCCGCCCCACTTTGTTCTCCGCGGCGGGCGCAGCCTTGGGTGGCGGCGGCCGGCAGCGGCCTCGGGGCGCCGCGGCGGCTCGTCCCGGCGGGGCCCGGCCCGGCAGGTCGCTGCTGTTGCTCTGCCGCGAGGCTGCGGTTGGCGCCGCGGAAGGTCACGGGTGTCGCCGGGGCCTTGCTGCCGCCGGGCGGGGCCGCGCCGAGGGAGGCGCCACCGCGGTGGAGCAGGGGTTAAGTGGAGGTTTCTGAGAAGGTCGCGTTTTGCCCCAAGCAGCGCGTGTCCCTAACGTGCGGAGGTTTTGTAGCGCGTGATGTGACACGTTTGTTATGTGGATTCCTTTTTAGTGAACTTATGTTGCTAATGATTTTTTTTCCACTTTAGGTCATTTTTCTTCATGGATTGGGAGATACAGGGTGGGTATATTGCTTCATTAATACATACGTGACTGTTTGTATAGTTTCAGATAAAAGGTGCATGTTTTAAAAGTGTGAGCAGTTAAAGTTACTTATTTTGATGTGCCCTCAACTGACTGTGGTGGCAGAAGGCTGCATCAGAAGAAACTTCAGAAATTCTGGAGTGGTGGTGGTGACAATTTTAAATTTCCTGGCGTAAGCTTGAATCCTCAAAAGGTTTTTCTTCTCCCTTCTTAACCATTTGCATAAACTGATCTGAGTGTGATCTTTCTTCTGTTTTTGATTCAAGATTAGTGGCAAAAGATTTGTTGATTTCTGATCTTGCTTTCCTGAGAGTAGGTTCCTGATAATTTTTGTGCTTGTCTAAAGTTACAGTTCTTTTTTACTGGATTTGTGGCTTGCTGGTTTGCTAGTAGGTGCAGTTAGTCCATGGTATGTTCTTCAGTAGGTAATATTTTAAGTCAGCCTGGATTCTGAAGTATCTAAGCGAACTCCTAGCGAATGACCTGATTTCTACTGATTTTGCTGTGTGAGATAACAGTCTTCAGACTCTAAAAAGCAAAACAGTTTGTGAAATACAGTCTCTTTTCCATGTTCCTATTATTTCAAGGTTGGAATAGGAACAGGAAAAATAGGGAATTCTTGGAAAGAGTTGCACACGTGCACCCACATGTGCACTCTGTAGGTGTGGTGTAGTGTTCCTGTTTGAAGCTTCTGTGTGGCAAGACACAAGAATACATTCAGTTTTACTGCTTTGGTATTAAAGGTGTTGAATTAGAAGTTGTGAGTGTATTGAAACCTTTTTTTGGTAGAAGTCTTTAAAGGAAGCAGCAGTTAGATACTGGAAACAGCTGTCTTGAGTGCTCTGTCCTTCATGCTCCCATATGGTCACAATTACATAATATTTTGTAGAACTTCGTTACGTAGAACTTTAATGTTGCTTCTAGGTTGCAAGTTTTGATGTTTAAGCTTAAGAAATGATTTTTTAAAGACTCAAACAAAGTTAAGTTGGCTGTCCGGGTTATGGAAGTTTAAATTCTGATAAGTTAAAAACGGTTAAGTCCATACACTTGGCCATATTCTACAAGTGGAGATGTTTTCCCTCACTTATTGCTCTGTTGGCTGCTAACTCATCACCTTGTTTGAACTGTCTCTTCTTTCTGCTGGTGAGATTCATCTGAAGCAGCAGTACTTATTCCCCGCATCTTGACAGCAAATATTTACCATATGATTGCAGAATCTTTTGAGTTGCTTTTCTTATTTGCAAAGAAAAAAAAGCTATAAAAACTTGTTCTTCTATATGTATTGTACTCCTCATACAAATCTGGTATTTCCATTTTAGTTACAAAGCTAACATGCAATCTCTAGCTTGCAAATGCACTGAGCATACTGGAATGTATGCATTAACAAGTTGTAACACCTTTGCAGTAATGTGGTGACTAACTGCATTTGTTCTTCTAGCCTCCTGCAGATTAGATAAGCTAAAACTACCCTTAACATACTACCATTTTTTCCAAAAAGCTATAGTAGTGACCCAGAAAGGAATTGTCTGAAGAGAAGTAATTAAAGATTTTATAACTTCTAACAGTTTAAGCTGGTCTATTTCACATGGCTATTTAAACTGGTAACTTTAGTTTACCAGTTTTAGTTTTTACTCTGAGATGTGCCTAACCTTTTGTGAGGTTATGTTCTTTTTGTCTTTTAACTCGTGTATAAATGACACTTAAAGATTGGTACATATTTGTCAAAGTCTGAACAAAAGGTATAACACAGATGATTGTTCTAAAAAGTCTACTTAAATGTGTGTGTAAAGCTACTTCACAAATTTGGAAAACTGATCTTTATACTTGACTAAAACAATTACAGAATCCTACATAACTAGTTTTTCTTTGTCATAGTTCATCTTTAGGTTTTTATTTGACCTTTTGTCTTCCTGCAGGTATCAGGCAGTAAGATTACCCACCATTTGTAAATAGCATACATAAAAGTACTAGTAGGAAGTAGGTTGAGATATACAGCTACAGTTTTAAATGTCTATGCTTTCTGGGTGCTTGAAACCTATTTAATTTTTTATGATGATACTAAAAATGTACATGAGATGATTGCTTGTCTGCTTTTGGTTCAGTTAGTTCAGCTATGTCATTGATGGATTTATTACAGATGTTTTCTATTTACAGTCAACTTTTCATCTTCTAGTTTAATGGGAGAGGCAGGACTATTGAATAATGTGGAAAAAAAAACCTACAGGCACTATCGAGTGCTGTGGAAAGCAAAGTGCAGACGCAGGCTGTGGTTCTGCATTGATTCAGACTTGGATCCAGCTCAGTTTAAGTCCAGACGAGTTCTGGAATAGGTCTTTCAGAGCACATTATTTAAATCATGATTCCCAGTTTTCTGGCTCATAGGAAGCTTGCCTGCTCATTTGCTGTGCAGCTCTCAGGCTGTTCTATGCATTCATACATCATGTGCTTGTGATAAGAAACTGCCTGGGAATGTGGAGCATGGTTCAAGGCTGTCTAAATCTGAGAACATTTGAGTTCAGCCAGAGCTAGTAGGTCTGATAGGTTTAGGTTGGATCCATGTAGAGCTAACTTAGGTGTCAGTTTGCTGCTCTCCTAGATCCAGAAATGTGTTGCAAAAAACACAAAGTTGGTTGTGAAAGAAGCTGGCTTAGCTCTAAAAAAGCAGCAAAGTGGCCTCTATGCAGAGCTGAGTCAGATGTTGCAGCACCCAAGTTAATAAACTCTACCGGAAAAAGAGCAGGCTTTGCATAGAGCTGAAGTGGTATTTCTGCAGCAATGCCACAGCTGTGATCTTCAAATTAGATAAAGTATCCCTGACTGTATATATGCAGCAAATACTTAGAGGCAGAATGGACCTTTTAAGTATAGTACTGTATTTATAGTGTGTTGAATTTGTTACAACTTTTTGGAAGTGTTGTTTATATTGACCTAATTCAGCCTATTTCATACTCTATGTGTGCAGTTACACCAACAATAGAAATCAGAGCTAAGTCAAAACATAAATGCCATTTAATATATTTTTTGTTAACAGGCATGGATGGTCAGAAGCACTTGCAGGTATCAGAAGCCCCCATGTAAAATATATCTGCCCACATGCGTAAGTTCAAAATCGTTACTGTTTTTTCTTTTCTGTAGAGTTACACATTGAGACTTACACAGATGCTGAAGTCAAATGGGACTTGGATATCTCTATACTTTTTTATGTAAAAGTTGGTTAAAATAATTTTGATGCTATTAAATATTTTGCTCTTTTCAGGAACTGCTGTGTGATTTACTTTAGGACCATATTGCATTTTTATTCATATTTTGCATTTGTTAATAACTCAGGTTATTAACAAACTTTGAGCATAATTGGGAAATTTTATGTGCAAAGTTGGGTTGTTTTGACTTTATGCTTTCACTGGATCCATTTTACAATATACTTCATATTCTTCATATTATTACATGCATTTCTCAAGCTCAAGCATGCATATAGTAGATGCAATTTGCCTGTTACCTACAGTGTATTTCAAAGATTCACAGGATACTCATTCATATTTTCAGCAAATAATGCAATGTGAGCTTTTTGTACAATTTGAGAAGTGAAATATTTGTGAGCAGGTCAGGATTCAGTAAACAAAGCGTTAAAATCCATCTAATATTTTCTTAACAATTGAGAAACTAGTACAAGTATAATGCTAATTTGCTTTAACAAGAAATTCAGGTCACGTTCTTCCCCAACAATCTTGGGAGTTGTGGAGTAGACATGACAGGGAGATAAGCAAGCTGTGTTTTGGTGTGTATCAGCTGATTACTGGGCTGTGATTTACACATTTATTTATTATTCATTCATTTATTTTTACCACATGACAAATTGCTGAGTCATTTAAAAAAGATCTTAGCAGTCTCTGATGTTCCCTTTGGTTGCAATTTGTCTTCCTTCTGCCTTTCCCCACAGAGCTTGCTTTCCTCTGTTTCGGTAGATTAAAACTATCAGATCTGATCCCTGGCATGGTCTAATAACATTGTGTTGGTATGTCTGAAGATGGCATGTGGCAGCTTAGAGGCAGGAATGAGTCCTGCAGTGGGGGCAGGCATTGCGTAAGCAGGTAGTGCTGTTGAGAGAAGCGCTGATGTGTAGCCAGACTCCTGACGGGAGGTTGCAGTTTGGCGCCATCTTACATGTGCTGACACTGCTGTGTAAGGTGACGTTACCCCCGAGTATATATATGGCATAGTAAATTGCTCAACATACTATTCATAAATGACTAAGTGGGGTATATAAGTGTGTTAAGCATGTATGTGTGTATATATATTTATACATATGAAATATATTGTAAACATACTATATATTATATAGTAATATATATTATATAAAATACAATAAACGTGAATTATAATTATGTAATATTACTATATTTTAAATAAATTAATAAAACCGGCCCATTACCATTTTGTTTGCTCTCCATGAAGAGTGGTGGGTCCGCCCTGAATGATAGTGTGTTTGGGGTGACAGGTTTCAAGAGATACTTCTTGAAGAGATGCTGTGAAGTAACTAATGTTAATTATTGTTTAAAAGTAAGATAAAATTTGGGGTATGTAGTTGCATCACATAACTGCCTCTGCATTGTTAAAATTTAGTGTATACTTCATATCAAGAGTATGTCAGTGTTATTCATTCTCATTTCCAGGCCAGTTATGCCAGTTTCTTTAAATATGAACATGGCTATGCCATCATGGTAAGTACTTGTTTAATTGAAAATTATTCTAGCCAAAAGCTATTGAAGTGTTTGAATTCATCGTTCTTAATTAAAAATATGGTAAATTTCAGTGGTCTTAAACCATTCTTCATGTTCGATTATCCTTTTTTGCTTGTGTGTTTTTTCCTGTATTTCTTCAAACAGTATTTTAATTTTGTGCATACAACTCAATTAAAATTCCTACTGATATTTTGAAGCAAATAATCAAAACTGAACTGCTTAATCTGCAATAAATTACAGAAGAGAGCAAAACTCTGAAAATCTTTCAGTTGACTAGGTCTGGAGTTTTATCTGTGTTCACACATTGTTCCCTATTTCTTGTAAACTGTGGGTGATGGGTACTATGTAACATGTCAACTAAAAACCATTTTAATCTGGTGAATATCTCAAATTTGTTATTTGTGTTTTAAGGAACCATAATGGGTGCTCTAAAAAATAATGCTTTTGTTCACATTTTATAAGGTTTGATATCATTGGACTTTCTCCAGATTCACAAGAAGATGAAGCTGGGATCAAGCAGGCAGCAGAGAATGGTATGTTCAGAAATGCTTTTAATGTCTTAAAAATACTTAAGTGTGTTCTTAAAAAGGGGTTATCAATCTGAAACAGTTTATCCATTTGCAAAGGCAAAACTAATACGGAAAGTAATGTGTGGGTATTGTATTATCACTGATCCAAGTTTAGCCAAGTGCAAACTTCTTACAAAGTTTAAAAAAAAAAAAAAAAAAAAGAGTAAATAGTTCATCAGTATAAGCATATCATATTCTCAAATATAAAACATAGCTGGGAGCCACTGAGCTCTTTTTTTTAAGAACCTCTGTACAGCACAGCCAGTTAGAGCTGTACAAGCATCCACTTGTGATGTTGGATAGTTAGAAAAGGATACTATCTTCATGGCAGTGGGAATTGTGTGAGACTAACTTGCACATTTTCCTCTTTGGAAGTGGTACAGTTGGTGCTTATGGCACTGGAATTTTTGATCGTGTCCTAGACACACAGACACACACTCTCTTACTATTTTTTTTTCTAGTATAATGGATCAGATTCTCCTTTCCCTTAAAATCAGGGAGATGGCTGAGGAACAGGCTTGGTCAGTCTCTCTCCTCTCCTCTCTTAAATTTTTTTCAGAACAGAGTGGATTTTAATTACTGGCCTTCATTTATGTTGCAGTTAAAGCACTGATAGATCAAGAAGTAAAAAATGGAATTCCTTCTAATAGAATTATTCTGGGAGGCTTTTCTCAGGTAAGGTATGGTTGGAAAGAATTGCATATATTTCTAGGGAAATAACTTTTAGCTTTCCTAATGTGGGAAATCCTAACCCGTCAACTGAAAAGAGATGATGTTAGGTGCTTCTGAAATTTTAAGGTGTCTGTTTCCCTTTGCCTTAACAAATTAAGTCTTGTAGATTATGAAAATAATTGCTATTCACCGAAGACCTGCATCTGGAAAAATAGCTACTACAATTAATAATATATCTAAAGTCTTTAAGCACTATAATTTCTGTAGCTTTGCTTGGAAGTCATATTAATATTTTTATTTTATCTTTAATTTGTAAGCTATTTGATGGCCTGGATTTGAGAAATACTTCCTTCCTTCAAACATGTAAAATAACTGTTGCAGGCAGATTAATAGATTAATTGGTTCATACAATAGTTCCCTAGTTTGTGAAGGGCTATTAAAATAATAAAGTAGAGATGATATTGACATGAGTGATACTGTTTTATTTCGTGTTTAATTTTCAGCTCTTGGTTACAGTTTTGTTTTACTTGTGAATTGATCATATTGACTTGGAGAAGAAAGCAAAATAAATATTTTATGGCAATACCATTTATAGTGTTAGTTTTAAGGAAGAATTAGTTGAAATACAAGAAGTTCTTTAAAGGGGAAAACAGAGTTCTTGAAACAGGCATTAAAAAGGAACATTATCTTCAACATTCTAATAACTATTTCTTTCTTAGGGAGGTGCTTTATCATTGTATACAGCACTTACAACGCAACAAAAATTAGCAGGTGTTGTAGCGCTCAGCTGTTGGCTTCCTCTACGGGCTTCTTTTCCTCAGGTATTTATGCTTCTTTCCTAAGCTAATTTACACTTGGGAAATGAACATTCTTGAAGATCTTCACTTGTGCAGGAATTAGTGAATGTTACTGAGTACTGACTGTAGTTGAGTAACTCAGAAGTTTTAAAAATAGGACCTTGAGGGTTTAGAATTGGGCAAGTAGGGAAAAAGAGGAATTATTCAGTAGCTACTTCTGCTTAAAATGATATTCCTAGGAAACTTACAGGATCAAGTAAATGTTCCATGAAGATCAGTTTTTTACTTTGCCACTTGTTCTATCTGCAAGACACTGTCTTATCAGAGAATAAGTTGAGTAGGTAGTTAAACAAAATGTTAGGTGCTTTACTTGTCCAGAAATCTTGCTTTTTGAGAACTGTTCTGAAATTAGTACCAAATTTTTGTAATTTGCAGAAAGGTTTTTATTTAATGTGTACCAAACTTACTGCATAAGGAGCTTGCAAGCTATTCATTGTGTGTTTTTTTTTTCTCTGTAATTCAGTTTACTTTGTCACGCCACAGCAAGCACCTGCCATAGCATTATTTTATCTGCAATATGTTAGCCTTATGTACCTCTGTGCTTTTCCCCCCTCACTGACTGTCTTTTTCTACTCTTCCCCCCTCTGTCCCACCCTTGACAGGGCACTATCAGTGGTGTCAACAAGGAGATTTCTGTTCTTCAGTGTCATGGGGACTGTGACCCATTGGTTCCTTTAATGTTTGGTTCTCTTACTGTTGAGAAGCTAAAGAGTATGATAAATCCAGCCAATGTAACCTTCAGGACTTACTCAGGCATGATGCATAGCTCATGTATTGAGGTAATTTTCTAACTTTACAATGTTTTAGATTAGTATGGTTATTTTTTTCCCAAAAAACATATATGTGGAACTTCTGGGTTTTGTTATTTAACAGGTACTTGATGTTAATGACTTGTTTCACTGAATAACTGAATGCTTGTCTGAAAAATCTTCCAAGGCAAAAGTTTATATGACTAGTGGGAGCTACCTAGCAAGTTGTTTCTTTGTTCTTTAAAATATTTCTTTTATTTCTTTTTGTCAGAATACTTTTTTCATACCACAATTATCACTGAATTGGAGGGCAGGTTGAATTCTTACGACATAAATACAACCTGGTATTTTTGGGGAGAGAAATCTTGCTAGTTTTATGGATTGATTTGAAAGGAAATAGTGAAGGAATGGAGAGGGGGATGACTTAGAGGAAGAGACATCTTCAAACTGAATTTATTGGTCTGATTCTGCAAGCAGCTGAGCTGATTAAGGGCTTGCTGCTGCCAGAAGTGGATAGGCTTGCTGTATCTCCTGCATGTGATCTTGTGGCCCTCTCTTCCTTCTTGCACTAGCTGTGGAGCTGATCAGAAACTTCTTTGAAGTGTTGGAACTTCCTAAAATGGCAAAAGCTGTTAGCATAAGCGTCTGCTGCTTTTGGGCCATTTATGCGAATTTACTGCATTTAGAGAGTAATAGCATTGAGTTGTCACACAGCTGTATTAATAACATGTGCTGTATTTCTTGCAACATTGTCTTAGTACTAGATGATGTACAATTTTTTTCCCAGTTTGCACTTTTTTGGGTCATAACGTCAAGTATTTTCTAAGCCTGTGTCAATTGCCACCATCATAGAAAGATGTGTTCCTGTCAGTACTCTGATAAAGAAGATGATCTAGCTATAAAAAAATATATTTAAAACCTGGTTTGTTTTCCCAGTCCAGTTTGAGAGAGAGAGAGGGAGGGGAAGCAGAGGACATAGTTGTCTGTGCTCTTTTTTCTTGTGTTATAGCCTCCTTTAAGTGATTTGCCTTGACTTGCTGCTTGCAAAGGGATAGCCTTTCAAGTAACTAATTATATACAGTGTTTGTAGCCCAACTGCTTTTTATAACTGATAAGTTGAACCACTGTTTGGTGTAGCTGAATATATATTAGTAGGGAGCTTCGACTAATATATACTTTTATTTTTGAACAGGAGATGATGGATGTAAAACAGTTCATAGACAAACATCTACCTCCCGTAGACTGAAATATGTGAGAGGCCTTCTGTATAAATACACCAGCATCAACTGTGGTAGAGTGTTAATCTTTTCACATACGTGATAGGAAGCGTTACTTCTACACCTGCAGTGTTACTACTGTGTTGCAAATTTATACTTACGACAAGGATTAAATAATATACATGTACAAGAAATGATAATCTTTTTAGTAATAATCATCCACTGATAGGACTATAAGAATGAGGCAGCTAGGTAACAATGCCAGAATGTAACCTGTGCTTATTATTTTAAGATATGTCTGATTTTTGATTGTGGAATTTTAAAGTATTTGTACAAGTCATTAAAGGCTCAGTTTGAGTGAGCAACATAAATGTGACTGTTTAGTATGCTTGAGATATGATCTTAATCGTCACTGAAAATACATTAAAACGTTTTGTTTATCTAATAGATGCATAAAGTACACTGCATGTAATACAGTAGGCATATGATGGTAGAATGAATGTTATTGAGGACAAAGCTTTAAATGTTAAACTTTAATCCTTACTCCAGGTAAGGAGGGTAGTTCTCCTCCAAGAATGACTATAAGTCAGCAAAGGTACTTCCTGTATTTAAACCACCCTAATTTCTAACTGTTTTCATACAGGAAGATATTATGGAAATTCTAAAGGGACTCTTTCCTTGTTAGACCATCATATATCACTGTCTTTTTGCCATTTGTTTTTGGATTACTATAAATTGATGTCACTCTGACAGAACAGAATTCTGAAGAACTGTTTCTTAATTTGAGTTTCATTTAAAAAAAAAATCCTGTTTTCATATTGGATATTCATCTTGTGTTTTACTCTTTGTAATTTTTACTTGTGTAGAAATGTTGATGATGTATTTTACACGAGCAATTCCAGCGTATAGTTTTGATTTTTCTGTCTGTTTTGGAGTAACCAACTGAAAACAATGCAGCTGTGCAGTTATGCATTGTTGAGGTCTCATTTGCAACATAGGCATTGGCTAATCTTAATTCCTCAGTAGTATAATGGAAATATTGAGTGGAAGTAGGATAACTTAATCTTAAAATTGATACCTTCTAATGCTTTCTTTTATTACATGCCCAATATGAAATTTGATTTTTTGAAAAAGGATGTGAAATTTTATTTTCAAATATATTATTCTGCATTTCCCTAGATTAGTGAAGTAGAGGACGATGAAGGCCTACATTTAAGAAAAAAAAATCTAAATGATACAGAATGTCTTTTGTTTCAGAAGCCTAAAATTCTGTAATACACTGAGTTGCAGAATTTGATGAAGCATGCCCAGCAGCCTTTTGCAGTTAAGAGTGTTAATTTACTTTCTGGAAACAGCTGTTCTTCAGTAGAGTTCAGAGGCAGTCACTGCACTGGGAGCGTTTAAAAAAAAAAATACACTACAGTATTTTACTACATAATATGCTGTATAACAAAATGTTCTATACTAAAATGTTTGCAGGCAGAGAGTATTCCTATTTTGGTTGCATCTATGTTGACGGCACTGTTTTTCATACCTGCATATAAAGTTCTTACTCCTTTCCCAGCTTGATCAGATGATCCTCTTACATGGTATATCAGCCAACACTAGAGACATATGGCAGTACAAATGCAGAAATCAGGAATTATGCATTAATTGCATTACGCATTAACTCTCTTTAATATAGCTGCTGCCTGAAATTTGAGTTGTTGACTGGTTTGAGTACTCAAGTTTTCCTTGCTTCTCTTCAGATGTATTACACACTATCTTTAGGAAGCCATTTTTCTTTGCTAATCCAATTTCTCTGGATTATTAAATATCTCTTAATACACAAAATTGAAAAGGAGTTTTTCGCAAAAGGTACTGAAACACTTTTAGAGATTGTGTCTGTCTGGATGAGGAGAGGGCACATCTATTAGCTTTCCCTCAGTCATTCTTCTCTGTGTTTGCCAATTTGTCTTTCAGTTAATTTACTTTGCAAAAGAAACCACAATATTCTCGTTGTAGTTGTGCCAAAGTTATGTTGAGAAAACAGTATCTCCTAGCTGGAGTCGTTCCCAAATTTCATTAGCCAATTTTGCAATCCTGCTGAATTGCAAACTTGCTAAGCAAGCTCTATGTTATTTCTCCTAGTTTTTAGCTTGATCTCCATTTCCCTTTTGTCTACATTATTCCTTGAATATTGGCATATTTCCAAAGTTCTGCACATGCTTCTGACTTTTCCTTTCCTATTTTCTTGTCTTGTTTGGAAATTGTTTAGTATCTCTGTTCAGCTTCCAATTCAGTATCTGTTCATTTCACAAACTTGTTCTTTCTTCCATTGGAATTAATCTTAAAAACTATTTCTAAGATGTTAAAATGAGATCAGTTCTATCTTTATTCTCTGTTAGCTTAAAAACCCTTTCTTCAGTTTGATGCATGCTGTTCAGAGCTTGTGGCCACTTTCTAGTACTTACGCATTTTTATTGAAGTCAGCTTCAGCTGTTGTCTCCATGATGCCTTCAAATGTTCTTCTAGAAGTGAATGCGTTGTATGTTAACTCTAGCATAACAATTTCTTTTTATACTGTTGTATTGCTGCTTGCTTTATCTATAAAGAGCTGTGTTACCAATATAAATGTAAGTAAATGTCTTGATTCATTCTGAACTTCTGTGTTATAGGAAGAAATCTTCCTCTCAATTTATATTTTTGCAGAGGAAGATGAGTATGTTGTAATTGGGGTTGTTAAAGAACCCAGATGCTAGAGGAAGTTTCAGAGATGTATTCGAAGCCTGTTGTGTCTCTTCGCATAGTACAGCATGTCTCTTGAGCTCCTGTCTTTTGTAATTTCCTGGCTAGTTGGAAACCTGAGTGTATGATTCTGTAGCTGGACTTCTTCACTGTCTGATGTCATTTGATGCTGGGATTGTTGTCATAATTGGCACGTATTTTAGGCTGAACAATGACTTCATCTCGCTTTTTTTAATGATGCTCTACTAAAAGGGAAGAGTTGGACTGTCAGTGTCAGTTCTGCCCTCATACAATTTGAAACTGTCCAATAATGAATATTATATTTTGTAATGTTAAATGTTCGGAAAGAGAGATGATACCTATGAAGTCTGTGAAAACATTGATACGAAAATGCATTTTGTTTGCAGACTACTTTATTTCAATGGGTATCTAACTCCCTAATACATTTTTAATTTCAAATTGATACTTAAATTTGACTGTAGTTTTGTGTAGTCAGAAGTCCGAGTTCTTGTTGGAATTCTGCCTAGTTGTTAATAAACACAGATTGAATTATGTATTGTAGGCTAAATGCTCTAGCCATTCCCGAGGTGAAACTATATTGGGGTGTCTGTACTCTGAGGGCTGTATGATTTGATCTTTACCTCCTATCTTGTATAATTACAGCACAGTAGATTGCAAAAAAGCGCTGTACACTGTAACTGGTATTAGAACTGTTAATTAAAACATGTTCTCTCAAATGGAGTATATTGCACTTCATTAAAATTATTAGGATGCATCTTTTATGTAGAGGTGCTATTTGACATGTTATGGATGTGATCAAGAACATACTGTGTAAGATGTCAATGAAGCCATATTTAAAAGGCCTGGGTATCTTAAATTTTATAAAGAAATACTGAACACATTCTTTGTATTATGAAGTATAAACAATTAATATTTAATTAAACCTTTAAGATGTAATTTATTTAATTTGCTCATTTTATTTATGATAAGAAATCTGAGCTTTTGTTGAAATTATTTTGGGGGGGGAAATGTGAAATCTTTCAGTTTCTGTTGTTGTGAAATAAATTTCAATCAGTGTTTGGGAAAGTACTAAAGACTTTTTCATATTTACCTGAAAGAAGTTGAGGTTTCATGTGCTGTGTAACAGGTACTTTAGATGCTTCTTGCAAATGTATTTCATTGCAGTGTATGCATGACTCTATAATACAAAAGAGTGCTGATTTGTAGTTACTATAAAGGAAAAAACATCAGTCAGGACCAATTCATGTTTTGCCACCTTTTTGAGAGAATGAGAAATATAATTCCATTTTCATATTCAAAATTTATTTTCACTTAATGTGCTTTCTTTGAATTTGCAGTAATTTTAAAAGGGAGAAAGAAAATTTTTTTTCCCTTTATTCTAGGACACTGCAAAACCAGTCTTCTCAATGTGTACTGTTATACTTTTCTTTGGGGGTTCTGCAGTGTCAGGGAAGCCTTTTCAGTTATAATAGGTTTAGGTTAACTGTAATGTTTGAGGATGATCAGTGGTATAGGTACTATGAGGCACTGTCCAGAGAAAATGTGAAGATTACATGGGAAGAGGTACTGTGCTTAGCTGAAGAAATTTGAGAGGGGCACAGGATCATCACGTAATCAAGGTAGACTTCCTTCTCAGGAGCACTTTAAAGCAACTGAAAGGCTGCTTGTCTCTACCGACTATGGTGTCTAAAAGTCATTGTGGAGTATGTTTATGAAGTTCATGAATGTATGGAAATGCATGTCAGATGCAGTGCTATATGTGAATATATGCAGGTAACTGAGAATATATTAAGATCTAATAACAATAAAGATGCAATGAAATGCACAGTAATATGTCAGTTCATACTTCATGAAAACATTCTGAACCCTTCAACTTCCAATTAACTTTCAGACCTAGCATCCCTTTTAGAAGCAGTGTAATTGCAAGGAGAGAAGTTGCCTTTATTAGTATAGTAAAAAATTAGAATGTACTATTGTATTAAACTTTATTAAACACAGTATGAGGCCTCTGCTGTGGTAAATGAATAAGGTGACTCACATGATATGAGATTTTGAAAATGTCCATAGCTAACTTTGAAATGTGATTCTTTGAAGAATAGTAGTTGTAGAAGAATAGAAATTTGTTTGCTTGCCATTGTTGTGTTACCATCATTTTCCTTTGGAATAACAGGTTTTATTAATTCTCTTTGAGTGAAATGAGTGCCTTTGATGTAGCTGATTGAAATAATTTGCTACGTAGTAGTATTTAAAATGATCTTGAGGGTCTTAAAAAGACTTCAGTATTTTGAGACATTAAAAAAAAAAAAAAAAGAAAGCAGAGGTTGTCCTAGAAATAGAGAACGTAGCTTGCTGGAATGATAGTCTAATAATGTGACTCTAAAAAAATCAGGTATTTTCTTAAATATTTTCCAATGTTCATACATAAATATCCCCAATTACAGATTATAAATCCAAAAAGTGAAAATAACTCATCACTTGAAATGAATTTAATGTATTGCAGACACCACATTTGAAAATGATGCTTTGGTCCAACTCCAGGTCACAAACCTATAATCTACAGCTAGTCCAGGGAAATTAAAAACAAAGAAATTCTTGATGAGCAATAGAAACAACTAATTGAGATGCATGTTACAGTTTTAGAATATTTTTGAAGAAAATGTTGCAATTAAGAGGAAGCAAAACACCAATTTGCTGCAGCTCCTTTCATGTAGGTGTGATTGGACTACTCTTCCCACCCACTCCACCACCCCATGAGTAACCAGGGTGATTTAGGTGATCATCTGGCTGATTTAGACTGGCTCAAGCTCTGTTCTGATGGGCCCAAGTTATTATTACACTTAGGGCTCAAAGAGGAATAATGAGTGTAATAAATGGTTACGTAAAACCTCTTGGAATGTCTTGAATTTTATATTTTTTATAGTTGTGCTGACATTTAATTAGATGAGCTTCTTTCATACAGAATGACAGTTATGAAAATGGAGGATTTTAGTTGTATCCGTAGGAGTTGAGAGATCTTCTGCTACAAGTTTTGTGTGCTATTCTTTGCCCCCTCCACTCCTCTCCCCATTAATTTTTCAATATGCTATCTCATAACAAAAGACTAGTAAAAGCCTACAATATTTCATATGTGCATTCTTTTAAGAGTCACTTCTGGCTATTAATCTTAAAATTTGTGGAAGTGCCTGTGGTCCAACAAATAACAGGCTGGAGTAGGTTAGATGTTGGCTCTTTACAGCAGCATGTGTACAATACTTCTCAGAGAATGTTAAAAAGATGATGAGAATATGCTATAACTGGTAAATGCAGTGTGAAAAATGGCATGTTATTTCTGCTTTCTGATGGAGTGACGTAGGAGAAAAGCTAAACAGAAGGGAAAAGGCTATGTATTTAACTTTGTGGTCTTTTTTTCCTCTTACTGTTCTTAAGATTTTTAAAATGCATATTTTTGAATAGAAGAGAGAGCTGCTACAAAGCTGCTTCTTTTAGAACCATCTAAAATAGAACAATTATGCAGTGTGCTGTATACTTCTTTACAATAAAGAATTGTGGTCAGGACGATAGAGCAGCTAATAATCTTGTAAGTACTGGTTCAGGTAATTGAGCAGCATTCTGATATTGTAGCTAGTATTATAAATAGTGTAAGCTGGGTTATTTTGTTTTAATGCAGCCATTTTCAGAAAATGATACACTAATTACCATCTGGTTAGTCTTTGATTTCCCTATTGAAGTATTTTTCTGATGCTACTTACTTTTATCAGTTTAGATATCAAACATGTATGACTTGCTTTCCCCTTACAATCCTGCAGCAGGCCTTTTATCAGTGCAATATAGCATTTAAATTAGAATTACCAGTTCTTTACCAGATACATTTTGAATATTAATAGGATTTCCTCTGCAGTTTTGAGCTCTTTCCATGCATTTCCAATTAATAAGGTATTGAATGGTATTTTTTAAAAGAAATACTTGAAAGAATTTACAGAATTTAAATGTATTTAACCAAACTGACTTGAGATTTCTAGTCTTCTGATAGGTCTTGTCATTGACATAACTTGCACCTACTGTAGAACATGTATCAGTATGTTCACTGCATAGTGGAGCTATGGATATAGTGTTGTGAGAAAAATGATAATTGTTATTTGAGGTTATCATTTTTTTAATGATGAGGTCATTACCAGTATTGGGTTACTACATCTAAACAAAACTGAATTAAACCTGAATTGACATGTCATCTTAAATGTTGTGAACATTGCTGTACTTTTTTTCCAAAATCTGTCCCTGAAAGAAAAGATTGCTTTCCTTAAGAAATCCTTTCAGTGCTTTTCTTTTTCCCCTTTGGGCAAAAACAAAAAAAGCTGTAAACATTTTCTGTATGTTTGTCCAGTACATGGCCCAGATTTAACCTGTGCAAAGATACTACCTAGCTCCCAAATGATTTTTACTGCTTCTGCTATATCTCTTAATTGTCAAATGCAGCTACTATCCCTCTGTGTGCATTAAACATTATGTAGAAGTGCCTTAAAACTGCCCTTCTCAATATGGCCTCACAATGTAAGACAGACTTGCTGTATACATGACCTACAAGTACACTGCCAGCACTCCGTGCTGTAATTCCTTCCGTAAGTATCGGTTCACAGAAAACACCTATCTTGCCTTTTTTCCAAAGTGTACATCTTTGACAGTCCTCAGTTGTACAGCTCGGATATCTGCAGCACTGGACCACGTTATGGCTAACTGATTTCAGAAGCATGTGTAAGCACCCTGCTCAGTCTTAGCAGGGGATCATCTTCAGACAGTCTTTATGTAACCTTTGGATATGCTTATGATTTTCTTGAAGTAAACACTTTATTTTTCAGAGAAAATGGCTGCATGATGTTTTTTTTTCCCCAACAGAATTCTCACATGACAAGGGCATATAGCATTTGAATGGCATTTTATTTTTCCTGCTTTGCCGTTATTTATGAATTGAGTTACAATGTAATTTTTGGACAAACTTTCTAAATGCATCATACTCTACTTGAACATATATACAAGGTTTAAACTATTTTTAAGACTCGGAAGTGCCGCTGTAACACATCTCTGCGTGGTGGTCGGTTAATGAGAAGGATTCTTCCTTATCTTCATCTTATCCGGATTCGCAATTCTGAACTTGCTCTAAAACTGCAACTGAGAAATTCTCAGCGTTACCTTCTGTTTTAGTTTTAGGGAGGAGATAATTTAAAGTCCCGTCCCCGCCGTTCCTCGGGCACGGCACTGGCGGGCGCCCGTCCCCGCCGCGGGCCGTTCCGCCTTTGCTCCAACCCGCGCCGAGGCGGGCGGCGCCGCCGGGGGCCTCGCCGGCGCGGGCGGCACAAGGCACGGCGCCAGGGCCGAGCCGCGGCCGCTACACGAGCGCCTGTCGTGCTGCCGGGTGGCGGCTTCCCCCCCGCTCGCGGGGCAGTTGCCCGCGGTCCCCGGCCCCGGCGCTTCCCCGCGCCGCCGCCCCGCCCACCCCGCGAATGGTCTCGGCCTGCCTCAGCGCTGCCTGGCTCGGGCGGCCGGCGCTCGATGAGTGCTGCCTGGCGGCGGCGCCGCCGCCGTCAGCGCCGCTGGGGCTGCTGGGTGGCCGCGTTGTCCCGCGGCCTGGCTCCATTTCTGCCCGCAAAGCTCCGCGGGCGGCGGCCGCGACCGCGTTCCGCGGCCCCGCAGGGTGTGCGCTCTGCGGGTGTAGCCCCCAGGCAGCCGGTCGGGCCCCGCTTGGGCCTCAGCAGCCATGACCACGGAGGACGAGATCATCCGCATTGCCAAGAAGATGGACAAGATGGTGCAGAAGAAGAATGCGGTGAGCGGGGCCGGGGGCGGGTCGGGACGAGGCCCAACGCAGCGCGCCGCGGCGCTGCCACCGGCGGTTTTCCCCGGCTGGGGAGCCTCCCCTCGGCTCCCGGGGCTCCCTTTCTCGCTCTCAGCACTCGGTCCCCGCTGCCTGATGCCTCGGCGGACGCTGCGGCTTCCTCGGGCCCCGCGCGCGGCTGGCAGGCGACGGCGGCGGAGCGCTGGTCCCGGCCCCCGCCCGCCCTCCTGGCGGGAGAGGACGTGGAGTCACCGCGCGCCCCCCCGCCCCCAACCGCCCTGCCCGCGCGCGCGCCCTCCCCGCCCCCAACCGCCCTGCCCGCGCGCGCCCGGCCCCAACCGCCGCGCCCGCGCTGCGCGGGACCCTGGCTCTGCCAGTACGGAGAGCAGCGAGGGGGCGGTGGGGCTCTGGCCCGGCCCTTTCGGGGTAGCTGTCCCTCGCCTAACGTCGGAGGTCGCTCGGGGTTTTCCCTCAAGCGCAGTTCTGAGTCAGCCATATGTTCAGCTGGGAGGAGGAGGGTCTTCTCAGAGGTAACGCGTCTCGCCTCCAGAGCAAAAATACTGACTCCAAACGGCATTTCACATAGCCTTCCAGTCAAATCGCAATATTGGTCTCTAAAGAGCGGGGTGGGAACTGATTTTGGGAAGCCAGTCAACTGTGTCGCTAGAGGAGAGTGGATAGGGAGGCCATCTCATTCAGATACCTCACACTAACCTTTCACCTTTCATGCTTAAAAGTGAGAATAAAGTATTTAAACTAAAACGAGTGAGGAACCCTAATCCAGCTTTGACAGGGTGATGAGTTCTGTGGACAAACTCGTGAAGCAGATGTGGAATGTGAGCTGCTTTTTTTAAACCTGAAACAAGTTATAAATAGTAATTTTATTTTGTTTATTAATTCGAGGAATAACTTCTGCCTTAGAATGAAGGTAGAATTTTAAGTTGAGTTTGCTTAGTTTAAGTGTTGTTCTCCTATAGCCCCTTGATATAGAACTTATTTAGGTAACATGTAATGACTACACTATCCATACAAAAACATACAATAATTCTACTTATTTTGATGCAGCAGCTGTCAATTCCCTGATTATGATTACATATAAAATAGTTTATAAGTAAATAATGAACTCATTCTGTTTACTACTACTTCCGCACGCTGGTACCTTGGTGTTTTTTCTCAAGTTGTATATTTCAGTTAGCGATACTGTCCCTGCAAGCTGTTATTTTAGTACATAAAATTGAAGTATTTCTTTATGTTATGGTAGTGCTTTAAATTGTAAACACTGGTAGTTTAGAACTGAGCTGTGCAGAACTTGGTTTGTAGAAGTCCTAACAGATGCAGCGAGGAATTCTTTCTTTTTCCCTATTTAAGATAATGAAAAGTATAAATAACTTATTTTTTTATTAGGTTTGCATAATTATAAACATACTGATTTTATTAAACAAAAGACAGCCAATTGGTTCTGAATCCAAACAAATTATTTGTAACTACATGTAAGCTATGCTTTGCTGTGTTACAAAACTCCTGATGTTCCGTGGTATTGTATGGTCTGACTCCAACAGAGTCACACCTTCTAATGATAGCATGAAAACAGAAGCCTTGTCTAGTGGAATGAATTTTCTATAATGAACTTATATTCATTTGATTTTTATGTTTCCCCGCCCCCCTGTTGTTTGGTGATGATTAGGACATACCTGATGAGAGATTTGGGTAGAGTTTAGATGGTTAGACCCAAAAGCGTATTAATACAGATACCTAAAATAGATGCTGAAAACGTCTCCAGAAAAGTTCTTGAGATGTCTCAAGTTCTGTTATGTGACTGTTGTCACTTTGTCAATACAGAGACGTTCAGTGTTGACATATAAGACCCAAAGATTGCTGCTATGCTGAGGGCATGGTCAGGTGCATGTGCTAGGAGTCCACTGACAGGATGGAAACTTTTATATGAAACAGTGGCAACGAATGCTTTAAAGAATGTAGCTAGCAGAAGGAACAGAAACTTGTGTCTGTTGTATTCAACCAGTGGGGCTGGAGTTCTAGTAACTATGCCCTTCTCACACTCAGGGAGTTCAGCTTTCTTCGGCCTCCTTCCAAAACCAGTCTTTGCGCTTTTCTGGGATGCAGTAATTCTGAGCTCTGCTTTTTTTCTTTTCTTTTTTTTTATTTCCATTCCTCCTGCTGTTCAGCACAAAAGAACCTGCTGCCTCACTTTCCCAGTTTTAAAATTGGAGTAATGGTTCTTTTCTATTCCAGGGATGTGTCAAAAGGATAAAAGCATACCCACTGTGAAATGTTTAAATATCGTGGTAATGAAGATGATAAAACGCAGTTAATTCTATTTTATCTGGAAGAATTCTTCTGATAATAGAAAGAAAATGACAACTTCCAGATAAAACTGGAATGGCTGCTGATGCTGGGGAGCATCAGTGCAGAGCTACCATAGACACTCCTGGTGAACCATAACGTACTTCTTGGGGATGTGGTAGGCTTAGAAGCTTGGGTATAATGCTGCGGACACGTATTTCATGCTCTAGTGCATGTAACCTAAATAACTTTCAACACTCTAGTGAGTGATGCACTGTCTTTGTTGGGGTTAGTTTAGGTCTGATGTGGTCAAACCCAGTGAGCGCTGCTGGACCCTGGCTGCATCTGGGTGGAGCCGGAGGGTGTGCCTGCACCACAGTCCTAAGAGCAGGAGCACAGGGTGCACCCCAGGCCTTTGTGGTCTTGTGCTTAGCTTGAACAGAGCTCATGCATTCCAGACCATTACCGCACATAGGCAGCTCTGTTTGCTTGATGCTGTGTCTCAAAAAGCTGGTGACATTGAGGACCTGAGCTGCATCTGTGGGAGACAGGAGAGGAAGTGCATCTCGATTTAACCTGGTAGATTTCTCTCTCTGTGTTTGCTTAATAATCTTTGTCCATTATGAGGTATTTCTTTCTGAATTGTGCAATATAATTAGTTACTTTATCCTATCCTACAGTTAAAAAGCTAAGTTTAGCAAAATTATGAGACCACTTCTGTGAAGATGTACTATGTTGTCTCACAAAGATGAAGCTAAATTGAGAAATGCATTCTTACGTATTGGATAATATGTGTTGCTATGCTATATTATTATATATTGATAATAATAACCATGTTGGGTGATGATGTCCTGACAGCTTATATTCCTTTCCCCATTTTTCCCTCAGTACAAACAGGAATTTTTTGACAGTTTCTATATGCTGCCAGTAGCCCTTTTTGAAATATAAAGTGCATTTTTGTGTTTGAGTGTGTTTGGTGCATGTCCTTGAATGAGAATGATTTATTTTTATTGATGGCATTCATTAAAGGCTTTGGTACCTTTTCACTCTGAAATTGTCAAGAAAGAGATGGGAAGAGGTGCTGTATCCTAATCTGTCATCAAAAAGGTGACTAAGTGGCCTGTGGCAAAGTGCTGTTTGGCATTTCTTTTGATGAGTTGAAAAGGCTGTCAGTGCAGACACCCTTCTTGAGTCAGACTTTTGGTGATTTGCCTTGGCTAAAGATTTAATTGTAGCTATGCAGGACTAATAATTACTTTAGTTAAGTGATGTATATACAATTCTTTAAAGGGTAAAATATTATGCAATGTTGTATTTAATACACTGTTAGAAACTTATTTCTGTTGTCACATCAAGGCTTGGCTACATATTTCAAATAGATGTTATTAGTCCTCCAGAAAGACTGCAATTGGGTTGGAATGTATGTTGTGCCTTCCTATGGCTTTTGTCTTATGTAAGTACACTTCCATGAAGTTGCTGTAATGAATAGGTATGAAAGATTGCACACATGGATTAAAAAACTTCAGAGCACCTGAGAAAGCTTTGGGAAGAAAATGTATGATTATCTCATCTTATGAAAAGTTCACTCCCTTAAGAAGAACAGAACTGTAACTGAGTGGCTGTGCTATCTTCAGAAATTTACTCTTTTCTTATAGATTGAAGCACAGCTTTAAAGTATGAATATATAACATCTTTCTGGTATTATAATCTGATCAATTGGGAGAAGCTGAGAGGAGTGATCTACTAAATCTGTATTGGGTAGATACTGAAATTGACTTCTGTTATTTCAAGTAACAAGGTAAATGTAAAATTGTTGCTTCTTTTCTGCACACAAAACCCATTGCAAGTATCTTCATTTGTGGTAGATGAATGGTTATGCAAGACTTAGTAGAGCTATAATGGAGCATTAATACAACTTTCAGCCAAGTGAAATGGGGCATTGTCTTTCTTTTTCTTTAAAACTATAGAAATGCCTTGCAAAAAAAGATTTATAATAATATTTATAATAATTTTTTTTTAACAAAAAAAGTCTTTCATGAGGAAAAATGGGAATTTACAGGTCTTTCTGTGCAGCTTCCACTGATTTGGGTGAAAAGAGGACACTTGCCTTTAAGAAAAGTGCTTATAAAAAAACTGTTTAGCTGCTTTGACAATATAAATGCAATTTAAATTTAATTTTAAAAGCATGTAATTCTTAGTACGCTTAATACAACTGATGAGAAGAGTTAAGGCTTACAAAGCATTAATGTGTTACAAATTTTGGTAATTCGGTATAGAAAATCGCATGAAATGTTGATAACATACTCTGCGTAGAGGATGCCATTTTGTTTGTGGGATTGTGTGTTAAGCTACTGTATATTAATTAGTTTTGGAAAAGGTTTAG
This sequence comes from Dromaius novaehollandiae, assembly GCF_036370855.1. NCBI lineage: Eukaryota > Metazoa > Chordata > Aves > Casuariiformes > Dromaiidae > Dromaius > Dromaius novaehollandiae. The sequence goes on from NC_088099.1 coordinate 136,029,596, forward strand.
ACTGAGTAAAGTTGCTTTGACACCTACAATTTAAAAGCGGCAAATTGTTTTGACTTGTATTGTAAAATATGTATTTCTAAGATGAGGTAAAAAGAGCATTATAGTTCTTTATTTGCCCTACAGTGTTGTTGTTATGCCAAAATAGTAGAGTACAACATCTTGAGTTTATTTTGAGATCATATGCCATATATAGTTGGCTACTGAGCCAAATGATTTGAAGATGAGAGTTATCAGACTATATCATTGAAAATGGCATTTTAATTTCTGTCATTCATTTTATTTTGGCTAAGCAAATTCTTTCTTTCTTGCATTTGGCTTTGTAGCAGTAAGGATAAATAACTTGTTTTACTTGAATATAAGTTTGCACAGAAGAAAACATGCTTATGACTGCTTACAGAGAGGTATAGTTTAGTATGCTAACTCTATTTGGCACCTGAAAACAGCATGAGATTTCAAAGTCTTGCATCATTGCTGCCAAAATGCTACAGTTAAAATTGTAAAAGTTGTATTTATTGCAAATGAAAGTTAAATAAGACTGAAGTTGTTTTTTCATAGTTATTTTTACTTGCTTTTGTAACAAAAAGTAAAATTTGGGGGTTGTGTAAGGTGGGAAATGGTAAAGTTTTCATTTTTGGTGGCTTCTTTGCTGTCAGATATCTTCAGAAAAGCAGTGGTGTTGTAGCAGACATTTGAAAGTTTCCAAAACTGTTCCTATTCAGATGCAGCACGGAAGTTCTACTTTCATCTTTTTCAGCCTCTCAGTGGTTATTTTATGTGATTATCTTTACTGGTAAAACATGTAAGATGGTGCAGATGCAACAACAGATTACATGAGTTCCTTTGCAATAGGTATCATTAAGATTTGATTGGGGAGAATTAAAAACAAAGATGAGCAGAATGCATGTTAAAGTAGACAAGATAGTGTGAGTTGAGAGAGGTGAGGAAAGGAGAAAGTATCAAATTCCAGTGAACTGCCACGTGATGATCATGTAGGGTTTGTTTCTCAACCTCTATGAATTAAAAAAGGGGGGAGGTAGTGGGCTTAGCCTGGCTAGAGTGGCCTTTTACATGCGAGGTCCATTACCTTCCTGCTGTTCTTAGGTCACAGGTTTGGAACCACATTCACTTGAAACACATCTTAACCTTTAGGAAGTTGCCCTGATCTGCTAACTCATGTCTGCAGTAAGAAGTGGAAGGTTCAGAGACTTTTTTGCTTGTTTGTAAATGAATGTGAAACCTCTTGCTGACGTTTATGAATTTTTTTTTTAAATAAGGCCAGCATCTCAGAGGGAATGGGTAATGAGTGTTTAAATGAATTATTACAGTAGCTGTAGTTTGTTACTGATGATTAACCTAACAGTACAATCTCTGAAATTAATTTTGTATCTAGAAAACTACCACTTATGTAGCTCTAGTTTGTACTTTCCTTGTTGTTTTAGCAGGGGAAAAGGGAAAAAAGGGAGGAGATCCCACAACAGCTGAGTAATAAACAAGCAAATCAACTCAAATGTTACAGCACTTTAGCATGGGCTCTGGCTTCCAGACTGGAGCAGGTTGATGCTTGGTCAGTCTGATATGAGCCAAGAAGTGCTGTCTGTCTGCACTAATCTATGTAGATTAATCTATGTATTTCATTGAATATATTGTATTTCATTGAATATATTGAATGTAAAGATAAGAATGGAGGAGAATAAGAATTGAAAGCACATCTTGCTCAGCCTTTTCACTTTGGTGTTTACTGGTAGACACACTTAAAAAGTTTTCTTTTTCCATGGGGGGAGCTATAATTGTTTCTAGTAAAATAGTGTAACCTGAACACCATTTTTAAACCAATATACTTTTATGGCTTTAGTACACCACCATAAATACAGTTAAGAATGTTATTTGTAAAGAGCTGGATTATTGATGGACATAGAGCTTCTCATCTCCAGGGTCTTGTCCTAATACTGGTGATGTCATTCAGAAATGAAAATTGCTATTGTCTGGTTTGTTTTTGATGCTGTTGAGTGAAATATGTCTGAGGCCATTTTCTACAGGAAGTGAATTAATTAGATAGTGTCCCCCCACCCAGAAAGCACTAACTGGTATTTGTATTGCATAGGATAAAACTTCTCTTGTCTTTGAATGAATACTTTGAACTCTGAGTTTGTCTGTTAATGGTCAGAGTGTGAGAAACAACACTTCTTGTCCTAAAATTGTTTTGTTGAAAAATTGGGAGCTGATAGTTTAATCTGGGAACTTTAAGGAAGTGTATGTTATTGAAATTATGTTTGAAGTACCTGATTGCTAGTAAACTTGACTCATTTTTTTTTTCTTTTTGCAGGCTGGAGCACTTGATTTATTAAAAGAGCTTAAGAATATTCCCATGACCCTTGAGTTGTTACAGGTATGATTTTATATTGCTGGTATGTTTTAATAATTAACTCTATAATGATGAGAGTGAAGCCAGCAAGCTTGCATTGTTATCAAATCAGCATTATTATTGAGTAGCTAATCTTATTTCGCCTCAATTTATGGCACTTGTAGGTGTTTTCTTCCAGTAGCAAACTCTTAAAGTTGATCTTTCTGTTTAAGTTGAAAAGTGGTTAATTTTGTCATGGACAAAAGGAAAGGGCTACTTGGAAACTTGCCTTACAGATAATCTTAGGTTCTTACTAACACAAATGTGACATGTTTCCCTTTCCCTTTGAGTAGAATCATCTGATGATAGCTGATACCTCCTTTTCTTACGTAGTCAGTTCTGTTTCTGGACTGAAAGTGAGGAGAGCCATAGTTCATACGTGCTCCATCTGTTTGAAGACTGGAGAGTATTCAGGCAGGCTGTACTTCACCATTTCCTTTTTCATCCACCTAACCCTGAGTAGTGTTAATCTTACAGCAATTGTACAGGCAACTTTACCCCTCTTACTCCCCTGTGCAGGAGGTGATGGTGTGGTACAATCTTGTGTAAACTTTCTCACTTGCATGCACACACTCTCTCATTTTACCAATGCCTGTGTCTCTGGCATAGCACATTCCTGTTACAAGTTCTTTGAGAGGGCGAAAAAAAAAAGTCATAGGACTTTATTTACATGTCAAGTTTCAGTGTTTGTCATGTAATTCTGTGGGGTTTTTTTTGTCCAAAATAACGGAATGTTAACTATTTCAGTGAAAATTAGCAAAGACAAGTGAAGACTTACTTCTCTGCCGTCAATATGTACTGTCATTTTACTGTAAGATCTGATTTGCTGTGGTAGCCATTTGAATTGAAAGAGCTTGAAAAATAACTTTTTGCTAAGTGACAACTATTGGTCACAGATACAGAATTAACTAGAAAGTTCAAATCTCAAGTGTCAGTAACAATGTCAGTCTTGACATGCATTCTGTATATTTTAGTACAACATTTGGTGATATGTTTACCAAGGAAAACAAGGATTTGAGAGTTTCACCATCATGCATGAAGAAGCATGGCTGATGCAATGCTGTATCAGTCTCCTCCTTCCTAAAAGCCTATGTTAACCTAATTCCTTTGAGTTTCTTTATGCATAACTTAGTAATAAGTATTTGCATAATAGTTTTTTTTTTTTACCTTTCAAATGAAAAAAATCTCTGTGAATGGTCCAGAAATGCTTTATAAACTATAAATGTGTAAATGCTGCTATGCAAATCTCACATGCTTAGTGTCGTGAATGAGACTAGAAGGCATAATTCTACATCAAACAGCAGGACATTCTTTACTCATGTAAGTTCTTAAGTCTTTATGGTGCAAGTAGATAACTCATTCCTTTTTAGCTGCATATGAAAATCTTTCTTAGTAGCGTTATCAGCAGAGGAGGACTCTTCATCTTGATAAATACAAACAAACCCAACTGCCTGCCTTTTGGGGCACTTCTGTGATCCTGACAACTTATAAACAGTTGCATACTAATTCTGTCTCTTCTTCTATCCTGTCTGAAAGAAGCCTATTTTTTTTCTACCTATATCACAGATAACCTGTTTTTAAAGTGGATTCATATTTCCAATAAAAGATTGTTTTGATCTGTACGCTGGGGGAGGTCACCATGTGAGTTTTTAGAGAAGGTTTCTCAGTGGTTACAATGGGTCTAAATGGACCAGGTATTTAGTCCAGTTTTGCTCAATAGATTGACTGCAGCTTTGGTTAGGAGAGATGTATCTGCTGCTATATCCAAAACATTTTTCCTCTTGAACAGGGGAATGTTGTAACACTGATACTATAATTTACATTTAGCAGCATATTTAGACTCAAATTTACAATATTTTTGTTGAGAGATTTATAAATATGCAGAGTTAACTGTAAGTTTTCTGTGTTAGTCTCCGAAATTTGTTTAAACAATGGAGGGCTCAGCAGGAGTTTAAATGGGGAGTGATCATACAAATTGCTGTGGCAGCCAATCATTAGTGTGGTAATCTCAAGGAGGATGCTGATGAGAAAGTGGGAGGACTAATTTCTCTTCAGAGATTGAAATATCTGTCCTTGGACTGATGAAACTCAGGACATCCCTGAAAAGCATACTTCCAGACCCATTTTTAAGTAATTTTGGAAACCGGCTGCATCAAAAATCTCTCTGCACTCTCTCATGTGATGGATTCATTATTACTGTGTAATAAGACAACTAACAACTTGTCCTGTGACAGGACTCTCACTTCAGTCTGCGCTGGGGAAATCCTCTGAACAATTTACAAGGGCTTGAAATAGGTGCACGTTATCAGTCTGGACTTAGCTTATGTGTATGTCTCATGTCTGTCTTGCCTCATCTTTGTCACAGAAAGATGAAGTGGTTACAGACAATAATACTACTTTGTCATATCCAACTGAAGTTATATGTAAGCAAGCTGATCCTTGCTCAACTATGCAGGGACCTGATAGCCATTGTAGCATGTGATTATTTGGTGGTCAGAATTGCAAATCAGTTTAGCAGCTGCACAGTACTAAAGGCATTGTTTCTGTAGTGCGAATTCTGGGTAGTGCACAGATGAACAGTGAGACAAGCAGTCTTTCTTTTAACTGACAGATTTTACTGGGTACATGTACAAGTATGCAGAACTAAGCAGTGATGTAGTCTTTGTTGATGATTTTTTGCCAGTTCATCAGTTGGCAGCCTGGGAGACTTGGGAACCTGGAGATAGCTTCAGGGTTTCATTTGGTTCTTATTTGTTTCAAGCGGTCACAAATTCTCTGTCCTGATGCTTTCTTAAAATTTTAAAGTTTATAACACCTCTGCTTGCTTCAGTGGTTGCTTTCGCTCCCCAGCCATGTTCCTTTCTTTATGTCCCTTGGTGTCGTTTAGAGGGTCTTAATGAGAAGAGTGGCTGCCACTGTAGGATTTGTTTTGGGTTCAATCATAGGTTACTTATGCTGTGCACATGCCAACTAAAGGCTGCTTGGACTACACCTTGAATGTTTTGTGGAGAAAGCAGTTGTTTTATGTGAGTCTTTGAGTCTCTTGCTCTTAAACAGGAAATGCGAAATGCTTCAGAACTTGAAGTGGAGTAAAGTGATCTGTTCAAATGCATTTCAGATGTATTTTTGACATGCTGAGGAGGGTGTCTTTTTTCATATACCTACACATTCATAAACTGGCACAGAGATAAAATAATTCCAAAGGTTAAATTGGACTAGGCAAAGATATCGGAGTTCTATTTTCCACTTAAAATAGTTCTTACAACAGCAGTTCTGTTGGCTAGAAGAGTTGGTAAATTTCAAATGCTGACAGCTGATCTGCACAATAATTTTGAGAATATAACAATATTTTGTGATTACTTGTGTCAGTGTGCAGGCAAACACATGGGTAAATCATTCCTTCCTGTCTTTGTAGGTGAGACCAGGTCAAGTGCTCTAAATTAAAGCAAACAAATGAGCTATGTTTACATACTACTTTAAGAAAGCCAAGAGCTTAGACAGTTACCATAATCCTTTTCTCTTGTGCGATCAGAGGAAGAAATTAATTTGTTTAATTAGCATTTTGAGTTGTACCTATTTAGAAGAGTTTGTATGTTGATGTCTTCCCCTTACTCTGATGAGAGTAGGTAATGACTAATTATCAGCAGTTCTTTTTTAGAGACACATTATTTATTCAAATATGGAGAGTAGTTGATGGAGTTCCAAAATATGTTAAACTTCATTGTCAGAACAAAATGTCCAGAGCGTGTATTTGACATGTCAAAAGAGAGCAGTACTGACTAACGATTGAGGCCTTTTTGCAACCAGTTGTTGCATCACACAGGCATATCGTGAAAGGAATATGCAGGCAAATGTAAAGGAAGAAATGCAAAATGTTAGCCTGTATATGGAGTTCTTGGAGAGAGATTCTGCATATTCACACTCCATACTTGCCTTTGGCTTTTACTTAGAACCTTACTTACTGTGCAGGGGCTGAGGAGATGCTAGAAGGAATTGTACCACTGGCTCTCCATACTCACTTTCAGTAGCCTGTCTTCAGTGCTCAGCCACAGAAGGGGAAAAGTGAAAGGGAGTACAAGAGCTGCTGCATCTAGTTGGTGCTTTCTGTTAATGTGAATGTGCAGAGTCCATCCTGAAAAACTTTAGTTACAGGTGAGTAGCCATACATTTTCTTTAGTCTATAATACATGTTAAGGACTGATGCTGAGACCTGAGGTTATTTGATGGGTCTCCTTTGCTGAAACAACTGCCAAATATTTTAATAACATCTCCAGTCATTTAGCATGTCTGCGGTGCCCAATAAAGTGCCGTGTGTGGGTTGCGAGGAGCAGTTTACAGAAACAAATTTCAATTTTTAGTATAACCCAAAGATTTGAGTTGCCCTTTAAAGAAGGGACAATTTATGACAAACCACTGCAGAAGTAAATAGAATAAAATACATTTTTTGAGTCCTGCAAATAGTAAATGCAACAAAAACAAGCATCTTAAAAATGATCTAAAAAATAGTCATCAAAGATGTCAAATAAAAACTTGTTTGTGTTGGTAAATGCATTTCTTTTTCCTTACCCAAACTAAAGATGTGTAAATGTTGTAAATGTGTAAATGTTCATGTTATGTTGACACATTAGTCAGAAGTCTGTTAAACTAAAACTTTTGCTGCTAAATTTGTGTCCTCATCTTCTAAGCCTTAAAAGGAGTGGATTGTAAATCAATGTCTCTTTCACTCTGTAGGTGGCAGTAGTGCCAAAGTTTTAAAGCCTGTCACTAACATGGCCTCTTCAAATGGGTAGGCTATTCTTACTGTTTATATCTAAAAGCAGAAACCTCTGCGTTTAAGATTTAAAGATGCTAACTATTGCCAGAATTATTAGGAACATAATACATGGTCACTCCCAACCGATATTATAGCTTCTTTCACAGCCAGGAAGTGGCAACTCTAAGAACACTGAAGTGAATGAAGCAGTTAGCAAGCTTCTTCTCAAACCAGAACATGAATACAATCATTTTTCCATAGGAGATTAAGGTTTTCGGTCAGAATCTTAACTAAAATGTTGTATAAGACTTTTTACATTATTAGATGTGTTGATTGTCATAATTATTTTCTATTTAGGTAAGTAGCTCTGTAGTTTTTTGGTTTTAGTGGGTTTTTTTTTGGAAATGATTTAGGAGCAAAATCTTTTGATTGACTCCCCCTAACCTCCTGCTCCCTTGCCAAAAAAAAAAAAAAAATCTGTTAAGGGGACAAGTCTTAGTATTGCTGTATTTCTTTGCAAAACGTGCAAGTTGATAAAATAACTTATGGAAAGGCTTGTAGCCTTTCATCTTGATATTCTTAAAAATATACATTTTTTAAAATGCTATTGTCAAAATACAACTTTATGTGTGTGTTGCTGTTAAATTATCTACATGTCACCATTTATGGTATATATTTTTATTTCTATTGCAGTCTACCAGAATTGGAATGTCAGTGAATGCAATACGGAAGCAAAGCACAGATGAAGAAGTTACATCTTTAGCAAAGTCTCTTATCAAGTCTTGGAAGAAGCTGTTAGGTATGACAGCACAAACTTTTTTTTTTTTTTTTTAACTGCGCTTGCATGTTTTGACTATATGCAGTCTCAAATCCTTGCCTCTGCCTTTCTGTAAATTTATCTGTGCTCCTGTTGTAGTATTGAAACTTTCTGCACTGAAGTAATTTTTTTCCTCTTTGGCTACCACCAATGCATTTCTGTGAAGTGTATTTGGAGACAAAGTCAATGTACTTTAATTGGGACTGAGAAGCAGTAGAAAACTAGCTTCTGTGGCATGACTCATTTCTGAAGTCTGATTGCCTGCTGTTGAGCTAGTGTGACTGTACTGCAGTGCTAAAAGCTAATGAATCTGTTCTTGACTTTATTTCCTTTGTTAAATGTAATATGCATTCTGAAGAGTTTATGCAGAACCTTATATAGAAACATGGAGGCTTTGAAGATTGGTTATAAAATGATTTGTGAAGGGGAAAAAGCAGAGCAAAAAGTTGGCTTTAAAAATCTCTTATAACTTACAGACAATGACTATTTCTCTGAGTAGATCTATACTTTCTAAAATTTTCATAGTACTAACTCACTATTTAAAATTATGTGTTTAATTTCCCACATAAGCAATAAATGCAGCTAAGGAATCCTTTCTGTTAACATGTTTTTATTCAAGGGTATTTTGGAGAACTTGATTTAATGCAGTTGAAAACACTCAAAGCTTAAAAACTGTCTTTCAGATATTTTTGTTGACTCATTGTAGTATACTCTGTCTTCTTTGTATCACATTTCAAATAAATTAAGATTTAGGAAGCTTAAAGTTCTAGAACAGAAAATAGTTTGTATTAATTTCTACAGATTTCAATATTTGACATTTTGTCTAGAAAAATATGCTAAGTATCAGGAAGTGTTAAAATCTCCTGCCATTTGAAGTCAGCCTCAGTTTATCAGTTCTGAAGTATTTTATCAAATACTTTGCTACTCTTTTGTAAATGGTGTAGAAATGACTTTATCCATTTGGCAGTATATATCTGGACAAAAAATGGACAAATTGTGACTACTTCCATATTATGCTTTTCTACAGTTTTTTTAATTCTAATAAGAAGCAACAACCCTTATACCAGAGATATTTCTTCACCTAACTTTAGAAAGTTAGGTAATACTAACTAGGTTAGTATTAGTAATTAAAGTTAGGTAATACTAGATATGCTGGTAAAACATTTTTAAAATCATGATACTGACTTTTATTATTAAATTAAAGGTGTATTTTACAAGCAATCCGATCAAAAGTCACTGGTAAATGTAATAAATCACATTTTTTATGTTTAAATTTCAACTTAAAAGTTGAAGTCAAATATATATCTGGTGGATAAAAGTGATAAGATGTAACTGCAGAAGTAGACACTTTGTTATTCACTTGTAGTACTTTAAATACTTAGAAAAGCAGCAGCTGTGTGACCTAGTTAAGTAGATTCATATATCTTCTTACACTTCATTTAAGTAGTAAATATATAATGAATTAAAAAAAAGCCCTATCAAAGTTTTTTTTAAAGTTCATATTTTTGATACTTCAATTTAATTTAGGCAATAACGTGGAGGAAATATTCTGTTTTTTCCACAGAATACTGAGCTTTTGGTAATAATTCTAGATAATGCTTTTGTTTGAGCTAACCCTTCTGTAATCATTGAGCAAAGGAGTTGCTATTGATTTGTTGAGATAGTAGAAATAGTCTTCTTTTTTTTTTTTTTTTTTAACTCAGTATCTTAAGTCAAACTTGTCTTAGTATATCGATACCTATAGCTGACTGTTCTTTAACTGTTCAGACTGTTTAACTGAAACATACAGAGAATTATTCTCCTTGTGTTAGGACCAAAAGGTATTCTTGCTGTAAAAGACTAGAATAAGATTGTGGTGTCTGATGATCGCAATAGGTCAATCTAAGTGTAGGCTGCTGCTGAAAAGGGGTGGTCCTGACATTGTTGCTCCATCTTGTGCTAAAACTGGTGATCATGTGGATATTCAGTAAGTTGGAGCAGGGAACTGACCAGATGAAAGCTAAGAATTGTGGTTTTCTTCTAGACTGGATTTCAACTGTATCAATTCCTTGATCTAACTTGTTTTGCCATCACTGTGTCCAGCACAGGGGTTGTGGCAGTAACATTCAGACAGGGAAAGGTGGAACTTCCCCTTTTAATGGCTTGCTACATTCAGATTGTCTTAGGACAATTGTTGGACTCTACATTAAGCTTGCTTGCATCAAGTGGTGCCAAACATGTGAGGAACTGCAGAATAATTAGCAAATATTTGAAAACAATTGGAACTTGAAAATTCTTCTTGATCATAATGTACACTTTCTACTAAAGTGTAGTAGGACAAATGTTTCACCTCTTGTTTCACTGCTGTATACTTATTAATTCATTAGGACTTAAAATCTCATAACTCTCAGGAAGATAGGGCATCTAGGCTGTGTGAAATATGGGTGGGAATCTTACAAAGTACTCTTATTCTGTTTTGTCATTAGTTTTGACTTTCTCAGAAGAATACGAAATACCATATGTTGAGCTGCTTGAGAAATCAGTTTCGATTATGCTGTTTATAGTGCATGTAAAATGGTATGGATCAAAGATGGCAACCGAAGCGGACAGCTGTTAATCGTTCCAAGCATTGTACTCAGAGATCTGAAGTCTTTGTGAGTTATTTTTATAAATGACATTTTAAATTTAGGAAAGAATCTTTTTACTGTTCAGGCTGCATGTAATGTCTAAGTTGAATGCTTTTGGAACTTGTATTTTAAAAATGCATGGGAAACATGAGAAGAAATCAAGCAAAGGTCTGAATCACCAGAGCATAAGAGATGTTTATGGCTTGATTCGAACCATACCAGGTTATGAATGGTTTTCAGTGAGGTCAGAAGCTGACTAGCAGGTGGCTTGCGAGTATTGGCTGGTGAGGCACCAAGCGAGCTACAGTGCAAGATCAGGTTTTCAGATGTTATTATGAAAGCATTAAACCACATGGGCCAATTGATCACAATTTAGATAAGGAAGCAAATTCTGCTGTCAGAATAAAATACTGTTCAGTCATAACACGGGATTTGCAAATAGTGACTGTTTTGCCAAATAAGCGAGAGTATATAGAATATGCTGTGGAGATGATAAATATGTGCATATTCATTTAGGTTATAAGGTGTGTTTCTTTGTATTCAACTTAAAAGATTTTCTTTAAGGAATTTAATATTCTTCATGACAAGTAAATGCTTACTGAACTCTAAGAGTACACACTGAAAAAGAATGTCCAGACCTTTAGCTAAGTAAACTTAACTCCAGGAAGTTTATGTACTGGACTGGAAATGCAGTGACTGGACAATAAACTGGCGTTAAGTATGTGTGTGATCATGTGTTGCCAGTAATGAAAACTAAAAATGGAACTGAGAGCACTTTGAAATGCCTATTTCATAAAAATGCATGTCTTTGAGTAATTTTGTTTTAAGAAAGAATGCTTCAGTGCTTAAAGTTGTTAAGAGAAGATAACGCCAGCCAGACTATACAGAAGTGTATTACTCAAATGAATTTGTGCATACTATCTTTTGTTATTTTGAACCTGGTTTTGATTCTACTGGAGCAAACTGGTACAGTCTAGGACTATCTTACAGGTATGTTACTGTTGTCATTCAGTCAAATTGTTCAAGGACATGAAATAACCTTCTGGCTTTGCTTTTTTTTTTTTTTAAAAAAAGAAGTAATTGGAGAAACAAGTTCCTGAATTACAGTCTAATAGTGTTTAAGAATATTGTTTACTATTGATAGTAATTGTGTGAGTCTCTATGAGATATCAGGTAGAATCAAGAACTTGACTCTGCAAAAATAGTTTTAGAACATCTGTTAACTTCCATATTAAGCATGATCTCTGAAAATTTTCTGTCAGGTTTATATTTGGAATTACTCAGAGTACAGTTAGTAGAGCTGTAATTTGTCAGGATCATCAGTGGAGAGGTAGTAGTACGTGACTACATCCTATTATATAGGAGATAAAATGTGTGGCAAGTTCATGTGTCATGCTCTTTTGTCACTTACTATAAAATTTTTTTTTAAAAGGCAAACAGTGCCTCATTTTCTTGGTTATTTACAGAATTAAGATACTGCTCCTGCCTATGCTACTACTAGGAAGAAGCTTTTCTGATTTTACCTTCATATCTTACTGTATCTTGCAGAAGAATTGGTGACAAATCTACCTGCTTATGCATCTCAAGGTTATTGTTGCTCAGAGTCTGGAAAATGGGGCCAAAAGCATTATTAAAGACGAGAATCACTGTTAAATCATTGACTATGCCATCTGTTACCTGTTCTCAGATTTCTTTCTCTTAACTTATTTAAACTGAATACTCAGGAAACTTTCCAAGTTTTGGTGGTGATATCTGATTTAATAACATATGACAACCTACAAAATGAAATTTTCATGTACTTCCAGGGAATATCAACCTTTCACTAGCTTCTCAGAAAAACTCTTAGTATTTTTTAAATTTCTTAAATTTAAGGTTAAATTTATAAATTAATGACTTTGAATTAGTTTATTCTATTTTTTTTCCTTTTACTAGAGTACTTTTACTTGAGTTCACTAGATGTAGATTTTTCTAGTTACAATTATATAGTGAAACTACTAATGGCTTCTAACGTTCACATTAGTGATGTTGTCTCTGGCCATACATTATTACATTAAAAAGTTTTTTTGGATGACAAAGAACACTGTCATGTCATGTTTGACCCTGGAGAGATTATTTCATTGGAAAAGCTTGAAATGTCTTTCCAATTAATTGCAAGTCACAGATGTGAACTGTGATGCAGTAGTGAGAATTTTGATAGTCTTATTCCAATGGATGGTAGTCAGCAATTTATGTTACTAGCTTGTTCTTCATATTTTAAAGAAGAGGCATTAATATAACTCAGCTTAAAAAAAAAAACTTAAAAAAAATTTTTATGGCCAACTGATGCTGTGAAAATTAAACCTGTCAAGTTACATTTTTCATTCCTAAAACTGACTACAATTTCAATTTGCGTGGAAAAAAAAAGAAAAGTTTTAATAGTTGTATAAACTTTAAGAAATAATCATGCCTCTTTAAAGGATCTTATTATAATTTAAATTATCTAAATATTTATATGCTCCTATAGATTTTTCCGATGTGAATCACTTTTGAGCTGTGAACTTTTAAATACCTTTCACCAAAAGGCCATTTTTCATCTTAATTTGTTAGAATTTCTGTGGTTGTCTTTAGTTCCCATCAGCTGTCATTTGCTGGTGACTTAGAACCTGCCCTTTGAATGCAAAAATAAATAAATAAATAAAAATTAATTTGTGGAGTCTAATTTCTCAGGAGTATGTATTTTTTTTTTTAATACTTTCTCCAGAGGGTGGTTGACATGGGATCTAGCAGGCTTAATTGCCTGCTGTTCCTTCTTCGATACAATATTTAATAAAATAAGAAATACTTATTGGCGTATGAGTTTAAGAGAAAATACTGCTTGACAATAGATTGCTTGTCCTCATTCACCATTATGGGGCATAAATTGGAAAATACTGACTTAAACGCTTAGTATCTGATTGCTGGAAATATTTTCCTAATGTTACAACTGTATGCTCAGATTTCTGAAACTGGATTAAATAAAAATATCTGTAATTCTTCTCAAGTGATTAATGAAATTGCAGTTTGGAAGACATTTGCTCAAGATGGTCCAGTTGTGGCAGCTGCTTGACCTTGGTTTGAGAAATACTTGCATCGACTGGGCCACAGGTGTAGAAATAGCTGTACTTTTACCTCCTACTGCTTACTCCTGTTGCGTGTGTACCCCTGCCCTCCATAAGTGGAAGAAGCAGTTGCAGTGTCAGCTTTTGCTGAACTGTTCACAGCTGCCTGCCTTCTCTGAGGAAACGGTAGTGGGCTGAATGGAAACATTTGGTAAACTGTAACTGTGAAAGAAAAGATATGGAGGCTCATGAGCTGAAGCAGAGGTCTGCTCTAATGTAGCTATGCCATTTTCTAGAACCTGAGCTATACTCCAAGATAGCTAGTGATCTATCCGTTTGTCTCAAAATTTCAGACAAAAATAATCAAGTACTTGAAAATGATGAGGGTAAATGAGATTACATACATATATATATATAATATTTCTTAAACTATCTATCATGTGTGCATTGCCATAGAGAGTATTCATGTGAATATGCATGTTAAAACTGGGATTTGTTTTCTGTCCGAGTAATACATCCTTTAGATCTTGTAGCAGAGAACTTCTGTGACCATTCAGTTTATAGCATTGTTTTCTTATTTTTCTTTTATTAACAATTATTGATATCTTTATTAGGATTTATAAATATTATCTGTATGTTATTAAAGAGTATCGATCCAAATGCATCATTTGCTGTGTTTAGTTGTGGGGTTTTTTTTGGTTTTGTTTTTAATGGAGGAATCTATCAAGTATTACACACAGTGGGGTAGGAAATCACTAAACTATAAGTTTTTGAAGGCTGGAGGAATATTCTGGAGAAGTATCCTTGTGTGCTCACCTGGTTCCTATACTGTTTGTAAGACATCTATTTTTGAGAAAAACATCTGGAGACAAAATACTAGATGAGTTCTTGGTCTGATCCAGTACAGCTCTATGGTCTCCATTCACAGTGATGATTTTTTAACAGAGACTTGAGATTTGTATAACTCCTGACTTCTGTCCTTTTCAGTTTATCATATCATTTCTGTGTAGATTTTAATGCAAGTTGTGCATATTAAAAATAAGCCAATGCAATAATTTTCTATTGTGTAGAACAAAAATTTAAAACTAGATGCTTGAATAACGGATCTGACTTTGAGAGGGTGGGGGATAGGGTCCTTCTGAAAATCAGGATAGTTTTAGATGCTTAAACAAGGATTTAGGTACCTAATTTAGGACATCTTCGTTTCAAAAACTTGAGCCTAATCAGATTTTCCTATTTTGCTTGATCTAGTTTTAGTACTCTTTCAAGTTTGTAATAGACATTTATGCTGATAATACAGTCTACAGGATTGGAAGAGAAGATAGTGTAATGGCAGATTTATGAGGGATTAGAGAAAGAGGAATTCACAAAATCTAACTTCAGATGGCTGAGGCCAATCTTGCTAGGCTTTCTCCATAGGCAGTGAAGAGAGTCATCCTTTCTAGAAAGCAAGTCAAAACAGGAGCTTGGTTTAGTCCTTCTGAATTCCTCTTCACAATAGGAGGGCACCTCTCTTTTTCTCACTAGACTGAAGTTAAACGTTGTGAATGCCCTTTTTAATGACTGACTTCTTTATTCTCTCTGATGTTGTAAAATCATCATTAAACATATTCTGTGTGGGGAAGACAAAGTCTTTTAAAACATTAAGGTAACAGTCGTAGAAGTTACTTAGTGCATGTCTGGAGAACTCTTCAAAAGTATATGTACTTGATTTTTTTTTTGAGTGTTTAAGTAGAAATCCTGTGAATATAATTAAAAAGAATGATATGCATTTAGTGGGAACTTATGTTTATTACATGGAAGATAAACTTTGGAGACTTGACACAATAGTCTAAGAAGCTATCCTCTCCACAGCAGAGTTGGCAAAGGGAAAGTGTAGAAGTCTGTGTTTTCATCATGTCTTTTCTGGCAGTTTAAGCAGGTGCTGGACTTGACATGAAGCATCTGAAGTGTGGGCATACATTTCATTTTGCTGAGTTGGGATGGGAAGGGAGAGTCTACTTTCCAAAAGGAAGTCAAAGCAGAGTGGAAGCTGATACCATTTTTAACTGGCTCAGAAAAAAATCGTCAAAGATATTCTACCACTGCTTTAGATCAGTTACTGTTTCTGTGTAAAAGGAGTTTCTGATGCTTTTATTTCCAGATGGACCTTCAACTGATAAAGATTCTGAAGAAAAGAAAAAGGAGCCTGCCTCTTCCTCACAAAGCAGTCCTGAAGCAAGAGAAGAAAGGTATGTTATTCGTGAAGCTACATAATCTCACTTAGATATAAATTAATATTAACCTGAGAAGTCAACTAGTGTATACATGTACTTAAATTTTTGTCCAAATTGGTCATACTAGAGACAGCTTCCACATTCTTCTGTTAAATGCATGCTGTTGTATAAGAAATGTTTTGTTGTCAGCGAAGTAAATGATGCTGCTGCTAACATTAAAATAAATAAATAAATAAATAAATAAATAAATAAATAAAAAGCCACAGGTCAAAATATGACCAGAGTAGTTCAGGGTATTTGTTCTGCCTTATCTGTCAAGTATTTCTTTTCTCTCTCAATACTACTGCAGAGCTCTTGGAACTGTGAAACAACTTCTAATTGCATTTTTTTGGTAGAATTATGTATATTAGAGGTTTAGAACACTTCTTTTGTCTGTTTGCTTTTTTGTTAAAATACTGTAAAATACCATAAATAAATACAGTCTCCTTCTGTACCTTTTTTGGTAAATGTAAAGGGTTGTCAGAAAAATGGGCCCGTGTTCATGACATGTTAGGAGCTGAAGAACATTTGCAAAATAGTATTAGCAAGCCCATAGGGTTGTTTTTTTTTTTTTTTTAATGTGATTCTGCTTTTAGTGAACCTGTTTACAACAGCAGTTCTTGAGATGAAGTTTCACCTTTAATCACTTGTCCCTGTTTGAGTTGAAAAGTTTGGTTTACTATTTGCAAAAAGTACATTAACTCTTTGTTTGTGACCATGGTACCTCTTCAGTATAGTAAGCAGTTACAAACTGGATGTTAATAGTATTTCTTCCCTGTTTTAAGTTCCATGAAGAAAAATGGTTTCATGTTTATGCACACCAGAGAGAACTGAGAATTTAAACTTATATAAAGGGGTTAAAAAACCATCTGTCTGTGTAGAATTCACCCTGGTGAATATTCCAAAGACACTTGTTAAATTGTAGTAGAGATATAAATAACTTTAAAAATGTGATCTATGTTCTTTTTACCGATTACCATCCGATGGATGTAGCACAAGAACTGTGTTTTGCCCTGGAACTAAGCTACTGATGGGGGGGGAAAGGAACCTGTCATATTCATTTTTTTTGCCTCTTTTTAGCAGTTCAAGTAGTAATTCCAGCAGCAGGAAGGAAGAGGGTAATGCTCCCTCAAATTCTTTCATCCCTTCTTTTCCCCGTGCTCCAAGCACTTCGGATTCTGTACGAGTGAAATGTAGAGAAATGCTCTCCGCAGCTCTCAGAACAGGAGGTGAGCTTTGCAGAATATATTTTCAAATTTAACTGTTTCCCTTCTTCTCCACCCTTCTCCCCCCCACCTCCACAAGTTTTTCCTAAAATTTTTATGTCCATTTGTGTATATATACCTGTAGACCAGTTGTGTAGGTTCATCCAAATTACAAGTACTGAGTAACCTTGGCAACAGTGGGAACATGTTGAAAATTTTTTTTTTTTTGTGGCTGATGATACAGGACACTTTGTGGCTTCCATTTGCCTGATATCCTGCCTACAACAAAACTTGCTTTTCATGGTATCTTTTAGGATATTGCCTCCATAATGCCTCATTTGAATCTCTTTTTTTTTCTCTCTCTCTTTTTTTTTTGTTGTTGTCTATGAGAGTATCACTGTATACATGCCTTCTTTCCTTAGACAAGAGACTGTGAGCTTTCAGATTCTGGTTATTGAAAGCTGCCTTTCAGTTTTGATGTAATCTTGAAGCCTCATTGAAGTACTTGTAATGAATCTTACATTGCCCATTCTTCATGACTTTTGGGCAACTGTAAATTGCTTTACTGTCTAGTTTTTGGGTTTGTTTTTTTCTTTTTCCTTCCTCCTGTACACTTGGGTGTCTTTAAGCTGCCAAATGGAATGCTACACTAGATGGGGAGCAAAGTGAAAACTGGACTTCTCAAAATGATCTGAATTCCTTCTTGCAGATCTTTCTCTTCTACCAGAACTTAGGACTTAGCTCCTGTTCTGCTGTTACTAGGTTAATGTAACCTACCCCACTGTAAGGGGACTTGTGAAACATCTGTTTTCGCACTTCGAATTCAGTTAAAGATTCAGATACAGCCAGTTATCAAAGCTGACTGAAGACTGTAATTTATTGACCTGTGGATGTTTATAGGATTCTAAAATAATTTGCGATGAGACGATTGCATATAGCATCTTAGTATTCATGTTTCTATGTAGCTGTAATTTTAGTTAGATTTTCAGGAATTCTTTTTGCAATATTACTTCTTAATGCATTTGTAACCTGATGATCGATGAGTCAAATACCAATCTCAGTGTACAGTTATTTTTTGTTTTTTATGGCCTTGTGCATGAGACAGGGAGAAATGGTGTCTGGATTACTGACTGAAGTTTACCCATGCTAAAATGAGAAGGGAGAAAATGCATATTGTATCTGATTTGTCCTAAGCTATGTTGAAAGGTAGATGTATTTTTGAGTAACAGGTTTGGCCAGAAACAGTAAACAATTATCTTTGAGACATTTCAGGTCAAGTGTTGCATTGTCTTCTAGATTGCCAAGATTTATTTCTTCTAACTTGTATGTTTTAAGACACTTCTCTGCTTGCAAGTTTTTTAATATCTAGTAATATTGTTTCTGTTGTTACTCTATCTTGCTTATGCACTCTCTCATGCACTTCCTTTCTTGCACATGATGCGTGCATATACACACGTGCATGCACACTCACTCATTAATTGCACGCACTTGTATTGCGTGGACTGAAAGAATTGTTTCAACCAGATACCAGAATGTTTTCTTTATGTAGTGCAGTCTATTCTACACATGCAGGTATGCTATGAAGATAGGTGATTGCCATACTGAATAGAATATTTGAAAGCTGTATGACTAGTTTTTGTATTACTGTTTGTTTGCAGCTAGAATTCCTTTTTTTTTCCTTTTTTTGGAGAAAAATCTGAGATTTTTGTTCTGCTTTTTACACTTCTATTACTGCTCATTCCTTTTGTCTTTGTTCTTCAAAGTAACAAAATTTTGAAAGGATAAGTATATAGTAAACTAAATTTTCTTATACAAAAGGAAATTTCACTGAGTTTGCATGGTTTGCTCTGTTTCAGAGTTCTGGAAGGGCTCTCAAGGTGATATAAAACACTGATAAAACTGTCAGATTGCTAATATTCTGATTTTTGTTTTCCTCAGATGATTATATTGCTATTGGTGCTGATGAGGAAGAGCTGGGTTCTCAGATTGAAGAAGATATCCTTTGTTGTACATCCATGTGCTCTAAAATAAGAATATTTGTTAAAAATATTAATATGTTAAAAATAAGTTGACTTGATCCTTATAATGAATATTCTTTTATTTCATTTAAAACAAAACCAAGCAAACTCTGCTCAGCACATCCCTGCAGAAACTCAGTGTTTAAAGAAATATCACAACCTAAGTGATTTGCCTTAAAACTTGTAGATGTATACATATTTATATATATGTATGTGTATATACATATGTACTGTTATGTGTCTTCTCCTTGCAGCAGCAATATTATGTCTTGCTGAAGTATTCTGAGACAAAATGTTAGGCTCTTATATGTTCTTTGATTTTAAATCTGTTCTCGTTAGTACTTTTTTTTTTTATTCTAACATCTTGATTTCAGTTTTCACAAATTTATTTCTAAGTGAATTTGGAGTTTTAAAAAGAGTTGTTCTGGTAGTAATGTTTTGAACAGTTACGGAGCAGAGGTGTGTAGGTTTTTATGTTTTGGGTTGTTTGGGGGAGGGTTCTTATGCATAGAAACAGTCGAAGCTTCCTGATCTAACTTGCTAATGTGCTTCTGTAATTTCAGGCAGCCATCATTCCTGTTAAGGAATTTCCTGTCTGTTTGGAAAATTTGTTTTAAAATTATGTTAATGAGTTTGCCAGTGTTTGAATATGTAACTTAGAAATTAATGCATCCTCAGAATGAGATCAAGGAACTGGTCTTAAATTCATGGGTGTTCTTTCAGAACTTCTGTTAATATCCTACCACCTAAAAATTCACAGAATTTACTGGCCATGTGTGAAACTATGGTTAGGCCAGGGCAAGGGGTATGGAATATTGTCTACTGTGTTGAACAGGAAAGTAACTGTTGTCTGGTGTTGGGGGGGAAAAAGGACTTGATCAACAGTGAAAAAGCACGTTGCTTAACAGAAATTGCAGCAAAACTGACTGCTTGATAGTGTTTACCTGTTAACGTTTTGTTCCTTAAATCCAAAGCACCTATTTTTCAAGAATTAAAAAACACTGATATGAAATACAAAAATAGGGTACGAAGTAGGATAGCTAATCTCAAGGACACAAAGAATCCTAACTTAAGGAAAAATGTACTATGTGGGAACATACCTCCTGACAAGTTTGCGAAAATGACAGCGGAGGTAAGTAGAGAATAGGTCTTGAACTATTTCCTTATTTGACTTATGTGCTGGGCTGTCTTTGTTAGCCATATAAATAATTTATATAAGCTATCTGTACTTAAAAAAAAAAAGTGTGGCTTGCAGAGTCTGAGTCTGTATTACAGTGGGCTGTGTTGGGGCAGAGGGATTGGAAGCTGAATATGTTACCTGGTGTCTGAGTATGTTACCAAAGTCAGCAGTCAGGTAAACTGTCTCATGTGTTACAGGGAATTTGCAGAGAATGCTGTGCGGCCTTTGGAAGGCCACATTATGAGTCAATGATAGCTTTTTAAGTTCACAGAGATGTATAGAAGTACGTCTGGCCAGTGACTCCAAGCTGTTAAGCCATTCACCTCTTTGCATACGTAATGTTACCATCAGTGTTAGTCTGCCCTGCCGTTTGTATTTTTCAAATGCTAACCTCTGCTGTTTTACTTCTGTGCAAGATATAGCACTGTGGTTTAAAATATCAGTCCCTCTTGTGTTGGCCACCTTAGAGCTTATTTAAAGCTTATCTCAAATTTGACGGAATACTTCAAATGATTTTGAAGGGAACTCTTTGCAATAAATAAATAAATAGAAAAAGCCGTAAATGATGGGGGAAAAATTTAGGAGAATTGCCCTTTAAATCAAATTAAATTTCTGTTCTTGAAAAAATATTTCAAATGCTTTAGTAGAAATTCCTGTTGAGATGCTCACTGTCTTTATAAATGGAAATAAATGTAGAAATCGAGAAGTGCAAAATTAAATATTATGGAGAGAAAAATGAACTGTTGTTAACAGCTGATTTGAGTTTTGTAGCTCTGCTGCTATATGTCACATTCTCCCTCCCCACCCTGTACGTGCACATATGTATGTGCACACACTTGGGTACAAGGGACTGTTTGGAGACTGAAAAGAAATTAAATTTATCATCAAGTAATGAAAATCCTGATTAACTTTGTTCTAGAGAACAGCTTTTTCTATAGCTTTGTAGAGAGGGCAGGGCAGACAGAGCCTGGTAAAGGAATCTATATATAAAGAAATATGGATGGTATCTTCAGTGAATATTTTGAATTCTTTTTAACTCTGGGTGTATGTACACATATACAGATATACATTTCATGTTGTCCAGTGCCCATCCTTTAGGTTTATAATTCCTGTCTTGGACTAAGATTATAAATTTGGTGGCTAAAAAACTGATTTCATAAAGATGAGTTCTAACTGAAATGGTATTAATGAAAAATAACATCCCATGTGGATGTGGAATACAAGAGTAAAATTTTAATGAAGAAAAATAGAACAACATTTTTGCTCTGCATACTTGGTTCATATACATTGTTGAAGATCCTGCATATTAGAGCTTTTTTTTAAAGAAAAACAATCAGTGAATCTGTGTTCTTTCTGTAATGTTTTGAAGCTAGGTGTGTATATGTGAGGTCTTATGCAAATAAAAATTAAATCTTATTTAACAAAAGCTTAAAGGAAAGCTTATTAGAAAAAAATATTATGCCGTTAATTAACATTGACTTGTTTCTGCGGTATTCAGGGAGATCTCTGTTTGAATAGAGCTACCCCACTGATGGTATGCGATAGTTGAAAATCCATGTGTTGCCAAGGATGCAAAAATACCCACAAGTCAGTGTTGTAATAGAAGTTAAGAACAACACTGTCAAACTTTGCTGTTTCATGTATCAGCTTTCATCATTAAATTTGCAGACTTTTTAATGTTTGTAAGTTGGAATAGATGACTAATGGTAAATATATATTTCTACTTAGATGCAGCTCGTTGAATGAGGAAGAAAAGCTTTTTTAAGTATGTGTTTAATTCTCAGGAGGTGATGGATTGCTAAGAGATACTATGATTTATATTGTCCTTTAGTGACACTGCTGCAACATCACTATTAGAAATCTGATTGAGTCTTGATTTGGAATAGCACTTTGCAGAAGTCTCCCTGAAAAGGAAACTTGCTCTCTGGCAGTCTGGGCTTGGTGGAGCTAACAGCAAAACAACGAATTTGGGGTGTGATTTTCAGATGGAAAAATATTTTGTCTAAAATCAGATCCTGTATCTCCCCAAAAAAGCATCATTGGGTTATCTGTAAGGAACAGCTCTTCTGTTCTGCCCTGTCTTCCTCCTGCATCACCATGCTGTGTTTTGTACCAGTGATTCTTGGATTTTTGTTTGTTTGATGAGCCACTACCTGGCAGTCAGGCCTGGTGCAAGTTTTGTCGTTGTGGCAAAGGATGTGCCTAATGTACATCTAACAGAGGGTTTGTGGTGTACAATAATGAGGGACTATACAATTCAGCAGACCATTTTTATGTGCAGGCTTAATGCATTGTATGGATCTTAGCTTTGGAATCGTACTTTCAAGTTAAATGAGAAATACTAGTATTCTGACTTGTGGTAATGATCTGCATAGCTAGATGCTGGCCTATATGGCTGTATGCTATTTCTTAGTACAGATATGCAAATAGACAAAATAATGTAATTTTTTCATCTGATGACTGTTTTCTGTAGGTCAATGAGGTAATTATGCAATTATTTAACCTAGGGAGAGAACCTTTTTTATCCTTCTGTACCTTGTATCTCTGTTATTTTTCTGAAGTTCAGAATTGCATGTTCAAGTAAATGTTTCTAGTTGTATTGTAACTTCTACTGATTATCCAGCTGCATAAAAAAATGAAAAATTTAAATTTTTTTTAGCTTCTATGTTGTGAAACATCCCAGCTTAAGTCTTATAAAATTAAAAAATCTAAAATTTGTAGAATTACTTTCCCCTTTCATAAAGAAATTATTTGCAGATTCTGAATCAAAACGGTATGTGCCTTCAGAATTCTATGGTACACATGCTGGTAACTGTTTAAAACAAACTCTCTTGTAAACTCTTTCTGCTGTTTGCTCGTAACAGGAAATGGCAAGTGATGAGCTGAAAGAAATGCGCAAAAATCTGACCAAAGAAGCTATCAGAGAGCACCAGATGGCTAAAACAGGAGGTACCCAAACTGATCTGTTTACATGTGGCAAATGTAAAAAGAAGAACTGTACATATACTCAGGTACATGGTTATTCAGATTCTTAATTTTCCTTTTTCAAATTTTAACTTCCATATAAAGATTGTCAGAGAGAAAAATGGTTCTAATTACAGAATGAATGTGTAACAAAATGTTAACAAATTACAAAATTTTGTGGAGACAGTTGGAAGTACTTAGATGTGCTTACATGAAGAATGTTTGTTGTATTGGTTTACCAAAAATTTAATGTAAATCCCAGCTGAGCATCTAAATAGCTTGAAATGTCAGTTTCTTGCAATGCTGAGTTTTTGCTTACTCTTCTGATTACATCTTAGTGACATGCTGTTATTACAGAAGTAGTAATTTACTGTTTAATATGGTTAAACTATTTTTTCTTCAAAGAGAGTAAATTGCAAAAATATAGATAAATATAATCTATAATCTGCCTAACATCAGACCCTAATTTATAATCATTCCTAGAACCTTTTCTAGTTTAATTAGGAAATATAGCCAAAAAAAGTGCCTGAATTTGTTTAACAGTGCTGCAGGGCATGCATCTTTGGTCATAGAATCAACTAAATTCGTAATGTAATACTGTATAATAGATGCTTGAAGTAGAAAGCTGTTTCTCAATCATGAGACTTCTAAGCCTTTTCATCAGTAAATATGTGAAAAGCTGTATTGACTGTGTAGTTTTGCTGCAGACTTTTCCTAGAAGTATGTGCACAGTGCTTCATTGCTGAAATTGGTATCTTTAGTACTTTTAAATCTTTCAAAACTTAAGCTTATAGGTCTGTTTTATAGTCTATACATAAGTCTGGTTTTAACTGGTATGAAAAGTTAACTTGTGTTTTTATCCAAATACCTTTCTTAAAGGTTTAAAATCAGAATTTTACATTAACATTGAATGTATACTAGCAAAAGTTAAAGATGCTAATTTTCCTTTTCCACTTTGGCTCTTGCCTTTGCTGAAGGTTCAAACCCGCAGTGCTGATGAACCTATGACAACATTTGTTGTGTGTAATGAATGTGGAAACAGATGGAAGGTAAGACCATTAGACTGTTTTGCGTATTTGCTAGTAGACAGTCAGGCTCTGTGATTAATTTTCTATTTTACAATACATAACAAAGGAGTTTCTCTTGACCTGTGGCTATTTCCTAACCCACTGATTAGTTTTGTATGTTGATATTGCCAAACAGCTTTAGTTTAGAAAAATATCCTTAGCTGAAGATGTGAGAACATGCTGGTGGGTAGGGGGGCAGGGTGAGAAAAGTCAGGACATTGACTTAGACCTTGTGACATTCAGGTACAGATTCTCTGCTTTGCCTTACAAAGCTATGGCAAGTTCATCTCTGTTTTTGCCATGGTTCACTGAAAGATGTTCTAACCCTTTTTAATCTGTACTGTTATGAATAAAGTAGGTCTTTTTTGACCTCTTCTTGTTTTTTCTCCTCTGAAAAGAAGGATGACAAAGAGGTGACTTCTGCCAGATTCCTGTGTCAGGATAGGAAGTGTGAGATAGTGATAACCTGATTTAATTTTTTAAAGTTCAGGAAATGGGAATTTCAAAAGATTCTGGGGAACAGTGATAGTCCAGTAAAGTGGAGAAATACCTAATGAAGGGCTGTAAAATTTTCAACTTGGGTGTGGTATCATACAGTATAAAGCAAATTATCTTTATTGTGTTATTTTTCAATGTTAAGGATGCTGCAGCTCTGCAGAATCATGTTGCAAAGCGTACCCTAAGATAAGATGCAGAAAACAGATTTTTTTTTAATGCAGTTAATTTTTATGTATCTTCTGACTGAATATAGGTCAAATCTATACTCTAGGATATCTAAATAGTTTGACACAGCACATAGGGACAAATGAACTCTTTCTTCTAAAACTTTCTATAAGGTGGTGGTTAGAAAAAAACCAGTCTGTTTAAAGATGCTTGAGTGAAGGAAGGTTAGCATGGTATAAGCAAATGCTTTAACTAATGATTTCTACATCCTAAGTATGGTGTCACTTTCTTTTTCTTCTTGCAAAGATTTAGAAATAAGCTGTATGAAGATCTTATAATATATTTGTTTTCTTTTGACAGTTCTGTTAGAAGAAGAAATTATCAAGACATCTGGACCAGTATGAAAGAGAATTGTGTAATTAGCTTTAAAAACTAGGCTAAGCATCTAGCTTCCTGCAAATGAGAGGGTATTTTTTCCTTTCTTTCTTTCTTTCTTTTTTTTTTCTTTCCTGTTTAAGCAGAATACATCCCTGAAGTTAGCCTTTGTTTTGACACAACCATCATTTCATTAAATGCCTTCCTATAGCTAATAGTTGGTAGGGCCAGGTTGCTCAATTGTATGGTGAATGTTAAAATATTTTTTCATTTTTATAAGTAAGTTGACATTAAACTTTTACCAATTAAACATTTTGGTAACTGGCTTGTTTTTTCCTAACTATATGAATAATGTACTGTATTTTTGTACAGTCTGAAACATGCCTCCTCCTCCCATATATATTTTACCTCTCCACTTCTGTTAGATTGTAAGAATGGATTATGTTTCTCACTGGTGTGTTTACTAATACTGCAAAAGGAAAAGGCATTCAACTTCATTTTAATCATATTGAACCCATTTGTTAACTGAATCACATTTGGTTAACTCTCTGGTTTGTACATAGCATTTCTGAATTAGTACTAAAATTCTGATCATGGGGTTTGGAAATTTATTAATGGATATGTTGACCTCTTTTGCAGCGGTTGGTTAAGCTTGTTTGTATAAACAGCTTTGATCAATGCAATTTATTTTATTGCTCTAAAGTGTGTATGTTATGTTCTATCAGTAAGTATTATTTCTAGGTACATCTTAGAATACTTGGTTAAATTTGATTCGATTGTTGTTTTGCTTAACATGCTTGCCAATGAAGTCTGTTTAAACTTTGTAAATAAGCAAAGGCATCTTGTAGTAGGCTGTCCTAATGACAGCCAGTTAACAAATTCATCATAAGATAAACTGGCTGGACTATTAATAGTAAATTCATTTCATATAAATGACATTCATTTTGTTTGCGAACTGAGTTTTGAAATGTAGAGTAACTGATGTGATTCGTAAACACAGAGGCCAGAAGAACAAGTGAGATAATAGAAATGTTGGCTGTGGGAGCCTGTTCTTTTAGCAGTGCACATGTTTAAAAGTATTTTCCAAATGTTCTCTCAAGAAAAACATGTCAACATCTTTAGAAGAGATAAAATATTTACATTACTCCTAAGTTTGTATAATCATTTAATTTATCTAAGCCTGGGGCTGAGGAGGTCTATCCTGGCAAGTATAAAGAATTCTTGGGGGAAGTATGTGCAGTTTCTGGAGAATAAATTCCTTGACTGTAAAGGACAAATGGGTTTTCTTTTTTATTGATTATTTTTTGTGTGATGGAGGCAGCTAAAGCATGAGATAGTATGATGACACTTCAACCCTGCAAGGCAAAAAATGTTTGTTAAATACTTTATAGAGCAAGCTTTTTTGGTCAGCTTGTGCAAAGAAGAAAAACAGGCTTTTCTCTTGAAAGAAAAAATGATTGAAACAAGAATTTAGTTTGATTACGTATGCAGCCATTTTTAAGGCAGAAAGTTGTTCAGTATTTCAAACTTTCTTACATAACTTTATATAAAAACAGTATTTTATATTATTGCTCTAATTCAGAATAATTTCTTTATTAACTTTCAGAGTCAGTTTATATTTAGACCCTTTGGCAAGATTGCTTGTTAAGAGTCATTTAAAGATGCACTTTTTTTTTTTTTAAGTTAAGACAGCAGCAAATGAATTGTAGATGCTTAATATCAATGACAGTGCTTTACTCTGAAGTGTGTTTAAGTCCAAAAAATTGTGTTAAAAATGATTGCAAGTTGGGTGTCAGTTAGACTTATTTTTCTTTTGCTGTTCAAAATATGTACAGGATAGGTTTGTTTTACATAACCTTCCTTATGTTACATGTCTTTTAATCTTTACGTCTAACTGTCATGCAGAGGAGAACTGTTCTTTGTGAGAAAATATAGTCATTGTTTTTCTGTACCTACTGAGTTATGTATGGAGCTTATTATGAGAGCTAGAACTGTAGTAGTGCTTTGGGTGATGTATGTGTATCCAGTAGGCACTCGAATAGGATACTTGTTTCACCTAATGCTACCTAGTGGCCATGGCAACAGCCTTCATGCTTTCACTCTTCTGCCCCTGAGGTAAAAACGGAAGCTTTTTTCATGTAGTGAAAGATGGAGCCCACGAACCAGATACAAAAAAAATAAGCGTCTAAATTCTATTCATGCTTCATTTGGGTATGCAAATCCAAAGTGAAAACTGCTCAAGAGTGAGCTCTGGATGCACCTTTGTTCAGCAAGTGCTTCAGTTCTCCCAATTGCCTGAAGTTGTCGTCCTCTACCAGAGAGGATACAAAGCCTGAAGAATGTGTAGGACAAGTCGTCAGATGTGAGGCTGGAACCATATCTCACTTTTGCAGATGATTGTCTTACCCACTCAGTCGTACTGTGACTGGCCCAGTACACTGGAGTTTTTTTATGCTATGAAAGATGTCAACAGGATTGGTGATGAGTGTCTCTCATGCACAAATAGCTTTAGCAAGCTCCTTTAGTATCCTTAGGGACGTTTGAATCCTTTTGAGCAAAGAGAGACTTGGACACTTTTGCCCTATAGTCTAAGCTAATATTTTAACAGTACTACAGAAAAAGAGGTAGCCCTATTCTTCTTAAAATTGTGTAAAGAAAATACTTTTAAGAAGTGTGATTTTTCTTAATAAGATAGGCTGTAGGATTTTGCTCAGAAAACAGTTGTAGCTTCTGGATTCTTAGAAGGCATTTCTTCATGTATAACTCTGATACCTTCTCCAGGAGAAGTGTGGGTTTTAAAATACCTTGTTCTGAATTATTCTTTTTGGCTGAAACTAAACAGAAGGTAAATAGTAGTTCAGTGATCCCAGCTTTTATGAATCCCCTTTTGAAGCCCTGTAGCACTTCCCAAGCATTATGGAGGAAGTGCCAATTTTTTTTTCTTTTCTTTTCTTTTTTTTTTTTTTTTGTTCTGGATTCCACTTGTGATCACATACATGAATTTCACTTGCAGTGTTAAATGTGTAACAACTTGGAGCTTAAATTCCTCAATCTGAAGTCTTCATCCCCCCAAAAGTGGTTGTATTATCTTTCATATGTGTGACCTTTGGAACAGATGATTAGTACTCATCCATATAATTAAATCTAGGGAGTTTCACCTCCTTAAGTAGAATTTCATACCCATGTATAATAGCTTCTGTTTCAATACATCATTAATCAGCTTGAATTATCTTACCATTTTAAAAGGTTTGGGATTAATTTAGTTAAAACATTAGTATAAAAAAACCCTTCCATTAATGTTGTTATTGAAATGATAGCAGTATATTTGCATTCTGAAGTACTGTTTAGAGCAAACCTGTTTTAAAATCATTTTGAATTGAGACAGTCTTTCTGATCACTTTGTGTTTCAAATAGTTTTTTTTTTAATTGGAAAGAATGTCTAGGTACACGGTGCTAGTGTGACAAATTTAAATTTATCTTTAGAGTATATAGCCTGAAAGTTTCTGCTATATTTAGTCTTTTTTTCTTCATTTGTGTTGTGTTAATGAATATGGAATTTAAAGGTCAGTAGCACGATGTGCTAGCTGAAGAAGTCCATACAATTTTAATACTGTTTACCAGGCTCATAAAAAGAGCAGTCTTTAACAGTATGCATGTTCTGTGGGATTTATTGGTTTGTAAAGCGCAGACACTGAAGAACAAATATCAGTGGACTGAAAGTTGTTATAGCTTAATGATATCCTGCAGTTAGATAAATGCCAAGGCAAACCAGCCATTATTTTCAAGCTATGCTAAATTGATTTTCGTGATAATTTTGGACTTTAATGAATTATATATAATATCTTGTGTCAGTGATTGTTTTGTCCTCCTATTGGTGTAACAGCTTGTCTATAGTAACTTTCCACTTTCAGTGGTACTCATATTTGCCTGAGAAGACCTAAGTTTGTGCATAATTAGCAAGTATATAGTAATGAAATGCAATTAATAAACTGTCTTCTGTGTGGGTGGGTTTTTTGTTGTTTTTTGTTTTTTTTTTCTTCAAATCCAGCATTAAACAGCATTAAACAGCTTCAAAATGACATAATGTTACTATTTTTTTGTTTTGTTTTTGGGGGAGGGAGGATGTTAAGAGATATTTTTAGGATATCTAGGGACTAGCGTTCTGCCATGGGTCTTAGGTATAACCTGAAACCTAAAATACAACATGAAAGTTTAAGATTTTTCAGGAAGGATCATTACATTGTGGTAATACAGAAATAAAACGAACATTGCCCAAACAATTTTTTGTAGCTGTTGGGGCACACAGAAGATAAGCTTAGAAACAATTATTTTCTTGTTTTAATAATCTGATGTTAACTGTAGAATTACCCAAACCAATCCTGTTTTTTCTCCCCTTGAATTTCAGTATATCTTTTTCTCAGAGAATAATAAAATATATATTGTTTGATATAAAGTCCGATTAATCAGTTTGTCATCTAACTCTTATTGAAGTATCTTTGCAGGGAAGAAAGATAACTTAAACTAAATCCATGTCATTTCATGAAATAGAGGCTTTGAACTTTTTTGATGTGCGACTGATCTTTTCCACAAGCTGAATTTGACCTAGTTAAACTTACTTTGTCAGTTTTAGAACAGCCTTACCCAACCTAATTAAAACAGTAAGTATAGCATTGTCAGTCTGAGTGTAAGCTCCCCGTGAATGCTGCCAGTTTGATCTTTTGCTGAAGTTACTACCTATCGTCCAATGCTTCATGTAAACTGAGATTGTATGACAGTGTGTTGCGTATGTGATAAATTGATAATGATGATGTATTAGGCAGTGGCAACCACTAACTGGACTGTGCCTTAACTAGTAGTACATGGAAGGGCTTCCTCTTAACTTTTTTTTTTTCTGAGATGATGTAATTGCTTGCCACTTTTTATTTTTGCCTTTTTTTTAACTTACCTTGTGTCAGCTCTTCTCCCATGATACCGTATAATGAAAAAGCTTGTTATTATTTGTTAGATATGTTTTCCTCTTCTTTTGTCAACATTGTCTCCTGCCTAGTGCATCGAGGAAGCAAATAAATTGATTTCTTAAATTCTGCCTATTTCCCTTTTTTAGAGAGAGGAATTCCCGTTTTGTCCTTTTCATAGTGCTGGAATTAGGCTGTAGAAAGATTACAGTAATGTCACTGAACTTTGACTGTATAATTCTCTCACGTTAGGGTTTTTTGTTTTTTCTTACTGTTCCCCTTTTGTCCATGTACTAATATGCTATGTGTCATTTGCTTCATTAAAATGAGTGTGTGTGGGAAAAAACAGAATTTAATAGAACTTTATAGTAAACTCCAAATTTTGATTTAGTGGGATTGTAACAAATCTCATAAAGAAGTTATTAGAATAACACATCTACAAATAGATTATGCAGATTCGACTTATTTTCTTCTTGGAACTTCTGCTGATTACCAATTTTGAGGTGCACAAAAATGCTTGTAGGGAGATATCTGTTAAAAATCAAGTGTAATGCTTTGGGGATAATGTAAATGAACACAGTTTATTAGTAGATATAGCTATTGCTTTTCTTTTGGACAGTCTGAAATAATGCCTTATCAGCACTGGGTAGTTCTAGCTTCTTTCTTTTGTCAATGAAATATATGAGTGTCTGTAAAAATAAACATGTCATATAACTGGGGAGAACTTAATATGTACAAACACAAGATAGTTGATACTGCCAGTCTCTCAGGAACAAGTAGTGAAGTGTTTTCTACGTCTACCCGCAGAGTGAAGAGAACAGTACATGAGAATTCTTGTGCTTTATTTAAGAATTTAAATGCCCAGACTCTTCCTTCCCTTAAGTAAATAATTTATAAACATCAACGGTATGAACTTAAAAATGCTTTCAGCAGATTCTTGGTAGTAAAATAACACTTTTTCAGGAAAAAAAAAATTATAGGCAGCATTATTTCAACCATTAGCTTTCATAAACTTGAGGTTGCCATACTCATTTTCATTAGCCCACTGCATGTGTGTTAAATACGTATTCTAAAACAAGTGGAGTGTACCTGTGCCAGGTACGACTTGTATGAAATGTGAAACTTCAGTCTAGGGTAACCCAGATATTGACAGCACAACTGTTTTTATTTTGGTCACAGTATGGATGGGGCAACCCGTTTGACTTTCAACTCTAGCACTCCACTTAAAAATAAAATTTAGTTTTTATGCTTAATTGGCAATTGTACTTTGGAAATACGTCCCTTTATAAGAAATTTGTGTCTGAGTTGCATGCTTCATTGTAAAAAATACTTTTTCTTTAACATTTTATCTTCTTTCTCTTCATTCTCTTTAAGTAAGACTTATTTTGATGAGAAACTGTAGTTAGCTACAGTGTCAGAGCCTTGTGCAGATTTAAAACATTCAGTCTGTATTAAAACTTGCCTGAGTTATTTTCAGGTAAATATCTGGTTAATTCTAAATTCCCTGTTGACTGATGTAGCCCAGAGTTCCATTTGTTTTAAAATAAATACATTAAGAAAGAATCCTATGCTTCAATGGATTTTTCAGATAAGGACCGAAGCAAGTCCTTATAAATAGCAGAGTTCATAAACCGTGGGTAGGAGTCTCTGTGCATTAAGGTATAAATTTGAAGTTGTGCGTCATCGAAGGTATGTTGTGAGGGTTCCAGCATGTTTCGGTTAATAACTTCTCTTACTCTGGAGTCCAAACTGACCTGCATGTTAAAATAAAAAGTCATTGTAAATAGTTGCAGTGTGCAGTACACATGCTTTTTTTCAGCTCTTTTGGCTCGAAAAAAGCAGCCTTTGTTAACCATTTCAGTTGGCATCCTTCAAGAGTGTAAAGACTGTTAAATATACATACGCTAAAAATGACTGTGTTCAAATTTTGAAGTAGTAATCTGTTGAATATGGATAAAGGAATTCTCTCACTAAGGAAACCTTATTTTGAATGATGCTGCCTGAAATACCATTATTACTAAAACTTGTGAGACTGGTAGAATTTTATTTTCCAGACCAATTTCCTGCTCTGTAGTAGAGTGGATTTGTAATTTTCTGTGACATTTTGTTTCTTTGGGAATTAGTGCTGTTGTAAAGAGACTGAATTCAGAGTAAGTAGTATTACGCAAAAGGAAACTGTAACCCAGGAAGCTGTTAGTTAATCAAATTCCTATGTTAAAAAGCAGGATGAATTCAAGTAGCTATATAATGCTTCCATACGTGCAGCATTTTGATCCCCCCCTGGCAAAGCAATAGTCTCTGTAAAGATGTTAGCATTACTGGAGTAGACCGATTAGATTAAATATTGTTTTTATCCGCACAAGTACAGTTTGCACCACAATCAGTTAAGTTATGAATTTTGCAAGGAAGTTAGAAGGTTTAAAATTCCAGCCTCTTTGTAGGATAATGTTCAAACTGTGAACTGATATGTCTTTGAAACGTGACCTGTTTGCTTACAGTGAAGTGACAGGTAGCTTTGAAAATTTTCAGTCAGTTTTTTGATCTATATCATATTTTGTCAGCTACTCTGTGAGCAATTTATTTGTGCTGTGTGGCAAACAACAGGCTTCCTGTGCTTACTGTGCTTTTAAAGCATCCACCTCCCCTTCTTAGTGCAAAGAGAAAAGAAATTGATTTGTCCAGCAAATAGAATTTAAGATTTTTGAGCAAGGATGAAGTCTTCATCTGAATCTTTGTTGTGCCTCAAACGAAACGCTTCATGTTAGTGTGCCTTGGTAGCAATATGAACAGTTTTCTACCAACAAGTGAAAATAGTTTTGACCGTCTCACCTCAGTGTTGGGTTTGCTTTTTTTTTTTTTCCTTCTAAATCTCTGCTTATTAGCAGTGGAATGCATAGGAAAAATATCCTTGGGTGTTTTTGTGCCTTTAACTGTGCAAAGCAGCATCAAAGAATGTATTGGGGAAAGCAATGTACCTCTTTTGGAGAAAGAATAGAAATATAATCTTCATAAATTAGTCTTGCTTTTTCTTCAATGACACTTTTGCTGGATTCTTGTTTTAATTCCTCACAGGCCATCCAGAAAAGCATGTTTTCCTCACTGAATTCGGTTCGGAGAAATTCGCGAAAAGCATTTCTACCAGCTGGCGTAAGCATTAGTTTGTCAAATGACTGAGCCCAGGCATTTACTTCTTCAAGTGTAGGAGCAGGACTTGAGGAAGAAAGAGAGGACAAGAAAAGAGAAATGATTGATTGCTACTCAAGCTGTTTTCACCTGGCAGAAGGCATCTGCCATCATGATGGAACAAAAATACAAGGTTCATGTGGCTCTAATTCCTCACCTGAACTATCCAAGTGCAAACTCTAGTAAATGTAATTATAAGATGCTTTTTGAAAGTGGGTTTATCAAAAGCTCAGGCACAGATGATTGCCTGGGCTTTGATGCAGAAATTCCAGTTTATTGCTCAAAGTAATCTCAACAAAGAAGTCCCTCTGCAACCAATAAGTGTTTTTTTTTTTTCTACACATAATAGTCCTTGTTGAGTCATTGTTAAAAATTGAATGAAAATATGCAGAAAGCAGCCTTGAGGCAAATATAAAAGGCACCCTCCTGTCTATTGTGGTTTTGCAGGTGTTCCTACCTGTTTGAGCAATTCTGAAGAGACAGCTGTGTGACTCTTGAGAGGATCTCAATTTCCCTTTATATTTATTCTTTGTGTAAGGCTGAGCACTGCCAGTTGGCTTGGTTAAATACTTGCTGGGTGGGAAAAGGATGTATTTAAAAATTATTTCAGAAAAAAGGGAGACTGTTTACTATGCTTTTTTGATCTGCCGTATTATGAAAATTGTGATGTGGTTAGCTGCCGCATATGAATAAGATAAAAGATTATAGATCAGACCTTTGATTCCTTATGAGTTAAAGACGTAACTACAAATTCAGTTTAAATGACATATGGATAATAGATATTTGAATATTTCAGGTAATTTACTTTAAGCATTTACTGTGTTTTGATTTTTTTTTCTGTTTGCTTCATTTTTAGTTTAATATAATGCTTAACAAAGACTGTACCTTTCCTCACAATTTGGAATACCCTCTCCTTGGAGTTCATGGGATGCTCTTCTCGCTCTCTCTTCATCTTGATTTCTAACAGTAAGACTGCAAGATAGAAAACAAAAGTTTAGTTAACTTTATAAAGGTAGAGGCTGAACCTACACTAGATGCTTCACCTCTAATATTTTACAAAATTCAGCTAAAGGAAAAGAAGCTATGAGTAGCCGTATGACCATAGTTATACTCTTGACACTAGTTTTAAACTTGTGTAAATCTGGTGAGCCTTAACATAGCTGATCACTGTTCAAAATTGTATCATGTAGGCTTTCTATTCTAGGGTTATTTCTTTTTTTAGGTTAATTTCTATTATATCTTTCTATTTCTAGGGTTAATTTATGTATATGAGTAGACTTTATCAGATACCAAATCCATATGTATTCCATACAGGCTTATTATGCTGTATTCTATGTGCTTGATGGAATGGTTTTATGTGAGTTAGACTTCAAGGGGTTTTTGGAAAGGTGATTCTTTGTAGGGTATGAACCCTGGCTATTTTTTATATCCACAGGGCATGATGAGTCCCAGCTGTGGAGTGATGACACCATTAAAAGAAAGCCAGAGTTTAGCAACTGGAGCTCGAGTTTTAAGCAAGAGAGACACCTTTATATATGGATGTTGGATGTATTAAACATCTTTCAGAGTTCAAGCATAGACATAGCTACGTAGCACAGTTATGGATTGCAGCCTTGAGAAAATGGTAGTGTATGCTTCACAAACTAAGGCCTAGAGCAAAAAATAAGCAGATACATCATTGCTAAATATCACTTTGAGTATGTCTGACTGGCAATGCTGTATTAGTTTGTTGGTCTTTGTAGTATTAAAGAACGAATAAATGTTTGCTGCAATCTGTAGTGATCACTGAGAGATTGTTTTTGATGTCCCTCAGAAGGGTAGGTGTCAACTCATGCTGCTCTGATCAAATGCTAATTTAGCTAACACTCTAGTTGTTAAAAATTCCTTTTATAGTTTCAGCTACTGAGGATTCTTTTTCTTTAAAGCTTAATTTCAGAACATGCATATTTCCTTTTAGGGAATGGTGGCTCTATTCCAGTTCATAGATAATCATAGTTCAGTGAGAAATAACTCATACATGCATGTGCATGCATCCAGGTACATTTGTATAATGTGTAAAGCTGCTTAAAATTTGTCAAGAAGAAAAGGTCCTAGTGAACTATAACCCATAATTTATATGAACCAGGTCTTCCAGCTGAAATAAAGCAATAAAGTTGTTATAATTTCTAGGAAAATATAATACCCAATTTCTTCCTTTATTATCTTACCTTTCTTTAACGTAAGTTTATTGCTTTAATCCTTAGGAATCTCATTCATCTATAGCAAGGCTTTTTGTTAAACCAATTGATTTTTCCTTTCCTTGCTTCCTCTTAAACTCATGGCTTTGTCATATTTGCAGCCTTACTACTTACTGGTTATCTCCTCTTGCTCTCTCCAGTGTTAGTCTATAATCTGCAGAGACCTTCCTGGGGTATGGAGAATTTAAACATTTTAAGGCTTAAGGAGAGTGGCTGGAGGTTGGCAAGAGAGAATAGAGATGCTTTTCTCTTTGCCAGTGGAGTCCATGCATTGAAAAGGTGGGGAACCTTTCCTGTTACAAAGTTGGATAGCAATCATGTTTTATTGTAAATTGTAAGTTCATTTTTTAATGCAAAATCTGAATATACAATCAAACTAATGAACTATTCAAGTTTACCTTTTCAGTAAGGAAAGCAAGCAGTTAAAGAATGTTAACGGTGTATTCTCTTTGGGGTGTATTGGACCCAGTCCTATACTAGCTGCCAGGGATTATGGAATTTTTTTTAACAGGAAAAATGTGTGTAATGCATGATTTACTCATGCACGCACGCACGCGGTAATATGTGTCAAAGTTTTCTCAGGGTGAGGGGGGCAAACAGATCAAGAAAGGAATACAGTCTTCATAGGATAATATATGCAATGGAAAAAGGCATAAGAAATAACAAAAGCTTTCTTAAGAACGTGCCATGGCTTACAAAATGTCCTTGGAGGTTGGCTAAGTTCCTAGAAATGTACAGGTAAAGAGAAAAGAGGCTGAATGTGTGCAATATTGTCTTCTCAGGTTCTGGTAGAGCAACAAGCTGGAGGCTTGAGTTTTGGTTGTAGGGACAAACACAAGTTCTGAGCATCCAGGTTATGAGGCTCTTTTCACTGTTTCTTCATTCTAAATCTACTATTAGGAGGATGCTGAATGCTGGATGTTCTGCACATCAGCTGCATGACTCATGTAGACTTATTTTTATTCCTATTCATATTTTTTTGTTCAAAGTACTTGAGCTATTTTGAGGAAAGGCTTTATGAATGGGGGTTATAAATAGCTTAATTGCAGTTTGTTTTGCATTTCTTGCTACTAGAAAACAATTGTTCTCCCCACAGAAAAAAAGCAAGGCTGCTCTGTTTTGTAGCCTCTACCAGTTCCCAGATGATTCTGAAATGCAAATAGGAATTTTAAGCATCATGAAATTTGGGTAACTTTATACACCCTCTTGAGTAAATTAATTTCTTTGAATTGTTTGAATAGTGAGGTGTACAGAAAATGAATGTCATTGGGAATATCAGATAAAATGGCAAAAAAGTAGTTTAGCAACAATTTAAAAAGATAAAATGCTAATTTTATGTACTCTGTCTTAATAGATAAATCTGTCTCGCTCTCAACGTGTGTATGTGTAATAAGCAGCTCTAGATTGTTATCTGAAGAGCTGTCAATGCACTGGAATTTGTATGGTGATGCTTTAACTTAGGCACTATTCTGCAGGGTATCAAACTCTGATCAGGCTCTGATCAAACTCTGAACAGGCGCAGTCTTTAAGTACATGTTTACCTCTTAAGCATCTGCTGAAAAGCTTTATAGGATGAGAGCCAGAGTACTTGGCACCTTGCAGAATAAAGCCCTAGGTCCTAACAAAATATTCACTATTTGCATTAGAAAGGGCAGAATTGGTTATCTAAGCTTCTGATTATTGAAAGCTGAGTGCCAAAAGCAAGGGAATGATCAGCCTGCTCTTACCTTGCTTGTAATGTTCTTCCCCAAAGCATTTGCTACCCACTGCTCTCAGAAAAAAATGGTAGAATAGCATCTTTGCCTGGCCAGTAAGGTTATTCTGTGACTTTTTCCCTTCTCCTCAGTGCCAGGTTTGCTTGCGCTGAAGTGTTTCCATATGATGGATGTTTCCATATGTATCCATATGGTAGATTTATAGTGCATTTATAAGAAGTGGTCAGCTTGCTGTCAGTGCTTTGGTTGAATTGCTGTGGCTTTTTAAGACTTTATTTTTCTTTTTTTCAGCACAAATGCTGGTCTCACCCATTAATTAGTACTGGCCCCACATGGACACAGAACTTTGAGTATGGGAGGTTTTACCTTGAATTTTGCATGAAATCACTTGGATCTGGCAGATGATAGGGAAATAAGATGAATGCATTACTCCTTTATTAAGGAATGAAGCAATGTTTTTCCCTTCCTTGCTTTGCTTCCCCAGTATGTTTTTCTCCTTAATGCCTTGTAGTGGGAGTTACTGTAAACTACATTCTGCATAATTCCTTGTCTTCAGCAAATAATGTGCACAATGTTTAAAGTGTCTAATCTCAAGGATATTAGCTTCATATGAATAGTAGGTGCCATGAGGTGACAGCACTAATTAATGGCAACAGGTGAAATTGCCATTAAAACAAAAAAGTGCTGGAGATGTGGTAATTAGTTCTGGCCTACAAATTCTTTCAGCTACTCCTAATTCCATTTAATACAGTCTACACTGTTTGTTATGTCCCAGCCCTAAATCTAAAACTGTAAAGTGTTCTGGTATTGCTTTGTTTTTTTCTGGAAGCCCTGATAAAGCTCAAGAGAGCTTCAAGGGGAGAAACTAGTCCTCCTGCGCAAAACAAAGCTTCCACTACGCAGTAATGAAACAGAAGCAGCGATAATGTAAAATTCTAAGGCATAACGTAGTGAGAAGCGACTGAAAGATGGCTTGTAAACTGCTTCTGACTGTGAGTATCGCTTGTCTTATTCAAGAGCACAATGTTACATATTTTCTTCTAATTGATATGTTTTGTATGTGCATAAAGTGTTCATTTGGTAGGTGCTATATCAGCTGAGAACTGACAGTTCAAGGAAAAGGCCAAGACCAACCAGTTTTTACATAGCTGGAAACAGAAGATACCATGAAATAAAAATTTGGGAAGAGGAATAATTCTATTGTTCATTTTGTCTCCAAAGAAAAGGTAAAACGGCAGGATATTTCCTTTCCTCACACCTGCAGTTACATGGGAGTGGTTAGGTTTGGGCCTGTTCCTTCAACTGCTTACATGTTACATGCTCTGACCCTGAGGACTAATTTGGACAATAGAAAGACAAAGATTTTTCTGAGCCAAGAGCCTAGGCCTGAGCCAAACAATACTATACCCTTAGAAGAGTAAGCACTGAATGCTTCTGAAGTGAATCGAACCTGTCCATCTGTTGCCTCTTGTAAAAAAACAAAAACAAAACAAAACAAAAACAAACAAACAAAAAAAACCTTGTGAAGCTGCCTTTTCTTGACATTTATCATATTTGGGTAACACTGTACAGCAGAACTGTGATGTGACTGGGCTTTTAGACATTACCACCTAGAAGTTTAACTACTTTATTTACATAATATGCAATATTTTTAGTTCTTTTGAAAATAGATTTGATTTCTGAGATGGGTACTGTGTAAGATGACACACTGTGATAATATGTTATCAGTTTGTCAAAAGCGTATTAGCAGTACAGCTCCTTTTTGTGTTAATTGGAGTTGTGTAGAAATACTTTAGAGGAAGCTTTGCAAGGTGTGTTTTTTTTGTTTTTGGTTTGGATTTTTTTGAAACATGTAGAGATCTCATTATTCATGTTATTTTGGGACCCAGAATTTTGTCTATTTTATATGAAGAGTGTAAGTAGTGGTATTTTGGCTTTTTTTAGTGTTTTAATTTGCCAGTGGCAGTTCTAGCCACCAAAAAATATATATAGAGAGAGTTTCTGAAGCTAGTGGAACTGTATACTTCTCCAGTAATACTACATCTGACCCTTATCAGGATCTGGATATCTTGATCTAGTTCTCCCTTTTTCAGTATTTTTTCATTAGTTTTTAGGATTTGGGAACATTGCCTAATATTTAAAATATACCACTGGGATCAAAGAAATTCTGTGTTCTACACCAGCTTTGTTCATATGGCTTTGGTGAGTTACTCAACGTTTCTGTATCTTGCTTTCATATGGAAAAATGGGATAATAATACCTCCTTACCTAAGCAGTTTTTCTCTGCCTCCCTTTCCCATTTGAGTGAAAAGAGACTTTTAACACAAGGAAGCGAAAGTGGGCATTTAAGAGTTTAGACCAACTTAACTAGTTTTTGAGGAGAAAAAAATCAAACCTAAGGGCTTGAAGAGACAGTTTGGCTTGACTCTATTCATAATGCAAGTCACAGAATTTGATGGGAGGATGTATCTTTATCAAAACTGAAATGTCTGTATGACCTGTCTTTCAAATCAAAGTGTTTTGTTTTATTTTAAAGTCAGTCGTCATAACCTCACTGAAGCCACCAGAGATGCCAGATCATCTACAGAATGGGCGTTAATTGCAAGCCTAGCTTTTTCACTCTTTATTGATAGTATACTGGCTGCTTTTCTGAAGTGCCTATGCTGCTATTTCTAGCACACTGTGTTAGGTAGCTTACTCTGCTAAGCTGCAAGTGGTCAGTGCAGTGAGTATATAACTTTGTTTCAAGATAACTTCTGGAAGTCCAATGCTTAATTTACTAATTCATGGGAGCACCTTGGACATTTTGGTCCTGCGCAAAATGGGTATTAAGCGCTACTAAACAGAATGGTAATACTGGGCACCTACTTGGCCTGGGGGTGAATGGCTATATAACTAGAACCTGTACTAACAAGACTGTGCAGAGCGAGGATAATAAGGTTTCCTGAAAGAAGGCACATAAGAGGATTCTACAGAACCCTTAATGCCCATAGGATAAGAAAATACTGTTCTTACCATTTTGTTATTACTTCAGATTAATGTGCTAGCTCGTGCTTCATTAACAAGGGAGTCACTTCCATGTGTGTGTGCAGGCAGTTACACAACCTAGAAGGTGGCTAAGGAAAGAACTAGAGTATCTTTGCATTTTAAATGCTACCTTAGTTTTACTGTTTCCTTTTGGAAATACTGCACAAAGCATCTTTTTCTTTTTTTCTTTTTTTTTTTTCTTTCCCCAAAACAGTGGGAAAAAAAAACCGAACTGGAGCAGAATGCTGCATCTAGTACTAGAGCACTGTCATCTCTCTTATAGTCCCAGACTGTACAAGTTGTGTTTGGCTCGTGTTGTCCTATACACTGCCTGTCACCTCCCTCCCCTTCTCTTCTGTTCCCGAGAGCCTTGAATAAGAGAGTGTACCATGAGCAGCTGCAACAGCAGCACCAACAAAAGCAGCAGGCATTGGACCCTCGATTTCCCATGTTGTTTTGTGCCTGTGCAGAGCCTGGGGTCTCCTGGGCCGTAGACATCTGCCGTTTGCGCATCTCCATCCGCTCTGATCCCATGGGCTACAAGAAAGCAAGAGAAGGAGGAAATAAGTAACATCTGTTTTCTCTTTCGTGTTTTGTTTTAAAAGTCTTACCAAGAACTACTTTAGGCTATATCTTCAAAAGAAATGAAAAGCTAAATGCTTGGCTTTTCTCCATAGAACCTGCTGGGTGTTGAATCCTTTGGAAAAAAACACTCGTTTAAGTGCTGTGATGGAAGGCAAAAGGCTAATGAATTCCTGCATGTGGGTGGGAGTACAAGGAGAAAAAGGAGGTGATACAAAGATTGTAAAGGGGAAGTGAGGCCTCTCCCCTCTTTTCAGAGGGCTGCAGCTCTTAGGGCATTGGTATATAAACCTAGGGATTTCCTGAGGCTTTGACTTCAAGATTTGTCCTAAAAGAAACAGTATAGAATTGAGGTAGTTGGAGCCCCTTGTTTCTTTTCTTTTTTTCTTTCTTTCTCATGATTAGCTGGTGTACTCGTTTATTGATGCTTGAATTAGACATCCGAGAACTTTTGAAAACATGGCCTTTGTGGTGAGTTTAAGAATGCCCAGACTTGTTGGTTGTGCTATAACAAAGGGGAAAGGCCAATGTATATCTGTCCATAACAGGACAGACTGCCACAATTTTTAACAATGCTTTTTCTGTGGAGAAGGAATCGAGGCCTTCTTTGTTTGAAGATGAGGAATTACTTAAGGAGAAAACACATGGCCAGACAGCATTAAGATTTAACATGTCCTGTCCCTCCCCCCCCCCCCCACCAGCCATAATTGGAGATAACATGAAACAATTTTTTGTGGAAGCATTGGTTGTGGTCTTTGCACTGTTCTAGGAAACCTTTTTGGAGCCTGAATTCTGCAGATTGTACAGAGAAGCAGTGCTAATGAAATGACAGTTCCCATTGAAGTCATTGTCCCTCTCTGATGCATTTTTCTGTGAGCTTCAAATTTGCTCAGCAGAACTTGATATGCTGAGGGTTGTGCCATATCTAAGTGACATCTGTGTTTTATAGATGAAATGTCAGCTTATAAAAGGATTGATGCATCTTTCCTCATTCTGATTGTATTTGATGTTTGGATAACTAACTAGTCATTCTCCTATATCAAGTGATGTCTTTGTGTATAGGCTTTTTCAGGTTGCTACACCTTCTTTTGAGTGTGTGACAATTGTATGGGAACTAAAAATTATCTGTTACAGATTTTGACTTATTTTGTATTTGTAATTTATTTCTGGGCTTGAAATGTCTGAGCTGAACAATGGAGGGTTAAAAGTTGCTTTCCTTTCTAAAGCGTTCAGCCAGATTTAGGAGCTATTATCATTGTAACTTGAGGGAGAATGCACAGACACTGTCACAGACTCTGCAGAAGTGTCAGTATAGCATTAAATTGTGCTGTTTTTTTTTCCTGCTGAATTTGTTTTGCTATTATAGAGCTTAATTTTTATTTTGTTTTTGCTAGAACCACCCACTCTCCCAAGAGAAAAATGTGACATGCTGAGCAAAAGATGCACCTGTTTTGCAGGAGGAATAAACTATAAGAGGAATAATACACA
This sequence comes from Dromaius novaehollandiae, assembly GCF_036370855.1. Taxonomy (NCBI): domain Eukaryota; kingdom Metazoa; phylum Chordata; class Aves; order Casuariiformes; family Dromaiidae; genus Dromaius; species Dromaius novaehollandiae. The sequence continues at coordinate 136,072,164 of NC_088099.1, forward strand.
TACAAATAATATTTTGTGCCTCTGTAGAGCTAATGTGACAAGTACTATCTAAATGTCCAGAAATACAAAATGTTAGTATTAATTTTCTTGCAGGCAAGGGAAGAGTAAAGGAGAGTGGAGATGGGAAGAATATACTTTTTCTCCTGACCTCATCCCACTACTGCTTAGTTCAAAGAATCTCTTTCTGGATCCACTGTTACCATTTCAGATTCTTCTTCAGAACCGTTCTTTGACATTTTAATGAAATGGAAGAATATATAAGTAGCTGTATACAAAAGGTGCCCAATAGCATGGTATTCTTAGTTTCATTTGTGAATTGTATGCCTTACTTAAAAGCTTTCTGGTACTATAGGTATTTACGAATGTTCATCATACATGATTTATCCCACAGTTTACAGAAAATGAGTGACTGAGCAAAATAAAAATTCAAGGCACAACATATCAGATTAAATTATGTATTATCACTCTCCTTTGGCAGATGTACACCAACTTTCTCATTAAATTAGCAAGCAGTTTTTGGCTATTTATGTGATGAAGATATTTTTGAAAGATATTTGTAGCAGATAAAACACAGTTTGATGGTAGAAGAATTGCGTTAGGGTAATGGGAAGCAAAAGGGAAATCATTGGAATATATCTGTTGCTTAAAGAGAGTTTTGATTACAGAACTGTTCAATGATTATCATGCATGTATTTCCTGTGGGAATTGAGAAGTATATCACACATGTGGCAGAGGTTTGGAGTGGATGACAAACTAATTAGGATGTGATCTTTTTCTGCGGTGTATTAATAGGAATACTGTGGTAGCATGCGTGAAGTAATTTATACCTATAGTACTCCCACAGAGGTATCGCATTCCAAGAAAGATCTAGAGAACACCAGATGTTTAGAAAATGTGACATGCAGAAAGGTTGTAGGAGTTGGAGAACAATAGATCATCAGAAGTTTTTACTGATCAGAAGATCAATATCCTTTTCAGTTCCCTTTTCTAGATTAGCAACCCTAACTTATTTTTCCATCAGCCCAAGTAATGGCTTAGCTTGGACTAAGTAAAATCAAGGCTAGATAATGGGATAGCAAGATAGACAGCTAAGCAGTGGAGCAAGTTCTTACAATGTTGTAGAAGCTCTTTTGGTGTTGAGACACATTAGACAAATAAGGCTGGTCCAGGTTCACAGAACACAGACTAAGTAATCCTTCCCAGCGCTCTTTTGCTAACTTCATTCTTTCCTGCTTTTTAATGTAGCTCTGGCTCTAAACCAAACTGCAGTCAAGCACATTGTTCTATATACTGTTCCACTTTGGACCAGCTCCCTTTGGTCACATAAGCATTATTAATCTGAAAGAGAAGCAGATGTTTTCTGTAAGAAGTCTAATTTTTTGTGTTTCATTCTCTAACCAGAACTGTAACATAAAATTCATATGTTCATGTTTGCAGCACAGTATTTGTTGCAAATGTATATCACAATCATGACCATACTGAGACTATGTAATCCAAGCATAGTGAAGCTTGAACATACAGTAAAACATAGGCTCTGCCCAAAGGATATGTCGTAATTTCATATGTATATTCATGCATATACACTGTTTTCCTGGATTTTTTTTACTTAAAAAAAAAACACATAAAAAAGAGAAAACAGAGGAAACACAAATGCTGCGACTTTGCAGCTGTGTATGGTAATACAAGAAGTTTACCAAGAGCTCCCTATCTGCTGCCTTTGCTCTCCCATAAACTGCTCCTTGGCCAAAATAGATACAAAGGCTGAATTTGTGCAAATCATCTAAGGATTCGTTTTCAAAGAAAAGTACTTTAAAAAGCATTAAGACTATCTGAGTATGACTTGTACACATGCAAGTATAATGATCTTGGAAGCTGTAGGGGAAACAGTGATGGAGATGAAGTAACTTGCTGAGGTCACATGGTGAACTAACGGTAGAGCCACTGACAGAAACCAAAGAGAAAAGCCTTATTTTATGACTGTAGTAGGGTGGGTTCCCCCCCCCCCCCCCGAGTTTAGCAGATCCAGAATCCACCACGGGTCTCTAAACTTCTCCACCAGACTTTGCTTCTTTTCATTACAGCTACTGTAGTTATATAATGGGCAGACGTTATATAAACAGCCAGAATTACTGTTTTGAATTGTGTGAGTCACAAAGTATGTATGGCCCATAGCTGTGTTGCTGGAAAAAAAACTAAAGTGATTATTTATAGTGTCTCAGCAGTCATATATATGAATGAAAAATAGATTTATCAGCAACTCCAATGTGTATTATTTGTAGTAATTTGCAAAATGGTTTCTTTACATTACAATTTATGTTACCAACAGAATGGAGGCCACTATAAACTTTAGATGCTTGTGGCAGAAAGGAGATATTTGTTGTGTTTTGTTCTGTTTTGTTTGTTTTGGAGGAGTTTTTTGACATCTTAGTAAAACAAAAAAAAATTGTGTTTATACAATTTTATGGCTATTAATCTGGGATATCGGATGGTCTGACTGGGTCATGGAGTAGGCATAAAACAACTTAGAAAACCACTGTATGTGTTCTTTGAATCAATGCTGAGGCTAACTGTATGTTAGTTGGAAGAATTAGTCACCTATGGATCCTATTGCTATAGTACATAGTGTCAATAACTGGTATTTCTTAAAATTCTATATCCCACAGTGGTGGGCTGAAAGGCCTAAACTGACTGTAATCAAAACCAATGGAAGTGTAACTGCTAATTTTGCAAGGAGGCTTTCCTTATTTTCCAAGCTTATATTGTGGGTAATCAGGACTTTTCTTAATAGTTGAAAAATTTCAGTTATCTGGGGCATTTTGGGCTAATAGTTTGCTTTACAATTTTTGAAGGAAAGTAGGAAAATGACATATGTTGATACTTGTGTTTAGCACAATATTTTTCCTTCCCAATCCCATCTGACAATATGTTTAGTGGACAGAATGCTGGAAAATGCAGGCTCACAGGTGGTGAAGTGAGGAAGTAGGATTAGAGGCACATGCATTGCTCCCCTGCCAGCTGCTCCTTTTCCCAAGTTGCATAAGAGGTAGCTTAAACTTCTCCTGACAACCCAACTGTAGTGCTTTGCTTTCTTACTTTGTTTTAAACTGAAGTAATGATCTTAAATAATCATCTCTGTTTTCTTAAACTTGATGTTGCAGAGAAATGCATGTACAGAGCTGGCCAGGGAAAACATTAATTGCAGTAATCAGCTGGGAGACCTTTGAGCTTGAGGAGTCCTGAGAGCTGAAGCATGTGTATAAGCGCATTCAAGGAAGAGGGATTCCAATGTTATGATTTGCCTGTAGAACAAGAGGGTGCATTCCTGAGAAAACGAGATTTACAGACATCCTCCTGCACCTGCTGCTATCAAGGTAGATCACTCAGACCTGACAGGAGACTGTTTTTAGTCACTATGGCATTGATACGAGAAAGAACTGGTGACCAACACTGGCTAGATTTCTCCTCATGAAAAAAATGTATAATGAATCAACTAGATGCGTTTTCTGCAAATACCAATGCTCATGTTCTTTCATCAGCCAAAATATTCTGCTCCTTATTCCCAGGTGTGCATTTTGAAAATAGTAATCAGTAAATAGAGCTTCTTGTGACACCAGCCTCCAAAGTAGTCATTCATTTGGTCAGCTGATGCTTCTGAAATAAAAACAAAATGGAGGCATTCTTTCTAAGCTCTTCAGTTTGCATTATATGTAATTAATACTTAGCTTTGAATGGGTTTGCTCCTGACAACAGTCAAGGATTTTCTGTCCCCCCCCTGCCCCAGACAATCAAATATAGTATGTCCATCAACAAAGAGGATGATTTCCTTGGAACATCAAGATTATGTAATTAGAGAAAATTCCATCCTAGCTTTCATATGTAAAATTTCACAGAATCACAGAATGGTTGAGGTTGGAAGGGACCTCTGGAGATCAGCTAGTCCAGCCCCCCTGCTCAAGCAGGGTCATCTACAGCAGGTTGCCCAGGACAGTGTCCAAATGGCTTTTGAATGTCTACAAGGAAGGAGACTCCACAACCTCCCTGGACAACCTGTTCCGGTGCTCAGTCACCTTCACAGCAAAAACTTTTTGCTTATGTTCAGATGGAACTTCCCGTGCTTCATTTTGTGCCCGTTGTCTCTCATCCTGTCACTGGGCTCCACTGAGAAGAGTCTGGCCCCATCCTCTGTACACTCTCCCTTTGGATATTTATGCACGTTGTTAAGATCCCCCTGGAGCCTTCTCTTCTCCAGGCTGAACAGTCCCAGCTCTCTCAGCCTTTCCTCACATGAGAGATGCTTTGGTCTCTTAATCTAATTAGTAGCCCTCTGCTGGACTCTCTCCAGTAGCTCCATGCCTCTCTTGTATTGGGGAGCCCAGAATGGGACCCAGCAGTCCAGATGCAGCCTCACCAGGGCTCAGCAGAGGGGAAGGGTCACCTCCCTTGACCTGCTGGCAGTGCTCTTTCTAATGCAAGCCAGGATGCCATTGGCTGCCTTTGCCACAAGGGCACATTGCTGGCTTCTGTCCAACTTGGTGTCCACCAGGACCCCCAGGTCCTTTTCTGCAAAGCTGCTTTCCGGCAGGTCAGGAAATTTGAAATATTAACACTGATTACATTTAGTATGAGTCAAGTTTTTAGCTGGTAAAACACTACATCACTTCACTGAGGCTGGTGAAGATGAGGGGGTTTATACCAGCTGGGGATCTGATCTGGTATTTGTATTTATGCTGCAGAGAAAAGTGAGTCTATTATTATGGGTCATATTTAATATGAGATGGCACTAAGAGATTTTATGAGCTGTCTGGAATGCCTTTCTTCAAAATTTGTATAAATGTTTTGTTTAAAAAAACTCCTCCTGTTTCCTGGATGCTTCTCCTACTCTCTGAGTGTAACAGTGCTTGTAGTTATGTCTGACCTCAAGTAAGACCTCAAAGACATTTTCCATGGTACTAAGGGAATGCACAGGGTGAATGTGTATGTGTGCACATGAACTACAGTTTTGTATTTCTGCTGTGATTTAATAACTTTGTATTTATTTTTTGAGAGGACTGTTACTGTTTTGACTATGAAGTAAATTAGAAGATGGATGATTTTCTTTAAAAGAGAGGCTTCATTATCCTTTCCAAGGTCCTGTAAGTATATTTAGATTTTTAGATATATTTCTTTAAGCAGTTAAAGATGTAGACCTGTCCTACTGACACTGAGTTCAAGTGATTTGCCCATTTGACATTCAGACAAGGCCACATTACTACTTCAGGGTGAGGGAGGAAGGTCCAGGAGGAGAACATATCTCTGATCTTGCATGGAGAGGTTAATCAGCAAAGTTTCTGATAGGGGTTCTCCAATACAGCTGGATTTCAAAAACCTCTGATGTCCCCTGTGTCTTGTTTAACACCTTATTACTCTACGCTCTCTTACTAGATTGTTGCACTGTATGAGAGAAGCATAGTCTAAATTTGGTTTGGTGAGGAAAAATAAAACAATCAAAAATTGTTTTTCTTCCTCTAGATAATCTCCCTCATACCAAAATGGACATCTTGGGGCTCTAAAGTCTCTGCGTGAGTGAGTCTTTTTTTATCTTCTCAGATTTCCAGACCTCTTAGAAGGTGCTGTGCAACAGAGCAAATTGTGTAGTATTGACATACGAGACCCCTCTGTACTAGATACTCTCTCCACTTGAGAACTGGGGTCTGCCTTCTCTGTACTCCACTACACAGAGCAGATATGCAACTTGTTTAGAAAAAGGGTTTGAGAAGAAAACGTGGGGAAGAATGAGAGATTCAAAAACTGGAGATGGACTCTATCTTAAATGTGTTTTGTAAGGAATCCAGCAATGCTTTTAGAATGCTTCTGGTGCTTGAAAGAAGTGAGATGCCTTTGACCAGAGTACTTTAACCTCTACCCCAGCATTACTTACTCCCAACCCTGGTACCGTTTCAGCTAACTGCTGAATATAACCTGAAATGTACCTCTATGTTCAATTATATCCATTTCAGACTGCCTAAAATAATCATGCCACTATCAAAGATATGTCTGCTTGGGTAACCATAATTTAAAGGAAAAATAGATAGCTCTTTCTGGTTCATATGGATAGGGTGGAACAAACAGCTCCTACTCTGCTTTTTCGGTACTCTCTAGGATCTGATCTTGCTAATATGTAACTGCTGTGGTAAGAGGTATCATCTTCAAATCTTGCCACTGTTTAACTGGACTCAGCTTGAAGAACTTAAGAGCACTGCGTGAACAGACAGAGCAGGGCCTGTCTGGAGGAGTCTTCAGAACTGTCCTAAATTCCCACCTAGAGAGCATGAATTAGTCAAATAACTTGAGTGTGAAGGGGGCTAGGAGTTTGATTGTTTACTTTGTATCGAGTCAGTTCCATCAGTTCAAGCTGGTTTAATGTTTCATCTATGCAGATGACTAGAGGGGAAGTTTCTGGACCTCCTAGAGAGTAAGTGATTTAAGCAAACTGAATGTGCAGTCACAACCCTGATACCCAGCTATGCCACTGTTAAAACTATAGGACAAACTTGAGTTTCAGTCTTAAAACTTAAGCTCCATAGTTCTTGCCACAGTGAGGGCCCCAATTTAGACTCCTAACTCCATATTTAGGAAAACAACCATGACTTTGGCATGATCTGGAGAACCGGAAAGCACCTTTACCAACAGTTTCATAGCTACACTAAACATGTCACCTACAGGAACCGTAAGCCCAGGAAAACTCACTGAAAGACTACCATTGATTTCAACATGCTTGGGTTTATGATCTTGTTCATAAACTTCATAGTTCAAATTAGTATTAGGGTCTGTTGCAAAAAATGTTGCCTAGAGGACTTATTTTGCAAAGAGGAGAAAGATATTAACCTCAGGCCATCTATTCTGGTCCCTCTCTAATTAATGATCACAACAAATTTAGTCTATTATAAAAACAATGTACCTAAAAAGCAATGAACCAGAAATAGAGAAAAATAATGGCACATATTCTTGGGTTTTTTTATCCAGCTAGATAGTATCTATGATTCCTATGAAATGTACACACTTGCATTACTGAAAGCTAACAAGTAATTTTTTTTAAGTAAGTCCAGGGATTTAAGCAAGCATTTTAAAAGCTACTTTTGACAATAGTGGAAAAACTAAAATGTATGCCTTAAGAATACTGTCGAGATACTAGAATAAGTGTGCTTATCATGCCTTTTCCACTCTAAGGCATGCCTGTCTGACATTCAGATTATGAGGCATTTTTGTATTTAACCTTATGAACACAAAGGAGTGCAAACATCAGGGATGAAAATTATTTCCCTGGTTAAAAGCAGTTCAAATGATATTTGGCTTAGTTGTAACATTTATAGTATTTGCTAATCCTTTAGTAGAAAGGTGGGCTACCAAGAAAATAGCTCTTCCCAAAGGAGGAATATGTAAAATATAAACAGTGAAGGTCAGATTTTTTAAAAACCAAGAATGCATAGAAAAAAATTAATGAACAAACCTTTAATATTTTAATCTTCATTTTATGTTAAAGCACAATGAAATTTTGTCAGCTCATCAGAGTGCAAAAATTCTGTTACTAAAACATAAAAGTAACGTTCTGTCCTTGTGCATGTTACAATTAAGCAGGTGCGCAAGCCCTAACTTGTGCAAGGGTCTGATTTCCATAGACCCAGCATGAAGATCGTGCAGTAACTATACACAATGTGAATCCCTGCACTCTAATTATAGCTGACAGCCAGTTGGAGTGCACAGATTTGGATCATCATAGTCCATTCATTTTTCAGTAAATGCATTGGGCCTGATCCAAACTCCATTAAAACAATGAAAAACTCGTATTGATTTCAGTGAGCTTTAGGTCAGGTTACATAAATCTTGCAATTGCTGCTCTCTCTTCAGATTCTCCTCTCTCCTCCTAAAATGATAATCAGTAAGCTGGAAGAAAGAGATTCTCTCTTCATTACCATCACAAGATGCTTGCAACTGGGCTCAAGCTCAAAGTAAATGTCTGAATCCATCTTTTATTAATTTAGGAATATTTAAGGCTGCAACATACTCTTACTGAAGCCTATGACAGTTTACTGTCAACTGAAATAAGAACAGGAAGCTTGATACTCGTGCTTCTTCCTCTTCATTGACAAATTTGACATACAGGCTTTCTGCATCAAGCAGCGTACTATTTTAAACAGAGAAGAATTATAAGTTATGTTAATGAACTTACCCTCACATATGCACGTGCTTCAGGCATAGTTATCAGATTGCCTCTTAGTGAGTTAGAGTAGGGTCAGTTCGTGGGACTTTTTGTGCTGTTGGAGATCTTGTAGTGGTAATGGGGTGATTTAAGTTGTTGAGGATTTAAGAAAGCAGGTCAGACTTTAGTAGAGAGGATACTGGCAGCCACATAGAGTAATGCAGCTTCTTATGCCAGTATTGAACTCAGGTCTGTCAAATGCTCCGTGGATAAGATCGCAAGAGAAAGTAATATCCTCCTATGAGTTTAAATAACAATTCTGGGACACTTCTAAGATGCCTAGAAATTAAGTAAGGTACCTTTACCTGTTCTATTTAATTTATTTTTCCAGAGGAATAGCACCTCAGGGGAGCTTGGTTCATCTATTAAAGCAGTGCTTTATTTTTCAAAAGGAATGGCTGGAAATGTATCACACCCACACAGTTAACAGGTAATGACACCCAGATCGTGCCACTTGTAACTTAGGATCTTATTTTGCCAAGGGCTTAGTGTCTGCTGCTGCGTTTTCTTTGGTATTCAATGCTGCACAGTTGGCTGTAAGGTCAGCCTGCTATCTGTAGAAAACTCCCTGTGCTAAAACTTTTCTGAGTAAAATCTGATTTTCATTCTAAGAAACATAATTAACTGGGGCTTCAGTGTTTTGTTGTTGTTGTTGCTTGTTTTTGAGAAGGGTGTCCTATATTTCTTATGCTAGTAGTGAAGGAAATACGGCTTTACTTTTGGACCCTATCACATAAGACTTCACTGAAAATGTAACTCTAAAATGCAATTAGCAGGGTCATTCTCTATCACTATTTCTCCTGTAGAATGGGAAAGATTTGCAAATTTTAGAGAGAATTTTACACCCGCTACACACAAAAAGCAACCTGTTGCTCTGGTCCAACCATTTGTGTGGGTGCTATGACAGTCCAGCACAAATGTGTGTATGGAAAGAACGTAGTCCCATGCTGAGTCCCTTTACAAGCCAGGTCATTGTAAACTGGCATTAAGCTAAATCAGTATTGAGTCCTTATCCTCTGTATAATACAAACTGTCAGAATCCTTTGCCTTGTATTTTGTGGCAGCTGGAGTTAACCTCAGTTGGTCTTGTTCAGTTCATACTAGCTGATCAGTTATTTTGCAGGTAAAAAAAACAAAACAACAAAAAAACAGGCTTCCCAAATGCAGAGAGTTCTACCATTTTTTCAGTCCTACTTTGGCTGGCTTTAATATCAGAGGAAAGTATTTGCTTCTAGTTATTTTTATGCAGCTGGCTTAAAAGTTCATTCAGCCAGCCTAATAATATTTTACAAACCTCTTTACTATGCAAACAGTGCATTGGTGCATATAGCAGATTGCTCTGCTTACTCCCACCATCTCCTGCTGAGTGCTTGGTTGCATCGTGCTTAATTATGAATGGCCTCCAAAAAGCCCATTTTACTGTACTATAAAGTGACTCATATCACACTGAAGCTTTGACAACTCATACTGGTATTGGAGTCACATGGTGTTGGATTAGTCAGTGACTCATTTCGTATTGTACTTGGTGCTGAGATCTGACTCATATCGAACTGTGTTCGGAGCTGACTGACATTGTACTGGTCTGAAAGCTGGTTTGAATCGGGATGACTCATCTTGTAGTGCATTACATAGTGATTCACATACCGTTTCCTATTGATTCTGACTGTCGCGATTCACTTCAGATTGTACTACGCTGGAATCTGGCTACTCTGTCAGGGTAGACACCTTTGTAGCTGCCTTCTGCTCTGCCAGCCTAATTATAGTATTAAATGAAGCAGTATGAGCCAGGAGAAATATTGCCAAAATCAGTGGAATTCCTAATGTAAAGCTGGAGTAAGAGCAGAACTGGGTTTAGCCTCCTATACCATAATTTCAGCAATAACACTTTATTGACTTCTCTGCATCAAGTGGCTGTGTAAAGACTTCAAAACATGCCTGTAAACAGAAAGTTAGGAATCACTAACCTCTAGGTAAGAGTACTCTGTTTATGCATTTTCTTGCTTCTGAATGCTAGCAGATCTCTGCAATATTTCCAAGACATGCTTTCTCCTTGGGATAATTTTTCATGATGACAAAAAGATGGGAGGAATTTTCAGAAGTGACTGAGTATTAGTAATTGCCTACACTTCTGGCTAGTCAATGTGAGACCTAGGATCGAAGAGATGTAGAAACCTCATGCTTTGAAAGTTCTTCATGATACCTCAAACTGAGCCCACAAAAATCACTAGTCATTCTGAAACATGTATACTGTTCTCTGCAAGGGATAAAGAGGCATGCCATGGCAAGACTTAGAGGTGATGGTACCATGATTAACTATTTGGGAGCCAGAGTAAAGATATCATAATAGGTATTGATGGGGGTAGGTAGGTAGATAGGAAAATTAAAGATAAATAAAACAACTGGTCTCCCTTTTTACAGCATTTTATAATATATAGTACTAATATGACATTCAGTTGGCTTGAACATGCTCTTAGTTTGGAAAGATGCTACTAGTTTTAACCTGCCCCCAGCTAAGACACTCCGATAGTATTTTTGGGGCTTCGTTTAGAAAACTAATGGTTATTACTTTGTGGTACTGTAACATAGTAATAGCGTAACTGGCACAGTGATACATGGCCCTGCTGAGTGTTGGATCTAATGCTCATGTTTTGTTTCTGCAATGAGTACAGACGTACAAGGAGTCTCCTTACCATTCATCTTGTGTCAGTGGCATTGTACGGAGTATTATTATCCTAGATTTTTCAACAGCAAAAATGAAATAATAGAGTGGTTGCATCAAATTATCTCAGTATTAAATCACTTTAATTCCTACTGGCATCTACAAGGATAATCTCATTTAACTTGCTGCGGTTGTGCCTAATTTTCACTACCTGCTTTCTCTTACCTACTGCAAGGTAAATAATGGCAGAGCTCGGGAAAAGGGCTTTCTGCGCCCCCTCGGCGGCGGGAGGCGGCAGGATGGCACGGGCAGGACCCACCTGGAGACGCTCGTTTGCTGCTCATCGCTCTAGCTTTGCGGGGAAGCCGGGGGCGGGGAGGCCCGCTGGCCCCCAGGCGCCGCCGTGCCGCCGCGGCGGGGGCAGCGCTGCCCGCACGCGGGGCGCTCTGCCGGCGGGAGCTGCGGGGGGAGCAGGGCCGCCACCCGCGGCGGAGCGACGGCGCGGGGCGCTCGCGGCTCGCCGTGGCCGGGGCGCGGCGGCGGCGGGGGCGGACCCTGCCCCTCGCCCGCCCCGGCCCGCGCGGGCAGCCGGCAGCGGGGGGAGCCCGCGCCTGCCGCGGCCGCGGAGCCCGGCGGCCTCCCGGCGGGGCCGCGCGGTACTTACGGTGTCGGCGGCGGCGCCGGGGGCGCGCTGGGAGTCCTTGCCCCGTTCCCCTCCGTTAGCGGCGGGCTCCGCGCCCGGGCACGGCGGCTCGCCAGCCCCGCGCATGCGTCCCCGGCCCGCCGCGGGGGCCGCTCCGCGCTGCGCCCGCGGGCTCGGGTGGGTCTCGCTCGCCGTGGCCGGAGCGGCGGCGATGGAAGGGCGCGGGGCTCCGCCGCAGCGCGGGCTCCCCGCCGCGGGCCGGGCGCGGGACCGCCGGCGGGGCGAGCCCCGGGGCCCTGCGGCTCAGGGGCGGCTTGCGGCGGGCGCAGCCGCCGCAGCGCCCACGTCGCGGCGGCCGGGCGGGGAGGGCGCGGGGCGAGCCATGGGGCCGGCGCGGCCGGGCGCGCAGCCGGCGCCGGGGGAGAAGCGCCGGGGAAGCCGGTGTGGGAGCGCGCGTGTGTGTGTGCGTGTGCGCGCTCAGGGGAAGTGGGTGGGAAGGGCTTGAAGAGGAGGCGATGCCGCCGCGGGGCTCGGTACTGGCGCTTCGGTATTCATAGATGCCTTAAATGCGGGCCGTGTTTATAAAAGTCGGGATTGGAGCAAGCTTGCATTTTAAGTAACCGCAGGGCTGCATCCCCTCCTCTCCCCCCCCCGCCTCGCGTCTTCTAGGAGCACACGGCGCAGCACCTCCGGGGCTGGCTCTCAGTCTAGTTCTGCTTTCTCCGCGCACGCTGTTGCTCGGCTGCAGTAGCGGCGCAGGGAAAGGCGTGTGCCCGATCGCGCGGGGGCGGGCGAGCGGTGGCTGTGGTTTCCTCGGCGTCCCCCGTACCTCCGGGGGGGACACGGCTCCCTCAGCCGCGGCGCTTGCCGCCGCCACCGCGTTTGGGGGGCTACCGTCGGTCGTGTCCTGCCCCCGCGGCACCCCCGACCGCCGTCCGGCAGGAGGCCGCAGCGCGCCCGTCGGCGGGACGGGGGTTAACGCGCGGCGGGGCCGGGCTGTGCCACGCCGGGCCCCGGGCAGAGCGACACGGGCCTCCCGTGAAACCGCGACCGAGCGGGTGCAGAAAGCCCGGCCGCGGCTTGCTGCGCGGTGACCGGCAGAGCCGGCCGGCAGCCCTGCCGTCGGGGCGCGGAGCGCAGCGGCCGCGGGAGTCGCCTTGCGGCGCCGGCGGGGCCCCAGCGCCCCGGGACACCCGCGCCGGAGCCAGCTGGGGGGACGTGGGCGGACGGCGGCTTCCCCGGCGCGGGGAGGAGGGGGAGGAGGAGGAGGAGGAGGGGGAAGGGGCGGACGCGGCCCCGCGAAGCGGTACTCACGGCGCGGGGCGGCGGCGCGGCTCCGTGGCACGCCGGGCATCTCCGGCGCTCCGGGCAGGGCGGCGGCGGGGGGGGCTCGGCGCAGCGAGCCCGCAGCAGGGCGGCCAGCGGGCAGGCGGCGGCCCCGGTGCCGGCCAGCAGCGCCGCCGCGCCCGCGAGGCCGCCGCGGGGCTCCGGGGCGGCTCCGCGGGGCGCCGAGACGAAGCGCGGGCAGGGCCGGCGGGCGGGGAGCTGCGGCCGGAGGAAGGGGCTGGAGAGCAGGGCTGGCAGTGGGGCGAGGGGCCCGGCGGGCCTCGGGAGCTGCGGCGTGCGGGGGAGGCGTGGGAGCGGGGCGGGGGGAGAGAGAGAGAAACACAAAACAGGCGTTACTGGGGCCGGGCGGGCGCCCTCGCAGCCCAGCTCCGAGTGGGGCCCCTGCGCCGCAGCGCTGCTCCGTGGTGACGGGCCTGAACCCCCCGCCCGCGAACGGCTCTCCGGCTCGGTCCCTTGGCGCTGCGGGCTGGCCCCGCCGCCTCGGCCCTGCTGCCTGCCCTTAGCTTTCCAGGCTGCCCTTTGGGTGCAGAGCGGGGAGGCTGCGGGCGCCCCGCTTTGCGCGGGCCGTTTGCACCCAGCCGGTTCCCTTTGGGGCTGAGAGCTGGAGACGGTGCGGAGGAGCGTGGGGACCAGGTTGGCCGCCTACAACCCGCACGCAGGCAGCCCCCCCGCCCCCCCAAAATACCCGCGCCTGCAGGAGCAGTTGCACAGGCACCTCCCGGGGGGCAGAGGGGGCCCGAACTCCCTGCGGCGGCCGCGCCGTGGGGCCGCCCGGGGCACCGCGCCGCCGCCGCCCTGTCCGTGGTGCTGAAGCTGCTCGGGCGGGTCCTGCCCTGCCCGCCGCTACGCGGCCTTCGGCTCCGCAGCTCGGCAGAGCCTCGCCGGCTCGCAAGCCGCGGAGGAGCGTGACCCTCCCTTCCCTGGCTGAACGGCATGGTCCCGGGGAGGGAAAGCCACCCCACTAGAGCGGGAGCCCAGATTAGGAAAAGGCAGAAATCAGTGCTAGAGAAAAGGGAAGGCAGAGCCCCGTGGGGTCTCCCGGGGACCTCCCTTTTCTCTAGCACTGATTTCTGCCTTTTCCTAATCTGGGCTTCATTTTTCCATCACAGCCCAGCAGCTCTTCCCAGAGCAGCTTCCCGAGTTCTGAGCTACAACCATTCTCTTGGCATCAAATAGACAGGGAGGAACTGAAGTCTGTGTAGCATGACACCAGCGCTTCCCACAGGGATGGTACCATCCTCAGAGGCCTCAGCCACGGCTACAGCAGTGGGAGAACGTGGCTGTAGTGCCGTTAATACCAGCTGAAGCTGCTCAGTAGAGCTGAGACCTGCAGGGAAAGCTGCCATTCCTGCACACACGGGGAGACTGCTGTTGCTTAGCAGCATGGCAAGTTCCCTTAGGTCTGATCAGAGAGCTAGAGCTAGAGTGGAAGCTGGATAACACTCCCAGGGGAGAGAAAAAAATAGAAAGGTTGTTTTTTTCCCCCGTATCAGTATTTCTCCTGCTTGGTGGCAAGGAGCCCTCCTGCAAATCTTTGCCCTTTTGGTTATGGCACGAAGCATGTGACTGAATGTTAAATATTATAATTGCCAAGGCTTGGTCAGGACCTACAAAGATATTACAGGCTTGATAATTAGGATTAAATGATACTATCTCACTCCTTGAGCAGAAAGGGAAGAGAGACTCAGTAAGTGCACCACGGTCGTTCTTTATGTATCCTGAGATCAAGCGAAAACACTAGTTAATGCTGCTGGACTTTGAATCCAGCTCCTGGTCACTCTGCCAGAAAGGGCCGTCACTGAGCAGAGGTGACTCTCCTAAGCCTCCTCCAGACTATGGTTCCAGGTGACCTGAATGTTAGCAAGTGTGTTTCAACAACTGCAGGTTTAAAAGGCTGGCAAAGTGTAATGCCTTTGGAAGGTAGGTCTTGCTCCATCCTTCATGTTTCTCTCAGGGATGTCATGGTCGAATAACACCTTATTGAAGATGGCTAGTTTTTTCAACATTAATAATGCACAGTACTGCATAAAAAAAATCACTCATTCTCTCTAGCATGAGCAGTGTTAGGTAAACAAAGCCACTTAGGCTGAGCATCTTCCAGGGCTTGGCACTTGTAGACAACTCTGCCTGTGTGCTTGTATGTTTGCACTATTGTGTAAGTACGCAACCACCTAAATTTTCAAACTGCTGAGCTGCTTAGGTACCTAAGTCCTCTCTGTACTAGCAAAATAGGCACCTTCCCCCTGTTTTCTCTCTGGCTTATGAATACAGGCTGATGTCCAGCTGCAGAAAACAAGACTGCATAAACAAGTGCTTGGCTCTCATTGAAAATGTTAAGTGCAGGTTATAATAAAGGCAAACTAGAATGTGTATCTGTATTTTAGTAACATTATTCAGCACGTTTTTCAACATTCTAGCAGTTGCACTTCAACAGGTGACATAATAGGTGGCATATTAGCTTTTCTTGGCTTGTTTTGCTTTAAGATGTTAAGACTGCTGGGCCTCACTTGAACTTTTCCTCCTTGCCCAAGGAGAGATCGTCCACCTCTGTATGCGAAGGAACGGGTGGCCTAGAGGCTTTGTAGGAACTAGCCTGTTTCAGTGTTTCCTGCTCACTTACCTTGTTAAGTAGTGAGTTTCTTGACTGTTGAACAGAGCTGATTCATAGTGAATTAGGGAGCAATTCAAACATAAAGTAAGGAGCCATTTTTGTCTGTTTTCATTGACATGAAAGTGCACAAATCACTTTATGCTAGACTCTGGGGAGAGGAGATATTTTTAGAATTAAAACGGCTTTCCAGAGACTTTAGTTGAACTTTTTTTCTTTTCTTTTTTTTTTTTTTTTTTTTTTAATATCAGCAATGTTCTGGTATATGGTGTATTTTGTTCTTTAGTGAAACCTTAACATGTAAGCATATGTATACTTTTAAAAGAACTATTTTAAGTAGCCATATTTTGAAGTCAACATAATGAAAGGGAAGTTTTGGGCAACAGCTTTCCTGAACTCTTAAATATTTGTATTCTTTCAACCTCAGTTACTCACAGGTGTAAGTAACTTTTCCTAATGGAACTATTAGTAATTGATTTCAAATAGGAGATTTATGGTTCAAGGTTGATGGAAGGCAGAATAAACCAGAGTCTTCAAACATGTAAAAATAACCATAGAGCTGTGTGGAGCAGTCCATAGAGCATTAGCTTATCCTATATGCAGGGGATGTGTGTTAGTAGTTGATTTTTCATAAACATGGATAAGAATGCATTAATTCTCCAGTAAGAATTCGTTTTGTGTAAGCCCAAGGCTACATCACTTACATAGTCAGCCTCTGTTTCTTTGCTTTACACAATGATTGCTTTTATACAGTACCATGCCTTTGCCAAAATTGCAGGTCAGTATGGGAAGATGTGGATCTATATGCAGCTTACATCTGAAGCAATAATGAAAGGTATCATTTCAGAGAGTGGCAAAACACATTTCTTCATATACATCAGAGACACTGTCTTTGGAAACCAAAGAGTCAATCCACAGCTGGTGTGAACCTCCAGATCTATTGAGTTCTCCAAGTATTTAGGTTAGTCAGCATCTACTCTGAAGTCTCTGGAAGTCTGGAAATTAGCCTATGCTGTCTGCACTCACAACCCTGTTTTCTTTCTACTCCTACATATCACGTCTTTGTTACTTCAAAGGAAGAGGAAGCTTAAAGAAAGACAATCTTGAGCTGGAATTAGATGTTGGAAATAAGGAGATGTGATAGGTCTGAATGCCCGGTTTCAGAGCATCAGAGTCAGCTCAGTGATGGCCCTGCTCCACGTCCTGGCCTTGGTGCAGCTGAGGCATGCAAGTACCTTGATGTTTCTGAGCCTTCTCACTGGAGTCTGTGGCACAACTTGTGCTTGAAACCCTTGGTGACTCGGAGTTTCTGACAGATTGACAGAAGACCCAGGAAGCCCGCAGCTTGCGCAAAGACTACTTAGAAATTGCAATATGACACACACAAAAAGGAAATCTCTGATAGAGTATGACTGTATTAAGACACTATGCCATGCATTTTATTTCCCTGTTTGGCAAACTGAAGCCCCGCTATACTCTAGTTGACGCTGTTGCCTTATATATGTCAATAAATAGTTAAATGTGCAATGCCAATTACATTTTTTAATCAAGAGGCTCACACAGAGCTCCAATTCTATCCTCCTTTTCTTTTCTTTTCTTTTCTTTTTTTTTTTTTTTTTGCATAAATCTTTGAATTATTTGGAACCATTAAAAACTCTACAGTTTTGGACCGACATTTTTTTTAAAGAAGATCTCCCATTAAGGCAATATTCTGTTAGTATAAGTCCTGATGACATTAGAAAACCTATAGCAAAGATCTCGGCAAAAAGCGGACCAGAAAAAGATAATCTACATACAAAGATTTGTGAGTTTCCAGATCATGGGATGACAAACTGCTGAGTAACCCTCACTACCAGCTTCCAGCAGGTGTCACTGTGTACCTACAATTTGCATGGGGAACCTAATCAGTTGAGGATTAATAATGTTACATGCAATATTCCTCCCTGCCCTTGTTCCTTCCTGTCCTAGTATTAATCCTCTTCTCTGCCCACAATGGAAATTATATGAACTAAAATAGGAGACTACCAATATTTTCCTCTTTTCATGATTAGTGAAGGAAAAAAATTCTTTACAGTGGCAACGTTACTCAAGAGAGACATATCCAATCATGACGTGCAGGTATGTTCCTGATGTTGTGGGTCATGACATAATTATTATTCAGGATCCTTACTGCACAGGTGCTTGGTAAGTAATAAATACAGTAGAATTAAATAAGACTCCCAAACTGACAGGAATGCAATCTTTAGATCTAGAAGATATTTTGTACTTACATTTCAGAACTGATTCAAAAAGAAAGATGGAATCAATTTGGAACCAATGTGCCTGAACAGCTTGAATTTTCAGAATAGTTCAAAGTGAGTTTGAAAGCCTGGTTGCAGAATGTGGCTGCACAGTAATATTCCAGCTTGACAAGATTGCTGAGGAAGCCACTAGGACTTCTGCCATTGACTTCACTGTAGGCAGAGTCAGATTTTTGACCTCAGGAAATCTGGAGGACTTTGAGGAATTATGCGGCGATATTAAAAGGCTGATGGGAAGAAATATAATTCACTTACAGGATGTGGCAGAGAACATGGGAAGGTACCACACCTAAAATGCACTATGTTATAATTCCTTTGAAAAATAAGAACAAAAGAATAAAGAGCAGGCAATGAGAGAGTGCTAAAGGGTGAGATGAAAAAGAATTGTATAAGAAATGAGAATATTCTAGGCTGATAAATGTTAGCAGGAAGAGCAAACCCTGTATTTCTCTTATTACAGAATAGTTTGAAGTGTGACTAGTAATATTTCTTCAACACATTAAAAAGAACCTTCGAATGATGATGGAAGGGAGAGGAAAATATCCAATAAACTTCATGCTTGTTTAGGAGTAGATTTACAAATGGTATCAGTTTCCAGGTCTCTTCTGATGCCATAGATACTGAGTTACAGGTTACAAGTACTGAGGATCTGTCTGTCCTTAGTTTTTGGGGAAGGCATGTGATGTGTTCCTGTGAAACCACATGTTTCTCCTGCCTGATGCTCCTTTCTGCAGGCTAGGCCTCCTCCTCTGACTATGCTGGGGCTCTCTGCCATGTTTCCCTGCACTCAAAAATACAAGGTACTTTGCTGTGGATTCAAGGTGAATTCTAGGAGTGTCTTAAAAGAGACCGAGAACAGAAGTCCAGATGGCAAGTAATTGGGACAAACCTAGTTTTACATCCCACCTTTATGCGTTGTTCAAAAGTCGTTGATAGATCAGATTTGTGCCAGCCCCCCAAGTTACTCTGCTGTTTCTAAAGACTCTGTCCTTCTCTTGGGCGGCTTAAATGTCCCTCCTAACCTTTCTGCAGTTCATTTCAAATGTTCATTTCAAATTTCAAACTTCAAATGTCCGAACGCTGACAAGACAAAGTAGGACTGAAAGTGTCCTGTCTGCAGTAGCCTGTACTTACTTCTCTGATCTGTAACAGCTTAAACGTATTGCTCCTGATGATTTGGAAAGGCTTGTAAGAATCCAGTGGAGTTCAGCTTTTTTTTTCTGTTTAAATGTGTCTGCTTATAAGCCAGTATGGTATGTAAGAGAGAGCACAGCTTCTTCATGAGTCTGAAACAGTTTTAGAGCCTGATCATGCTACTGTTGATCAGGTAAATCATTCAAGCAGATGCTATTCTTGTACTTAAGTGATGTGCATGCACTTCTCCCAGCAGGGTCTGTATGAACACAATAGGCACAGTACAGTGAGGAAAGCTAGTCTGTCATAAAAATAGCAACTATCTTTCAGAACCAAATATTTCAGTGAACTTGAAGAAATTCCAGTTTGAAGAAACATCCTTGGCATTTAAGAACATGACTCATTTATCAGTCTTCTGACTGGAGAACTATCAAGCTATGCTATGCCAAATCCTCCAGAAGATCTAGGTATAAATTAAAACCCACTCTTTTACCCTTTTATTTAGAACTCATACCACATGTTGTATATGCCACATGTATTGACATGCAGAATTCTGGGTAATTTGGATCATTAAATAGAGCAAGAATTTGCAAGTGAAAAAACAGGACAAAGGGACAGAACAGAGCAACTCAGCTCTGGCCCAATCTTAGTACCTGTATGAACCCGAGTACAAGCTCTGAGTACCAAAATCCACAAAAATTGTGAGTGCCACACACTAAATTCTAAATTCCAGAATTGATAAGGAGTCCCTAAAGGGAGATTCCCTTCTGCAGAGACATCCCCCCCATAAGAATGCTTGTGTTTAAGCAAATTGGTTTGGTAGTCAAATGAGAAAACCATATGTTTTACAAAACTCATCACTGCAATGCAAAAAGATTAATGCTTTCTAATACCATAATCCTTCTACCCCTCATAATAAATATCAACTATTTTTCTATTCAGGAACAAATACTTCATCTCATTTCAATCCAAGTCTGATCTGCTGTTCTCGTTCTTGTTATCTTGAAGGTAGCAGTTAAGCTGAAACAATCAGTCCTAAAGCAGATCACACAAGATGTTGCTGGAAATAGCATAGCTACTTCCTGAAATTAGGCTTTGTTCACAAATGGAACTGAACAGGTAATGAAACCAAATTGAGCCCTTCCATATTCTACATGATTTTTTCAGCCTATACCTGACATCTTTAGACTCCTGAGAGTAATTTTCATCTTTTTTGTGTGTGTAACTAAACACCTGCAACAGTGAACCAGGAAAACTGATATGACATTTTGTAAGAAGATCATCAGCGGGCAGTTCCTCCTTTGCTGCAGTCTGTTACTGCCTTTAACAGTAGACATGGAATTTTAGACTAGCTTTATTCTGAGAATACTGTAAGTATAATACTGAGGACAATAAACCTTCTGGGCTGATTCCAACCAAATTTGGTGGTAGACTAAGATCTCAAAGTTGAAGATGTCAACATCTAAGTTCCTGCAAGTTTCATTAGGTCAGTGCCCAGTATAGGGAATGGCTATGGGAAAGGCCAGGCCTTTGTAGACATCAAAATCAATCAATAACCAGGCACAGATCCACTGGAAACCAGGCTTCACAAGTTCATGTGTTCACAGGTCATTGTTACTTCACAAGCGTTCCCCTTCAGCACATCTTTTGGACTTGCCTCAGAGTTAAGTTTTTATGCTTGTGATGAAACATACTGTTCCTTATAGTCTATGTAAGTAAGGTGCTTTCTTTCCCTGTGTGGGCTCTGGGAAGATGTGCAATGGTCTCTCCTCCACATTTGTTGGCTTGGCAGGGCTTTGACTTTGACCTTCGCTAAGCAGGATGCACATAGCTATCATGTGGCAATCTGGAGCTGGATTTTGAAGTTAAGGTATTTGTAGTAGGATTTATTTCCGTTCTTTTTGCATCTTTCTTTTGATTCAGTGAAAGAAGATGATTTATAGAGAACTGTAAACAAAAGGGAATGAAGAGCAATTCTGTTATCACACAGAAGGGGCCAACAATGTGCAGGACTGAGTTGGCTTTAAATGGATTGAAAGAAACATTTCTATTCCTCTAGTGTCTCTGGAGTTGTTCTGGAAAGAATTTGCTATGAAAAAATGCGTATGTGATTCAAAGCTTCTGCATCTTTGCACCGTTCAAGGGAAACATGTATCAGGTAGTGTGCATTGTGTACAAACAATAAGGGAAGGGGAAGGAATAAATTACTTTCCCTGTCCACTACAGCAAAGTAGAACAAGGAGGAATGGATTTAAACTGCAGGCAGGGACATTTAGATTAAATATGCGTTTTAAACAACAGTACAGTGAAGCACTGGAGCAGGCTGCCTAGATGGTAGAATCTGCGTGACAGAGATTTTTAAGGAGCAGGTGAGGTATACCTGTACCAGCAGGGCTTGGGGATGACTGACTCTGGCAGAATGGGTCAGATGGCACTATCCAGCTCCCACCCAGATCTGCCTTCAGTGATATGGTACCCCACATCATCCTCCTAGTCACTGGAAAGATTTGCTGCTTAGGGTGGAGTAGCCCATATCTGTGACCCAGATGTGACTTATCCTGGCTGTTTGGGGCTCCTCTGGCGCTCTGAAAGCCCTGACAAATCTGAGGTGGAAGTGGCAAATGCAACGTTTCTTGCTTTTTCTTATTTCTTATTCTCTGCCAGTGGACATGAGGTGTACTGGAAATAAAATAAGGTGTGATGGGAACACACTGTGCTCAGGTGATCTCTATCAGCCTCTAGGAGGAAAAACCATAGATCAGAGCGACACTAACTATATTATGTCTTATCACTCTGGGGTTGGTGATACACAAAGGCACCTCATTTTAGTTTTGTATTTTATTGGAAATTATTTAGCTTCATCAGTCTAGATGTGAGAGACATACCACGGGGTAAAGGTTAACTCCTCCTGTCTCACAGACACTGAAAATACCTGCTTTTTTGACGAGGCTTCCATGGGAAGGGCCTCTGAGAGGAAGGGCTGCTTCTCTTCTCCAGTATCCCTTATCTAAACTGTTGATTCTTCTTGGTGGAAGGCTATGCTAGATTAATAGATTTATATCAGATATCATATTTACATCATATATTTATAAATCCTAAATTATCCATAACTTAAATCAGTTGATGTAGAATCTAGGCTAAGTGGGGAATTTGGTAGCCAGCATGACATTTTGTTCCACTTGAAAAAGGTCTTCTTGTATTAATGAAAACACAGTCTGCAGTAATTCAGGCCAGGCTAGATTGTTTTGCTGAAAAATTTCTGGAATTAGTATAAAAACAGGTTATCTTTTGTTCTTTATATTCATCAAATTCCTTTTCTGACAGTAATATCCTAATCAGCCCAAGATTCTGCATTTTCCATTTCAAAGGTACACAGTTAAGAAGGAAGTTTTAGGGCTATTTCAAAGGTAAAATATGTAAATCACTAAATTGGAAAAGCACATGATTGCAGATTATTACAAATTATCCCTGAGGACTAGATAAATTGAACTTCATTAATGTGCAAGTAATCCACCTGTTAATGTGTAATACAGTATTATTTTGGCAACTTTTGCAACAGAATGCCCTCTGATTATTTTCTGCACAGCTATTATTGTCTCACAGACAACACTGACCAATATATGTATCTGTTCTCAGAACTGTGTTTCTGAATGCAAAAGAAAAATCCTTTATGAATTAAAAAGAATTATTCTTAAAATTATTCTTATGCCATGTGATTATGGAACAGTTTTTAAAAAGATACTGTGATGAGCTCTCTCTGTTTCACAGAAACACAGAATAGTTGAGGTTGGCAGGGACCTCTGGAGATCATCTAGTCCCATGCACTGCTCAAAGCAGGGTCACCTAGAGCAGTTGCTCAGGATCTTGTCCCATCAGGTCAGGTTTTGAATATTTCCAAGGATCTCCACAACCTCTCTGGGCAACCTGTGCCAGTGTTCGACCACTGTCACAGTAGAAAACGTTTTTTTCTTCCTGGTAGAATCATTCCTGCATAAGCTTTATTCATCTCTTCTTACATTCATGCATGATGCTAATGATCAAAGTATATTAGTACCTTTTAAAAGAGCTAAATTTAATGTTTTGAATTGTCTGGTGCACACTAGTATACACAGGACAATCAGATGGGACTTGGGGTAAGAAAACCCTAAACCAAATGTGGGAGGCCTCTGCAAGGGTGCATAAGGCTACTAAGCAAGTGGTTAGAGTGAGAATGACTCTTCTACACTGTTTTTAGCTTTGCTAGTGGCCGGTTGTGTCTCCCTGAGCATGTCTTTCGGGGCTAGGTCTGCTAAAGGGTGTTCTCCACATGCAGTGCTCCCCCTTGGCTCCCCGCCAAACCCACAGGTCTGAACTATGCACCCAGGGCTGCCCCCTTACATTGTAAGGACAGAGCTAGGTATCCAAACATATTATCCTCCAAATCCCATCATGCCTCAAGGAGACAGGAAACTCCCAACACAGGAAACGGGCCTTATGATGCATCCCTCAGAAGGAGTTACGGGCTTGATTTGGCATTGCAGAGATGTATCACCCTTCATTTGGGAGTCACTGCCTCAGACTCCCCCCTAGAGCTAGATGTCTGAATGCTCTGTTGCTAGTGTATTTGCTGGAAATACAGGAGATACTGGTCCAGATTCTTTTCCTGCTGTGAATTTGTATGGGTTGATCTGGACTGGTGACCTAGGCACTGGGTTGCCAGTAAAGGTCTGTCAGTCTCAGCTTTCAGAAGTGTTCTCCCTGGAATGGGCCTGGCTGACCAGACCAGGGGAAGGAGGAAAACTTCCCAGTCTAGCTCTAAGGGAGCTGGATCCCAATGGATTTCAGTCTGGGCCTCACTGAATACCTGATAGAAAGGAAAATGGAAGTATCTCTTGATGAAGGGACAGCAATTCACATCTCTGCTTAGGAAGTGAGTAAGGAGTCACTACTTTCTCTGTAGTCCAAGGGATATTAAATTATTATAAAAGAAAGAATAATCTGAGCAAAAGGGAAGGAAAGGACACCTGCTGTCCTACTCAAGGGTATATTGCAGTAAGCAGTTAGGTTGTCCTTCTGAGGTGTGTGGTTTCAAGTCACCACAGGGGAAGGTTTTGAACCAGGACCTCCCATGATCTGTGTGACAGGAGTACGTGCTAGGCTATCAGATGTAAAAGGAGTCACTGTCCTGGGTCAGGACAGGAAGGCCTAAGAGAGTTTCAGTCTGTGATTGACAAACAAAAGGAGATGCCTTTTTTGTAGCTGGAAGTTAGGTATCTCTAATGTTACCTGGTATTTCTGCTGATGGCCCTCTCTCCAGAATAGTGGCTTTCTGAATTCTGTTCTTATGCATTCAGTTCTGCTCACACGTTATACAGATTCCTAGTCCCTAACTCAGAACTGTGGATTCTAGCAGGCAACGAGGCACCTAACCTCAGCACGCTCTCATGCTGGTCAGTGGGGTGACCACACCCTGTTGTGGATCATGCTGTTTGTGCCTAAGTCTTTTAGATTTGAAAATAGTATTTAATAGAACTATTATATTTGTTTTGTATTCCAGTCCTGTATTTTTCACTTCCAACTTCGCATTTGTATTCTGTTCCACCTCCCACACCCAATACAGAAAACCAAAGGTGCTTTAACTGACTGACAGATTCATGTCCTGATGAATGTAAATGCTTCAAAGACAAAATGTCCTTGCCAAAGTTACACGTGCTATCAGATGAGCATGTTGAAAGGGAGCACTCTAACATGCAAAATAACTAGTACAGTCTTTGTCAAAGCATAAATTACCCTAATAAATGTTATTGACCTTGGTATGAAGTAACCCTGAAACAGTGCCTCCTGTGCTCCAGAGTATTTTCTGAGTTCTGAAAGCAGCCATTAGTGAAACAAGATCTTCCTTGGAGGAATTCTCTTGCAAACAACAGAAACCACTTCCAGCTTCAACCTGACCCCGCTGTAGCGAGGCTGACGGGCCTTGGTCCTCCTAGTAGGTCTGCTTAGGAGGCAGGCCCCAATGGACACTGCAGGTCACGGAAGCTTTTAGGACTGATACAGTCTTTAAAAGTATGCAGGACGAGCCCTTTCTTAACTAGTAAAAATACTTTAGGGACAAGAGATATCCTTGTTATAATAGATACATGGTCAAGAAAAAAATTAACAGCACAGAAGACTATTGAGAAATAATGTTCTTCAGCTTGTCCTAGGGATTATTTTGCTCACCTTTAAAATCATCTGCATATCATTTTACCTCATTATCTTGATTTAATCTGTAAGTATTCTACAAAATAGCCACTCTTTTCCCTACCTAAAGTTATACTGTGCCATCAAAGAAGTTGTCAGTAAGACTAGGTACTCATAATTTGGTGGTGACAATACTGTGTAATTCTTCCATTTCTCACAAAGAAATCTGGTTCCAGTTGAAAAAATGTTGCTCATGAATAAAACAGAGCATCAGACATATCCCAAATGTTACATCTGCTCAAAAGAATAACGATATCTGGCAAAGAGAAGAGCACTAGCTGCCAAGTGATTCAGTCCACAGCCATACAGTTTGCATCCCTTGTTTGTCTCAAATATAAGAATTAGATAAAATGTGACTATTAAAGACTATGTTTCATCCTATTTAACCGGGCACAACACCTGTTTAAAAGAACAGCAAGAGTGTGTTCTTGGTTTAAATTACTGTTTGGTTTGCTTCTAACATCCTGTGACAAAACCAGCAGCTTTAAAAGACATAAAAATGCTACTGTGACTAAGTATGAAAAACAGACTTCACTGAATGAGCATTTATGACATGGAAATCTACTTGGGAGAGATTACACTGACTGAAGAGGGTGAGTAAATTTACTAATATCAGGACTTGTCCCGCTCTTACAAAAGATAATGACAATATCTACCTTCAGTGGCACTGTTAACAGTACCAGTAATTAATAACTGACAGCACTTACACTGCACTTATCACCTGAAGATCCTACAGTGTTTTACGAAGCACAGCAATTATGCAGCTGGCACATCATTCTTTGCAAACAACATCTTTTACGAATTTTGACCTTTCTGGAGTCATTTGTGAATGGATCTCTATTTCATCAAACAAGTGATGATTTGCAGCAATTGTTGAATAATTTAGATGAGCTATGCTTGGTCAAGAGTGGTTTGCACATTATATGCCGTTGATATGCAGTTGATGGAATAATGTTTGACATCTCCAAATTCACTAAGGATTTCTGTAGAGCTGAAATTTGCCACACAAAGGAAAAAAACAATGCCATGCTTCCCTTGGGCTGCTCCTCCAAACAAATGGTGTCCTTGTGGCCATTTCAGTTTCTGCACTGTCTCCCACACTCAGATGGGTGGGATTTGGGGGCAGGAAGGCAATGCTGATGCAACTGAGTCTCATTTGGGTACTCATAAGATCTCAGGCTACAGGTTGAAGTTTAAGGAGGCTTAATAGTTGCTCTCTGCCTTTCCTGGGTGCACACCTTCTAATTTCACATTATGCTTTCCTATGCTCCTCTCTTCCATGACTTGGGGAAGAGGTGAAAGAAAGCTCTCACTGGTAGGACAGTCTCAGCAGGAGCTGGAAAAGATTTTGCTGTCCTGTCTGTACTTGCCCAGTCATATATTGACTCTAGGTGTATTATTCATGTAACCAAATCTGGAGCCCTTATGCTTTAAAATCATAATTATGTTACATTAGTGAAACACAATGAGAAGGGTCCTATCCAGAGGTAACCTGGGCTTAAATTGAAACGTGGCATTTCTGTGGAGAGCATTCTCATTCTCTTCTGAGGAAGTGATAGCAACAAGCTCTGTTAACAGGATTTTAGCCAAATGTTGTCATGAAGAAATTATTAGGTGACCCATCTGCAACCTCTCATGATCTTTCTGCTCAGTGCAATGTTTCTGTGGTGTTTACTTTGTTTAACTGGCATAAATACTTCAGGAGGACAGGAGAATGTGCCCACATTGACTCTGGGTTTAATAAGTCCTTGTATTTTTGTGTTGAGACTGGTAAGAAGCAGTTTATTCGCTCTTGCTTTTTAACACTTTTATAAAGTGAGATGCAAACATGTCAGAGGGAAAGGCTTTTTAAGCAATGCAAATGGAAATTAGAAATAAACAACTCACAGACTTCATTTAAATGTCATGAAGAGAATTTTAAAAGGCCTTTAAACTCTGCCTACCACTTAAAATTTTTTTTCTTGTAATTTAGTTGCTCTTTGAAAGCATGTTCAAGAATAAATAAACCCAATTCAAGTGTTCTGTTAAAAGATGCGCGTTTTTCTTTAGTCCAATATATTTAATATTTCAATTTTTTTACTATTTGGCATGTTGAATTAGATGGCAACTTAATGTCAGAAGCAGCCACTGCTCACATTCAGAAGCATCAAGTTCAAAAACTAACCTACAGCTGAAGGGAACATGGGAATTAATGAGGACCGTGGAATCATTCTGATCAAAGTCCCTGTCAGTCAAGCAAATTTATAAGTCTAAACACACAGTTTGTCCTTAGAGATCAGCCTCACATATGGAAATGTTGTACCAGAAAGAACTGGAACTTTCTGCAGGCTTCGGTGTCACTGGGAGAAAAAAATATAACACAATCTTGTCTATTTTGGGAGTGTAAATGACAAACTGATCTTGAATCTTATGAACTCAGGTTAATTTCCTAAGACCTCTGAAATCCTGCGTCTTGATTTCCTGTCAGTGAAAATAAAAAGTGTTTCTTTCCTAAATTAAGTAAAGCTTGCAATTTATTTTTGTACCCCAGTCTTAGGGCCATACACGTTTCTAGACAGGTAAGTTTTCCAGCTTTCTATCACTAATAGACAAACTTTGTAGACAAACTCCACTGACATCAATATTAAGCACGGGTTATTGATGCTAGTAACAAAAATGGCAACAACAAGAAGTACTTAACTATGAGTAACCTTGCTCACATCACATATGGACATTTAGAATATTATTTGTTGATATGATTTACAAAGATTTCTCAGTTGTGGAGACATGTTCCATCAGTGTGTGTAGCCTCATACGTTTAAGAGCTTCCACGTGACTGAAATTGCACCTCAGCTGAGCTCATGAAGAGGTTGTAGAACAGCTTTCAGGCTGTCACTGCAGCCTGTGCCCGTAACCAGAGTTCAGAGCAGCACAGATGGAGCTGCAGCATTTAGAAACGTAAGCACCATATAAACTAAATGCCACAGATAACCAGTGGGAGAAAGGAAGCTGACCACACTGGTGTTTAAAGAAACATGGACAGTAAGTGACCCTGAACCTTGCAGTGTCATTTATCTCTGCAGATAAATCCCTCCACAGAGCAGAGAAATAATATGTCATGTCTGTTAGGTCCCTGATTCACTTCTGTGACCATGTTCTGAGAGACTTGGCAACAAACTGTCATGAGTTCAGGCAAGAGACTTAAAAGTGATCACCAAGCTGAAAGGAAGGATTCACCTGGAATGAATAATAGGATGGCTGGGGACATGAGCTGTGAAGAATGCAGTATATGGGTTTCAGAAGCCATGAATACCAAGGGTTAAATTCAAGAACCATTATACCTGTGACAAAACTCACTTTGCTTTCACAAGGGCCAAGAAGTCACCAGGCTTGGTGTGCTGAATGGACAGATAACTAGGGATAATGACATGAAATGTTGAAAGGAAAGTATTTGGTTGATTATCAGAAAATGGCAAAGCAAAAATGATGAAAGTAAGTTAGGATTTTTGATGAGTGCATTACTGTATGTAATTCAAATGAAATGGCCTTCAGGGAACAGATGTGCATTGGCTAAGGAGCTGGCATGGAGAAGCCTATTCTTGCTTTAACTTGTATGGCTGTAAGACAGATAGGGAACAGGGAATGCCTTTTTCACCCTTGCTGCCTTTGACCAGATGGATCTATTCTTTTGACTGCTTGCCTTATTCTTTCTCCACTCTAGGGCTAAGTTAGTCCAAAAAAGCCACACTTTGTGGTTTCAAGAGTGCATAGCTCCACCACGTCTCAGCCATCACATTGCCTTCCCCATCATGCACTAGGGTGTATCACTTCATACCAAAGTTTTAGTAAGATACCTGTCACTCTTGCTCCATTGAGCTGCACGAGAACATGCTGCTCACCATCAATAATGTTGGTTCACCCCTCAGACAGCTTTCAGGCTTATGACAAAAACTAGAGGATAGATGACAGTTGTTTTTAATTAAGGAAAATGGTTCAGTTCTGCAGTTTCACTAGAGAGGATTTAATGTAACACCCTAATAGATTTTAGTATTAGACTGTGTTTGGTTTCTTTGGTGTATCTTCTTTTGTTGACTACCAATAAAAATAATTTGAGGTAGCATCAGCAAAAACTGCAGATCTTTTCAGCTTCTAAGCACTACGAAGCATCATGTTTTCCCTCACTCTTTTACCACAGATTAGCTCTACAAAGCATGAATCATTTTTATGAGTTAGATGGATGTGTTTAATTTGTTGTTTGAAAGCAGGCACTTAGAGGGAAGGAGGATCACCAGCTCCTTTGTCACTGTGGCTGCAACATGCTGAGGAACAGAGTGCAGGGGATGAGGCTCAGCAATAACAGAAAGCTATGTGAATAGAGACGTCTGGGTGACAAATAGTCCTTGATTGTTATCTATCACATTAACACTTTCTTTCTGCTTCTTTCCAGGCATGCCCTTTCCTCCCTCCTTCAGGACATTTTGATAACCCTGGATTTTGTCTTACCTTGAAAAGCTGCTGTGCTGCTTTAATGTCCTCCTCATTTTCATTTTGTAGGGTCTCCTTTGCTTGACAATTGTCTGCATGGTAGCGGTGCGTCCTGAAATAGAGCAAAAATTGCCTCCACATCGATCAAATAAAAGAGCTCTTCCTGAATCCAATTATACAGTGACCTTTCTTGGGAAAGCACTAGTTCTATTTAACGATGAAACAAAACCAGATCCCAGACATTGGGCTGAATGACAACAGCATAGAGATGGCTTGTCCTTACACGGATGGGCAAATGTCAGGGCCTCTTGCAGCTTGCTGGTTGTTTCCTGCAGTTGCTGTAGTTCTGAAGACAAACAGGATTATCTGCCTTCAGACATCTGCAGTGCCTCATCCCCTGAGCATCATGCCAGCTTAGAGATTAGACTTACTACTTCATGGGTTTTAATAAATTCAGAAGAAGAAAGGAATACAGCGGTTGAACACGTGTCAGAGAAGTAGGCTTTTTTAGCATCTTACAGCATCTTACAGCTAATGGATTTCATTTACAACTTGAAGTAAGAAGCAGTTCACCACATAGTTACGCTCTGCAGACAGTACCAAACAGAGATGCCTGTCTTAGGTCAGTGGTATCTGTCAATCACATTTTTCCTAAACGAATGAACAGATGGTCTGGTAATCCATCCAGCCCCAATGAAAATACCACATTAGCAGCAGCTATGTCTGCAGATAGAGACAAACTAAATATAAAGACTAAGATTCCAGGTAGATTATTAATAGATCATTTATGTTAGCTTTACAGAGTACTGCCAGGCCTTTGCCTTCTCTTTGTCAACATTCACTCACCATTTATTTTTTCTGCGCTTTGAAATATAGATGGAAGAAACACAGAAAAAATTGGAAGGCAAATTGAATTATTGAGAACTTTTAATGCAAATAATTATTTAAGCATTGTTTACAATTCTGGCCATTAGTAACCTTGTTATAATGAAAGCTAAGTGAACAATAGCATTTCTTCTATGGAAGAATGTGGGAAGGCATTCAGGAGACTTTTAAAAATTCTTGTCCTGGAGATGGCAGAAATTCAAAATCATAAATATGTTAGTGTGCCCTGAAAATAATCAAACTTTCAATGTATACATGAACATTTCCAGTTCTAAGAATTTTATATTTTACGTTAGTATTTTTTTCTAGAATTAGCTGAAACTTCCACATGAGAAGTTACTATAAGCTGGCAACCAAGAGTGTTTCTATTTTGAAAGTGTCAGGTGGGATATTCTAACTGTTTTAAAAGTCTCCAACTTCTTCAAGTTGGAAAATATACCTAAACTAACATTTTTTTTCTGCCAGGAGTCAAAAGCTTTGACAATTCAGCATTGTAGTTACAAGGTATGTATAGTGTCATCTGCAGTTACAATATCTCTTGTGAGAAGTGATGCCTTGGCCATATTTCTGTCTTTTTTTCAGAGAAATCCAGTAAGTGCAGAGGAGAAAAAATAAACTAAAGAAGAAGAAAAACACTTTTCCCAGCATTTGGCTTAACAAGCTGAATTGCACTAAATATCACCGTCTACTAGGAAAGCTGTTGCATTAACTCTGATGATACGTCTGACTTTGGCAGAACTACTGCTGAGGTTTAAGTAACAACCTTTTCTATCCTCTGACCAGACTTACTGTCACAGCTGCACCGTGTAGCTCAGCTTTTCCCTTTT
Source organism: Dromaius novaehollandiae (assembly GCF_036370855.1). Classification (NCBI taxonomy): domain Eukaryota; kingdom Metazoa; phylum Chordata; class Aves; order Casuariiformes; family Dromaiidae; genus Dromaius; species Dromaius novaehollandiae. The sequence goes on from NC_088099.1 coordinate 136,103,489, forward strand.
CCTCCAAGAAGTTAGTGCTCTGACCTAGTCTTTTTTGTAAGAGAGGATGGAGATAGAGGATCTATTGCTTTTTTATTTTATCCCAAGGGTGGGCTTTATTTCACCTGGTGCTGCAGCAGATTCCAAGAGAAGAGCCAGCTCCTTCTACACAGTCAAGCACCTTGTCCAACCAAATGCCGTCTGCACAAAGCAGCACAGCCTGATGGTGGGAAGAGGAGATATGTTGTAGGCTGCAAAGAGGGGCTGGAGATTGAGAGATCCTCCAGCTTTCAATACAGAAGTGTGTATCTGTGAGACACAGAGAGAGAAAGGGGGAGAGACTTTCCCCGACTCCCTAAAATAATGTGCTCCTCTATTTTAACTTCAGTTGTAACAAGGCTATCAATACAGCTAGTTTTTTTCTGGCCTTTATATCCCTGTTTCTGCAAAGTACTTTACTTTCAGTTTTTCTGATAATATAGCATTGTTCAATTCTACTGGGAGAAAAAAATTGAAGGTGCATTTATTACAATGAAATGTTAATTTATTTTCTGTTGATAACACAGTTCCTATTGAAGATGACATATGTATGGCTCCTTAACTGAGCATGAAAATTTAATTTCAAAGAGGTTGTGGAGCAATCAGAAGATTGCCTGGTATGAAATTTGCAAAACTGTGTTGTATTAGCTTTATCAGATCCTGTAGGCCAGGATTTGATTAATTTAGAAGAAAAATGACCTAAATTCTATGTCCTAGAAGCCAGATAATTTTATATTGTATGTTAGGATTTACTCTTTTGTTTAAAAATGCTCAAAGAATAATGACCTCCCACTATGACACAGACACTAAAGTGAAGGTAAAATAAGAAGAGGAAATAAAGACAGCCTAGGCAGTAAGAAACCAATCTTGCCATCTCAGTGGGCTAATCTCACTTACTCAGGCAAAAAGCCAGTGAAGCATTCCACATCTCTTCACATTGAAAAGTCATTTCTATGTCTGCGAAAGGAAGCTTGCAAGATCCCTCCACCCTTAGACAGGAGGGGAAAGGCTCTTGGGTCCCCCATTGCCCATGCCCCAGAGGTCACCCCTGATGTCTGTGATAATAGCATCTTGGTGTGAGGCAAACAGGAAATCTGCTGGGAGAGATGGATTAAACGGGAAAACATTAAGATGAAAATAAATATATTGATATATATCTAAATAATTAGTTCTATTTATTTCATCCTGAAATTTAGAGGGAATGCCTTACAATTTCTTGAGCACACTCACCAGTGGAAAAGAAGGGCAAACCATATCTTTTGGGAGACAATTAGTGGTCTTCCACTTCAGGCCTTACAACATAAGTGCTGGGCTAATGTACCAGATAATGTGCTGGAGGACACATTCTGATATATTTCTTCTCATCTTGCCGTAGAGTCAGATTACTGTAGGGTCATTTCTTTTTTGCAGTGTTGTTTTCTTCCATACTGTATAGTGATGCTTTGGGGAAAGGAGTACTTTAAATTTACAGCAACAAGTTTTTTGGTTTAGTTCTGGTTTTGCACTCCCCATTAGTGTGACCTTGAGCAAGTTTCTGTTTATTCCTCTTTGTCTTGGTTTATCTGGCAAACAAAGATTCTCCTACTTTAAATTAGAGCTGCATGGACCACTGATGCTTAAAAATGCCTTCAAGTCTCACCCCTTATGAAACCAGCCAGATTCTCTCTAAGATTCTTCTCTTCCAACCCACAAAGAGATCTGAATCTTAGTTATTTCATCTTCTCTGTTACTGCCTCTCTCCTGCTACATAATACAAAATAACAGGTTTTGGAATTAAAAAAAAAAAAAAAAGGGTTTAATTTAGGCACTGCTGACCAAGTGCATCTGGTACTTGGATCTGTGCGGGAAGAAAGACGTCCTACTGTTGCAGTGTACCTGTGGGGTCTTCGTGCTGAAAGAAGCCATTCGAAGAAGCCCACTTGTAGAGCTCTCATCCATCCCTTGTCATGTGATGTACATATTGCTCCTTCCTGCTCCTTTCTACCTTGCCCTGTGAGGATGGGTTTTAAGCCTTGGGAAAGCAGGAGCTCAAGCAGTCAGAAGATCTGATCTGAAGTCCCGGATGAATAACCTAAGGTAAAATGAGGTGTGTGTTTTAGGAACAGTAGTTCTTAAAGGTAAGGCTGTGCTCTTCTATAGTGTGTGGGTACCACTTTGAAAATGTCCTCCTTTTAAATTTTCTAAACTGACCTTCCCCATGAAAAAAAGCTCTATCCAACTCACAAAGGGCCTAAGATTTTATGAAGCATAAACCAAGTTTTCTTGTACTCCTCCAAAGTTCCTTGTAGTAGACAAATAGATCAAATTGTTGCCATATTTGATTTTTCTATATCTCAAAAATATTTTGTGAATTGGAGAAGTGTATCCACCTTTCCTGACCTTCTATGATATTCTATTTGGATAAGCTTTACAAGTCATTTCTCTGATACATGCAAAAACTGGAGACAGCCAGGGGATGTACAGAATACTGAAAAGGTTAAATGGCAGGTGTGCAAAACACTTCTGTAATTTGCAGAATATATGAGAAACAATGATACATTGTTTTTATTACAAGAAGGAAAGAACAGAAAAATACTCTCATGATCCAGCTGTCTGTAGCCTTACTGTGAGTATGACTCATCTGCATTCATTTTTCTGGTATTAAACTATTTCATATTTTTATTCTTTGTGATCCAAGCAATTTGTGACTTTTATGCCTGCATGCTGATATGCATTTCATTTGCTCTTTATGTTTTATGTATCAAGAAATTCATCTAAATACAGCAACTTCAAATGAAGCTGTGCTGCCAGGAGTTAATGGACAAGCATTGACGTGACCAAGATTAGCTAAATGAGAATTGTTTTGCAGCACCTGAATCCTGAAGGATGGACACGCTTATCAAAAATGGGAGCATAGCACTTTTCAAATCATAATCTCTAGCAAGATCCAGTTTGGAGAATCAGGAAGCATGATTAAAGCACTATGAAATGCTCTCCAAAGTTGATGTCACATGATAGGTTTGTACCAGTTACTGAGAACTGCCTCTTGCTGTTTTGAGGACCATGGTGATTACAGGCACACATGAGAAACTGCTGTAATTATTATATAATGTTTTTCTTTCTCAAAGGCCATCCTTGCAATGCACTGAAGCTCATTATCTCAGTGAGTGCCTCATGAGACTCACGCTGAATGAAAATTTTCAGATGTACCTAAATGTTTGGCAGACTGGGAGATAAGGACATCTGTATATCTGTAGTATACACAGCATCCTGTGGCAAAGAGTTCCCCAGTTTAACTGTACACTTGGCAAGGGAGTATCTCCTTTTGCTCATTTTGAATCTTGGCCCTACTAGCTTCACTTCATGCCCCAACCCTTGTACTGGAATAGCCAGTGAACAGTCATTCCCTACATGCCTTGTCCACTCCACTCCTGATTTTATAGATCATCATAGCTTCCCTTAGTCATCTCTTTTTTGAACTAAAGAATTCTTGCTGACTCAGTTGATCCTCAAGCTGAATTTGTTCCATAACTTGATCACGTGTTACTGTTCTCTGTTCCCTCCTAGTTCTGCTATATCCTTTCAGTGATGGGTGATCAGGACTGCACAGAGTATGCAACACTGCTGCTGAGCACAGAGCTGATGTTTTCATACAACTATTACAGCACAAGATCTCATTCCTGAGTGATAATAGTCAATTCAGAGCCCACCACTGTGTGTGTAAACTTGGGATTGTCTTTTTCCCCGTACATATCACTTTATATTTCTCTATACTCCAATTTCACCTGACATTTTATCACCTAGCCACTCAATGTCACAAATTACTTCTACGGTCAGCCTTCTGCTAACTTCAATAGCTTAATATTAGTAGCAAATTTTGCGTGTCACTACTTACCCTCTTTCTTAAACATTTCTGAGTATGTTGAACAGCACAGACTACAGCCAGATGCTTACACTGAACAGCCCTATCCACTGTGAAAATTGATCTATTCTTACGCTCTGCTGTATACATATCTCCCAAGAGTTATTAATCCATGTATAGACCTTTCCTTTTAACGCAGCAGAGGTTATTTTTCAAGAGCACCTCCAGATACACCTTGCTGAATGCCTCTTGGAAATCCAAGCAGACTGTATCAGCCAGGTGGAGTCTACCTTGTCTACAGGTATATTGCCTGCTTCAAATAACTTAAATAACTTCAAGAGTTGTGAGACATAACTGTCCTTTACAAAGCTGTGGTGACCTTTTGTTAATGTCTTGCATTCATTCCTTCACCTGGGGCATTGTAGGGTGTGTGTATGTATGTGTATACATGTGTATATATATATATACATATAAAATATATAAAATAAGTATATTATTATAAATGTATATTGGGGACTAATATATTGTTTGTATTTTCTAATATGGTGCATTGTGTTCAATAATTTGATTCTTTGTTAGAGATTCTGTTAATATGCCTTGTATAGATATCACATTTACCATTTGGTAGTTCCTTTAAATGCCCTCTGGAACTCCTCTTAAAAATTAAGGTAATTAATTATAATTACAATTATTTCTACTGTCTTTGCATTTCTCCTTCTGCTCATTCAGTGGATGAATACCTTCAGTAATTATGCCTCACTAAAAAAGTTACAGGAAAGTTACAGTAAAATATTTTTTACTGTAGCATCTCAACAGTCTGTGAAATGAATAACAAAGCTACAATCTGCCATTTTTATGACACAGTCAAAATGGTAAATCACATCTTTTCAAAGTTTTTTTTAATAAAAAAGACCATGTTATAGATGATCAGAATTCAGACTGCAAATAGCAAACTGTCTTCTTTTAGCCAGACTGAGTGGATGGTGCTGGATTCTTGCAGATGGTGTAAACAGGCAAAAAAAAGTCTGCTACAAAAACAGGACCAGTGATGACCTAATCAGATAAGATCTCTCCAAATAAGATCTCTCCAAACAAGAGAGCACATTGGGCTCCAAACTGAAAACATGAATTTATATTCTCCACACAAAGACTGCTCAATATGAAGTACTGAAACAATACTGAAATTAGGGACTAGAACTGAGAGAATGGCAATCCTACTCAGTTAAACCAGAATTCTGCTAGAGGTGGTAGGGAATATGCGGTGCAAAATATTCTATAGTCCAGTGCTTTGACTGATTTCCTGGAAATGGGTGATCCTAACCAGAAGAAATGGCTTTGCATGTCTAAGCAAGTATTCTGACCCGTGCTAGATACAGGGGTGCATGATGACTGTAACACTACTTGTGCTTTAAAAATGGCAGCTGCAACTGCATTTTCAGAGATATTAATCTGCTTGCTATGGGTTTGCTAAGCTCTGAGAACACCTATTGGACTGAGCCTTGAAAGTAAAGATTGAAAAAGTACCTGGTCTGGGTACGTGAAGGCTAAGTTATCTGTATTTTCAGTGCTGGGACATTCTGGAGTGTGAAGTGTGGGCACAAGTATCATTCTAGACAACCCATGAAGTTTCAAGGAAGGAAAGCCTTAAATGCCACCAGGTTGATTAGGGTCTAGAATGGTTAAATGGCTAAAATGGATAGAGTGGTATTTATCATCATTGGTAATATAATTTGAAATGACTGTAGAAAAGGTGAAAATGTTTATTCCAGGTGTCCGATGCCAGAACCAAAAAGAAGAGCAGTAAAACATACTACAGAAACAGGAAATGCTGAAATGCTGAATCCCAAGGAAACAGAAAGTTACAAATACTCATAAAAGATGGAACTATTTAAAATAAAGCCTAAATCTCCTGGCCACAGAAATAAAAATCAGAGCAAAATAAATTTTCAAAGTAAGAGATTTCTCTTGAGACTGTGTAGAGACTTCTACACTGGATATCAGTAATTGTACAAGCTTTTCTAATTAATGTATGTCAGCAACATGCAAGAATACAAACATGTCAGATTAAACCTCAAAGTATCATAAATTAGTTAATCCACGGAATCATATTAATGGATGTGTTTATTACATACTAGTTGACACACTGTGCAAACTGCTTAGAGAGCTTTATTCTGCTAGAGCATAAAGAAATAGATTACAAATGCCCTTACTTGGATTGTACCTGGAATCTAAGTTAAGATCATGTTATCAAGAAATCAATGGTTTTATTGTGATATGAATTAAGATCAATTTTAAAAGAAAAAAGGTTTTCATGGAAGAAGTATAATTAGTTTTAATCAGTGTATAGTAATGAAGATCTCTCTTGATTTATAAAAACACAAATAGATAGAACAGACAACTATAATTCAAAGAACAGTGTACCCCTAAATAGAAAATACACAGATGCCCTAACAAAATGAGAAGTTAACTGTAGACATCTCTAAGCTCTAAATTGGCTTTCTCAGTCTGCTGACTCACAAAGCTCACTGTGACCTATTTTTCTTTTCTCTGTCTTCTCCCCTGACAGCAGAATTACTTTTCAGGATCATTTCTGATTAGAGAGCGGTAGGTCTATGTACTTCATCACAGTATGACTTGAAAACTTTGCTCATCAGCTAAAGAGAGAGAGTTTTTCTAGTAAACATGGAAGCTCAAGTCTGTGGTTTCTGAAACACTTAGGCTTTCAGTCTGAAGTTTCTAGCTGCTTTTGTTTGTGAAAATAAAGCCCAACATACACTGGACATCTTTTAAAAAAAGAAAAAGTTGTGCAGGGTATGTGACCCAGTGAGATACGAGTTGGGAGGGACCAAACAGGGTGTCCCTGGAGCATATCCCAATACTTGTGAAGAGATGAGGGGCAGGTGTGCTACCATGGGCTGTGTGGCACAACACAGCACAGCACATGCAGTCAGGTCTCTGCAGAGAAGCAGGGGCCTCGGTCCCCTTGCCTGCTTTCCAGCAGTAGGAAAGGGTAAGCTTGCCCCATTGCAGCATGAGAAATGGAGAGAGAAAATTCTGGGTCTGGACAAAACACACAGACCTCAGTGACTGCAAATTCAGTGACTGCCTTGACAAACTGGGATGTCGTGTCTGTCCTGAGCGTGAAGCAGAGGTTGCAGACTGCTCCTATTGCTTCACACAGACGCCACGGATGACACTTCCGTGCCACATCCCTTGCCCCTTCCCTGCCCGGGACTCTTTCCCTGGCGTAGCAGCCCCCCTGCCTGGATGCATGCAGGCACCAGCGGGGCTCAGCGCCTGCTGCAGCAGCGAGCCCAGGCCTGGTCCTCACGAGCAGCAGCTGCTCCCCAGGCCTGCTGAGGTGCCTCGGCTTGCTCCGACCCAGGGAGCCCCTGAGGCCAACTTCAGCCTTTCCAGCCAGTCCCATTTCCGCCGTGGAAACTCTCCAGCATTGCTCCTTAGCAAATAACATGCGCTTACACCTGCACATATCCTCAGTATAGAATTATATCCCTATATAAAATTATACATATAGGTATTTAAAAATGTATCTGTAGTTAAAAATATATTTAATTATGTATATATATTTTCAATATTGTATAGATATATAACTGTGTATATATATAGCACATGTACAATAAACGTGTCCCATACGCATATACAGGCCCGTATATAGGTGCAGGCGTTCGCATAAAGGTCAGGCGGAGTGCAGCTGCCAACGGCCGCCAACGGCCGCCTCAGGCCCCTGCGCCGGGGGGTGGGGCCGGCGCCGCGCGCAGGTTCTGCCCGTGGCGCCGGGCGCGGCGGCCGGTGGGGAGGAGGAGGCGGGGCTCTGAGGGCGCTGGGCCTTCGAGGCCGCCGTCGCGGTCAGGTGAGCGACGTCACGTGGGCGCGGCGTCACGTGGCCGCCTCGGTTGCAGGGGGACGCCGCCGCCGTCGTCGTTTGCTGAGGGGCGGCTGCGGCCTGTGTCGTCCGGCAGCTGCCACCGCCGCGGGGCCGCGGGTGAGTGAGAGCGGGCGCAGGGGGGTGGGGGGTCCCGGGGTCGGCCCCTGCCGCCGGCCCGTGTGGGAGTCACGAGGTGTTCTGAGGCCGTTAACGGGCGCACGAGCGGCGCCGTCCTCAGGGGAGTCTGTCCGCGAAGGCGCTTTCGGAGGGAGGGCGGTGTTGTCGCTGCCCCTTCTCGTAGTCTCTCGTTCACTAGCTGAAGCGAGGTGTATTTGTTAGGGGTGGGGAAGGACGCGCCTGTTCGCCCTTACTTTCTTCCTTAAGGGCAGCCAGAAAAGTCCGGGAGCAGGCTGGGTGGGGAGGCCGGATCTAGTTCAGTTCGTGAGGAATTCCTGCCCCAGCCAGATCTCCAGCCTCTGCAAACACGCTTCTTGTTTTGGCATCAAAGTCAGGAGGAGGTTAAGCCATAAAGGAAGGAGAAAGCAGAAGTGGTGAAGGTCGCTGGCTACAGTATTGCGGTATGTCCTGATAAAAAGCAAATGGTGTTTGTATATATTTTCCACTCTGTTTCTGTACAGTGATGATTTTTTTTTCTTAGTTTAAATAACTTGGTTTTTAATTTATGTAAGTTGTGGCTTTTTTTTTTTTGAGGTCATAGTTTGTGTATTTTTAGAGGAGAAATATTCTTAGACAAATAATCAAACTATATCATTCCTAAAGTATGGAGATATGTGACTGAATTGTAGCACCTCATCTTTAGTCCTGATCAGAAAGGAAGGCAGCTTCTGGGTTTTTTTTAGGGCTACTTGGGAATTGCAAAAGAGTAAGTAGTTTTTAGTCAAGTAACTTCGCACAGTTGCGTAATTGAGAATGTACCAGATGGGGAATTGTTTAGTACTGGTTTATTTCTCTTATTTTAGGAAATGTGGTTGGTTAAAGTTTAGTGCGTAGATGTTGCTGGGTTTTGTTTGTTTCAGGGAAGTTGCATTAAAAAAATATAAAACTTTGATTTTCAATAAGTACTAATTATAGTTTTAGGGAAAGCTGGGTCTGTTTAAGGGTTTCTTGAGCAGGGCATTTAAAATCACTGATTTTTTTTTTTTTTTTTCCCCTCTTGAAAAGAATATTGGACAGGTATTCTGCTCTTTATTAATGGGTCTCAGATCGGACTTGTTATGTTTCTAGGTGCATTTTAAATCACAATTAAAATGGATATCCGAGGTGCCGTAGATGCTGCTGTCCCAACAAACATCATTGCTGCCAAAGCTGCTGAAGTTCGGGCAAATAAAGTGAACTGGCAGTCATATCTTCAGTAAGTAAAAACTTACCACAAATCATTGACATTAACTGAGTTGCGGTGAGTGTTGAGTGGGAGAAGAGAAACTTTTTTTTTCCTTTTTTTTTCTTCATTTAAAATGTTATAGACTACTTAGTGTTTTGGGTTACCCTGGAAAACTAGGTTACAATGAGTAACATTCTGTTGGGGTGCCATGAAAGTAATTGGAGAAAAGTCCACCATAAATGGAAATGGTTGGGGAAAACTTCCTTATGACTTCTTTCAAGAAAGGGAACTTTGTTGTTGTAAACTGAGCACTGCGTAATAACAAATAATATAAATTTGCACAAATGTGTAGTAAAACTGTCTACTTTTTTCTCCTTATCATTCAAACACTACTTAAAAAAATATAGCTTTATTGGACAAGTCCTGAAGGAATTCAGCTCTACAGTAAGAGATGTTATACGTTGGTATCTTCTCTCTGCCACAGATGGCCTTTTGTGTGGATACAAATTGTGCTAGCAAAACTGGACTTCAGTTAGTCCAGCAAAATGAGATGTATCTCCGTTAAGGGAAGAACAGTGCTGGGTAGCAATTGAAGCAGATAGATCAGGGAGTAGGCTGAAGCAAAGACTTCAGTCTTGGGAGAGCTGTGCTGCTGTTTGAGATAAAATCAGAATCTCTATATGCTGCTGCATATAGAGAGAGCAGTGGTGTCCAAAGAGGATATAGGGACCAGCTGGGAAATGGGTTTGTGAATGAGGTGGAAAGAAACAGACTTACTAGTGCTCTCTCCTCTGTATTCTGAAGTGAAACTACAAGATTCTTGAGTCCTTGCATTCCTCCTGTCAAGTACCTATGAAGAATATTGGCAAAGTGTGAATGAGTTTCATCTCTTGAGGGTCCATATATGACAGCAAACTCCAATGTTAGTTGCTTCATAACTGAAGGTACAAACCATGCTTTGAGGTTACCAATATTGTGCTACTTCACAAAAGACTTTTTTTTGATTGCTGTCCTCTGTGTGTATATATATATACATATGTGTGTGTGTGTATTTTTTAATATGGGGGATGTGTGTTTAGCTGCCCCTCCCATATTAAAAAAGATTACAAAACTGAACATATGCAAGCTGAGAAATGCTATTGCAGTAGATGCTCATTAATAACTACCTACCTGTGCCGTGTAGCCTAGTCTTGCCTATTTCATTCATCCATTTGTATCACTTATCTCCTTGTGATTGTATATCTGCATAGTTAACTGGATTAAGGTGCTGATCTGCTGTGGAAAGTTGCTTTCTCTAGGTTATTTTTCAGATGGATCAGTTCCTGGTTCAGTTTGTGGTGCAACATTACAGTAGCTTTGCAGGCAAAAGAGCAAGGGTGGCGTGCTAGCTTTGTAATGACAACTATCAAACGTTTGTCAAACTGTCTAAATGGCTTTGCAGTTATTGTCTGCCATATTATCTCTCTGGTAGGAAGAATGTTGTGGGGGAGTCCAGGCTACTGTTCCTGGAACATGGACAATTAGAACAGCTCGTTTGTGGTTGCTCAGGATGACGGTGGGAATGTTCGGTGTCAGTCTGAATGTGGGATAGTCCTTTTCATGGAGTCTCTGGTGGTTCAGACTATAGGGCTGGTAAGATTGACCTTTTTTAGTGCAGGGATGGCTCTGTTTGGCAGAGAGTTGTATTTTGAATATATGTGTGGGATTCATTGCTTGACTCCGCTTTATGCAGGCTAGTATTTTTTAATTTGGCTTCATTGTTACCTCTGGTGATGGATAAGGACTGGAGGATCTTGTCTTATTTATCTGTCAGCAGCTTTCAGTGTAATGTTTCTTGACTGGTAGGCAGGGTTGATGGTTCTCTTTCAGATCCTAGATGTGGAGTATGACTTTTTTTTTTTTTTTTTCCTCTGGAACCTCTGAAAGAAGAAACCATTAGTTTTTTTTTCTCTTTGATGGGTGACTCAGGTTAGCCAGGTTTGAGGGGCTACTGTAGTGCATTTTGCTAGCATTTGTGAACTTGTTGCGAGACTGGTCAATGCTCGGTGCTCAGAATGTCAGTGACGGTCGGTCCTGTTTATTATTGCTCTGAAATAACTGTGATCTGTTGTTTGCTCATATTTACTGATAACAACTTGGCTGTTTGGCTAGGGCAGCTTCAAAGATGGAACAGAAGTGGTGCCAGAGGGACTGTCAACCATTGTAAAGATAACTGAGGTTCCTTGGTAGTGGAGTTTGCTTGTGATTTATTGCCGACAAATATCAGCAGAACTTGGGTGCCCCTAAAGAGGAAACATAAAATTATACATTTTCTTTTAAACGTGCCTCTTAAAATTACTAAGTTCAGATATGATAGCATCTTTGAGGCAGATGCCTTAAGGGAATAGTTGAAAGAGTCAGCTAGTGCAGATGTAGCCTGCTATTTTGACTGATATTTCTAGAATGAACCACGCTTAATGACTGGGGGCTGCATGCTTTTGATGCACCTGTTAGAGGCAGCTCAGGGTGGGTTATGCAGTTCTGTAGAGTAGAACAGTAGGAAGCTTGGGTGCTGAAAAAAGAAAGGGAGAACTTTTATCAGAAAAGACTCTTATGTCTGGTTTTCTGAAGTTAACGCATCAACTCAGGCATGATGTAACTTGTGTGCCTTAAAGTGTAGATAGTATTTATGTAGTTGGAGCCAAAGAACTTTAAAAAAAAAAAAAAATCTGATCAAGTGTTTGTGACAGTTGTATGTAAACTTTAAAGCATCTTTGTATATATCAATTGCAGTAGTGTTGGATTGTGGGTCAGATAGGGGCTTCTGAAGTTCCCTTCTGCTATCTTTGTACCCTAGTGCAAAAGTAAAATGGCTTACTTACAGCTGGTCAGACTCTAGTAGCATTCCTTCTTTCTTAGAGTCAGTTCAAGCTAAAGATTAACTGGCATATTGGCATTTAGCTTACAGTTATAACCTTCAGAGGTGAAATAAACAAACTGCACTAACTCCCAACTCTTGGCTGGTCATGTTTTCTGTGTATACTGTTGGCACAAAAAAGTGAAATATTTAGGTATGACAACTATACATGTGACCTATGTTTTCTGCTGTGTTCATTGCTAATTTCAAACTTAGGCTGTGGTGGATAGGGAATTTTTGATGCTAAAAGTTATACTTTAGGTTGAATTTTTAGCTACGGTTTGTCTGAGGGAGAAGAAACTAACAAACCTTGAAACAGTGGAAGATGATGGAGGTACCTGAGCTATCTCTTGGAAGCTCAGTATAGTTGTGGTCATTAATTGTTCTGTACAGACTTTCCTGCCTTTAACCTCTAGGAGTTTCAGGATACAAAGATGTTGATTTGCTCTGCTAGCTGAAAATGTGGTATGTCACTGTTGCATACTGTGAAGTTGCTTTCAGCATTTGCCTCGGGGTGTCAGAATGCACTTGTAAAGTACACATCTCACTTGAAGGAAGTTTAGTTTTGCTTTATAAAGACCCTAAAAGTGGTAAATGAGTTCTTTGGAAAAGTGAACTCTTCAGGATTTAACTTGCATCTTACTGCACTGTAGACTACTGCACTACCTATACAGCACTTGACAATACTTCTTGTTTAATCAGGTGATATGCATGGTGTCTAATTTGTACTTGGATTCCCAAGCTTCAAGGGCTTTGTATATGTGTTTGTGAATTCTGATTTTAAAGTATTGTTCTGTTTTAGTTTCACGGAGGGGGAAAAAAAGAAGGAAAAAAAATGAAAAACAAACAAACAACAAAAAAAGCCCAGCCTCCTGAAGCAGTTTAAATATCATCTCTGACCTTAAGCAAGTCTTTCCTTAGGAGAAAGGTAGAGGTTTCCTAACTTGTGGTGTGCGGCTTTTTTGTTGGTCTAATCTTGCAGAATACGTTCATCCTGTTTTAGTTTTGGGATGTTAAAACTGTCGAGCAGTTGGATCAGCTGTATATTCTTTAAGTACATGTAAAATATTGTAGATACCTGGATGAAAAAACTAATGCCTTGACATGATGATAGGCAGCTCTCATAATGAGCTTCATATTTGCTGCAGATGTATTCAAATGTAAGAAAGTCAGGAATGACTTCTGCTAAATCATTCGAACAAAAAAGGAACAAGAGTTGCTGGAGGAAATGCATAATAAGTAAAAGGAATCACAAGTTTCTGAATCATGTTGACTGACCAAGAGGTTTTAAAAATGATCTTTTTACAAATTTGTGCTCTTTCTAAATCTTACACAGCTAAGCTTTACTACTCTGTTGCTAGTGCCCTCAAAGTCAGAACTTAGTAGCTCAAGCTCCAAGCTTTAATAATGTGGTTATAGGTCTAAACTTGACTTGCATCCAGACAGTTGAAGGTCAGTCAAAATGACTTTTGTCCATAGGTAAAAGACTGTGTAAACATATGCTGGAAAACAAGAACCATGACATTGATTGCCTGTTAGGTTGCAGGAGAGAGGGAAGCTTTGGTTACTTGCATTGCTCCCTTAAAGGTATTGGGAAATGCCTGTCTCTTTGGAGGGGGCGAGGAAAGTGTGGTAATAGCATCAGGGTAGCTCGTACCCCTGTCTCTGAGCTCATGTGTTGTGTTTTTGTTTTTGTTTTTGTTTTTTTTGTTTTTTTTTGTTTTTTTTTTTTTTGAATTAGTTGCTAAGGATTACTACATAATCAATTATTTCTATCTTAAAATTACATGAATGGAAACTGATGCATTTGAAATTACTAAAAACCATTAATCAAATGCATGAGATCCCTGATAAAATACAAACAACTTGTTTACAAAGCTGTCAAATCCCTTACACAGTTTTGTGTGGGTTAGAAAGTGTCTTTTTGAATGGTGCTTATAAACCAAGAAATAGTAAACCCTAGCTTCTCATCTGTTCAAGGCAATGCCAGTCCCCATGCTTCCACCCCTCGCCAGCTGTAATGTTGAATGAAAGCAAGTTGCTGGCAAGCTTTTCCCTTGATAATTGGCAGACCTCTTCTAATAGCCTGGATATAAACAAGTGTGTCTGTTTTTGTGCTGAGGCTTTCTTAAGTGTTAAAGTTAGAACTTAAGGTTCACCTTAAGTTTTCTTTGGAGTGCTTCCTGGATGGCAATATTCTTATAAACAAACAGCTCATCTGGTTAGTTTTTTTTAATCAATGTCATGCAGGTGTTCCTAGCTTGGCCAGTATTGATTGAAACATGAGAGACCTTCTAGTTATTGGTCATTAAATCCAATCCCCCTTATTTCTGGCAAGTAAATTATGCTTCTCTTTCAACAACAAATCAAACTCCTTTTTAAAAAAGGAGTTTTATTCTTTCCTTTCTCTTAAAAGGCAAGTGGTAGCAGTGTGGTCATTTTTTGGCTAATTACTTTTTCTCTGTAACTGGTTCAGTTTTAGTAGAAGCTACTGTCAAAGACTACTAATGGCTTTATGGATCTTCCACCTAGTAAGTCTTAATTGCCTTTCCTAAGCATATCGGAGGAAATTTCTTAAAAAGCCATGAGAATATAGGAATAACACACACAGTACTGGACTTACTATGCCCTTTCCCTAAAAAATAGATGAGTGAAAGATGGCTCTGTGATAAGGCCTACCCTTTTGAGGAAGAAAAAAGATTAAGACATGTTGGAAGTCTTATTTATGACTCTGTATTTCATGAATCCAGGTCAGATGACTTTAAAAAAAAAAAAAAAAAAACCAAAAAACCCCCTTAACATTTCCTGTAACTTTGCAAGGATTTTGTGGAATCTTTAGTCATGGAACATCTGAAAACTGCCCCAGAACTTGGAAAAAATGGATTAAAAGAATCCATGCTACATAGCTTTGAAAAGTGGAGGAGACATCTGATTCAGTGGAAATGTAAGAGGAGATAAGTCTTGGAAACATTGAAGCAGAGTACTGTGTAATACGTTTGTCCTCTGTGACTTTTGTATTGATGATTTTATGCACAATTTTCTTATTTCCTGAAGTGCTACTGGTATTAACTAGCAGTGTTGGCAACCTATTAAAATCTTAGATTTCGATAACTACTCATTTGTGAATTGGTTTTCTTATTTGAATGGCATGTTTGTACTATCTTGACTTGTTTGTTATTTGGTGTGGTGGTAAGTTTTGCATTGTAACAAAAACAAGTCTGCTAACTCTTCAGTTTAGCCAACAGCTGTGTGCAATAGCATTGATGATGTCCAAAAATAGAGATCTGCTATCTTATAGCGAACTGCTGTGGGACACCTATCTTGAGCCCTTTTGCTATGTGTTTGGATAAGCTTTTCCTGGTAGTTTAAAAGCTGATCAGCACGCAAGCTTAACTGCGTTAACTTGAGAAAGCTAAAAAACGTTTTAGGAGCCATGTCCTTTGTACTGCTTAAAATTCTCTTTGGTACTTATGGCAGACTTAAAGTAACACTTCATTTTATTTTTAAGTAGTTATTTCAGGTTGGATTAGACTATTATTCTTGTTGTGGGTTATAAATGTGTCACAGATGTGCTAGTTGTCTATATTTCAGTTTTCAGCTCTTTCCACTGACTGTTTCTTTCATCCTCTGGAAATCTAAGGATGACTTTGAGAATGCTCTTGAGCAATGGAGGTGTATAGGAAAGGATTTAGAGGGATTGTTCTGTTGTTAAGAGTTTCAGATTCTTTGTATGTGAGATTCTTGGCCCAGAGCAACTCTTTATGTTCTACTATGGGGTATAGAGTTGGTAAAGTGGTACTGCTGAGATACCAAACTGAAGAAAATAAGATCAGACAACTTACTGTGTGTGCATCTTACTTATGGTTTCATAATTTGATTTTTTTCAGAGGGCAGATGATTTCTGGTGAAGACTGTGAATTTATTCAAAGATTTGAACAGAAAAGAAATCCAGAAGAAAAACAAGAGCTGTTGCAAACAGAAGGCAATCAAGTAATTTTTCTTTTAATAATCTCTTTAGGGGAAGAGAGCGGAGGGAAACTCATGTCAACTCTATTTCAGTATTGACAGGATACACTTAAGGTATTACAGAACTATAAAACTCTGTATTATGATTCAATTTTTGTTAGATGTAGATTAGCCATTATTTTCAAACCCTATTAAATAATTATTAAATGTCATCTGACTTTGAAGGAATCTGTTGTGGGACATGCTAGCTCAAATCTTTCCCCATCCCAGTTAACTTAATCATACACATCCATGCTTCACTCACTTATTTTTGAGCTGTGTCTTTCCTATAGCTTATTGATGAGAGCTGCTGTCAGTGATATTTCCATTCAGCTAGATGAACAATTATAATTTAATTCCATCAATACATCCCACTGTTAAAGTGGATTCAGTTATCTTAATACAGGTCTAGTGTCATTATAGACACTAACATACAAGACATCTGCACTGGACAGAGATGATAGAAGACTGGTGAAGGTGACCCATGCTGTTTGATGTGTGGAGTCCGAGCAAGACACCCAAAGTCACTTTAATGATACTTGAAGCAGTGGAACCTCAACCTTGAAACCTGAGGTTCTAGCAAACATTTGAGACTGGGAGAGGTATGGAGGTGTCAGACATCATTTGAGTTTGGGAGAGGTATAGAGGTGAAGGGTAGGAGATGTGCTCAAAAAGCACAGAACTTTCCATTTCTTCCTTTCTACTTTAATTTGTAGGCTGTCCTTTTTACTTGTATTATGTGACTGGTATGTAATGGACCATAATCTGCATAGGGACAAAAACTTGTATGGTGAACTTTGCATGCTACTATGTAATTACAGTGTAGCAGTTCAGAGTTAGACTTTTCTTTCAGCTTTAGTTGAATGTGGGGAAGGAGAAGGAGGAAGTGTAAAAAGCAGTGTTATGACTATTTTAGCTTATTATATCTGTGGCTGAAATTGTAGGATAGAGTTGTTCAGGAGGCAGAAAATGGTTTGAATATGAACCAAAGTGTCTACTAAATAAAGGAGCTAAACGAGTAAGTGCTCTTTCCTCCTTTTCCTCCCATCAGAGTTGCTTAAACTTTTTCATGACATGTCTAAGTTTGTTCCTGTTTTTTCAATTTAATTATTCTCATCCTCACTGCCATATAAAAGAGCACTGATGGAGATTTTCCTAATCAGCCTTTCAATAAAGCACCTTGCAGAACCTTGCTGACTTTTACTAGGGAGTACTTGTTATCTCAGTTGAAAGCCAGCAAACAAAAATTTGTAAAGGTAATGATCAATGTGACATAAAATTTTCTCTGTAATATAATGCCAAATGTATTCATCTCTTACTGCAGATGAATAAGACATTGGGATGCTTAATGCTTATGTAAGACTTAACTGTGAATTAATGAGGTCCTGTTTTATATTTTCAAAAAGGAATGAAAACAATTGTTAATATTAATTTTAATGTCTCTTTTATTTTTTAGTGTGCTAAAACATTTATAAACTTGATGACTCATATCTCCAAGGAACAGACAGTTCAGTACATTCTGACTATGGTTGATGATATGTTGCAAGTAGGTCAACAACCTATCTTATTTTAAGTCTTTAAATGAAAAATGTCTATTTAGTCTAATTCAAGTCTCTTCAGGTGTTTGTCATACTGTATTCTTCTAGGTTTTCAGATCTTGTATTCAGAAGTTAAATGTCAGAACTAAAGTTACACAGGTAACTTTGGTCTTGTTTATGTGTTCATACTCTGAGTCACATACCTGTATGTTAATCCGTCTGATCTCAACCTTGACTGATGCAACAACTTGGATGTTCAAGGATGATTTGTGACCTTAGCCCTTCTCAGTTGTGTAGATAACATGTGATTTGTAACTTACTTGAAGTTTTTGTTGCTGCTTGTCCCACAAAAGTATTAACTTGGCTTCCTTCAGGAAGAAGATGCAGTTTCTATAGCTTCAGCTTTCCAAAATAAGTTAAAATCTTGGGATAATATGCTCTGGAATACTGTGTAGTTAAATTATAGAATGGGAACTCTTGATCCAGTGAAATACATATGAATACACTGTAATGGGATACTACTATTTAAAATACAGACTTTATAGCTATGGGATACAATGACTTAGAATTTAGAGTAGGCTGACTGGCGTGCTGACCTGGACAAGTGAAGAGCAAACTTTATTCAATCAGATAATCCTGCTTCTGCGTTTTTTCACTTGGTAATAGAGTAAGAGAGAATGATTGGAGTGATGACATAAGACAGGCTGAGTTGTGTGAGCCGCTCTCCCTGTTGTTCGCCTAGAACATTTGGCTTCCTGTTTGAGAGTCAGATTCTCTTCTGCTGTTTCATGATGTACCTGTTAATACAAGGTAACAGAGAAATGCATCTAGTAATAACTTAGTGGTTAAGGACATTCCCCTAAGAAATGGACTATATGAGTTCTAATTCCAACTCTGCATATACAGTATTGTCAACAGGCCAGCTGAAAAGTATGAATCTCTCCACAGTATGTATTACATGGGGATTATGGTGTTTTTTGGGGGGCATGGATTCAGTTGCTGGTCCCCACATTCAAGTCAGGTGTAGGGAGTGAGTGCCCTTACTGCTAGAATATTAGCTGCTGGTGGTGGTTGTTCATCGTCCATCTTCGGTTTTGTCAATCTGACCCTTTTTCTTTTTTTATTTTTTTTCTTCTTGTTCCAGCAACTTAACTTTATGGGCTTGATCATGATTCTAAGAAAGACTTCTTTGGGTGGCTGATGGAAGTGAAATTAGTGTGGTAATTGCCTTATGAGAATATCACCATTCTGCTTGTTTGGGAAGATGGGGAATTTTTGCTTGCTTAAATCCCTAAGGATATGCTTCATATTCTATTCATATGATAAATACTTGTAACAATTTCTCTGGATTAGTGACTGCTGTCACACTGCATAGTCTCTGAAATTTATGAAAGCTTTAAGAGCCTGCACAGTAGTTAGTACAACTAGCAGTACCGCCCAAGCAAGCTTCACTATGCTTCTTCAGGAATGACAGATGCTAAATTATTCAACTGTTGATAGGAATACTTCAGGATTTCCTTTTTACCAGTTTAGTCAGTAGTTGCCTAGAATGGAGCAGCACTACATATTTCAAGGCCATAGGCTTTTCTCTATTTCTCTCCTGTCTTCACCTCACACCTTCACAGCAAACCAGACTAATCTGATTGACAGTGCAATGGTTACTTCAGCTTTTCTGCTTCCAGACTTGTCTGTCTCCTGCTTAGCTGTGTTGTAAACTGAACTTGTTGATCTAGTTATTTCTGATCTTTTCATCCAGGCTTTGTGTAGCACAAGTGTAGATGTTAACAGCAGTTTGATCGAACTGTCATTTTTCATCGAACTAGCTCTCCCAAAGCTGTGGCTCTCTCCAAGGCACTGTGTTCCTGAGACCTTGTTTTTATTTTTTATTTTGAAAAACAGTAACTTTGAGCTTTTTGGTGTGCTTTGTGCTAGATGTAGTGTATTAAACATGCAAACTGTGAATCAAATCACTATGAAGGTTATGACTGTCAGATAGCTACTGACACCTGACTCCCCCAGTCAGTGATTGGAACAGCAGTTTGCAGTGCATGTGGTACAGGTAACTTTGATACTTCCAGTGAAGAGTTGCAGTCCTGACATTCAGTAGGATGCCAGTGTTTGGGTCACAGATGTGTTCAGGAGTACTGAGATATAACTCGGTTTCTGCAGTTTGACTTTCCCTCACGCACCCCCATACTCCCTCATCTCCAATCTTGATATTAAGAGTGCTGAAACAGATTATATTCACAAGTAACTGTCAAACTGAGAAAATTTTCCATGGACTATAGTCTAGGATACGCTCTGACAATATATGCCAATATAATGGGGGGACAAATAACTGTCTTATGTTGAATGCTTTTACAAGTCTCTTCTTTTCCCTTTCCTTGTTTTTACAGGAAAACCATCAACGTGTTTGTATTTTCTTTGATTATGCAAAGCGTGGTAAAAACACTGCATGGTCTTACTTTCTGCCAATGCTGAATCGCCAAGATCTTTTCACTGTGCACATGGTAAGCTTTAACCTATCTTTGAAAGTGGTAGAGAAAAATGATGTTTTTATTTTTTTTCTCTAGGAAATTTTTAGAGTCTGAAATTAAACTACTGCCTTGGATGAAAAGTTGTCTTCTTACAGTTTAGATGAATCATTCTTAATGTAAGCTTCAGTTGACTGCTTTTTAAAAAGAAATACATTGTTTATTAATATCATTCATTCTGGGAAACTACAGCAGATTTTAGAGTTAGTTAATGAGGTACAATTATTAGAAAATTTTTTTTTAACAATTGCCAGCTGACCTTCCTCAGGTTTTACAAATATTGAGATTTAAGTCCCCCCCAAATGAAAGGGGGATATCTTTATCTGATCTTATTCTCTCATATGCTCAAATTATTGCTGCTTGTAGCCTACAGCCTCACTGTAAACATACCGGGGAAGAAATAATGTCTACTGTGCATTATATTGGTATCTGCTGTGCTTTGGGCCACTGGCTGCTGCTGGTGTATATGAGATAACTTTAAAGCAACTGTAACTGCAAAATGTTTTCTGGAATTCTTAATATTCTTCTGTCATCTGTGCTGAGAACTGTCCATTTCATCTCAGCTGTTTGTTCTTTTCCTTGTGGGAGTAAATACGGTTGTATTACTTTGAATTCCTACTGGAGACTGTAGTTTGTACCATTGCTATGGTCTCAAGAGGACGAAAACTGCATGATTACAAATTGCTCTTCACTGCAGTTAACGTAAGCTTATGCTGGCATGGTATGGTAAAACCAAATCAGTGGCTTAAACCACAAAACCGCATACCAGGTCTGCCGTATGCTCTGGTGGCAGTACTGGTGCAAGGAATTCCAGCCAAAGTGAGCTGTTGCCCCTTAGGTATGGCCAGCGCTGCTGCGTTTGTGACTGTACTGTGGCTTGAACAGTGAGCTAGCCTATATTTTCAGGGAAAGTGTCTGACAGGCTTAATTATTCTTTAACCTGACTGGTTCACTCCTGGCTCTACAAGCAGGTGACTTGGTGCAGCTGAAGGAAGAGGCTGTTGGCTTGTTTTGTTTTACTTTTGCTGCTGTTGGTGCTAAGGACCCATGCTGCAAAGCTACAGTCTCTGAGTACTCAGACAATATTGACTTCTGAAGTGTGCAGGTGAAGTGTACTTCTCAGATCCTTGCAATGTAAACCAATTAATCTCCCTGGAATGGTGGTTTGCAAGTGTACAGGTAGAAATCTCCCTGGAATGGTGGTTTGCAAGTGTACAGGTAGAAATTACTATGTCCAGTATTTTACTAGTTATAGATGTGTTATTCAGGCATTGTTATGTTTTGCTACATTTTGCTACCTCAAAAATATTCAAATTTCCAAATCGGAGAATCTTGTGTGATGTCAATTCACTTTAAAACATCAATTTGCTCCTTTTACTTACCTAACCATGCATTTTAACGCCAATATCTGTGGGTTTTTTGAAGCACATTAACATTTGCAAAACACAGACAGTTTTAGGCTTATGTTGGTGTGTGTTTTGTTTTTTTCCCCCCCTTCTCCTCCTCCCAGTGTGCACGCTGGAAGACTGTTGATGCCACATCAATGTGTCTGCATAGGTAGATCAAAATATTTGTGCGCTGTGTCCAGGCCCAAACTCTGCTAAGTATGAATGATCTCTGGTTCAGGGGCCCGGTAGCAGTTTTAACTCGGGAGCATGCTGACCTGGAGTTCTGCAATCTCATGTTTAAGAGCCATAGGGACTTTATAGGATTGCTTGACCACATTGGGTCGTGTCAAGTCCATTTCTGAATGTGGAGGTTGTTGTACCAGACTGTCTCCCATGCTTCCTTCAGAAATCTGTGATGCTGCTGCACTTCTGAATGCTGTAAAGTGAGAAGGTGCCTAAAATAGTCTCACCACTGCATCAAGGAGCTGTCTGGAGGCAAACTAACCCCTGCCTCAGTAGTTCCTTGGTTAGACTGCTTTTAAAGCTGGCTCAAATATTTCTGCAAATATGCTGCAGGCTACAGGATAGTCACTTAAATTAGTTTGAAAAAGCTGGCATAGAAACTTACTCTTCTGGTTTGTACGTGTTCTCGTCATAGGCATCATGGAAACTGATCTGACTTTTTATTCTTTAACTTCTCTTTAACTTCATTCCTAAATTCTGCTTTCTTTATTGGTTTTATTCTCTTTTTCTGGGCTTGAACCTTCTTCCTTCTTGATGATTACTTGCTTCAGTTTAAGAACATAAAACTTTAATGTTTTATGATCATTTGCATTGGCATATTCCTTAATTGCTTGAAGCAAGCATGCTAATGTACAATTAGATGAAGTGTCTTATTGTTGATGGATTTTTGACTTTAAGTGTCCTCTAGCAGTTGCCCATTGATAGAAACTCCCCCCTCCTTCTCACTTCTTCTTTGGTGCCTTGTGAACTTCATCAGATACAGCTATCTGATAATCTTGTGATAATACACCAGCTACTGGTGATGCAACAGAGAAAGCTGAAGGAACAAAATTAGTAGGTGTGAAGATCCTTTGACATGGAAAAGATTATTACTATTTTTTTTTTTTTAAGGGGCCACCTTTTATCTAAACTTGGTTTCCAAAGCATACAGGACATTGCTCTGATATTAAATCTGGAAATTGCTGTTGCATTGAAAATCTGTTTATTGCATTCTCTTTTAGGCAGCAAGAATTATTGCCAAATTGGCTGCTTGGGGGAGAGAACTTATGGAAGGAAGTGACTTGAATTACTACTTCAACTGGATTAAAACACAGCTCAGTTCCCAGGTAGAAAACTGTTTCTCTTTAAATATTACAGTGACTTTGGAAATGTTTTTTTTAAAGAATATGAATGCACATATAGATATGCATCCAGAAATTCTTTTTCGTTTTCTTTTTTAAATGAAATTTCATATCCGTGTTTTTAAAGCTAAACCTTTATTCTTCAGGCATATGCTTTCTAATTTAAGACTTAATTTCACCTCCACTGCTTGAAATATAAATTAAAAGTGATTTTAAAAAAAGGCATTTTGATTTTTCTGTTATTAATATTCATTCCGTCTTGCAAAATGAGAGAACATATGATGAGGGTTTTTTGTCTCCTTGTATTGTTTTGCTTTTCAGAGCTTGTTACAATGGAGAAAGCAGGAAGTGAATAAAAAACTTTTTTTTTCCCTTCTCTAGTTTGCTGTAGTATAAAGCTGTTTTCTTAGCAGTCATGTCACTTGAAACTGAATAAATCCTGGTTTGTTTGAACAGTATTTGTATGGCATTAGCTCAGTATGAACTGCTTGCTTCTGGCTTGTACTGCTTGCTTCTGGCTTGTCCTTCAAAGACTAATCTCCTTTGTGTTTGTTCTCCCCCACCCCTGTAAACCTTGTCAATAGTCAATGGTTTATCATTCTCTAAGATAGTGCTGGAACAGAAATGGATTCTGGAAAGCAGAGAAACAGTTTGGTAGGTTTAGTACCAGCATATTTTTCATTGATTTCCAAACTGTGGACATATTAGAAGGAAGTTTTACTTTGCCTCTGTAAGCAAGAATCTTAAAGTTGGAACTTCTTTCAGAAAGATTCAAGAGAATGGCTTTCAAATTTTAAAATGAATAAAAGTCTTGAGTAAATCTACAGTGTTTAAAAAAAAACAAAACAAAACAAAAAAAAACCACAAACCAATCCTGAGATAGTATATCAAGTGTATTTCCAAGCATATTCTAGACATGATAGTGTGGGATTAGAAAATAAATAGCAAATCATAATATATTGTGGAAAAAACAGTATCTGATTTTTTTATCTTTTGTTTTTTGTCTGGAAGGATGGGGGGATTGGAAGAGATTTGGTAACAGTTCTTCTGTAAAGGTAAGGGACAGCTCTGATTTTAAACTTGTATTTTTGTGCTAGAAACTACGTGGTGCAGGGGGTTCTGTGGAAGCAGGAACAGTCTCCACAAGTGATGTGAGTATTTCTTTGGAATATGTCAATTTTCTTTTTTAGAGAGGTGATATCCACTGTTGGGATAAGGGGCAGAGATGTCTTGCTAGAAAATACTTGGAGTCAGAACTGTACTACAAAAGATTGCCAGATGATGGCACTAAGAAATAAAAGTATTTTTAAAACACTGGTTTCACTGAAAGTGTTGGCAGTAGAAATACATATTTTACGAGTTATGTTGAGTTGTTAAAGCTGTAAATGTGTTAAGCATCCTCTTTGTTACAACTTGGAGAAATGCTGGGCAATTAAATTGTTGAACAATGCTGTCTTTTGTACTGGACTTTCTGACTTGTCAGTAAAAGAAGCTTGAGAGTAAGAAGCTTCTGGCTTTTGGAATGTAGAATTTACAAACGGCACATCAAACTAACACTTGTTAACAAGCTAACGTTGCCCCTCAAACCTCTATAGCATGGAATTACAAGAGTACTTTTAAAGCTATGAGCTGTTTATATTCAGTATTTATGCTGAATTTCACATAGTTATAGTGGCTGCTCATCTTAGAGATGAGCTGTGTGTGGCAGTATAGCAAATGCAAGTGATCATCATAACTGTTTTTTCTATTTTGTGGTGGCACAATGAAGCAGTTCATCATGGCTTTTGAATGTGGAGGAGAATTCAGCAGTTTGGTTTTTTGGTCCTTTTGCAACCTGAATATTATAGTGAAAGTGTCCATAGTTTTTCAACAGACTTAAATATGAATTTGGAATTTGTTTCTCTTCTAAGTGAAGTAATTGCTTTAAAGAATTAGCTCCCTGTAGGGAAAAGCCTCTTAAAGTACCACTGACCAAGATTTAAGTTAGTAAAGCAGAAAGACTTTGTGTTACCCATGACCACATAGTAGGAGATTAAATTATGGCCTGAGCATGGAAGTTGAAGTTCTGTATGTACAGTTTTGTGTCTCATTACTGTAAGGTTTTGTTAAGTGGATAGCCGTATGTTATGTGGCCCTAAAACAGTAAATCCTTCTACAACATGCTGTACCACTCATTATGGAGTGATCTGTATTCAGTGTACTGTGTGGATGTACTACTGTGGAGTCCCAAGGCAGCAAAACTCATAGTGCAAATATGTTCTAAGATAATTAGTTTGTGTACAGTATTGAATTGACTTGGTTATAGTGTTTCTGATTTCAGATCTAGCTTGTGCAGAATATCCAAGCAGGTGCTAACTAAAGTATTTCAGAATAAATTAGGGATGCAGTTGTATCATTTTACATAGGAAGTGATGGCTGGGATTTATTATAAAATTTAAATTTAAGATAGTGTTGAAAGAGAGAGCTTTTATGATGGTCTATTTAAAGATAAAATAACTCCTAGTACAGGAATGCAGTTTGGTGATGCAGATAAAAGAATTCATTATTCTGGGGAGAGAGGGGTGTATGAAAGTGAATTCCTACCCAGAGAAATAAATGTCCTTTATAATGAATGGCTGTAGATGTTTATTCTAAGACCTTATATAAAAACTGAGTCTAAAGATGAATTCATTTTGTGACTCTTGTAAAGGAGTTTAAATTCTGTTTGTTGTCTCTTACCTTTTCATTTCATATGGGATTGCCTAGTTTCTTTCATTGAATGTTTGAAAGGTTTGACCTTGTGTTGTATGACTGATCTACCACAAGACTTTAAAGGCACTTAGTAAAGCAAAAAGCTTATAGGGAAAATTACTTTTTGTTGCACATCTGAGTATTAGTCAAGATATGCCAGAATTCGAGCAAGAGGAGAGAATAAAATGCCACTTCTGTCATACTTTGGGATCTTTTTGCTGCTGTAGTAGAAATCACAATGTGCTGCTGATTTTTTTTTTTTTTTTTTTTTTAATCAATATTATGTGCTATTGCACAAGAAATACATACTTTGAGATGAAAAGCTGTTTAATTATTCTGTCTCGGTGACTGTTCATTTAGGAATTTGAAAGAAAATAGGATTCAGTGATGCACATCTCAGCATTTTCTTGAAGGGAAAGTTTTAGTCTTGTTCTCATAGCACAGTATAACATGCTAAGCTTTTCGTTAAAAGGAGAAAAAGAAAAAATTAAAATGCAAAGCTAAACTTTGAAGAGGATTGTGCATACTCATCTCTAATGGTATTTTTATAGATAAATAAACCTCTCATGCATTATGATAAGCATGGTACTTACTGTGTACATATATGTATAGGGAAATTGCAATTGTAATGGGACTGCTGCTGTGCTGAGTAGGAGGATGGGGAAGGGAAGAGCTCTAACTGAAGATTCCTTTTTGCTACAAAGACCTGCGGCAGACTTGATTAAGTCTGGTAAACGGTTATGTTATAGCTGCTTTATTTTCCAGAGTTTGTTCGACAGTAATAACTGATTCCCATGATGAATTGGCTCTGGCAGTGTAATCAAACAGAAGACAGCCTTAATACAAGCTGACAGAAGGCATGTTCAAATGGGCTATAAAAATCTGTTGTGATAATGGTAAAATGGTATCACTTCCATAATGTTTCTTTCCCATTCAAAACTCTTCTCTGCTTATTTTCTTTCTACCTTTTCTTCTCTTGTCAGATTTTTTTAAAATTATTTTTAAATAGAGGGATGTAGAGCATTATAAGGGTGACCCTGCTTAAATCAGAAGTGTTGCTGAAGAAATGTGTAATGAAGTATGCTAGTAGAGCCTGTTATGGAAAACTGAGCTTAAATGTTTAGTACCTAACTCTTCTAATAAGAAGTGATGTATTCTTGTTTTCACCTAGAGTTCCCAGTATGTACAATGTGTTGCTGGATGTCTGCAGCTGATGCTCAGGGTCAATGAATATCGCTTTGCATGGGTAGAAGCAGATGGCGTAAACTGGTGAGCGTTTATTTTAATTTATATGGATAAACTTGCACTTACAATAGCATGTTCCCAATGACCCCTTTTGTAATAGAATTCACTTGCAAAGACAGCTGCTCTGAGTACAAAACCTTTTTGTTTTCAAGCATTAATACCCCCATCCCCCAGATATGGCTTTAAGTAGATTGTTCTTTTATCCAGGTTCTCCTCATAAATAGCTTCGCATGAGGTTAAGGTGTTGTCACTCATCTTCTTTAGGAATGCCCATGTATAAATAACTCTTCTACCATGTGTGTCCTTATTAGGGATGGTGGCTATACAGTTTGGAATCTAAGAAAAGAATATCTTTCTACTCCAAATTGGAGAAAAGTCAAAGTTGTCAGTGAAATGAAAATTCAAAAGACTTTCAGATGTATCAAGATGACACTATTGAAACAAACTTTTTCACCAAGGTTGTTGGTAATGGTTGAGGAATAACAATAAGCTATTGAAATGTTACAATAGCCTTCATTTCAACAAATCTGTGTTTTGTCATCTTAACTTTAGTAATTTTGCAAGTTGTTTTTTTTTTTTTTTTTAATTGGCTTGGCTTTGGGGGGGAAGAACTTGTAAATTGCTTATTAAAATTTCAAAACAAACTTCGTTCAGCTGAAATACAATTTTTTTTTCCTCTTCACGGTGATCTTGTGATATTTCTTGTCTAGTGGTGCCGTATTATATCTGTCCCTTTTGTGACCTGGTGTTACGGATAAGCTATTCTCTGAAAACTCACTTGTTAAATAGTCCCTAATTCAGCTTATTTCGAACACGCCTGTGGAAAGATACAGTTAGGGAATGTGTTCTTTCTGTATGTGTAGATTGTTCTGCTTGCTTATTCCTCCTCTTTCCTAACTCTGAAAAAGGAGCTGTGTGTTTCTTGTGGAATTACAAATAATGCTCTAAACATGCCACTAGAAGAAATCTCAGTCTGAAGGTGGATACAGTATTAAATCAATTCACATTGGAAAAAGCTTCTTTGTGACTATAAGGCTGAGAAATGAAATAAAAACTATATTTTAAAAGATGGCTTCCTAAATAAGCTGCTTGGACAATGATAAATACTGGTGCAGAGTATTGCAAAGTATGTGTTGTGTGCTCATCCCTACAGCTCTTACCGATAAGTTCCTGTTAAATGTTTTTTGTCCTGTTTTTTTTTTTTTGTAATAAAATGTTTCAAGGTAGAATAATACAATGCATGCTGTTATTTAAAAATCAAATGTGTATCATGTTAACTTTTCAGTATCATGGGGGTCTTGAGCAACAAATGTGGCTTCCAGCTCCAATACCAGATGATTTTCTGTGTGTGGCTGCTGGCATTTAGCCCTCAAATGTGCGAATATCTCCGTCGATATAATATTGTTCCAGTGCTGTCGGATATTCTTCAGGAATCGGTCAAGGAGAAAGTGACTAGAATCATCCTTGCAGCATTTCGGGTAAGTGTCTGTTAACTGCAGGTACGATCTGCTCAGCTGGTTTCAGATGTTGCTGAAGCACAGCTGTTTGTTTCTGTTTCTTCTCAGGTATCCTGGATTGAAAGCTTATTTCTCCCTCTTTCTATGATGTGAGTTTTGTTATAGGTAGAACATATGCTGTTACAAGTAATAGACATGCAGCTTTCAATGCTGCCTTAGAATAAGTCTGACTAATACTATATTGAACACTGGCATTAATGGCTTCTCATCTTTAATTCAAGATTCTTTTTTCTACTAGTAGTAGTGTTAAAACACTGGAGTTGCTGATACTTGATTAAAGCTTCCTAAGGCAGAATTTATTAAAAATACCATTTTGAAGAGATATCTGTTTGCCCAACTTCTTGATTGACTTGGAAATTATCTTTTTATCTACTAGTCAAAAATCTTTTCTTGGTGGCTTTGTCAAGATGAACGAGGATACCCATATAAGAGTGACTAGCTGACTTACTGTGTTCATGTTATCTGAAAATGGCTGATCCTACTTAAGATACTTTGGGATAACTAAGCACTGATGCTTTATGCTTTCATTGTGAGAGTACGAGTTTGAATTCGTGTGTGCTAATCAGGTCCATGCACATAGTTTATGTGCATGCATGTCAAGTGTCCTGTATGTTATACAGGAGTGCTGTAACAACTTTTAGCCCTGTTTTAAAAGTTGGACCTGTTGGCAGATGAGGTAAATTCATAGGGGAGACAAACCTCACTGTAAGTTTAGAGATGGAACTTGAATGTCCTAGGCTCTGTCTGCTGCCAGTGAAGAGAAGCATGTTCAGAGAGTGATTCAGGGAGCATGTCTTCCCTAGACTGTAGAAGCAGCCTAGAATGGTAAACCTAGCTTCAGTTAGGTACCCAAGGTGGCCTGTATTCAATTCAGGGACTGACTGACTTTCTATTATTGACTTTCTGCAGACAAAGAATCAAAATGCAATATGTGTATTTGGAGTACTTGTTTGAAGAGTAAAATGAATTTTAAAATTTGAGATTTTACGCTTCATTATTAAAGAGTGTGTGTGTGTGTGTGTGTGTAAGTGTTTGTATATATATTCTGATGCTCTGACTTGTGTTTTTAAAAGCTGAGTTTTTAAAATCTCAAAGAGCAAAGCATGAGGAAAGGGATAGTGTTGTTGAGGATCTTAATGTTAGGATTAAATGGGGAAATACAGAAAGAGAGCTCTTAAAAAATGGTGACAGGTTTCAGTATCTTGTATTCAATATCTTCTAATTTGGAGGTCATTAAAAAACAGGAGAAATAATTGGTAGTTCTTAGAGTTACTATGTTTTGCAGGAGGAGACAAAACCAAGCCAGGTGCTTTTACTAAATAAAGGCTGAGGAAAAACAAGGTGGTTTTGTTACAGGTTTTGGGGAAATTAATGTTGGGGAAAGAAAACAGCTGTTAAACTCATTCTTGTGCCAACACTAGTCTCTATAAACTGACAGGCAAGAAATATAGATTGGAAACTAGACACTGAAGCTGTTAGTTCTGGAGCAAAATTAAAATAGGTAGCAGAGGCAAAATAGTCTATTTCCTTTGTAATCAGTTTATGGAAAAAAATAGGTGATTTGCATAAACGGCTAGGCTTGATGATTCCTAGATCCTCCCCGTGGCCCATGCATTGCAGAGGGTGTGTCATGAGTTTCGACAATTGATATGCATCTGCCCTACTATCTGATTCCCCCCAAATTTGACCTGTTTCACTTCTTTGGTAATTTAATTGTACCAAGAAGGTAATGCACTTTTTTTTATGAAGCAACAGGCATGAAGTACTTCTGTCTACTTTGAATCAATTACTTGCTCTGTTAGAATGTATTTTTTCCTCATTTTTTTGTATATTTGTAGTATTTTTCATTTTTCTTTTATGCTTCTTTCCTCACTGCTCATTTTTTACCTTAATACTTCTTATCACTAAGTAGTTTACTGATCTGTTCTATTTAATTATGTGTTCCTGTTTGTATTCTCCTAATATACCCTTTCCATTTCAGTATTAAAAAGTTTGAATACCTCACTTTAGTATGAGTTATTTAATAATACTGGGAGTAGCTTCCACTTCTGCCTCTAACCCTTCTAAATAGGAGTTCTTTAGAAACTTTAGCTACATGCTCTTTGAAATTGCTGAATCTTGTCTTTTAGGATCCATTATTTGTTCTTTTGCTCTCATTAGCACTTACAACTCTAAGTAGATAATTTAGCATTACTTTCTCTAAATTGCCTTTTACCTTTCAGGTCTCTTACTTAATGGATAGAAGCGTATATATTTTTTTTCTACGCAATAAAATGAAGTGGGTTGTATGTAACCATTAAAAGCAGTAATAGAATTTCTTTTTCCTTATGCAAGTTTTAACATTAATTTGCAGTGTCTTACCTTACTAAGTAACATGATGTCTGAAACCTTGAGCATAAAGCTTGTGTCATGAACAAGAGAAACGTAGTCAAATTCCTTCTGTATAATTGCACCATTCTTTTCTGGTAGTTGTTAAGGCTTATTCATATGAACACAGCTTCTGTTTCTTAAAGACTTCCTCTTTTAACATGGATTACATGTTTTCAGCTTTATCAAAAAGTGCAGGTGGCTAGCTCTGATTGAACAACATAATTTGAAGCTGATTACACTGAGTAAAAATGTAATGAATAAATGATATTGGAACTTGATTATTACATTCTGTGCTTGTCTTACCAGCAAGCTTCTGTTGAATAAAAGCATCTAGTTGGAATGTTCCCAAATTTAGAAGAAGCTGATCTAATTCAGATGTAAACTCTTGAGCTGGAAAGATCAGGGTGTTTAGACTTTCCTACTTTATGCTGGGACTACACAGAAAATTGAACTGATAAACCTAGATAAAAGTAGTTGTTTATGGCAGAGACTGTACAGTTTGGGATATCGGCCTCTCTTTTTTCTTTGAGTAGCGTTTCTGCTTTATTTGATGTGGAAAATGATCAAAACAGGTGTATTAATACTTTCTAATGTTTAAGGTAGCATGGCACACCACTCCCTGCTGTTTAGGAGGAAGAAGGTCCAAATCAGTTGCTTAAATGCAATGGGGTTTGTGCTTTTTTAGCTTATGTGATTGTATGACTTCCACCTTGCAAACCAGAGCCATAATCCTTTTTTAAGTTCCTCTTGATTCATGATACCCATCTGCTTTAGTCCCACATATGAGTACTCCTCATGTGCAGTAAGATGAGTGCCAGGCAGTTTACAGCACTGAAGTAGGTATAAAGCAATTACTGTGTGGCAGACTCGTATTTTACTTCTCTTTGGAGAGATTATTTCATGAAGTGCTCAATTCTAGCTAATAGTCGCTTCTTTAATTAAAAAACTGCCAGCAAGGACTTCTCAAAAATACTAGCCTTTTCATTTCAGAATAGTCTGTTCTTCTAAAATAAAAAAATTATTTTCCTAGAATCTGTTAGAGAAATCTACAGAGAGAGAAACTCGCCAAGAATATGCTCTTGCCATGATTCAGTGTAAAGTTTTAAAGCAGCTAGAGAATTTGGATCAGCAGAAATATGATGATGAAGACATAAGTGAAGATATCAGATTTCTACTGGAGAAGCTTGGTGAGAGTGTGCAGGACCTTAGGTATGTTTTGTAGTATGAACTTTTGAAAAGTGTGATTATACAAACATTGGTAAAATCTTTTAAAATATAATATTAAATATTATGTACTGTTATATAATTATATACAATATTATATTTTATATGGCTACAATACACAATATTATAGCTATATAATATATGGAATTATGATACTTATGTGATGGCTGATAAGACAGCATACCGGAGGTGTTGGTTGTATATGAAAGACACCACTACAACTGAGTATTTACACACTGAATTGAAAAATCTTCTTCATTACTGGATATGTGATCTTCATAACTGGTAAACTGTTAAGAAAGAACTTCAATGAGAGTTGGTAGGAAATAAATGCAGTCCTAGTCTAAGCTAAAGGCTACCAAATTAACATACTCTTTTTGCTGTCCAAGTAAACTAAAGGTACGCTTCTCTTCTTTTCCTGTGCATAAATCGAACTGCATGTTAGTTTGCACCAAAGGCTTAATTTTATGAAAATTGAGGACCATGATCCTTTTTTAGAGAAATTAAAACCTGGAAAGCATGCAAAACAACTGATAAATTTCCAGAAGTTTAGGACTGGATTTTAACTTCAGGAATCCTTCTTGGGGAGGATGAGAGCTAAACACATTTTTCTTTTATCTTTCATTCATTTCAGTATTTTTAAGCAATGATGAACTCTTATGAGCAGGAACAGTTTTTGTGCTTTGCAGAGAGCTGACTTCCAAATGTGTTGTAACAAACTGTGCTCCAGTTCTGTCCTACTAGGGATAGATTTGGGTGTGGTGTTCACACTCCATTCATGGAAGCTGAGCCTGTATTTCATTCTGAGTCTTTTGTATTGCAGCTCATTTGATGAGTACAGTTCTGAGCTCAAGTCAGGAAGATTGGAGTGGAGTCCTGTACACAAGTCTGAGAAGTTTTGGCGTGAGAATGCTGTAAGATTAAATGAGAAGAATTATGAACTACTCAAGTAAGTCCTCAATTCTTGATTCATATTATGCTTTAATATTGTCAGTATTTAACTGATACTGTGTGTAATATTCCCTGTTGACATAAATTAGGTAACAACTAAAGTGGAAACAAGTTAGAATGTGTGGTCCTTACCCAGTACTGATCTTGGCCAAAAGTTGAATTGGTTATTTGCTTTAACTGCTCAAAATATATTGATGACAATGGAAGGAATATCTCTAGCTTAACTCACTTGCAAACTTGTACAGATACTTTTAATGCTTTCATTTGAAAAACAGTTATACTAATTGATGTAACTAAAAACTGATTTTGCCACATCTTAGGCTTAATTTTGTGGTGTTTGATCAGAGTAAAGAACTCCTTCCTCAAATACTTGAGGGCTGAAAGTTGTGCTACTGTTCTGTGGAAAATCTGATTTACTGCATTATGTTCCAGGCTGTCTGTTTTGGCTTTGGACTCTGGTACAAGTAGGTTGTTACATGAAGTGAAGCCAAAGCTGCTCTTTGCTATTGGAGT
Organism: Dromaius novaehollandiae; assembly: GCF_036370855.1. Lineage (NCBI taxonomy): Eukaryota > Metazoa > Chordata > Aves > Casuariiformes > Dromaiidae > Dromaius > Dromaius novaehollandiae. Next base: position 136,136,851 of record NC_088099.1, read on the forward strand.
CAGCGACTTGCTTGCTGGCTTCTGAAAGCAGGTACTAGGACGTCTGAGTGTTAAATAGCTGTGGGAAGCTGTTAGTTGTCCAACTGTGTCATCATTAACTGATAATTTGGTATATGTGCTCTTCTACCTGTTCTGTATTTGCTAGTAAGTGCTGGACCTAACTTAAATCAGGAGGTTGAGTAGAATGTGTGATGTTAAAGGCATGGCAAGAATAGACTGAGTCAGAACCGTGTGTGCTCCAGTCTGCCCTGAAACCTCAGCAAGGCCAGTCCAATAAATTTTTCTCTGAGAGCCCTTTGCTAAATATGTAGGATTGTAGATGCTTAAGGCTTTGAGATGCTTCCAACTGCAACATGAAATGATGTTGATGCAACTGCTATTGGAAACATTAAGCAATATTTTATTGTAGTCATCTCTCCTGGTTTTGGGACCACATGCTGGGTAAATGTGTTGTGCCTGTGCTGCAACAAAGTCAGTGGTGTACAATAAAAAAAAAAAGTGTTGGGGAGAAGTGGAGGGAGACGAGGGATTTTACATGGTTTATACCAAGCCACTTTGTACAGTTGAGATTTCTAAAATTCCTTCCACTTTCCTTTTAATAATCTTGTACCTGCCAGTTTTTCCTCTGTAGTATAAGGCATCTGACAGACAATCCTCTCCTCTCTTCAAGCTGAATCATTTTCTTTTCCCTTAATATCTGCTGCACTATTTGCTTTCTAAATCTAATACAGTTCTGTTAGATGTACTTTTCTTCCTGCTCTCCCCCATTATTAACTTCTTATGCAAGTGATGCTGGATTTTGCTCTACAATATTTTGTAGATCCTCAAACATCTTTTGATTAGTGTTACAGTTTCTGCTCTTACTGCTTGTGCAAATTAGGAGACTTTCTTAAATGAAAAGGACTTCACCTGTCACTTTGCAGCCTGTAGGGAGGTAGTGGCTGAGGTATATTAAGAAAATTCCAATAAAATTCTTCCATTTGAATTTTTAACCCTTCTAAGTGTTTCTATTTATTGCTAACTTTCTGTAATTAGAACATATTTGCATCTCACTAAGCATAGATAAATGTAATTTTCCAGTGATCCAGATGCTTAGTCTTTTAAACTTGTTATTAGTCTCTAGCCTTTACATTTGCCTTTTCTTTTCCTTTTTTTTCCCCCCTCTCTCTCATTACTGTGAACAGAGTTACTGGTGACTATTTTCCACTCAAAGCGATTTAAGTACTTCATTAAAAGACAGTGTTAAGAATTGAGAAACTGTTTTATAGAAGTTCTGTGTTACTGTTCACGCTAACAAAATAAGTAACATGTGAAACTGGAGTATATTACAAGGTATCTCTTTCCTCATCTCTGTCTTCAAAGAGAGTGAGGACAGAACTATCTTTTTTTTAAACCACAACAGTTGATTAAATGGATGATATTTCTGAAGTAAAGGTGGCTGTCCTGAACCAAAAGAAAAAATCATAATTGAACAGACCAGAGAACTTATACTGCTCTGTTCTTAACTGCTTTTTCAAATGACTCTGCTTTTTCAAATGACTCTGCAAGCAGTGTTCTGCAGAAAACTCTGCCCTTTTTGCCTGTCTGCATCATATGCTAAAGAAGGCACGGGGTGCAAGGTAGGGGGAGGAATGGAGCTGGGAAAAGGTGAGTTGTTAGCAGGCTGATAACGTGGCTTCCCAGGCTCAGTGTAGCCTCCTCAGTGTGTCTCAGGCAACATGGCCTTGTAGTTTCCAGCATTCATAGCGTGAGGCCAGCTCCTGTGCTCGGAAGCGGAGAGCAGCTTGCAAACAGAACTGGGGTCTATCGTTTAACACAAGAAGCAGCATCTGTTGGCTTTGTGTATGCTTTGTGGTGGTGTCTTGACCTTCCCTCCCCTCCCTCTGTTCCCCCATCTATAAATACTCATATATTTGGTTAGTACAGCTGGTCTTGAACTCAAAACTGTTGGTCCTGAAGTCAACATATATGAAAAAGTAGGTATTTTGTAACCCTTGGTATAGGTATTTGTAGGTGTGGCTTGCTATAGGGACTTCAATGAATGCTTTTAATAGGTTTTTGTTAATGAAGGCAGGATATGTACTGCTAAAATCCAGCTGCATGTTTGGAAAAAGTTATATTCTAGCTTTACTATGTGAGTGACTTGTATGACATGTTTACAGTTGCAAACTGTTAATTTAAGTTCAGCGGTAGAAAACCTGAGGTTTGATCGTTTCAAATCCTTTCCTAGAATCCTGACAAAACTTCTGGAGGTTTCTGACGACCCACAAGTGCTGGCTGTAGCTGCTCATGATGTGGGAGAATATGTACGACACTATCCCCGAGGGAAACGGTGAGAAAGATACCTGTGTGCTGTTAGCTGTAAACTAGAGTATATACTTTGCCTGATTATTACTTCTTTATATTAAGATACGGTACAATGGAATTGCAGATTTTCCTTCAGTTCCATTCTTTGGGAAGGTATTACAGATGACAGAGTATAAACTGGATTCTTGACTTTTGCTATTAATATATTTTAGTGGCTCTTAACAGTGAAGGGAACCAATGTCTATGAAGTACTCGGGAATAAATTTTTCAGACTAAAACAGAAGACATGCTTCAGAGGTAATTAGAACAGCTACTAAGAATTTAATCAGCATATTGTTTTTAGCCTTTATTATGGCTAACTATTGGCCTATAAAAGTTGGAGTTACAGTGGACTATTTCAACAATGATTAAATCTTTTGTGACTTAAAATCACTGAGACAAGATTTTTCTTACAAATAACTATTATAATTTTTAATAATATTGGCACAGCTTTGGTTATCACCTTCCTATTTTAGTGTGTTTTCTTGTGCTACACAAATATAACTTTACAGCAAATGTTGACATTTTTGCTTAAACCTAAATCCCTGTCAAAAAAACTATATATACACAGATATATAAAACAAAGCAAATACAGTAGTGTGTATATACTTATACACACTATATTTTCATATATATACATACACTACTATATTTGTTTGCTTTGTTCTATTGTGAAAACTGGTGAGCAGAGAAACTTGCTGAACAATCCCATCTCTGAGGAAATGAGACTACTGTAGCAGGAAGGGGCATTATGAATTTTTGCAGGAATCATGCTCATCAGCCACCCAAAGTGGGAAGCTGGGATGTGTAACTTAACTTATGTAGCAAAGCAGTGGCCTGTTGCTGGCTAGGGTTTAATTAAGAAGAGAATAGTCTTTTAAGGTTGTTGGAAACCCCATGAGTGTTTCTTGCTGAGACTGCTGTCTTGGCATTAGTAGCAGTAAAGCACAACAGACTCAAACTTCATGTTATGTATATGCTAGAAAGACTTGCTTCCTCTAAGAAGACTTGTAGCCCTTGTAATATTGTAAGTAACTTGAGCTGAAGACTTTTTCAGATTACTGGAGCAAAGTCCATCTTCTAGGTCCCCTAAGAAAGCTCGGAGGCATTCAGTATGCCTTTTGTTTTTGCACTCCTCCCCTTCCTCTCCCAGACACCTAATCTATAAATATTTATACACTTGATTAGTATAGCTGGTCTTGAAGTCAAAACTTCAAAACTTACATGTTGAATAATCCCTGAGCAGTGCTGTGTATTTGCTGATTAGCTCTTGTGTCTTCCAAAAGAGATTTAGAATCACTTCTATTTGAAGGCAAGGTATTGTCCTGTGGGGTGGAAACCCATATTGCTGCCTGAAAGAAGGCAAAACTGAAGGGTTTTTGCTGAATGCTCCTGCTTTAAGCTGTTTCTTGTTTGAAAGCATTTTATTAAATGTTTGCTGTAGTCCTTAAACAGTTTGCACATGTCCACTTGGGAGTGTAACACAATATGTGGTCTAATATGACCAGGTGGTTGCAGGACCAAAACTATTCAGTCAAGTGAGTAGGCAGAAAGAACCTGCAGCTCCCTGTCTCCAGCTGGAAAAATGTGTTGCTGATGGGACCTCAGCTCCACTCAGCAGCTGCTATACCCCACTCTCCCAGGCTGTTAAACCTATTCTGGAGGGCAGCTTCAGCCTTCAAAAGGAGTGGTCATAGGCAAGTAAGAAGTGCCCTAGGTACTATTCTAACCCACATTTTTATTGCAAATTCTAGTATTTCGATTGTTTTCTGCATACAGAAAACTAAATAAGCCAACGCTGTTCTGAAGGGCAAACTAAGATGTCTGAATTTGTTTCTTTCAAAGGATTTCATTTGTTATCTAGTGTATCCTTACCAAGGATGACTTCAGCAATTGTAGGACTAAAAGCTTAAAACATCTAAGCACAATGTGTCAGTTCTCACTTAATAGTCTGTTTTTTTTACCATAATAGTTTTTGGTATATAGTTATTTATTGCTCCTACACTTGCTTGGCATTTCACACTTGCAATGTATGACTCACTTGAGGATGGATGCTGTTTCTTGGTTTTGAAGAATAGGAGAGTTCAAATGTCTTTAATATTTTTGGTCGTTTCAAGTGTTTGTCCTCAGCTCTTTAGTTAGATCATCATTCAGCCTTCAACGATTGCAGAGACTAGCTACTTAGAAGCTAAAAGTTCTTGGGTTTATCTGCTGTGTACAGCAGAGCCCTGGATTTACAGTTCTGGCTAATCTTTTCCTTTGTCTGCAAAAGGAAAGTGCTTGTTAAATCAAATGCTACATTTTTGCCTGGCTGTTCTCCAGTACTGTCAGCTTAAATAACTTTGACTTGCTATTAAAATCACACATCATGGATCAGATTCTTAAGGCAACAGCATCGTGGGCTTCTAATGAGGCTCACTAACAAGCATCTTCTGAGACTCCAACAGCAAAAGTAAAGTATAACACTGGTGTTTGCTGTCGCTTAAAATAAACACAGGCTAGACATTAGCCTCCAGTGTAACTTCCATGTGACTTGAGAGTTGCCACTGTACAGGTTGAACACTTTCAATCACCTCAGTTGTGTGAACACAATTTTGTTTTGCATGTGGAAATTAAAGCCTCGAGCTATTCCTTTTCTTCACTCATGATTCAGAAACAGCTTAATTACCGTCCCTTTTCTCTTTGGTCTCGTTTCAGATATGTAGTGTGGCTTATACATTGATATTTTCTGCTGCTATAACTGTCTGAATGGTTATGATCTGTCTTCATCCTCTCTTCTCTTCTTCCCTCTATAATATGTCATGATAATATCTGGTTCTTCTGCTTCCAGTAACTTATTTGAATCCTGAACACTGTCTTGGCTTAGTCCACTGATAATGTGGAGAGTGTGCAGGAGTCCCTGCAGTAGATGTATATAGATTAGTGGAGCCCAATGGTCCAGCTATATAAAACCAGAAGTTAGGGAGAGGGAAAAACAGAATTAAAAACATTGATTTGAGCAGATTTGGAACCTGAAGGAAAAGGCTTTACTGTGAACCTTCCTTATAGGTGCTTACCTTTCAGTCCAGAGCAATTGGAAAGTGATTTGTGCAAGTAGGCAGTGTTATTTAAGTATGATAACACTGCTCCTTGACTCTCTGTTCTTAGCCATAATTTCACACTGATGTACTGTCATTTAAAATCCTGTTATCACAAATGAAAATGGAATATTTCAACTTTCATTTTGATTTATGCATGCTTTTTGTAAAAGGAAGCTTTTTGAGTTTAATGCCTCTTTTTGCCTCCTTTCACTTCCTCAGAAATCAGTGTTTGTCTTTCCCGTAATGAGAAAAAGGTTCGCGATTGTATTTCATAGTCTTGTTTTTGTCTTGTGCTGGTGGTTTTATCTTTTCCTTTTGAGGAAAATGTGAGGAAGCCTCAGGCAAGAATAAAGGTTTTATGCATCTTTTATGTTGTTAATGATTTTTTAGAATTGCTGTTAGGGTTTTCTGGTTTAAAACAGTTGAACCTTTTTGTCTGCATTCCTTTTGTATGAAGCATCTTTAAATGTTTTAATGCTATTTGGAAAAACTATTCTCTGTGGTTTCCAGGATACTTTTGGCAGAGTTATAAAATGTGATGGGAATTTCTGTATTTCATCTTCACGTTACATCTTTATACTGTTGTGCAGTTTACAAAAACACAATGCTTTGTGCAGCAGTAATGCATTTGTTTGCCTATAAAAAGAACAGTAATAACAATAAACTACTTGCGTAAGCTTAGAATAGCATCACGTTAAAAGCGAGGGATGCAAGTGATAGCCTCTTCACAGGATGTTTAAATACTCAGTGACCTGTGAAAGGGCTGATTTTAAAAAAACAAAACCAAAAAAAAACCAAAAAAACCAAACCACCACTCGGAGTAGTCAGCTTATATATTTTTGTACCAAACTTTATTCATTATGACAGACCAAAATACTGCATGTAAAGAGTCTTCTGGGTGGTGATGCTTTTTCAGGTTTTGTGTAGTGCTTTCTAAATTTTTTTTTTTTTTTTTTAAGAAATCTATATTCATGACACATGTATGATTCATCAGTATTTCATACAGGACTTGATATAGAAAGTAAAAGGTTGTGGCTGATTACTGTGAAGTCTGTAGTGAAGGATGCAGCTGAAACATCCCATTTTGTTGGAAATGTAACTTTTAGCAGCCAGTTCTGCATCTTGTGCAAGAATAGCTGGGGCTTGGCGTTTTAGTTAGTGACTTTTTCGCAGCTTCCTTGGGGGCTTCTCTTTCGACCATTTGCTGGAGTTTCTCTCTGACCACCATTAAGAAGAAAAAATTCTGAATAACTTCAGTAGGTAGTATGAAAGCCTTCCATTTGTAACATGTCAAATAAGATGTATATATTAGAAAATAACATATTAAAAATAATTTTAAGTCACAGGCTGTTACATTTAAGCTTTTAATGCCTTGATGTGAAACAGTTGGATAGGCTAGCTACCTAGAAGCTGAAGTAATGTCAAAAAAATGTTCCCTTCCTCTCTTTCAGTGTGATTGAACAACTTGGTGGTAAACAGCTAGTAATGAACCATATGCATCATGAAGACCAACAGGTTCGTTATAATGCGCTACTGGCTGTACAGAAGCTGATGGTTCACAACTGGTATGTGAAGCTTATTTAATGTGTACTATTAACAGTAAAAAAAAATAGGCTATAGAGAGAGAAAGATTTCCTTAAGGAAAAAAATCAACATTATAATGTGGTAAGACTGCAGTTCTTTAGGAAGTGATAGAGCAATATGATTCTGATGTGTAAGACCTCAGCTGCTACTTCTGTATGCTTTTGTTGCAGTTGAATTGAGTAGCTTGACCTTACAGGATTGTGTGGAATGTGAATAATTCAGTTCACTCAAACAATATATTTTTAAATATTGAACAGTTCAAATAAGTTGTGTGAGTTGTAATTCAGGCTTGTGAAACTACAGAGTCTTCAAAATGTTGAGGATGTATGCAGATCTCTTAGCAAATTTACTTAATCTTGGCTGAAGGAATCAGTAGTTTGACATAGTTGTGTTACAGGAGTTGACAGTTCAAATGTTTAATTGGCAATTGTTTTGCCATTGGTCATTCTTCTACACTGTTTTTCTTATTGCTCTAATGCTTACACCCCCACTGTACACTGGTATCTTTATGCTGCCATTTTAATGGATGTAAGTACAATCTCTCTCTTCTTCCTGTGCTTCTGGACTAGCAGAAGCTGTTGGGCTAGTTGGTTAGATTAAGTTGAAAATCACTGACTGATCTCTCTCATCAGTTGCTGAGTACTAGTGTTTGAAAGGAGGTTTTTGCTTTTGTCAACTAGTTCTCTAATAAAGCTCCAAAAATCCTGCAGTCCTGGAGTGCTCTGCCTTAGAACTGGCTGGCGGGTGATACTGCCTTTCCAGCTGAGAACTGGACCTTTATAGAAGAAGCATTGGAGGCTTGAAGCTATGAAACACTTCAGTGTTCACGTAGTAACTTGCCAAACTAATTAGATACATTAAGCATAAAACATGGGGAGCTGATTAGGAATTCCTAATCTGATTACTACTAATAAAAGCTCATGTATTTCCAATTTTGGCCTTTATGAGAGAGACGGGGGGAGAGGATGAGAGTGCTGCAATTCTGTGGAGCATCTCAACACAGCTGTGCGATACAAACATCTATTTTGACTCTGAACTTACACAGCCATTTTATTTCTAAAAGCCTGGTGTTTGGAAGCACCTAAAACTTCTGTCATTCTTTTTTGCTTCTGATGCACTTTTTAAGGCTGAGTCGTGATTGTAACAGTGTAAAGGAGGTAGGGGAAAGAGGTTTCTCAACCACATTGACAGTGTGGTTTTTTTTTTTTTTTCCCCTTTACCTCCTTACTGTAGAAGACAGGCTATCGAGGGTGACCAAACCTCCTGACCCCTTTTGTGCAATGTAACGTCTGCAGTAAAACAGTGTTGTTTTCCCTCTTTCCTTGTGAAGTACGTGGGTTTTAACTCTCATTCATGTTATAAACTGTAATCCTGCCTCCTCCCTTTCTGTCGTACTACACAACCCTTCTATAGTAGAGAAGGGCTTAAACATTTAAATAAGCTACTGTAACAAATCCAGAGTGGGCATTCTTCACCTATAAGGAGGACTTTGAAAAAGAACATTGAACTGCTGAGCATGTGGAGGTGGAATCTGAATGTGTGGTCTCGTGCAACCTAACTTTGGGGCACGATTGTATATTATACTCTACCCTGTTTCTCAGTTTGATGATACGCTTCTTTCCTCACTTTGTGCTGTTTCGGTACATTTGAAACATGCTGAGTGTTATAAACTGGCTGCAGCTAAATAGAGGTTACAGTGTGGAAGTGTTAGTTATTGAATTCATATTCTGCAGAGTCGTGGAGTAGGTATTATTTCATGCGTGTTCTGGTGCTTTGCAAATCTGGTAATAAAAAATCAAAATCTTTGGGCTTTCTGCAGCACAAACCTCGTTAGCACTAAGAGTTCTCCTGGATGTCTAACCTGGCTTTTCTCATGTTAATCTTATTCTGTTCTGAATTTTCTGCATTCTTTTTATGGCTTTTGCTTTTTCATGATTTGTGAGCATTTAGACTTGAGAATGAGAGTGATTACAATTAAATCTGGCTTCAGATCTGCAGAGGTGTGTAAATAAAAGGGATCTGTTTAAGTTAGTGCCATGTTCAGATTCACATTGCCTTTTCAGCAGGGAATATGTTGTTGTTTAATACTTACTGGAGCAAGTGTCCGGGAGCTGTTGCTGTTCACTCGTGATTACCAAAGTAGTGTGCTCTTTGGGTGTGGGGTCAGATAGCTTGGGCTAAGGAAATCACCCCTGGTTTGTATTTGGGAAGCTAAATCTGCAGTTGTGTGTACCAGGCTTTTGATATCTATCAGTAGCTCTTCTGTTTCAAAGCTTGTGTGGGGAGAACATGAAGCAAAGTTCCCCATCTGCTCCATAGTGCAATACGAGTTACCTGTTTAGCTTAGTTTTGTGATAATATGGATTACTCAGCAGCTGCTTTTAAGGTTTTGCTCCTCTTGCTTTTCTAAGGTGGGGAAATGATAAGCATTTTTGCCCTTACTTCCATACAATTTGGAATTCACTTGAGGCAATCTTCCCCCCCCCCCCCCCCCTTCAGTTTAATCGGTATGAGACAGCTCTGTGTAACGATCTGTGATATGCACGTGACTGAGCGAGTGTGGCCCTTCCTAGATCTGGAGGCTGAGAAGGATGAGAGAGTAAAGGCTTCCTCTGCCAGGGTGAAGCCTGGTGTTGTGTGTTGTACCCCTGTCAGTGGAGTAAGGAAAAACTTCTGGTACTTGGCCAAATGTCCTACCAAATGACTTGTGTATCAAAGAAGGGGGAAAAAACTGAATGGCATTCAATTTGAATTGAAGTGGCATTCTGCTTTAAACACAGCTGTATCATTAGACTGATAATAACTCAACTTAGAGACAATAATTAAATTCAAAGTGATTTGAATAGCTCATTACAGGCTGCTCAGCTGGCTTTTCCTTAGGAGTTTTTAAGTCAGGGATAAATGGGGGGAAATCAAACTGTCAGGCATTCTGTTTAATGGCAAGGCTAGCTTGGCAAAGGCAGTAACTGCTGTCTCTTTCAGAAGAGGTAAGTTCAGGTGAAATATTTCTGTTAAATTTGCATGTCAAATGATTGTGCATTTGATGAAGCAGATAAGTCACCATTTAAAGATATTAAATGATATCTTATCTCATGCTTTATTCTCACTTGAACTAACTTCATGTTAGCCCTGGCACCTCATGCTGCAGATAAACCTGTTATTGGTAGATGGGACTTTGGCACAGAAATGCCGATACAGATTTTTTTTCATATTGTCCTGTTCAGTTTGTGCCTTAGCTATCTACTAGAAACATCTCCTTACACCGTTTCTTTGCTGGTGTTCAGAGGGAATACCCAGCTTGTCCATGTCAGTATTAGGATTGGGTGTCCATTTAGTGTTAGGTTTTGGGAACCTAACCTTGTTGGCTGGGACAATGTTCTTATGATGCAGACTCGAAAAGCATCATGTCATTAAGTTCCAAAATGAAAGCGCATATATAATTTTAAGGATACCCAGTATGTTAGTTTTTAAGGGTGTAGCAGATGCCTTTCATGTGCTTCATGGCATAAAATTTTACTCTACCTCAGGGATGAAATTCTAGTTATTACTCAAAGCACCTAAAGGTGAAAGCCCAAGTTCTGTTTTTGAACAAAGGAGAGGCAGGTAATTTTTCAGGGCAATGCAGAGCAACTTCTGTGCCTGAAGTTAAGCAGTGTGCATAATCCTCTGTCTTTAAGATATGTGAGCCTATAACCTAGTGGCTTCGTTCTAAAGATACTAATTACAGCATCCTATTACTTGACTAAAATAAGAGCTAGATGAAGAGCTAGGACAAATTGTGTCAACATGGGTGCAGTTATTATGACAACGGAGTAACTGTGGCTTACCAAATAGATTGCCAGTTAGCTTGCAGCATGAAGGGATGGATCATGTGTGTGTTTTTGCTCATACTAGTGTATATCGAACTAATATTTTTCAAATATCAAATATTCTGCTGAGTTTGCATTTCATTTTTTTCAAATAAATAGTTCACTTTCATGCTGTGGGCCAAATAATAGGAAAAAGTATGTCACCAAAGATGGAATTCTCTGATGGTTTCACTTCTGATTAGTTTAACTTTAAAGCATTGATATCCTGGTAAGAGTCAGTTTTAAAATTCAGTTAGACATCTGTATCAGCCATTCTGAATTATTCTGTACAAACTTAAAGCTCTTAAATGTTGAAAGCATTTTGTTGTTCACTGTTCATAGTGGCAAGTAAATCTTCTGCTAAGTATAAAGCCACTTTTAAGTTAACTTGCTTGATTTAATGAGGTTGATTCTTTTAAGTTGCAGAATGACTCTGGGTAAAGGTTAGCTCATCATGCATCCCTGAAATGAAAAGGGAATTAAGTGAATGACATACCTTGTTGTCTTAATAGGAAGGCATATTGTTGAAATGAATTTCATAGTTTTTTCTTTTTTTTATTAGGGAAGAACATAAGTGTTTCAAGAATAGCCTTGTAATAGATGTTCATTGACCTACTGTTTTTTTATGGCCTATATATAAAGGTGGGAAGCTGGAAGTTTAGAATCCTTCTGCTGAAGGATGGACAATGCCTCAGTGAAGGGAAACTGCTGAGTGACAGTGAGGTTCTCAGTGTCTCTTAATCCTGAATACAGTCTAAAGACTTATTACATGTTAATTTTACATTTCACATCGTAAGGAGGGATATAAATCATGCTATGAATAATGTTTTGAGTAATCAAGTGTTAATCTTTAGATTGTCTATTAATACTGTTGCATTTGGTTGCAGACAGGCTGTGTTAAACAATTAACTTTCAGTTAGAATTTATATTCCCTTTGCTCAAGCATTTGAGGCTATTTAGTTTCTTACTGTGTGCATCAGATGATGTTAAACATTCCTTTGCTGTGAATGAATAAGGTGAAAAAATGTCCCAAGCACTGTTTATTGGAAGCTTGCTTTTGTTCCACCTGTTTCTGGTGAGTGGAATCTCTGTTACTTAGAGGAATGTGGTGACTTCTGCATTATTTATCTCCTCTATCTTGAGGTCCAAGGGCACATATATAGGCCAGAAAAAGTATGTGGAAAATCACCATGGCTCCACTGAAAGTAAGGTGATTTATTAAAGTGCAATTTGATCATGTGGTAGAGGCACACACTGTTAAGTCACAGTAGTTTTGATTCTGTTGCATATGCTTATTTCTTCTTTTGGTTTTGTTTCTTATGCTAGCTCTCCTTCAGTGCTATTCATGGTCAGCCTTGGTATAATATGCAAATAGTTTATAATCTTTAATGCATTTTTTTTTTCTTGGAATACTGTGTACTAGGTTAATCTGCCCAGGCAAACAGAAAACTAAGTCTTCTTCCTACGTCATTCAGCAAACAAGTGCTAGAAGAGAACTCATACCATTTCCCATGTGGTAGCACCCCAACTTGGACAGTCCTCCCAGCCCAGCTCTCTAGGAAGACATCTCTTTGTTCCTTGGTTTACCTCTTTCACAGCTGTGCTATTTCTATTTATTTTTTTGTCAGCAGCAGTGCATGCAGTAAGATATGTATGCAGTGGCATAACTTCTGCTCCTGTAGCATAACGTGTTAATACTAAATTTCAGGAACCAAGTATTAACATAGCTCCAAGATGTAATTCTGAGCCTGGTTTGTTTATTGTTTTTCCTCTCCTGATTTCTGTGGCTGTAGTTCCATGACGATGCAAATACATCTATGTTGGCACCTTTCCAGCTGTACCTGCCCTACTGCCCAGTGCTACTAGTGTAGCTGATGTGACTTTGCAGGACCTGAGTTCAAGGGGGCTAATTAGCAGAAAATGATTCACTTCAGGGTTAAACAAGCAAAAAATACTGCCTTACCAGAAGGCCCAGGTGAGTGCCCTGTGAGAAAGGCAGGAGTATGTGACTGGGATGGGTTGGACGATGATGGTGCCAGCTTTGTCCCCCTTTGGATTAGATGGGGATGAGAGACAGTTGTAACCTCATCCTAATATTGCCACCTGATGCTTGTGTAATTCAGAAGGTTTCAGATATTTATTGTCATCTGTGGGACTGCTTTCAGCAATGTAACGCTTACAGGACCAACATTGCAAGGGACAGTTTAGTCCGCTTAGAACTGCGAATAGATCAGTGAATGTATAACTTACCTACCTATTTGTGAAGCCATAATAAATTACTAAAACTGGTCTCTATCTATTGACAAGTTCAGATTATTAGACCAGTAATAGAAATCAACTAAGGATGGCAGTTGCCTTCAAACTAGTCAGTCTGTCTGTCATATCTTTATAATTTGTCTGCAACAGTGTATGTCGGCCAGATCCTCTGAATGGCTTGAGTTACATGGCAGACTTTGTATTTTTTTATGACACTTCTGTATCCTTTTGTAAGGAGAAGAGTTTCTTTAGAACCACCTTTCCAATTTCACTTTTTAAAAGCGTGCAACTTTAGATTGTGTTTGTATTTAGATGCATAAAATAAAATCAATATTTTTATATTGTTCTTTGACCAAGGAAACAACTCTACCGCTTAACATCCCCACTGTATTAAAACAAGCTAGAAATTTCCAATGTTCAAGATCTTCAAGTATTTTTTTTAGATAACTGCTTCTTCAAAGTAATAAATTGGAGGCCAGATTTAAAATAAATGTTAGTAAAAAAGTGAGGACTCGCATGAATATGGAAATGACTTCCTTTTTACTATGCCTCGTCTACTTCTCCTCTGTTCCCTTCCCTCCCCAAAAGAATAATTTTCAGTTTTTCCCTTTTATCCTTTCCTTTCTTAAAGGACAGGTAAATCCAACTATACTGGAAATTGTAGTATAACCCTAAAAGCAACACTCCTTATAAATGGTAAAACTTATTCCTTTTAGCACTAAACCTGTAGAAATCAATTGTATGTACCTTTAAAATTTCCCATCAACCTTGGGTTATCGTTGACAGTAGCCTTTTGCTGAATCTGAAAACTGGTATAAGACTTTCAGTTAGGGTATTACGTCAGTTCACAACACAGTCCAGTTACCTCCTTACCCCATAGTCAATGAATTTGGTGGCTTATGTGTTGGATGAGTTCCTTGTTCCTTTTCCTAAATAATCTTTTAGTATTTGTTGCTCTTGTAATATTTAAGCATACCTGGGCCAGAGAAAGGTGGATGAAAACAAAACCAATTGAATGATCGTAACTGAGTAAAGCAACAAATAGGAACATTGCAGATGCAACAAATTTGTGTGTGCTTCTCTAAGTTTTCCTTGGGAAAAACACTTTCCGTACTTAACCAATATTTAAGGATTAAGTCTGAAAAAGGGGAAATCGGTAGTGCAGAAGGAATCTCACTAATTTTTTCTAATATGAATCAAAATATTCATTTGCAAATGGAAATGACTAAACATATGCCAGCCATGTGTTCAGGTAGTGTGTAACAGAGTAGGTAATGTCCCACTCTTCAACTTCTGAAAGACCAAAGAAGAGAGAAGTCTTGTTGATCAGTGTTTTAAATGAGAAATGGAGGGCTTTTTAGAGTAAATACAATGTACCAAACTTGTGTTTTAACTTTTGTACAACGTATAGGTAATGTGCGTGCTCTTGTAAATTTATGCTGACTGTTGACTGTTTCATGTTTGAATCCAGTTAACCGTAAATGCAAGCTTGCCTGGATCAGCTTCGCGTGCTTTGTAATAAGGGTGGTTTTATGTAGAAGGAAGACATGAAGATGCTAAAAACTGACCTTTATAAAGGCCTCTGTGTGCCAGTGTAAGGAGAACAGGTAAAGTAGAACTTTTTATCCCAAAGAGCTAACCTTGCAAATTTGAACTTTCAAGATACTTGGGCCTCTGCTAATGAATTTTACATTTAGATTATTAATGTGGGGGTTGGGTTGCCTGCTTATTCTGTGTCATACAGTTTCTAGTGCTGACTCAGAGTTAGTGCTACCAGGAACTGTTGTGAGATACCTTAATAAATATAAGTATATGCAGTGCTTATCTCTGTAATCCCACCATGGGGAATATACCAAAATAACATACTTAATTGCAATGCTATATTATGTGGGGAGGTGCAGAATTTGCCAGAGGCTTACTGACTTGAGGGAGCACCATTGAGCATGTGGTGGTTTCCCTTTCCTTTCTGGACAGCAGTTAAGAAATAAAGCACTGTGTTTACTATTGCTGGATTATCATCTTGCAGAATCTTACTTCCCTTCATTCCTCTAAACAACTTAAAAGAAAAATTACCTTTACCTAGTGTCTGGACAGTGGGTGTACTGAGAAAATGTTTACTATTTCTGACTGACCTGAAGTATTATATACAATAATATAATACCTAGTCAAGATCAAAGGGAGTTTTTCAGTGGGCAGAAGTATTGACTTCATTTGTATTTTATCAACCAGGGTAGTATTTTGCCCTTCTTCCACAACTCTGTACTTAAATTTTGTACATCGTTCTTGAGGAACACACTGAGTTTTTGAAGGCACTCTGAAGTTGTTCTTGTGCTAGTTGGAAGGGAAAAAAACAGTATGACCTGTAAGGCTGGGTACGGAAGGACAATGGGAAGGTAGGCCCAAAAAACTCAGCTAGGTCAGATGGTAGCAGGATGTGTTTTGTCATCTTTGCCTATAGCATGAACTGATCAGACATGTGCGAATCTCTGCTAGTAGTAGCCACCCTTGTATGTTGTGCACTTCTGCTTCTGAGCTGGCTTATGTTTAGCCATCTTGGACACTTGATCTGTTTGCAAAAGACTGACTGTGAAGCTTGTGTTACAGTAAAGGGGGTCTTTTCCTGCAGTTAGGAAGGAAGGGAAAACAATATCTGTTTCAAGTAGAAGTGAGTTCAGTTTATGGGTTTATAGCTTCTCATTTTAAAAATCCTGTGTAATATCTCATTGCTTTGCATGATAGCAAGCACTTCTGATCTGTCAGGTGCTTCTCTGAATATTTTGTGAAGTGTGGTTTTTTTTTTTTGTTTTGTTCTTTGTTTTAATCTTGACGACAAAATCTTTCCTTCTTCCTTCATCCTACATGCTGTTATAGTGCAATGTGTTGAATGCTTGCATTCTTCAAAACCATATTAATTCTGTGGGACAAATAGTAATTCTAAAATTCCAGGTGTTAAGATTTAACCAAATGCCAAAGTGTTGTAAGATAAATCAAACATCTTAAACTCACTTGATCTGTAACAGCATGGTGATGAATACCTGTGCCCCATTCATGTTTGAAGACAGTTTACAGTATTCTTCTTAATCTTCTCATGTATTTTCACATGATGGTATTTTATCATGCTTGAATCACATTGTCCTTTTAGTGTGTACTTTAATAGAGTAAGAGCAAGGCTGCTGAAGTTTTTACTCATGTAACTTGAGTTTTAGTGGAAGCTGGAGAGCAGAGGTGACAATGCCTCATGGAATAGCTTCATGTGGAAGTTTCATACTGAGAGGCTGTCTAAATTACTCCTATCAGTCTTCCCATCATCTGGTACAGCCAATTCCAGAATTTATTAATTCTGGGATAACTAATGATACTCATTTGGAAATGATATTCAATTAGCAAACTAACCGGTGCTTGTAAATGCCAGTGGGCCTTCTGGAGGCTCTTGGTGGCTAAAATGTTATAAGGGGCAGAGGATATGGGACTTTGACTCAGTCTTGCAGCATGGCAGTGTAGGGCAGTAAATACTCACGCCCATTCTGTACCGGGAGTGGGGTGAGAACTTTTCCTTGATCCTGAGCTGACTCCTCACGCTTGCAAATGAATGACCGAAATAAAAGGTTTGGTGGGTAAGGTGTTATTTCTTCTGTGTGCTTGGAAGCTCGATGTCTGTTAAGGTGCTAAACATCTACAAAATATGCTACTGCTCTGCTTTCTCAACAGATTTTTAATGTTGAAACTACTGCACTAGGGCTGGATTTTTAGTATATATTGTTTCCGATGCATGTTCAAGGTTTGTCATGAAGTAATTGTACTGTTTGGGATACTTTGATTATTTTTTCCTCCTTCTGAATAACTGTATATGAAATAGTTCGTGTGCTTTAAAAATAACTTTTCAGTCTTGTCTCTGCTTCATTACTGGATCACATGTGCAGCAAGTATCGTTTGCTTTCAAGGCTTGATGTGAGAGAAGGAATACTAAAATTAACACAGGCATATAGGCACGGACCAAAGAAAAATCCCATTGAGGGAGCAGAAGGAAACTTGGCGAGTTTGGAACCCTTCCCTTGTTGCTGGCTCTGTTTATGGATGGCTGTCAAATTTGATTTATTTTGGATAGTAGTTTTGATTCCCGCAAAACTGCAAGAGACCAGCTAATTCCTTCCTTGGCATCAATAGTCTCCACTTCAAGGGTGGTAACCTACCTATTATAATTGAGAGCTGTATCTGAGTGCAGCTTTTTCTTCTCCAGACATATTGGTAGCTGCAAGGGAAGGAGCTAAATCAGAACGTATGTTCAGCATGCAAATTACATGTGTTACTTTCATAGCTAGTAGAGTTTGAACTTAGCAAAATTCCTATAAAGTGGAATCTTTGAGCTTTTAAATTTTTTTACTGAGAAAAGTGCTTTTGGGTGGTGTAACATTGATGCTTAACTTTGCTCTGCAGTAGAAATTGTAAAGCGTAGGGAATAGCTGTTCGACAGAAAGCTAAACTGAAAACCAGTTTTGTTTGAAATGTGCAGTAAGAAATGATTGTTTCTTATTTGGTGAAGGACTTTTTTTAAATAAAGCAAAAGTGCATGTTCTTGAGTTAGTTTTTTAAAACTTGATTCTGAACGCCATTTCTCTGAACTGTTTCTAATATTTAAACAGTGTGCGTTGTAACACCTGTGTAGTGAGGAAGACAAATGCCAAGTGTACCATGAGCAAGTGGAAAAACTCTTGCCTTTCACAGGTGCTGAAACCTCTGCTTCAGTTGATACAGTGTTGTAATTATTAGTTTACTTTCTGTAATATGTAACAAGCCAGCTATTAACTCTTTCAGCTTCCTTGTGGCTCAGGGAGGTGTTGAACTGCTTGAATTTCACAGGAGACAGTGGAATATGGGAACACTCGGAAGAATTGTGCAGTGTGTTTTTCTTAGAACATAAATATTGTTGCTTGAGGCTAGTTCATCTCAGATGCTAAGAATTTGGGATGTTAATTCCAATTTTGAAAGGACAGGTATAAAATAAAAATAACTCAATACATTTTAAAAAACATCTGAAGAAAACACTTTAAAGAAAAGTCTTGGTATACATTGGGCCTGGCTTGATAGTTCTTCAGTCAGTGTCTCTTTAGCTGTAAGATAATCTTGCTAGCCTAATTTGCCCATATGTCCATCTGTATTACTTGTGTTCATGCAGCTGGGAAGAAGTCCTTTAAATACTTTGCAACAGCCTCTGCTAGGTATATTCAGCAAGCAAAGTCTATGGACTTCAAAGATGTTCTGTAACAGTGGCCAGGACTTCCTGATGCTACTAGTGGGCTATTTTTGCTTTTTTTCCCCTAGATGGCTTTATTCTTCAATTGGTAGCTCATTTTCAGAGGATTACATGATGGGGGCCTAAAGCTTAGATGCTGTCACGTTTGCTCCAGTTGACTGCTGAATATCAGTAGTCACTATTCAAGGGAATAGGTTTAAACATAAAGATTTTTCCCCTCTCTCTGCTTTGTATTTCCTGTCACCGTCCTACTCCCCACCCACCAGAATTTTTCTCAGTCTAATTTTTTTCTTGTATTTCAGGGAATACCTTGGGAAGCAGTTGCAGTCAGAACAACCCCAAACGGCCACTGCACGGAGCTAAATACTGCAATCAGTGCATCACATTTCTTACTTCATGCTTATAACTGGAGTATGTTTGTCTTTAATATCAAGAAAACACTTTAGTCACAACTGCTACTAGTGCGTAAACTTCCAGCTATCCTCCAGTGTTGTTGGCTTAGTAAAATTTGTTTGTTGTCTGATGAATATGCATATTAGCTTTCTGCTCTATTCTGAATGTATCTGAGTAAACATGGCTTATGTATTGCTTTTGTTTTATGTATTTATTCTCATAATAAAGATTGTTATTGAGAGATATTAATTCCAAATCACAACTACTCTAGAAAAATTGTTCTGTTCTGTTTTAATGTGTTAGCAGTGTTGTCATTTCTCCTCTCCCCTGTCCCAAACAACAACAAAAAAACTAAGAATTAAGTCCCTTTATATGTCTTAAGACAAACTGATACAGTTTTGACCTGGTGTTCTGTAGGAAATACAATAGCCTGAGGAAATTTTGGTTATCAGTGTTGAAATATCTACCAGGTCTCAAAACAGTGTTAATATTGTAAATAAAAGTAAATTTGGGGGGTTGGAGGGGAGGGGAAAGGATACTTCTTTCCTTTTAGGGAATACATTAAAAAATTGGCATAAAAGTAGAGGAGAAGAATGGTGAACACTCCTCTGAAAAAAGTGGTAGAGTTAAGATTACTCATGAAGCTTTATAACATCCGTGTTAAGGCTCTAGACCAACTGACTTTTGGTAACAAATGTGCTGTAACTGTTGGACCTTGGACTTCATGGAGTTTTGGTGGCTATTGGAAGTACTCGTAAATACTAGGGTTCTGGTGTCATTCTAAAATCTGTGTATTTCACTTTGGTCCAGATTCTTTGGCTTTTACAATCTTTTCTGTATTCCATAGCATCTAATGGTAAAGAAAATCTAAGCACCTATAAATCAAAGATAATGTTGGATTGGCATGTGAGAACAGCCTTGTTGTGTGTACAGGAGCTTGAGTGCAGGCATTTGCAACATTACGCAATTAATATTCTTGTGACTTCTTACAGTAAAAAGAAATAAGAACATCTGAGGATGTTCTGAGAGGAGAGAACATGAGACTTGATCTTGTTAGTAGTCTTGTACTTTGCAAGTCTCTGAGGAAAGCCCGGAATGTTTTGTCATCAAGTGGAAAAACAAGTTAGGAAAACATTTTTTTTTTTTTTTTTAAAAAAATCCAATCTGGATATAACTGAAATTTGACTACTACTGCAATGGAGAGAGACTTTTAGGGGTGAAAAGGCGTTTGGTGTCTTGGACTGCTTAATTGAAATTGGATTCCATAGGTTAATTGACAGTCACTTATTTCTGCAGATCAGTGCCAATGCCTATGCCTTATAAGTTAGCATCGTAAAGATAGATGCTTGACTTGAACAGAATTAAACTGATTTTAGTTAGTGTGAGAGTTAACTGGATGGATCTTATTTCTGCTCTTCATGTTCCCACAGCAATGAGGGATTCTGATGTTCTGGAAAGTTGTTGGAAGACTAAGGGTGCATCTACACTACCATTTCTCTCTCCGGTCAGTTGAGTGCTGTTGAAATCTGTCTTCCCTGCTTTTCATATTTCAATTTGTGTCACAAAATGGTCTCGGTGCATGAATGGGGTTCTTTATGTAAAAAGCTATATAAAGCTAAATTGGAGGATGTGCATCATGTGTGCCCTATCTTACTCTAAAAACATGCTTCTCTTGACTCATTCTTCCTTGCCGATGTAGGCATAGCCTACACTTCTCCTAACACTTCTCTTGAAGATGCTGTAAAAAGTCTAAAGTATGGTCCTGTGGTTACAGGTGTGATGTTGGGCAGAAGAACCATGACAAGAGCCCTGATGGGGAGAGCATCTATCCCCTGTCTCCCTTTAAACCAGAAGTTTGTTGTTTCCCTGCTAAAGGGAGTATTGGAGGACAGCTTAGTAAGATTTTGGTTGGAGTTACATGGGTTAAGGCAACGAAAGGTAATGATGCCATCCCAAGATGAGCTAGAAATAACCAAACTATTCATAACATGGAACATGTTTGTTTATAGTGGTTGTCCTCAAGCATCTAACTATTCTGTTATCTAACTATTGTGTTCACATGCATTACAGAAACTAGTTTTCTCTTTTGCCTTGCTTAGTATTGCTCTGTTCATATCTTAATTCTTTATGTTGTGGCTTGTTTTCAAGCTATGTGATAGCTGGCTTTTTTCCCCATTTTGTTTGAAATTTGTTGGAGGCAGAAGTTGTTTAGAGAGATACAGCCCTGATATTTCATTTACATTAGGGTGCAGCATTGACACTGGTGCCTGTGAAACCTGGAAACAGATTTCCAGTCCGTCATGGGTGGCTTTAGAGTGTCTCTAGGGTTGTGATCTCGGGGAGTTCATGTCAACAACTGTATAGTAGGAAGCCTGGGAGCTCTGGGGATTATAAAGGACCTTTCTACTCAGCCAGTAATTTAG
Organism: Dromaius novaehollandiae; assembly: GCF_036370855.1. Lineage (NCBI taxonomy): Eukaryota > Metazoa > Chordata > Aves > Casuariiformes > Dromaiidae > Dromaius > Dromaius novaehollandiae. The sequence continues at coordinate 136,158,032 of NC_088099.1, forward strand.
ACAATGAGATCCTCACAATGGAGTGGAGGCTTCTGCTGGAGTCAGGAAGGCTCAAAGTGTCCTTGACGGGGGACTAATTCAATTAATAAAACTCTTCTTTGCATCTCTTTTTAGTCCGAATCATTATGATTAGCTTTGGCTTTAGTTTTGAGCACTGTTTTTATTATTCACCTGTTTGTATTAGCTCATTTAACTAGCTCAATCACCTTCTCCCTAAATCTAGTGTGGCAGATAGGCAGATGACGTTGGCTTTGTGACAACAGTGTGGGCAGTTTGATGTTAGGAGGAGAGGTGTGGGCCAGCAGCTTCCTTTTATCACTCTGGGGGTGCGAAGGCTTAGAGATGACTGGAGATTAGCTGCTGTGACCAGACAACTAACTTGCTTCTAAAGCATGCTTAACAGTGGGAGTTATAATTACCTCTCCAAATTAGGGCAATTAATCTTTTGTTTGTTAAACTTCTCTTGGCTTTCCTAACTTTGTTTTCTAAATGGAGTTTAATTTTCCTAAAAGGAAAATAATTGGATGTTTGAAATCTTTGTAAGTTGACTTTAAAGTTTGCCTTTTTTATGATACATTTGCTTAAATGGTTTTCTGTAAACTTTGGTCTCCAGTTCTGAAATCTAAGTTGAAATACATTTGAGTAAGTTTGCAATATGCAGGGATCTTTTAAAACAAAGCAAAACCTTAAACCTGTTGGAATTCGAGGCAGGAGAGGTGGACAAACATCAAGAACAGTACTAGCATCTGGCACTAAGCCAGGAAAACGTTTTAATTGTTTGCTTAGTGCATGTTATCTTATTAGCCCCATGTAAGTGTTTATTAGCCCCACAAGCAATCAGAGATCTTCAGGCCTCCAGCTGGATGAGGAATAACCCTGATTTTGGCCTTATCCACCCTGTGCTACTTGTGTAGAAACAAATGGGCTGAATGACACCAAGCAGAGACTGGCCTGTGCCCTGAACGAACCACATTGCACTGAACACTCTCAGTGTGTGTGAGAGAGTGAGACTTGGTGCAAATGTCCATTCATCCTGATTTATGAAATGTGAGAATTTACAGTTCATTGGAACGTGTGTGTGTGTACATGCCTGTGTTGAATGAGATTTTCTGCGCTAGGCATCTATAACCTGTGCAGCTGCAACTGCAGGAGATTGCACTTGAGCCACATAGTCACTCTCCATGTTTTGTTCTTGCCATCAGCTTGCTGACTTATTTGCAATGCACTGTTTTGTATGAGTAGTTCCATGTGCAACAAACTGAGTGAATTCAGACTGATGAAATTTGTTTTGTATATTTATACTCTTCTGTTCTCTAACTGCTAATGTTAGAAGATGGTGCTTTTTAAGCAACTTTGCTCTTTAGTAGCTCATCAGAACTGCAGAAATGTCATTGTGTGCCTACATGAACAGTGAAGAGTGTCCCTGACTTAGGATACTCAGACCTGCTGGGTCAGTATATTTTCTGTGAATTTGCAATGTTAGTTCTTAGTCTAGAAACTAATTGACAAGGGGTCAGAAAGAATCCTGTTGACTCATCTATATCCTTTCCCAAAAGCTTTTATTTTTTCCCTTGACAGCTTCTATGGAGTAATCATGTTTTTTGTTGTTTTTTGTCTCTTGTTTTTTGCTTTTTTTTAAATCAAAAAGATCTACAAAACAGAAATGGAGTAATGGCTAATCATCTGGCAAAGTGTCTTTCTTCCTGTTCTTTGGTTGTATCCAAGAAAATATTTCTGTGCTATGGAAGCTTAATTTTTCTTTGGAGGAAAATAAAAAAGGTAATTCTTTATACAGAAGTGGGTGCTGGGACCTTATTTTGCCTTTTTAACCTGATGATAACCCCTGATTTTCTCAGAAGTGCAGAACTTTTCTCTGTGAGTGAAAACTAAATCTGCAAAAAGGGAGCAACTGAAATTTTTAGTGAGTTATCTCTGTCCTAACTTACATATTCATGAGATATCCTTTTACTCAAGGCTCTTCAGTTTGCCTTGTCTGGATTCTCTATAGAGGCAAAACTGTTTTAAACGTAAAAATTCAAATAACCTTTGAGTGTAGTCATAAGCAGTTTTAAAAAGGCCACACACATCCTGTTCAGTAAAAAAAAAAAAAAAAAAAAAAACAGAGAAATGAGTAGCTGATTGTGGCAGTGACAGTTATAACCTGTTGATTTAGAAATCACAATTTCTGTGGTATTGCAAGAAAGTGTGATAATGCTGCAGACTCGGAAGGTCATCATTCTCTAGATAACTGTCAAGAAAAGGAAATGCGCAAGATGAGACCTTTCCATCCAATTCAGATGGCTAAAATACAGCTTCAGATTGGGAAGCTGCCAATGTAGGGATCACAGCTTTTGATTATGGATGCATGTAAACTCAGGGTGAGATAGTTTGGATATCAATTAAAAAGGTGAGAAAACTTTGACATATAAAACTAAATAGAAAAAATAACTTTTAGAAGTGTTCTTTTTTTCTTTGAAATTTTGTCAGTGTTGCAACATTTTTTGGCTAGGAGATCATAGAATATTTTAGTCTCAGAACATTTACAGAAGTTAAGAATCACTTTGAATTTGGTTTCCCCAGCTAGCACACTTGAACTGAGCCATTCCTATGCAAATGTATGGGCATGAGTGTGTTATTCTACCTGGAAAATGCTTTAAATTCTAGCTTTAATACTTGATGGGGAATTAGTTCTGTTAATTTAGCATTTCTCATTTTTCTTTTGCCTTTTAAGTAATGTACATGAAATGATCATAGCTGTTCTGAATAAGGCTATGTGAGGAAGTGTAAGGAGAAGGAATAAGATATTTGAGCACATACCTTTGCAGCCTCCTCAGCATCAGTTGATAATTAAGGTATTGAAATCCATCTCAGGTGTTTTCAACTGGTGAATTCCTTCTACAGGGGAAACTCTTGGTGTGCAGCACACAAAGTCTATGTTCTGTTATTTCTGAATGTCACTCCTCTGTTGCTATTGCAGTTTTTAATGTCGTCTAATTCTTTCTATATTATACCCTAATATCTTTCAGAACTGATACTACTTCCCAATTTAACTAATTTACATAATGGTGCTATGTCAAGTGGATGATGGATGAGACAGAAAAACAGAAAAGTAGTAGCAAAAAATAGTTATCTTTCATTGGTAAGATAAAACTAGTTTTGTGTCCTCTGTCTTGTTGCATCTTACTACTTTTTCCTTATACATTCCAATTCATGTTCTTTCAAATACTATTTCTAAAGTCAGAATAAAGACTTGTATCCTACTGAAAACAAACTAGTAAGCCTGTTTAATACAGATCACTTCCCCTTTTTCCACAGTTATGAGCACTAAATTTCTTGATTTTTTTTTTTTTTTTTTTTTGTCGTCCCTGATTTAATAAGTATTGTGCTGATTATTTTTTCCTAAGAAATCTGGAATGGGGAATTTTTACACCTTCCCCTGAAGAAAATTTATAAAGCTCTCTAGATTTTTGCTTCTATGCAGGTTTCCATTTCCTTATCTTAATTTTTCATTAGTCCTTCTCAATAGCCTTCACATCTTGGGGCGAAGCTGAGCCTATTCTTCAAGGCTTTGAATGCATTCCAGGAACTAGATGTTGTAACTTATTTGTAACAACCGGTTGGTCTAATGCCTCTGTGCCCTTTCTGGAAATCAAAGGAATTCTCTTAAAGATTGCTGAAATCTTTTGGTGGTAGTGGTGGTTGTTGTCGTGTTACCCACTATAGTTATCACTAATTTTGAGAGTCTTGCAATGCAACTTAGAGGAGAAGTAATGGATTATTTCTTGAACCACTGAGATCCTTTTCATTTTCTATTCTGTATCCTGTATTCTTGCTCTTGACATACAGTCTGAATTTTCTGTTTTTTGTATGTGACTAAGGACTTCCTCTTCTCATCTCTCTTGTGTGGGGATGAACCTCTGATTTTCTGTCCTGTTTCTTAAGCATCTGGCTTTCTTTTATGTAATCTTCTTTATTTGGATCACACTTTTTCTAGCCATCCCATCTTTTCTTTTTGCCTCTTTCTTCCTTGTCTGAAATATTGCCTCAACCCTCTCCTTCACCTGGTGTCCCTTTGTCTGGTCACATAATTAATGATCCTTCTTCTCAACTACTTCTAAACTTCTAATTAATCTGTAAATACTGACTTACCTCTATCCCTGTTTCCTCAAAACTGCATACAAACTCCATTTCCAGCTGCAACTGTAATCCCCAACCATGAATTTACCCAGGTGACACTTTATGCAGAAACAGTCTTCATCAAGTGTCTGTACAAAACTATTAAGCAGGACTTCTGTGTATGGTCGCCTTGACTGGGTCTTCTTTAACAATGCCTCCATTGCTATCGCTGTCCACTCTCTCTTCTTTTTTTCCTTGAAGACTGAGAACTGCTCACTCCTTTTCTTGGAAAGTCACTTGCTATTTTTTCTGTTTAATGCTTTTTGCTTGGTGAATAAAGCAATTATAGTTTCCTTGATTGAACTAACAAAGCACTTTGGGTTTCTAAATTTGCATTTTGAGGAGAAGGAGATGCTTCTTTTATTCTGTTCAGCAATAGGAATTGGAACACATCTGTCACATGGGCTCTGAGACTACAGCCTCAAGTTAGTTTAGTTTAAACTTTAGCTCTTACATTGCTGAGGTGTTGTAGACACATATGACAGAACATTTAATGAGCTAAAGATGCCAGCTCATAGTATGAGTATTCCTAAATCAACAGGCGCAATAAATAAACTGGAAATCAATAGATTTTTAATATACCCCTCTCCAACTCCTGCCCTGAGATGGTTTGAGCAAGAAATGTCAGAAAATGATTATTCTGAAGAGCATGTTTTTGAAGACCTTTTTCATGTAGTGCTTGTAATAGAAGTATTTTGTATTCTCTGTGGTCATATTTGAAAGTCCAGGCTCTGCAGTATCAGCAGCATGATACTTAAGATTAATTTGCGTGCCTTGAATTCCATAGCCTGAGAGAACTAAGTAATTTATTCTAAATTTAAAAGAAATTTCTGAAATCAAGTAACTTAAATATATAAAGGTAGATATCTTTCTCATCAGTTCCTATTTTTCAGTGAATCAATAGCAGCAAAGTGTGCACCACTTCTGGAGAAACATTCTGAAATGAAGTTTACTGCAGTATATGTAGGTGATGCTAATGACTTAGGCAAAAGCAAATTAAATCTTATGCTTGGTCAAAATAGACTGTTCTGCTCCATCTATTCCTCCCTCTGCTCAGCATTTCAATCCATAGTTCATTCCAGAAAGCCTTGGTGCACCATCTGTAGCTGTTTGCTTCTACTCTGAACCCAATCTGCGTTGCACAGGTAGTGGAGCTGGGGAGATTTGCTGTGTAAGTGGATCCCAAAGAGAACAACCAAAGGAGGACGATTCAGCAAGCTTTCCTTCAGCTGTCAACATCTAGTACGGCCTTGCATGAGCTGTAAAGAATTCATATCAATGGCTTTTTTATTTTGTCTTCGTAGACAGACAATGACCATCTTGCTTACCTTAAAACAAGAAAACAAACAAAAACCTTTAGTAATATATGTTGAGGCTTCACTGTGGTGTTCTGGTAGCAGTTGCTTTGCTGTTCTTTTGAATGCTTCTTACAGTACCTCCATACTGGGTCTTAATGCTGGCTCCTAAGATAGTGAAGAATTGCTTGCTGTTCCCACTTATCCTTTCTACTTTCTGGGCAGGTTGCAAAGAGGCAGAAGCGGTTGGATGGCTTGTTCTAAGTATACTTCATTACTGCCAATTTGTTGTCTTCTCTAACTGGCTACTACAGCTTCATTTTTCTTTCTTCTGACGTGACTGCAGGAAAATCTGCTCTCCCTGAGGCACAAACACTGGGCAAGCCAGAGACAGACAGACAAGAGGCAATGTTGCCTCCTACTGTAATTATGGGTGAAGAGCTCCATACAGCTTTTCCAGGGTTGAGAGTTGTTTCTTCTTCCTTTGAACCTTTTTTTGATTATATTTTTTCCTATTAAGTTGCTAGGAAATAGCTTACCTATCATTATATAAAATGAGGAGTTTTATCTGCAATTGCTATCTGAAGTGCTTGGAGAAGGAGTGAAATAGAACCAGACCCAATAAAAGGACACTTTTGAGATTTGCTTGAGGGGCCGATGATAGTCTCTTGCCTGTCTCTCTTTAGGCTGAAGCATGTGGCAAGCCTGATGTGACATCGTTCTGCTGCTATATGTGGGGCAGGGCAACTTGGTTGGGCTGTGTTAGTGAAACTGCCTGGCAACAGAGACTCTGTGCAACTAACTGACGCAGTTGTGTTTCAGTAGCCTGACTGGGCTTTGCGGCAGGGGGACGTGGGGCTGTGGGAGTAACCTGTTTCGGCTGCGCTGGGGGGAACGTGTGCTGCTGAGGGTCAGCCCCAGAGATGCAGTGCTAGAGGGAAGCGTGCAGCTGCCTGTAACATCAGCCCAGATTCCTGTTCAGGTAAGGCCATGTTCCCTGAGCCCAACAGGCTTATTGAATTTTTTGCATCAGTCTGAGTAATTTTACTGGTGCCCTGTATACCTGGAACAATATGTATAATAAATTTGTTTTACTTTCATAAGCACTTCTCACTGATCACGAAAGGTTAAACTGTCTCTGTGTGGGACATCTCCAAAGCTTTAACCTCGCTGGCTGTGCTAACCCTGGCACGGGCACCCTATTTCTGCCTGTTCAGCATGTGAAGTGTACCCCTGCTGCACCTTGGAAATGTCACGTGTGGGGCGCGCTTGCTCCTGTCACATAGCTGTGTGGGATTTGGGGCAACGTGGCAGCCCGGTGTGTGCTGGTATTTGCGCTTGGTAATTTCCGATCACCTCCCAGGCATGAGGAAATCTCAGCTGTGTATCCCCGTGGTGCGATGGGGCCTGCAGTGCCCATGCAGTGTTGCCCAGACACTTGCAGGCAGAGCGCTTGTGCGAAGAGGCGGATTTATTGGGGTTGGTGCCTATGATAATGCTCCCTTGGGGAATCGAATGTCCTGCACAGGATAGGCAGTGGCTGCCCGGTGATCCCTGGAGCCTCTGTGGCATCCCTCCATGCGATGGTGTCTTCAGCGGGATGAGGTGAGTTGCCCCAAAGTGTGCTGTTACTGGCTTTCCAGAAGCCTCCTTCAGGGTCGTTCCAAGAGGCTCTGGAGATGATCTTGCAGCTTTCCGAAGTCGCGCAGCGCCTGAGCGTGGGCGTCCTGCTCCTGCGCCATGTGCTGGAAGAGGTTGGGTGGGCTGGCCGTCTGGAAGGCCGGTGGCAGAAGGAGCTCTGCGGGCACCCTCTTGTTGCCTAGGAGGAAGTGGTGAAGCTGTTTCCGCTCCAGGCAGCGGTGCAGGTAGTGCAGGATATCATTGAGCCGTTCGACCATATGTGCCCTGTGCCAGCTGGACAGCGGGATGGTTGTGAGGAGGTGCATCACCACTGTTTTCAAGCAGTAGCTGGAAAAGCTGGTGCCCCTCACAAGATGGGCAAAGAGCTGCAGACATTCCAGGTGGCAGCTGCCCCTGGGGGCCTGCCTGGCCATGACCCTGAAGAAGAGCACCTCCAGAACAGCGCAGCTCTCCAGCCACATGGTGCTGCTGGTGAGGCCAGCCTCTGCCTCCTGGCTGGTCAGGTAAATCCGTGAGTCACCTTGCTGCACGCCAAGCAAGATGTCAATGAACAAGGGCCTGCCGGAGGCACTGGTCAACCTGAGCTTGCAGGAGCGCGAGGCGGGCAGTAGCCTCAGCTTGCAGCGGTGTGACGGAGGCAGAAGCAGCCAGGCGTTCATCACTACGAGCTGGAGCCAGCAGGAGGTTTTCTCCACATCCAGGTAGGAGTGTGTGCAGAGGTATTGCAGGAAGTCAGGGCCCTCATGTCTGCCCAGCTTCACCTCAGGGTGGTGCAGGAAGCACAGCGCGTACCCCAGCAGCTGCTCCCTCTGGCACACGCACTCCAGCTGCACACGAACGCGACCATGCCTGTCCAGCAGCTCCCCACCAGTGCCCAGCTCCAGGTGGAAGGAATGTCCAGTTGGTGGCTTCAGGGGCACAAGCAGGTTGTAGACGGTGGTATCGTGGTCGGAACTCCAGCCTTCGAAGGCGCTGCCCACCCCAATGCAGGGTTCCAGCCGTGGCAGGAGAGTCTTTGAGGTGAGGAGATGGCAGGCGTGGAGGAGGTCTTCCACCAGCGCCTGCACCACCTTGCTCCTTTTGGCCAGGCACTGCACTGGCCACTGGTTGATCTGCTCCAGCAACCTTTCCTCGCCCCACTCATTTGCAAGATCTTCCTCTTCCTCCTCACTGCTGGAGGTGCTCTCATCACTGCTTCCGTCATCAAAGTCCTGCTGCATGGACATGCAGAAGAGCCCAAAGAGCAGCATGAGGGCTCCAGCAAAGGCCCCAAACAGTCCCATTTCCCATGTGGTGAAGGGCATGTCTGTCCTGAAAAGCCTGTTCTGCGGCTCCTCCATGGTGTGCACCACCTCCTGCTGCAGCCATGTCATCTCCCAACTCAGCTGCTGCTCACGCTGCTGCATGCGCTGCTGCGTGGCCAGATCAATCTGGTCACTGACCTTCAGCGGCTGCAGGCTGAAGCCCAGCATGGCCAGACCGAGGACAATCCCCCTGGCCATGACCTAGAGGAGACAGGAGAGCAGGTGGTGAGGTGGGCTGGGTGGGAGAAGGCTTGTGCCTTGGGGGCAGGAGCTGTAGGCACCAAGGAGCAGGATGGGAGAGGGGGCGAGGGAGCTGGGAGGCAGCGAGGACAGGGCTGGAGAGCACTGCCTGATCAGGGGCTGCTGCAGGGAGAAGGCTCGGGCCCTGGTGCCCACAGGCTCGAAGGGGTCACAGCCCCTGGATGCCAATGTGGTGGGGCCAAGGGGCTGCTGCGGGCAGGCAGGGTGCAGAAAGGGCAAGTGGCACCAGCGTGGAGGCTCCCAATGAAGGCCCTATGTCCATGGGGGAGCTGTGGGTGGCTGGATGTCCCTGACCTGAGGCGCTCCTGTGTGTGCCTTGGCCCTTGCTGCAGCGCTAGGAAGCCCCAGGAGGGAACTGGCGTTGGTGCCTGGCCCTCGTCCCACCCAGACCTGGGCCACAGCTGTGCTCACCGTGTGGAGGCTGCTGCAGCCTGGGTTGGCCCCAGCCACCCTGCTGTGGGCCCCATGGCCCTGTGGGGCTGAGGCCTGGGGTGCCCCTGCCTCTGTGACGTGACCTCTGTGCTGTCACAGGGGCACAGCCCCTCTGCAGGGCCGGCCAGCCCTGGTTGCAGTGCCCAGCCCGGCTCGGTGACCCACACCTGCCCAGGGCAGCCGGAGCCGAGGCCCTGGCAGCCACCACCGATGAGCCCATGTGGCATCAGCAGCACCGCGTGCCCCTGGGCTCCCCTCACCAAGCAGGCGGAAGCCCCCCAAAGGCCTTCGCCCTTCTACACAAGAAAGCGAAGGAGGTGCTCGACTCGCAAAGAGGGGGTCCGTATTTTCTGAGCCAGGCAGACGGGCTCCAGCTTGCAGTCCTACAACACCGAGGAGCCTTTGTGAAGGGCCGAAATGGAGAAAGTTTGCTCCTGTTTGTCTCCCATGGCAAGCGCGGGAGCTGCAAGGATTTGGCTATTGCCAACTCCAGGTCTCCAACTCTGCCTAGCTGTTGCTTGGCTTTGCTTTGGCTGTTCTCGGATGTTTTTATACCCGGCCGTGCCTCTGTAAGAACAAACACCACTTCCAACAGATCAGTTGGAAAGGCAAAGGGATAGGGAAGGGGATAAAAATGAAAGAAGAGAAAAGGGAAATAGGAGACAAGAGGAGAGCAAAGAGGAAGAAGAGTAAGGGGAAGGAAGATTGAAAAGAGGGGGGGAAAAAAAAAGGAAAAGTGAAAACAGAAAAGAAACTAAAGAGGAGAAGAGAGCACTGCCTGAGCTGAGAACACAGGCTGCTTTACGAGCATTTGCAGAACTAATTAGCTAGTGGATAACTGGAGCTTTAATTGCTAAATTGATATGCCATATTTCTATTGCCCTTGCTATGGGAGACTTATGCCTTCTGGGGAAAGCTGCAGTATTATATCTAAATTAAAAAATTCCTTAATTAAGCTGTTTGCAGTATTTTTAATATGCTTTTGTAGAAGGGAATCTCTAAAAGCTGTGGTACTTCATAATTATCTTGTGACAGTCTGCTGTTTTGACTTGTTTTTCACACAGACTGAACCACCCTGCAAGAAGACAATATGCTTATGCTCTCTTGTCCTTGAATTTGTGTTATTCTCTTGCATCCTGAGATTTGTGGTCAACTATGTCAATTTTTGCTTCCCTCTTAAGCATCCTAAATCATTTGAGTATTATTCGTTATTGCATTACTCCATTTCTGTGGTACTTTTGCTGCCTTGAAGTTAATAGGGAAAATCACTTCTGTTGTCTCAACTTTTTTTCCCCAGGTTTTTTCTTGTTTGAACAGTTACTGTCTTTCTGATGTAACTAATATGATGTCCTATTAGCATCACACAGTAACCTTTTTCACCAGTACTTGTGCAGTCATTTCATGATTTATTTGATATGTGCTAAATTGCGGGTTTGACAGGAAGGTATATAGCATTAAGTAGACCTTGAATCTGAGATAATTCTGTGCTACCATATTTGGATTTACTAATTATGTGGTCCTTGTTGTCAGTGCCACTGTTCTTTCCTATATCATCCCATCTCACGTCACTGTTAAAGCTGTGCAATGTTACTCGTGTTCCATCTGTCCTCTTCTCCCCCGCTTCACTTGCTCGTCCTATTTGGTCTTCACTGGTCAGTATTTCAAAATGTGAGCCAACAGAACTTAATTCCTGACTGCTGCAAATGAACACCGTCTGTGTTTGTGATGAGGATAAAGTTGTAAGGTTTTAGAAGCTTATTGAATATAAGTGTAGAGGGTTTTTTTATGTTTTGTTAATTTTACTAGCAGAGAGAATTAAGGGTTTCCACTTTCTCTCTTCTGGAGCTAAGGATAGATTCAGTATTGTTTGTGCCTGCAAGACTTAAAATATTTTATTTTTTTTCCCTGAAATGCAGGATTGTTTTTTCATACATGTAGCTGCATAGCAAGCCTTGATTAATAGGATTTGTGGTTCTCTTCCTGAGCTGAATCACAATTAAATATTTCTAAAGTTTAAGGGGCTGACTGTTAAAGTAGCATGACTTTTTTTTCTTTCTACAAAAAAAAAAAAAAAAAAAAAAAAAATCAGGCCATCAATGTTATTGATTTGTTACCCTAACTAAATTTCTTAGATACTATGGTATTGGTAACTACTATGAGCATACCATCAGCTCTCCTGCATGCTTACCTTAAAAGCAGGTAATTAATAGCTCTTGAAGTGATGATGCCAACTTGAGAAACTCCAAAAGAATGGACTGTAGGACTGGAAAGTTCCCAGTCTGAAATCATAGTCACCATTTTTGGAGGCCTTTAGTTCATATCCAGCTCCAAGTGGGTAGTGGAGCCTCTGCTGGAGAGCATATTTTGATGTGTTACTCTCTATCTGATATTGACAGTAAATGCTGCGGCAGAGAATGGGATGTGGTAGCCTGAGTACCTGTTTCAGATGCGGAAGGCAGAGGTTATATCTAGCTCAGTGAATCTGTTACGCAAACTGGAACTCCTCCAGCAAAATAAATTAAGAAGCTTTCTGAGGCTGGTGTTCAGAACACCCTTCGGGGGAGACAATGTGTCTTTAAATTGATATTTCAAATTAATCAGATCAGATATTTGACTGTGAGCGTTCACAGCCTGACTGACTAGTCTAACCACTATTTTGAGGCTTGCAGATCATGATTTTTCCGTTTAGACTGAAGTTCCTGAATAGCTTGAAGACTTTTCAGAGATAATGGGAACTAGGATGTATAATAAATAGAATGAAGATTAAATCCAGCCAGGCAAACTTGATTTCATCTGCTATAGCAATATAAGTTAATCCACTTAACACCTAAATAGGACATGGTTCTCATGCACACAGAGAAGAGCTGATATGCTGTTGTCTTGATTTTTAATGTGGTGGTTTATTGTGTCTCTCAAAACTTTGCTGTAAAATAACATCCACTTGGATAGAAGCAGTACTGAGTGGATATCTACAGAATTATTGGACTTACTGAGGTTAAGTTTGCTCATAAAATACCTACAAGCAGGTTGTGACTTCATCTTTTTTTTTTGTGATTTAATTTTCTGTTGAGGAGAGGGACAAAACCCAGTCTGTGTTGCTGTTGGCAGCAGTTACGTGATTAACGGATGCCATGAGTTTGAGCATTGATGAGTTGCTGTGATTACATAAGTACAGCCTATCATTTTTATTTCTTGACTGGAGACAAACAGCTTTGTAATTGAGAAAAGAACTGGAGGCCACTGCATGGGGAGATGGATTTGACTCTTGGAGAGCAGCAGTAAATGAAGAGGGCCAGGAAACTCATCTTGACCTAAGCTGTATTTAAAATGTCACTCCTAGAACCAGTGGCCTATTTCTATCTCTGAGTACAGATGTGAAATGAAATATTCTTTTACCAGTTATTTATACTACAATAATTTCTCCCTGTTCCAGTGGGGCTGTTGCCCTTTGTGCTCGGCATGCTGCACACCAACATCATCTTGTTTGTTTGCCTGAAATAGGGCCTGTCATCCCATATGTGCTCTATTAGCTGCAGAGCCTTGGTGGCTTAAAGATTGAGCGCTTTTTAAAATTATAAGTTGACTATGTGCAGTGGGTTATTTTCTTGCTCCAGTAAGCAGATGTAAGAGATGCGATTGCATTGAAGACAAGTTGTTTATTACATGGCCTCCTTCTTTATATATATAAAGTACAGCATGTACTGAATTACCAGGAGCTATGAACGTTGACAAATGACAGTTTGAATTAGCTTGGTAAGGGGACAGAACTCAGTATCAGGAGGGCAAAATACCCTTCTGGTAAGTTTTGGTGACTTCACATTTTTTTTCCCTGTGTGTAGCTGGCAGCTGGCTGGCTCCTTGTAGGAAGAGGCATCAGCTCTGCCATGGTTCTGATAACAAGATGATGATAATCTGTAAACAGAAATCCATAATGTGCTTTCTTGCAAATCTGCAAACTGTTTTTACCTTTTAGGTTAAGAAATAGAAGCTTCCTCCTTATCCTGGTTTCTGTCTGATTGTTATTCAGTTCCTAATAGAAGGACTCAAACACCGGACTTAGTTTTGCTGGGAATCTTGACAAATGAGGCAAATCCAACAGAGGGAGGTAGAAGAGGCCAGAATTGCCAAATATAACTTCTCTATAAAGCTATAAACCAAGGGGGGAGGTCTTAAAATGACTCTGTGCTGTGTTATCTTAGCTTTTCAGTTACACTTTTGATTCAAGCATTTCTATGTTGTTTTATGATCTTGAACTGCAATTAGGGGAATAAAAGTTTTGTCAGAGTTGTGCAGGCTTTGCTATGCTGCGTTTATCTTGTACCTTTTGTGAGTATATCTCCATTAGGCTTTGGAAAGGGAGTAAGCTCTAGCTCTCCAAGAAACTGGGTTTCTACAGCACCTTAAGTCCTTTTTAGACTCTCTAAAGGAGCTATTGCAACAGCGCTCCTGTTAGGTTACAGAAGGATTAAAATCTATGGAAATGGCAGCTGTGTTTTACTGACTGAACTACCTGAAACAAGACAGGCAACTGGCATATAAAAGGTCAAAAGCAGAAGTGAATCCTTTGCCCATATCTTCTGAAGTGGCTTCATTTGCACCTCTTCCCACAAGGTACAATGCACTATATAATCTGCTTGAACATGAGGTACCAGGGAGAGCATTTTTGTTGTTGTTGTTGTTGTTGTTTAGGTTGGAGTTATGTTCTCTGAATGACTCTTCAGTGATATAGAAAATCACTGAAAACAAAGATGAAGTGAAAGATTCTACATTGCATCTGAGAAATAGCTCCATTTCTATTTAGATCATCTCAAATACCCATCTCTGGTTTTCTAGTCTGGAGAGAGAAGTTTAAGTTCTTCAGTTTATTCATTCTCCTATTAAAACCTATGTCCTTATCATAAAAATTATGGAAATTCCATATAGCTCTTTACAGAAGTGCTTTTCCCCTATGCTCTGATCATGGCAAGTCTAGTGTTATGGAAAAATATTTATTTCAAGTGATTTATTTGTTGGGTTTTCAATGCTTTTGAAATATATATATATTTTTAGATCACTTATTAAAAATGAGTATCCTAAAACTTTAAATTTTATTCTGTGAGGTTTGACTGAAATAAGAGGAGAAAGTAGATCAGTTATTGGCAAGAACAACAATTCATTCTAGTGTAAGAGTGTTCCTCTTTTTTTCTTTTCTTTTTTTTTTTTCTTCCTGGAAATTAAAGTTCTTCTTAAGTCTGGTTTTCCTGTGGACCTGGTTAAAATAAAAATTAGTAACTGATAGTCAGCCTTAAAGCATTTAGATCTCAAGGATGCTCTGAAAATACTTGCTAGGGGGCAGAGGTTTGCTAAAACACAACTAATATGCTATTGATATTGAAACAGACAGAAAAGGGATGCTGACGTATGCTACTTACGTGGTCAGCTCTTTACCTGGTCATATTCTGTTTTTTTGGAGTAAAATAATGTTAATCATGTTGAGGATACAGGAACAGTGATGAACAAATCATATGGGAATTTTGAAGAATGGGTTTATCCAAACAAGCTATTTTTAATTTGTCTGTTTTTTCTCTCTTCCTCCTTTTCCAGCTTAAAAAAAAGAGAACTGACAACTATATCCACGTAAATTTTGAAAGTCAATTTACTAATGATAACTTATAATCTGAATTTCCAAATAAACTAGACCAGCATGTGAATACCAGCATGGACTTCAAATTGTGCAGAAGGGTCATGTTACCTTTGTAAACTTTAGTTGGCAAAAGCTGTATTTATCCTATTTTCTTTTTGTCATGCATGCCAGCATGATTAAATCCTATTTGAAACAAGAACACAGGTTATCACTCCTTTGCTGAGTTTTCAGTTCTGTATAATAGGGTTTTCAAACATGCCTTCAAATTACAGTTCCCAAAAATAAAGTTCTCTGATGTTCCCTCAATATAATTTCTTCACTTCAAATATCTGAGAGAACGTATTATTCAGTTTGTAGCTGTGTCTGCTCTATGTGAAAGGCTTGCATGTTCTTGATATGTAGGAGTTAGCTCCAACCTACCACTGCATGAGACATGGAGACTGAAGTGGATTGATTTTAACAAAACTATTTCATTGATAAACTAATTCAATGAAAAGCTAATATAAGGCCTAATAATGAAGGTGTAGTTCAAAAGTTCAAGAATATGGAAGAACACTAGAAAAAGAGAGAGACTCTGGGAATCTGAGCTCAAAGGCCCCCAGAATGCTCTGAACAAGGAGAAGCAGCAGGGAACTGGTGTCAAGGCGGGCACAGCAATCTAATTCAATGTCTTTTAAATTTGCAGGCATGTAATTTCTCATTTTCCTGCTTTCTATGGACTCTAAATTACGTGCAAATGAGAGAGAACGGAAAACATATAATCTTATTCATGAGGTCAGGGCAGAAGAAACATCTGTGGCATCAGAACGATAGTACTTCAAAGGAGAGGTTTAACAAATGCCTGCTGGGCTGTTCATCATAATGGTGGTAGCAGAGAGTACAGCATAACAAGACTTCTGTGCTTTTAAAACTATGAAAGGTATGTTCATGACCGAGTAACTGCTAATTACTTCAAGTGTGAAAAGAGGGTATATTAGTAAAACAAATTTTTTTTAAAAAAAGGAAAATTGAGATTTAAAGAGATTTCAGCTTTCTCTGTTCAGTAATACATCAGTGGCTGGTAATCCTTTGTAATGTGGAAAAAATACTGCAACAATTGGATCATGATTCTTTTCTTTAATGGGTGGATAGCAAGCAAACTATCTTCAGGGTCTTTTTGCGTGGATAGCTGCACAAAAATCACGTGTATGGGGTATTGAACTTAAAGTGACAGCAATTTATTTGGCCAATTTAGTTATGGGCTGTTTGGAATCTTTTAAAAGTCTTAACCCTGTGGCACCTACAGTTGATGAGCCTTGTGTTAAACTTACATGGACAAAACTTCAGGGAATATAAACTATCAGATTTAAATCACAATTAGACCTGCTTCATATGAATACACTGTGTGGAGAATATCTACTGCAGTGTGATGACTATATCAGTGTAATGAAATCATATCAGTGACTAATCAGTGTAATGAAATCATATCAGTGACTAATCATTTCAAAGAAAGTTTTTATGAGGTCTCTTTGTCTTGGATCTGTAAGTAGGGAAAAGAAATATAACCATTGAGATCTCCTCTTTAAGTCTGACGTTTTTCAAGTGCAACGGGTGTTTATGAAGCTAGCTCTGACAGTCTCTTGCTATGGTGACTTCTGAAACCAAACAAAGCAAGCACACAGCTAGTGGGTTAACAAGATGAACTGCATGGGAAATCTGGTGGCATTGCTAGTTTGTACCTCTCACTTTAATGGTTGCTTCTGTTGTATAAAAATGTTTAGATACTCAGTCTGGAGGAAGAATGTTGATTAAAAATATTTAGTTAGACTAAGATGAAGAGGTGTTCTGTTCTTAGCACTGCCCTGGGGGAAAAGCAGCTCTGTTGAGAAAGCACTGGCCAACCAAACCCTGTGTGTAGCAGACTTCAGGGTAAAATCAATCCCTTTGCGGAAGACCTGCATGCAGATTTCTGTGGTATTGATAGCCATTGGGGAAAGAGAATAACAATAAACTAGTTTGGCAGAAATCCTTTACTTTTCTGGCATGACTTAAGGGGGTATATGTACCATCATGCTAGATATCAGGCTGAACAGGATTCTATTGGAAAGCTAAATCAAATATTTGTAGCTTACTACCAAAGCACTGAATGGCTACATGGATAGTTCCAGCCAACAGTCTGCAGAAATGGCTGTGGGAATATGATTGTGCTATAAATGATTTGAGATGTTCTTTATCTATGGGCTCCTGGTGCTGGGAGAAATATGTTTCAAGAGGTTTTATTTTGTGTTGTGTTTTCCGGGAAACAAAGCATTTTGTCAGAAGTTTGATCTGTTGTAGGACTTGTCTGCTCAGGGACATTATGGCGTAATAACGGAAATCGAAGGCTTCCTTAGTGACTCAGTTTATTTCCATCACACTCTTGCTATATCAGAGTAGCCTTCTTAACACATTACTATATGGTTAGGGTACCAGCACAGGGAAGTGGTGCCCGAGAACACCAGAAGGGCTGGCCTTGCTGAGGCTGAAAGTTCATTTCATACAGGAATGCGTCTCTGTCGGTAGGCAGCCCCAGATAGATAGGGACCAGTATAAGGGCAGGATAATCTCGATAATTCCCTGAAGTGCTCTACTGGAACCTGGTGGGGTTTATTTCTGTTTATGCCAGAATCTTTCTCTAGTCTTCCTCGGGCCTGATTTGTCCAAGTCCCTTTTGAACCCAGCTCTTCAGGTTCACAGCATCCTATGTCAGAGTCCTGCAGTTTAACTGCTTCTTGTGTGGAAAAAATGGTCTGTTTTGTTTTTGTTTGGTTGTTAGTGCTCTGTAAATTCAGACCTTTAGCTTTCCTCCTGGAGGCATTTCTGTGTAGGTACCACTAAGACTCTATCCAGGACAGGTGCTGGTAGGTAGCCTCCACGTGATAGAATAAAACATGTCTTTGAGACAAAATTATTCCGTGGAGGAAGAAACACCATAGGCATTCAGGCCAGTTTTCCAAGGAACTAGTTTGCTGTTTTACCTTTGATCTCTCAGCAATTGCACACTTGCTCTTGCCATTTTGGGAAAATAAAAGCAAAGACTTAAAGGTGTGTGGGTTTTTTGTTGTTGTTGTTGTTTTGTTTTAAGCTATGAAATATTCATGCAGTAAGTAAATACATAGCTGCACTGGTCATTTAGTCAACCCTTGTGGAAAACTATAACATGTTCTCCAGAAAAAATATGTTCATTACTTTTTTTTAGGTCCTAAGAGATACAAGAAGTTCAAATCCATACCCAATAAAGAATAATCAGGATTTTGTGTGTGAAAGGGCAGGAAAACACTCTCCTGCCCTGTGTGAAGAAGAGTGGTCTTGAACTATCTGTCTTAAAGAGCAGGATAAAGGAGCATCAGGTGGGTTAGATTCTTTTTCTCACTGGGCTCATGTGCTGTGTTGTGACTTCTGAATTTTCCAAAATATTGTCAAAAGGGAATAGAACTCTGCATTTTCAAAAGCTTCAGTGAATACTTTCCACAATACTTGCCAATCTTGCATTAGTATTTTTTCCTGAAGTTCACTCAGAGGTAAGAATTGATGCATAGAGTGTGCATAAACAGAGCATCACTATAGAAGTTAAATCCAATGCACTCATGATAAAACTTTTCCCCTCACAAGTAGTGTTTTAAAGGGCTTTTGTTTTAGACGTTTTTAAATTATTTAGCCTGAGTGCCTTTGTCTGTGACAGAATGTTTAAATAATGCAAAAATAGAAAAGATCAACAACATCCATAAAAACAGCAGTTTCCCAGAGGGAGAGATTAAATCAGTACCATGCCACTAGGCCTAAAAACCAAACCAAAACAAAAAAGCTTTTTCTCTTGAAAGCCTAGATACACAGGGTCTCATGGTCTTTCGATTATATATTTGGTTTAGTTTGTCAAAGGGGAAGATGAAGTCCACAGTTAACAATATTTAGTGGAAGCTGTTATCTTAGTCACTCTTTTTCTCTTATTGAAGATGCCTCAGTTTAGATACTGCTAATGACAGACCCAAACTCTAAAAGGGAAATGTTCCCTCTGGGAGGAGACCTTGAGCTAGCTAAACTAGGGCCAATGCTGGCAGCACCAAAGATGCAGAAGTAACCCTCTGATGCTCAATGCCCTGATGTGCCTGGTGTTGATATACCACATGCTGCTTACCAAACTGCATTGTCCTACCTGTGCTTGAGCTGCAGGGAGATGTGGGGTAATGGGGTTTGAGGGCTCTTGGCTGAGTCAAAAAAAAAAAAAAAAAAATCAAATTCTACTGTAAGTTCTACATCTTGTGACCATCCTGCAAGCACAGACTTTTTGTCTAAAGCAGAAGTTGATGGCTTCAGCTGGGAGTTTTGCCTTCAAGACAGCTTCACTGAACATAAATGGTTAGTTGTATCAGCAAAAGCCCCTCAATGGGTGAGGGATGTCAGCAGTGGGAGGGTGGGAGCTGATTTAGAAAAAACACTTTACATGCTGATTGAGTGCTTTTCTAAAGCACTCTATCTTAATAGTTATCTGTGAGCTCTACAAAAGGATAATGGTGAACTGAACTGGGAATTAAAAAAAGTAACAGAGTACATGTTCAGTGAATATATATATGCCAGCTGGATATAACAGGCTTGAAAATATTGATGCCTGCAAGGACACCCTTCCCCCTGCCCCCCCAGTCTAGCTCTGGTTATGAGGAATTTGTCATTTGAAAGAAAGTGTGTATAAACCCAGAGCTTCCTGCAGGGAGGGAGAAATCTCTTACCTGGCCCACAGCCCCTCTGGCCCTGGTCCCAGGCACACGGTGGGGGCTCAGCACTGTGACCCCTTTCCTGCAGGCGAGGGGCCACACTGGGACCAGTGCCAGAGGATGGGGTGCCTGTCTTGAACCTGAGGGAGAGAGAAGATTTCCCTTCCAAGAGCTGCCCCTTTTCACCTTATTATCCCAAGTTGTTGGCTGGCCAGCGGGCTGAAGCTGTGTGTCCTCCTGGTCCCTGACGCGGGAGGGTTGGAATGGCAGTGCCTGGAGGAGAAGGTGCTGCCTGGCCCCATGTGGCAAGCTGCTGCTGGAGCTCATGTCCAATGAGATGCTATTGTCTAAATTGTCATTTACTTCTGTTTTTAAACAGTTGTTTTTGATAGCAATGGCAAGCTCAGACCTTGGCTTAGGTAGCCATTTCCTCCCCTTCCCCCCCCCCCCCCCGATACCTCCTCCGAGATGAGGTATCCCAGTAAAGGAGTGTTTTGGACATTTTCATTTGAGCACCTGCTACCCAAGACAAGGCTGGGAATTGGCCGATTCCCAGTGCAGGGATCAGAGTATGTTTCCAGCTGAGCTAGTGGAGCCAGTCTGCAGGCTGGTGGTGTTACCAGGGGATTGCTCTTAGCAGGGACAGAGCAGCACTCCTTTAGCAAACAAGGGACAGATGGTGGGGAGACACCTTACCTGCACATGGACACACCGGGGAAGTGAGTGGGAAGGCCTTTAACACAACGGACATAATTTAGTTGCCTCAACAAGTGCAACTTGAGATGCTCTGGAGTGCTCCAGTTGCAGCAGGCAGCTGGTGCAGGTGTGTGGGATTTCGCCGAGGCAGCTCAGGCAGCACCCATGCTGATGTTCAGGCAGTTGAATCAAGCCATAGATCAGTCTAAAAGCCTAAAAGTCAAAGCCTGTATAGCAACAGTAAAAGTGACCGAAAGACCTATAAGACACACACACAAGAACAGCAGACATTTCGGCTGAAATGACAGTGACCTGCCTTTGGGGTTGTGCTACATCTAAATATTTAAACAAGCTTCAGTGGCTTGTGAGAATTTTTATAGCTCCTAAAATTTTGAAAAATGTAAAACTGAAAAACTCTTTGCAAACCCTTATTGGTATTTGTTGCTTTTTTTTTCCACTTTCAGGCCCTTGATAGGCAGTTTTGTTACTAATGGGAGAAAAGCCAGAACATGTGATTTAGGTTATGAAATGACAATAAGCAACGGGGTCTGCAACATGAAATTAACTCAGATTATTTAAATTATCTTCAGAAAGACAAATGCATTCCCAGAAACCAGACTTTTTTTTTTTTTTTTTTGGATCCATAAACAGAGAAAATAAGTCTAATTAAATCTTCTGATGTTCACTTGCAGGTAGATAAATCACCAATGCCCTCTCTGTGTGACTTGTAGCAGGTCCAAGAGGTACCTTCCACTTCTTTTATTGACCATGAATTGTCAAAACACATGTGAACTACAGCGCGATTCTGAATCAGGGCGAGAGCGGAGGTATGGTGATGGCATAATCTCTCCTGTATTCTGGTGTCTTCACGTACCTCCTTGGGACGTGCCTGTCCTTTCTATAAAAGCTCTGATTCTGCTCTGCAATGCTGTCACAGGAAAATGTGTAACAGAAAAGTGAAGGATTTGATTCAAACCCCACTGAACTAATGGAAGGTTTCCTGATGATTTACATGAGCTTTGAACCTGGGTGCTATGAGATGCTGCTTTGGAGCTGGGGGTGATCAGAACTGTGTGTTGTCAGATTGTGTATGAGCAAACTTGCTGGTTTCAAATTCTTCTTACATCTGAGAGAAACCTGCAGCTATTTCCTTCTGTTACTGTCTTTCAGCTCCTTCCTTCATCTATGCAAACAGTTTTGTGAACTTTGAGAATGGTCCTCTGCGCATTAAAATGTATTTGCTGTTGAAATGTTATTAAATTGAACACCAGCTTGAATATTTTTAAAAGGTCAGGAAGCAAAACACACATTGCATATGCTTTTCTTTTAACTGTTTTTTTTAACATGGGATACTGCAGGAGATAGACAATGCTGCAACTGAAATACCTAGAGAAAAATCCAATTTTGTACTAGGATGTAAAAATCACGTTTACATCTTCCACCTATCTTTTACAGGTGATTAAAAAAAAAAACCCAGAAAAATAATAATGATCTTGTTTTAGGAAAAGCTCATGGCATTTAGTAGTTCACCTTTGTGATATTTTCTCTGGCTGTGGGGCTCCAGGAGTGTCTGGTGCGAGTGCACTGGGGGTTCAGTGAAAGCCGAGGTCTGGGAGCACGGTTCTGCAACGGGCTGAATGCTGCGGCACATGCTGTGGT
The DNA here is from genome assembly GCF_036370855.1 of Dromaius novaehollandiae. Lineage (NCBI taxonomy): Eukaryota > Metazoa > Chordata > Aves > Casuariiformes > Dromaiidae > Dromaius > Dromaius novaehollandiae. The sequence continues at coordinate 136,179,846 of NC_088099.1, forward strand.
GTGGGACGGATGCTCTGTGAGGCTCTAAAGAAATGCTCCCACTTCTGCAGCAGCGAAACATACTAAACATGTCACATTAGATAAGCAACCAGGCGTGCTTTGGAAATGTATGGTACTATGTTATTTGGGATGATTCTGTTTTCAGTTATATCTAGTCATCTGGCTACAGTTAATGTGTTTGAAAACTTAAATCTCATCTTAATTTCCCCTTCATCTGGCTTTCAACTATTTGTTAACATGAATATTCATGCAATTCTAAACACAGTTCTGTTTATGAAGTAGTAAACCTGTAGAATTACATGGAATTTGACACTGAGGATTGTGAATACGCTCTGTTCTGCTGTACGTTCAAAGATGAAGAGGATAAAGACTCGCACACCCCAACTGGAAAATCAATTCAGTAATAACATAACATCAGAGATGTAATTGTCCTGAAAGTATTGCTACTCCAAGCTGCAGATACAAAACCTGAGAGGATGGGAGAATTTAAAAGCCGTCTATTGCTTACACTTGGGGACAAGTCTTAGGCGGCTGGAAAGGCTCTTAGCCTTTCCGTGTGGGGGCCTGAGAAGCACTCACGTACGGCTGCAGGCTTGGAATTGCTTCTGGGCACTGGAGTTCAATTGTCCATGGAGTTTAGTTCATGAATCCATCAGTCATCACATCAGAAACGAAGGGGGTTATTTGTTTTGTATTTAATGACTGTCAGCTCCTAGCTCATTAATTTTAAGACCAGTTCATCCATCCATCCTGTGCCTATTATATCACACTGTTCTGTTTTTTTTCCCTTTTCCCTTCTTCGATTTGCTAATACCAGGCAGAGATGATGTTGAAATTATTCCTTCATGGTGCTTAATTTAAAACTTAGCTTAATAAAAGGCATTTACGGTTTTCCACTGCAGCTGATGCAATTAAAAAACTAATCTTTCCTACACTCAGAAGGGGGAGGATTCTTGTAATTTGCATAAGTTACATTAAAAAAAAAAAAGAGGGCAAAAATTGCACAGTTCCATGTAGGTTAGGATTTGAAGAGCATTAAGCTATTTTTCTCATAAGGACAAACTTGATCTGCAGTGGTATATGATCATTCACTGTCAGCAGCGTTTATTCCAGTTGCTGCTTTGCGTTTAGAGAAAACTCTCCAGCAGAGTTGCAAGGTGCTGGATGTCTTCCAGCTCTCCTTCACTGCCATTAGAGAAAACACTCAGCACCTTATGGACCTTGATCAAACTGATTGTAATTAAGGACTTGGTTCTGTGTCCTCCAAGGCATTTAGTCCTTTGCCTCCTATTGTTTTATTTTGGCTATTTCTACTTGGAGCAGGCAGAATATGAAAGAGAAAATATGTAAGCTATGCCTAAAAGAAGCAGCGTTCTCTGTATTAGCTCCTGAATGTGTCATAAATATCCATCCATAAGTCTCTTTCTGGAGTAATATTACTTTTTGTTTCTATGAGGAAGTCATTAACATCCTTATGATCTAAATCAAAATCAGTTAAAAAATAAATACAGCAGGTCTTTGTGGTGCCAGAAACGACTGAGTTATAATTTATTAATTTGACAGACTATCATCTAGTCAGTGTCCAATTCTGTAATTAGAAGCTGTGCAATGTAAGCATCCGATAACAACAGAGCATCAATACGCATATGGCTGCGCATGCAGAGTCTTCCAGTAATTCAGGAAAGATGGTGCTTAAGTCACCTGTGAGGATGCTAGTGAAGGCAGTCGGGAAGAAAAACACCATTTGTTTACACAGCTGTGAGACTCTTCACTCATCAGCATGTTTTCAGTCTCTGAAAATACAGAAATGATGCATTCAAATCTGAGTACCTCCTTGACTCTTAAAAGAATATTTTGCACAATCTGGTGATATAGATGATGTGTAAATGATATGACTTGTGCATTTTAGGCATGTTTGTGAAAAGCAGAACTGGTTGAAAAAGATAACTGAATGTGTTTTTGGATAGACAGCTGAAGATTTGGGAAAGTTCTCTCAATATACTCAAGCTTCAAATACAAAGAAAGATTGAAAATACTTTATTCTCATTTTCAGTCAAATGTTTCTATTCTATGATCTACTTACAAACAAAAATGATTTGTCACTATGTTAAAATCATTAACTTGACAGTGTGTTACAATCTGGGCAACATCCAGTTATTGGGATTAGTACTTCTGTGGCATGGGGAACAACAGAATATCAATATGTGTGTTTTGTCTGTGTTTTATCTAGATTTTCTTTCATTCTGCTGCTGAGTGAGACCCTCCAGCTGCTATGAATGTCCCTTGTAGCTCAAAGAACCCCAAAATGGGATTAGGAAATAATTTAAAGTTACATAAAGCGAATGTGAGTGCCCAAGACAGTTCTACACCAAAATTTTATGAGTAGAGCTAAAGAGCGCCTTGCTGCTGATAGCCCTTGTGTCTGATGTGGCAGCAAAAGGAGTGGTGTGAAATACCTTTTCTCCCCAGTTCTGCTCAACTTGTGCTGTCACTGTTTTCTGGTAGTGAAGCAGGAAGGTCATCAGAAAGTGAGATCTTAGAGTGCTTGACTGTGCATTAGCAGCTTTCCTTCTGCCTATCGTGAAGGAACTGAAAACATGGATACTGTCCAGCACGGAGCCTTGAATCTTTGAATGACCAGTAGTCATGTAATACAATCACAGACTAACAAATGGGCATTTTAATTCAATTTTTTATAAAAATGTGGGGGGAGGTATAATGCACAAGACTATTTCAGTTCAAATAAGCTCTGGTAAGAGTTGTTAATGTCATTAGAGAGTTGCTGAGAGCATATAACTCTTTTTCTCAAAGGCAGGGAAGCCAGCACTCCTTTTACATGTTAGCTCACATTTGTTAAATGAGCAAGACACCTCTTGCCATCTTTTTCTGAGTAGGTTTTGCTGAGCTGAACCATCCTGAAAGGCCGAATAGTGCAAACAGCAGCTGTTGTGGCTGAAACCAAAGCAGCTCATTCAGGCAGAAAGCACAGGACACTTTAAAAAACAAAGGGCTTCTTTTAGTGTTTTATTCATGAGCAAGAGCTAACTTGGGAGAAGAGGAGGGATTAAATGGGGAAAAAGGAAAAATAGGAAATAATGTTATTGGAGGATGATTTTGTCAGCAGGAAATGAAGAGTTTGTGAAGGCTGTGGTCTGTCCTTAGCTGCCAGGAGATGTAAACACACCTGCCATAACACTGGTTAGCACTGATGGTAATTTGCATCCTTGACATGGTGCCTTAAAGAGGAGCCAGGGTGCTCTCACCTGGGTGGGCTGAGACAGGCTGGACGTGTACTGCTGTCTTCAGCCTATTTTTGTGCCCGCAGCCCCATCTCTCTGTTTGAGGAAGAGGTGCCCACTGTTGCGTGTCAGCACTGCTGGAGCTGGCTTTGGTGTGCTGTGCATCTCCACGGATTCCTGTGCCCCAGCAGCTCGTTGAGCTCTTGGTCTGCATCGCCCTGGGCTGGGGGCCGTGACATGGTCATGGCCCCGTTCCTGGTGATCCCAGGGCAGGAGCAGAGAGGAGAAGGGCTCGAGATCAGCCCTTTCTCAGAGAGTTTGTCCTTCTGCCTGTTTATCAACCTCTCTCCAAAGTTATAGGGATGACAGAAAGACAGAGCACGCCTCTCAGACTGCTGGGAAGAGGAAGGAGAAATAGATATAAAACAGGATAAACAGAGGTGAAAGGATTTTGTTGAGCTTTAAGAACATCTCAGTGTTCTCCGAGCTGATTATGTTGTCAGACTTATCAAGGTTTTTAGCAGAGAAATGGGTAGGCAGTAAGATTAGGGTATTCACAAGTTTCCCAGCAGTTTCTGTCAAAATAAACGTTATTTTGTTAACAGAAGCAACAGTAATGCCTATGTATTGTATAGAAACGTGACTCTATTTTCCCTCCATATTGCAACAACTTTGGGATAAGTAAAGTCCAAGAGCACAATTATTTAATCACATATATTTTAGTTACAATAAATTGGTTATGTTTTCAAAAGCTTAGGAGATTTACAGTTCTAAATGATATTCTCTGTAACAGCTTAGGCATTAGAAATGCCAGTTTCTCTGGAAATCAGGGGCACTTAGGCACTGAAACCACTTAACTGCTTTTCAAATTATAATCAAAGATTTGAAAGACATGATTTATGGATAAGCAATCAATTCTGAATTAAATAAGATTTTGGGGCTCATTTCAAGGTTATTCTGAAATGCGCCTAAATCAAATAAGCTAGGTGTCCAAATTTATAATCATGTCCATAATTTTCTTAATATATTTACACAAATATGCATTTTGAAGGCACATTTTAGGTTATGTTTTTACAGTGTTCTTGAAATAGAAAATATTTGATACGTTCTAACTATTCTCCTTTCCCCTCCCCCACCACATACATCATTTTGCTCCATTAATTGCTTTTACTGCTGCATGAATAGTTTTTCTTTACTTCTAAGAAAAGGAGTATGTTCTTACTTTTTACAAGGATGAAGCCTTCACCTTCTTAGGAAGAAGATGAAGCCAATAATCCAGAGGTCACCTGGGATGTGGGCCTTCTGATTTAAGGGCTTCTTTTGGGTCAGGTATGTAGACTGCATTTTTTGTAGCCCTAGTTAATGCTCTTACCATCAAGACCTTGGTCATTCTTCTACAGAGAAAACAAGGAGACCTGCTCTGCAATGTGGAACTGCAAAGTCTTTATTGATGACAAACAGTATGGGAATTGATGTAGTGCTAGGAAAAGTTTTAGAATAGAAATTCCTGGATCTCTCCAGGAAGTGGGAAAAAAGTCAAGGCAACAGGAGCACAATTCATGCCGTAGCTCCCTGCTAAGCAGAGCTCAGACCGCTTGTTTGCCAGGAATTACTGGGGAAGCCATTCGGAGTTAGTTACTCCACACAGAACTGAGAAGAGGTTTTGGACTTCCTCTTAGAGATGAAGTTCCTTCAACCCAGTTGTGCTATTATTTAACTAGCATTACCTAGAAAAGGCTTGTATGAAGCCTAAACTGTGTCTGAAAACTGTAACTTTTGCATGTACCATTGTAAATGCAAATAACTACTGATCGAATATGTCTATTTTTAGTGCCATTAATCTTGTGCGTTGTCTCAAGATAGGATGCCTTCCCATGCTGCCCTGCTGAATGTATTTTATTCATAATCTGGAGCCTAGTAAGTCAGGAAGTTACATTTCAGTGAAGAAGGTCAATGAGTAAAATGAGAGACAACATTGACTTTTTTTTTCATACCTTCACCTCATTAATGAATAATGCCTAGGCACAAGAGGAGACTTATGGATGTAACTATAATAGTAGCAGCCAACAGCCAACAGTTAGACACTGCTATTGTGTTTGCATTATGCCTCTTGGGCAGATCTTAGATAAGTGAAAGGCAGTATAATTGCTAGACCAGGTTTACCTTACACGTGGAGCCCAATCTGTTGGAAAAGTGAATATTCTTTTCCCCTAGAAATGTTTCATGAAAGTATGGATAGACACTCTTTAATTTAGAAAAGACAAAATGTTTTATTTGATATCAAATAGCATCTGACTTTAATGACTTTAAAATTGAAAAGAAAATAATGAATATTGAAACAATGTCATGTTTGAATATTCCAGTAATAGTTCTGTATGTTCTGGATTATTACTGACTTTCATGAAATAATGCAAAAACTATATTGAGTAAGAAATAGAATTTAAAATGCAATTCTAAACAAAATTCTGGGGTTCTGAGTTGAAGACAGCATAACTTGGCAGCTTTCCAAATCTTAATTACAAACTGAACAAAAAAAATTTTTTTAGTATTTTTTTCCTCACTAGCTAAAACATCCAGGGTTCAGCCAGCTGGAGGGAGTTAGAGTATTTGTGACTGCCTCTTACATATGCATGAATACCTTGTGAAGAAATTTGGCATTAGTGAATGTTTCAGGAGATTTTATCCTGTTTTTTGTTAGCATTTGGAGAGGAACCAGAAATGCAAATTAATTTTGCTGTTCCTTTGCAGAGTTAGTTAATCAGTATTAAAAGATCAGAGAGCTACACAGCTCTCTCTGATAGCCAGCCAGAAGTTCTGATTATGATTTGTTTTTCCCCTTTTTAACAGATTATTCTGCTTGAAGTCTGGCTGTTATTTTGGCTGCCTATCTAGAAAGCTCACTAGCAAATATTTTTCTTTTGACAGCATGTCAGCCAGACTTAGAAATGTCTCTCAAAAAATTGCTAGTGCAGAGTTTAGAACTGGTTTCTACTGCTGTATAGACGTTCAAGTGTGGGGGAAGATTGGGAGAGGGATTGTTTTAAAAGTGAAAGGCAATTGGGAACATTGGACTGACCAAGTCTTTAGCATACACAGCTGAGATCTGCCTTATGTGTTCATAAGTAATTTTAGTGCTATTGCTGATATAAAGGAAGGTAAGTGCAAGTGAAAGATCTCTTCATAAATTGTGTGCGCATTTACTGCAGTAGAAGTCAGGAACTAGAAACTCTACTAGTTACAAATAGGCTTTTGGAGCACTTACTGTTGATTATAAACTCCAGGATAACTAACTTTTAAATTATAATTTTCAAAATACAGTTAAGTTTAGCAACCTTATGAGGCATCACACCAAAACAAGCATACTGATTTTGAACTGCTTCATTAGAGAAGAGTCCTTGAGGGAAACAAGCTTGAGTGAGGCAGCTGTCATTACAACGTCAGCACATCAGTCCCTGAACAAAACAAGGAAAAGGGAAGGAGAAACAAATATTTTTATAACCACAATTGAATAGCCTACTCATGCAGATAGAAGTTATGTGATCTCAGCAAGCATCTTGCCAAATACCAACCTACTGAAATCAAGGAGTGTTAATACTGACAAGTCGGAATGCCAAAAGGAGAGCAAAGAGAAAATTTGAACAGCTTGAAGCCAGAGATGAACAAAAATGACCAGATATCCATTTTGTAGTAACTCGCATGTAATAAGTCTGCTGGAAAATGGAACTACCACAGAATAAGTGACATCAGTCATCTGAGATGATTTCTTTGCATCCGTTTTTACCAAAGAGATTGATTGACCCATTTTCAGACCTATTTTTCAGTACAGATGAAGTATGGACAGGACTGTGACATGAAGAGCCTAAAGCAAGCACTTTTTAAAGGAGAAATATGCAGCTGGGTTTCTTTTAAATGGTAATGCAGATCTGCAGGATCCATTCTAAGTCTGGAAAGTGAAGAGACAGGAATGATTTAGTAATACGTGGAAACGTTTAAATATACATTTAATATGAAATATACGAAATATACGAAAAACGTTTAAAGTGGGAAAAAAACCCATCAGTTTTACCCCGAAGAACAGAGCAATGATACACTGAGTCTCTGTGGTGTTATAAAACTACTACATCTTCACAGGGTGGATGTCAAGAGTTTTTTTTTCAGAGGTCTGCTGTCTTTATTGGGGTCTCAAGAAGAGTGGGAGATTGTAGTGAGTATATAGCAGGATGCTTTTGCTATGTATGTACTGTACTGCTGGACAGCCATGAAAGCAGCTAGATGCATGGTGTATTCCAAAAATCACTGGTTTCCACTCACGTGTTAGCAGTGTAGTAGCTGTAAGTCTGTTCAGACTTTTCCCTGCTTTCTGTTTTTTTTCTCAGATGTACATTTTTTTCTGAAGATAAGTTTCAGTTCTTCGGAAATGTCACTCTTAACCACTTTTTATCATCACTCTTGGACTTACGTTCTACTGAATTATTGAAAGCTGGCTGACATGATATTTCATAGGAGTTTCACAAAAATATTATGTTTTTCAGGCCTTGTCTCATCTGGACTACCCTTAAAGAGAATACAAACCTACATCCTAAAAATGTTCTCGCCATTTGCCTGCATACGTTGGTAGAACTGACGCTTTGGAGCAATTACCAGAGTCTAAAGGTCACAGCACAGAAAGCTAAGCCCTATACTGCTGAAAAACTATGTTTCAGCTGTTATCAGCAGGATGATCTTTGACATGAGTTATATCAGTTCTGGTAATTTTTATTCCGAGATGTAAGAGTGATACGCATGACTTCTTAAAATAAAGGTGGCTTATTCAAATATACATTCCCATCCTAGTGAATTCCCGATATTAAATTAAGTGTTTCCTATTGCATCTTTCAGTTTCTACAGTCGAAAAGATTTCTGATGGGAAATTTCCAGCTGCACTCTGGGATATGAACAGATCACGTTGTACCTTGTTAAATAACTGTGTTATAATAACTAATTATAATAATCTCTCTCTACTGATAGATGAGCACAAGATAAATTCCTTCCCCTCTTGATCTCTGTTCACTCTGTTCCAGGCTGTTAGACAAACAACTTGATGTATTTCACCAAAGACATTTTTATTATCACCCATAATCTCCAAGGCATAAGTTGCATACATTTTCCTAAAGAAAGACAGGAAAAAGTAAATGCTGTTTCCAAAATGCATTTTAAAAATGTCTTTGTCATATTTCTAAAGGGAATGCCATAATATCCAGTCCTCTCCCCTGCAACCTGCTCCTTGGCAAAGAAGCTTTGACTGGCGCTCTCGTAGCGAAAGCCCCCTCCGTTGCTGGTATGTTGGTACGATGGGGTGAGGGGCTCCGGCTGATCCCTTGGCCACTCCTCACCTTGTGTTAACACCCTGGGGACTTGTTGAAAGGTGTGATGCCTGAGGGCTATTAGTCAGCCCCAAACCACTTTCAACTCCAGGCAAACTTTAAGATAAAAATAAAATAAAAAGTTTAAGAAACTTTTTTAAGAAACGCTCCTCCTTTTAAAGACAGATGCAGAGCAATGACATGATAAAATGCTACACTACTACCTCTCATTCTAGATTGACTTCATTCCCCAGCGTGGTCCTGAGGCTGGGGAATGACATCCACCAGGAGCCATAGCTTGTGCAAGGATTTAGTGAGGATGGTAATGATAAAAAGTCCCTGCTTGGATTCTTCTATTTCTAGTTGTTTGTTTGCTTGTTTTTACCTTGTCACACTAATGATGTTTTCACAATTCCTTGATTCTTTTTTTAACAGACCTTTGGCTGAATATAGGTCTGGTAAGTGAATTTTCATTACACTGAATAGTCACACTGAATAGTTATCTTGACTCCTAGTGCAAATTGAATTATTGTATTTAGATGGTACTTGGATTTAGTCAAACTAGTTTATTTTTCAAGTTAATTTCTGAGACTTTTCCCCAAAGAGGCATGTCATGCATGGTTTTCATTGAGAAACATCCTAATTACAAATAGAAACATAGATATATCTTCAGAAAGGGAATTTTACAAACATCCTGTATCTCACTACGCAGTAAACCTCCTTTCAAATGCAGACATAAATGCATCAATTACAAACTAGCTGTTATGTCACAATTTATGAAGTAGATACATAGGAAATTAAATCAAGTGTGTAGCTCATCTGTGTAAGTTATCTTCACTGGAGTCTTTAATGACTAGCTTACACAGACGAGATACACATTACGCAAATCACAGATGCTATTCCATCAGGGTGCTACCAACCTTCTATTTTCCTTTCCTCCAAAGGCAAAACTTGGTTGGTCCAAAGAAATGAAATTGTTGTTCTGACAGCATGATGCCTCTTCACAAAGGATATAGGAACAAATTACAGACTTGTCATCTTCTGAGTGAATTTTCTTGAGTACCTCTTGCCCGATCTTGCTTATATTATAGAGGCTCTGTGCAGGTCCTGAAGCAGTGGAGCCACTTGTTGGCTGGGAACCTAGAGTTTATCTGTGTTACAGTGACCGAACAGCAGTTAGGGAATGGAGTGGACTAGGATTAAAAGATTTCAAACACGTGGGATATGTGAAGTTTGAGGGAAGGTACCCTTTAGTGATCGTGCTAATAGAACAGGAGTAGCTCTCTTATAAAGACCAGGTAATTGTTTCTCTCCAAACATCTATAAAAAAGGATCTTGAGTTTTTTGTTTTGCTTAATTCAAGCATACAGAATGAAACAGCAGAAATTCTACTCTGTCAAAAACAATGACAGAACCCTGGCAGTGAGAAATTGCAGCAAAAAGAGCTGTTTTCTGGAGGAGTGAGATATTGACCCAAAGTAACTCCACATAATCTCTTCAATATTCTCGCAAGGTTTCCCTGGTAAAGATGTTCCCTTCTGAGAGTTAATTCTGGTGCAGAACAGAGGCTGTGATGTAAATATCTTTTAATTATTTTCCGTCAACTGGATGCTAGATTTTCTGTAACAATAGTGCTTTTTCACCATAGAAGTGCCAGTTTTATCCTCCTGTACAAGGTGAAAATGTTTTGTACTTTCGCATTGGGATAGATATGAATTGGGCAATATTGTATTTCAAGAAAATCTTGTTCGGTGTCACCTGTAGACTGTTCAGTCCAGCAATTGAGAACTTGCTCTCTTCTGCTTCTCAAGCATGGAAAAAAGTCCTTGACTTACCTATGTCTCCATGGCATCTAGAAACTTGAAGACTCCAGCCCATAAGCTTTACACATGAACCTGCTTCTTACTCATGCAGATAGATAATTAGTATTATTGGGATGAGCTGCATAAGGAGGCCTTACAGAATGGCTATTACAAATCACCCACATGCAGGACAAAAGAGTTGAGAAAATCTGTAGATTTGGCAAAATGGCCTTGGTCTTGCAGCGTAAGACTTCAGCTTAGGTGATGCCTGTTCTACATACATGTGCATGCATGCTACCCTGCCTCTTACATGGTTAAACCCTGTGGATGAGCTCTGGGACCCCCTTTGCCTAGCCCTTGGGTCATGTGGAGAGCCTGGGGTTAACGGAGAGCCAGACCTTTGGGATGGGCATTTATCCCTTTCTCAGGATGACATGGTTGGACTGACAGGCCTTCGCAGAGCTTTGGGCTCAGCTACAGTAACTAACAGCTGGGAAGGAGACACAGTAACTAACAGCTGGGAAGGTGACATCTGAACCCACCTCTCCAGCTGCAAATTGCCATCTCCCAGTTGAGCTCATATCTCACTCCATGCTTAATCCTTTTCCTGCTTGTGCAGCAAAGGTTTTAACCCATGTGCTGAAGTCTGGGTTAGGATTTTGAAATCAGCCTTGCTACTCATTTGGTCCCATGAGACATTCCCTTACCTGACCTAATGTGCCTGGAGTCACACCCACCAATAGGCTTGTCTTAAAGTAAATTGATTCCTATCAAAGGTGCTGAGATCTTTTGAAGGTGACAGAAAGCAGTCAGGCACAGAAGGACAAGCAGTGTCTGTCCAGAGGGAAAACCTGCCATAGACACACTTATCATTTCCCTGGAAAACACGATTTCACTTTCAAGTGTGGAAGAGGCTATCTGAAAGCGTTCAGGATCAATCAGTTTCATAAAGGCATTCAGAGAGATTCAGGCTTGGATCTTATCATCTTAACTATATGACAAATAAGAGGTGGGGAAAACATTCTCCTCATGAAACAATAAGTTAGGGGCTCCACTGCCATGCTATCCTTGCCACTTCCAGTAAGTGTATTATGAGCTTCCAGTAGGCTTATTGCAATACTAATAATGACATTATTAGCATATTAGTATTGTTTGAAATTTACCTGAGATATAGATTTTAAAAAAGTTAAAAGGAAGCTTAATTTTTTTTAAAGAAGCTTAAATCTCTGTGTTATTAGACTAATGAAATTTTAGTAGCCATTCTTGGTTACCCAGGTGATCTTTTCCAGTTCTACCCATTTCAGAAATTTAAATCTTTAAATACAAAGAATAAAATATTAAAAAGCTTCTGTGTGGGATAAGGAGCTCTTCTTGCTTCATCAGTGCTCACTCGGTGGCTTACCACAAGCCTCCCAGAACCACTCAAATCCTGTGCTGCCATTGCACAATAAGTACTACAGAGCTCCCTCAGACTACCAAAAAGTCCAGTCCAACTAATGAGCCAGATCCCACCTCTGCCATTAGACACCATAAGAGCAAAGAACAAGGAGGTGATCCCAGAGAGGAGCCATAAGGACCACCATGGATGTTCAGCTTGTTAGTGGCCTTCTCTAGTTTTGCACCATGTATCTTTTAAATCAAGTATTAGTTGAGCAGTAACTACCTCTGGAGTGTGATGAAAACAAAGGAATAATTCATTCATCCTTCATGTGGAGACTTAGAAATTTCAGAGATTAATATCTACCTCATCTCTATGGTTTGCTGCTTCCATCTCCTGTGTCATTTTGAGGATTACTGTTCTGCCTCTCTGACTGAGTTTCTTGTTATGACTTCTCTTTAGTGTCTTCATTTCCTCACATGAACTGGGTTATATTGGAAGCTGTTATATGGATTTTTTTGCGCTGATGTATTAGGGGTAAGTACTGCAGATGCCCAATGTTTATTTTGTAGGAGATGTGAGCAGGTATTTGTATCTGGCAGAAGTTCCATCAAATACTTGGTAAATCTGTAGCTCTTGTAGATTTATATTACAACTGAAATTAATTACAAGTTCTATAATCACTCAGAAAAGCTGGAAAGGATAAGAAAATCTTTATTAATTTATTATCTGTGAGCAGATGGCTTCTGAATTCACTGTCAAGTGGGAGTGAATGCAAGCAGGCTCGAGAGAAAAGGCACACTGAATCTGCATCTTCCTGTGATCACCGACTTTCCTCTTGTAGCCAATGAACCTTTCTATTCCGTTGTGAAAAGATTAAATGAGAAGATGGCGATGGGGAATCTAATGACTCTTTACAGTGCCTCTTCCGCTTTTTCTTTCTATCAGTGATGACTTGGACTTCCTAAATAGTTTTCCAAAGAAGAGGACAGCTGATTAGTCTCTGAATCATACACATACCAGTAGAAGAATGTGGAGCTCTCTTGCAAACTTTAAGGTTTAACGTTGTAATAGCCTTCAACTTTTTAAAGGGTTGCTGTTCCAGTGCAGTGAGGTTTTAGGGAAATATATTTTAAATTCCTGAGTATTTTATAGATTTATAAAACTTCATGAAGGCCATGTGCCAAAAATATAGCTGTTCACAACACACATTTGTTATACTTGAATACTTAAAATGATAACATTTAATAAAAAATTATCTGTGTTAAAACCCTGTGCTACATGCTTCATCAATTTATACTTCTTCTAAATACCCAATAAATATTGCTATCTTAAATGGAATTGTTTTATAAAGGCTTAGTTGCTTTTAGCTGTGCTTTTATTTGGCTAGTCTTTCCTTCTGAGCAGTCATTTCAAATAGAAGATGCATGTGTGACTTTTCAGGTTTTTTCCATGCAGTTTGTGGTGAGGTGGAACCTTCAGCAAAATCCATAATTACATTGGTGCAGCCTTGGTTTTTTTAGATATTATTCTTCCCTTTAACATATCTTCTAACATTCACTTGCTACAATGCTCTCTGTTCTAATGCCACCATTAAAGCAAGGGCAGAAAGTTCATGTTGTTGCCACTTTTAAGGACTAACTCAGTACTAGAGGCAAGATGGGTTATTCCTTTGAAGAGGAAAAATTGCTCAGATCTTTTTCACAGCTTCTTCACAAAGAATATAGAAATGAGACTGCATTTCTAAAATATGCAAATGGAAGGCAGTTTTCTTGCTCACACTTCTGAGCCTGTTTTACAGCTAGTCTGCTGCCCCAAAACAACTCCCTTATGGTTTCCATAATGCCATGCTGGCATTATGGTTTTTTTAACCTTCCTCCCACTCAATGCCATGCTGGCATTATGTTTTTTTTAACCTTCCTCTGGCTTTCCTGCCAGAGATGAGAAGTAGCCAGCCTGACAATCAGGCTCTGATGACACTGAAGAGGGCACTGTGGAAAAATTGATTGCCTACTTCCTATTTTCTTTCCTGACCCCTTTCTCCAGGGGTTTTCCATTTCTGGTGGAATAACACATTTTATCTGACTTCACATGAGATATTTCATTTTGCAGCCTTTGCTCTACATGCTGGTTTTCTTAAGTCCCCTTCTGAGGTGCTGAATAAGATTATGCTGGGATGCCCAGAACTTGATGAAATATTCAATATTGTCCCTTAACTTCTCTTTTAGTATTGTTAATCCCTCTCCTCAAGAACTTGTGCCTAGCAAGTGTGTTATGGCCAAGGAAAGCTCAGGAGTGTTCAGGGTCTGTGTGGTGGGAGCCAAACACCAGAATTTGTGTCTAATTGGGAAGCTTTCTTAGGGTAGTCTGGCTTCTGCAAATGAAGACACTACGGGTAGAAAAATGACCTGACCTCTGGTCTAGCAGTACTAACTCTGTTGCATGAGATCTCTAAATTTTTTTTACCATGAAAAAAAAAAAAGTTCTTCAACCAACATGAATTGTCAGCCCCTTGCATTTCTCAGTTTATTATCTTTTCTTTGGAAAGTTGATCAAACATTTGTCCATGAAATTATAACAACCACTATGGTACGGAGATGAAACATTTCGGTTGCCTTTAAATGTGAAACTGGAAAAAAATGAGCATGGAACAAGAATATCCTCTGCAAAGCTAAAGCACTGGTAACTTTTTGAAGCATAACAAATCATAAGGATTTCCTTTTTAAGCAGAGAGATCAGATTTCTTAATTTCCATGGTATTTGTTTGGTTCCACTTTTTGGTCTACTTTTCTTGTGCTGTTTGTAGCTAAAAGCTTTCTTTCCTCTCTGGACCATCCTTAAACAGTTCTATGGACGTACTAGAGATCATCAAAAGGTGTTCTGGGCTGTACATCGTTTCAGGATTTCCTCCTGTAAGACCTCGGCAGCTTTCCGTTGAAAGATGTGACCACATGGCAATGGTCTGCAGTAGCTACTCTTAAATAACCTTTTCAAAAGTTAACTTTGTTCAACTAAACTGGACAAAGATACCATTAGCATGTGAAACCAGAGTGCCAGCATGGGTGGAGGAGAAGGGGGATGCAGAGGTGGGGGGAGGGCTGGGTACTGATTACTTAATGCACTTTCAATTTACCCCTGATTTTTTTTCCCTTTTCTTAACAATGGCTTTCCTGGGTAGGCAAGCCCTCATTCACTACCCGTGAGACTGCTAGTCTGAGTAACTCCAGGAGATGACTGATGAGAAATGTGAATGGAAATAGAAGAGAGCTACTTGAGCTTGGGTGTTAAATAGCAGTTTCTGGAAAGCCTTTTATACACTGGATGCCGCAGTCTGTGCTCAGAAACGTTACCCCCTTCCCAGCCCATCCACCTCCCCGGGACTCTGACACAATATCAAAAAACTCCAATGAAATCCTGTGTCCTCAGCCTGCTGTGTCTCTGGTTTACCAAGCTGTAAAGGCAGCTCTCCTATATCAAAGTGTGTCTCTCAAAAAAAAAAAAGAAAAAAACCCATAAAGCCTTTCTCCACCCATCCAGATAAACCCACCAAGGGAGTTGTTCCTAAAATTTCATCAGTACACTGTAAGTCCTGATGTGACTGCCCATTTAAGGGTAATGAAAGGCTCCTAAGATTTTAATTTACAGAAAAAGCTGAACTGGTCAAAAGCTTTTGAACTTTTTTTTGCATTGGATCAGAAAATGTCAACTAAAGGGTTTGTCTCTGTGTGTGTGTGTGTGTGTGTTTGTGTTTGTGTTTGTGTAGAATAGAATAGTTTAATCAAAACTTGCCCCTAAAGGCTTCTAAAGTTCAACCTGGAAATCATGGTCAGACTCAGAAAAAGGGGGATTTACTTATCCCAGAATAGCAAATAAGCTTGTGGGTAGGCCTGTCAGCTGTGCCTAAAACCATCTCCTTGGCCTTTTGGGGCAGAACAAGGGCTGGCTGTGGATATTTTGTTTTCAACTTGCTATACTGATGGAGGCAATGTTGTTTTGACCCTCTTAGCAACTGCACCATTTTGAGATTCCTCAAGTCAGGGGAAAATAAACAGGATGAGACTAGAGAGTAATGTACTCACTTGGGCTGATAATTGTCTGGTTGGTCCGGAAGGGAGTAAATGGGTGCACATAGACTAGTCCTACATGGATTTGGGGTAATGTCTTCAGCAGTTCACAGTACAGATAAGTGACTCTTGGTCACTTTTGGTTTCTTGGCTATATGTCTTCCCTGGGTCTGCAGTTGTATAGCATTGTGGTTGTTCTGCTCGTTTGTTCCTTTTAGTAGTGTTCTAAGAAAAATCTCCTATGACTATTTTCCTGAGGTATCCTGAGCTTTCGTCTCTGCCTACAGTGGAGAGCCAAGGATGTCTCTAGCCTGGAGATATAATGGGTTAGTGCTGGCTTTATGACAACATCAAAAATACACAGTCTCAGATGGACTGATCCTGGTAGTGAATCAGGCTCAGAGCACAGCTACAGCTTTGTAGTGGGAGCAAACACCCAGGCAGGCAGCCTGGTCCCTCCCAGCAGATGCTACACGTACCAGCAGCCTGTGTGTGTTGCACAGATCAGATCCCTCCTTAGGTGTTTCACTGCCTAAGATACTTTCTTTTCTCACCCAGTCCCCCACTGTTGGGTGATTGGAGGTGGGAAGCTCCCCGTGCTGCCCATGGGTGCCATCTCGCAGAAGACAAGTGCTCCAGAAATGAAATGCTGAAATCCTGCAAATGCTGAGCGGGCTCTCTCCACACAGGGATGCCCCTTTCTATACTGAACCAAGAGCAGGATTTTACCCGCAATGTACCTTAATGTATCATCCACAGTCTTGATGCATCCTGCTGGGTTGGAATGAAAGACGTCTCTTGTTTTTTCCTTCTTTTCAATTTGTCTTCAATGCCATGGGTGTAAAGATCTGTTGGTTAAGACTACCGTGTGCAGTTTTTTCAAGTGGTTTATTTCTTTTCCCTCCTTGAAGAAAGATGAAGGAAAACTCATCCAAAAAAGGAGATTTTTTCATAAAGCCATAACAGAATGGTATGTTACAATTTTGAAGGCTTTAAATACACAGAATTCCAATACTGAAAAGCTGCAAAGCCATGGAAGATTTCCTGTTGACTTAGTACCGCCTTCTTTGTGACACATAGGCAAAGCCTCTTAGACCAAATAGCAGTGGAATTGTAACCTTGGATAGCTTTGTTGTTTACATAAAGATGTTTTTAAAGACATTTATGCTCCAGGAAGTGATGGGAATTCACTGTGCACCTCAAAAAACACAGGATAATTCTATTTTAATTAGAGATGGTATTTCTTCATTCCTGATGTTCAGAAACACTGTAAAAAATGTGATTTTCATATTATTATAATTAAAGGGAATACAAAATAAACCCCCCCACACATAATCACAACTTAGAGTTAATGGCTGGGGAAATATTTTGTTTATTAAAAAAATTGAAATACCAGAAATGAAGCAATAGCATCTTGTAAATAATGAATTTATGGGAAGAAAATGTAATTGGATGTCACTAGTTTCATTTTCCTGTGTCTATTTTTTTCTGTACCCCCTGCATTTCCCTTTCCTTTTCATGTGTTCATGACCAGTCCCACTGCATTCAAAAGGATCTGAAGTTAAATTCCTTGAACAGGAGAGCCTTTGATTCATAATTTCCACTTAAGCTCCTGTGTAGTGTGGGGGACAGCTCGCAAAAAAGATGTCTAATTTTTGGCATCATATTTAGAATGCGAATGTAATGGTCATGGAAATAGTGCGATTAGTTTGTTGAAATATAATAGTTTTACTAATGTGCTTTCCCGTTTTCTACAAATAAGATGTTGGCTGCCCATGTGTTAGGGGCACCATTATGTTTGAATTTCCTACTTTTATAAAATCTGTAAAACTAACATTTTTGTATTTAATGTGAGAATTTATTTTGAAGTATTTCCTGAACTGAATTTATATTTACTCTTTTAATTAGATTTTATTCTCAGATTTTCCTTTCGGTCTTTGATTACTCATAAGAACAATATTCATCTGGATATGATTCTTATCTTTGGTTAGTATCAGTGTATTTAGGCCTACAGGGATATTGACAGGACCAAATCATTTATTTTTGGTTTAAAGCAGGTGAGCTGAAAAAGAAAAATGCCACTGCTCTGTCTCCCAAGTTGTTTCCTATTGCTCCTTTTTCTAGAATCACTTGTAGGAACTTACAACCAATTGCAAGGTTAGGGATTTATTTTGTCCTGTCTTGAATAGAGAGAATTTCATGAGAAATTTAGCTCTCTGTCTGGAAGTTAATTTAGACTGTCTAAGGAGCACTTGTGTCTTATTTTGCTTATTTTAGAAGCAGACCTTCAACAACAGACTTTCTGGAAATAGCATCTATGCGGAAATATATCATCAGTGTAGTTTCAGGCTGTCAGACTTCCTCTGTAGCGCACTCACTGTGCTCAAAACAATTGGTTTATCCTGAAAAGCAGGCATCCTGAGGAGAATTCAGTTGTGTTATGAAACACATGAGTATGGTGCCCAGGAAGTCTGCCTGAACATTATGTAGATCATCTTAATTTTGGCATTTTTGGTGTTCAAGGATTGGATCTGGCAAATCAAATAATGTTCTTAGAACTATTTTGTATGGAATTATTATCAAGATTGTTATTTTTATAACTATTATCTTTAATTTTCATTGAGGGGAAAAAATGCCCAAGGTTGCCCTCTCCCTCTGTCCCACCAAATAACTCTGAAACTCAGATATGCACCAAAATGTATTGGGGCTGATGAACAGATCGATGTACTTTTATGTTGTTTTCAGGGCTTTCTAGGAGGGATAGGTCAACAAAGTTTCTTACCTATGTGAAATCTCCAGGTAAGGGTACTGGACAGGCAACCGGATTTGGTTTCCATCCCTCATCTCAGCCAGGGCAAGCATTCCGGACACAAAATCCCTCCCTGTTTTAAATCTATCATAGCTATAGGAGTTAGCAAAGACTTGTAAACTGAGCTCTCTTGCTATAAATGATGAGGCTCCTAGTGGGCAGTCTGTGTTGGTGCTTTAACATGCTGGAAGTCCTTCATTGTGGTTCAAGTTGCCAGAGAAAGCCACTTATTTCCTCCTACGGTTCTTCAGATGACACTAGAAGAACAGTAGGCAAAAACCACTCTTTTCCCAGAACTTGTTTTAGTAGGAAAAGCTCCCTTTTGACATTCTTTGGAAATCTTGGGCCGTTTTAATTCAAAACAGACCAATGCAAAAGATCAACAAATGTTGATTTAACTTTTAAATATGTTCTCTCTACAGCCAATGGAGACAAACAGGCTTTCCTAGTGAGGAATTCAGAGTGGCTAAGTTACGCACTGAATTGGGGTTTTCCTCCCTAGTAGAAAAAAACAAGGAAAGTGAGTTCATCTAGGTTAAAGTTAGTGTTTATGACTTGGCCAGGTTGGCTTATTTATTCAAAATGTAAAAAAAAAAAAAAAATTGAAAGAAGTCATCAGACTTGATTTTGTATTTCTCTGTGTGTGTGTGTGTATGTAGCAAATGTAATCTACTTGACAAAATTCCTCTGTTTTGGGAGACAGAAGAATCTTTGATCTTCTTCCAGAAACATACCTGAAGTGGGGGAGAAGGTAGAAGAGTTCTTCTCTTGCTTTAAATATCAACTGTGTGAATTATTAATGATGTGAAAGATCAGGCTGCATTTCAGGTATTGTTATGGCTTCTAAGTATTCTTGAATAGCAATTAATTTATTAACTGATTTTTGGATTATTTGTGTTTTGGAGTTGCTATTTTGAATAATGGAGAAAATAAACCTGTTGATTGCACACTGCCAGGTTGATCTATTTTGTTAACCTAAAAATTTACCTTAATGTAACTATAATTTTAAAAGGCAACAAAAAAAAAAAAAAAAAAAAAAAGATTTTTTGCTCGGGTTTCTCTAGGTTTCATTACTCCCAGTTAAGCCAGGTTGCTGTCAAGCCACAGTTGTGTTGCAGGTTTCTTAATCCAGATATGGCCTGCTGAAAAGTGTTGACAAATATGAGTTGTAGGTGAGTTGAGGGTATATAACATTGAACTAATCAAGCAATGAAGAAAGCAATATTATCAAAGAAAATTTTGTTTGGCTTTTTTTATTCTGAAAATAGCTAGATGAAAGCAATCTGAATGAAAGCAGGCTGTAAGCTATTGTAGACAGGTATCCAGCAACAGTTGAGGGCTTTTTGGTTTCTGCAGAAAGACCTCCTGTAGGCTGTGAAGGACTGTGTTCCTGAAACCTGTGGCAAGCTGATGTTGCTGCCTCTAAAGCCTCCAAGTTAAAGCAAGGTGAAAACAAAGCTGTTTGCACCAGGAAAGATAGGCTGTTTGTGGGCCAAGCAGAGGAGTTAGCAGATCAGTATGTTACAAGGCCATGCACAGTAATTCTCTAAGATAAACTTGATTGGCATGTGGCTTTACCATGGAAGGAGTCGCTGCCTTTCTGTGATACAGAGCCTCTTCCAAGCATTTACTTGAATTTAAACAGTGGAAGATTTACCTGCATAAGCTTTTCCTTTTTCTGTTTATAATGTAGTACAGGGCTGTATTCCCTAGTGGCTGGGACCCTGTTCAAAGCAGAACGAAGTGCATGTAAAACCATCCGGGCTGTGTTTTAGAACATCTTGTGTTCAGTGGACCTGATCCATCAGCACAACTGAGCTTTATTTTTAGGGTAAGATCTGAAATTAAAGATGGCTTTTTGTTACTCTGTTTTCTTGGCCAAGTTAATTGTAATATGAAGAAGTATTCACTCTCAGGGCTGATTTTAATTTGGGGCAGAGTACACAGAACTGCAAGACAACACTGCAATAAAGATAAGGGAAATCCGGCAATGTCTCAGTACACCCCATGCTGCTGGTACAGAGGTGGCGCACTGGATTAGCTTTGCAGCATCCAGGGAATTTTCTTGGGGCCCAGTCTTCCAGACTGATAAGTTATCTTAATGAAAGAAACTAATATAAATGAGCATACTGTTCGATCAGATCCAGTGAACCCTGGCTTCAACAGCTGCTCTAGCTAACAAGTAATGAAAAATCAGAGTTGGAAATTTCTGAATTTCACCTCCTGTCTTTGCTTTGCCAAGCCCTAACTTGTGCCTTTGATTGTTCATGAACTATGATGATAGGTATCTAGTGGTCTAGGACAGGCATGGCATAAAAATGTAGAAAAGCTGCTATTTGTCCAAACCCATAGTTATTCCAGCTGCAGAACTGCTGCTTTTGTGACAACTCCAAATGTGAAAAGACAAATAGTTTCTGATATAAAAAAATCTCATCATGGCTGGAAAACCTTAGCTTTCTGGAAGCAGAGGTAAGCCATCTGTACAGTTGCCATGCCCAGCTTCTCAGATTTGGCAAGCTAGGGTGAAAATTTAATAAACTCTTTAAATCCTGATCAGAATTACATATTTTTATAAGTATCAAAATGAGTATTAGACAACCGCATTCTTTGAGAATGATGAATTATAAAAAAGTCTATTTAGAATGAACTGCAAAATAAACCAACTACATCCCTTGGGACCTCTCCAGGTTTTTGTGGTGTATACATCGCTGCCCAGTCTGGGAACCTACTTATCCAAATGCTAAACATTTCAAAATTACTGGTAGGTTTTCTGAAAAATATTTTTGTGAATTATCTCTGAAGTCATGCATGTCAATTACTCATTTTAATCCACCTCAGTTATATAACTATATCTGCAAAACACAAGCACATACTCTTGATTTGTTTACTGTTGCATGGAAAATGTGCCCTGCCTGGCCCTTGAAAGCTTTAATCTTGCTCTCCAGTTGATTCACTATTGGGATGCTGTGCAGATCGCTTCTGTGGCTATGGCTATTACGCTAAACACACTTGGCCCCTAGGACAAGTGGTATGGCACATCTATTTTTTTTTTTTCTTTCTTCCCCATGCACAAAAAGGGCTGGCAACATGTAAAAGCCTGCCAGGAATGGTTTCTGGCATGTGCTACCATCTTTAGCCTGCTTGGGAGATGGCTCTGAGATCTGGCAACACTTGGTGCTTCATGGAGCCTCATGGCTTCATCCCACCATCTGTGCAAGTCTGGGCACAGCGCATTGGACCTTTACCTCCAGTCCAGGTAAGGCCCTTCTTCATAGAGGTTCTCGTATGTGTTTATTTTCTCAAACACTGGTTTTGTATAAATGAATTGCATTTCTATGCACTTAGGCCAAGACTGCTTGAAAGAGCTTTTCTGTTGGCCTGTGGCTTTTAGGTGCTTCATGCAATTCTGAACTCAGCTGAAGGGCTTTAAAAATCCTCACTGAAAGGTAGTTTATCATTTTGGCTCTCCCTGAGGTTACAGAAATAGCATCGTCTCAGACAGTCTGATTGGAGAAATACTCACAGTGGTAGGAGGGAACAGAGAATCGACCCCCATTTGATAGGCTTTATAGGATAGGAAATTGCCCTTCATCTGTGTCTGGGAAGCATTTAGTGTCAGGAATTACTACACTTTTCTGAGGTGTGTTTACTCAGAATGAAAGGAGTCTTCCAAAACATATCGGAAGAGCACTCTTGATTGAGGAGAGGGCGAGTCCAAATCTTCAACTGAAGGAAAACACACGTGCACCAAAAGGTCAGTCTCAGAAAGGCATGGAGGAAAGAGTGGAAAAGAAAGATGAGCACAGCTTCCAGTTCCTTATTCTGCAGCCCATCGCTGCTCTGCAGCATGCAATATGAGGTCTCCTCTGGTTTCAGCGATACTTTTCTCAGGCAGAGTTGTTTGCTTTTGACTTTTAGCTAACACTTGCAGTAGAAAAGGATTATTGCATTAACTATTGTGCTGTGTTAGTGGCAGATCCTGTGCTGTTTCTTTGGAAGCTCATGCTGGCTCAGCAGAAAGGTAGCACCAGGGAAAGTTTTTGTAAATAGCTGACTGTGCTCATTGTCATGTAAAAGAGTGATTGACAGCCATAAGAAGCTTCTGCTCTTAATTGAAGTTCCTGAGGCTGCTGGTTGAGATTTTTTATGAGATTATGATTATTTTGCACATGCTACCTTGAGACCTATGTTATCCAACAGACTCTGAAAGCTGGTGGTATTTCCATTTTAAAAACAAGGGGAAGTGCACCAGAGAAGCAGCTTTTCTTCCACTGCTTTTTTTCCATTCCCTAATCCTTGATGATCCAAACCGATGAGTTGTGCAGTTTCATAGGAGAGCAAGAGTTAAAACTTGGGCTAAGAGAATATCTGAAGAGGAGGTGGGGGACTTGGTCAAGTGTCAAACTGACAGCTGGGTGAAGGAACCCAAAAGAGTCCAAGTCAGTCTACATTGAAATAGGACAGCATTTCACCAAAACAAAGGAAAAATTGTTCAATGTGGAATTAGTTAATCTATCTCATTACTTTCCATGTCTTTTATTCCTTAAAATGAAGGAGTAAGGTTCAGTACTATTCACAAAACACATTTCACTGAACACTACTTAAGTTTTTATTAACTAATAAGATTAAACCAATTGAAATCTAGTGTGTGCCACTAATCTTGATCGAGTCAGAGAACCAATCCTGCTGAAAAATAACCTAGCCCTAGTTATTTTCCAGCATTTTTGGTGGCAATGCCAGCTTAGCTGCTTGCCAAATGACAGCCTCAGCTTGACGAACATAGGACTGCACCTTGCAATTTATGAAAAATGGAGTATTTAAATAGTCTGATTGTAAAAACCTGTAAGGCGATCAGTTTTGAGAGAGAGGTTTGAGCTAGTCATTGCACTTATTTTTGACCTGATGTGAGCCTATTCCCTATGACTAGTAATCCTTGGAGGAGAAGTTTTATATACCTATAGTTTAACACAAATTGAACTTGCAAAAAAAAAAAAAAAAAAAAAAATCCAAAGCAATTTTTGCAGTACGAGATCTGGTACATCCTTTAGTGAGGTTTTTGTTTGTTTTATTTTATGTTTAATCTTGCATAATTTTTCCAATTGTCGGTGTTAAACATTGCTTCTTGCCTTTGGAGAGAAAGAAAGTGCAGCTTATTAGTGAGAGTTAGTATTTCTAAGAATTTTTTTTCATTTTGGGTTTTCCTTCTGATATTAGCATATGGGTAAGGAGGAACTCTAATGGACAAAAATGGAACCGGGAAAATCATTATTGTATGTCATTCTGGTTAGTCCAAATAAGCTTTAGAACAGATTCAATGAGTATTGGAGAGTTTGCATCATAAGAAACATCTTCATGTGTCTTTAGCAAAAGATAAAATTACTAAAGATTGATTTTTTTTTCTTAGTGGATCATGCTTCTGTGGAATTCTGTGGAATGTTAGCTATGCAAGGGAAAATGCTAATTTCTTAAGAGAAAGAAAGATTAAAATACAATACTGAAATAAAAGTTACTATGTTAAAGTTAACTCTCTTTTTTTCCATTTCTCCTGGCCAAGCCAGAGAATCTGATTTAAGATGATCAGTTGTATCAGTAAAAGCAAACTATGCACGTCTTGTTTGTTACTAGCCTGTTGGAGTCCTGAATGTCCTTGATTTGTCAGTTTGTGTGATAGTCTTTAGGTCAGACATAAGATGGATTATATATCTTTATATAAGATTTTTTTATATATATATAAAAATAAATGTTTTCTATATCTTATACATGCTTTCTGTCTTTTTTTTTTTAATCTTTCCCTGTTTTTGTCTTTCTATATATGAAAATAATTCAGTTGGAGGATGTCTTTTAAAGCAAATGATGCCCTTCTGAATTTGGCTGTGCTGACGCTGGGGGAAGCTGATACTGTGACGATCTGCTTGTAATAATTTCCTGCACTCAAAATTTCTTCTTGTTCCCATTCAACTCCCTACTCATCCAACATACAGGAGCTAAAAATCACCTTTCTCTCCTGTTGTGTCCCCCAGCATACTCATCAGCTTTTGTATGCATGGTCAATGCAAACTACGTGACCTCATGGAAGTCTCTATCCTACCTCAACTTCATACCCCAGGTCCTCTCCCTCTGCATCTAGTCTCAGCGAGCACTTTCCTCCCTTCTCACGTGGCTCCCTTTGCTTGGAGTGATGGTCTGGCTTCTGCCATATCTTTGTGTTCTAGATGTCCTTACAGCTTTCTTTCAGCAACACAAAAATCAGAATACCACATTTCGCTGTTTGAGGGAAAATAGTCAGATGTTTGGTTGATGTCAGTAGGGCTTTTACTAGGCAGCAGAGACACTGAAGCCAAGCAATTAGGCATGCATGGCATTTGAATGTGTGCTTCAGTGGCCTCTGGATTTGTGGCAGGAGACGGCTTAAATTGTTTCTACTAAAGTAAAGCTTGCTCTAGTTTGTCCTGGAAGAAAACTATGTGGACATTTATATTTATATTTTTGTTTTATACTTTTATGACATGAGTAAACACTGTAAATTATTGGTAAACTGTGAACCCTCACTTCAGCCATCTTTACTTAGGACTTTAAAATGATAAAAACTTTGCAGGTGTGCCGCAAAAGCTTTCCAACCTTCTATGCAAAGTACCAGGTGTTTATTTATGTTTTTTAATCTTGAAAGGGCTTATAGTACCCTTGATATTTGTAGCATCAATACAGTTCACATTGTTAGCTCTAAGTATTTAAATACAGATTTTTTCAATGTGCTTAAAGTATCTGAATTTCAAAGGAATTTAAACACTCAACTCCCTTTGAAAATCCTAATGTGATAGAAGATTTTTTATCCAGAATTTTTTTGGATGCTAAAATTAGGCATGGCTTAAGATGATAACATTGAGATCTGTCCTCTGCATTACACATAGCTGTATAGCAAGAGATTTCACGCATTGCAGCAGTTTTCATTTATATCTTGAAAAGTTTACCAGCTTATCAGTTACTGATATTTTGAATGATTTGCATTGATGAGATTGACTGCAGTCAGAAGATGGATGTGATATATGCAGTAATTTTGGATGGTAGACATGATAGGACTCTGATTAAAGGTTCAGGCTAGAGGGATGTGATTTACCAAGAAGTCAGTTTCATGCTCTAAATATGGCATTATTAACACTTTTCCTTTTTATTTGAAAGGCATGGAGGTGATTGTACGTAGGAACATTACATCCTGATAAAAAGTTAGACTTGTTCAAGGTTTCTCTTATCTTTCTACATGAAGCCAAATTTTTTGGTTCTCTTTGTACATATAGGTTTCCCTTATACTGAAACTTTTTTTTTTTTCTGATCAAATCATGCCCTTGTAAGTTTTAGTGGTGATCATGATATGAATAAAGGAGTTACTTTACCATCATCTTGGTGAAAAGATAACCTGGACTGAGTGTTAAGATTACTTATAAGTTATGTGGATGAAAGAAAATGACTGAATGCATCGTAACGAAGGAAATTCTCACATCAGTGAAATTGCACATTGCTGAACACAGCTGCAATCATGAGAGGGAATTTTACCTGGACAAGAACTGCAAAGGTGTAATAGTCAGCAGTTCAATAGTGAACTTCCTATGCAGGATTTTTGGGGACAGAGAGAAAATTTTAAATTCAGACATGAATATTGACTTCTGACAATACTGACTTCAGGTGGAGGTGGTAGAGATAGAGACTTACAAATGGGAAATAAGATCCCCAGTGAGAGCTAGGTGTTTGAAATCTCATTTTCTTCTATAACCTAAACCTGGAATAAATCTTGCCTTGTGTTTCTGAATCACTCCCATCCCACCTGCTTGCTGCCTAGCACTAATTAGCTCGTTTCAGAGTGAGCTAGTTGAGCTCAGCCTGGAAACCATTGGGAACTTGGCTCTGTGGCATGGGGCTGAAGGCTGCATGGGAATGACATGCCTTAGATTTTGGTCCTGCTGTGCTCAAAATCTTGCTTACAAGATTTTTGAACAAAGGGAAAGCACACCTTACATATCTGTGTATGTGTGTGTGTAAATATATGTGTGTATATATATACGTACACACACACACACGCATATATGTAAAGCCAAGAATTTATTGTTAGTATAACTGAAATATTAAGAGTCTAATCATTATTAGTCCAAATCTGACTGTTGCAGAGAAAGAAAGAATAATAATGCTGTTGAAAGTGTTACATGCACACTTGCTAGTTTCTACCCCTTTTCCTGGTGGGGTGCTCAGCCTTCCACTGCTCCTCTGGGTCCTAAGGTCGATAGCTTCTTTCTGGTGCTGATAGGTGTTACGGTGAGCTATGAGCATCTGGAGTACTTTGCTAGGAGGAATATGATGCTCATGTTGTTGGCTGCCTCTTCCTCACTAAAGGATCCACTTGGGGTCAGATTTACACCTTTGCTAACATGCTTTTACACCTTTTGCTTTCCCTACTGGTCAGGAGCTCCATGTTACATCTGAATTTACTATACATGGTATCTTTCACACATTAGCTACTATTTCTTTGTTCTTTGTGTTACCTCTAAAATGAATTTTGTGCAGCTCCAGGTCTGTAATTTTTTAAAACTGACCATGGGTGAGTTATTTAAAGCCATGGGGTCGCATGCCCCATCTCTTACCATCCTTTACCTGCCCTCCTTTGTGCCACATCCTGTCTCTCCCCTCTCAGAGCATCTGCTATCTTACCAGACCTGTGTTTCTCTGCACTACATCAGTATCTTAGAATCATAAATGTCTCATTCTACGCAGAATAACTGCTTGTTACTGCTATCCATATAAGACTATGGTTGTCCCGTACAAAGATGAACAAGAGTAAAATGAATTAGCCAGTTAGTTGGTCAGTTAGAGGAAACTGCTGTCACAAGTATACCAAGTAAAAGAAAGCTACAGGCAGGTCAAGAAAGTTCAGACAGCGCAAGCCTGGCAGGCATCGGTCCTGAGACCTCGCAATTCAGTACAAAGCTTATGGCCTGTTTCTAGCAATGGCAAAACTATAGTACAGGGCTACATGCTTACAATTCTACTTAAACACTGGCCATTGATTAAAACACTGTAAATGACATCGTGATCATAGCTGAGAACCCATGCTTCCCTTCAAGCCCCAGAAGCAGCAAAGCACCGTTGTAGTGAATCAACTGTACCTATTTCAGCAAAAATAAAACCTATATCTTGCTATCAAGTTTAGGGCTTTCCTGGGGTGGAGGATGTGCATGTATGTAGAAACCTTGAAGATAAATACACGCACCTGAGTGTGAATGAGGGGTAACACCCAAAGTGACCCAGAAAACCTGTTGTAAAGCAGGAAGCTGACCTGTCTAATAAAAGAAAGACAGGTCAAGAAAGTTCAGACAGCTCAAGCCTCAGGAGCCTCAGTTCAAATTCCTGAATGCCCTTCCAGGATATGAAGAGCAGCACTTGCCATCTAAATTCTAGCTGCAGATGTTCCTGACATGTACTTCTTGAAGTCTGTGTAGGACCCTGAAAAAATGGTGCAAAAGATGTCTAATAGAAGTGCTTCACAACCTAATTAATCTGCAATTTCAGCTGGCAGAAAACTGCCTTGCAGTTTTATTATTATTATAGTTTTCCCTGAATAGGTTGAACAGCTGAGTTTTACTGACTGTACATCAGATCCCACTCTATATCCTGCTTTCTGTCCCTACTGGCATGTTTGCTGTCTGTGGGAAGCTCTCTTGACCCAGTGAGCCATATACAACAAATCTACCTGACCAAACACAACAGAGCATATGAGGTAAAGGTGAAACTGGAAATAAGTGGCAAGCAGCAGTTCCCAGCCGTCCCACTACTGCTAACCAACTGATTCTGCTCCAAACACAACCTGACAGCTTAGTACTTCTCTAGCCCATTAGATTTGTTTTATCCCAGTTCTTTCTTTGTACCTGTTCTTTTTCTCCTCAGCTGTAACACACTAGAAACATTATTTCTTCATAGCACAATGCAGCTAAAGCTCTAGCTGTTTACTTTTCTTAACATTTAAATTCAGGTCTGAATTTGCATTTTTTTTGTGAAATGTGAACATTCTATGACATTGTTAAAAGAAAAAAATGACAATGATTTATACTTCTGTGCAACAGTGGTGAAGGCTGTAGGTTTCTGTTGCTGAAGTGAATACTTGACTAGCTTATGGTATATGTCAGAATATACCTTTGATTTATAATGCTTCATGACCACAGATTGCTTGTGGTTCTCTGCTTCCTTCTCACAGCTAAACTTTACCTAGGGGAATGGTCTCCTCATCATTCTGGAAGCAATCAAAGGAAACCAAAAGCTCACTGAGATTTTTTTTTTTTAATTATTACCTATTTTCTATATTTGTTTCAAGCACTTAATCTGACAGGGAGACTGCTGCCGCTAGCTGCCTCAGTTTGTCTCCTGTGCTTGAAGTTTCTGCCTAGCAGACTCACAGCTAGGTGTAATGGAGGTGGAGAGAAGGGTGTTGTATGGGCAGGGCAGTTGCCACATTTCACATCTGGTTTATTATCACCAGCTGTAACTGACAGGGCTTGAATTTGGTAGAGGAGGCTACGCACTGTGCAGCTGTGCATTGGCTGCACCAGCCGCTCTGCTGCCTGTGTTGCAGGCAAACAGGACTGGTGAAGAGCTAGGTAAGGAGCTGAACTCCCAAATTACCAGTGCTCATCCGGAGGCGTGCCTGTTCCCAGTCCTTCCTTCCTTGAGCAGAGGGAAGGCCAAGAGAGCCATCTTGGAGTAGCAATTTTTTATCTGGGTGGTGTTATTCTCCTGACTGCCTCTGTGACCCCCTTATATAATATACACACCTACACAAACATCGACACATATACACACACACACACATATATATATATAATATATATATATAATATCTCTTATTTACTTAAGTGAAAAAGTTGGAAAACAAGACTTTCACAAAAAATTATAATGGAAATCAGTGAATTTTCAAAGACACTCATAATATTTAAGAAGAGTAGAAAGCACAAAGTCATGGTAGGTACTTTCATCCTACAGACTTCTGTAGGCGTGAGATAACTCATCTGTGCACATGGCTTTTAAAGAGTATGACTAAACACCTCTGTGTTTCTG
Organism: Dromaius novaehollandiae; assembly: GCF_036370855.1. Taxonomy (NCBI): domain Eukaryota; kingdom Metazoa; phylum Chordata; class Aves; order Casuariiformes; family Dromaiidae; genus Dromaius; species Dromaius novaehollandiae. The sequence continues at coordinate 136,209,571 of NC_088099.1, forward strand.
AATCCGCACTGCAGTTGTGTGATTCCCAACGGCCACATCTGAGGATTGAGTTTGGTGAAATTTCCTCTGTATTAAAATGAGTCACACAGGCCTTGGCTGTGCTTCCCTGCTTGCTGTTTCTGTGGATGGTGATCCTGGCCTAGGGGATTTTTCATTGATGGAGTTTTAATTAATTTTCTCTTGTATGTGCTAAAGATAACTGACATGTTGGGAGATCTCAGGGTGATCTGAAATCCCAAGCAAGTTATTTGTAATGGTTGCCACACACATAGTGGGAGCAAACCATCTGGTACAGGCACTAAAACTGCTTTAGGAACTGCTAAAATTCAAAACTCCCCAGAAATTTTTTACTGAACGTTATTTCAAGGAGGTTATAATTGTAATTATGACCTCTCTTGGTGAGATTAGCAGTAATCTTTCTTGCCTCTTTTCTGTATGGCATACTAGTACAGTCCTCCTTATAAAGTCTGTGTCACTACAGGAATATCAAGTACTTAGAAATTATTTGAACTCCATAAACGAGTGAAGTATTTAATGATAATATCTATCCATTTTTTAAATTTACAAACAAGGATGTGTAGTGTAAATAATGATCTGGGGAGAGCACAAAGTTTGTCAAAGTTTCACTTCTCTACTTACAAAAATACATTTTCCTCTGGAGAATATAAATCTGCTGGAGAGGGACACACTGACTTATAAACTTGTTTGTGAAGTCCCTTTACTCTAGATTCATTTGGAATGAATGTTTAAGCCAAAAGAATTCATTTTGACAAGCTATTGAAGTCTCTGTTTTCAGATTCTTTAGCTTGCTTATATCAGAAATGGATCAAGAATTGTTTGAAAACTTCTTTTGCATCAACAGGTCTTTGTTGCCATGCATTTTAGAATCTTTCTGTGAGAAAAACTGTGGTAGAGAGAGCACTTTTATTTTACAGCTCTGTCTTCAGTCCTCTAAAAAGGTTATTGCAATATTTGGTTTTATCTGTGTTCATGTCCATCAAATAGCATAAGGATGAAGGCTGATTGGAGGGAGAAACTCTCTCCAGCCAAGTATTTTTACTTTGAGGACTTCTTTATCAGAGGAAGTTACTCTGCAGTTAGCAAGGTTGTGATCATCTGCAGCATGCTAGTTGCTCTCATCTAATTTCCCTGACGAGCACTCTGACCATGCACTTAGCTATGCGGCAGTTTGCTCAGTTTTCCAAGCAGAGCAAAATCTTTCACATGACAGTGCTCTTGGGGCTCAGGTGCACAGTCAAGCTCAGTGGTGGCTTAACGTACTCTCTTGCCATTTGAAACTGAAGTATTTAATGAAAGTTGCGTGCCCAGACTTTCTTGGTAGCTAATGGAAACAGCTAAGTGATTTATCCTATCCCCAAAATAGGCAGGTAAAAGCTGAAATACAGAGTACCTTAGATTAGACACACAGAATTCAGGATTCATCTTGTCATTCGTTTCTTGCATCCTCAGAGCTGTGATAATTTTGTGTTGTCTTAGTCCATGGTAAATCTCAAGTGCTGTGGATTTGCCCTTCACATCGCTGACCTCTGGTTCGGATACGGTCCAACAAAGCCTTTCTCCCTCTACTTTTCACAGTTCACACAGGAGAATTGAGCTTCAAGTTTAAATACAATTTTTTCTGGGTAAGTATACATATGTTTAATCACACAGGTGTGTGCGCATATGTGTATATATACACTATGTAATATTTTGTATGTGCTCTACAGTAACATAGCGCAGTCTTTGAAACAAAATATAACCTCCCTTCTCTTCATAACAATTGGGACTGGGTTGATTGTTCATGTAGAGGGAGGTTAGCACTGGACCATTTAAAGACCATTTGTAACTCTTTTTAAGAATTATCTGTTACACAGTGCTTTATATATCCTCCACTTTCATTTAGGTCTACAACATTTGTGGAACATGGTGGCATTTTAGGAGTGTTGGTGTACTGGATACATCACATCAGGGTAACCTATTAACTCCCTGATCCATCATGTGCTTGTTGCTTTGTTGTTGTGTCTACTGAACCTACTCAATCTATTCCATAAACCTTACTTTCAAAGCAGTTTCTAAACTATTCTGAGCAATGTAAAAAAGCAAATACCTGCTTAAGATACTTTTCCTGCATCTGTTATTTTAGAGGGAAATAACTAGTGAATCTTTACAACTTAAGGAAATAATATTTTGATGTTCTAAGGCAAAGATTATACTTGTCCTTCCTAAAAAATGCAAATATAAAAAGAAACCCAGTATGTGTGTGCATGGGCGACTGAATTTGAATGTGAGACATAATTTAATCTGAGATACCAACAAGACAGACATCTTGTTACTAACTACGCCTTTTCTATATTTAAGCCTTATGGCAACAACTTTTAAATATACTGCTGTCTATTTGGAAAGTCTCTACTTATAGGATATCCATTGTGTTCAAGCTGTAGGAGAAAAATGAATCCTTAAAACGAGCAGATAAAATTAGTATCATTACTGGATGAGGGGTTCTGTTTCACCCAGCATTTTTCATCAGTTCAGCTCCTAAGCACCTAACAGAAAAGCCCCTATCATGGTCTCATCTGTAAAACTGGGAAATGAAAGCAAAGAGTGGGGGAAGTGAACTGTGCAAGGCCACTAAGCAGGCAGTTAAAAATGAGGATTCATATACACAATAACTCTGTTGATTAAGCGTGATTGCCTTGAGTCCTGTTCTGATATACAAAGCTGTTGAGGGTAGCCAAATACTTGTGAACACAAGCTGCCAGCAAATGTCTGTATAGCATGGTATTGTACCCTACTGTCTCCTCTATCTTGTATCTCATCCAAATTGCAGTTGCTGAATGAGAGGAACATGTTTGAAAATACAGTTTCTAATTTTTATAGGTAGATGAGAGAGGATCAACAAAAACTACCTAAAATACACTTGATGGTTAAATTGTCTCTGTTCAGTTAACTTCAAAGCAATGGATAGTGCAAGAAATGTTTGGAGTTGGGAATGCAGATGTGCTCAGCCTGTGCTTTTCCTCTGGGCAGGGAATTACTGTCTTATTGCCTCTACAATTTGAGGGCCAGCCACCCTGGTTGCTACCTTGGAGCTATGCCTCTGCTTCCTGCCCACCCATCTGTTTGCAGAAGCAAGCGTCTTGGCAGAGCCCACCTAATTGTGGATTAGAACCGAGGCTAAAGGCTGGAGTCTTTTTCTATCTGCACAGATAATGAGATTGAGAGCAGAGGATGTGCAGTGAGGGGGGATCAAAGTGATTCCTCCTTCTGGACAGAAAGTGAAGTTTACGTGACAAAATACACTCTTTCTTTCCTCATTAAACTGAATCTTGTTGTGAAAACTAATGCAGAGTGTAACCGAGTTCAATAGCCAAACTTAGCTGAAGTAAGTGTATCAGTCTCTCACTGCCTATTGCTTAAATGGGTGGGTGACAAGGAGCACTTGACTGTACAGTCATTTTGATGCATCAGTGAAGACACGGTCCTGAGGGCAATGTTTTCACTAAATATTATTAATCTGTCATCCGTCACATGCAGAAGTCGAGCATGTTACTTGGCCTTGCAGTGCATGGCAGGGTCAGAGTGGCTGGCTGGCCAGCATAGCGTTTTTGGCTTTCCTTCTACCCAGCTGTCTGTGTTCATTCTTGCCGCTACAAAGGCTATCTTAACCTTTAAGGGGCTCTAAGCAGTGCGTGCCAGCACATGCAAATGACTGTCTTGTGCATGGTGGGTCCAGGCTTGTTGCAGGTGCTGTGACACATGCTCTCTGTCATCGCGGGTGTTCGCACCTAACGCTGGTTACGTGCTATTCCTGCCCCCAGCACAGCATGTGAGGGGGGGGGCTGAAATCAGGCTTCTTGTGGGCTGGCTGCCATTTCTGGGAATCAAATGGCTTTATTTTTGTCGGTTTACAGTGGAGAAACCTATCATCTCTAGTAATTCCAGCTCTGCTTCATTCAAAATAAAAGACGATACTGGTGCAGGGCACAGTAGCACCAGTTATTTGTTGGTGCAGTCTGCATTTATCTTCAGATTGGCACTTGTTCCTCATATAAACTGACTTGAAGCAAATGCAGTGGTGGAAGAAAAGGGTCTCTTACTCTATTTGTTCCGGAGTTACTGATCACAAAAATAACTGATGACTTCTGTGTGACCATGACAGTATGCTTTTCTCCCATCATAAAAAAATGTGTTTTCTAACAAGCTTCAAGGATCTTCAATATGGAATCTGTTTCTTCAGTGTTATTTGTTGTTGTTGTTGTTTTTCCAAACCATATTACTTTTAAATAATTCTACTACAGGAGAAAAAGAAGAGTAAACTTTCTCTTTCTTCAAATTAAAATGTAAACTTTCCTTTCTTCTGTACGTTTTTGTAGTAGTCTTCCATGAACATTCCAGCTCACAGATACTGAATGTAACACCTCTGTATTTAAATATTTACAGTGGCTTCATGGAAATGGATGATGCTTAATATAAGAGAGGACAGTCTTCCTTCAACTCTTCCCTTCAGATCAATAATTTAGACTCTTTTAAAACACCTTGATGAGTATGACCATATACTTTTTAGCTGATTAGGTATGTGACATGTAAGATGCTTCTGTGAAACTGTTGAAGTAAGACTACATGTGTAAGCTCTTCTGTTTATAGCATCAGATACGTAGCTGTGAGGAATGGTTGTTTTATATTCTGTATACAGAAATAAATATTCTACATACAGAAAGAAACAAGGTGTGTTGAACAAATTATTTACTTAATATGCCATTGTTGTGCTTTCTGGGCCAAAGCTTTAGCTAGATCTTCTGCCCATCTCTATTTTACTTGGCAAAAATCTGCATGTACCAATAATTACAACCACAGCATTTGAATTTGAAGCACATTCTAGATAAACATGCATGAAACTAAAAAGAGGCACTAAAGGTCACTTGTCTTCCATTCGTATTCAGATGCTAATGTTTTCAAGATGAAAAACTTGATAATGGTAGCAGGCACATATTCTAGTCTTTATGTTATATATTTGTGATTACTTTTCTTAGCTAAGTTTACAGACAAAGGCTGTACAAAAGGAAAATGTTCTAGTGCTCAACACAACAGGCTGCTTGTTCCACACAACAGTGACCAGGGGACAGATAGAGAGCATGGTATTTTTAAAACAAAGAAGTGGCAGAAATGTCTGAAGGATATTAATACTGAATACGGAGACCATCAAAACCTTCCTAATAGATAGAGAACCCTTTCCAGTGAGAAGAGGCTTCCAGAATATCTAAGTGCAAATAGTCTCACAGGAGCTTAATCATTCAACAGGTTAAGGAAGATTAAAGCAGATGCCGAATATGAAAAGGAAAATAATCTTCCTTCCTCAGTGCAGCATCTGCTCCTTTTTTGCCAGAAGCGGCTACTCTACTGCTCCCCACAGCTAATAAAATTAGCTAAATCAGTGGAAGAAGATGACTGAGGTTTTTTTAAATCTATATATTTGGTAAAATCAGAACTGTAAGTGACATTCAGAGAATGAATTTCTGAGTACCTATCTATCTGGAGACTCAATTTTTAAAATTCCTGTATAAATCTTTGTTTGCAAAGAAGAATGAGAGGGATCAGTTTTTGAGCTGAACAGTTAAATAGCAGTCTAAAAGAAAAATGCGAGGTGAGCTGCACTCACTGAATTAACTTTTTCTGGTGAGGAGTCCACAATCTAGTGTATTTGTCTTTCCTTTACTCATGTGGATCAATCTTCTTCTTCTAGTGTTCAATTTTTACAGGACTGTATGTAGAAATGTGTCTTTATGTCTCTCTTCCAATATGAAATTCGACTGAAATTGTCAGTGTCCCAAGTTATTAGGAAAGACTGACAAACGCAAGTCTGGGGAGCATGTTTCTACAAAACCAGTCCTTCCTTGGCGAGGAAATATTCACCAATTGGTTATAAAAACCTGGACAGGGTTTGCACATTCATAATGCCAAACATTCGGTACTTGTGCATGATTCTAAAAAGGAGACTTCTAAAAAGACTTTAGATGGGAGGTCACCACAGTTTCCTTATTCATAGCATTGGAAGTGAAGGAACAGCTTGTACTGGGGCAACAGGGAAACCAACTAAATGACACCAGATTGCAGTGAAATTCTCTGAAGTACACAGCAATTCTGATTGCTGATCACATGCCTCTCTTTAAAAAAAATTTTTAAGGCATATATGTATAAAAAATTTCTCTCCCACTGTGTATGTATATATGTATGTATATATAAGTGTATTTGAAGAATAAAAAAACCCCCTTTTGTACAGATTGAAGGCACTTGGGAATGTAAGGTAAAGGAGGAAAAGAAATAATATTCTCTCTGGCAGTGAAACAGAAGACAATAAAAGCAAGGACAAAAGCTAATAACAAAAATACTTTTGTTCGTTGCTCATCCGCTAGGTTTATTGTACTGAGGGTTCTAGGGAAAAAGCAACATTTTCCAGTTCAACCCTGAAAGTGTTATAGCATGTCAGTATAGAAAGTCGATCTCTTCCTTTACTTGTTTTTTCCTCCAAAATATGACAACTGTATTAAAATAATGTTAAACAGAGCAATTTCTGTATTTGAGTCCCCTAAAGTTATCAGCTTTATTCATGGGATATGAGTCTCTTCCTCCAGAAGGGTTTCTCTGAAAACCATAGACCATTTCTGGGCTAAGGTATTGATTCACTATTTTCAACCCCATTAGAAAAAGAAAAATCTATTTCGGAAAAGTAACACCCTGTTCCTGGTGTCCTGTTACGCAGTTTCTTCCACTGTTCTTCTAATTGTTGTTATAGTTATTATTATTAGCAATTTCCAGTGCTCACTGAGATAGGATAGTAGGATGCCTAGACACTGGACACTGTCCTTTTGAAGGGTACAGTATATAACCCATGGAAAGACTGACATGCTTTTCAGAATTTTTTTCTGTTGTGGTTAATAATGGAACATCTTGCTGATTTTTGTGTTTCTTAGACTTCCATATTTTGATCGATGTATGTAATTTGATACATTTTCTTTTCTTTAATGAGTGCACTTAGGACTCAACAGATGCATATCTAATTCAGACAATTCTTTCTAACGTCCCCAACCTTGTGTTTACCTTATGTTTCATCCACCCATTAATGTGAAAATGGAAGTGTGCACTTACTAGCAATGTGTAGCCAGGTGAACTGTGAATTAATCTGCAGTTAGCAACATGTCTCTGATGCCTCTTTCCATTGCAGGTGGCATTGTATTGCATGTCCTTATATACTACTGGTCAGGATGGGAAGGAGCAAATGGGAAAGAAACAAGCTTGAGCTTCCTCCAGAAGATGTCTGTCTGAGAAACTGGCCTGTGTGGACAAGTCTTCCTATAAAAACCAGAGTCTCTCAGACACAACTATGTAAGCCATAGCTTTACAATGCTGGGTATAGACACGAAACTAACTGGGGAGCTCTAAGGTATTGGTACAACACAAAAGGAAACTGTTGACCTTTAAGACAATTGTTCGAAACTAACAATAGATGGGCAAGGTCTGCTGGAGACTGATGATAACTAGATAAAATCACGGCAAGATGACTGAGGCAATATCTAATTGGATGTCATACTAGAGATCATTGAGAAGAGCACAAGTCGTGGTGAGTAAAGGTGGGGACTTCCCTTCAGAGAGTCAGAAGGGGTCCAACAGTGGACCCAATTGCTGACCAGGGAGATGATGAGGATGCAGCCTTCACTGTGTGCCTGAGGAAGAGCAGAAGTAGGCATGGACCCTGCTCTGGGTTGGTAAGTTGCCCAGCGTGAGGGCTAGTTGTCCACCATCATTTGTGTGCATAAACTCCCCAGTCGCCATTGAGGCAGTGTGCAGGAGCATGACTTCCCAGGTGCTGCCCCACAGAGCTGGTGAGGGTGGGAAAGGTGGTCACTCTATTCCACTGGCCAGTTAGTGCGTGAATAAGCGTGTGCAGTTTGCATTTGTATGGTTGTGTGTGTTGTTGTTACATTAACTTAAATACTGTTTGCATATACGTGAAGAATTAGTAGTAAGATCAGCAACAATCATTAGAACATTATTTTATGTAATAAAGAGTAATGTAGTTGAGTATTCCTTGTGTTGATTGACATCTGATTCAACCATCAGTCTCTCTGTGCAAATCCATCTTTAAGCTCCAGAGCTTTAGTTGCCCTGCGAAAGCCTGGAAATATTGTTGTAATAAACTTTATTTACAACCAGTGTTCATCTTCCCAATTTATCTCCTTCTCATCTACACTTTCTTACACGCATTGTGACATGTTGGTGCACACCAGAGGAAGAGAGCTGTAAGCAGGCTCCCGTAAGGATTTGGAGCTTTGGGCTAGCTGTCGGCTTAGGCAACTGAGGGGGTGGCCAAGGCAGCAGATGGCTAGAGCTGGTAAACTAGCCTCCTTTTCCTGTGTGAGAGCTCTGGAAAAAGGCCTGGCTGCTTGGCTGATGCTCCTGGGGACAAAAGTGTGGTGGCTGCCGATGGGCTGTGGCTGATTGCTCCCAGCAACACCGTGTCCCCTAGCACTTCCTTCTCCTCCTCCATCCCTTCAGACTTTCCATGAAATTAGAAGGAACTTTGACACTCTTGTTTAACAATTTGATTCTTTTTATGTCTGTCTCTTCTGTATACAACTGTGCATCTCATTCATTCGAAAGAACAGCAGGTGCCTACAGCACAAGTGTATCATGCATTAATAATGCACATTTTTGTGCATTTTTTGTGCATTAACATTTTTGAAAGATTTAGCATTTAATTTTGCTCCCTCTCTCTCTTCATAAACAGGAGTTCTGAAAAATGTGTGTATGTGAAAAACAGCATTTATGAAGGGAAAGTTGGATGGCCTTCTTGTGGTAGAAGAACACTGCTCTCCCGCAACTTGAAATGGGGTACTCTTCATAGGCAATGAAAGACCTTTGTGGGTCAAGCTCAGATACATGTAAATCTACTAGAGACTTCCATGTTTGGTCACATTTTAGACATGCTGAGTACGTCTAAAAATCAGGCACTGTGGTATGATAAATGGTGAGTGCGATCCCAGGTCTCAAAACTGCAGTTGCTTTCAAGTGGCTTCTTTTATGTTGCCCTAGTGCACCTCAGCGAAAACCCCCTCAGTGCAGAATGACCTGGAGCTGGACAAAGGACTAGAGGATATCTGCTTACATGCTACATGATGGCCGAGCATGAAGTTCACAGTAGAGGGAGAAGGCTACAGTCAGCTCTGTGGATCACCTAGTATTCAGAAATTGATACTTAGCTGTGTGCAGACTAGATATTTTTGTAAACAAGCACTTGGAAATGTGCTTGTCCTAAGGCAAATACCTTTTATTTCTTAAGCAGGTTCCACATAAGCTAACATTTTTACAGTAACATTGATTTTTCCAGATTCTATTTTATATCAGATTCTCAGCTGGAATAAATCACTGTCACTTCAAAGGTGCTATCTGCAGTGTAGCTTCAGTTGCCTTCCAATGAGCAACTTCAACTTACAATCCTATGGCTGGCTTAGGAAGTTAGCAGCTCTCAGTGATAGCAATGTACATTTACTTGATTGTTACGCATACTCTTTTAAATGAGAAGAACCATCTTTATTACCTTATCTCTTCCCTTTCAGCACTTTCATGGCCAGAAGCAAGCAAATAGCCCTGCAGAAGTGAGACTTAGGGCTAAAATTGAATGCTATAATCAGTAATAATAAAGGTGAAAAGAATGGAGTGACCAGTAAATAATTCTGGTCTGTTCGTGGGCGTTTGTGGAGGCTCAGAAGGAACCCTTTAGAAACAGAGAAAACACATTTTTGCAGGCTTCTGCCCCTTTGGAATCTTCCGACCACCATATTTAATATTTGGAAGGAAATCATTTAACACTATCACTTCAGCTTTGTGCAGCATAGTGCTGGGTTGAAAAAGTGCTTCAGATGAAACTGTACTATGTGACATGGGAAACTGAGGGCTTGGACTTTGGTCTGCAGCTCTGTTCCAGTTTTGGAATATCAGAACCTATCGAAGGACTATTCAAGTCAGCACTTAGTTTTCAGCTTTTCAGACAAAAACCTTCCTTGTCGAGCCTTTCTCCTGCATCTCTGGTTGAGAAGCTCAGTACCTATAATGGACAGCCATCTTTGAACTCTTCCAGAAATGCTGGTTTTCTGCAGCATGTAGGTGAATGATTTTGAAACATTTCATTGGTAAGAACCACTTTTGTGTGACCTCCTTATAGACTCAAAGCACTTTGCCTTTACTTAAATTTGGCACTCCCTGTGGTCTGAGAAACCTGGACTGAACAGGTAGGCACACACACATATCTATCAATCTATTTTGGTTATGTAGCTTCTTAAAGCTGTATGTATGGGTGAGGAATAAACAATTAGCACGCCATAAATAAACAACACCTAATAAAATATTGATAATGAATTCTAAGTAACGCACTTCACCTAACAGAATGAGAACATTTAATTTTCATTGGCATAGCTAATAAGTAACAGTAATGGAGATATATGCCAAACAGGGGATTAACTGCATCTTTCCTCATCCTCCTGAAGCCTATTTGAACAGTCACAGCCCCCCAGAATACCTCTGATAAACTGTGAAGAGGTTGTTTTGGGAGAGATTGGTTGAGAGCTGAAGCTCTTGAAGATGTTACAGACCTGACTCTGTAAATCTCTGCTCAGCACAGCCTGTTCGTTATGGGTTTGGGAGCTGGGCTTGGCAATGTGGTTGCCTTTACATTCACTGGCAACCATGCCTGCAGCGTGTCAGCCCTGTTACAAGCCCAGGTGTAGGATGCAAGAAAACTTGTGGTTTGTGGTCAGCTGACAATATTAATCCACCTGCAAACTGGGAAGTACAGTATCGGCTTTATCTAGTTTTAGAGGAGAAGGCAAAAATTCAAATACATACAAAATTTATACTCACACAAGGTCTAAACACTAGTTTATGTAACTACAAGTGGAGGAGACACAATTAAAATGATACTTTTAGTTTAAAAGCCAGTGTAATAGGCTCCAAAACCACATTTGGTAGCTTTAATATCCCTTTTCCATCTGAAGTGATGTATTAGATTTGTCGCGGGAGACCTTTAAGTTTAATACTTAGAAAGATGCCAGACTGCTAGTCCTAGACCCTGGAGTCTGCTAATTTATAGAAAGTGGAGGAAAATGGCAGCCAAGTTTGCCATTTATATATATATATCCAATAACTTAGCTCAGAGTTGGAACATGCAGGTCTTTTAGAAACATCTTAGTAACAAAATAAAAGGGCAAGTTCACAACACATATAAAAGTTACTGAATGCAAAAACCATTTGGATCAGAAGAATAACTCAGCATGACCTAGACAGATTAGAGTTGGAGATAAAACACTGTAAAATCAGATTCAAATTGAAAAAATGCAAATTTGGGAGGGAGGGAGAGAGATTAGAAAGTTCCAGACAAGGCACAAACCTTGAAAATTGTAACGTCAAAAAACCTCAGGGTGACAGTGGGCTGCAGATTAGCTATAAATGGTGATATCCTTAACTCTTTGTAGTTCTGTGACAGTTGCTTGTGACAAAACATACAGGACAGACAGGGTACACTACTGGCCTGCTGGTACAGGAAAATAATGTCATGGGATATGGATGCCACTTACCAGGTCTCAAAATTCACTATGCTTGCCTGTCCAAAAAAATATTTTTAGAAAGCAGGGAGGAATAAAGGACTAATTTTCAAGTACAGACCAGATTCATTCTTGCACGTTTAGCTGAATTAATTCTTAAATTTTGTGGTAACTTTTTTTCAATTAAAATTAGATTTTTTTTCTGAAGATAAAAATACAAATGTCATCTGTGGTTTGACCACTTATGCACTGTGTTGTCTATAACGGAGCTTGATAATTATTTTAATTTAGGCTACAGCATGTTTTTAGGTTTCAGTTTGTCTTAAGATGTTTGTGACAACAGCACAGATGTATGATCAGAGATATGAAATGCCTGCTTCAGAGAGATTTTCTTCTAAGCTTTAAAGAAGTTTTCTCCTGGGTCTTAGCAACCTGGAGTTACTGGGCGAAAAGCAGCTATCTGGTATTATGTTTCCAAAGAAGTGGCATTTCCGGGGAACAGGAACAGGGTCAGAGTTGCTGGGCTGATTAATCTGACCCTTGGAATCATTTTACACTGGAGAGCAGGTTCTGTGAGAGGAAACCTCTCCAAGTACCAAGGAAAGATATGGAGTAGCGCTAGGACAATAATCTATTGGTTTCACCGTTGTATGTGGATGTAAGTAAGAATGGTAGTCTACTATTTACTAAAAAGAATGCATCCTGGACAACAAGAGAGCTGCATATGGTGGAAATTGCATTGTTCAGGCTCCTAAAATCAGAGTAGGGAAAGAAGAGAACTATCCTGCATCAAGAGCTGTATTAGATGGATGGACTATGGCCTGTTTATCTTCTGCAGATAAAGGGCTGGTTGCTCAAACTAAATGTCTGTGCTACGGTAAAGAGCAGTGAAGAGCAGTAACTTGAGTAGAAAAGTACTGAAATAAATGAATGCAAATTAGGAGCTGCAGAATTTTGTCATCATGGTGGTAGCAACAGAGCAGCTCGTTTGATGTGGTCGGACATAAAAAGTTATTTAGCAAGGGTAACACTGAGGGAAGGGATATACCATTCTCTTCTGAGGGTGTCTTCCAGCTTACAACACCACAACACCAGTTCAGTTTTGCAGCTGAGATCAGTTCTAGTGCTACACAGTAGGGCTGAAGAAATGACTTGGGACAGGGAATTTGGAATAAGACTTCAACTTTGTACAAATTTTTTCCAAATATGATCAGAAACTCTTAGGTTTAAAGCACCAATTTGGCTGTGCTTATGTTTTAGCAGGAAATGAAGGTGTGTTTGCGTGAAGATGCTCACTTTGTCTGGTTTTGCCCAGTATCCAGGTATGGATTTGAGAAGGATTTTTCTCCCTAGGGCAGGCTAACAGGGACCTTTAAAGGGGATTGTGCTCTCTTTTGCAGCTTGGGGACTGCTAGGATCATGGCGCCACTGAAGGAGGAGGCCTGGGCACTGACAACGGTACACTCTCCAGCTGTGCTGTGTGTTAATTGTTTTGGAGGACTGGAATGTTTGGTGATATCTAATAACCACTGATATTCAGGAGCTTAGATTATCTAAATTATCTTTATAAAGTTTAAAAAAGTTATAAAATGCAGTGTATATGCTACTACAGGAGCATGTGTACCATCTCTGTGCAGTGCTTACTGTGTGTATTGTGAGCAGAAAGCTATCTACTCCTGTCTTGTGAAATAAGGGGGCATTCATGTGTTTCAACAGTAATTGACTGAAAGAGCCACTGATGTCTTAAACTAATGATCTGACATCCCCTGTGATGGATTCCTTTCGGCAAAGGTAAGTATTATTCTTGTAGCACTGTTGTTGGCTCAGCTCTTGTACTTTATGGACAACTGCAGACGTAACCATAGCTATTTTCTTTTCCTCTTTCCTTTCATTTGTTGTGGAATTCTGGTCATTTAAAGCCTAAAAGACCAACAGTAGAAGTAGCCCTGCTATCACACAGGGTCCAGACTAAGATTTATTTCTATTCTGTTTCTGAGATATAGAAATAAAACAGACTATACAGAACACTATATACATATAGTGTTGTTTTATGATTGTTGATTCCCTGTATGGGCATCCCATAGATTATTGGTCATGATTCTCTCTTTTTTTTGTCTGGATGGTTATTATATTGTTTCAGAGACATGGACACTAATAGGGCCCGACAAAATTTAATAGTTTCATGTGAAAAACCAAGACTGTTTAACTTGATTTTACTCTTTCCGTGTCATCTGAAAAGTGCAGGTTATCTGGCAACAAACCTGGGTAAGGAAAAATCTTACTGTTTGTCACATTGGGATAACCAAACTCCTACTGCAGTCAACAGAAATGTGGTTATTCACTGTCAGACAAGAGTCTCCCTGGCTCTGCCAAGCCCTAGAGACATTGGCTGGTCTGAATTTCCAACCTGAAGCTGAAAATGAGCAGTAGTGTTGCACATGGATTCCCTTGTCATTCCTTCTGGAGAACAGTAGAGAGTCCTTAGTGAAGGAATTTTACTATAAACACTGGTGCTTCCACACATGCCAGTAAATGGGTGACTTCTTCAGCCTGAAATTTTTTGGCCACTCACGAAGATTAAAAATTATGCTTATTCTTTCTAATATAATTCTCTCGGTCAACATTTACCTCTAATATTACAAAATGCACAATTTCACATTGCTTGTTATCTTCTTGCTCATCTGTCTCTCTCCAAACATATTTTGCTCTTCTTCAAACAGCAAGTGCAAAAAATATGCCCAAATCTGTTAACAGAAAACATACAAATCTGTTGTCTGTGTGAAATGTAGTCACTCTCATAAAGATCACCTGATATATTTAATTCATACCTCAAGTTTTTAATCTGCTCATTTGACTTTTTTGATATATTGTCAATAATACCTTTGCTTGAATAATGAATTTTATCTGTTCCAACCACTAGACTGATTTACTGCCTTCACAGTAGGTTTTGAAAAGCATCATGTCATTCAGCTGGTACTAAAAGTGAATGATACAGTGTTATGCAGTGAAATGGCAAATATTGCCTTTAGCAAATGTTTAATATAGTGGAGCAAATACTTTGCAAAAGAATTCATGACTAGTTCTATCTTTGCTATAAAATATAGAGATGATTCTTCAGCACTTTCTTCCAAGGGCTCCACAGCATTTTGTGAATCCTCAGTTTCTTTTTTATCACATTTTTTCATGTATGTGTTGCAATCCGATGTTCCTAAAAGTTTTGATGTGTTCATAGCAATGACTTCCTTTGAACCAATATTCAAATAGAATTGAAAAGATACAAGAAAGCCTATGAGACACCAGGCTTCAACATCATTTAAGAACCAGTGGAGGGAGGAGGGAAGAACAGACTAAAAATTAGAAAATAAATACAATTTTGGCCTGACTCTGAAGTAAGGGCTTCTCGATTTGAGCAGGCTCAGAAGCGAGCAGACGATAAATGGATGATGAATATAACTGTGATTCTTTCACCTTTCTTTCCAGCTGGGAAGATAGGTAGTTGCAATAGGTGGTAAATCAAAGAGAATCTGCTATGAGAGCTGCAGTCTTTGTACATCTTTGCATAGCCCCAAACTCAGAGTGGAGAGAGATGTTGCCACACAGCCCCTACAGCTTCTTATCTTCACTCAGTGTTGAATTCAGACTTTATTTTCTTTTTGCAACTTTTCAGTCTATCGTAAGTGAGATGCCGTTAAATTCAGCTTTAACTTGTCATTGTGAGATCGAGGAATATTGCCACCTTCCCCTCAACAAAGATGATACCCAGCAGGACTTGTTCAAGGTCACAAAGAAAGTTGAGTCTGAGATTAAGCTGGAACCCAAACTCCCGCAGCATCCTACAGCTGCAGAGAAGGCAGCGGGGTGCTCTGGATGCTGGCTTGCGCCCTCTGGTTCTCACACTAACCATGGCAGATAAAGCTGTAGTGATCTTTCCACTATACCTCTCTGCTGAATATGTTCTCTGCATGAAGCAGAAAGCCTGAAGGTCATAAAACAATTCTTTTCCTTTAAAATCTCCATGGTGATGCATATGCACAAGAGAAAGAGCTGTGCAGATAAAACCGAGTCAGAATCAAATATCTTTCACTCTGCCTTTTCTGTCGCTTCTGTGCCCAGCCTGGGGAGTTCCCCAAACTGAAAATGCTACCTTTAAATAAATAAATTGCAGTCATGTGAATTCAAGATAAATACGGTTTCCTCAGTAATCTGAAAGAGTTACTGGACATAAACGCAGCAGTTTCAAAAAAGTAAATTAGCTTTTGTAGTTGTGTGTCTACATAGTTATGTGCATATATGTATATGTTTATACCTGTACATATATATACATGATTTAGCACAAGTCAATATATTTTCATAAGCAGTTATGTGAGACTTGTTCAACTCAAATTTATCAAAAATTTTGTGTATTAATAAATATTTGCTAACAATAGTTTCTGTTTATCTGTATATCTGTAATATTTGAAAGAACATTTTGATACCAGAATCAAGTTTAAAAATGCTACTAAAATATGTTTTTAAAGCTTAGGTCAGAATTAAGGATCCTTGAGATGAAATACTTATTTCTTTGTATTCATTGCAAATATATGTGGGTATTACAAGATGCATGACATCTATCATGTTTTACTACTTTCTTTTTCAGTGTTTGCATTGAATAAATGTGGCAAGTTTCTGTGACAAATATTTATTCAGCATTCTTTTTAATTGAAATTATGTTTGTTTTGGATAAGATGCAAACTGGAAATTTTTAGACAATCCGAACTTGATTTTTGAGTCCCAGTGAGATCTCAAGAGCATGCCAAATATGAACAAAACTGGCTGAGCAGTTTTGGAAGTGTTTGTGCAGTGATAACAACAGTGATATCAATATGTATTGTCCTACTGGACCAACTTACCCCCAGAAATTTTAGTTGGCAGGAATTCTGAATTTTAAGATGATAGCTGGTATTACTGGTGATAAAGTTAAAAAAAAAAAAAAGCCAATCACCAGAGAAAAAAGGTTGTTGTTCTTGTTGGTCTTGCTGTATACACCAGGGGAAAAGTTGATCTGGACCCTGAAGGCTTCAGCACACTAAGAGCAGGTGGTCAACTCGCCTGCTGTCATTACAGACCCAGTGATGGTTAAGATTTTACAGTGCTTGTGTTTAAACCCATCCATCATTTTTTTTTTTCAGTATAGGCACAAAATGTTGTCATCCCAAGTCTTACTGGAGAACTAACTGAATGTTAAAGAGCAGTGTGAGGTCTTTTGGTACCACAGGCATCCTGTTTACAAGGTTAAAAAGCACAGATGTGTTCTATTAAGGGGAAAACATTTATATAGAGTGTCACCAAAGAACATTCCCCTGAAGCTTTTGTAGCTGCTTGAAAAACTGCAGCCTAATTTCCTCAGAGACTTGTATTCTTTATAGCCTGACACGGACAGATGCAACAGGCTACGGTTGACAATTTTGGATGCAGTCCTGTGACTTCAGTGGAGCCAGGGTTTCACCTCCAGGCCTACCTACAAGGAATAAAAATTCTGTTAATTAAAACATTTTATTAAAGAAAGTGAAAAACTGCCTTGCCCTTACCCTAGATAATGGCAGGTGTGTGGAAATTAGCTGTTTTATAGTCTTCAGAAATTCATCATGCTAGAAAACCCAGGGATTCCTATGGTAAACATTGATCAAATGTAGTAACGTTTTCATCATGTTTTGGAGCACTTTTTGAAGCACTTAGAAACATGGCTGTTCTTATTCAAGCAAAGGAAGAGTGAGTGTCACACTGAAGAAATATGTTAGCTAACATGATATGAACCCTCTGATGAAGGAGGTGATGAGCTGATGAATCTCACCGTACAAAGTGTGATGGTGTTAGAGATGTCTCCAAAAGCATACGGTAAAGACATTGGGATTGCTGAAATGTCACCAAGGGGAAGACTTGGTCTACAGAATGTTTATTCCTGATTATAATGGAGAAAAAAAATCAAGAATTCTCCTAGTCTTCTAGTCTGTGTGGAGTCTCCAAGGTGCAGATGGTTAGAAAACTGTTTTTTTATTTCAAAATTGAATATAGACTCTGCTGAGGCACAGTAAACATGAAAATCAGTGATGCCACTTTTGTGATACCCTATGAAGTGTGGAGTACTCCAAAAGAAAGGAAGGGAAGTAACTGTGCATGGATATCGTATATTTTTTATCCTCCAGGAACAAAAATAATCTTGGTTTAAAACTCTGTTAAATTCAAGTGTGGATATGTATTGAGATGCCAGAGAAGTAAAATGTAACTGCAATTTCAATGTAAAATTTGTTTTAAAGATGAATTTTCAGGGAAAATAAAAAGATAGAAAAATTCCATGCAGTAAAATAAAGAAGCATAGAATGAAATTTAGAAGAATGGAATTTAACATAGTAATCACAGCCAGCTTTTACCATCAGGAGACCTTGCTTCATTCCCTACAGACAGAATGTAATCCAGCTGGAGAATGGAAAAGATAGCTCTCTGTGAATTTCCAATGATTTTTTCATACCCTGTAAGACTATAATCTTCTCAGAGCAGGGAATAGGCTCTGAACTTTTTGTATGTAACACCAGAGTCTAACATGTACTGAACTAATGTGAATTTCTCCGGGGGGAAGTTTTTTCAGTTCTCTAGAATTTTCTCTCCACATTTAAAAATAACCTAAATACCAGGATAGGGAATAACACTAGCAGAGTTTGCAGCCATGCAGTGCTTGTCGTCTAATCAAATGGCACATGGTGCATTATTAAACCTGACTATTAAAATGCTAAAGGAAGAAAGGAATAAAGCACTAGCCTATTTACAGTGGCCATAGAATATCTATTCATCATGACCTTACAGAAAACCCAAAACTTACAAAGCATTTTATTGACTTTCTAGCTAAAGCAATATGGCTAAGTCAAGCATTCACTGGAGAACAGTTTAGTATACCTTTGGGTTTAGCAATGTTTTAGAGAAGTTAATGTCAGTTTTTCTTTTTATTGTCATGAATATGATTCAGGCTTTTCTTTAACCTGATTTAACTCTTAGATGGAATTTCCCTCCAGAATGCACGATTATTTCATTTACTCATTATTTTAGATTTAAGAAAAATAATCTATGACTTTCTGATCTGGTAGCCATCTTCAGCACTGGGTCAGCCCAGCTGTGGTCAGTGTCTATACCAGTCGTGGTCAGTGTCTCTCACCACCTGGAGAGGAAACGGGAAGACCAGCTTTGAGCAGACAGTGAATACTCAGTGGGCTGAATGCGAGTCCCAGCCCTAGAGGGGGTCTGCCTGGTCTTCTTAGTGCATAAGCAATCTGCAGTAGGCATAGACTACACTTCGGTATTAGTAGACAGCTGAGCATAAAGGATCTTCGCTGTGGGTTGTGCTAAACATGCTGATGACAAGGACGAGTTACTTGATGGCTATGGAACATCAACCCAAAGATGCTCAAAATGCTCCTGCGAGTTGGATGCACTTGTCAGTGCAGTGGTTCTCTTTGCTGTGGAGTCTCAAAACTGGGTATGATTGTGAGTGACTTCCTACCATGAGTCACCTGTGCCACTCCTGCTTAATAGGAGACAGGCCTAGGAATTTGAGTCTCATTTGGAACTGTGGTTAGTGAATTATTTAATTTCTCTGTGTTAGGACACTAAGTGACTTTGTGCCTCTATGCAGTATAGAAATACCTACCAGGAGATAACGAGTTTTCCTTCCTGTCTGTGTTAACAACAGCAGATAGATATGGATGTTAAATGCTCCTTATTACATTTCTCTTTTAATTTAAAATTTACAATTTAGAAGAAATACTGCCACAAAGTATTTTTGGAACTTCATTGTACATAAATGTCAGATGAGAGATCTAAAATATTAGGGATACCTTAACAAAAAAGAGATGTGATCAATTCATACTAGGTGGAATTAACATAGCTGAAAGCTGGGTTAGAGAGAAGGAATGCTCTTGTCGTTTATGCAGCCTTCTTTAACTTGTCTCTTTCCACTAAAAGCAGCAAAAGAAGTAACTGGGTAGAAACAGCCATTTTTTATCTTCTTTGATTGGCTTCTGTTCCAATAATAAGGGCCACGATACAAAAGCTGCCAAGCATAAAGGCAGCTAAATTTAAGAACTCTGTAAGCTTTATTTTAGCCTCTTTAGGGCAGCACTATTTCCACATGTCAGAGCTATCTGCAAACTATTGTGGCTGATTCTAGGAGTCCCCTGCTAGTTTAATGGGAATCCCAGACCTGCTTCAAGGCCTCATATATCAGGCTCCTGCCCTGCATGTGGAGGAGCAGGCAGGACTCTGCCCAGCACTGGTCATGGAAAAATGATGTCTCTGGCAGACTCCAGCTCTCTAGAAGCCCGTGGTGGCAGCACCTCATACAGATGTCAGCCCTTTTAAGGCTCTGTGGTCATCTGTTTGAGGAGTAAATTAATTGCCTCAGGATTAGATATGCCTGATTCAAGAATCAGAAATACCCTGAAATGATGTTAGCAGTTTCTTTTTGCTTTTGCTTTACTGCACAGCTTCTGCTAAGGACCAGGGTCTCTCATTACAGTTTACCTTCCAAAATGTTTCATAAGATTTATTTTCTCATTTTCTTTTGCATACTTTACCCTTTACAAAGAATAATTTCAGTGCAAGTCTGCCATCATTCTTGAGGATTATTCCCTTTCCCCTGTAATTAAAGAAAGTCCTGAGACTTCTGCCTGCTTTGAGATGTGCTTTTTCCAAGAAATTTTCAGCCTATATTCATTTTCAACAGTATTTTCAGTACAAATTCTCTTATGAATCTATTCTGTTACTGATTACAGTTTTAGCAGTGCTTGATAAAGAAAAAATAGTAAACTACTTTTGCCAAAATTATTTCTCGTCTTCAAGTCCTTGTTTCCTGTTTCCTACTGATCTTGGAACTGAATTTGCCAGACAAATTAAGTATAGAAATAATGTGTTTATTATATATTATTTTATGTAGAGTATCTTTTGTAAGTCTCTCAGAAATTTGCTAAAAATAGTGTATGATAAACATATCTATATGATAAAGGATGCTAAATTAATTAGGTAGTACTGAAAAAACCTAGGTGCTAACTTATATTTAAAAAATAACATGAAGTTGATTACTTAGAGTTTAAACAAACAGGCAAGTATAAGAAAAAAGTTACTGAACTGAACACAATCGACATCATACTCCCTTTTTAAGTGACCTTTCCTTAGAGGTAGGATTTTTTTTTAATTGTCTTCACCTTGAAATGGGAAATTGCTGTGTCTTTAGCCTCTGTGGGACAAGCATGTACTCATAAAAGTTCCCCTACATTGGAACCAGAGGGTAAAACAACACCATTTTCATAATGTTATCTAATGTATATTCTAACCTCCAATCAGCTGGAAATTGGTTAATTTTCAGTGCATGTCTTGATAAGTAGTGACATATTGTCCTACTTACAGAATGCTTACAATTAGGAGAGTATCAAATTACACTACTCATTTTTAGGTTAAAAAAAGAACAAAACTAAATGTCATTCTGTACCTGTATCTGTCTGTCTGTCTCTCCTAATGACTTTTCAACCCAGGGAAATGTGGTGAAATGAGGTGACTGGATAGAGAAGAGAGCCCACTTTAGGAGCCTCATCTGAGGGAGAGGCTAAAGAAGGAGGTTGGAAACAGGACAGGAATTGCTCCAGTACTGCTAGGACAAGTTATTTTGTTTTAAGCAGTGAGTTCTTAAATGTTGAATTAATTTTCAGGGGCACAGTGCCCTGTTTTATTACTTACATCAGGAAGGTAGAAACAGACAAATAGGATGTATGCCCAATTCCTTCCAAAGTAAGTACACTCTAAAGATGTACTCTACGATAAGTTGTGCAATAAATTTGTGTTTTCCAAATGTCAGTGCATCATTTATCCACTTGGAACAGTGCATTTTTGCCAATCCATTACTGTCTCAAAGTCTGTGATAGACCTCTCTGGGAATAACATGTTGATTAACTTTAATCACAACATGTTGCTCAGCATTTTTTTCTCTAGATTGGGAAGATGTCATCTCTAGAACATGTATAAACTAGTTAGAATATTATACATAATATAATATTGGCAAACTGAGGCTTCTGAAAGTTACTGTCCTATGCCTGAATTTTGGAAGAGATGGGGAGATGACATGCGAATGTTTGCATTTTTAACTATTATTCAATTATTTGTGTGCTCAGTAGCTACTGAAGATAAGGATATACTGGGAAGGAAATGCTAAAGTTGAACGCGTATGAAAAAATACTTAAATGATCATAACTATAATCTTTACTATGTCTTAAAAAAAGCTTAAAATGAATCACAGTCTATTTTCCTAGACTGTAATCTCTCTATAGAGATAATCCTTAAAAATCACTTTTTTCCCTTGTAGTTGCTACATAGTTATTAATTCATGTTCTTAAGTAAAGGGAGCTGGCAAATGGCCAGCTGCTTTTGTCAGCCTCTGTCTCTTTCTCTGTCCAGTCTCCCCAGTCTGCTGGTTCCCTTCCTTTCTGTCTGTGCTACTCTTCCTCTTCCTCTTCGCTGCCTTGGCACCAGCGGCAAGAACTGATGACCTGAGATTGCTGCGTTGGGTCAAAGGTGAGACCTGAACTGCGCTTAGTGTGACTCTGAGGACAGTCTTAGACTCGATGGAAATTTTACTTCCCAAAGCCTGACAAGCCCCCTCAAAGCACTTTTTAAAGGCTATTTTTAAAATCATTTGGGAATAGCCCTCCTTGGCAGTGGGGTGGAGGGTGGGTAGGGAAACAGGGACACTTTCTAATGCTCTGCCCATTGCAGAGGGAGGTCACTCGTTCTTCCCCCCCCACAAATCATTGCCGATGCCTTTTTTTTTTTGAGTGAGGCAGATGCGGACATAAACTTGTGCTTGTTTTGCTGAATTTGGTAATTAGCCATTAGTTTATTTTTGCCAACTAGTCATATCCATCAAAGTCAGTGGGATCATTACCACATTTTTCAGTGGAAGCATATTTGTGACAAGGTAGATTAAATACCATTTTAAAATATCATTCACTCTGGAAGTGTTCTTCTTGCTGTCCAGGCAGCAACTGTTTTTGTGAGTCTGACAATCTTTTACTACTGACAATCTGACTTTACGGGAAGAGGTATCGGTAAAACCATTTAAAGCCCTCTGAAGACATTTAATTTTGCTTATCAGTGATTTTTATGCATATATATGTATATACATATGTATATATGCTGCATAAATGAAATGTATGGGGTATTTATAAAATAATTTTCTATTGAGGAAAAGTTGCTAAGCTCATAAATTTAAGATGAATTTGCTATTCCGGAAGACATACATTCCACATTTGAACCTAGGAAGCTATTTTGCTACCTTATCCCATATTGTATCTACTACATATTTATGTGCATAATTCAAAAGGCAAGCAGGTATACAGTAGAAACTAAGTTATGGATCTCATGGTCATGAGATCAGATAGTTCTGTGTTCTGAATTCAGTTGTGGCACAATTTATTGAAAAGGGTGTATTTCTATTTTGCTGAGTGTAAAATGAAGAAACCCCAAAGAAAAGCTTTGATTAAATGAAGACAGGAGGGGACTGATACCAGTGCAGTTTGGAAAGATGGTCAAAGAAAGAAGGATATGTTTACCTATATTATTTTAGGAGCAAAAATATGTGCATCTTCTACTGCAGAAGGTCAGCTATGGATCCCATTACTTAACAGTGAGGAAAGGACTTTGAGCCATTTGTTTATTTTGTTTTTAAAACTGATAGAATTTTAAAGTGCCCAAATTTGAAGCCTCCCAAAGAGGAGTGAAGTATAATTCGGTAGCTGTACTTTATATCTGTATCAATGTGAAAATTAAATGTGTCATCCTTTCTTATTTCTTGGTTGTACTGAAAAGATCATAAAGCTAAAACACTGTGATGACTCGCTGTCTCTTGTGTATGAATTCATACTTCCTAAGAGATCCTTTCTAAACCTCCAAGATGTTGTTTTTCAGAAATGTAGGTTTGATATGATCATGTGTAATTCATTTATCTTGTAGGAAGTGAAAAAAAACTAGAAAAGCAAATGGCATATTTCCTTTTTTATAGTTGTAATTAAGCAGACATAACTTTCAAGGGACAGTAGCAATGTAAGTATTAATTATTAATTATATATATATAAAGTATTATATATATGTATTATATGTATTAAGTATATATTTTTATTTGTGGAAGACTGCAAGTTGAGGTATTAGTCAGCTACTACTATGGCTGTTGCTCAGTATCTGAAATTATTGTCATCCAAATGAATCAATAATTATTTTTGTCATGAAGGTACAGCACCAATAGGTCATGGTTTTTATAACAGAAAAATTTCCATCAATCTTGAGTAAATAGATTGCTTATATAATCCCTTTCATGCTTCCATGCAGAATAAAGCCATATTCAGAATATGAAAGCTATTAATTTCCTGAATATGCAGGTAGTGTGGATAAGAGGATAGGTCAGGATAGGTGGCGCTGATAAAAGGACAATAAGGATAAAAGTTTCCACAGGGTATGGTGTTAGGCATGCTTTTATTTCCTATCCCTAGTATTGATGTGAAATCGGAGAAAAATAACCCACTATCTAAAAAGGCCTATCTTGTGAAGCCTTAGTAATATGGGTAATTCATACTCTTGGACAAAGTCCTACCAACCTCTAGTGGGTAGAGGTGGATACAGGTTGGTAGGTTTTTGGTAGAAATGGACTGTTTGACTCACAAAGGGTTCTCAGGTCTGATGCATAATTAACCAGAGATGTCAACACAAAGAAACACAGCTTTAGGAAAAGAAATGACAGAAATTCTTGCAGAAAGGCCAGACACGTGGTTAGGCAAAGGACAGAATAGGTAGAGAGAAAAGAAGGCACTTCTACAGTCTGCCTCTGGCCATACCTCTGCAGCTCTGGAAGCACAGTATGATGAGTCTTTTTACCGTAACTGCCTCACAGGAGTATTGTGGTGCTTAAGCAGTCTGTAAAACACTGTGTTAGAATTAATCAGAAAGCACAAAGTGAAGAAAGTACCCATCACCAGGATTATGGCATTCCCCTTCTTCCTCTACTTCTGACTTGTTCAGCAAATTTTGCCTGCAGAATTTATTTAATCATCTCCAGTAAAAAAAAAAAAAAAAAAAAAAAAAAAAAAAGAGAGAGAGAGAGAGAGAGAGAGAAGAGCTGGGGGATTTCAAAAGCTTCTATTTACATGAACACATAATTACGATGAAAATTGTTTTAGTTATATCTGGAGTGTGCCCTCCAAATCCTCTCACTGTATTGTGATTGAGCATCTTGAGGAAATCACACAGGGCAAGAACGAACTCTGTGTATTTATGTTACATAGGTTGAAAAATGTTGAATCTGGATCCTCCCTTAGAGGGTCTCTGTAAAAAGCTCAGCTTATATGGATAAAATCTGCTATTTCGCCTGCTTATCATATTACCTTAGGTGTGTAAAAATGATTGTTCTCTAAACAAAAATAAAAGCTTAACTGGAGTTATCACAATTTGTCATTAAACTTTTATTGAATTCTTTATGATTTCTTCTGTTAGATATAGTTGCTTGAAATAACATACTAGCCCATGGTCGTAAACTGGTAACTACAGACTAGGAATTGCAAGGATAATGGGTGATCCAGGAAAACTGGCAATTTGATGGAGGGCTAGTAAGTCAAGGCAAACCACAGACACAACAGTAGCGTCAGCTGAAACACACCAACAAGTCTTCAGATTAATCACAGAGCTGAAGAACTATAGGCTTTTTGAGCCAGACTGCCAGTTGGTAATTGCACAGTAAAGGCTTATCAGAGCATACAGTTACTAAGAAGCTTCCATGGCAACATCTATGAAAAGGAACCTTCACCTAAAACACAGCGTGCTCATATGAAACATTTCCAAAGGTTATGGAATTAATCCAGCCTGTGAAGCTGGGCAGAACACCAGGGATGGCCATGAACTCTGAAGATCTCTGGTTTTCTGTTGTCATAGACACACACAAAAAGAAAAATCTGATTATAAGACCTGCTTACCAGCTTTTTCCCAAAATAAATTTTTAGTATCTCAGGAATGTAACTCTTTGCTGCAACCTTGGGCTTATTCTTTTTCTCAGGGAAAAGAAAGGCAGGAGCAGAGGCCTTTGTCTCATTCTGTCTGTTTTCAGCTGGTCTTTGTCTGGACTCTATTCAAAACTTAGGTCTATTCAGTACAAGCGATTAGAATGAGGTGTTCTTCTTTACACTCTTCAGAAAAAATGCAGGATACCTCTTGGCATTAACTTTCCCTCTATTATTAGAAATTTTGATTGTCCTGAAAAATACAAGATCTTTTAGGAACAGAGCAGAACGAAGGAAGATTGAAGAGCTATTCTTGTACAAAAGTGGTTACAACCCTGTCTTTAAAATCCAGATCCTTCATTTTCTTGGAAGTGGGATTCATCCCTGCGATCATCTAAGACAGTCTCCAAAACTCTGTACTGACGTAAGTTGTGATTGCTGAAACAATACTTCTTAGGTCACTACTATGCAGCATTAGAAGGACACAGATTTTGCTATGCTGCAATAAATATTTTAATCTTACTAAACTGACCTGATTATTCCAGAACAGCAGGATACCAGTTATCTCAAAGAAGTTTTTCTTTCTAAACTTTAGCCTCTTACATTGGATTCATAAACAATAAATCTATCCTGCTAGAGGACCCATGACTAGGTCCCAATTTATTACTGTCTACTAATAGAATAAATTTAATCTGAATAGGTTTTAAGGCTCTCTTAACTCTTCACCAGTTTAAAATGTAGATTAAGTAGTCTACAACTATCACGTACCTCTACACTATACACTATAAAAACACTGGCAAAATTATGGTAAATGCGATTTAAAATTTATAGTAAAAACTTCAGATTTAAATAACTGAAATGAGACAGTCATATTCACACCTACAAGTTTATGGGAAGATTTTATCACTTACACTGAAATTTTTCAATTTTATTACTAGAATTTACAGACTACTGAAGCAATCAGCAATCTAACTTCAGACAATAAGCTGTTTAGGGAAGGAACCTGATCTTTATATTTGTTTGTAAAGCATAATGTCCTGCTACACCACAGTTTTATAAGTAGACAATTTATTTCATGAAATCATCTATTGTTAGGTTTAATTCTTCTGTTTTGTTTTGTCTTTTCAAGATCCTGACAACTTGCTGTGTCATATTTATAAATAGTTTTGCCTAGACAGACTGGACATGTTAATATTGAGCTCATATATTATGTTAGCCTTTCATATGTATTCATTTTCTGTTTCCTTGACTAATTATAGTAAGCTATGAAAAAAGTAAAAGTGTGTATTTTGGTCAGTTATACTGAAATGTAACCTTTAGTTTTTCTTTTTGCCAGGAAAATGTTCTTGTATTGACCGCAGTCACTTGAGGTCTTAATTTTGATGCTGTGTAGATTTGATGCTGTGAAGAGTTCTGTTTCCTAGAGGAAAGAGGTTTTAAAACTCTGATGGGAGGAAGAAGTGGAATTGTTCTGGATGGAAATGAGCATGTTGCTTGTGGATCACAATAATGAAAGGTTCACTCGGCTCGACTGTTAGCGTAGTGACATTTGGTCAGCATATGTGAGATAAACATAGTCATTATATTTGATTTGGAGAAAGGAAGTGAGCCTTGGCTTTCCACATGTCTAGAAAGAGTTTTAGCCACTGGACTAGAAAGCAGTCTGTCTTTCTCTGAATATTTGTTTCTCTAAAATGGACTGGGTCCAAGAGAAAAGATTGAGACCTAAAGCCAGACTGTTTCTGTAACCCTCAGCACCAGACTATTTGCCAGCCTCAGCTGCAAGAGCGCTCTCTCTCTCTCTCTCTCTCTCCCAGTCGCCCTTATGGGTATCTGTGCATGCATCTCCCGTCCTGGATAGTAATAAAGTGTCATTGAAATAAATAGTTTCTACAGAACTGTGTTTCAGAAACTCAGAAGTTTCCAGGGGATAATGTTGCACTGGAAACAGAACTGTACCTAGTTGTTAACAGATCTTGTTAAAAACCTGTTGCACAAGACATTGTCTTTGCCAGCTGATCGTGAGACAGCCCCAGGGAATTTGTTTGTTGTGCAGAATTTTTTTGAGTCATCGGATGACACACCCACATAAAAGCTTTTATGTTCTGGTTAACTCTAAGCAAATTTTAGGAGAAACACTGTGTTTTTAGCTATGACACAGCTTGTCTTAGAAACAGTGCATATTCTCTAAGATGGATATTTCTTAGGGGAAGAGTTTCTGTCTGTAGGATGCAAATGATTACATGTTGTCAGAAAAATTACAAGCTGTACAAATGTCTCTTGTTTTCTAATGATAATCCATTGTTTGTTTGTGTCATATATGAATAAGCACTTTTATGTGTGTTTAGTACCTTGTAATTTAATAGCCTGTGCAGGATAAAAACAAGATCAATAACAGTTACCTGCTTAAAATGTCAGACTGGTCACTATCTCTGCCCCTACAGTGAAGCAGTTTCTGCCATTTTGCATCACAGAACAAGTAAGAAGTCACAGGCAGTAAAGACACACTGGCATCTTCAGTTAAAACGTGTTATTGAAGCAATGGACCTAAAACTACTGTGCACTAAAATACTTTCTATTCCTGAGGTTTCAAAGGATCTTTGCATTTACCTAAGTAAATAAATAAATAAATTCAATACTTAAAGCAATTAGCAATCTTTTTTTACCACGATGGAAAAGTACTTTGTCAAATTAGCTGTTAAGGGATTCTAATTTATTCAAAATAAAAGGAACTGCCTTGGTGAGATTTAGAATATGAAAATGCTGATAAATTGCAATAATAGGCAGTTATAATAATAGTAAAAGAGAAGGAATCAGGGTAAATGCAAAGATAACCCAATTGCATGCTATAATTCAAGGTAATGCCTAAGCTGCTGCTGATTTTCTTTGTACTTCTGCCAAGTTCATAATTTATACTGGATGTTCCTTTTTGGTGCCACTTGCTTGACCTAATGTTACCTGGTCAACTCTCTCTCCTTCTGTAGGCATGTTTTGTTCAGCTTGGCTTGATCTTGCAATTTTCTGTGTTATACTTTTAGTGTGCATTTTCTTTTCTTTCCCCTCCTCCTTGTCTTAAACAAATTTTTAGCCCAGTATTTTTATTCCATAAACATTATCACGAATTTAGTAGCACTTCACGCAGCAAGTAATGCCAATAAAATTGGGCTTTGGTATTTTATGTGATCCATTCAGTATCCTCCTAAGTGAAGTACCAGTTTTCTAGTTTGATTTCCAACTCAGTGTTAAGCAACTGACAAATTGATCGCAGACTCGTTTTCCTGTTGCATCATTTATTTAAACATATGTCTCACAAAAGTGCACTTCCATATGCTGCAAAACATTGGCATGATTTTTCAGATTCATTTCCACACTTAGCAATCTACAATTTAGTCACAGCAGCAAATAATACAGTGTAAAATGCACATTTGTTCTCTTTGTCTGTGACTTCTATATACGAGTTGAAACATCTTTTAAGGTTTATCTTCTAACAAGTGTTGCTGTTTGATATATTGAAGCAAATGGCTGCACCAATGATGAGATCTACAACGCTTTTCGCAGACGGAAAGCTTGAGTGAGACTTTCTGCCACTTTATATGGCTGAGTAAGTATAATTGAAGGAAAAATGAATAACAGTATTTGATAGCATCTCCAAATCTTTTCTGTGGCCCAGTATGCACCAGTAGATGCGTTGGGTCAGTTGTCCAGTGGAGAGCACTCTGCAGCACTTTGAAAAGGGGGAAGGGAGATGGTTACAAGGAGGCCGTCGTCCCTCGCTGCCTGCCGGCATCAGCCGCCTCACACAAGGTAAGTGCACGAGCGAGCAGCTCCGCGGCCTCCGCCACGTGCACCCCACGCGGGAGGACTGTGCCCACCCAGAGCGCAAATGACAGGCTCCGGGGCAGCTGGACACCCACCAGCCTCCCGCACAGCTGGGGAGGTGGGACAGGGCTGCAGTGGTTTGCAGCCTGCAGCCCCGTTTGGTTTTGGGTGTCTGGCCTGCTTGGTGATACCATATTGTGGCACCTACACCCTCTGCTGTTTGTTCTGAAAATAGCTATTTCTGTGATTATGCCTCTATCTGCTTTCTTCTGCAGGTTTGCTTTTTTGGGTGAAACAGCAGCAGCAGATTAGACTGAAAGCTGGTAGCGCTGCTGGAGCTTTTGGGCGCACACAGGCAGTATCTAACATGATCAGGATCCTTGTTACTGTTGTATTGCTATATGTTGTCGTTAGACACTGTGATCTTTTCTCCGTGTGGTTGTACTTCCTCAAATATCATTGTGTTTGTGCAGCTCACTGATGCACAGGTTGTTCAATCCCCTTCTGGTACAGGGCACTTATTTTTCCCGGTGTGCCCTCCCTTCCCGCTAAGTGTGCCCTCAGGGCAGTTTGACAAAACTTTGGGCTTCCAGCAGAGCCTCGTGCTTGGGTAACTGCTTACCAGTTCTTAACCCTTCTTAACCCTTTATTCAGTGGTCCTCCAATAAACCCCGTTATTCAGGGTTTGCTTTGTGAGCATCGCTGGTACATACGTATTTAAGCAGTGTCTCTTATGCTTTTCCCTCCTGCATTTGAGGAAAGCTTTGTCCTCCATTTCTGATTCTCCTTGGTACCCTTCACTCTCAGAACTGCTATTAATAAATACACTGTTCGCTCCTACAGCTCAGGTCCGTTGTCTAAGTGTCAATGGAGCAACTAATGGGAAGAGATAAGCAGGGGAAAGGGAAGGGGAGAATGACAGAGGGAGCTTCAGCCTTCCCTGCTCTATGCCAGAGGTAGTAGAGGCTGGTATGGTCACCTGGTGGAGGCACAACCTCTTATTCACTGAGCTAAATTCACCCTTCTTTTATCGCAAGGCTTTTGTGTTTAAAAAATAAATCGTGTATGAATGAAAATGCCAAAAGCTAGGGCACAGAGGAGAAAACAGAGGTGGGAGGAGTGAGTTTTTATGTCAGAAGTTTGCTTTTGCTTCTCTCACTTGAGCTATATCACCTGTTTTCACTCTGATTCTTACTTCTGGCAGGCATCAGGAAAAGCAAACAAGCAATTCTAAGCCTGAAGCAAAGAGGATTAAGATCGGATATCATTAGCATATAATTGGCATGTAGTTCTTACCTCCAGAAAATGCATCCTCTTTCTTCCCTTGCAGTAAAGGTAAGGAAAAGGCTCTCCAGGAGCTTGTGCTCTTTGGGGAGAAATTAATACTCATCCTGCACAGTCCACCAGGATCTTCCCAAAAGAAACGACCAGAATAATCTTAATGTAATTTTTATTTATGCCCATAAAACCTATCAGTGGCATCAACTGTGCCATGTGTATCAGAGCAGGAGCTGAATGGAAGGTGGAGTGGTATTAGTTGATCCCCACTCCCTCCCCAGAGCCGTATATCAGCTGCTGATGGTACTATGCTGTTGCCAAGCCACACTTTAACATTCTGGGTAGCCAAATTATTGTGAAGGATGATTAACTGATAGTGCTCCACAGGGAAAGGAGTTGTAAATAATCATTAGTAAACAATAATTAGAGAGACTTTTAGGATCAGGTTTTTTTTTTAGTAAGACCTGGACTACAGATATCTGACGGTTACTACAATTTTCTTCTTTAGAAAGGCACTAAAAATTCTCCATTGTATCACCCTTCAGCCGCTCTCAGCTTGCTTGCGTCCCCTCTGGGAGCCTTTTTTGCTGTTCGCTCCAGAAGAGCAGGAACGATGGAGAACTTCCAGTTGGGGCCTTAATTACACGAAATGTAGGGAGGAAGGTAAAGTGCTTTGGCCTGCTTTGACAATTCTGCTGTTGCTCCCGAGATGCTGCCCTGTGCCTTGAGATGGGCTTTCCTGGTATCGCTGCCGGGGAGCGACGGGGCCCGGGCTGGTGAGGGAAGGGGAGCAGGGAGCCGGGGCCTGGCAGAGGTGGCCGCTGCACAGCCCAGGCCGTTTAGGAATAATTATTGCATCTGCCTTCTTGCCCCTCTTTTTTTCCCCTTCCTTCCCCTTGCTATCTTTTGAGGAGGATAAAATATAACATTTTCTGAGAGCTGCATTCACGCAGGCAGCTAAGGTTTCACGATGCGCAGAGACAGGAGGACTTTGTCTCCCTGGCAACTGCAACCACAGGAAAGCTCTTACCGCATCTCCTCCCTTTGTTCCGGTTCGCTATTATTGTAGCCTTTGGTGAACCAGGTAGTAAAAATAATTATGAAATGACCTAAAAAAAGGATTTGATAACCTGTTCCACTTAACTCATCTTGCCTCCCTCCCCACCTCTAGAATAAAAAGTGACCTTTGCAAAAGATCCCGTATCAAAGTATCCAGTGTCACAGTTTGTGGCTGAACTTCAAGGTTTGTCCTGTTCTGAAAATCCAACTGAAACCTTGAAAGATGCCATGGTCTTTAGGGGAACAGCACTAGAAACTAAGCAGCTTTAGCAGAGCACCGGCAACGTGCGTGTGCTGGAGGGGTGCAGCGGGCCCCTGCTGCAGCACCGCGAGCGAGTGCCACACAAAGTCGTGTCAGTGATTCAGTGCGTTTCATTCGTACCTCTGAGTCAGGGCTGAATTAATGATGTCCCAGCACATTGTCAACATTTTGAAGCACTGTGCTGATGGAGGAGCAGCTTTTTAGCTTAGATTTTGGGTTTTTTTTTAAAAAAAAGATAAAGGCAACATTGAAGCCCTTCCCATCTGATACTGTTAAATATCCTATATCTGCCTTCCCCCTGTTCCCTATTCATTCAGAGAATTTCACTAAGATTGCAGAAGGAAGAACTTTACAGTTATAAAATTCCCAGTTTATGGTTTTCCTTCCACCTAAATGTAGCCATATTGTGTAGATAACCTGTGAATGAGGCAGGGATCCTGGGGAAAAAACAACACGTCTGTGTAAAAGCACCTGTATTGTACTGCCTTAGCTATAGGACAACTGAATGTGGTATTTCTTTACCTTTGAGGGCTAGAATTTACAACTTAAATAATGTTCCTTAAATACAGAATTTGGCATGGAGTTTTGTCTTTTTAATGGAAAAAAGGTCCAGGCAATTTCTATTCTGTCTACCAAAGTCCAGTGAGGTGAACTCTGAATCTCCAGTATTGCAATGAAAAAAAATCTGGTGGCACGTTGAGTCACAGATCTGCAAAATCAGTGCTGTGGCAAAGTCATAGCTGAGTGGCTGAGACACTGTGCTCTTATGCTGTGTTTTTCCCCCAAATCTTTCCTTGCCTTCCTTTGAAAGAACAGGACCTGCTGTCTCACATGATCCTTCAGACGAGATAAGGACTTCTGCTGGGTTAGGTTGACTGCAGCCCATTTCTTTCTCTTCCCTCCTGAGTTCAGGAGACTTCTGTTCTCCTCCCCAGGACTATCAGAAAGGGTATAATGGCACTGAATGGTTACCTGTTGAAGGAGATGAAGGTGGCTGACCAAGGTTCTTTCTCTGTCCTGGGTTTTTCTTTTGATATCATTGCAGGTGTTTCCAGCACCTATGCTGAGCCAAGTCACTACTAATAACCCAGGTATTTAAATTTTCCTCAAGAATGTAAACACAAAAAAGGAAAAGATCATTTTTAATAGTTTATGTGAATTTCACTTGATTTTCAAAAGAAAAGGCACTTCTCTGGACCAAGGGCTCCCTCCTCCTGAGTTGCAAAGGCCTATAATGAACAATGGCTGGAGCTGAGCCTCTCGCAGGGAGGACACACAGACAGAAAGCATGAGCCAGCTTGTGTGTTGTCTCTGGCTTGCCCTATAATTTGCAGTGTTATGGCTAAACTCCGCCTCACTTCCATTTATTTGTAACATACCCTTACTCCACTAAGGGACAGTGGGTGTGCTGTTAGCACATCCCTCTAGTGCTAATTCTGAAATCACTGAAGAGTTTCAGTGCAGAATTTAGCTAGAGAAAGCTGAAGGACAGTAGTCTACTGTCCAACTTGAAAAAGCTTTGAGTCTACTGTTTTGCTTGAAAAAGCTTTGAGTCTACTGTTAATTAATCTTACTGATTTTTTCAGACCATCTATGCTTTAGATTTATGCATAGCAATAATAGCCTTTTCTTCCCCATATGGATATTTCTGATCCACCTATAGCAAGTGGAGAATTACAAACTGCTTCTGCTTTCTCGCTCTCTACAGACTAACCCTTAAAATGCCTTTTATTGATTAAATAGCTGTATTGCAGCTGTGTAAGCTTGCACTTAAGGTACTTCTCAAAACAAAACAATTGATCATAAGAAATGGACTATCAACGAATGCTAAAAATATTGCTATCATATGGCTCTCCTGCATACTTTAATTCCAGAATATGGAGAAGTCCAGGGAGAGTGTTATAAAGAAGATGACAATTGCCAAATTCTTCTATGCATTAGATGAAGTAGCAGTAATAATTCCTTTCAGTACTTTTGCAGAGGCTAATGGATTGCAGAATAAAAAAAAAAAAAAGACAGGAGTCTCTCCATTTTGTGTTAGGATCTTGCTTTGTCTTCCAAGAAACTAGTATTTTCTTAGGCCCGTGTTCAATCCTTAAAACGTGTTTGGCTTGGGAATGCTTTTGTTGTATGTTTGCTGTCTTGCACTTGTTGACAACTTCAATAAAGGTTAAACTTTTAAACAACTTTGTACAGATGGTAGTGAGCAAATGCTGTGATATACAGGTCTGTTCTGGACAAAGCAAGGACCACAGTCAGACCCATCACCACCTTTGATCTTGAGCCTCTGCCTCTAAAAAGACAATTCTACACATTTTAAGTTTCCTTCATGACTTTCAGCTCTACAGCAGACATTACAATTTCCTTTTTCTCATCTTGATTATAGGCTTAGAAAGAAAAAAAATGTTTTAAAAATAGAAAGCTCAGCCTGATCGCAGAGGCTTTACAAGGGGAGCATGAAGTAAAATTTCTACATTAAAAAAGGATGAAGGAAACCCACAACCCCTTCTCTGGCCTTCTGAACTTCATCAAAATACACAGAAATGCCTGGCAGCCTGCTCTTGCCTGCAGAGACCTGCTTTCCTGCTCTGTGTTTTGAGATGCAGCCAGTCTGGCTATATCCCACCTCTTCTGGCTGGGGCGGGGGGGCTACTCATGGTCCTGCTTCAGCTCTCGAATTTGGCATTTAGAGGGAGTCCTGGTGGGGATTTCCAGGCCTGTGTGCAAATGAAGGGATCCTGAACACAGATTGGGATACCAACCCCTGCCTGGTGGAATAATTTAGGAATTAGATCTGACGGGTTTGATTTCTGCACATACCGACCCTCCACCCCTGGCCGCAGTTGGGTCTGGGGAAAGCAGACCTCTGATGGTGGACGTTAGTGTGTCGTGCAAAATGGGATTCTTGGCTTCCAACACAGTGCAAAACAGTTGAAATAAACTACAGACAGCAACTGGAGTGTGTCTTCAGCTGTTCCTGGCTCTTTCTCTCCTTTAGTAGCCAGCTTCTGACACTCCTCAAGTCATAAGTGCAAAGGAACAGGCCACAGCCACCCAACAAGAATTGTTTTGGATAAGCAATTGCGAAGCTGAGTCACAAAAGAACTGATGGACCAGCCAATGAGTCTAAACTGGAAATTCCTGTTTTATTCAGCATCCCCAAGTGCACAAATCATGTGGGATTCAGCAAGGCAGGAGGGATCACTGCTTTAGGCCTGGGGTGCAGGGGGACGAGGAAAGGCAATTTGGAAAGTGTATACAAATTATGCCTTCATTTAGTGTAAAACTTATTTCTTGCTTTTCTTTTAATTTGTCTGCCTCTCAGTGTTCAGACAGAAGTCATGTGAGCTTCTGAGCTGCAGGGATGGAGACAGAGGAGAAATGTGTGCATTAGTGCAGAGTGCTGCTGGAGCCCTGGCAGAGTAAGAGGGAGGCAGATAGAGTGTGAGAGTGAAAAGGGGAAGTGGTGGGAGCTGGAACAGCAGTAACTGCTGCTACCACGTCGCAGCTCATGCCTGGGAATCAGCTCCATTGCCAGCACGTTCCTCCATCTCCAGAGGTGCAGATGCCTCCGATTCAGAAGTCCTAGAAAATCCCTGGCACTTCCAGGAGATAAGCGAGTGCTTTTTTGCTGTGAAGAACATTGCTCTGGGGAGTCTGCTCTTTTTCCAGGACTGAAAGAGGTATTTTGTGTCATTAATGTGTGTCTTCTCTGAAAGCAGGTGTGGGATCTGAAAGAAAATAACTGAAGGAAGGATGTCAAAGCAGATGTGGAGAGAGGGGGTGGATTTTCCTCTCTCTCTTCTCCTATTTAGAGAGCTAAAGCAGTAAGGAGATCAAGTAATTAAGATACTGTTTGACTAAAAATATGGAGGATGGGAGAGAGAGGGTTAAAGTGTAGGGGTGGATTGAAGCTGTTTCCCATCTGCACGGTTGTTTCTCCATGTAATCTCTGAAAGTGGAGGAAAAGTTTCCTTGTGCATCTGAAGGAGCAGCACTTACCCAATTAATATCAAGATATGAAACTTATGTATTTACTTAATCTGAACATGGTTTGCTTAAATCTCTGCCTGGCAAATTACAGTTCTCACCACAACAGAGCTCTCCTTAACATATACAAGATTTTGAGGTCTTAATGTCCAGCGGCTGTGATAGCACTTCTGTTTCATTCTCTCTCTTCTGTCTTTCTAGTGTACTTGCCTCCTGCTGTCTGCACTCTCGTCCCGGCCTCTCTCCTGCCCGTGGGGCTGTGGCCCTATGGATGCACCTGTGCAGATTTTCCGGGAGGAGCCAGGCTCCACCTGCTCCCCAGGTCCCTGTCGCCCCCCCAGCACCAGCAGCAGCTGGCTCCTGGGCTGGGTGGACTATGACAGCAACACCACAGGGGCTTTCGGGGATGCCCAGCACAACCACACCAGCATCTCCCCCGCCATCCCCATCATCATCACTGCTGTCTACTCGGTAGTCTTCGTTGTTGGCTTGGTGGGAAACTCTCTGGTCATGTTTGTCATCATAAGGTAAGGGGAAATGGTTGGCTTTGGAGCACTGGATGAAAGAAATGCACATGGTAGTCCCGAAATTTTTTGGGGGGAGGGGAAATAGTTGTGGCTTGAGAAAGCTTTCTGGGAGTGCATACATGAGGAGCTGTGAAAAAGTAACTTAAATGAGCTCAAACGCTTTCACTCAGAGTAGTTTGCCTGGAAGTGCAGTTAGAAACAGAAGGGAGAAGCAGGTTAAAAGTGATAAATCCTGCAGCCTCCAGGAAAGGTGTTATGTGCCTTGGAGCTGTGTTCGTTGGGTGCCCTCTAGGGATGAGAGGCTGCTCTTGTCCAAGAGAAAGCTGGAGTGGAAGAAGACAACTTCTGCAAGGCAGCTTTTCCCTAAAGAAGTGCTCTAGAGAGCAGGAGGGTTTACATGTCTAGTCTTGTGGACGCTGATATATTGCTACCTTGTTGTCTAGTTGCTCGTTTAGCAGGATGGGAAAATTGAAAATGATAAAAATATGTGGAAATGCTCAATGTAAAGCAAGGAATGTTGTTGCTCTGTTTAGTGGGTTTAAACTCCAGTTGTTGCTGTTTGTTTGATAAAAGCAAATTATATGGCTTTGTGAGGCTGTAATTTTTATGCGCTTCCATGCTGCATTACCCATCATACAGAGCAGAGATTTCATTTCTTTTTGTATATATTTTGCAAGAAGAGAGACTCCACAGCTGACACACACTTTTCCCAGCTGCAAAAGCAGAGTTTTTCTAAGCTATCTGTCACTAAAAATGATAGTGCTAATTAACTGCCACTGGCAAGTGGAAATAAATTCAAACTTAGCCAGAGCTCTGAAAGTTATCTTGCATGGATTATACTGTTTTTTATGTATTTCCCTTTTCCTCTCCTTCTTTTACCATCCTAAGATTATTTTTGCAAGGGTCCAGCCAGCTATGGCTCCCTCTCCTACCAGTCCCTGCCTTTGCTATAGTTTTCCCTTTGTCTATCTCCTGATTATGTGATCGAAGAAAGAAAGAAAGAAGTTCTACAAAACAACTTTTTCAGTATCTCTCTCTCCTAGGATTTCTCTGTGGCAGATGCTTTAAACATTACTAGAGTCATTAGATAAATTTGTCTGTCGTATGTATACACACACCTACAGTTTCAAATATTTTTACTTTATAAAAATGATTTTGAAATATTCCAAATGTTCATGTAGGAATTGTCTTTTTTATTTTTGCCTTAACCACTCATGTCCCTCTGTTTCCCTCACAAATACTCTCTGCATGGCTGCATCTCAAGATGGGTATTCATGAGCCACTGAAAAATATAGACTGCAATGATGCCCTTCTGTGTGGAAAGCCAAGCTCTGTGGAAATTTTGTAGAAGATGGTGGCAAGAGAGAGGGTGTCATGCCACCTATCCATTCCACAGTGCCTTTCATTCAGTTGCTACAGATCCCAAGGAGGATGGTGACAGACTGCAGTTCTTCTTTACCCAGCATTTATGCAGAGGGTTTGTGTGAGTCCCCTGTTGCCATTTCTCTTCTCTCTGAACCCTAGAGCTACCATTCTCCTCCTAACACTTGCTGGATTGGTAGGCCACATAGGCCTGGCTCCCTCTCGTATTTCTCTTTTCAATAACATCTGATATTATTACTCACTGAGTCATCTTTTCAGTGACATAAATAACATCCCTCATGTCCTGAGACTCTTGATGAAACTGTTGTCAAGTGTCAAGATTCAGGAGCCACTGAATAGTCTTGAGATGCCTCAGAAATAGGCTCAAATCCAGCCAAAACCTGTGGAGGAGGCAGGCCTCAGCCTATGTCTTCCTTTAATACCTCCCCTTAGGGACCTTTTCCTACTTCTATGCAAGGGCTGCTGAAGAAGCTCGTGGAGACCAGTGAGTCGGTGTGGTGCAGAACATCCCAGCAACCAGCAGCCTATGTGCAGAGTGCTGTGTTCAATGTGCATCCGCCTTTGTGGATGGCTGAGAGAGAAAAAGCACCAAACTAACAGGATGATTGCAGTCCAATGACATTTACAAGCTCCTGTCAAAAAAATATCTGAGTCTGATATGCCTATACAACTTTTCAGCCTTGACTGGGAATCAGATCATGTATTTACATGGTTTAGTCAGGCCAATGTAGTTCTTTCAAATACCTTCCTTCTTATGCGACTATAATACCCATCTTACCAGAGGTCAGGTTAGGCAACAGACCTTGGCTCTTTCCTAGGCCTTCTGTTGGAGAGCATATGCTCATGTATCTATGTTACTATGGAGGGAGTGTAATTTTCCTCTCCGCAATGATGAGGAAGAGGAGAGAACCCTTACACAGAGGTTGCATCCCTCCTGAGATAAAACAGAGGAATTAAAGAGCATTTTATACTCTAGGAGAGAAGTACCAAAGAATAGATAAGGCGAAAAATGAACTAAAGAAGATTTCTACCTAAGATAATAATACAAAAAGAAAGAGAAAATTGCAGGTCAGAGTGTGGGGATCAGTGGTCTGTAGTCTGGACAACTGTGATTCTCAGTAACTGGAGTGGAACGGAGAGCCAAGAGAAATACAAACATTTCTGAAAGATTGCCTCCGTAGAGAACAAAATCTCTATCATATTTTCTATGATAGAGATCACTGGGGAGAGTGACAAAATGCTTTCTAGGAGCTGATGGTGAACGGGATGTCCTTTTGAGGGCCTCAACTACTGAGATGGGAATAGAAAAAGACAGAGAAGAGACACTAGTTTCTACTTCAGTGAATGAAGAAGTGGAAACAGGAAAAAAACAGAGGAGAAGTATTGAAAAGAGATGAAGAAAAAAAACCTTACAAATATGGGAGGCAGTGCTAGAGAGAAAGGGATAGGTTGAGACATAGAGGTAGAGACATGGTCTTTCCTATACTTTAAAGGCAAGGAGAGAGAAAATGCATTGATAGATTGGAGGGGAGAGAGAGGGAGAAATATACATCTTTAAAGTGTTGAGAAATCTCTGTGATGAGAAAACATCAGAGCTGAAACAGGGTAGTAGAGACATTTTTTCACCACTGTTCAAGCATTTAATTTCCTCATGTCGGTGACCATCCATTCCAGCTCCCCTAAACAGAGACTTGTGTTGAAGTCAGAGGAGGAATGGTACTCTAGTACTGTGGTGGCAGCATGGCCCGTTAGAACATGCTGTGGGAGACCTGAATTCTTTTTTTGGTTTTGCTACCAGGCAAAACTTTGTCTTGACCAGAGGCGGTCACTTTATGGGCCTGTGGCTCAGTGTAAAATGGAGATATGGGTATTCACTTTTTTTAAACACATAGAAACAGTTAGATTTAAAAAGCAAAATGCAATCATTAAAACTCCTAACAGAACAAGACCAGGGCTGTTGTAAGCACTTGGGGTTCTTAAAGCACATTGTGGATAGGTTATTTTTAGCATG
This sequence comes from Dromaius novaehollandiae, assembly GCF_036370855.1. Classification (NCBI taxonomy): domain Eukaryota; kingdom Metazoa; phylum Chordata; class Aves; order Casuariiformes; family Dromaiidae; genus Dromaius; species Dromaius novaehollandiae. The sequence goes on from NC_088099.1 coordinate 136,249,545, forward strand.
CACAAAGAGCTGTGCATTGTATATACAGTGCAATCTGTATTCTTCTCAGTGTAAAATGGGGTCTCACTGTGTGGGTGATTTGCAGTAACTCTCCTTGTGTTTGGATCAGCTGTGTGGTACGTGTGCAAAGGCCCAAGTGGTCCAGTGTCAGACCAACTGCAAACTGGATGAGCTGACAGTGCCTCACTCACATCATGTACACAGGATGTAGTGCTCTCGTGCAGTGGCTTCTTTTCCTCGTGAAAAAGTAAGACAGCGATAGGAAATCATGTTGCCTGCTGCAGTGGTGGGAAATTCAGATACTATGCAAGAAGCACAGTATAGTCCCTACAGAGGAGAATGGGAGGGATGAAACGGGTACATAGAAACCAAGTGGTATTATCTGAACTCACCTGAGTAAATTTGTATAGCTTTTTGTGTCTTGGCATGATCAGCTCCTCTATTTCAACCCCAGCCCTTTTTTTGAGACTGGTTTTACCTCAGAGATCTTAGAAGACTCTTCTGGAAGTTTAATAATTGGCTGAAGCTGCTATATAGAAATACTTGTCCCTGGAAGCAGAAAACACTGTGGGGTTGCTGTAGCCTGGGGGCGCACCCTCTAATGACCCCGTGACTGACAAGACCAGACAAAGGAGAAGTGACACCGCAGACCCACACCATAGACATCTCGGGCTGTGGAGCCATTCCTCACAGAACCTGCTAATGGGGGTGTTGCTAGCCATGGAGCAGGGCTGTGGGCTGAGCACGAGGTCACCTGCTGATGTGCACGCTGGTATTGACTAGAGCCACGTGGCCTTGGTATGGCTGTGGGCTGGCGTTGTTCTAACTGGGTATAGAAGGCAGTAAACCACATACACTTGTGTGGACCCAGACCCATAGTCAGCTGGCCTGCAGACTCGAGGACCCATCTGTCAGAGGGGATGCCTCCGACGTCACTGGTGTGGTGAGGAGAAACTGGGGAAAATTAGACCGGAAGGGTGGCCCGTAAGGCATGAGAGCAGTAGCTATACTGTGCACCCGTTGTTAGAGAATCTGGGGAAAACTATACTGGAAGGGTGGCCCATAAGGGGCAAGAGCAGTCATTGCATTGTGCACCTGTGATTGAACTGTACAACTCTGATATGTATATATATTTTCAGTTCTGTTGTATTTCTAGCTTTGCTATACTATTAGCTGTGTTATAACCTCTTAGCTCTAATAAATTCTCACACTTGATCTCTTGAGTCCAGTGCAACTAACCCCAGAATCCGAAAGTATCCCAGATGCCCATCTAGCAGCGCGTTACAGCCATGTGGCTCTCTCTTCCCCATTCCAGATTCCCCTTTTCCATGTACCCTACCTCCATTGTGCCTGAAGTCATTTATTGAGGAGAGCAGCTGCTATCATCAAGATCTTGAATAACCAATCCTGTTTCTTTTAAAATTATCTTTCAAGCTTGCAATGACCTGAATAATATGCTACATTCAAAAAGTTTTAACAAGAAGCTGTCATAGATGTGTGGATTCATTCCTACGGGAAAAGAGCAAGCTTGTATTCCTCTGCTTAGTCTAATGCTTAAGAAAAAATATAAGCAGTAATACATTTCTGTTCTGATATTCATTGAACCCAATAGCATCTTATGCAACAGGAAAATCTATTAAGAAATGTCATTTAAAATCAACTCCTTTCGAGATTGCTTTTAAATCTTCTCCATTATTCATTCCAAACCAGAATGAATACATTAAAAAAAAATTATCCCAAAATAAAATTGATGCAATATACTGGTTTAAATTAATATTAGATTTTGATAACATCAAAAGATTACATGTTTATTTGTTTTAAGTTATTGTTCCAATTTTATTAAACTATTTTTAGAAGTAATATTTTTCTGAAATGAAAAATGAACTTCCAGAGGAGACAACCTAACTGAATTGCCTGTTCTCTATTACCCATATTCAGTATGACTTCATTCTTTCATAAAATCATAGGGTGAGTGGCTAAAAGTAAACGTGTAGCTGTAGTGAACTTGGAAGTTTATGGCTTTTTACCTATAGGTGACTTGATTAAAAAGCTGACACCTTACTATATCAGCATAGAGATATCAAATGGATTGACAGGTAATTTTTCATTGGCTTTCAAAGAGCATCCATCAGCATCTCAGTGAATGGAGTTAATTTTGTAGGTTCTGCAGGTCTTGGTCAAACGTGGCACCATTTTCAGCAGGACTTTGAAGACGGATCGCTACTGATGGCTTTTACAGATAACACAAAGACCAAGGTAGTGGGAAACATGGAAGAGGACAGATTTACAAAAAAAGCATTGGTAGTTTAACAATGCCTGCTCATTTAAATAAAATTTGAGTGATTTTATACATTTAACAGCTTGGTAGGCAATGACGAAGTGAGACCTGGGATTCACAAGCAGACAAGAAATTCAACATGAGTTCCCAGTATGATGCTATAATATGAAGGACTGATACTGAAAAAATGGAGAGAGAGCATAGAAAAGGGTTGAAAAAAATATTCATTAGAGAGAGCGTGAGGCTATAGCTTATCTGTTTGGTTTTTGAACAATAACTTGATATCCATCCAGACACTTCTGCTGGGATTGCAGCAAGGTATTCATTTATTTCAGAGAAAGGTGTAAGTGGAATCAATGGTTGGAAGCAAGACAAAATATGGAGGCCCTTTTGAAATGACAGAAAGTGAAAACCTTTAAGAACTTTCCAACTTGACTGCAGGAGAGGCAGAAAGCTTGAAATATTTTCCTGTCCTCAGCCAGAAGAGAGAGTGGTGAGGAATCTCATGTTCCTCAGCCAAAGCATGGGGTGGGAATGCAGCTGGGAGGTGGAGGACAGGCCAGCTTAGCCCTTCTGTTGAGCAAGACGGAGGGTGGGGAGGGTGGGACCCTTCATTTTGATTTTTCCAACGGAATATTTTGAATTTGCTGAAAGGGTATTTTGGCAAAAAAATCTTATCTTGGTGGCTTTGAACTGCCTGTGATGCACTGAGAGTAAGATAGGATGAAATTATAGGCTTGCTACTCCTACCCTCTATTCAAACTGTGATTAATTTGTCTCGAGTGAAATTCATGGAAACATATGAGCTCCTAAGGAGAGTTTTGCTTTCAGTTACACATTGCTTTTCAAAGAAAAACATCTGGAAAAAACTCCAGTTCTAGAAAGTTTACTTTACGTCTCTGTTTTGACCTCATCTGTAAGAATCGGATATTTCTTGCAAAGTGTGAAGCCTGTGCTCTTCTCCTCAAGGAAGACTTGGCGCTTTGTTTACTGTTATTTTCATTTGTGAAGTTTGAAAGGCATGAGGAAATGGTAGCATGAATGTCATTTTGTCTACTGACAAGCATGAGTACGCAAACTGAATTAGCTTTGGAGGAAGGACTGCATACAGATGGAATGAGAACAGGGAAAGAGGAGTGTCTGACCAATGTTGGCATTCTGCAAAATGTAAAAAGGATATAAATAAAGAATTTTTATGGTCCTGTTGGGAAGTTTGCATGCTAGCCTGTGTATTGTCTTTGAAATATTTATTCCTCCTGGAGCCACAGGGTTCAGATCTTATTAGATTCAGCTTCTAATCTCTAGGGAAGTGAAAATTAGTTCTAGGCTGTTTGCTATTTTCAGTGTTGAGAAATTATTTAAAATGAAAACATCTAGGTGGGAAAAAATGTTCAATAACATTTGCATTGTTTCCAGCCAATATCTATATACATACCTATTGCATTCAGACCCTTTCCCCTTCCAAAAAAAAAAAAAAAAAAAAAAAGGAAAATAAAGAAGGAAAGTTAGACCCTGAAAACCTTCTGCTGGAGCTGCTACCTCTGTCTCCTTAAACAATGAGATTTGTTCTCTTTACCAGGCAATTTTTGTTTTGTGGCACAAAATACTGCCTTTCACACAAGCACATAGGATGCATTTTGCTCAGCTAAGGGATCTCAAAACATCCTTCAAAAAACCCCCATCTTTTCAGGACATAAGAACAATGGGACAGGTGAATGTTACTAGAGACAGAGAATCAGGACTCACCAGGGGAATGGACCCATGGTGAGTGAGGAGGATTAGAATAGGCTGCGTAACACGATGGGAACTCTGCATAGCATCGCTGGTTGCCGGGAAGGGTCTGTACCAGCATAAAGTTTCTCGACAGTCAGCTGCTTGACAAGGTCTAGGTTCAGCTTACTTACCATTAAAGGTCAAAAAATCAGGAATCTTGTCTAAGCTAACTGTCTAGACTCCCCAGTAATAATATTAGATATATTTTTCTTGGATAGAGAACCTATTTTTTAAAATTCTGCATTCTCATTTTTTCAGTTTAAGATGTGATAAATCACACTACCCTTGAGTTTTCTCTGAGCTCCCCTAAAAAAATCATGGAAGCACAGTTTGCACAGCACTTTGCACAGCAGTTCACGCAGAAGGGTGCAAGAAGGCACCTTCATCTCCCGTCGTAGTAGAGTATACTTCCTCAGATATGGTTATGACATGCCACAGTGCGCATTCCCTAGTAGCTGTTGGAGTTGCTGTGTCATCTGCATCAGAGGCTTCCACCCAGACAGACCTTCTGACAGCAGATGCAGCTTTACAGGTCTCAGGCTGCAGGGAGTGCCTGGGGCCTTTCTGTGAGGCTGGGGCTGACAGTCAACTTTTCTGCAGAAGGTGTGATGATGTGGATGAATTGTGTCACCGGGTAAAGGAGTTACAGGCAGAAGTAAGCAGGCTGCGTCGCATCTGAGAAGTTGAGCAAGAGAGAGATAGGTTATTATCAGAGACCCTACAGCTTCCAGAGCCTCAACCCCCCCCCGCAGCAGTGGTGATGCAGGTGGGCTCTGTGCCATGTGGAACAGTAAGTCACAACTCTGCAGAAGAGGAAGGCTGGAAACTGGTCACCTCTCATATGAGGAGAAAGGTTCTTGCTCCTCCTGAAGACTTGCAGTTGATGAACAGGTTTACTGCCCTCCAAGCCGAGGAGGAGCTGGGCACGTCTCCAAGTGAAGCAAATGAGCCAATGGACCCTGTGTGACACAGGAACACCTGGAAGAAGTGGAGAGTGATTGTTGTGGGTGACTCCCTGCTGCAGGGGACAGAGGCACTCATCTGCTGTCCTGACCTCTTCTGTAGAGAGGTTTTCTGCCTGCCGGGGGCTCAGACCTGAGATGTCATGAAAAGACTGCTGAGCCTTGTCCACTGATATGACTCTAACCCCCTTTCGCTCTTCAACGTGGGCACCAATGATACCAAGGGCAACTTGAAAAGTATTAAATAGGATTTCAGAGCTCTGGGGATGGTGGTCAGGACCCAGGTCATTTTCCCCTTAGTCTTGCCAGTGAGAGGGAAGGATGGGATGAGGAGGAGACAGATACTCCAAATAAACAACTGACTGTGCCACTGGTGTTAGCAACGAGGTTTTGGTTTCTATGACCATGGGACCTGTTCGAACTGACTGGGGGAGATGGGATCCACCTCACTAAATGAGACACACGCGTCTGCCAACAGGCTGGCCAACCTCGTAAGGAGGGCTTTAAACTACGAAAAACAGGGGAAGGGGAGAGTTATAGGGACCATGCAGTCTGCGAAACAGGACTCAAGTGGGGATACCTCCAACAAGTGCATGCAGCTAAGAAGGTAGCTACATGGCAAGACTATGGGGAATCCTCTTGCACTCCTCCTGGGAAATCTGCGTGCTGGAATACCTCTCTGAAGTGTCTGTACACAAATGCACGCAGCATGGAGAACAAACAGGAAGAATTAGATATCTCTGTGCGGTCGCAGGGCTATGATCTCTTTGCAATTACAGAGATCTGGTGGGATAGCTCACGTGATTGGAATGCTGCCATGGATGGCTACAGGCTCTTTAAGAAGGACAGACCAGGAAGGCGAGGTGGGGGAGTTGCCCTATATGTGAGAGAGCAACTGGAATGTATGGAGTTCTGCCTGGGGGAGGAAAATGAGTGGATCGAGGGCTTGTGGGTAAGGATTAAAGGGCAGGCTAACATGGGTAACACTGTTGTGGGTGTTTGCTACAGGCCATCTGATCAGGAAGAGGCAGTAGATGAGGCCTTCTGCACACAGCTGGAAGTAGACTCACAATCACAGGCCCTGGTTCTCATGGGGGACTTCAACCACCCTGATATCTGCTGGAGGAACAACAGAGCAAGGCACAAGCAATCCAGAAGGTTCCTGGAAAGCACTGATGATAACTTTCTGACACAGGTGATGGAGGGGCCAACGAGGAGAGGTGCACTGCTGGACCTTGTACTAACAAACAAGGAAGGGCTGGCTGGAGATGTGGAAGTTGGGGACAGCCTTGGCTGCAGTGACCATGAGATGATGGAGTTCAGGTTCCTGTGAGGAGGGAGCAGGGCAATAAGTAAGATGATAACCCTGGACTTTGGAAGAGCTAACTTTGGCCTCTTCAGGGACCATCTTGGAAGAATCCCATGGGATAAGACCCTAGAAGGAAGAGGGGTCCAAGATAGCTAGTTAATATTCAAAGATCACTTCCTCATGCTCAAAAATGATGCATTTCAACGAGTAAGAAGTTGAGCAAAGGGGGCAAGTGACATGCATAGATGAACAAGGAGCTCCTGGAAAACTCAAACACAAGCACAAAGTGTACAGAAGGTAGAAGCAGGGACCAACCACTTGGGAGGAATATAGGGATGTCATCCAAATATGCAGGGACGTGACTAGGAAGGCCAAGGCCCATTTGGAATTTAATCTGGCAAGGGATATCAAGGACAGCATGTAGGGCTTCTTGAAATACATCAGTAATGAAAGGAATACTAGGGGAAATGTGGGCCCACTAATGAATGGGGCATGTGCCCTGGTGATGAAGGATACAGAGAAGGCAGAGATACTGAATGCCTTCTTTGCTTCAGTCTTTACTGCTAAGACCAGCCCTCAGGAATCCCAGATCCTGGAGACCAGGGAGAAAGTCTGGAGAAAGGAAGACTTTCCCTTGGTCAAGGAGGATCGAGTTAGACACCATTTAAGAAAACTTGGCACCTGCAAGTCCATGGGCCTTGATGGGATGCACCCACGAATGTGGAGGGAGCTGGCAGGCATCATTACTAGGCTACTCTCAATCATCTTTGAAAGGCCATGGTGATCAGGAGAGGTGCCTGAGGAGTGTAAGAAAGTCAGTGTCAGTCCAGTCTTCAAAAAGGGCAAGAAGGAGGGCCCAGGGAACTACAGGCCAGTCAGCCTCACCTTGATCCCTGGGAAGGTGATGGAGCAACTCATCCTGGATGCCATCTCTAAGCATGTGGAGGAAAAGAAGGTGATCAGGAGTAGTCAGCATGGATTCACAATTCAGGAGTAGTCAGCATGGATTCACAAAAGGGATATAATGCTTAACCTATCTGATAGCCTTCTATGATGGAATGACTGTCTGGGTAGATGAGGGGAGAGCAGTGGATGTTGTCTACCTTGACTTCAGCAAGGCTTTTGACACTATCTCCCATAACATCCTTGTAGGAAAGCTGAGGAAGTACGGGTTAGATGAGCAGACAGTGATGTGGATTGAGAACTGGCTGTAGGGCAGAGCTCAGAGGGCTGTGATTAGTAGCTCAGTCTAGTTGGAGACCTGTAGCTAGCGGTGTCCCCCAGGGGTCAATACTGGGTCCAGTATTATTCAACTTACTCATCAATGACCTAGATGAAGGGACAGAGTGCAGCCGCAGCAAGTTTGCTGATGATCCAAAACTGGGAGGAATGGCTGATACACCAGAGGGCTGTGCTGCCCTTCAGAGGGACCTGGACAGGCTGGAGAGATGGGCAGAGGGGAACCTCATGAAGTTCAACAAAGGGAAGTGGAGAGTCCTGCACCTGGGGAGGAATAACCCGAAGCACCATCACAGACTGGGGGCTGACCTGCTGGAAAGCAGCTCTGCAGAGAAGGACTGGGGGCTTCTGGTGGACAACAAGTTGACCTTGAGTCAGCAATGTGCCGTTGTGGCCAGGAAGGCCAGTGGTATCCTGGAGTGCATTAGGAAGAGCATTGCCAGCAGTTTGAGGGAGGTGATCCTCCCCCTCTACTCAGCCCTGGTGAGGCCACATCTGGAGTACTGTGTCTAGATCTGGGCTCCCCAGTACAAGAGAGACATGGAGCTACTGGAGTAAGTCCAGTGGAGGGCTATTAAGATGATTAGGGGACTGGAGCGTCTCTCATATGAGGAAAGGCTGAGAGAGCTGGGACCGCTCAGCCTGGAGAAGAGAAGATTTAGGAGGGATCTTATCAATGTATGTAAGTATCTGAAGGGAGGGTGTAAAGAGGATGGGGCCAGACCCTCTTCAGTGGTGCCCACTGATAGGATGAGATGCAACAGGCACAAACTGAAACACAGGAAGTTCTGTCTGAACATGAGGAAAAACTTTTTTACTGTGAGGGTGACAGAGCACTGGAACAGGTTGCCCAGAGGTTGTGGAGTCTCTTTCTCTGGAGATATTCAAAACCTGTCTGGATGTGATCCTGTGCAATGTGCTGTAGGTGACCCTGCTTGACCAGGGGGGGTTGGACCAGATGATCTCTAAAGGTCCCTTCCAACCTCAATGATTCTGTGATTCTGTGAAATTTCACACTATTGGTGCTTCTAAAATTAAGCATATTGTGTTCAAAAAGGAGCTCTAATCTCAGACACAAATATTAAAAAACCTTTATCTTAGAAGAAGGAAAAAAAAGGTCATTCTTGTTGAAGTAGTATGAATTTTTCTTTATTTAATGACCAGGAGATATGTACGAATCTTCTCTTCCCCCAGTTCAGAAGCTGGTGCTTTTCTTCATTAAGCCACTTAGAAATAGGCACCTACAGGTGCTTATTAATACACAGAAGTCCAGTTTAGGATACTGTCTTATAAGCAACATATACAACTTTCGTAAGCTCCCAATAACTTTGAAGTTAAAAACAGACAACATTTAAATGTGTGCACTGACAATGTATGCCTCTTTTTAAAGTGTTTTCTGAGGTCCTTTCCAGGGTTAAATTCTGGCTGTCATTCAAAATGTGATAATAACATACAACCCAATGTGAACATGGAGACTGCAGCATATTGATTTTTACATTCTTTACATAACCTCAATCTTAGTTTCATATTGGCATAAACCTTTTATATTGAATTTTTAGACCCAAAAGATAGCAGAGCCATCATATTAAATTGATGTGTTTTTTGGAATAGACTGTTATCCTTTTTTTTTTTTTTTTTTTTTTTTTTAATGTTGTGATGCAGTATGGTATTGAGTGTGCCCTGAATATAATCGTGAGATTTAGAGTTTTCCTGACTAAACTTTTCAGCTGCTTGATCCTCCATATATATCATTCAGAGAAACCTGGTGGAACAGAGCCTGCATCCTCATGACAGGTGTTTTTGCAGTTTGTTTTTATATGTACTTTAGCCTTCATTTTCTTTCAGTGACTCGAATGTCTGCCAAAAATATGTATCTGTTATACCTTCTTGTACTTTATGCCTTTATGCTTTAGCTATGCTACTGCTACTGGAGAATACTATTGTAGAATGTTTGTTAGACTTGCTAAAACCACCTCCTCATCTCAGATTTCATACTGTAAGGAACATTTCAGCCTATTGAATTAAAAAAACAAAACAAAACAAGAAAAACTGAAGCTTTCTCAGCTTTCATTAGCTTTATTAATGTTATGCTGTACTTTTTAATCACATTCCTTTCCTCTGCCTGAGATTCTAAGAGGGTCTACTAGCAGATTTAGATTTTAGGGGATTTTGATTTTTTCGGAAAGCACATCAGTTTCTTAATGGCATACTTCCTTCTTCTATAAACAAAATTTCTTTTATGTGATAGAGATGTGATTTCTTCCTATTTACTGTCTTAAAATGATGTGTAAAGTAAGTTCTGCTCCAGCAATAAAAGTACAATAATGATAAGTGACGTGAGGACTTGTGGAAGTTGTATAAGGTCAGTCTAAAGTCAGTCGTGGAGAATTCACTTTTGAAAATAGGAGTTAGGCTAAATTTTGATGGTTTTGAGAATTTTGATTGTGATATGTAAGTAGACATCATTTTGTCCTTGCTGCTTAAAAATCATCATCATATAACCATCCAAAAATACATCCAAACCAAAGATTTCATTTTCATCTTGACTCTATTTTTCTGCTGCGTTTCCATATATCTTCCAGTTATTTACATCCCACAGAGGCTTGAGTCCTTACAGTTTGGCAAGTAGTCTCAAGATCCACCAACTCACTTAAGTCATCAGAAGTTACTCTGCCTCTTGAAATTAGATTCTAGCATCTGATTTAAAAGAAGGACCTTCCATTTATTTGTAGTATGTCACCTGGTCCAGCTGTCACCTGGTTATGTGCATTTAACAACCCAGCATTTAACAAATGATTTTCTACACACATAATTTGCAGTGAATGATTTATAGAGCAACGGCTAATAAATATTTTAATGGTTTCTGAAATTTTTATCTCAAAGATGCTAAGGAAGTGCTTGTCATTAATTACCACTGTGTCATCTATGCTGAAGTTACGTTCAGGTTTCCCATATCTGCTCTGCTAGATTAACTGAAGCAGGCAGTAGTATTTTCCCCTGAAAATACTACTGAACAAAAGCCAGCTATTTGAGCAATAATTTTAATTTTGCAAAGGCAAACATGATTCCCTTACTCCATCAAAATGTTCATCTTGTTTAAGTGCAGATGTGAGTGGACCAGGGGAGGAAGGAAACCCCAAACCACACACAATACTGCCTCCTTTATTTTAGTGCCATAGAATGAAGCCGTAGAAAAGCAGCAAGTCAAATCTCTCACCATGTTTCACTGGAAAAAAACTAAAGCTTTTCAAAGAGCTTTATTGGTGGAATGGCTTGCTGTGCGGGTTTCCTCCATTATATGTTCTCTCCCATATACGACTTTGATTCAGTTGCATTGAAAGTTGTCTAAATGATGATGATTGGATAAATCTGTATTACTTTTACCTGTGAATGATGAAACATCCTTCCTATTGGATCTATGTAGTGAGGAAAATCAATTTTCTTATATGTGCATGTGTTGTATAGTCCAACAAATCAAAACTGCTCACTTTAAATGTGTAATATCATATACAACATGTGTATCCTCAGAGAACATGATTGATGTCCCAGCTTCAGAAACTTGAATCTTGAAGTTGCCTAAAAGATTAATTCTATTTTACAGAGGGTTTTTCCTATTCCGCCAGTGAAAAGGGAAGGAAAGGGGATACAGGGAAAATATAGTATATGATCACATAATTAAACTATGTCACAGTGTTGCACACAAAAATGAGTTGAATTAAGGTTGCAGGGCACAGGAAATGCCAGATATAAAGGCTTTCAGGTAGTTAATTTAGTTAATTTGTCAAATCTAGTACAATTCTCTTATTATTGGAGTATATGTTATATATAGGAGTATATAGGAGTTATTTTTCATTGCAATTTTCTAATTTTCATTTAAAGGAGAAAGATGAAAGAAATTCTTGTATATGCAACAGCAAACTGTCCTTATCCAAACCTTTGGAAAAGTTGTTAGAGATAAACAGAAGTAATGATTCAGAAGAATTATTAGTTATTTCAACTTTGTTTGTCACATGCCATTATATTTCATTTAAATATTTCTTCAGTGAGCATTGTAACTTGTATTTGACTAAAGCATAACTTTTTGCAAAGCATGAGACATTGATTTGAAGACATCAAAAGATGGAAAAATTACTCCTTTCCTGTGTAAATTGTTCCAAATAATAATCATCCTAGTTGTTAGGAAAAATCCATCATTGTTTCTAAGCTGAGTTTGCCTAGCTTTGACTTTTACGAATTGGTCCTTGTAATGCTTTTCTCTGCAGTCTGAAAGGGCTCTTCAGCACCTGCTATTTTCTCCCTGTGGAGGTCTTTAGACACTGTAATCAAGTCACCTCTCACTGTTTTTTTTGATAAACTAAATGCATTGAGCTCTTTAAGCTACTCGCAGTACGATTTTTCTCCAGTCCTTCCAGTTATTTTTGTGACTTTTATGTGTGCTTTCCAACTTTTCTTATTCGTTTTTTTTTGCCCTGTGAACAAGACAACAATTCCAAATTTCATCAGTGCCATCCATAGAAGTAGAACTGCCCTTCTACCTCTCCTGTTTCAGACATTTAATGGAAATCAGTCCATTTTAGCACAGATTTTCAGTCTGAACTTCTAGTGAGTTTTCGTTTAGTCTGACAACTGGATTGCATTCAGAGCTCCTTTTCTTTTGCAGGAGGAAAATTCCTAGTCTGTTAATATGTCTTATATTTGTTTGTCTTAGCTATATACTCTTGCATTTGTGTTTCAACAGCGTCCTACAGGCTACAATATGAACTACAGGACAAACCACCATATCTGCTGGAAGGCCTGTTTGGGACATTGTTCTGGAAGAGCTAGGGATGCCCAGCTCCGACTGGCGCGTGTGCTCTCACCTCTGCTCTGTCCCTGATCTTGGAGAAGTTCAAACTAGCGCAGAGGGAGACTGGACCATGGGGATCATTCAGTGTTTGTGGAGATCTTGTTGCTTCTTCCTTCTGGTTCTCTTTGACCAGATAGTCCTAATGTATCACTTGCTATAGCTTTATTCAAGATACAAGCCTGGATTTGGACTATACATCAGGCAGCAGACAACACGCTCCCGGGAAGCAAGTATCAAGAATTTTTATAGCCATTTGCAGCAGTTGGTAGAGGGATAGAGTATAACTTGTTGGCATCTGAGTGAGAAGAGCTTACTTTCTTTTGCCTTGCAGTTCTCTTTTCTATCCTTTGAGCCAACATTTGTTTTTTTCTCAACAAGTTGTAATCAGAGCGATTTAGAAAAACTGATGGTTTTATTTAAGGCTTTATGTTGGTCATAAAATGGCATTTTTGTTCATACTTTAATAAGAGCTAACCTACTTGGCAGGCGCATTTGTCAGTACTCTGAAACAATGCTGAAGATTTTCTGCAATTGTTTTTGATGTTACACATTTAAAGGCAAGTAGGCACATTACACTGTATAATGTTCATTAGCTTGACTGGCCAAGTCTTATATTTCCATGTGTAAATTACTTAATGAGGTGTAGCAAAATCTGACTAAACATGTTTCTGTGTGCTTTGCATGTGCACCTTTTAGTTAGAGCACACATTCAATGCAGGTGAAACAGTTCTGAGCAAGGAAAACCTGTCATTGAATCTCACGATAAACTAATACCAATGAGCAACAGTAACTACTTAAGGAGACGAAAAAGGAAGCATTTCAGAAAGGAGTGTTGAGTATGTCTCTGTATTAACAACAGGGAAAAGACACAGGCTCTCCTTCACACTTTGTGTCCATAGCAGAGTCGGAAGCAGCTCTCCGCATCCTGGAACACAATCTGTTGCCCCAGCAGTTAGATCACCACTGTGGCAGAGCAAAGGCAATCTGCCCTCTCAAAAACTGGATCCTACTGTTCTGTGTAGGTTAAGGTTCTTACCAGTTAAGTACTTCATTTTAATGAATTTAAAGGATACAGAGAAATTATTGCTATGATCTTTCTTTTCCACTGTGATTTCCTACTTAAACAATCACCATGTTTTACATTTTGTGTCAGGAAATAGATGAGAACTGGGAAAAGCTGAGGATAAGAAAGGAAAAGCAATTTGAAAAGTAGGAGCAAAGGAGGGAAATTGCTAAAACTCATATGAGCTGGCATTGTTGCAATGAATTCAATGAGAAAAACTACCCTATAAGAGAGAATCTGGCCCATCAGACATAATGGTTAACATGGATTTTTACCAGAGAATGGGATGCCTATTACCTTCACTAAAAAAAACCCTGCAAAGCTGGTAATCATCAGTAGTTAGCTATAAGTAAAGGAAGTTCATTTTTGTCACTTCCAAATGTAAGCAATGGTATTTGTATGCATATTGATTTGAGAAGATGGAGTTGAAAGCTGGATTATATTCATTCATATATCTGTTTTTGCCTGCAGTGGACAGTTCTAACTGATAATGCAGTTGCTGAGGGACTGAGTGAAATGTATTTACTATCATTCCATTGGACCTGAATGTGTCTATACCCTTCTGTACAAACTAGAAATGATAGTAGAAAACTAATTATGGTGAGGGTTCCCTGACAAATTATTACATATTTGAATGTGCCTATATAACAATATTTTGATATAGTAAAGCCTTATGTTTTGTTTTTCAGGTATACAAAGATGAAGACAGCAACCAACATCTACATTTTCAATCTGGCTTTGGCAGATGCACTAGTTACCACTACTATGCCTTTCCAGAGCACTGAGTACCTGATGAACTCTTGGCCATTTGGGGATGTGCTCTGTAAAATAGTTATTTCGATTGACTATTATAACATGTTTACCAGCATATTCACACTGACTATGATGAGTGTTGATAGATACATTGCCGTGTGTCACCCTGTGAAGGCTCTGGACTTCCGTACTCCTCTCAAGGCAAAGATAATAAACATCTGTATCTGGCTATTGTCCTCGTCTGTTGGCATATCTGCCATAGTTCTTGGAGGGACCAAAGTCAGAGAAGGTGGGTGTGAGCATTCAAACTCAAGCTTTTTTGTTTTTCGAATGACATAAAATGTAGCTTAGAATATTGACTAAACCAGATTGAGTCATACTTCAATAATTTATGCATGCCATCATATTGCACGCAAAAGATCATCCACGTTCCTTGGCTAAAAATGTATGTCTAAATTTCTGACACTTTGAAATATATTGTGGAACATCTGAGTATGAGATATAAATAATTTAAGCTCAGGTGCCATTGCCAACTAAAAGAACAAAATGCACTTTGAAATATTGTCCTTGCAAGGATGACACCATCAAAAACTGAGAGCGGACAGTAGGGGAGAGTAATCAAGGACTTGAGTACTGTGGAGAGATCAAAGAAGATCAGCTTAGGATGAAACTTGAAATGTGGATTGAAGGTGCTTTTTATAGGTTTTGTGAGACTAGTTTTGATGAAGTTCCAAGAACAGAAACTAGCTTGCCTGTCATTAGTGTTAGTATTAAAATCACCATTAGTATTAAAACCTGGGAGCTGATTATAAACAGACAATTCACAGAACTCAAAGGTGTGGTGAAGGAAGGAAAGGTGTCAATAGCTGGAAAGAGAAAATTGAGCTAAATGCATTAAAAAAGATAGTATCAGAAATTCTGGTATAGAAAGGAATAGGGATGTACATGAGGACTTGGAAAGGTTGAGAATAAAACCAGCAGGGCAATTGGGAATATAGAGTGCAGCAGAGAAGTAACTACAAGAATACAGAGAATACAAAGCAGAGCATCTTTAGACTCTGCTTGAAATTTCTAATCCATTAAGGACTGCAAATTTAGTCCCTCTAACTAGTGATCCATTACCAAAGCTGGTCATCTAGGAAGTGAAACTTATTTTGAAATCCTTCTGGAGAAGGAAAGGGGAGAAGCTTTCTCTCACACACATACTTTATACCCACAAGCATGATACTCACAGTGCAGGAACAGTTCTGTATTTTCCAAAGGACTGAGGCCTCTAATGATGTCCTTGTGTTTAGCTTATCCTGTTACTGATAGCTCTATAAAATACAAGAAGTCATGCATATTTAGTTTCACTTCTTCCAAGAGAAATGGTAAACTTAATGGGACACTTTTATCAGGCAGTGAAAACAGATGTCCAATATTAAACTGTTTGACATAGATCAATGCAGACAAAACATCAATGCACACTAACAACCACTGAAGGGCTGATTGGTTTGGTTGCTGTTCCAGATGTACAGATTTTTTTCTTGGTCTTGGTCTTCTGACAGGTAGGTGCCAGGAGAGTCCTCTGGAAACGATTCTTCCAGCTCTGTAGAAGGTCAAGTGTCCTGCTCTGTGGCACTGTAACTCTTCTCAGCAGTAAAGTTTTGGCAGGCTCTATAAAACAATGTCTGGCTCAGAAAAAAATCACTTTTAGACACCTTCATTTGGGAAGAATAATTGTCTGACTTGTACGTATGAAATCTTCAAGGCTTTGAAACATTGGCTCAGGCTGGTGCCCTGTTTGGAGCATGCTTAACTAGCAGAATATCCCTGTCATTCAGTATAACCATCACATTTAGAACAGGGGGCTTCTCTGAGGCCAGAAATGAATAAAGTTTCTCATGCCATGTGGCAAGAGCCTCCTCCTCCTCCCCCAAAGCAGAGGCTAGTAATACACATCTCAGCGGGGCAAATGAGTTCTGAAATTATGGGCAAATGCTCCTCAGCCCCTTCTGTTCAGCTCTGCTCATCTGGTCTAAGGTGTCTCTCAAGCATTTATTGCCAATTATCTTGTCTAGTGTGTTCATGAATTGATCTGATAAATGGTATAGGGGATGCAGCAAGGATACCCCCTTCGCCTGACAGCTGGAGCTCAAGACTGACATTTTAATTTCTGCTGGTGAAAATATTTGTTGTTTATATACTACAGGACCTCTATGGGGTTCACATTTGGACATGAGCTGAACATAAAGAGAAAGTGTCCATATCTGAAACTTCCACCTTATGCTCAGTTAGTCCCTTTTGTTCTCGTAGTATGGGATTGTTCCCAGTGGTATATTTTCCCTGCAATGAAAATTTCACATCCGTGTAATTTTCCCTCTCTGGCCTTAAAGGGGTCTTTCTTGCTAAAGATTCATTCACTTAAAAAAAAAGAGAGAGAGAAAGAGAGAGGTACTATCACTATTTCCAGTGACAGTATGAAGGCTCCAGTTCAGTACAGAAGAGCATGGACACTTAAAAGTGGAAGTAATTGATAAAGTCTGTGAGAAATATATTTCCTGTGTGTATTTCCAGGACTAAAATTCACTTTAGATGGTAACTTATCAAACACATTTTAAAATAGATTTATACTAAAGTACTAACTAAAATTCATTATTTTTCTCTAAATATATTAATCTTCTTGGAATAGCTGCCTTCCTTCCTGAGTAAGAAAGGTCAGTATGAAATCTTAAGTGCTCACTTAGTGACACTGTTCTTAATTCTACATATTTTCAGGCCATAAGAATAAAATATAAATTGGGTTTTATTCTCTTCCCAAGTTGCTGGTAGAAGTTAAGATATTGTGCATCTTTTCCAAGGGTCTTTGATGGTTAGCTGGTTGTAAACTGGGATTCCATGCATTTCATTATATTATATACATCATTGGAAACACATGAATATTAATGATTTTTTTAAAAGATTTTGAATAGAAAGTAAACAGCAATGAGATCTAAAACAATAATTAAATTCATATTTGATTATTTGAAATTCTCAAGTATCTTGTCACTTACAAATCATATTATAGCATAGCAAGCAGGCCCATATTTAATCCAGATTTTAAAATATTTTGAAAAGTCATCAGTACTAAAATTCACTGTTATGTGTTGGGATGTGTATTTGTGACTTTTTGTAAGCAAAATAGATTTTTGCCTCTGTTACGCATCAAATTTGAGTCCCACATTGCCCTCTCAGATACAGTCAAATCTAATTCCATTGTTCTGAATCAAAGGATTCTATCTACATGACAATTTTTAGCCAAAACAAATAATTATCATAATTTATTCTTCCCTTTCTTGAGTACTAAAAGTAAACAATAGTTTAGGATTAAATACATGCTGATTACTATTAGTGAATTTCAGTTTACTAAACTATTTGTGATATTTAATCAAAGCTAATTAAGTCAGTTATAGGTGTCACCTTTTTATATGTTTTTCTTCTAGAAGACTTCCAAATTTAATTAGAACTGAAAAGTCTCAAAATGCCACCTTAAAATTTACATGCATCATACTGACTTATTAACTAGAAACGAGAAAGTGAATCAATTATTTTTCCTACATTGTTCTAACATGTTTGCAAGAGATAATCATGATTCTACAGATGTTACTTTTTTATTTTGTGGGCAATATAATGATTTTGATTTTTTCTCTGAAGAAGACAACTTCTCAGAATTTTCTTATGAAACAAATTTCCAGAAAAGAAAAATTGAGATCAATTGAGTCATTTTAATTTGAGTCCATTTTACTGATTTTGCAATTTTTAATCTTTTTGAGTGTACTTATGCCTACATTTTATATTCGTATACGTTCCTATTAAATATTATGTTAATATAACTGTATTGATGGTACAGGTTATCTTAATGTTATGGCATTGATTTTATATTAATTATATATAAAATAAATTTTACACTTTTTATCTTAATAAAGTACATATTCTTTATAGCATATTTCAATATAAGATTAAAACAACTAAAATGAAAATTTGCTATGAAAAAGAATATCGGCACGATCCATTCCAATACAATGGACATGAAACACTTCTGCTTTTTTTTTTTCCTGTTTTTGCTTTCAGTTGTTTTTGTTCACAACTATCATGCATCAGTGAAATACTTTATTCTGATGAATTACAATTTCTAATGAAAAATTACATGTTGGAAAATTTTGAACTAATTTCTGGCCTTTGCTTTTCCATCCCTGGAAATCCTGTCTGCATTTTTTAGCCCTTTGGTGTGGGATTCTGGTTGGGCTGTTGTTAGACTTGTTTTTCCAGCTGCAGCTGAAGTGTTTTGTACTTCCAGCATGACTCCAGCTGTTCACCAGCTTCATGTCATAAGCTCCTGTCCCCTTGGACGTAGCCGTGTAACTGCATTGGTATACCTTCCCATGGCTTTGTCATGATGATGTGGCTACCATACATATTTTAAACGGTGCCAGTTATTCTAACCTAATTATTTTGATAAATCTGGGCCAGAGACTAACTGTATATGAAATTAAGGTAGTAGAGCTGAAGAGGCAGTTTCTCCTGGGAGGGGGTTTCGATGAGCAGCTGGATGGGGTCCAGAGCAGTCAGCCCTGATCACAGCCCAGGTTTATCCAAAAGGGCACATCTGGCTGCGGCTGCGCCAGTGCGGCTGCTGTGGCTGAATCCTAACTTCATTGCTGCGGCTAGGCCATGATATGCTACAGGTAACAGCAATAATCAATGTGAAAACTTCTTTCAAGATGATTTTTGATGTTTCTAGAATAAAATTGAATAAAAGCAAGGTGCCTTAAACATAGATCACAAAAGATTTAGACAAGTCGTCCAAAAGTTAAATCATACTTGTGTTGTCAGCCTAGCATTCTCCATTAGGCTTCAAATATATGTCTTTTCACTTTTCAGCCTTCAGAATCGTACATTAGTCATTATATTGTTTATAACAAAGACTCAAATGTTTTACTTTAATTTCGATTTTTTAATCTGAATGTTCTAGTGTTCAATATGATCCAGGAAGATTTCTGATATCCAACCATGAAAATGTCTATATGATATCATAATGACACCTTTTTGCCCCTTGCCATTTTTCAAAACAAATTTTCTATCTGCTTGATTTGTGAGGCATTCAGATATCAAGGAAGTACGGTTTGGTGAAATTTTCTCTGACTAGTTCTGCTGGAGACAGATATGAAAATGTGATGCGCAACAATATATTGAATCTTTCCGTCTTTAAATCTGATTCAATAAAGGCTAATACATGGTAATTTGTAAAGGAATGATGAATTTGGTAGGGAAAATGAAAACACTCCAAAGAATAATGCAGTGCTTGAGAGGATAAAATCTTAACTACAATTCAGAGTGAAAAATCCCAGTGTTACCTCGACTTATCTACAGGGGAGTTCATCTGCTGATAGTGGTTGTAAATTTATCCCTTCTCTTGCTTTGTGATTTATCATGTTTCTTGTTTTTCCATATGGTTTATATGCTGGAAGGCTGCAACGAGGTCAGCAAGAGAAACCTAAAATATTTAATTCCTCAGCAGTCTCCTGTCAGACGGAATATTACTAGGATGTCAAATAATTTGATAGCCTGTGACTTTGAATCCTGGCATGGGCAAGGAGAAAGGGAGCAGGCCAGATCCTGCAAGCTCCACACAGGCTGAATTTTCAATGACATGATTTGCGGAAAGAGCAGCTTATATTTGACTCTGCACAAGCACACATTTTCTCTGCCGCTATTTAACTGAAAAGAAGCTGTTGCCAGGAAATAAGTTTTCTGAATGCAAGCACTTACACATATTTCATTTGCACTGAAGAAGGCACATGGGAAAACATTATTACACAATTATTGCATATTGGCAAAATCTTCCTACGATCAAAACCCTCATTCAGCTCCCACCATTCATGATGCCAAAAATCTGCCTCCTCCCACAGGCAAACACATATATAGCTTAATAATAACTATGAGATTTCTCCTCCGTTGAACATGGTACTCATTCTGGCTTTAAATCTCAGTGAGATTCAAAGGAAAGCAACTGTTCAGCCTGTCTTCATAAATTTTTATTTTTGTGCCTCTGCATTTTTATCTCCTCCTATGGGAACCAAAATTTGTACAGTGTTATACATTTTAAAAAGCCCAACTCCCTCTAAGTAATTTCTAGACAGAGCTATGTAAAACCAGTTTCAATTGTAATTGAAAGCTTTCCTTGGAGTGATTTAATAACTCCATTTATTAGTACCACATTACCTGATAATAACTTTTGCTAGCTTATATTATGACAATGTTATTGTTTAGAATATGTAATAATAACACAATTTTCTTCTTGTTGTTTCTTTTATTCTTAGATACTGCTAGCACTGAGTGTTCCCTGCAATTTCCAGACAGAGATTACATGTGGTGGGACATCTTCATGAAAATCTGTGTCTTTGTCTTTGCGTTTGTTATTCCAGTTCTCATTATAATTGTTTGCTATACTCTGATGATCCTGCGTCTTAAAAGTGTACGGCTTCTCTCGGGGTCTCGAGAAAAAGATCGAAACCTGCGCCGCATCACCAGATTGGTTCTTGTGGTTGTGGCAGTGTTTATTATCTGTTGGACTCCTATTCACATTTTTGTGCTGGTTGAAGCGTTAGGGGATGTGTCCCATAGTACTGCGGCTATATCCAGCTACTATTTCTGTATTGCTTTGGGTTACACCAATAGCAGCCTCAATCCGATCCTGTATGCTTTTTTGGATGAAAACTTCAAGAGATGTTTCAAGGACTTCTGTTTTCCATTTAAAATGAGGATGGACAGGCAGAGCACCAGCAGAGTCAGAAACACTGTGCAAGACCCGGCTTATATGAGGGAAACAGATGGGACAAACAAACCTGTATGACTAGTCGTGGAAATGTCATCTTACTGTCCTCAAGAAAGAGAAGAATCCAATGACCTAGGAGTGACTCAGATTACTACTGCAGTTTGAGCTAGACTCACCCAGAGGGACATTTCTGGAATATTTAAGAAATCCTAGTGGTTTGAACTAAAACAAGCTAATTATTGACAAGCAAGAAACCCCTGAAAATAAGCTCAAATGAAAAGGACCTGACTGGTGATCAGGTTTTGAGGCCATGTTTACTGTAGAGCATGTTTGGGGAGATAGGAGATACTTATTATTGTACCAGGTAACTCTGGATCAGGAAGGCTCTAGCTTTTCTCTTTACAATGTATAAGGTAATATTAAGCAACATTTGGTCGTAACACTGAGTTATGCTAGGAATACAGTTTTGACTTGACAGTGATTACTTCTGAAGTACATAGTTTGAAAACTTGATTTGTTGTACTCTTTTGCAGTGAATAATGATGTTTATGTTTCTGCAGAACACTGACAGAGCTATAATCAATATTCTCCTCAATTAATATATCCGTAATATTTGTCCATGCTGTGGAAATCCAAGTTAAGCATGATATGCCTACATACCAAAGTGATTTTATTGTGTTTGTATATGGTAAAACATTTCAGTGTTTTAAAAAATGTATTGCGATTTAAGGCAAATTGTTAGTATATTTTTAGCACATGCTTAGTCACCTACGTGTTACGTTTTTTATGTGTGATTTTCCAAGATGACTGCGTATTTATTGATTGTGAATAATATAATATGCATTTCAGCAATGTATTTTGAACAAGAGACAGGAAAACTTCAAATTCTTCATTTGTTGCAAAACTGATGAAAAATTGTCCCCCATTCATTATACTGGAACATAAATACTTCCGTTCCATTTTGAGAAAAGGACATACTTAAAAATAGTGCTGTACTTGTTTTCTGGGACAATTTGCAAGCAGACCAAAATAAATATTTGAAGAGTTGTTATTAGAAAACAGTACACTGATTAAGCGGACTGATACAGAGGCAATTAATATGAAATATATTGGATGCTCTAATGGCACTTGAAAGTGAAAGTTCTCATTTTACTGATGATAATAAGTTTTTCTGTGATACAGTCCTATGAAATGAGTAAATTTATTTGTTTTTCTGTGAAGATGGAGAAGCCAAGGCACAGAGAAGTTACTGTCTTGCTGAAGGTAAGTTTATGGCAAAACTGAGTCTAACCTGCCACCTTTTGCCCATAGTCTTTAGTCTACCTAACTGTTAAATATTACTATTCTTATTTCTTCTCTCCCTGAGGTTTGGGGAAATATTGTCATTATCTTCACTAAGAACAGGTTTAGCCACCAGAAGTCTTGATAACTTTTTTGTTTATACAAAATCATCAGTAAGGTGTGTGCCTTTGCTACATAGTAAATTTGCTGAGAAACACAGTCTGGTTTGGTCCTAGTGGACCATGAAACCAACCAACCAAAAATTCTTTGTGCACACCAGTACAAATCATGAGATTTGCCATTGTAGCTTGCAGTACAGGTCTTGTGGAAATGCTGTGGAGATGCAACCATCCTGAAAACTTTGACAGTCGTCATTTTCAAATACAGTCACGTATGTCAAATAATTTTTGTACTGGGTGAACAAATGCAGTTACATTCATCTTTCAGCACCAAAGTAATCTTGAACAGTTAGTGGTCTTTATAGCCATTTAGTGGAGCTGCTATGTGGAACAGATCTTGTGAAATTCAGGCCATGAAGCTCGGTACTTCAGAACTAGCTGCTCTAATGTAATTAGCTTTGTTAGTGAAAATATTGAAGGTAATCTTCAGTGGCTAAATCTAGGACTTTCTGATTGTTTCTAAGTGGTAAGTGAATAGCTGACCTCAGGATACCTGATTTGCCTGAGGAAATGAACGATGTTCACACAACTGATGATTGTATGATTCCGACTTCCTCTACCTGTCTGTCTGTCTCTCTCTCTTTTTTTTTGGAAAGCCTCTCTGTAACATGCATATACACTTCTAAATAATGATCTGAAATTTAAATAGTCACAAAAAGAATGTTTAAGGTAAAAACTAACAATCAGAAATATTTATCAAGTTAGGAGTGAATGAACTGTGAAAGAAATAGGGCCTAATGAATTATTTTCATCCAGAAAAACCTACATTCTTGTCCACGTTTTACTGGTGTATTGTGTATGTTCATCTGTTTCAATAGAGTTATTGTTCTATACAGTATGTGCAGTGCTGAATGAAAAATCAATGATGTTGTTCTTAAGCTGTAAAAAGGAGAAATCTAATAATCAAATTTTTGTGATGACTTTTTTTCTGTAATGAGATCATCTTCTCTATCCTACTTGGGGGAAAGTATGAGATCCTAGCAAATTTTCTGGGTCTGAAAACATCAGGCTTGAAAAGTGATGCAAAAAATGTGTAATAAAGACTGATTTCTTTCCATTGAACACTAACAGAGAAATCAGTTTGGATAAAACAGAAGGAAATTTTAGAGGTTTTCTTGTAAGATTAGAAGGCCTACCATGCTTCACTGAACAGCAAAGGAAAGCTGGAGTTGTTCACAGAATCTGCTTCCAGATGCTTAATTTCCCATTGTTTGTTCAGTAGTTCCCAGACTAGAATGATTAATAGGCAAGACCAGTTATTTTCACAGGGACATGCACAGGGACTTTGGAAACCTATGTTTAATTCTTGTAAAGCACCTTACTTTCTGTGTAACTCCAGACAAGTGATTTGCGTTCATTCTTGCTGAGCCACCTATCTCTTCAGCTGAAGGATTTTAGCATCAGCTTCTTGGCATGTTCAGTTCCCTACCTGTAAAACAGGACGGTGGTGTGGTACAAGGGCGTTTTAAGGCAGCACACCTGTGGTAATAGCTGATGAATCGAACACCTTTGTACATCTTCAGAGAGTTTCAGGAAATGGTGCTGCAGAAGTATGGTGCAAGTGAAAAGACAACAGCCATTCGTGCAGGCCCCTCACCCACTGCAAATGAGCATGTTGCTATCTATGTCACTGGTACCGTGTCCGTTATAGTAGTGCTGGTATTTACTTCATGGTGTCTTCCAGGCTAAAAATTTTCTTGGGATGACATGAGAGTGGATTATGTAGCTGTGATTACTAGACGTGCAGTGAAATACGGGGTTACATTCTGCTGCAGGCTCAAAAACCATGCTCCAGATTTCCTTTCATTTCTTCCCCCTCTCTGGAAATTCACGTACTCCAAGCACCGTAGAAGATACACATGGCCTGAGAGAAAGTGTCATTTGATCTGGTAGAGGGGCTTATTCCCATAATCTAATTGGGATATTAGGGAAGCACCTTCTATATGGAAAACAGCACCTGGGTTTGGTGCTTCTGTCTACATGTCAGAAAGCACAGCAAAAGAGCACTCCTATTGAGTTACTGAAGCTTGTAGACCAAGTATCTTCTCTGAAATTTCACTTAGACTTTACAGTGCAGAGGCACCAAACTAAGTAGAGGGTGGAGGACTGTTTTGGTCTCACCTCTCTCTCTACTATGAGGTATAACTATCCTTAAGATTTACATACTTTACAGTTACCACTAGACAACCACTATAGTTAATTTTATGTACTTTTTAGTGAGATTGCAAAAGAACAATTAGGAGTAAAGAATGACTAGGAATTTTGTTAAAATCTCTCTAACCATGAGGATTTAACTAAGCCCACATGTTTTTGCATAAATGAACTTTTCTTAGAATTCCACAAGGAATAATAGTTCTTTTTTTTTTTAAAAAAAGGTTTTCTGGGGCCATGAAACCCCAGTAAAATCCCTGTGTGTTACATGTTCTTCACTTTCCTTATTGCTACATGTCTTCCATACACTGAATTTTTCTTTATTCAAATATGAAAGCTATTGCCTACTTTTGACCTTGTTCTCTAAAAACCAAGGTGATCACTGTTCCTTCTGCCTTCAGTTACAATTCAGTAGTTCATTGATTCTTATTTTCCGAGACTACATTATAGCAGATTTTTGTTTTATGTAATGGCAGTCATGGTTTCTTCCTAAGCTAGTGAAAGCAAATCGGTATTGAAAGAAAGACAAACTACATAACTAATTTGCATGAAAGACACAGACTGGAAACAGAAAGAAAATATAATTAGATGATTAATAAAGAGAATATTGTTCATGCACTGCACATTGTAAAAAACAATAGAATATAAAAAGGCAGAAAATCTCACCTGTGGTGGCGAGAATGTGAAGGATAGGATGTTGGTGTGCCTGAGAACCAGCCCTTCCTTTCCTTGTGTGTGCACACATATGTTTACACAGAAAACTATTCCGTGCGTCACTGCTGGTACATCGAGCATACATTAGATTGAAGAGGACACAAATATTCAGTATTATTTTTTCTGGCTATCTGGATAAATAAAGTGTTAAAGGAAGATTATGTATCATTACTAAAATACAAAAAATAAGATTTTTTTCTCCTACAGTGTGTGAATGGGAACAGCTATGTTTTCAGGTAGTTACTGCTCTAGGCTGAGGTGCTTAGTTCTGAGAGATGCTATCATCTTGTTTTGAACTGGACTTAAATGTTTTCAATTTAGCATCTGTCAAAGTAGCTAACAAGCTGCCACTCATACAGTCTTACGTTAAACAACTGGGCATAGAAGGAATCTTTTGAGCTGCACAAAATATGTTCATTTCCATGTTTTTCTGTGATGACACCAGATGGGACCAAAAGAGTAAGTTTCACAATACTGTGAGAACAGTCAGATTTTGTATTATTTCCAGCACACTAAGAGAAAAACTTCTTGTTGTGATCTATGTTGCTCACTGTCACAGATCTAAGCCAAGTTTGTGATATTTAAGGTATTCCAGGGGAAATATATGATTCCTAAATGTCCTGGGGGAAAAATAGTGGTACACAGACATTGCAGTCATCTGTCTTTCTTATACATAGCAACAATCGTTTTCTAATAGGAAGCCTAAAGAAAGATAAGGAGTTTTACTCAGACAGTTTAATTTAATTTTCAAGTTGTGCCCAACTAAAGCAAGGCGGTGCACCTAGTTTTTAAGTCAGAGCAGCACCCTCAACTGTTCAGCTATGAGTGTCCACCATTTAAAAGGAATTTATGTCCCGAAGACAAAAGAAGCTACTTTCAAAACTAGGTGTGAAACTAGCTTTTAGCCAGGTTTGTTGGTATAATTTGGCTTCCTCTTAAGCAACCTTGACTGTGTAATAGATATCCTAGAAACACATTTTTTGAGGGATTATTAACTATAGAAACAATGGAAGGACAAGAGTAAAGTGGAGCAAAGCCAATTTACCACACAGGAGGAGGACCGACTGCTTAAAAAATAGAGAGTCATTTGATGTTTCCTTTCCATATTCTTGTTGTGAAAGATTACATAAAAATCTTTTTTGCAAAAGATAAATGTTGAGCCCTATCATGAAAGATCAAATTATTCTGGATTATTGATTTCAAGTGTTGGTTTTAAGATTACAAAGTTTCCTGTATTAGTGTTGCTCTCTGATAAGACTCAGTTACTCATTATGCATACTAATAAAAGGCTGAAGAGACATAAAAATGGCAATCAAGCAGAATAGTTTTGTTTTCTCTGATCCACTGCCTCACAGAAATGTAGTATTTCTGAATTTCTAGAATTCTGTTGCAGGTCTAGATACTTGTGATGCTGCCTAAAAGACAGCTCTAAAATGACAAATGTATGTATGGTAACATAATGGCACAGTGCTAGTAGCAAGCTGTTTGACACATATGAAATGGTAAAACTAGCAGATGACAGAAATGACACTCAGATGCTGAGAAACTCCAAGCTCAGTGATTGAGCAATACCTTATTATGCTGAGATATTTTTAGGAAAATTTAAAGGGAAAATTCTATCCTATGAAAGACAACAGGAAAACTTTCAATGATTTAGGCCAGGATTTGTCTTTGTTGCGGTAAATGAACATAGTCCTTGAGGAGAAGACAGCCAGGGTAACTATGTTGGGTATTTTTTAATTACTTATCAGTTCTTAATCCATGATAACATTTGTTCCAAAGGAGAGGTTTCAATTGGCTGAAACAAAATATTTTTACTTATTTTGTTTCTTGAGAAATCCTGGAAGTTTGACTTCTTATCTTGATTCAGAACCAGGTAGGAAATTTCAGAATTTCCCACAGAAGAGGGTATTTGCTGGTTCAATATAGTCTTTTCATTATCAGTCAGGAAGAGGATCAGGATGCTATACATGTGATAGCAGCCAGAAGTAGAAGGCCTTGTGAGGAGAAGACCTTCCTGGATGTGAACTGGTTTGGGTATCAGTACAGTACAGCGGTGGCTGCATAACGCTAACTAGAAGGTAGAGCTTCTTAAAGCAGCATTGCCATAGCATAGTCAACCAAGTAAATGTGCAGCATGCTACCTTGCATTATGTGAATTTTTTGGCTTGGGTTTCCATTAGCTAAGGGTTTCCTGCACTGAATTAGCTTATTGACTCTTGGAACAAGCACATAGAAGATTAGGTCTGTTTAGTTTATAAAGTGAGTTGGACAGGTTGCACTACAGATAGGTGAAAAAGAACAGAAAGGCTATCATCACAGTGTAAGAATAAAGACACAACTTGTTTTGGAAAAAAATTAATTGAACAGAAGTTGAAAAGTACTTATGTATGCAATGTATTATTGCCATGTGGAACTTGTTGCCAACACATGAAATTAGAGCCCATGGCTCAGTCACAGTCCAAAAGAACTATTTGTGTAGTTGAATCAGAAACTTAGGAGGATAAAAACCATCATGCTTTAAACCATCCTTTCAAGCATTAAAGCAACACTAAACTGACCAGGAATATAAAACAAACTCCAGATTATAGGACAAGGAACAGTGCTGCCATCAGGGAAGCTGTTGTCCAGCTTTGTTCCAAGCCCCTGCTCAGAGCAGCCGGGCATCTGGCAGGTGTTGCCCTGGGAAGGATATGCAGGGATTTTAGGAGGAACTACAGTCTCTGATGAGAAGAGAAACTGATTACAAGAAGTCCTTTTCCACAGGATTGAGAAATTACAAATTTAAAATGGAATCTAAAGTGAGAACTACTGCTCAGGAATAGTTGATGACATACTTTGGTGTATGTGCAAAGGCCTTCTGTATTTGCTAGATAACAGAGAAGTGTTATTTTAGAGAACTTAAGAAAAGATGGATATTTTCATAAAGTAAGTTCTGGTGAATAAACACAACAATGTTGACTAACTGGCTAATTTTAGTAACTAATAATATTTTCTTTTCATATTTATATTCTGTGCTACCTTTTGATATATACACTGCTTTAAAAAAGTTGTTTCCATCATGCCAATATTTGACCATGTGTTAAATGATCTAATGGGAAAAATAAAAGAGGTAAAAACCATGTTTTGTCTTTCAGTATTTGTAACAGCACTTTGCATGTGTGGCATGGGGATAATTGACAAAATAATTCTATTTTTTTAAAAAAAGAACATTTTTTTGTCCACATCTTCAGAATGATCATCAGAAGACAAATCTTTAGAACACAAATATTTGTCTCAAATCATGCATGTAACTGATTGCAAAGTAACTGGAATTGAAAAAAACTTTTCTTACTCCTGCTCTGCTTGTACCACATGCAAGCAGTAGGGCATATTGCTCAGCATACTTGGTAACAGATTTGATGAAAATATCAAAAGAGTGAAGCTTTTTATTGTGATTACAAGTAGAATGCTAAAGCTGAAACTTTCCCAGAAAGCATTTAGATAGATAAGACTACCCTAAGGGGTTAAAAAATTAACATTTTTGTCTGTATGTTTTAATGTATTTTCAGCCTGAGTTAGAAAGAATGCTGCGGACCTTGTCAGGCCTCCTAAATGGGAATTTAGCAGCTTTGAGCGTGTCCTGGCGATAGATCAGAATTGTGTGGCTTCTGGTAATTAGAAAACTAAGATTTAGCACTCATTTCAGTCTTGTGTCCATGTTAATGTCTGGACTGTCAGACTCCTTATCCTCCTTGCTAACAGGGCAATAAGTATTCTCCTCTTCTGAAGGAGAATGTAAAATTCTGGGCCAATGCACAGCAGTTTTGGTAAGTCAGAGGCATAGTGGTATCTTTCTTCATAAATGATCTGCTCTGGTGGCAATGTTGTTTTATAACTGTCCAGAAAACAACAAGCTTGACCTTCTTCAGATGCCTGGGTACCTATCCAGCTGCCTGCTGGATAAGAGCTGATGCTGTGAAAACATCTCCATAAACCCACCACTAGATTTAATGGTATGAAAATTTGAAAGTAGGAAATGGGGTGTGATATGAGCAAGGCCTAGTGACAAGGAGTGTTAGCAGATGCTTAGGAAAATAGTTTATGTTGTAAAATCTAGGAGATATGATAAATAGAGTGTGCGCGAGTGTGTGTGTGTCTGTATGTGTGAGTCTATAAGATAGATATCTTTTTTTTCTGATGAAAAAATGTGTTTATTTTACACGAGGTTACATCAAAGAAAGGGCTGACTTGATCAACTATGTCTCCTCGGAATGGAAATATTCCACAAGACTCCAGCATTAAACATGGACTAATCCTGGCCTAGCCAAAAATGAAAACTGCATGAAGATCCCTATTTCACAAAGCACAAGGGGTTTAAAATCTTTTTTTGTGGATTCCTCTCTGTGACTTCAAATACAGTCTTCTTCCTAATACTTGTTATAAATGTTTACATTTACGAGCGCTCACCCTCGTATACAACAGTGTGATCATCTGCTCAGCTGTCTGTTGGAGTGAGGCTCCTGGGAAGACATGGAGCCCTGATCTCACAGCTTTAGAAAGCTACTGTAAATCATAAGCCAGTAGTTTTTGGTAAAAAGAAAGCTGCTGGTAGCATCACAGTTGTGGAGCTGGAACCTCAGGGAAGTATAAAAATGCCAGATGAAAACAGCATCCCTTTGATTTGTACTGGTTAGCAGTACCTGCAGAGATGACGTGCCTGGGTGAGTTAATGTGAGCTAATCCTCTCTACAGACTAGCTGTTAGGAAACTTTTGGGTTTCTGCATTCACCCTAAGGCAGACTGTATTAATATAATATTTTTTCTTAAAATAATTGGGTTTCTAGTGTTATGAATTACTGTTTTGAAATACTGTGTTATGAACTACTGTTTTGCAGAAGACTGGCTCTGGAACATGAATTTTTAAGATGCTAAGTGTATGTATTGTGGAGAAACTTTTTAATGGGCCTCAGCATGAAGACTGGGTGAAATATTTTGTCTATGGCTGAGGTAGCATTTCAGTGCAACAGTGCATGTTTGCCATTTCAAGGTCATTTCTAATCTGCAAAAAGGAAGAAAGGGGTATAAAAAGCGAAGAAAAACTTTTGTCGAAGGAAACTTTTCAATGTGGCTTTGAGGACTAAGGGTGGAATTGGAATGGTACTCTGAAGTGCTGTTTTTCCCATATTTTTTAAGAATTTAGAAAGAGAAGGCTTTTATTTTTTGTATTGAAATGAGAACCTGTTTAATTTGCATCTTTGCTTGTAGGTTATAACATACAACACAACCAAAGAAAAATCAAAATATTTCCATTTCAGACAGAATGTTTTTATCAACTCACAATTTAAATATATATATATGAAAAATGAATGCTTTTCTGAAAAAAAGAAACAATTTTATGTATTTTCTGAAAACTGGAAGTTCATATTTTCTCCTGTCTTTTCAACAAAAAGGCAATGTATCTCTCTTCTAATCAACTGAAATATATTCTGAAAGGCTTAAAAACATAAAGAATGTAAAGGGCCTCTACATATGGAAGTAAAGTAGAAAAGATGGGTGCTGATGTCCAAAAAGAAGGTGTGAGATTTTGTAAGGTGGGAAAAAGGTGGCAGGTGAGAAGGGTGATTGAGAAGGTTTGTGAAATACTGAAATATATCTTGGTAGAAGTCATCACGTCTTGAAAGGCTACTTATTACTGTTGATGCTTTTTCCTCCAGACTGTTTCCTTTCAAAGTAAACACTTAGCTGCCTACCTCCAAAAAACATGACCTTTCTTAAATTATTTTCCTGTACAAGAAGGTTTTCAAAAAGCAAGGCCAGAAAGCAATCATGAAGGCAGTTTGATGACAGACCTGAGACTAAAGGCCATTCTTCAGTTATTGATGTTTACTATGGACAAGAAAAGTATTGAATGTATTTATTTTCAATTTCTAAGAATCTGAAACAAGACCCTGAAATTCTGCATCTGTTGGACAATTGCTTGATTCATCTGTGAAAATACTGTTATATTGTGAAACTGAAACATGTTTGGCAAAGCCAGTGTGAAGCAGCTAAGGAAATGGCAGGAAGCATTCCGGGGATATATATATCTGGCTTCTGTCTTCCTCTTCATGGAGAATAAGAATTTTGTATGGTCAAAAATGCCCACCTATCCATTCAGATCAAAAATAGCATTAATATACTGTCGTCTGCAGCAGGTAATAGTATTTTGTGTTCTGAGAGGACCTTTTTCCTCCTCAGCCTGGAGCTCTTGAAGATATTCGGTGGCATTCGTTATCTCTGGGCTTTGTCAGTGTTAGTGAAGTGTCCAGGACAGAGTGCCAGCTCCGGAAGGCAGTGCTGGCGGTGTTCTCACAGGCAGTACAGCTCCTGGACAGAGATTACGTTTACCTGACGTATTTTGCCTGTGCCTCTCCCTTCTTGCTGCTCCTCACCCACTACTTGCCTTTGTCTTGTCAGATGAAAAAAGTGGCAGAAATTTTGTACCTAGTGTAAAGCTGTTATCTGTATAACATTAATATGATTATTATTATACATTTTAGAACCCACAGCAGATCCCAAAAGCATTGCTTTGGACCCACGAGACCTACGGCAGCTGTTACAATTCTGCCCTCTGTGTAACTCTGCACATACAGTATTCCCTGGCAGCTATGTTTCTAGGTATATAGTTTCTCTTTTCATATCTGAAAGATCAGTTAAAGTGAAGTTTAGCCAGTCTACTGCACCCTGTAGATATCAGCAACATATGATGATACAGCTGGCTCTTACTATCATTTGTGTTTGTGCTTGTTTTAAAACTGTGTTGTTGTCAATTGCACCATAACCAGGAGATACAAGCAGATTGATTCTTCAGGTTGGCATCCATACAAATGAGTAATAATAATAATAAATAGTTCATATAAAATGTTATGAAAGTCATTGAAATGTTCTTCTGCACAAAATAAGACTGTAGAGACATTTCATCCATTTAATGAAAAAAATGCATGAACTGTCTCTGGGATCAGGGAGAGAACAGAAGCCTTTCTCATTCCAGGAGAACACCTCAGTTACTGCACTGTGTCCACCAGGCTTTATTTATTTTTTACACAATGGAAAAGCTTCCATAGGGTTTCAGGAAACCTGCAACACAGAATAGTTTCTGTGTGCGTTGTCAGGGCACTTTGAGCTGAGTGAGTGATACAAGTTTGAACCTCATGTAGTAGGTGTCAGAGCTGGGTTTGGATACGATGCAGAGTGCTCTGCTCCTAACCTAATGCTGTTACCACAGAGTTTTTTTAACCTCGTTGAACTTTGAATGGTGACAGCTGCAATTGCACTTTATGTTGACCCTGCATGAACCAGGCAAGGAGGTGCTTAGCTTGAGTGCAGTCTAGGTATACACAGAAGAAGAATATTTGGGCATGTAGAAATCTTTAAGAAAACACACATATCTTCAGGCTAGGCTTCTGTAGAGTTAAATAACAACTTGGCAATACACTGAAAGTATTCTACAGGTGTATAAAATTGTAATAAATTCTACATATTCTTTAAGAAAAGGTAGTCCTTTCTCTCTGCAGGCTTTGTCCTGAAAGTATTGTTTCGTGGGTGACAGAAACCACACTTTTCATGAGCGAATTTTAAACAGAAAATAAAATACAGTAAGGTCACACAGACCTGATGATAATCCCACATACATCACAGCTGTAACTCAAATCACATTAAAACCAGGTGATCAATATAGGTCTCTCTTTATGACCTTAACAGTTCTGGCCAGGAACACATACATTTTGAATCCTATGTATTCAGGTAATATTAACTGGTATCACATAAGCAACCAGTCAGATTAGGTACCCTGACACAATGACTGTACAACATAAGTATAGCTACTTTTGTTCATTTCTTAGCCTGTATAGGAAAAGGTAGAAAGACTTTTATAAAGGGATATTTCACATTTATATGGCTTTAAAAAAAGAAAAAATGAAACCCCCACCAAAATCAGATGACAGTAAGGACAAATATCATGCTGTTCTATGGGAAGCATTTTTGTGTAGTCTCATCATATAGCACAGAGCCTAGAAATAAATTAAAATAATAAAACAGTATCTTTTTATAGCCCTTTTCATTTGGAGGAATCCCAAAGTACTTAATAAAATGCATACAGTGAATAGAAATTTCTCTCCAGCTACTGAAATTCAGCAATTGAATTGATTATTTGGAGAACTGAGAAGATCTTTCTGTTCATTTAAATGTAAGCTCAGAGACATTTCAGATAGGTGAATTGCCAGGCTTGTAGCTGGCCAGCCCCTTTGAAGAAAATGCTGTGGTTTTGCAGAAAACAAGCACACAAGGTTTTCAGCCAGTCTGATGTTCTTCAATCTGCAGAAGTTCTCAAAGGGCAAAGAGAGAGAGAGATTGATTTCATCAAGTATGGGAGACCCTGGAGGACACAGGACTGCAGGTAACATCAAAGGCTTGATAAAAGGGCACCGAAAGGGCTCACCTGGAAGAACTGCCAGCAGCTTCTGCAGCTCTAAAGCAGGACTTTCGTTCTCAGAGTACCTCCCATCCAGACAGCAAAAGCTGTTTTCAGAAGACATTTGGTGCCTCAGAGGGTGCTCTGGGGCCCTGCTATTTTACGGAATAACCGTATCTTGTTAAGGAAATTCAAAGGCTGAGGCAGATACAGAGGTACTACAGGAATGGCATCTTCTGACCTTGTAGCCAGCACTGAGAAATGCAGCTGCCCAGCCTTGGTTTGTGCTTCTTCCCACACGAGGAGCTTGGAGGCTTGCGCTGGTGAGACTGGATGTGAATTTTGGGGTGTTGGTGACTATGAAGCTGAAATAATAATATGGATACTACCATTCTCAAGTGAGAACACAGGGTAATATCACTTGCGTCCTAACAACCATCATGTCAAATGCCTTTAACCAGCTGTAGTACAAGGTTTTGCATCATAAAGAAGATGGTAAATAGAGGGATAGGAATGGACGGACAGTGAGACCATGTTGCAAATTTAAATTTGCAATTTTATTTCAGTCTAGTAAGCCATACTGGTCTCTATAGCAAATGGTAATAAGGCTTTTATAAGCAGATGTGTCCATTTATTGCCTTTCATTTTGTATTTTGTCTAGTTTTACTTGCCAATCTTGCATTAAGCTTTGCTATGGACTGTCTAGAAAGACAGTTGGGGGGATGATTTGAAGATAGTTAAGGGAGGAGAACCCACAGTCAAGATGAAAATCTGAGATACTAAAAAATGCTATTAAAATATTCAATTCATTCAAAAAATTATTTTTGTAATTTCAGAAAAGCTAGAAAAATATTAGTTTTTTTAAAATTTTTCTAGCATAAAATGTTTAAAATGGAAAGAACTGTTCCGACAACAAGTAACTATAGGAGTTTGTCAGAACTAACCTTTTCCTGTAAGCCATGCTAAGTCCTACAAAAGTAACATTTTCCAGTAGAGGACATATTCCATCAAATTTCCTGCTGCCACCAGTCAAGATGTTTTAGGTCATTTTATAACTGTACTCCTAGATCTTCCAATGTTTTGCAAGATTAACATGGTTTGGAATGTGTCTGTACAAGACAATACTGAGTCAGTGTGATGATAGTAACTGTTACCTGAGCTAGCTTGTCCCAAGCTGTCTTGGATATCTTAGGATGAGACTACAGAATGCCATGCAGATAAGCCCTTAACTTACACAGCCAAACACAGTTAAGATTAAAATATGCATGTGGATGCTATAATGATGGCAGGCACATAAAACCCAAAATAAATATTTGAATTGGACTAGGGAGTTGAAGATTCCCTATACAGCCAAAACAAAATGTTTAAAAAAAAGCTGAAAGAAAGTATGGATAACTACATGCTTGTCTACATGGGAGCATGAATGCAGAGCAAACAAGGCACTGAAGTGAAAGTGCACTTGCTATCCCGCACGATTTGCCCTATGTGCACTCTTATTCCAGCCACTTCCTTTGCTCCATTTACTTTAATTCACATTATCCTTTACCACAATATAGAAGTGCTATAAAGCTGGTTTAAATCTTATTCAATTACTCATATTAAGATTATTTTGTCTGTTAGAGAATTGTAGTGAAATAATTGATACCCCCTTTTTGTCTGATTTGTCAGCATAGTGTCTAGCCATAAAGTGCTGAACTCTACACACCCCAGCAACTTTTATTGTCCTTTATTGTATTTTATTTTCTTGCAGTCTAATGGACTTTGCGGCACCTTATGGCAAGATACAAATAACATGCAACACACTTCTAATGGAAAGATTGTGCTGTCTCAGCATATGCTGTGAGAAATTTGGTCAGCTAAACTGAAAAACATTCCTCACAAGCTAAAAATTGTTACACTGACCTTTATTTCAAAAACTTCTACTGTTTTAGGAAACACTTAGAAGACATTTCTTCAATATCCCTTTACTCTTTTCACCTTTTATCTGGTTTCCTCCATAACAAGTTACATATGGCAATACCTTTGAAAGTGTGCATTGAAAGAAAATACAATCTTTTTCCACCAAAGTGGTATCTAATATCCCTAATTCCTGCAATGAGAGATTAAAAAGTGCTGACTTTTAAATAGATATTAGCTACTTCCAGGGCCAGACAAAGCTCCAATAGTGATGGGGAAGCTTGACTGCTTGCCAGCTGTGCATATGCGTGCTTGGGAGTGTATGTCACACCAGAAGGTACTATAGGAAAGGTTAGAGAGGGCCACAGCCTCTGCCTATCTGTTCTGTCTCTGCCTACTTCCTATTTGCTGAATGTTTATCTTGGGGAATAAAATTCAAGGCATGTTCTATTCTTAGGGCAACCTCCTACTTTTACTACTTTTAGAGGCTTGGAATAAAAGGCAAGGCCCAAAGAGTTAAATATTTAAGGTGGCTGTTTGGCGAAAGGGGTCTTCATGGGATGAGAACTGTGGAAGTTGTGCGAGTAGTCTTCCCCCTGCAAACAGAAAGAGAGGTCAGAATGTGGGGATGAGAGAAATATTTGTGGATTACTGTGATATTAACAGCTTTCTGTGAAATGTGTAAACTGTGTAACATCGTATGGCTTGGTTTGATATGAACATTTCACACATCCTATAAGCCTTCCCCAATTCTCTGAGGTGTAAAATGAACCAAGCCGTTAATAAATAGAGGAAAGAAACAGAAATTTGCTGCTTAGCAGAGAAGTGGTTGGTAGAAGTGAGAAACTGCCTTGTTTATAATAGAGATGGCTTGAAAATGGAATTTATTTCAGTAAAGCATGATGGGGGAGGGAAAAAAAAGAGTAGAGAGAATAGAGTATTTCCTCCTCCTCTTGCCAGAGAAAAATGGCCTACTGCAGGTTGTCTGACTGCCTGGCCCCCAGCCCTTGCGGAGGCCAACAGCAGCAGGAGGGAAAATGGCCCAGGAATTAATAGGATCTGGTGGCACAGGGAGCCAGAGCAGCATCCTGAGCACCTACCTGCTTGTGGCATGTGGCTGTGGCCAAGGGGCACAGGCATTTTGGATATCTTATTGGCAGAGGCTAGATAACCAGCTTTAGTTTTAAAATTTGTGGATCGTAGAAAAAGCTAGGTAAGGCAAATGATGAAATACTAAACTTAATTTATGCTATTTTCTACTTGTGGCATTCACAGCACTGATTTCTAAAATAAGGTCAATGACTTGTAGAGAATGTGTTGGGTTTGAAAGAGGAGGAGGAAGTCAAGTAATGCCAAGTAAGAGGAACCTATTAAGCCTTTCTGTCTTTTCCTGGAGACTTCAGTCTGAGATTGTTGCAGGCAGAGTATGTTTCGCTCTTAATAGCAAAATCAAAATGTGATATATGGTAGAGATCTGTATCATGGTGCCAGTATAAGGAATTAGGCTAAATTAATGCAACCTTTTAAAAGGTACTGATTTAATTAATGATGATCAATTCAATTTTATAGTATTATAAAAGATGGAACTGTAAGTATACTTTTAAATATTTTTGTCTTATGGTTATAACCTGAAGGTTTTTTAAATCATTTTTGCTGCTTCTACTTATAATAGGAAATACCAGAAAATTAAATTTTGAAATTCCTCTTTACTCACATTTTTTGAAAGATTGTTTCTTCTACTTTTGAAACATATTTAGTCACATATTAGCCTCTGTTCACTGTTTTTAAAATTTGTAACCTGACACTCTCCTCCACCTCTGACTGTAAATGTTTTCATATCTTCTTTTGGAGTCTTATAACCTTAACCACTGGGGCAGGAGAGGCAGGAAATGAGACACTTGCTAGCAGCCATGTACCATCTGGAAACAGAGGCGTCATAGTGATGCCTACTTTTTCTCATGCATAACACTGTGAAAAGTTCTTCATGCACTTACGATTGCATGGTAAATTTTGCCCAGAAAGTAAGACAGTACCTTTTGTATTTTTTCTTCAGGCCACATTTCTGGTACATTTCTTACTAAAGGGAAATAATTCAGTTTAGTCCAAAGTTATACACTATATGCAGTTTGATGCCTGTCATTTTTATTCTGGAAAATGGTTTAGACCAGAAATCTCTCTACTATCTCAGCCTTATGCTTCTTTATCGCCCCTAAGGAATTAATCTGGCAGTACTGTAATTGTCTTCTAAGAAAATTTTTTGCCTCCTTTCTTTCTCATGCATCGTGTTTCAAAGCTAGAGCTTAGCAGGTTGACAGATCTGATTCATGTGTATTTATTTTACCTTTAAATGATTTTAGTAGGTCAGTATCTTTCTTTCTTCTTTTTAACTCAATGTTGAAATAGGGCCTTGAGACTTTTTGCTAAAGACATGGGAAATTTTCTAAACATGGCATGAAAGTAGAACTCCAAGAGATCTAGTTTCATAGGACCATAGAAGGCAAAACTGGAAGAATTTCCCAGTATCCTACCCCAAAGCAGCATCGACTAGACTCATCTCCATTCTGACAGATGTTCCCCTACATTGTCCCTTGTCCTTGACCTCCAGTGATGCTCATACTTTGTAGGCAAGAGATTTCAGAGCTTCACTTTCCCTGATGCTGGAACATTTTCTCTATATGTCTAACAAACTCTCTTGCAGTAATTTAATCTTATTAACTGCTTGTCATAGAATCTCAGAATAATTCAGGTTGCAAGGGAATTCTGGTGATATCTAATCCCACCTCTGCTCAAAGCAGAGCCAACTAGATAAGTACCATGTCCAACCTATTTTTGAATATGTCCAAAGATGGAAATCCCACAACTGCTTTGTGCAACTTGTTCCAGTGTTTCAGCATCCTCCCGGTGAGGCTATTTTTTTTCCCCTTATGTCTATTTGGAATTTCCCATGTTCTAACTTGTGTCTGTTGCCTCTTCACTCTATGTCTCCAGGGAGAGCCTGGCTGCATTGAGTCTGCATGCTCCTAGTAGGGCGTTGAAGACAGTAACTTTCCTTCCTGAGCCTTTTGTCCTCAAGGTTGAACAAAGCCATCTCCCCCAGCCTCTCTTTGTAGGTGCTGTGCTCTCCCTCATAGTGAATGACA
Organism: Dromaius novaehollandiae; assembly: GCF_036370855.1. Classification (NCBI taxonomy): domain Eukaryota; kingdom Metazoa; phylum Chordata; class Aves; order Casuariiformes; family Dromaiidae; genus Dromaius; species Dromaius novaehollandiae. The sequence goes on from NC_088099.1 coordinate 136,288,353, forward strand.
TGAAGAATATGTGCCCTTTGCAACTGCCTCTCACCTCCTTGAAAAATTTTTGACATCTTTTAAAAAATTGCCGTAACATTTGATTAAGCTCAGAAAATTTATTTTGCCAGTCCCAAATAAAACATCTATGGACAGCCTGTTATGGTCTTAGTATTTACCATACTGTTAAAGTTTGAAGAGACCCTTTTTCATCTTGAAAGACTCTGTTCCTTTCCTAGACTTGCTACATTGCTTCCATGCTGAGGTTACCTTGAACAATGTTTTGAGTGCTTGTGGACTATACATTAATAGAAAATTATTTGGACTTTGTAACTCCATGAAGAGCTGAATGAGACCATACATAAGAAAGCACTCATAGTAAGCATCTGCCTCAGCAAGGCGTAATCAGAGAGGGTGAGATGACTTGAAGGTCATATAGGCAAAATGCCCATATAAAATAGCCCAAGCAATACTGGATTTTTAATTTCTGACTGCTAAAATGCACTGGTATGGCTTCTACACAGTTTCCTTCTTAAGATAAGAAGATGCTTTGGGAGCAGCAATTTAAATGTAAACATTATATTTGATATATTTCCTGGAGCCCTAAGGGTGATGATTGGGAACGTTTCAGAAACAACCTACTGTCATTGTGAAAAGAATGATAAAACAGTTGGTGAGAACTTCTGGGAACTGCCATCTTTGTCCCTCACCCCTCACCTTTCTGCAGTTCCTTCTAGCTGCTGCCACTTTGTTCATGGACAATGGTAGCTAGTGGCTACTGGATATATGGATGGACATCCATCCTCAATGTGCTTTTGAGAACCAGCAATATTGCCTAAATAAAATTAAATCTGAAAAGCCATGAGGTGTAGCCTTTGAGGAATCTGCAGCCACAATATTATTTTGAGGGGTGGAGAATAGTGTGCGCGTTAGCTGATGCTGCTGTTTTGGAAAGGAGCTATGGTTTTACTCTGGTATGAATTTGCCAGATGGTTTCCTCCTTTCTTTGCGTGTTGAAGAGGGATTCATATGTTACTTTATGAGGGAGATTTGCCTACTGAAGCCTGGTAAGTAGCTCATAAAAGCTATTAGAGCAATCGTCTCATCTCTTTTATAATGATCTTACTGTCAATTCATAAGCTCCAAATACCTAATCTTGTAACCACATGTATTGACCACAGACAGTCCACCAATAATAAATGGGCCTATTTCATGGATTCAGACCTGTATTAAGATATGATTCTATGTCTTCTGAACCCTTAACCTGTGTATGTGTGACTAACATTCCTGTGGATCTGCACTGCTTCATCACACAAGTCGCATGCAGCTACACCAAAGGGGGACAACTGCAATCAGAGCCATGTCAAGACCGTGGTATTTCCTACGTTCCTTAGTGTGGCTATGAAGGAGGTGCCAGAATCTCTCCAGTCCTTAACCCCATCCCTTCTGTATTCGTCTGGCATCCCTTCTCCTTCACCTCAGGGCAGGCATGTCTCTGTCCTGCCCCTTGTTATAGCCCCGCCAATAATATCAGGGAAGTCATATATCCCTTAACTTGCTTATCTTAGCTTGCTTTCATGTGCATCATTGCTGGCAGTCCTTGCATGTATCCCTAATGTGTCCTACCCTCTCAGTGTGACTGCTCTTTATAGCTGTTTTCCTCAGTGAAATATTCTTGATGTAGTTAGATATGCTAGGAAAATAGCACCAGATGTCATGCTCCAAAACATTTATTGGTGGTGTTAAAAATCAGTGAGAAATTAGGAAGTTAAATGGGAGCTGGGTATGTAGCTGTTCTGCTAAATCGGGGCTCAGATGTCTTATATGTTTTCTTCCTCTGAATCATTTGTCACTGCCTCTATTGCAGAAGTACACTGATCTTGCTAGAGCAACAGTCTCATTTGGCGTAGACATCCTACAAATTTTTGTGGCTTCCTGATTTAGTCTTTTTAAGTTCAGCATTCTTATCCTTGAATGTCTTTAATGGAGACAGAAATACTTGCGTAGCAAGTGAATTTCCTCTGTAGATAAGCAAAAATGGACAGATTAGGAAGGGCTTTTTTACTATGAGCTATATCCAGAAATTTCCAGCTTAATACACAAGATAGACTGGATGCTTTAAACCCTCTTGCAGATTCTCAAAACACTTTTCTCCTTGTCAGCTAATCTCTTCCCTTTCCTTTCTCTCAACAGATATCTGTTTCTGTTTCTCTCCACTCTAGGTGCACGAACTATATGCACTGAAACCAAAGCCTGCATTAAACATGCTTAAATGGTACATTGTTATTTTTCAAGTCTGAAGTTCTCTTTCTGATTTTCAATTTTCTGGTTGACAACTTGCCAGAAACATCCCTCAGTGAGCACTGACTTATTACTAATTACAACAGCTGACAGAAAGAGTTCATGACTATGCTTTCATTTTTGTAAACAGCTAACAAAGCTCACCACATCTCAGTAATCAGCATACATTGATGCACCAGGAGGCAAACGTGAGAGCTGTTTCGGATTGTTTTGATGAAATGTACCTTTTAATAGAAAGTACTGTTTTGTCAAAACTTAAATTCTTTGTAAATGTATTTGTTTTGATCAAACTTTTCTGGGGGAGGCTTCTTAGGGCAGGGTATAACTTCTGGTGAAAACAAAGACAACAGCTTCCAGAAGGGCTTCAGTTCAGATGCTGAATGCTTACTTGGGATGTGGGAGACAAAGTTTAACCACAGAATTACAGGATATTTGGGTTTGGAAGGGACCTCTGGAGATAAGTTGGTCCAACCCCTCTGCTCAGGCAGGGTCACCTAGAGCAGGTTGGCCAGGACCCTGTCCAGCCAGCGATTGGCCTTCTTTGCTGCAAGGTCACATTGCTGGCCCATGTTCAACTTGATGTCCACCAGGACCCCAGCTGGTCAGCCCCCAGCCTGTACTGGTGCCTCGGGTTATTCGTCCCCATGTGCATAACTTTGCACTTCCCTTTGTTGAACTTCATGAGGTTCCTCTCTGCCCATCTCTCGAGCCTTTTGAGGTCCCTCTGAATGGCAGCACAAGCATCTGGTGTCTCATCCACTCCTCCCAGTTTTGTATCATCAGCAAACATGCTGAGGGTGCACTCTGTCCCATTACCCTGGTCTTTAATGAAGATGTTAAACAGTATTGGTCCCAGTATCAACCCCGGGGGGACACTACTAGTGACTGGCCTCCAGATAGACTTCATGCCACTGATCACAATCCTCTGAGCCTGGCAGTTTAGCCAGTTTATTTGCTTCACTGACCACTTATCTAGCCTGTATTTTATCAGCTTGTCTACAAGGATATTACAGGAGGCAGGCAGCATCAACAGCCTTACTAAAGTCAAGGTAAACAACATCCACTGCTCTTTCCTCATCCACCAAGCTAATAATATGGTTGTAATGAGTCATGCAGGGCCTGGAACATGGATCGCCCACATCTGAAGATAAGTAGCTTCATCTCTGGATGACTTGAAATTTTTTTCAGTCCCCTTCCTGTTCTGCAGACCTCTGCTCTGGAGACATGTGAGATCCAGGAATGGTTGATGCCATGGGAAGGGTGGGATGGTCTGGGGACTCAGACAGGTTATATTATAGTGCAGGGGCTGTGAGGATAGGTGGCAGATGGCAGACTTTGCCTTTTTTGGGGGCTCCTTTGAAAATGGGGCCTGCTCAGGTAGTCATTCCTTTCTAAGCTCGGCATAGTCATACCTGCTGTGTCATACCCAGATACATCAGGCTACATCTACATGGAGCAGGAGAGCAGCTGCAACATGGTGCTGTAAAGGAGTGAGAAACAGCTCTGCTTAAGGAGGAGTGTGAGAGAGGAGCCAGCGGCATGAGTGGCTCTATGAGTGTGGGAGGCTTGTCAGGTCTGCATTTCAGGATTTCTCTCTCTCTCTCTCTCTGAACATTCTCAAGTGGTCTCAGTTTTGTTCCTCACTATAAATTGAATTGTTGTTTTTCACAGAGGTAGAGCAGCTGCTTTAGTTGAACAGAGAGTTCTCCTCTTTTTCCAGTTTTGGTCTTTATTTCCTTATTCCCTGTTTTGTTAGTAAGAGTTCATGTGGGCAATATTTTTGTTGATCTGAGATTCGATTATGTAAGAATTCATGTTTCAGCCAAAACACAAGGTGCTGGGCATAAGCAAAAGCGCAGATGCTAGCTCTTCCACACCACATTGTTAATGTTTCCTACATGTGGAGCTGAACAGTATCCATGGGAAACTTGTATTGATGGAAACTGGCTGTGAATTCCAAATTTTCTTTTAACAAAAGCTATTGATGTATTTGTGATGTTTATCAGAAAAGCTATTAATGTTTTGTTCCTTAAAAAGCTCACATTCAAGTTCTTCAATTAGCAGCTCCAGGAGTGGCAAGATGCTCCTGTAGGTATGCTGGACTGGGACTTTGGAAATCAGAACCCACTACCAGATGCAGTCACAGACACTTGCTGGTAGATCAGGGAAATCACATGTAGGCAAATTTTGCAAAGTGTTTTAAGGAAGATTAATTTGGAAATGCTAAAGCAGCTCACCCCCCAATGCACTGTAGAGGCTGAGTGACAATATGCTTTAAAAATAACATTAGAGGCATATCTGCACTTTTTAATACCTTTACAAAGGTGATTTCCTTTTTAATACCTTTATCTTAACAGAAGTGGTAGTGTTATCACCTCCTGTTGGTAGAAGAAATTGTCCTGTTCTACATCAGACTGATCTGCCCTTGCCTTGGGGTTACCTGGAGCCACCTTCCATGGGGACGTTGATGCAGACAGAACTTGTTCAGAGACCAAACTTAGACCTGGCATGAATGGCACATAGAGACTGAACCATGAAAAAGCCTGTTTTCTTCTCTTTTCCTGAGAATGGGAACATAATCTACACATGACAGTCTTGCACCTTAGAGGAGTCCTGTACTGTGTGTAGGGGGTAAGTGGATTCCTAGAAAGTAGATCTGACAATTTAAGAACTTGCTTTTTTAAGCAGCCCAGTTTGCACTACAAGTATGTGTGAGGATATAGCTAGCACGTGATGGGGGGAAAAATGGAGAAGGTTGACATCATTTCCATTTGCCCAGCAAACTTAAGGAGAATGAATCCTCTGTGTAGAACAAGTTGTGGTTCAGAAGCATTTGGAATGCAACAGAAATTCTGTTACGTAATTCATGTATGAGACTGAAATGGTGCATGAAGACAACATAGCAATTAATGTAACTTAGGTAATTGTTTGAGATAAATAAGAGAAATATTTTAATCCAAGAAATAACTGAAATCAAAAGACAGTGTATTCATCAAAGAGGTTAACTACCTTAATATTTGTTTAAAATGCAGTAAAACATACACCTCTTTGAAAGCTCCTTATGGTGTTTATTCTCCTGAATGCTGATGAGTTATTTAGTTTGCCATGGTTCTTTTTTATAGAGCTTCAGAAATGCATAATTTTGTCCTTTTTTTTGGCTCGTATATGACTTTCAAAGAGATTCTGCCATATGTTGCAGGTGCATACAACAGTTCAGATGGACAATACACATGACTCTAGGCCTCTAGGCACTGAGGTGGCCCTGGAAGTATTTTGGGTACCCCTGAAGCTTTTTGCAGGCGTGTTAAGAACCTTCACTCTTTAGTTTCATATCTTCTGTCACATGTGGCTTACCCTCCACATAGCACACAGTAGAAGGGGATTTTGAGATAGGAGTCAGAAGTCAGCCGTGAGTTATTGTTCCGAGTTTGTTAGAGAATCTTTCCTTAAATATCTTGAAGGCTTTGAAACATCTTTTGTATTCCTTACCTCACTACCAAGGTGAGTAGATGGCGATGTAGAGATAATGATATGAGTAATCTGAAGCAAATCATATGGTTTAGACATTATATAGAAATTAATAAGGTAGAAACACTTATATTTTAGAGGTTCACCCTATTTTCTTAAAAAAAAAAAATCTCTATTGGTCTGTAGCCTCTGCTGAATTTTGCCTTAAACTATAGGGATAAAGCTTTTTCTTTAAAAATGGGAAATGCACTCTTGTTATTTAGAAGATAGCTCTCACACTTAAAATGAATAGTTTCCAAGTGTCTCATACATACACTTTGACTTCTCTTTCTATGTATTTTTGGTTTTTAACAGTAAAGCTTAACTGAGGAAACAACAAATCATCAAACAATGATTGGAAAAGCCTCAGGACAGCTTGTCATGTATGTAGAGCAAAGAGAATAGATACTAAGAGATGTCTTCAATATTAGCCTGTGGTTCAGTAGCAGCACAGCTAAAAACTAGTATTTTGGATTTATTTTCTCTACCAAACTATTCCATCATGCATCTCCAGTCATGAGGCTGAAGTTAAAGAAATGTGTGACACGCTAATAATCAATTTAAACCCACATGCCTGTTTTGTGCTGGTCTTTGTGGATTTCTGAAATATATCTGTTATAGGCATGTGGACCTCCAAAAGCTGACATTTAACAATAAATTGAATGTTTATTGTTTCAGTTCTGCCACCTAGATTTTGCATCCATTGATAATTTATCCAAAACACTGGAAAAAAGTTATTCTGGTAATTTTTTTCAGTCTTCTGTCTTTCAAGTGATATTTTATAATAAATCACATATGTCGTGACTGGAATGATATTAACTCATTTCCTTACTCAGCTTCTATACCAGTTTTATCATTTCTATCCATTATGATAATGTCTTCCCTGAAACATATTCTTTAATCAAATACTTATTCACGCTTTGCTAAAGCTTAGCACTGATGACTACAACCTTCCCTATCTATTCGTCTGTTCCCATCCTGGGCACACTTTCTTCCGTGGTCTACACTATCAATATTCTTGGAATGGTGGTCTAATGGATGGAACAGGGAAGCAAATGTTTCCATTAACCTACGCATGTTTTTTAATTTTAAAATTCCTATTCTTCACCAGGGTAAATACAAAACTCGACAGCGGGAGTGGATCATGGGAGCAATATGGGTAATGTGAAAGAAAATTATGGAAGATGAAGCTATGTTTTATTTCAAGAGATACAGTCAGTGACATCTGCTGGGATTTTTTATTTTGGGGCAGCAGAGCTTATCAATGAATGTTTGTGGCACTGTTTGTGCTTTTTGCAGGATCAGCATATCAGTTTCATTTCTCTGAATTATTAATTATTTATTATTTCAAAGTCCACAAAAAGAGCCAGCCTAATTCATGCTCTGAATTCTTTGTCCAAGATTTGAGACCTTTACTGATTTTTTTCAATAAAATATGAAATCTAATTGAATTTATTATCCCTAAAGATAGTTGAGTGTTAACCTCTATATTGTAAGGCAGTTTGTCTCAGAATACTGTAATTCAGTACTGCAACCTATTAATTTCAATTTATGCAGTATTTACCCCAAATGTGGGTACAGAATGTTAATTTGCTATTATAAATCAAAAATACGAATGTAACCAGTTATACATAAGGTTTATTTTGAGAAGAAGCTACACCAATAGCACTTTTTTGTTTTTGTTTTTGTTTTTCTACTCCCTATGTATTCTCTTACTTTTGCTACTTAACACTGTAGAACTCTAAGAGAAACTGATTGTATCCTTTTGCAAAAAATCTCAAAAACATAAATATGCTACAGTCTTGCTAAAGATTGTTATACCAGTGCAAACACAAAGATAAGAGACTGTGTAGGTCAATGTCATACTGAGGAACAACAAGTTTCATAGCTGTAGTATACCGCATGGCATGGTAACTTAGCCTGGGCTCAACTCTGTACCCTCCTGATGAGACAGTGATCCTTGAGTTGTTAGAGCTTGTCTGGGAAACTGGGTGCTTCTGTCACTTTCATGATCATTGCGTGGATAAGTTTTTAGCGTCAAATTTGGCCTTTTATTAAAGAGTAGATGGAAAGAAATCAGGTTGACCTTCCTTTTGCTGGTTTTTTATAGTGCTAAAAATCAGAGAAATATTGTCTGTAAATTGAGCACCTTGATAAAAAAAAAAATGGATCAGTGAACATGGAGTTGCACAGAATTGACGGTGCTATCAGTTTTCAGAGAACAACTATAAATTAAGCTTATACAGCCACTTGTACTTTATGTGCCTTGGCCAAACTTCCTGGTTGTTTTTCATATGAAAGGTTATCCTAAAGTGAACTTTTGGAAAGCGCTTAATCTGGCAGGGAACCCTTTAAAATTATTCTGCCATATTTAACAAGCAACTTGAATAAGAGACATGGATGATAAATTTGCTTGAACAGGACCAGAACATATACACAAAGGCCAATTTTAGTCTAGTGGGATTAATCAGCTTAGGCTTCCTCAGGAGGTAATGGAGCCCAAGCAGCTCTGATCCATCCTTGGGAGAAACTTGCCTCCCCGCTTCGACTGCAAGGGCAGATAAGGAGACTAAGGATCTCGTAAGGCTAGCATTAGCCTTTGTCTGCTTGTCTACAAAGGCAGAACATGAGAGGAAGAGCTGCCATCTATAGAGAGGGTGATGTTCAGTAAAGATGCAAGGCTAAATCCTGATCAGGACTAAAGAAGAAGGTGATTAAGTGCAAGTTACGCACTGCTATGCAGGTTGCCTAGGCAATTTTCAGTTACTATATATATAGGAACAGCTGGCACTTTACTGAAATGAAGCATTTAGTTTTAAATTAGGTGTTTCTTTTTATTACTACCAGGAAACTATGAGTGAGAACATATGCTTTTATCAAGGTCTAATGAAAAATAAGCTCCTAGAAAAAAGATGAGGAATAAAAAGCTGAGCATACATTACTCAACTAAGTGGTTAAGTCAATAAGTTTTTGTCTTATTTGTAATGAAGAGCTCTCAGGAGAGGGGCATGACAGGACAACGAAGGATAAGGTTGATCTGAGTACTAAAGCTTCCAGCTGCCAGGTATTTCAAATGCTGTGTTTTAACATCTGAAGCAAGTACATCTACTGCATGTACATAAAGTGAAGGACATCAGTAAAAGGCCTCTAATGGAAGGACTAATGACTTTTTGATCCCTCTGAGGCTAACAGTGATGATGTTGATGTTACTGTGATTGCTGAAGTAGATCTTTACATGCATAATATAGTATAACACAACTTGGGAAATTTGACTTTTACAAGAATTAGAAAATTGTGTATGAAAAACAAATCTGTTTGAATGCTGGAGGTTTGATGGAAGGAAATATTAGTAGATTTTCAGTTTAACAATTGCATATAATTCTTTATTTGTTATAATATAAAAACAACTTTTTATGAGGCAATTTTGATGCAAATAAGTTCACACAATTCCCTCAGGAAAAATAAGTGGAATTTTCTGAACAGTTGTAATTTTAATCTTAAAATATTCAAACATGAAGAGACAGACATGACCATACATTCTAAACAGAACTTTTTCCAAGCTTGTGTACCTAAATGAAACACTTAATTTTATATATGAACATTTCCTATCTCTAAGTAGATACCATTGACTAAATCCAGACTGATGAACAACTGACTCAGTTCGGTTCAACTGAAGAAAGTTCTAGCGGTATAATAGGTCACTAGGTGTATTCATTCAGTGATGTGATGTCCTTGCAAATACAGACATAGCTTGTCCTGGCGATGTGCAAACGAGAGCATGAACTGGTACCATGCAAAGTAATTCTTCTCCTTTCAACAGCTGTAAATTTTCCACTGAATACTGTGTCCAATTTTGGACCAAGAAGGATGTGAACTAACTGGAGTGAGTCCAGGGAATAGTAATGGCTAAGAGGTCTAAAAAAATAAAATTATTGAATAAATTTGGTTTGCTTACATTAGCAAAGAAAGACTGAGAAGTGTAACAGTCTTAGCATTTATGAAAAGCCACTTCAAAGAGAAAATGAAATATTTTATGTGAACTTTGTGACTGTAAGGGAAATTTATAAACTTCAGTAGGATGTCTGGGGAGGATGTGGAATCCCTGTCATTGGACTTCTTTAGGAACAGGCTTTTGAGAAGCAATAAGTAACGTAGTTGCTCCTGCTTCAGCGAGGAGGCCTACTGAAGTCCCTTCCAGCATACCATTCAAAGATTATTCAATAATTTCTATATTGCAAACTGTTTGTCAGACATTGTTCAATATCATAGTTTTCAAACTAGTTAGTTTCATGCTGAATTTACAGAAAAGCTGGCAAGATCTTTAGCTAACAAAATTAGCATTAGAATTATACTGAAGCGTGCTTACTGTTCATGAGAACCCTTTGATGTACAGTAGCAGTGTTCAGTTACGAGCCAGTCTGATTGCGATCTCACATACAGTGCAGTGGATGGGCAATTTTGTTATGTACTAATGTAAGTGAAATAAAAATCAAGCTTCCTTAAAGGGATCAGTTGGATGGGTTTGTGTGTTAAATGGTCCTATTAAATAACTTGGTTATCAAAAGCATTAAGTCTATAATAGGACAGTAAAGTCCTCTAGAGAAAGCAGTTCATCTAGTTTTTCCGAGGAAGTACAGGAGAAAAATGCTCAGCTCTTAACGTGGTTCCAAATGACTGAGCCATAAAGCAAATTTGTATGAATGACCAGGATAAAACATTTCATAGTAGAAAAATGGATGTGTCCCACTTAATTTTAACCACTTAAATGTAAGCCCATATTTGTCAATATTACTGTCTTCATGCTGCTTCTGAATCACTTTATTAGTTAATGCTCTTTCTATTAATTGTTAACTTGGGGAGTAGCTGTTGCTAATGTCGATATTTTCCCATGGAAAAGGAAAATCATAAGTCAAACATCCTTTCTGATTTTCGTTATGATTTATTCAGTTGCTGGGAATTTGACTTACATAAAGAATACTGGATCTGACTGGAGGTTTTTCATGTGTCATTGAAGCTCTTTCTGAGTTCATTCATGCGACCCCAGAAAATAAGCTAGAAGAAAGTAACTTTTGTAATGTATTGGTTAGAGTATGATGAACTTCTACACAGATGTTTCTACTGGAATTAAGACTGACTTAGTTTGATTGAGCTTAATTCACTTTGAAAACTAATTATGCCATTTCATATTGATGTTACTTTAATTTCAAATGAAACTGTCCACTCAGAGATTTAATACTGTTTCATTAATGTGCTTAAACTCATTTAAATTTTAAGTTAATTTATCTGATTCAAAATAAATTTTCTGATTAGCTTTGTATAGTCAAGCTCTCCCTTAAAGGTGATTGTGAAAAGTCAGCAATAGTTTCTGCAAAAATTCCTGAGAATAATGCGTGTCCATATATACTCTTAGAGGACCTTGGAAATACTTTGTTATCTCACGCAGCTGCTATGGTATTTGCAAACTGTAATTTTTCAGCTTTCTTCCTTTCTCTTAGTCTGAGTAGCATTAGCCTTGAGAGGAAAGTGAATTACAATCTTCAGTGACAATGTGTTGTATAATTATGAAGCCTGTGTAAACCTCCATAATTCCCAACCTTCTTTGTGGATGCAATGCCTTGTAGGGAAATCGAGCATACATCTACAGTCTTCTATTGATTTTTTTTTATTATTATTTTTTCCTGCATTTTTAGTATCATTAACTTCAACTGAGTTATTTCTTATTTACATCAATATAGATGTAAAGAGAATTGGAACTTATTAGGACAGCTGTGTTGAAGTTGTCTTTCATGAGTTTATCTTTGCCTATATTTCCATATCATTCATAAAATTTGGTACTTGCAAGTGAGCTTGCCCTAAATATTGTCCGTTTTATTTCCTCTGTGATAGCCAATCTTGTTTTGGTCCTTGGAAGTCCTCACTAGTTTAAGTCCATTTCAGCATAGTGTCACTGTTGGCAAAAAGAACAAAATCACAGGAAATACGACACGTTTGAGAAGCTGAGAAGGGCTGTGCCAAGCCTGTGGAAGCCCTTTTAAAGATCTCAGGAGGATCAGATTTCCCAAAATAAAATAACTGAAAATCTGCCTTGCTTACATATAAATCTCTGAAGTCACCCAAAGTAAAGTGTAATTACTGCGTAATTCATCAGACCTCCTTTTTCAAAAATTGGGTACATTTCACATGTTCCTCTGACCAAGGCCTGTCAGAGAATGATTAATTTTGAGAAAGATAACAGGCTGGTGTGTGTTCTCCTTCCAGGATATATAATTTCATGCGATGATCAGCAGAGCTTGGGAGATTGGTTCTGAGAAATCATCAAATTTTTATTTGAGTGAAGAGAGGTGTTTTGAACTGGTATCTGAAGATCAGAGTTTGAGGTTGAGGGAACTGTTAGATCTCATTTTTACCTCCAGCAGTTGCTAGTTCTGCTGTGTAATCTTGTTTTCTTCAGAAGGGTGTTCACTGTTTAAGGGGAGTTTCTCAGTGCATGAGAGGCCCTGCATCCATCTGTTCCTCAGTTTCTGCATCTGCAAAGCTGGAATAATAACTCTTCAAGTTTCCAGGTGTTGGTGTTTTAAAATATCTGAAAGCTCTGAAATCAGCATAAGCATCCTTGCATTACTTCAATAAGGAATCTCCTGTATTACCTTATATTGGCATAATTTGCTTGTTTCTGTATGATTTTTATCATCAACCTTCAAAGGTACATGGCTTTACAAGCAAAAATTTATTCCTTTTTCATCTTTCCTAGCCTTTCTTCTGATGATTAAAGTTTCTGAAGTTTCTTTTAAAGGATTATTCATTTTAGCTTATTTTATATGATGGGAATTTAAGTTTTTGTAATAGTAAAATGGTAATTTCCTCAGAAAACTGTAATAAGTAACTGAACAACATATGACAGGTTTATTTCAAAACTCTCTCAAAACAATGGGAGTCTTGACTCCTTGTTGACAGCATTTTCAAAGTATATCTTCCAACTCTTGTATGAAAATATAAATATATTAGATGGCCGGGCCATCTCAATTATTTGCATTTATAGACATATATGCACATATTTTCTAGTATAATTTACAATGCACTGTCATTAAATATAGAAGTAGGCTTGATCCTTGCCCTTATTAAAAATACCTAGAAAATGGAAGTACAAGGATGAAATGGTGAAGCAAGAAATATTCTACTGACTTTCTAAATACGAGTAGAATACAAGGCTCCTCTGAATTGGGACAACAAGGAAAACTTTCTTGTACATCACAGGAGAAACTCCTGCAAAGTGATTTGCCAGTGGAGAGAATACGGGGCCTCTGGAGGAGCGTAGGCATGTGATGCACGAAAAGTGGTGCAGAGGCGTAGAAAAGTGATGTGTGAAAATTTAGAGAGGCTTGCCAAAGATATGGGCAGAGTAGACAGGAAAGAACATAGTACAATACTTGACACAGATAGCTGGAAATTATTGGGACTAAATATACAGTTTTGTGTATTTTTATTTTCCTCACTCTGACTTTTTCTTTATGTTGATAAGACTGTACATCTGGTTAAAGACCAGTAGCTACTGTTTGTATTACTGTTATTTGTTTGTAGTATGGTGCGTTTCCCTCTTGCTCAGCTGTTCAAGTCATCAAAAGCTTACAGGATGATATATAGGTTTTGCTGCAAGGCATGGGTCTGCACATGGAAATAGGAAGACTTCTAACTAAGTCTTGGTTTCTTTTTAAGGGGTACATCATAACCTGAATGTATAAACGGAAAACAAGTTTGTATTTCTCTCATGGAAGGCCTTTTGCACAAAGAAAGTGTGCTTCACCTTCCTCTTGCTTAAACCTTTATGATACTCATTATTTGCTTCTGTGGTCTTTGAACAGGGCAACTCAGAATCAGGAATTTTCAGGAGTTACCTTGACTTGTCAAAACCCAGCCATCAACGGTCACACAGCACCTGCTCCAGGACAGACTGAAGGTCATGCTGGAGAGGCTGTTGCTGACTGTCATCCAGATTTTGCTAACACTTGCTGAAAGCATGCAAATGCAAAAAGCTTATTGTCGGTGTTATACAAACCCATTATGAAGGAACTACTGGGGAAATAATTAGAAAAACAAGCCCTCTGCTCTGAGTCCAGTATTTAGTACTCAGTGTTCTCAACAGTGCTAAAAGCTTGAAGTTATGTTCTCAAATGCTGTTCTTTCTTCAAGGCTGAAACAGTACTTGGAGGTCTTAAGCAATTGACCTTTGTTCTTTTTCTTGGATGGATACATGGCCAAGCTGAGCTGAGAGTTATTAAAAACAGACTACAAAATTAAAAACATTTGAGGGCAGCTGTCATTGATAAAGACATTGGTCCTAAAGAAGTACATATTCCTATTTCTGTGTGAATTTATATCCATTCTCTGGTTTCTCCGGGATCTTCTAATGTTGCAGTGCTTTTATATACTAGGTTAAAAGAAAATATATGGCTACATTCTAGGTTCAAGTCATTCAGCAACTTCAGGCTACCTCGCCAAGCCTAAATGTTAATCCATCCTGTAAAACTAACTTTGGGAAAGGCTTAGCCTTACTTTCCTTTCAGGAAAGCAGTCATTAAATGCAGTCACTGGGTGATCCCTTAGCTCATTTTCAGGAGAGGTAGGCAATGCAGCTACCTGTGTGAGCTACCACATCTGAGTCATAATGTAATTGTGGTTAAAACTTTTTTGGGTGTCATCTTCTGGGCTTGGATCAAAAAAAGGGCTTGGGCTTTGAAAGCTGAGCCTTGCACCCATAATTCTTAGATACTTACTTTATAGGAAAATCTGCAGCCCTGTTGCGGGCACTTACATCTTATATGGTGAATGGAAAGATGAGTGGATGAAACTAGCCACAAGAAAACACTTTAATGTCATGGATAAGTTTAAAGTCATTCCTCACTATGGAGCTCCGGTATCTAAGCCTGGGCTCCATGGAGTTTTACTATTCTTTGGTAAACCTTCTCCTTAAGATTAAGGTCCAAGTCAACTTACTTTTAGGAAAGAGTTAAAGCATTTCACTCCACTTCTTCCCTGTGTAAATCGTTCTAGGGATGCAAGCATTTACCTAGAATGTAGGGCTTCCATAAATCTTCCTTTGCCTGAGGGGTCGGAAATAACCCTCAACTTTCAAGGTAATGCAATAAACAGAACATTACACTCTGTGGATGCTTTGGATATGTTCTTACTCTAGGGCTTCATGTGAGCTAATGATTGAATAATACAGGGACAGAAATAGACTTACAAGTATGGATGGAAAATCAGGTTCCTTTCCCAAGAGAGCTGCCTAACTACTAATTATTGTCATGTTGTTTTTCTTTTACTCTTCCTGAGCCTTTCTGATGGAATCTTTAAAGTACAATAGCTTTGTTGGGGTGGTCGAAACACATCTTTGAGGTGTCTAATGAGTAGACTGTTGAAAAATTGTGGGAAGAGAATCTGTGTGAAAACAGTACTTTCTGCTCTTTGTGAAGAGAACAATTGCCACCTATTTTTTAGGCAAACCTTTGAGCTTGTGCGGTAAATTGGACCCACTGAAAGCATGAAGCAGCTGCTGATCAACTCTGCCTGGGGAAGACCAGCAGTTTTCCAGGTATGTGCAAAAGCAGAGCTGTACATGTGTAAGGGGCTTACCTAGTGAAAACCCAGGTGCTTATGAATCTAGGCAGAAGCTCTGACAATCATTCTGGATCCTATCTTTGTGTCTAAATTATGGCTAAATTAATCACTGGAATCTCTCTGTGCATCTCAGAGCTCAGGTACTATATAATACATTTGTTGGTAAAATAATACAATATAATCACTAAGAAACTCAAGATGCAGCTTTTCTCTCAGTAATTTTTTCTCCTCTAACCAGCTGCCTTACCTCATGAAATCTGTGGGAATTTCATATTTTTGAGAAGCAATCCCCTCTGCCAAATTTGATTTATATTTGGTCACCAGGTTTAAAAGCCATTAGGAAGAAATGACAGTCACAGGCACATATACATATACAATGTTTGCATCCCTTTTCCTGGGATATCATGACTGGAAAAGCTGCCAGTCTACCAGACTATCTTGTAGTGCATGAATCATGGCAAACCATTAAGTTCTGCTAAGTTACCAAAAACCTTTTGATAGCAAGTGCAAAGCTGCTAGCATAGGGAGCATTCATATACACGGAAGCTGTTTTGTAGAAGACATGCACAACCATTAAATGCAGTTTTCCTCAGATTCTGAGTTTTTATTACAAAAAAAAAATGTTTCTACTAAATACACTTGAGGAAGCTCTTCTAACTGAGGTACTCAATGACTATCTGTGCTAATTATGGCATTTAAGACAGTCTGGGCTCCATGTAAAATCAGATGATTGCCAGCTAATGAAAGGGAGAGGAAAGTCAGATAAGACTCTACAGTTTAAGAATAACTGAGGACTGGAAGGAACAACATATGTCAAGAGCCACAGTGTTCCTCTCCTAATACAGATACAAATGAATGACTTCAGATGTGGCAGGAATGAATTCAGCTTATTCTAAACTTGGCACCTATCTTACGTTTGGAAAATATCTTCATGTGAGAAGAGATGTGATAGTAATGAGGAAGATTCCAGGAAGGAAGAAAATAGTTCCTTGCATATTAATCAACAAGCAAAATTGCAGTTAATAACTAAAAACATGAGCCACTTGAATTCCTGATTGTATTGTGCGAACTGGTGAGATAGGGCTATGAATAGGAGGAAAAAGAGTGAAAAAAGCATATTTTAAATACAAAATACACAAGTAGAATATGTAAGAATAATTCAGTGTATTTCTATGATTAGCTTGCAAAGGCAGACACATTGTTTCCCTCACCCTGATGACAGATTTGATCCCAAATAAATAACTTTGGGAAGTAGATGCTTTTATGGAATGTGATGCCAGAAACAAAGGAAAGGAAGCAAAGTGTGAAATCTGACTTCTGCCCTTAGTAGACAAGCGAGTGGAGCTGAATTCTCCCCACAGAAGTACCATCCCTCAGAGAGCTATATCATGTGGTAATACACATAAAATTAAAATTTCTGAACCTTGATGAAGGCATTCACACAGTATTACTTTGGGTATTTAACTTCAGGCTCTCTGAGTAGGTGGTGACTAGAAGGATGCTCCTTGGGTCTTCTGAATTTCTAGCTGGAGGTCTCAGTGGTGTCATGAGAACCTCGGACTTCAGGAACAGGCATCTGAGTCAGAGTGAAATAACTAATGCCCTTGACCTTGGAGTATCTTCTGTTGCATTTCCACTGGAAGAATTACATTTTCTGAGAAAGCAATTTTCCAAAGTGGTATATTGAGGAATAATAGACTTACACAAGCTCTGATTTATAATATTTATATATATATAAAACTCTTCTGTATTTATTAATATATTTTTGTGAAAGGTCTTCTCTGTTAAGAATGACAGTGATGGGTCTAGTAGGGTCTAATAAATGGTTCCTGACTTCATGGGTTTAGAAGTGTAGTGTGTCACAGTTCAAGAATGACAAAATTGAATTTCTGATGTATTGCCTATAAAATCATCACCTTCCAAATTTACAAGCTTTGGCTTGACTCCAAAAACAGTTGCATTTCTGCAACAGTTATCCTGTAACAACTGTGATTTCATATAGATGATTCCAGTTAAAATGAGTTATTTATCTATAACTACTTAACGATGTCCATAGAGGTAAACAGAAAATGATTAGCAAGAACTTTTTCAAAGCTGTTGACAAATTAGATTATCATTTTTCCACAGCTCAGTAGAGATGTACATAATGAAGAGGAATTAGAAAAATTCTCTTCTGATAATTGGACGTTGAATCAGATTATACTCTGTCACTCAAAACTTACGAAAAAGAATTTTAAAGATTATTTCAGCTGTTACATACTATTGTGATTGATATTTATGCGTTTTCCCTACCTATGCATTATACAGCTGATATTACATAGGCTGCTTGGGTCTGAGGTCCTTTCCCTCCTGAAAAGGAGCTGATGGGAGTATTGCAAAGGTTTTGTCTGCTCTAAGAACATGGGACCGCATGGGTACCAAGAAAGACGTGCTGCATGTGATGATGGGAATGAATGTGGTATGTCCCTAGGAGTATGCCCAAGCTCCTCTGGGCGGTAAAGGCGTAGAAGAAGGTTGTTAACGTTATATGTATTAAAGCATGTCTCCTAAATTTTCACAATGAAAGAAAACTTGCTTTATGGCAATACCTTTCTTTCTTTCAGAACACTTTTCATTACTCAGGCATCATAGTTTAATACTGTCATAAACAGAAAGGCAAGAAAGCCTCTATGTCAAGATACTGTTGAGTGACTCAAAGCAACCACAGCTGGATTTCTTCCACCTTGTTATCCTCTCTTAGAGTAGGTGTTAGGAGCAGATGATTGGGGGTCATATTGATTCCCAGAGCTTGCTGTAAAGAGGAGCAAGGGCTGAGATGTGGTGGAAGGCTAGGGGCAACTTCTCAACTCAGTATTGATCCCACGGGGCTTGTCACTGCCATTTTTGTCCTCCTACTTGGAACTATTCAGGTCTACCCATGCACTGACTAGTACAATAATATATATATCAGGCATGACAGACAGGATTTATCACAGTATGTGAGAAACAGATTTTGTGTACTCTCTTCAAGTGAGTGAGTTACTGGTGGCACAATAAGCCATGTAATACTGTAGCCTGGTATAAATACATAAGAAGTCTATTACAGAGTAATAAAGGATGGGACTAATTTTACATCAGTGAATCTCATAACATCCAAAAAACCCCCTGGATCCTGAGATGCTGGGTTTAGAAATGCAGAATGTAAGAAAAGCCAAAACTGAATTTCTAATGTATTTCATACAAATCGTGATCTTCTAAATTTTTAAGGCTGGACCTGACTCCAAAGCAGCTGAATTTCTGCTGAGCTGCTGTGGAGAATGGAAATTGCAGGACTTTGTCACTCTGAGAAACTGGGCCCAGGAAGATGTATCAATGACATTCTTTTCATTTAATGACATCTTGGTGAAATCATGTTAAGAAAATAAATCCAGACTCCCTCAGTTAACAAATCATATAGAATATAACAAAAAAGAAATCCAGATTCAAGTTTCTATAAATTTTCTGCTTTTAGGGTGAGACATTCAAAGCAGGTTCTTCAAGCCTAAATGAACCAAAGAATAAACTAGTGTTATGAGATAAATGAATGGTTTAGTCCTAAGCCCCCAATGTGCTGTTTTTTATTATCCAAAGTGAATTATCTAAGGTAAAGCTCCCAAAAGGAGCTGAGTTCCTCAGATGAGAATGGAAGGAGAAATTTGCCATGCAGCAGAAAAAAATGACCAAGTAAAGGTACTGCCTAGTGTGAACTAACCTGAAACAGGACAACATGGAAGATAAGGTTCTGTCCAAGTTGCTGAATAGCACAGTCTCTGAATTCTGGAGGAGCCGCAGCTGTGGACTTCAGAATGTATTTCATGGTGGGAAAGCTTATTTCATTTGCAAGGGATGTAGCATTTTTGATAAATTCCAGACGTAGGAAAGTTTATGTAGCTTGACTGAGTCCTCAACAATGGCAATGACAAAGTTCTTTGGGGGGTTATATCGACCTTCACATTAACTTAAGATGCTTTTGTAGCATCAAAATCTCTTTCCTCTAATTTAATCTGTGCCATAACGAGAAATAAAAAAATCCTGAAAACATCCAGAATGAGAAATGAATTGAGTGAATTTTAGAACTTACATCTAATAAAAATGGGAGCAAACAATCACTTTTTGTAAAGAAAAACTGTCTAGCATTCACTTAGAAGGACAAACTTTACATAGAAAATTATCTTAGCAATTTGAAGAGATATCCTTGATATGGTATTCTACTGGATGATTTAAATGAAAACAAAAGCAACTTTCCCATAGATGTTCTATGTTTTCATTTTGGCAAAGAAATTCTGCATTAGGAATCTTAACACGGCATATCTTCATCTTCCAATGATTTAGAGAGGCTCTCTCAGAGATATTATTTCTGCGTATTATAATTGTCCTGAAGTTTGTGGAAACCAGGAGATAACAGACCCCCATTTGTACATTGAAGCCCATTCCAGAGTTAAACCTATGGCAACACAAAGCAGGAAGAGAAGGAGAACAAGCCAACCTTGAAAAGGACAGATGGGATGTACCCACAAAAGTTTTTGTTGTCTTGGAGGACAAAGCACTCTGTTAGGTTTTTTGTGATGAACACACACTGCAGAATAAGTTGTTACAGTCTGATTGAAAGGTGACTAAAACAAAAGTCACTGTGAGTAGACCAGGACTTAAGGACACAAATGGCTTGGTTGTGGAAGAGAAAAATGATACCCATGGGCTGACTTATCATTAGTCTTTCTGTCCTTTAACTTGGTGATATTAATAAAGTGTTTCTCAGTGTTTTCCCATACTGTTAACATCACTCTATTTTCTCTGATTTGGTCTCCATTCATGAGCTACTCTTGCCCAGAAATTAGGATGGATCTGATGATTTTGGAATCTGAAGTATTGCAGATGTACCGAAATCATATCATAAATGTAACTATGCCTTGGCTTTTCGTGAATGGAAGAGGACTGTCTGGTTTGTAGAACAAATTAAAAAAATTAAATGCTGCTAAACTAAAAAAAAAAAAAAAAGAACAACATAACTCTATGTTGATATACCTTTTTGATGTAGTGTTTGAAAATGTCTTTCAAATTGAATCACAGAAGGAAAAGACAAGGAAGAGAATTCTTAATTCTCTTAATTCTTAATTCTCTTCCTGAGAAATGATTAGAGAAATTTTCCTGATAGTTAAGGGGCTATTCAAGGGTAAAATTATTTGTGGAAAATTATAAGAATAACTTAAAAGGTTATGGTTTACATTAATCAAAAATCTTTCAGGCTTCTTCTTTTTTATTCCCTTATTAAGAACATATTCCTAATTTTCTTCAAATCTCCTGTAAAGAATGTTTTATACAGGTAATTAACTTTGACTACAGATATGTTTTGAAAAGACTAATCTGTAGAAACCTCTTTAACACTTAGTTATTTTAAAAGAACTCTTTTGTGAATTGAACATTTTATTTGCTAATACTGTAATAGCATTGAATGAGATCAAACTATAACAGTGCTCTCTCAAAATCGAATGGTTTCTTGTACCCGAAAGGGGTTAGAATGTTTTGCTGAAGATCAAGAGATCTTGGAAGGATCAAGTGACATTACTGCCAGAGCTGGAAAAACCACATGCTTCATATCCACTTGCATTAATTCTCACTGTGTCATACGTCTCACTTATTTTAGAAAAGACTTCAATCCCTATTCTCCATTAATCCTGGCTGACTTGTTTCTCTTTCACTACTTCATCTTCCTCTCCCTCCTCCTTCTGCTAGCCCTTTCTCAAGCAGTTTTGACTTCTGCCTGTTTCTCTCTTACCAGGCGGATAGTTTACTTGATGTTAAGATAACGTCTATTGTATACAATGACTATTATATATAACTTGACAATAGCTTGATGTCTTTTCTTTCAAGAGGAATGCCTCCTCCTTAACGTCGTCTTTCTCTTTCCTACAGGACCTCCTTGTTGTACGAGTGTTTGGGTGTTCTTTCTGTTCTAACTATTATTGCTCTTCTTGTTTCAGGCAAGGAAGATGAATTGCCACTGCTGTGGGCAATTGATGATTGCCATCTTCCAATTCTTTGAGGTCCTTGGCTCAGAAAGATAGTTGCTGCAATGAAAATTCTCCATAAGTGAATAGAAACTACTGGGGAGGGAGTGACAAAATGTGCTCCATTAAGCCTATTGCAGATCTTCTGAGCAAGTAAATCCTTTTATGTTTTGTTCAAGTGCAAACAGAATTTCAATGTCCACAATGGATAGACAGTTTTAGGCATGTATTCTTCCAATTTGGAATAGTACTTCCATTTTCTTGAAAAGCTTAAGATGTTCTCTGTTACGTTTGTCTTGCAAGGGCAGATGAGATAGCCTGGAGCTAATACATATGATATAGGTGACAGATTTACTTAATTCTGCTGATATAAAAATCTACTGTTTCATTAAACCAGGAAAAGCCAGCAGTGTTATTCAAGATTAATGTTGTTGAAAATTGAATTCAGCCTACAAATGAAATGGGAATTCTAACTGTAGTTAGTTAAGTGAGTTATAGTGTCTAATAAACCTAAACAATGACTTTTTGTAGGAAGTGGGCAGGGGAGAGGAATGTATTTTAACTGTTCAGCAAGCTGATATTTCTGATGATCACCGTGATTTTTTTTTCTCCCTCAAAATATTTTCTGACTAGAGCCATACAAATGTGTGACGTTTTATGGGATTTCATGGCTGAAAAGGAGAAAAGTAACTGGGCTAAATATATTGTCCTAACTGAAACTAAACGCTCTCTTGGATGGAGACTGACATTTTTTTCAAAGATTTAGGTAAATCTTTAAGTCATCTTAGAAAGAAAAAAGTAAGCCTTTTCTTTCAAAACATTGATACCATTTGGGTTTTGGATATTTTTGCTCTTTTTTTTCGGGTGAAAGGGTTTTATTAATGCAGCGTGAATTTGCCATGATTTCTAGTCATTATGAATATACATTATTGATGAATTTATTTTTGCCCAGCTCTATTTTTGTTATCAGTTAAGGACCTCTTATATTGAGCATTATAACATTGAAATTACATGTTACCTGAGGGGTTTCACTGAGAAGCTCTTTTGACAGAGATCCTTTCAGCTGGTGGGAAAAGCCCTAAATATGGATTTTTTGTTTGTTTTTTTTTGTTTTTGGGGAGTTTATCCGCCTGATAGATTGATTCAAACAATGAAATTAATAGAGTTAATTTGAAATGTGAATTTAGCCCAGTGCATTTGAGGCTTTTCAACATAAATACTGTATCGTGAGGTGTATCCTGCCTCAAACTGCAAGTTATGCCACCACAGCATGAAAAATATGAGGAGCAACTAGAAAAGCTCAGCAAGAAAGTGTGTGGGAGTGCTGAGAAGGTTCTAGTGAAACAGCAAAGGGAAGAGAGTGCAGAAGGATTAAATTGTCATTATACTTCTCTTCGGTCAAAAGTGCCTCGTCTCTGAGTCACTGTTGTCACATGACATAGCCTTGCCTTGCTTGGGAGCAGTGGTTTCATAGGTAGCAGGAGTTAGGTTCTCCTCATGGGAGAAGAGGTATCCTTGCCCAAGAAATGGGAATAGTTTCTCTTCCATCAAAACGCAAAGAGAGTTGGAATAAAGCTATGGTAGAGAAGAGACATGCGTATCCTACCATTGGCCAACATTTTCAGCAGATGCTATAGAAACAGGCCAGAATATGTGAAAGAATTTATAAAAAAATGAGTTTCTGGGAAATTCTTGCACAGAAGTGGAATTCAAAAAAGGGCATATAACTGCATGTCCTTAACCGCTGTGAAAGTACAGCTCCACAGTATGCCAAATCCGATTAAGTAAAATGAAATTTTTGAGATTCAGCTTGTTATTGTGCTCTTGGAGATATTAGAAATTATACTTTTTTACAAAAAATTTAAACAGAACAAAACAAAGTTGTTCATTTAGTTGTTCACTGATTAATTCAAACCTGTGAGCAGAGACAAAAACCCATGTTTCTTCATAAGCCAAATTCTGCAGTTCTTTAGGCAACCCCTCCAGCTGAAGTGAAAACCCTTGTGAAAAGCTGCAGGAGTTAGTCAGAGTTTTCAGGGAAATAACTAATTTGTTGAATGCTGTGAGCTGTGCTGCAAACTGTCAAATTTTTATGTTGTGCCATAAGCTGAATATACAGTAAGAGATAGCTTTGCTGTTTTAGTTACAGAAAATGTTTTGCCATGAACTTGTAAAAACTGCCGAAGCTGTGGAAAAGTTTCTTTAAGCTGGGTTGGTAAGAAAAACTGGTATGTTATCAGCGAGGCTTTTGAGCCTGAAGTTTTCCTGTAAGTGACCCACAGAAGTACTTAAAAACATTTATTTTGATCACAATATATATGATTTTTTTTTTTTATGTAAGAACTGGTTTATCCAAAGCATACAGCAGGTTCACAATGTAATAGGCTATCACTTCTGGTGGCTCAAGTTACTGGCAAACATTGCCTGTGTGAAAAACACTTCATAATTATGCATTTTTCCCTGTTAAAAGTCTACTAGTAGTTCATACTAGAAAACAGATCAGGGAGTAGAAATGTCAGGTGTCTGTTAAATCTAAGAAATTGGCTCTGTGATAATATTTAGTGATTTTAGCACAGTAAATGAGATTTCCTTTGGGGTTAGAACAAAACTGAGTTTGCAGATGAGTTTTTGCCAAAAAATTCAAATCTGAGGCTTTAAAGTATTACACCTTTCCAACACTTCACATTGGGATGCTTGGTCTGAACTGTGGTCTACCAGAAAAACTCTCACCTGGATTACTCTTGAAGGCCCCTTATCCTGACACAGGATTGCTGTGATGGCAAAAGTCAACTCTCACATCAGGGTTATAGTACATGTATTACACATTATGTACACAAGTCTTTTTGGTCGCTGAAACAGATATAGCCTGAGGTAAGCCTCTTGAATTTCCTTGGTGGTGAGCAGATGGGGGATGAGACTGACAGGACATACACACTGAAGATGTGGCACTGTCAGTCTGAGACTTTCAGAAAGCGGTGATTTTAGTGCACACATACAGGTGGACTGCACTCTGTGCAGGCACACAGAGTGTGGACACGGAGCTCAGGAGTGGCCAAACACATCACTAAAAATGGACCATATATCCTGTCCAACTGAACAGGTCAGGCAGCACTCGTCATTGTGAACAGTTAGCTGCCTTTCTATTTGCATTTATACTAAGTTTTTTTGGCACTAGTGTGCTGCTATCTACTTCAACTGCAGTGCAGTTTAGACGTGCATCTGGGGAAAAACCAGAGAACAAATGTAG
Organism: Dromaius novaehollandiae; assembly: GCF_036370855.1. Lineage (NCBI taxonomy): Eukaryota > Metazoa > Chordata > Aves > Casuariiformes > Dromaiidae > Dromaius > Dromaius novaehollandiae. Next base: position 136,313,025 of record NC_088099.1, read on the forward strand.
CTTTCATGGAGGCTGGTCAGCTTATTGCCTTTGGAAATGTATGAAGAATTTTAGATGTAAACTTATTGCTAGTAGAGAATTCAGTCTGACAGTATGCATATCTTTTTCCTTGCTCCTTCAGCAGAAGTTGTGCAAATGGGTGTTTGAGGAGAAACTTGTATTTGAATTACAAATGTATTCATGTGTAACAATGATTTTTTATATATATGTAAGTCAAGCAAGGGTGGGTATTGGCAACATCTAGCAATTTTAAAACCATCTTTCATGAGCAGGAGAGACAAAAACAATCAGCTGAAAACTCTCCAAGCAAATTTTGATCAATGATTTAAAAAGTATTTAGAAGGGCAAGGAAGGAGCTGGCTAGCTCAAAGCATGGACAAGTGTCTTTTCTCTGGCTGAGGACATAGCCCAAAATCTCTCTGCTATTTATCTATTCATTTCCATTCAGATAAATGGAGCCATGAGGTACTTCTCTGCCTCAGGATATGGTTAACTATTTGGTTCCAACACAAATATGTAACACTTAAAGTACAAACAGGAATTAATGGTAAGAAAATGAGCTCATTTCACACTATGCTTTCCATTCACCTCTTTGCACAGCATACTTGTGCAATGAGGTGAGAACATTTGTGCTGATTCAGTCCATTTCCCCTACTATCTTGTCTCCCACTGAGGCTGAAAGCGATGTCGGGCCTGGAGTAAGTATGATGCTACCAGCAGATGTATGTCTTGTCATTCGTTCTTTGAGTGCCTGGCTGAAGGGATGGAGTTAATGCTGCAGAGATCCCACAGAAACAGAGGCAATAATAGTCCATTGCTTGCTGGTAGGTATCTGTCACAGCTTCCATCTGGACAAAACTGCTTTCCTCACCTACTTCTGGGTAGAAGGAAACATCTCAAGATACGCTATCTCTGGTTCATGCCACACCTTCCCATTGGTCCACTTCCCTGGTATCAGGCCAAGCCCTTCAATGGGTGACTCTCACGTGGTGTCTGTGATGAGTGGCTGTCCCCTCCAGGTCATGGGACTGGCCTACTGGCTTTTCAGCATTCTATTGGAGAGTGTGGACTTCACAGTGATCCTCTGGGAGCCTTGTTTCCCCTGTCTCAGAGGTCTGCCTTTACCTCAGCGGAAAAGTGATGGGATGTGGAGAACAAAAGCACCAACCTCTACTGGCATTACTATGTACAGGAGTCAGCCAGTGGAGAGATGTGGCAATAGGGCATGTGTCTCAGGGATGCATCAGTAATCTTCCCTGGCAACTCAGCCCTCTGCAGTGAATATCAGCAAATGCATGAGCTCAGTATTTTGGGATCCCTTCAGGTGCCTTCATCCTGCTGAGTGCCCAGGTTCTTCGGGATATGGATCTATGGATGATCACATGCACTCCAACACCTTGGAGAAGAAACAAGAAATAAATTGCCTGCTTCTGGCAAAAGATAGCATTGGTTTTAGAGATCTGGAGCAGATGTGCACCCCATCTTTTTACATTCCATTCATTGTGGTGCTTGGTAGGTCCTACGGGGTAGGTTCCCAAAGGTCAGTATGAACAACTGGCACTACTGGAGCTCCCGCTCTTCTTGAAAGTTTGCTGCCAAATGCTTACCAAAGGCTCTGGGCACTGGCAGGCTTTTACTGTGGCTTCTGAGGTGTGTGATCCCTGGACTTTGATGCTGTTTGGACTGGGTTCTTCCTCTCTCATGCAGGAGGGTGTCCTCTTACTGAAAAAGAGACCTTTTTTACCCTAGGAGCCATATCATTCCTCAGTGTGGATTATGAGATTGCAGGGAAGTCAGCTCATTCAAGAGTGGGTGTGTACTGGGGAACATGATCTTTTCAGATCAGACCTATAAATTTCTTGGATGGAACATCTGTGACAACTTTTATCTGATCTGTGGCCTCCCCCACCTGATGTATAGGGACTATCTGCCACTTGTGTTCTTGTCCCTTGACCAGAGAAGAAGTTTAGCAAGGTGGATCATAGATATCTCTTAGGTACTGTGGAGGTGTTTGGTTTGGATCTCCACTTTTCAGGTTCTTCCAGGCTCTCTGTACTGCTGCAAAGTATATGATGAAGCTAGTTTCTGACCAGGCCTGTTGACTTTAGAAAATGCACGTGTCAGGGCTGCCCTTTGCCTGGCCAACCCTGTTTCATCATCACTGAGTCCTTCCTTTGCCTCCTCTATTGCTAGGTGATGGTATTGGTACTTACTGAGCTGGACTTCTAGGTGGTCCTGTTGGCACAGGCTAGCAATCTGATGTGGAGCATTCCAGCAAGGACCTTGTTTTGCCATTCCCAAGGGCTCTGATATGACTGGCATATTTTTTTTTTAATTTGGAGAGTCTTCCCAGAAGCAACTCTGAGATTCTGGTCTTTTGCTAAGACATGAATGTTTTTTGTAGAAACCATGGCTTTTCCAGCCCTGAAGTGGCTGGATCTCCTAGCTTAGACCCTGTTGCACAAATTCCATCTTTTCAGATACATAGGTGAAGACACCCTGGTGAGCATTTACAAGATTGCAGACTCCTGGACCGCAGCTGACAGACAAGGTGGACCCCACATAGCTTGTGCACTGCATGAGATGTCCCAATTACATCCCATTCTGTTCCACAAAGAGGTGAGGTCCTCCTTGAACCCCATGTACCCCTTATCTGCAGGAGAGTAGCCCCCACCCAACCCACACCCCAGCCCTGCAGACCTTCTGCTTGAGTGTCTGTTTTGTGAGTCTCTCTGGCCTCAGCTGCTCTCCTGCACATAATTTTTGTAAGCTGCATGACAGTCTTTTGGCCAACCTCCAAACGATGCCTTGAAGGCATACTGATGCTCTGCTGGTCCACCTTGTCCTTGTGTCTTGGCACGATGGCTTAACATCGCAAGCGGGTGAGGAAACATGGCAGCCCAGGTCATACCCTGAGCTAATCCTGTTGTCTCCACTGTGCACACCAGAGGCATAAGCTGAAAAGTCATTCATGGAGCATTGAGTGCTGGTGCATTTCTCATGTGCTTCACAGGGTTCCCAGACTTGTGACTCTTTTGTGGCGAGAGGGGGATTCTGGGTCATATGAACTTTGAATGTGCTGGTTGCACTCTATCTCCTTGTCCTTTAAAGATCGTTTCCTGGCATTCTGGCTGCACTTTTCCCCTTGCCTTCTGTTTATGCCTTCCACATCTGAAGCATGACCAAGTTACAGGACATACTTGTCAGCTTCCTGCTGACCACTAGCAGTACTGGGGAGGAAGCCAAATGGAAGCAGTAGTGACTGTTGGGTCTATTTTTGCTCCCTCATCCTGTCACACCTTCAGGAGAAACACAGCTGGGCAGCATCCTTGGACACTTTCAGGTCATTGTCTCTCTTTGGTGGTTCTGACCTTTTAATTCTCTCCACCTGTCTGTTTTGCTTGTTGTCCTTCAGATTTTCTCCCTTGTTGCATTTCACTCTAAGTCCCCCTTCCTCTTTTCTTTTTTTCTTTTCCTTTTTTCTTTTTTTCTTTTTTCTTTTTTGCTTTTTTCTTTTTTTCTTTTCTTTTTTCTTTTTTTTTTTATGGGGAAGAAGTTATTTAGTTCACTGAGGGAAAACCAGTGAAGAAATCCATCTAAAGCAGTCACTGTTTTTAATGTGCTTGGATAGGTAGGCAGGGAGAATATGTTTTGGAAAGCAAAAAGGAAAGTATAGGAATCCTGCTAGTATGAGAAGGGAAGTGAAATAACACTTCTGTGTCTCAACAGTTGCTCCACGTTCGATTTCCAGCCAGCACAAATTTCCTGATATTGTTCTCTTTGTGGATTTGCTTTCAGAGCAGCGCTCAAAAGCAGGTGCATACGGGAAGAGAAAGGAGGGCAGCAAGTACGTTTATTAATTCCTTAGCTGGCAGCAATTTTCTGCTCAGGGACTTCTTAAGTCAAATGTGGTTTCCATACCTCAATGGTTTTCTCTTCTATTAGTCAATATTCAGCATTCTTCTAAAAGTCTAACTTCACTGGCAATGGAGATAACCAGCTGATCATCAGCATCAGGCAGGGAGGAAGAGCGGCAAACTCATATGCTGTATACTAACACAGCACTTAGTTTACCTCTGGATAATGGGAGAAAAAATAAAGTCTGAAAGAAAATAATATGAGCAACTTTCTTTTATCATTAGACTAGTATGGCATGAATTACACCACTGTGTACTCATCTTCATTTCCTCACTTCAAACATGTATGCTTTTCTTTGCATACTGATCAGCTGAATGTTCCACAGAGGAATTTGCCAGTAACCATATGGGTTACTTTGATACAAACCATTATCACTCTCTACCTATCTAATGTAAGATATGTCCTGAGATTTCTAATGTGCTCATCACCACTCTTTGCAGGTGCTAAAGGTAATTAGCTTCATTTGTGCACTTCCTTAAGGTTTTGATCCATTAGATAATAATGACATTGGGAAACTGCCAGTAATAGATAAATGACAAAAAAATTCTCTCAGATGGTGTTATGAAATTAAATTTCTTTGTTTTGGAAATTGGCCTGAACATCTCTTAGCTAAATGAGCTTTAAGGCATGGGGTCTTTTTGGACAGATTTTAAGGTGATTCATTTCTTACCTTCTAATTTATTTCTTCTACCTTTTGATGTAAGGAACCACAGCCAGGGACAAAACTGAGGATGTGCTAAGTTAGATTTTTTTTCTGAGCGTCTGAAATGAATTGGGCAAATGTTCAGACTGTTTTTTACTTTATCTGAACCTTTGCCAGATGCTACATGCTTTTGTTAGAAGATCATGAGATATATCATGATATACTCTGACACTAAGGTCTTGTAAGTTCACACTGAGGAAAACATTTATTGCATTAATGAAAGCTCTATTAATATATAGTATAATATAATATATAATATGTAATATATTAATATATAATATTAATATATAGTATAATATAATATATAATGTATTTATATTGATATATAAGTAAATAGTCTCTATTAATAACTGTAGTATAAAGATTAATATCACAGAAACAACTTAGGTATCCAAGTCCTATTGGATTTCCCATTTATACATCTATGCACAAAATCGTCATAATTTAAAAAAAAAAACTGAGATTTTACCTGATCCTAGGAGTTCCTATGGCCCACAGATACCTTGAACACTCAAATCCCAATTTCAGCTTCTGAGATAGCTGAGAAATACCTAATCAATAAAAGGTTTATCTTTTCAACATCCATTTTGTCCCCATGTCCTGATGGGATCTGTTGACAAGGCACTTCACTGTGTGTACTTCCTTAAGATGTTGAGCTATTGGTCCTATTTTGGAAGAGCGAGCACTACTGTCACCATTCCCCAGTAAGATACTGTATAAAAGTATAATAACTTCACACAAATGTAGGAGACCTAACTCCTCCTCTGTCTGAGAAGAAGAAAACTTGCAACATAGGGGAAGTGCTCTGATATTTGGGCTATACATTATTCTGCAAGATTAGGTTGATGTCAGCTCCTGCCAATGGGCCAGTCTGTTTTTTCCTAGCATACTTAAGGCCACAAAGAGAGAGGAATGGCTGTGGACATGATTTTCCAGCCTGGTGATTAAAGATCTGGAATTTTTCCAGCAGTGACAAATCATCTTGGGCTTCTTAAGATGTATTCTTCTAAGACAGGCCTAGATCACCAGTTTTGTTCTGGTTTATACAAAGAATTCTAGCCAGCTGAGCTGTGATTTCTCTACTGTGAATCAAAACTGCTCTCAGTTAAAGCTCACAAGGCCAAACCTAAAAACAAAAGAGAAAAGAAATTCTTCACTTTGAAAGACAATGGATATTTGGCTTGAGCTGAAATGATCACGAACTGACTTCAGCAGCTGAAGTCAAAAGCTGGCTCGTAGTGGATGAAGGCAAATAACCAGAAGATGAGGAAATAGCAACAACATATTGAAATAAGTTTCTACAGCATTTATTTTTAAGAGTCAATGTATCAGATAATTTGCTAGTATCTGTTCAAATCTTGATAAAATAGATCTCCTGTCCCTCAAAGGGTTATGTTAAGTAGCTCCCTCCTGCCTGCTGCCTATACCCTGATCTCATTATGGTATGCATATGGCGTCCTGGTGCGTGCTTCTGCTCCTTGGACTCCCTGTAGGACGAGGTATGTAAATCTTTAGAAACAGTTCTTCTAATTCATGACAGTGTTGTGGATTAAGTCAAGTAGTCCTACTGAGGTGAACATGTCACACTGTCATATTATTAGTATAAGAGAAGGACACAGGGTTAGTTCTTTTCTTTAAATGTCTGGGTTGTGGTAGTGTTGAGGAATCTCTATTTACTTTGCTCTAGGTTTGTCTGTCTTTCGTAAACCATACTTAGGCAAATATGAATACATTTTCTAATCCATAAAAAGTTGGACTTTATTTTATTATCTATGACAGTTAAGACTGCAAAATCTTGAGACTAGAAGCATTAAACTCACTCATCTTTCTTTGCATTTGCTTCAATTTTCCTGTCAAACTGAAACAATCATTTTCCTTGGAGAGTCAAATATCCTTTTTTTTCCCCTTGGCTTTCAGATTTAAAAAAGATAAAAAAGATGAGATGCTGTTCTCCTTCTGTGATTTTGGGAAAATGCATTAATGTCAATTAAGCTGTAATTTTAACTCGCAGCTGTCTTTCAATGCCACTGAAATAGGTAATACGGAAAACACTCTGTGGAGTTCAGCTGACTTGAAATTTTGAATTATGCACGTAAAACATATTTGTTTCATTCTGCATAGCTTGTCTGCATGCCATATTTAGTTGAAAATGAGTTAAATGGAAATTGCATCAATCTCTGTTTTTCCAAGCCCTTTGGAAAAATATTATACAATGCTTTACGATATCACTAGAGAGGCTTTCAGGACAACTTTAATCACGATTTCAGCCTCATGTTCTGGTTCATAAACAACTTTTCTAATCTTCCAGAATCCAAAAGATTATATATATATGTAAATGTCACATTTAGCAACAGATTGTGTGCATTGGCTAGGCACAGGCACATATTTAACATTTATCTATTGGCTAGAATCCAAAAACTCACTTACATTGCTCATGTGCTTTTCACTAGATAAGTGTTTAGTGGATTGGGGCCTAGAAAGGGAAGATTTCGTGTTCCAGTCCTAAACTTGCAGTGCTTGCTTAGTTTTTAGAGCTCTAGAAGTTGTCGTGAAATATAATTTAGCTAGTAATTCCTTTCTTTTTTCAATGGCATAGGATAGAGAAAGGTAAAACCCACAATGTTACAGACAACTAAGATAAAGCTAAATTATGAAAATTCCAGTTCAGTTCATTAGGAAACTTTTTTGTCATGTTAAAAAAAAAAAAAAAAAAAAAAAGGAGTTCTGGTCATATTCTCCCAGCTTCTTAAACGGAGTTCATTTGATGCAACATGAAGAATTCTAGAGCGGTATGCCTTGAATCTTCCAGTTTACTCCACCCTTCTACACACAGCCATTAGAAAGCTTTGAGTTGCAAGATGATTTCTAAAGAAGTGGTAGCTTGGCATGTGTATTTTTAATTTTAAAAAAGTAAAACGAAAATGAAGAGCAATTAGTTGAGCCCCCTATTTCCTGTTCCTCCCCTCTATAACTTTCTTTCCATTCCACAATGCACATGCTACAGTTTTCATTTCTTTTCTCCAAATATATCAAACACTATAGGCATTTTTTAAAAAATTTCTCAGAGTAATGGGACAATGTAAAGTCTGGAGCTAACCATGTATTTATTAAAGGAAAGTCCATGCATACACTCATATTTTTATGATCTTGTTTCCTTTTCCTGCATCCATACTTTCTTTTCAGGTGGCTAGATTTTGAGGCAGAGACATCTATATCTAATGCCTTTTTAGTGAGTTACCAGGGTTGAAATCATCCTTGAACATCTTCATTACAAATGAGAATAAATCCCAAATGAAATGTTTTGCATGTCGTTCTCACACATTAACTAGAGAAAAGGAGCAATGCGACATTATTTGGTTGAACTCCTGTAACCTGTCAAGAAAAATAAGCAAATGAAGCAGTTATTGAATGCCATTTTGTACTAGTCATTCTCAGCCGAAGAGGGACGGAGTTTGCTGATAGCCCTTCCCTCAGGACCATCAGCTAACCCTTCAGGGCTGGCTCCTAGGGGCTCTGGATCAGTTGAAATCCTACCTGCAGCAGGATCCTTTCTTCCCCAGAACGGAAATGGCTCAGTAACAGGGCATGTCATTTTGTGTGTGAAAGTCAATTATGTATATGTGGATGAAATCTGTAATTCACCCCTCATTTCTGTATCCAAGCTGGTGGTTTCCATAGCAACTTGCCTAGAGTTTGGAAGGAAGTGCACAACCTGGAGGTGGGAGAAGGTAGACTGGCAGTGGACTTTGTGTGAATGTGGTTGGAATACCAGTTGTAATCTTGGCACAACTTTTCTTTAAATAATATACATGTTTTCATTTTATTAATTTACTGACATAGTCATCTCTGTTATCTGAAACACAGCACATGGAAATAGTTTTCTTTTTCTCCTTACAAAGGCTTTTAACTCTCTGCCTTTCACTGTAGTCTGCAGTGCACAAAGACATCTCGCCCCCATTCTCCAGCATAGATCCAGTGAGCTGCTACCTCCTTGGGGTCAGATCCCAGGGCTTCCCAGTGCCCTTCTTCCTCTTCGCTTCCCAAATGAGCTCTGATGGCTCTTGAAAGGCAGCAATTCAGCCATCAGGACGTCTGATATTTCAGGACAATCTGAACAACTACTGACGTGAATCTCCCAATACCTGAGGATTCAGCTGTACTTAACTGTAGTTTTTCTTTGTTGGAAAAGTCAGGTAAAGCGAGGAATGGATGAACAGCTGGGGTGAGCTGTGGCTGCTCTGAACATTCAGTATTAGGAAGCCCAATGCGCAATGTTTGAGAAGTCACAGGGGTAGAAAACTAAGATGGCAGAGAATGTTGGTCTGCCAGAAAATAGTAGGCTTTTAATTCTGCAGTACAGCCTCATTCTTGCTGATTAATGACGGAACATGTGTTTTCAAGGCATGTGTTCAAAAATATGGACCTTTAAAGAGAAGAAAACAGTGCTGGTAGGGGTAAGTAGATAATTTCCTGCTGACTGGAGGCAGTGTCACCACCATTACTTAGGAGAAAGCACCAAATTTCAAATAGTGACCACCTGGCACTTCAGATATGCAAGACTTCTCTCTGTATAACTTGGGTAATGAGAGATTTTTTTTTTCCTGCTCAAATTAGCTAGATTTCAGTGCTCTGCTTGTTTTGAACAATGTGATACACTTTGTTTCTAGATTTTAGGTGGAAACTGTTTTTGATCAAATGCACTACTAAAGCTTTCAAAAAGGGTTGATATTCTAATTAGAAAAACAAAACTAGAACAAAATAAAAAAAATCCCCCGGAGGAAAATTTGAGAAATGCTAGGTTCCTTTTGTCACCAAAAAGCAGTTGTTGATCATCATGAGGTTAGAGCTGATTTTACTGACACGCAGTTTTTAATACTTTCGAAAACAGTTGAGAAATGAAGGGCTTTGGAATGTTAGATTTTTATCTTGCCAGAAAAGGACTTGCACAACACAAGGAATAAGTTGAAAATATTCTTCTGAGTGGAAAGAGTGTCCATGGCTTTGTTCATTTGCTTTGTTTGCAGGATTTCATATTTCAGGGTGGACAAAAAAGGTTTGAGACAAATCCATTAAGTCTAGTTGTTTGAAAAGTGATTGAATAGAAATTGAAATGGAATTGAATCTATTGCTTTCACAATAACAAGTTTGATAAGTTTTGGAAAGCAACATGCAATTATAGGAGGGAAAACAATTTTTCTCAAACAATGAGAAATGATTATTGTGCCTGGCCTATGTGAATGATGCCATTATTATCCATGAAGGGTTCACTGAATAATATAATGTAGTGTGTACTCTTGATGAGGTAGGAATCTGTACTTAAAGATTAATTATTGTATTTCAGTCTGCAATCTCATCACTGCTGCTGGCTGTGGAAAGCTTGTTCTCAGATGTAGCCTCCATAGTAAAATAAAACGAGTTGAATATGTATGCTCACGGCAAAGGATATTGTTTGAATTTGGTATGCCACGATCCTTTAAAAAATACTACCATTCTCTTGAAACTTCCATGAAATTACACCATTAAAGAACTGAGCAAATGACATTCACCTTAAGTCTTCAGTATTTAAGTAGTTTGTTTAACAACATAGCTCTCAGAATGTGAAACCAATACCTCTGCACAGAGAGATTATTTTACACATATGCTATCTCGGAGGTTGCAAAGGACTCAGGTGGAACCTGACAGGCAGCATAGCAGCTCAAGTTAATAAAACCTATTTTGATATTAAAATTAGACTGAAAATCTGCCCTAAATTCTAGAGGGTCAGACTTTGAAGTGAGAAGGCAAGTAGAAGTGGAGGTAGTCAGTTTGTTTTGCTTCCAAGGAAGGCAAAATCTTATAAAAAACAAAATGGAAGGGGGGCAGTTACCTACCAACATTTCAGATAAAGAATTACTTATAAATCCATCTAACGCAAATGAATGGAGTGAAAGCTAAAGATAGCTTTCAGCCTTTCAGTTCCACCTGACAATGTGATAGGTTTTAATTAGTGAAGCATCAGACAAGCTAGTTTACACAAATTAACATCAATTTAAACATTACAGTGTTACTAAAACAAAGCACTTGAATTGATCTGAGCATGGTGGGGTTTTTGTTTGTTGTTTTGTCAGTTTGCTGAGATGTTTAGGCCTTCAATAAATAGTCCAGTCTGGGATTAATGCTTATTTATTTATTTATTTATTTATTGACAAGGTTTGAAAAAGAGGAATGAATTTCTTGTCCCCCCATTTTTCCTGGAGCCATGATCTAAGCCCATTGCCACTTGTGATCCATAGCAAAAGGTGGAAGCTATATTATTGCATGAGGAAGAAGAGCTTCAGACAAAATTCTGCACAGAACTACAGGAACACTTAAGAATACCGCTTCTGTTTTCTGTTTTGGCTTTCTTTCTTATGAGGGATTGCACTTTTCTTCATTTACCTATAGGGGAGTCTCTGCCTGCAGTATTAGGGGGTGTCTGGGGATAAGTCCCTGTGACTAGAAATTGGTGAGGGGGTAAAATTCTGTTGCATTGAAGACAGTGGTGAAACTCTGATTAATTTGGAGAGACAATGACCCAGATTTTATATTTTATACCAGTGACACTTCAAGTATTCTTCACAGCAAAGAGACAGCGTATAAGACATTTTTTTCTGATTCTTTTTCTCATCACTGTGTCGATATGATGTGTCTTCATATGTACAGACGTGAAGAAACCAATGAAGAAATGAAGCTGTTGGTGAGAGAGGAATTCTTAGGGTTTGACAGGAACTTTCAGAAAGTGAATGAAGTCCTGAAGCTGGCAGGAGCAGAAAGTCACAGGTTAAATGCCCAGGTGTGACCGAAGTGCACCTCGCTGCTAGGACTGGTGTAAAACTTCTTGGTTTGTGGTTGCTCTGAAGTGCAAATCCCACTTTCTTGCCTGATTCTACAAATAGAGCTGTGTTTCCAGATCACCATCCCTGACAATTATTGCCATTAGACTAAAAGCTCCCTTTGGTGCCTTTGCTTTTGTTCCCTGACATTGGTTGTTTGACAAGGAACAGGCTGTTAAATAATTTCTAAGGATATTTTTTCAACTTCTGGGTTAAAAACACCTTCAAAATGGAATGTTTCCATTATGAAAGGACAGCAAAAAAATACGCTAGGGATCTAAATATCTGAGAGAATTTGTGTGTGGAGACGGCGGGAAGAAATGGTGTACTTTAGAAAACTCAGAAATGACTTTCATGTTCATTTCTTCTCAGTGATGGGGCTGCTCCAGCAGGCTCTCGCAGCTGCCTCTAGCAAGCCCGGATCCTTGCCTAGTTTCTGCTGCGACATCCCTGCATGGGAGCAGAGCCAGTGGCAGCATGGGTGCTGCTGCCTCGCAGAGCATCCTCCTCCAGCACCAGAGCCCAACCGCACCTGAGGGATGCTGCTTTCTTCCGGCCCCTGGTACAACACAGCTGCCAGCCCTGTGCTGCTCGGGGGCCCCCCTCACATATTTGTTCGTCTCTACCCCACTCCATTCTCCTGGACTCTATCTCTCAGCACTGCTTCTTATTACGTTGGCAGCATGATTCCTGTTCAGTAGCATTATTTCTGGTACACTGGTAAAGAATGGGGTTCTCTGTGGGTTAGAGACATTCATTATAATACTGCACTGTGGGTTGCTTAATTTATCAGCTTGGTAATTTCTCTGTAATTAATGGGGTGAAACTATCTGAGATTGCACTTCACATCATTCCAGTTCCCATTAGCACCAAGCATTAGGGATTTGACGCGGTACCCTGTATGTGTATGCACAACTATTCTCTGTGCTTATGATATTATTTCAGCATCATTATAGCCTCTTATTAGAACTACAGGCAGAAACAGAAATAACTATCATCTTCTAGATGAATTAATCCTCATGGAAGCTAGTTTTCTTTTTTCCATGGAGGATTTTCAATCTTAGAACTGAAAATGAGTCTAACTGTCTCTATTTTCTGGGCAGAAAAGTAGCCCACCAGTTCACAGCAGTGACGATAAGTGGAGATTTGAAGGTGGCCTGAAAGTCACATCAGTGGAAGGTAAAGAAAAACCAGGATCAATCTGGAGTGTGGAACAATAAAAAGCATGAAATAGAGGATTTCATTCAACAACTGCTCACAGATTGCTGAACGTGAAATTCAGTCACTACCAAGTTATAGATCAATGTAATATATACAACAGCTTGGCAAAACTGCCATGGAAATCAATACCAGTTGCATTTAAAATAAAGGAACTACTTTGCAGATCTATTTTGCATGTTTGGACAATCTCTTCTATTTCATTGAGATGGTATCTTATTTCAAGACTTTCAGTTGGACTGTTCTATAGGCCTGCGTAACTGTGATATGATATATTTGGACAAACCTAATGCCTATAAAGCCAACATCCTACAAAACATTAGGAACTATTAAAAACATTATTAGTATTTACTTTGAAATAGGCATCATTCATTTTTTTCTTAAAGAAAAACTATTCCCAGCACCCAGATGCCTGGATAAACTGATGTTTCTCGGAAAGTTCAGTGAGCAAATAGTTTCTCTTGAAGGTGAGCATCCTAAGAGCAAATGGTGAGTAATCTACTTGTAACAGCCATAATGTGACCTTGTATGCTGTTCTGACAGTGCAAAGACCATTTTTTTCCCACTTAGGGCTTTTGAACATTAGATGACTCCTTGGCTTTTCATCTTCAGCTCAGGTTGTCAGAATCCAGTCAGATCACAGTATTTTCAGTCAGGCAGAATTACCTCCTGAGGAGCTAGTTTGTTGAGGATGGCAAGGACATGCTCTGGATTTGGACCTAGCTCAGTCAAAGCAAGTTAGCAGTCATTTTTTATTTATTTATTCCCACTTTGCCAACCCTAAACAATAGTTCACCTTTGGAGTATACTTCAGCGTAGTTATAACTTTGTGGCAAATATTACATGAGGTTTTCTGGCATGCATAACTTCATCCTCAGCTCATGCATTTTTGACCAAGTATATCTTGTAATGAGGGAAACAAAAGTCACCTGTTAGATTGTGTTCTCAGAAGAAATCTTTGATTATGTTGTTATTTCCCCAATTTAGCAAAAGTTAAGAGTGCCTGATCTGTGTAGGAGTTAAAAATCAATATGTAGTTTAACTACGATTTCCCTGGGAAACAGAAATATGTGCAAGATTAGCTTTCAAATGGCAATGTGTTTTTCTCTTTAGAGTATTCAGCTGCTACTTGCAGCAAACAGATTAATGCTTTCCTAGCATGTACTGCAGTGGTATGTCCTGAAAGTGTTTTTGAGCTAATATTGATTTGCAGACAAAAACAATAATATACATACATATGTAATACCAATATGTGTCCCCTTCTGTGGTACTTCACATGTATTGTAGCAAGTTTATTTTGAATATAGCTGCCTTGGTGGGTTGTTGTATATATTTACTGTTGTTGTGAAAAGGGAAAACCATACAAGAGTACTGTAAGACAAAGCCGTGTTAAGTTCTTGCAGAGGATGACAAATATGCTTATGATACCCTCCAAACCCTGATAAGTAACAATGCTGTGGGGAGTTTCTTAAAGTAACTCTTTTCCAAAGGGTATGTTGCCGCTGATCATAACCTGACTTCTGAAGGGATCTGGCTTCTGTCACTACATTCATGAGATATCTGCAAGGTGGCACAAATACTCTTTGTGCTCATTCTTGCATATCCCTTCCTATAGAAAAAAGTTCATCTATCCATACAATGCTTCTTTGTGTACCACTAATTACTGCTTAAACCCTGTTGCTCAGACCTATTGCCTTGTGTGATGTTTCTTTTAGTGAAAATATATTGGTAAAGAGTCAAATCTGTAAGGTGTAGCATGTTACATTAGTATGTAACATTAGCATGTAGCATTAACTCTGAAGAGTTGCATATAGGCCAGTAGTAAGAAAAGAGTTTGGTTTTAAAAAATCTTTGGTGGAGATGGGCAGAAATACTTTGTTAAAATAGTTTTCTAATAAGCGCAGATTCATTAAGACTGGGGTTCTTCATTTAGACATACTAGCTGCAGGGAGAGCAAAGGTTCTTTCAGGTCCACATTGAACCCTGGTTAGAATGGGAAAAAGCCATTTGTAGACCAGAAAATCATTAGTTTTGTGGTAGCTAAACATGATCCACCATGGTAAGGATACTTGCACAAGATTTCTATAAGCACATCCCTCTTGCAGCCAGTCTCTGCTCCCAGACTGTTACACATTTTGGATTAGGCAGCCATTGGATAGAAAACAGGATGAGCCTGGGAAGGAGGACCAGAACTGTGCATCTGTTTCCTTCCACTTGGAGTTTTTAAACAAAGCATTATTTATTCATCCAAAGGTACAAAGCAAACACAAAAACATAAAAACAAGTACCCCTGCTTTGGTTTCTCTCCTTGCTTTTTGCCTACACTTTTCACCCTTCCTAGGCAAATTCTGCCCTGTTGCTTGGCATTCCTCTGAAGACTTAATATTTTCTCTGGATCCTAGGCTTGGTGCTAGAAAGAGCAAACATCCTTAGCCTGGCTGTGGTGAAGTAGCTGTTTCCAAATAAACCTTGTCAAGGTCTGCACTTGTGATTTTGAAGTTTTGGCAAATTTAATTTTAAAGGATGGAATACACTGACCCTCATGCTTGTCTTCTGAACACGGTTGATTTAATTTTTAAAGGACACAGGCACTCTAGGAAGTCTTCACAAACTTTGTTTAAAATAATATTATTATTTAACAAGGTATGTGGTTTCTTAGCTATTCTTTTCTCAACAAACAGCTTTTATGAGCTGTGTAGATCTTCACTGATGATTTACTCAGACTTTACCGAACAATTTTCTGAGTTGTGGATTTTTTTTGTTTTAAAAGAAACTATGTATACTTATTGCTGAATATCAAACACTCACATAAACAGTTCCTGGTAATTAATTCCCTACCACAACAAATAGCAAAGCTCTAGAAAAAAATCCTCTCTTTGAAAGACCTACTAAACTGATACTGAACAGAGGAATAAATGATCTTAGATAGGGCAATTTTTAAAATTCAAGAAAATGAAGGGCTTACCCATTATTCAAAAGTCTATAATTGCACTTCTAGCACTCTGTGATTACATTCTGCTTAGATTTCTCAGGTGTCTGCCATTACTCTTAATTTTTGAAAGCGAAGTACTAAATATATGAAAGATTCATTCTTATTCATAGCTTTCTACTTAGTATATTGTAGCTACCAATTTGTATATATAACATGAAATATAAACACAAAACCTGATCATCCTATTTTTGTTTATAAACCACTATAACTGATGTGTATTAATACTTTTTTTCTGGTTAAACTTTGTGTAGAGAGTGTATAATAATGGAGTGCATACCCTTCTATTTAATTTAAGCACAGTTTAATTAATTTTAATATGAACAGTGTTGGATGCACGATTGTTGGACCCAGTTGCTGCAGTAGAATAAATCTGGTGGGAAAGTGTCTGGAAATTTTATATGAAAGCTTGGATGATTTTTATTAGTCTAGTAATAGGTTTAATTTGGTTGATGTCCTTATACAGCTTAGCATTAGAAAGGTTAGTGCTTAGCCACATTTCATCTTCATAGGATTCTTTTCTCTCATCTCTCTTCACAGTCAAGAAGAGCTCCAGCAAGGCTAAAGGCCCCAGGTCACCTCGCAGACCTTTACTGCTCTGTTCCTACCATTTGTGTGCTGGTGCCTCATTATCAAGCTGTTTGGATTTAGCTCCTGCCGTGAACATGGATACCCTTGGTGTACCGACCAGACTTCAGTATGGAAACAGGCAGAGCACAAAGGACACAGCAAGACATCTGATACTCAGCTGCAATTTTTTGCAAGCCAGAGGCAGCTACTGCAGTCCTGACACACAGGACACAAAAGAGATTTGCTGAAATACAGATTGCAGTTCAGACCATCACATTTAGTAGCCTTTTCTTCCATTCACTCGTCTATAATCTTTTTTTTTGAACCTGGTTTTATTGTTAGCCTATACAATGTATTGCAGGGATGAGTTATACTATATGACCCTGGTCTATGTGGAACTAATATGCTATGTATTTATTACATCCCTCAGCACAAGTGAGAAAAACCTCTTCTTCAGAAGCATCCTTCCTGCATCAGTATAGAGATGCTGTCATCATCACTGCCCTTGGTCTCACAAATCAGAAGGTGCGAGCAATTTTGGTGTCGGCATTTCAGCTGTGTTAGGAGTAGTGTGCCAAGCAATGAACAAACTATTTTTGGAAGGAAAACCTTTTATTTTTTTTATGTGCAAGTGTTATAATATTCCCAGCATAGAAAAGCTCTTTGACAAAGCTTTGCAATTGATTCATTTCTTGAAGTGTTTAGTAGTGGCTCTTTAAGGACAAGGAAGAAGTGAGTTAGGAAACTAAATTAATGCTTGTAGTAAATTACGTAGAAACACTTCTCACTTCATTAGGCAGATGCCTTTTACCAACACTAAATCATGCGGTTGTTAAAGGTAGCATAACATGCATTTTCTGCCACGTATATTTTCAAGTATACAGTTTGGTACTGTTATTATTCTGTGTTAAGTAGGCTCAGAACTCTTGTTTGAGAATTGCATACAGGTCCCTTGAACTGTGTGATGCATCCTGGCATGGGAGCATCTGAGACCCATTATTCTACCCATTCCTGTTAGCTTCAATGATCCTTGGGTCAGTTTCTGTTTTAATTATTTGTTGCAAGATTTTTTTCCAAGTACAAATATATTCTAACAGTGAAAGAATCAGAAGCTCTTCATTCATGCAGCCTTTTCTTTTCTTATGCTGAAAGAATTAGCATTTATTCTGTTGCCTTGCTTTGCTTTGTGGCTTCCTGGCACTTGTTTCTTGGTATGTAGATGGTGACACCTAAAAGCTTTTGCAGCACAGCATAAATGACAAATGTGCTTTACAGAATCAGTTGGAAGCATTGTTGTTCAGACAGTACTGGAATCTCCTAAAAGCTATAAATAGACATGGGAGGAACAGAAGAATAGCTGACACTGTAGCAAAGAATGTGTTGCTTTCCTTGAACCTAAATTAGTAATAGTATAAACTTGATTGAGGCCGTCCTGAAGAGAGGAAGTCGTGGGAGGTAACGCAAGGTGAAATTTATCTAGTGGACATGATAAAAACCCTGACTAGGTAGAAGGAAACAGTTTTCCAGTTTTTTCTTGAAAGAGAGACTCATGGGGTAGAAAGGCAGAGATGAAGAAACAATGGAAAAGAAGACCCTGACCTAACATCCCCAGTGAACAACATCAAGACCTAAGAAACAGCACCAGAACCTGGACACCCCACAGCAGCATGTAAGACATGGCCAGGTCCACATTAACTGTAGCTGGGTTTATTTGTAGTAGATGTAGAGTTAATTTAACATAACCTGTAGGTACTGATAAAAAAGTCACATATTAGGTGACACGTGGCATTGTGTCTTTATTTGCTTTTTCAACCCTTAGGGTACGCTAGAATAGCTATTCACCCTCACTGTAGGGATTTCCTTGCCCACCTCCTTTAAGAACCAGTTGGTGAGTGGACTGAAAGCATTTCCTTACTTGGCTGGTCTAATTGATGAGTGGGGCTAGGCCCAGTTCGTATGTACCCGACAGGGTTATCTAGTCACCTGTTCCAGCTGTCTAGAGAACTTTGATTTCTCATCCATAATCTTTCTTCTTATTTTCAGAGTATCAGTTGGAAGGAAATCTGAGTCTTAAAAACTGGAGAAGATGATCGAACTTTGCAACTTCTGTATTTGCTTTGCTTTTCCTACCCCTTTGATTCTTTAGCAACAAGTGGATAAAGCAAGAAATTCTACTGTCCTAAAAATTTAATTTTATCAGTGCACAGACTCTCCTTTTAGTCAATGTTTTGTCAAATGGCCAGCACAATAGAACTCTGTTGGGGCTGCAGTGTGCTCTCATTGTACAGATAACGAAAAATAGCTGCTAAGGGTTTCTATTTCTGCCTTGCCACATTTAATTCTGACAGATAGAGATGTATGCCACCTACACATACACAGTACAACAATGTCCTTGGAAACAGTTGTAAGTCACTGTAACAAGTGACATAATACAAGACATTACACCATGCTTCAGGGGATAAGCCAACCAAATGGTGGGTAAGAGGTAGCTTTTTCTGTGAGAAAGAGAGCTGTTCAGGCAGGCAGGTCTCTTTTAGCTCCCTTTGGAACAGCTGATATCAAGATCTGATGGATATAGGCTACTTGGCAAAATGGACTGTGGATTTGATCCAGAATGGCAGTTCAAAGTTAGTGAATTTGTTCTGGAAATTCAGTAAGTTAGAATGGTTGTTGGCATTTCTTTTCTTTTTTTTTTTTGATTGATGATTTTTAACTACAATAATGTTATTCAGTTATAGTAGTTCTGTAAAAATTTAGCTATGTAGTACAACAGTTGAGTGCCACTTACTTTCTTGACTCTTCAAAGAGGAATAGAAATTGGCCACCTTAAATTTAGCCAGGCTTGAATGAGAGTCCAATAATGATGACAGAAAATGTAATATTCAAAAGGTGATCGCTAACAATGGCAGAGCCCACTAGAATTATTTCTGTATTGAGACTTCTATATTGAGACTTCTGATGTCTTGGTATTATCTTTTACTACCCATTGCTCATTTGAATGAACATGTTATATCAGAGGAGTATCCAAAGCCTTAAAAGAAGGGGAAGATTACTGTATTCTTTTGAATCTTGTCCCTTTAATGCTGCAGTAATATTTATAGGATAGGGTTTTTTCAAATTGGTCCAAGTATTGCCAAAAGATGATAGATAACTACCTTTTCCTATTATACAAAATTTCAAGATTTAGTTGTCCAAAGATCCCATAGCATGTTGCACCACCTGAAATCAAAAATTATCTGTCATGCTAGCTCTCACTGATAATTGGGTAGCTTTAGCTCATCACAGACAACAAAACTTAAAGTGTAGGACTCATCAAATATAAACATAATAGCTTCTATAGATGCTTAACATAAAGCACATGAAAGTTTTATGTAGCATCTTGTCGCTGTGTCACTATGCCAACCAGAAATTAGTCTTATTTCCTTAACTGAAGGTTCCTAAAATAACACAGACTCAGTGACTGAGGCATAAAAGCACATGTGTAATTTTTCAGACTCAGTGTTAAGGTGAACTAATGCAGAAGTGAAATGTGGTCTTTGGGAAATGCACGCCTCTGCTGTGGCAATGAGGGGAGCAGACTCACGCTCTTCCTGGGGTTTCAAGAGCACAGGGCTTCCAGCAAAGCCAGACAGTAGCTGTTCTTTTTAGATTACAAATTCTCTGGTGCAGATTCTCATTTTCTGTAGGCGGTGTCTATCACAGTAACCCAAACTGGTGAGTGTCTCAGTGCCCCCAGAGTATCAGTAGTACATAATAATAATAAAGCCATAGTTACAGCATGCTAGCATTTTTCTACTGATTTGACTTCTCTGTAGTAGGCAAGGATTCAAAGGAGAGGTGATGCACCTCAGACTCTAGAACGAAGGAGTGCTTACTAATCAGGCGCCCAGCAGTGTAACCAACCCTTTCCCCTTTAGGAAAGGGATCTGCTACCACTCATACATGCTGTAGGATTTCCATCCAACAAGAAACCTAGATATTTATTACAGTGTTTAAGGAGGCCTTGAGCTCCTTAAGACCCTGAACCTATAAGAAACTATAAAGACAGATTACATTGCTAACTATTTATATGTTAAAATAACAACAACTGTATCCAATCTCATCTATTACTTAGAGCTCCCAAAGAGCCTGCGAGGTATTTAGGTGATTGCAATCTTTGCTCATTATCATAAGCATACAGATTTTTTTCTTTTATTAATACTAATGAAGAAAAAATTTTGGACACATTTCCTTTAAATAAAATCATCATTTTTATTTAAGGACCTGAAAGTTTTGGTTGACGCTGATCTGCCTAAACTTGGCAGGAAAAAAAAAAAAGGAGTCTTTGTCTTAAACTAAACCAGTTCTAAGATTTCACAGACTTTGCTCAATTGTTCAAACAATACCTGTGTGGATACTTACTAGTCATGAACCTGTTGCAGGGAGACATCACATAACAGAGCTGTATACTTGCACCTGGTAGGGACTGATATGGGGCTGATACGCCCTTGCGCAACAGAGTGCTTTTACAGCATTCAATGCAGTGATCTGTGTGGACTAAAACATACTGAAGGGTAAGTCTGCAGTTAGTAACCACATCAATATCCATACCACTTAATGTAAGCTCAGGCTCGTGTAAACTTTGGTCATTCTCCGGCAGCCATATTTTCTAAGTTGTAGAAATGCCAGTGTATTTCCTTGAATACAGGGAGCTGAATCTGATCTACCTGACAAGATATGTACTGATGAAGTGAATAATACTGTTATTTCAGCCTTCAGCTACTTCAGCCTTCCTTTGCATTTACATGAAATTTTATGTCTAATTTATATTAATTATTAAAAATCCCAGTATTTTGTTGCTTCCCTAGGGACCGACCGTATTAATTTTGGCATATAAATCAGTGTCCAAATTTGCTCTTAGGAGCATATTTTTATTCTGTAAAGCTAGTTTAGGCAAACAGTAATTGTTTCTCAGTGATAAGCCAGTGCCATCTAGGGGCTGAAAGATGTAAGCGGTGCTGAAAGATGCAAGGGGATACACATACAATATACTAAACAGTCAATATTCTACTATCTGAGGTAATAGGAACCAGGGACAGAAAAAATGGAAATAATGGAAAAAAATCTGGCTGATACAAATACTAGAAAGCACATTACAGAGACACATAAATTACAGCCCAGAGACAGCCCAGGTTCTACTGTGTGGGTGTTGAGCTCCGGGTCAGCTTAGACTGTCCTGGCTTAAGGAATGGGAGGGGAAAAGGCTATTTACTTTGGGCAGGACCTGACCCCGAGTTGGCTTTTTATATTCATGCCACAACCCAGCAGAAATGACAAGCCCTCCCAGCACCTCTGTCGCTGAGGAATAGGGTGCTAAAGTACTCAAGTGGCTTGGGAAGTGTCAGCTTTTACCCAACTGGGCGTATTGGTCATGGCAAACCTGAGGCAGGATAATAACTTAGTCCTGGCTGTGCTAAGGCAAAATAATTTGAGTATATGCAGAAACAGAACTTAAGATGCCTGGAGAGCTCTGTAACTAAAAAAAAAAAAAAATCTTGAGGGAGCCTATTTCAGTTTTGACAGAAAAAACCTCCAACTTTACATGGAAGGTATTTGGCATATTTTAGGGTTCACATGGTGGGCACAGACGCTTAACCTCTGTCTTAGCACTTTAGATATTTTGATGGGTCTCCCCCCTCTACCTCTTTGGATACCATCAAGGCTAACAACAAAACCACTCTGGAAATCTGGCCAGTTTCAGTTTGTCAGCATTTGGTGAAATGAGGTGCAAAGGCTGGTTCCTAACAGTGTCTGCATGTTAAAAATGGATGAGAATGTAAATAAATTGCACCTGCAGGGAAAATTTTGCTCACATTTGTTAACTCCCTGTCCTCCAGCCTGAAAATCAATACATATGTGGAGCCCATTTGTTGTGAGTAGGAATTTGCAGAAGGAATTGGCTCTTCAGCTGGATCCAGCTTGACATTTAAGACTACTATAAATTAAAACAGCATGCTTATACAAATATGTAAAAACACTGAGCAGATTTGGGATCAAATTATTAGAAAATTCTGCCCTAAACTCTACATTTTCTCCCCTCTATTTTTTTCTTCCTTTCTTAAAGCTATTTTAATATCTTTTTTAATTTTTTTTTTTTTTTTTTGCTTTTGGGTAAGATTCAAGAAAAAGCAGCTTACACAGAAAATGTGTGCTGTGTGTCAGGAATAACAGCAGTAATTCACGTTTCATACTCAGTGCATTCTCTGAATAAGCTGTCTTTGAACTCCCTCTGGTGGTACAGAGGTTTTGTAAGTAGATGGGTTATTTGTGGAGCCTCAAATTACATATTTTTAGCAGCAAGTTGGTAGTTTGTGATTTTTCTTCAGATTACCTAAAATGAATATAGGAGATAAGGACAAAAAAAGAAAATCTGCAACATTTAGGTAGATTTTTTTTTCATTTTATATTGCAGAAAAAGAAGTTGGTGGTTTTCCTTCACTCAAGTGACAAATGCCAGAGAGCTATCTCTGGGTGTCATCATGCTTTCTGGGAAAATAATACAATTATAAAACCCTATTAGCCACAATGGAGCTATTCTGAAACAGAAAGAGGCCAGAAAAATTGAGGAGGAAGTGGACCACCTTAACTGGAACAGGCTGGTCTGCAAGACCCTAACTCATACTGGTGAACTATTAATCCCCAGATGGATCATTTCCTTAGCATGACTGGGCTGCTCACATGAGCCGCTGCTACCAGAGTGACCAGAAGCATCACAACCTGCTTCTTTTTTTAAGGAAAACCTATCCATATTGCACATGTGACCATACAGAGAGTGTGCCAGCTGGATGCAAGTGGTACATATGTTAAACAACAACATTGATATTAGACTGTTTGGTGTGTTAGCTTCAAGTCTGGAAACTTCTGCTTTATATTCTGCCTTACTAAGAAATTAGTTTAAATATATTTTATTTCTACGGGACGGGATGTTGTTCTGTTGAATTATTTATACACATGAAATTTCTGGCATCCCAAGAGAATGCTCTCTGGAAAAGGCATCCTTCTGTCTGAATATCCAGGCTCTGTACACTCCTGAATTTCTGAATTCACTGAGAGAAACTATAAATGATTTGGAATTTAAATTGGATTCCTTGTGGAAACCTCAAATCATTGAAAAGCTCTCATTCATGTATTTAATCAGTGAATAACTAGACAAAACTCAATGCATTCTTCCTTTAAAAGAATGTGTCATACAAAATGTTTCTAAAAATATTTGATCTAAAAATAAGCTATTAATCTGCCTTATTATCCCTTTTGAGGGTAGAATTTTCCTTGCCAGATGTGTCTGACAGAGATCCCCTGCCCATGCCATGATCATATGTGTGGAGAGTGCTTTTAAGACTACAACTTGTTATGCCATAACAGGCAGCCTGAAAAGTGAGTCAGGAAAGAGTTGAATGACTTTTCATGTCCCATAGGGTATTGACTCTGCTTATATTCATTGGCTAACAAGCCTTAAGGATTAAAGGTGAAATACAAAAACAAGAAACGAACAGTTCTATTCTATATAAATATAAAACTTATGGTTCAAAATACTAATTATCAGCTTTTGGGTATATGTGTCTGTATTTCTTATAATATCTATATGCCTTAAACATTTGAATCTAGCCTTTTACCAGTTAATTAGAACTAGGATTTATGGGGGCAAATCCTAGATTTCCTAGCACCATTCAGAGTGAAAATTTCTTGGAGCTGGATTGTGAAATTTTGTGGTGCTATGGATTTGTCTATGCTAGCATCCAAGTTTGGATCAGGAAAGAGCTTTTGAAGCAAATCTTCTGATCATCCCCACTTACCCTTCTTTGCTCCAGTCTGCAGAGCAGCCTAGGAATGTGCTAGCTAAAGTCCTTTTGGATGAAATTAAGCCAGAAAAATGCAGCCTAGGACCAGTTCTAATGCGTTCCAACTGCTGTTGAATCTGTGTAACCAGCCTACAGTTAGTCTGAGGTAGAAGCATAGACAGAGCCAAGGGTCTTCCATTTCTGACCCCAAACATGGGTTACTTTAGGCTGGCATCATATGATTTTCCTTTGACTCTGTATATCCCTCTTCTGCCTGTTTCCTGCTGATGCTGCTCCTAACTTCAGGACAGCAAATTGTCCTGAAGTTAATTTGTGGAGCAAATTATCATAAAGATACTTCAAAGCTGCTGAAATGCAACTGATAGAGGTGAAAAACTGACTGGGCAAGTGATGTATAGATGTCAGAGGAGGTATATGTAATGAGGGCTGCTTTGGCCACCCCATGTTCCAGTGCATCTGGAACAGGAGAAATAGCACAGCATGGTGGATCTCTTTCATTACCCCAGATTTCAGGGCTAGAGGTGCTGCAAATGCCCACCTGGAGGAAAAAAAAACTTGCCTGAGCTGAGTGAAAAATGCCTCTAAGTCCTCTGGTGTCAGAGCGGCCTGCTGAGGGAGCCCAGAAGAGCACAGGAACTGGTGGTTATCACTGGCTGCTACAGGTTTGGGATGGACAGTGCAGAAACTGCAAGGCAATTGTGCTGTTTAGGGTGAAAGTGTGCAGTGTGATTTTTAAAACAATTTACACAGAATTCACGGGCCTAAATGAGTATCTGATTTTCAGTGACTGGGGTTCCAGGAATGTGCTCCTGCCACTGAGGAAACCCATGCACTCAGGTTCTAGCTGAAGGGATGGTTGTCAGTTGAAGACTGTGTTACCTTCTGGGTCTCTATAGCTTGCTAGACTGGAGGGAGATGTTCATGAAAAGCAGTGTGCAATGCATCGGAAGCCAAGGTACTGAGGAGATTTGGTGTTGACAGCCTAAGAAAAGCTGGAGGCCCTGCTATTTAGTCACATTGTTTTCTTGGGGAAAGGTGAATACCCACCTGTAGCTAAGAGAAAATACTGCCCTCTCCTGCCTTGGCTTAAGACAACTTACTGCAACAGTATGTGCTCCAGGCAGAGTATACAATAACAAGCCTGAGTTGCAAGACAACATTGAGGCATGTACGTTACAGATAAAAACGAAGATTCTACTGCTGACTAAACCTGCTGGATGCAAAGAGACTTGTTGCATCTTGCTTGACATTTGTGAGGCTGGATGAAGGTCCCTGTACATTGAGGGTTCCCTTTCCTGGCTTGCACTGCCAAGTCTGGGTCCAAAAGAGGCAAAGGAATGAAGGGATGCCATATGTTTTCACATGCTGATCACAGACTTGCAATTAGTTATTTCTTAATAGCATTGCACATCTATTCCTTTCTTCATTATGCTTTGCTCTCTGTGCTGCTATCTTAATTTTATGACTACTTTGTACCTTTCATATTTTAAAATGAGTTATATTTCCCCCTAAATCTAGATGTTGTACCTGATTAGCTTTACAGCCTGTACTGATCAGATTCTTTTTTCTTGATTTCTGTGTGGGCTGCCTGTTATCAGTGCAAGTGATAATGCTTCGACTATCCCTACATGCCAGATAATAGGAACAGCTCTGTAGTGAAATGTCTGTGGATCAGGCCCAGGCCAGTTAGTGGAGTCTGAGGGCTTGGAGTTTAAGGCTGTGCATTGAGCTGTGCGTGGTGGACCCATGGCTGTGTGTTTGCCATCCCTTGTGCTTCTGCTGCATGAGCCGCCCAGTCCCTCTTGGGTCCCAGGACTTTGTACCTGTTCTCAGTAGAGCAAGCCACCTGGAAGCAGTATTACACAAGTGTATCTTCTGAGTACTCTAATAAATGCCTATCTCTTTGCTTCATCCTGCTGTCCCCCCAGATTCCCCGGAAATCCACAAAAAGTTCTCCTACCCAGCCACCTGCTCCTCAGGAGTTCAGTCTCTGCAGGATAAGGCAGAGATTTGCTGTATACAGGGAAGACGAGATGGAGTTAATTTGTTGCTGATTAAACATGAGCTGAACAGGAGCATAACTCTCTTCTCTAGAAAAGCAATAGAAAGGTTTATAGAGGAGCAAATTTGCTGAGATACTATCTTCTGTTGCTGCTCTGGGAGTACAAGTTTGACTCTTAGAGAGCAGCAGGTCATCCTGGGTGACCAGCAGTACTGAAGATCTAACTCCTCCCTCTCTTGCTAAATGTTGTTTTTGGTCCCAGATGCATTTGGACTCCACCGGGATACTGCTGTTTCCCCAACAAAAAGGGCCTGCAATGGAAGAAATATGTATTGCTCGTTTAACACTGAAGCCCTGCAAAATCAAAGAGTGCTTACTTCCCATTCAGCTATCTTCCCAGGCTGTCCGGTCTCAACTTTCTCCTGTAAGTAGATGTCGATGTGCAATGCCTGCGAGAGGATGAAGATAGGTCTCCAGTCCCACCTCACAGATATGTCACGGGCTCTAAGATCACAGCCTGCAAGGAGGAGTCCTGCCCAGTGTGTGAATTTGAGCCTGAGTAGCCACATCAGGCTTGGGCTACTGCTCAAGTCTCGGTTTATTGTGTGACTAGCAACCACGGGAAAACTACAGGTGTTTTGAGAAACACTGAATTCTTCTCAGATATTCATCCTACCATGAAGAAAAGGTAAGATGCGGCTTCAGAAGGACAAGGAACTTATGGATGGATTGTGTTTACCTCAAGTGACATTATGTTTGCATGTTCATATTTGTGATGTAAAAGAACAAGCAGTATAAGAAACTGTGAAGTAGGTGAAATTTGGTAATAGATGGTACTTCACATTTTTCCCCCTATGGGCAACAAGAATTGAGTATGGGCAAGACAAAGGGATAAGATACTAAGTCTGAGGAGAGGAATACTTTAAAAATGCTTTCCTATTTCCTACCGAAGAGAAATCTTTTTAAATTAATGTAGTTTCAAAATGTCTTTTTTTTTTCTTGAACCAGATTATATTGTTTAGGAACAGTTAAAATTTTAGTATTCAAAATTAGATAAAAATGAAATAGAAATCTGATTGTCCTTATAACCTTCTGTTAATATTAGCTGGGTATCTCAGGGATGGATTTGATGTATAGGTACGGGCTAGGCGTCACAGGAGCACGATACAGCTACCTAAGTATCAATCACATTTCTGGGGTAAAAAGAAGCCCTGACAGGGGATGAGACAAATATGACTGCAGAGCAGCTTGATCAAAATTTTCAAGTGGTCAAATCTACGCCACTTTAAGGTGACTGTGTTTGCAGAAAATCATATTTCACTTGCATTCTTCAAGCTTCAGAGAAGGATCAGCAACCAGTGACAGAACAGCTGTCTTGAAAATGTCTCTTCTGTGAATTATGCTGTTTACTTTTAAAACTGTCTGCTGCTTTCCTACAAATAATGTTGTTGTGGACATGATAGTGGTGTGAGGATACAAAAAAAAGCTGATGCATATATAAACCAGTAGTCTAAAAGAAGACAGTCTTTGCCACTCTTTTTCTTTTCAGTCCCTGGCACATACATAGCGGCATGGCAGAAAGTGCATCTGACAGAAGCATGCCAAGACACACAGATCTTTCTGCACAGCAAGTGATTGACCAAGGAGAAGCATCATTACAACTTACAAACTTAACAAGCTTAGTTGAAATCACAGGCAGCTGGTTGGAAAGATAAACTCCTTTTATTTTCAGGCAGAAAGATGAAGAGAGGGACGCCAGTTCCTGCAGCACACTTTTGTATATGATGTAGAACTGGGTACACAACACCTTCCGGACCTACTTTTTCAAAGGCAGCTTCTGTACCTAATGGAAGTCAATCGCATACCTCGCACAGACTTTAATGAAGCAGAATTAGGCTCTTAAAAATGTCATTGTCCCCCAAAGGAATCCTTCCATTTCCTTTACAGCTAGAACGGCTGTTGAAATTAGCACTATCTCAGGGAACATTAGTGGCTCATAAGGAGAAATGATCAGCCCAGTTTTATGGAATTATAACGCACTGTGGTTTGTATAATCACTGAAATCTGTATGCAAACATGCAAATTTTTATCCGGGGTTTCTTTGGCAACAGCTGGTGGAAAACTTTGCACATGCCTAGGCAGAAATACAGACTGCAAGAGCAGGAAGGGACTGGGTACAAGGACTCTCAGGGGGCATTTGCAAACCACATGTGCCACATGAATCCTTGTGCACCTCCTGAAACCCATCTTCCTTTCCTGTGTGAGTGGAAACGCCACTGTTTTAGTGTCTTTGCTTACCTCGGTGCACTCAGTGGAAGCAGAAATACGTATCAGAAATATATGTTACACCAATTTAGTGTCTGCCAATATCATATGCCTTACTGCATTTCAGGGGTTTAGGTCTAGATGCAGCATATGAAAAAATGCACCCAGAATACTCCCATATATTAGTGTCACAGCTTTCAATTTAACTGAATTAGTGCTATTATACTTTCCAAGAACACACACCTTTACAGAAATTCTCTCTTCTTTCTTCCACTTAGTTACCATGCTCATAAGAAGGTGAGAGTATGATGTATATACAAACAAGCTTGTATATTCCACTTTCAGAGAATCTGGCTCAGTGTGTTTTCACAAATATCTGCCTTGGGAGATTAGCTGTTCTTTCTTTGTCAGAGCAAAAAGAGTTTGTGTCATTAATCATAAAAAAGTAAAAGGCCAAACCTCCATGTAAGTGTTACCTTTACTGATAAGCAGGTTCTGTGGATATCTAAATCTTTCTAGTTTTAGGCAAGATGATCAGCTGGGTACTTACACTGGAAGGTAAAAATCTTGTAATTCATGGATGAAACAACTTTAATAGTCCGTAGTGCAGTCTTAATGGCACATGACCACAGCTGCTGAAGTGCCAATTAGCTAGAACAGGGGAGACCAGTCAGGTTAGAAACATTAAGTGACTGCATGCATTTTCACAGTCTTACAAGTTTTTTCAGTTTTCCACAGAGGGCTAAAGAGGGGAGAACAGGGAAAGGCTTCCTCTCATATTGTTTGGACATGTGAGTTCTAGTGAAATTTTCAATCTTGTCTCCTGCCAAATACAAATGAAGCTCTCCCTTGTTTTATTTCCTTTGTCTTCCTTAGGAGAAAGCTTAATAACACTGATCAGCAAGCAGAGCACAAATGTGTGAGAGACTCTTAAAAGTAAGCTAATTGCTGCTTATGTTATTTATGATTTTTAGGGAAGAAGTCAGAATCTTCTGCCTGTGTTTCAACGAGTCCCTTCCAAACTCTCAGAGGCTAACTTGTATTAGAAATATCTTCTGATTCCACTTTCTAGGATCAAATATGAACTTGTGTGCAGGAAGAAGAATTTTTATAAGCACGTGATGAATAAAAAAGTAAACACCACTTCTGGTGCGAACAAAACCTGAGAATTATATGCTACAAAGTACACTGTTGTGCTACTTTCCACAGCAAGTGGTTCCTAACCCACTTCTATTTATTTTATTCACTAATGGGAGCTTATTCTTTCTTCCATAAAGACAGGATGAGGTCTTTCTTGCCTGTTCACAGGGATTTTGATTACCCAGGTCAGTCCCCTGTGAAAGGAAATGAGCTCAATGCATTGATTTATTCCTAATCCCTTAGAGCTGTGCCTTTTCAATATTGCTGGGTTTACCAGAGTTGTGGTGAGCAGGTGCTGTGGGTACAGAGTGGGCAGACTGAGGCAAGACACTCAGTAACATATCTTTATTTGGCTTTCCAAATCTCCAGTAATATAGACAGTTACGTGGCTTGAGTTCAATAAATAGTACCTTCTAAAATGTGGAAGGGACCTGCTGCAGCTCTGCATGCTACAATCCTAAGGCAGAAAGCAGATCAGAGTGAAGGAAAAAAAAATCAGGGAAAGGGATGGAGAGGATTGCTGAGGAAATGAGTGCAGGAAAGTTGAGAAGGCCCCGGCTGTTCCCAGTTTGTGTCCTTGAAGTGCAACAGTTCTGTGGCTGTCACAGGAGACTGGAGCAAAACCACTCCCAGGGCTGGGGTCACCTGGTAAGAGATGACAGTGAGAGCAGTCACACAGGAGGGGGCGGATGATGGGCTCTATGAGGTTCTGCAATCTATCAGTTTGAGAAAGTTCTTCCGGAAACTGTCATCCAGAAAGGCATATAGGAAAGGGTTGATGCAGCTGTTGGCGTAACTCAAGCTAGTGATGAAGTAGGAAATCCCAATGACCAGTGGAGTTTGCGGGATGTCTGTGGTGAGGGCCACCACTGTACTAAGGTGATAGGGTGTCCAGCAGAACAGACACACAGCCAGGATGACAACCACCATCAGCGTCACTTTTTTTTTGGCTTTGTCCAGGGCTTTTGCATTGCTATGGAGGTGCATGTGTCTCAACCTGTACAGCATGGTGGTGTAAAGGATGCAGATGGTGGACACGGGGATGGCAAAGCCTAAAATTAGGGTGTAGATCCGACTGCCTTTCCACCACACGCTCTCAGGGTGAGGGAACACGAAGACACACTGGGAGCGCCCCTGCTCCTTGTGTATCTTAGCAAAGATGGTGAAGGGCAGGATGATGACAGTGACGAAGGACCAGACGCAGAGGCTGACTATCTTGGCGGCTCGGTAGGTGCGGTATGACATCTTCTTGGACTTGGTAGTGGCCACCACAACCAAATAGCGGTCGATGCTCATGACAGTGAGGAAGTAGATGCTGGAGAAGGTGTTGTACTGGTCTATGGAGATGATGAGCTTGCACATGGACTCACCAAAGGGCCACTGTAGGAGCAAGTAGTCGGCAATATTGATGGGTAGCACCAAGGTGAAGAGCTCATCAGCTATGGCCAGGTTGAGGATGAAGATGTTGGTGACTGTCTTCATCTTTGGGGCTTTGAGGATTACATAGATAACGGCAGTGTTGCCTGTCAACCCCACGGCACAGATGAAGGAGTAGATGACAGGCACCGTGATGTAGAAGCTGGGGATCAGCGGGGGAGTGGATGTATTCAGCCCCCCGTCCCCTCTCGCTGCGCAGCCCCCAGGTCCAGCCACACACGAGGAACTGGGCTCGGGGAGGGAGAGGTTCTCCATGGCACTGGAGGTTGGTGCCAGGCTCATAGATGGCAGGGATGGCTCAGCAATGGGGGCTGGAGGGGGAACACAGCTCTTCTCCAGCCTGTGTCCTCAGACGTGTCGGGTCACGGCCACCGCAGCCTCCTCCCCAGCGCCCCCGCGCCTGCCCGCCGCCGGGAAGGGCCGGGCCGGGAGCGGGGCAGCCGTCCCCGGCACCAGCCGCCGGCGGGTCCCGCTCGCCCTCGCCGGCCCCGCTGCGCCCGCCGGCCGCCTCCCGCCTGCAGCCTCGGACGCGGCGGGGGCCGGGGCCGGGGGCGGCAGCGACAGCGGGGCCGCTGGGGGGCCGGGAGCTGCTCCCCCCGCGGGGCTGCCCGGCGGAGCCCTCGGGGCGGCGCGGAGGGGCGGACTGACCTTTCGCAGCGCCGGCGGCAGCCGCGGAGCGGAGCGGAGCGGAGCGGCGCGGCGAGTCCCGTGGAGGCAGGCGGTGCCGGTGCCGCTTCTTTCCCTGAGTCCTAAATACGCCTGGGAGTTAAATGCATGCCCATCTCGACGGCCACGCAGACAGCAGTGGCCCCACAGAGGGTGGCTCCGGGCGCAGCCCCCGTCGCGGCGGAGCGCTGCGGAGAGTTTCGCGCTGGAGTTGCAGCCCCGTCTCGCTGCGGCAGCGCGGTGTTTTGCCGCGGTGCTGCGCCGTGGCCGTGGCGGTGGCCCCGGCTCCGGCTCCGGCCCCGGCTCCGGCTCCGGCCCTGGCCTCGGCTCCGGCTCCGGCCCTGGCCTCGGCCCCGGCCCCGGGTGCGCTCGTCCCGCGGGCTGCGGGAGCGCCGGACCGTCAGGCGACGCTGCCCGCACCGGCACGAAGCGGCGTTTCCACGGGGTGCGCTCTCGAACCGAAGCTGGAAAAAATAACCAGCAGGAGTTCAAAGCGCGTGATGCCCCTGTCCTCACGCTGCCTTCCCTTCTCCTGCTGTGACAATGATAGACTCGAATATAACCCTGTGGGAGGCAATCTTTTTCAGAGAGTAATTCTGAGTTTCAGATACCTTGTTTTTCAAAAAGCACATGGACCAAGGGCTATCTGACCTTAGTTTTAGTGATTTTACTTCTAAAATGAGACTGAATTCTACCAGCTTGTAAGTAGAACTGATGAAATTTTGCAGCTCTTTAAATCAGAAGTGAAAAATTCTCTTTTGTAGCGTTAGCAGCAGTACTGACCACATAGATTAAGATATAGCAATGTAATAGACACATCCTTTTACCAAATAGTTTGGCAAAACTCTTTAATACAGTTTATTAGTATTGTTAATAGTATAGTCATTAGTAAATGTAGTTCTGCCTAACTCAGACCTAATACCAAAGTGGTATCCACAATTCACAAATGACTTCACAATAGTATGGAGGTACACTTTATGATTCTTGGCTTGCTTTATGGAAACATTTGAGAAGAAAAGGTGTTCGCACACCCGTGTACTCCCCTTAGAATGGCACGAGGACTGTGCTGTAGGCTTACCAGGGTGTTTTGATACTTTTTCTGTATGCTTTAACAAAGCAAGCAATAAAAATATCAGCTTGCATATGAAGTTTATTAGAAGCTAGCATTTGAGCTAGGATTCCTGACTCAGAGACTTATGATCCTTTTCTATGGTCTTTGGTTTTCTCAGAATTTCTACTGAAATAAGAATTCCTGTTGAAGTCTACCAAAACATTTGATAATATTTCAGCTCTGCCTTAAGGCCAAACATGGAATAGTTCAACCAAAACAGAACACAAATACTGAGCAACATCATAATAGCATTGGTACAGGAAAAATTGTCTATATCTTTCTGGTGTTCTAGACAGGCAGAAATGTTTGTCTGAAGAGATATGACTGGAGGATCTCAGCCGTAGTGGGTGCTTATTGCAGTAATATAATAGAATGCCCAAATGTGGCCTACAAATATTAACGAATGTGTCAGTAGGCATATATTAGAACAAGAAAATTAATTGACATGACTGTACACATGTTATATAATTATAGAAACTGATGAAAAATAAAATCTGAGACACACTAATCATGGTAACTGGGAAGGTCCCAGGAGGTCCCTGATGCCTGGAAAAGGCATACCATTCCCATCAGCAAGCAGCGCAAGGATGATCCAGGGACCTAAAGACTGATCAGCCTCACTTCAGTCACTGGAAAGATTATGGAAGAAATCCTCCTGGAAGCCATTGTCCAGCAGATGAAGGACAAGAAAGTGATTTGGAACAAGCAGCATGGATTCACCCATTGCCATCTGTGGTCAGATGACCGTCTCTGTGGATGAGGAGCAAACAGCAGAGATTGTTTACATGGACTGTAGCAAAGCCTTCAGTACAATTTCACATAGCCACATTGAGTAGGTGAGCTCAAAAAGTAGCAGTCAACAATTCAAATTTTAATTGGTTGCTGGTTATTAGCAATGTTTTTCAAGGGTCAAGACTGGGGCTGATGCTTTTTAAAGTCTTCATTAGTGACCTGAACGATGGGATGAAACTCACTGTCCAAGAGTTCATGGATGATACTACACTATGGAGAGCGATTAGTATGCTGGAGGCTAGGGTTGCTATTAAGAAATGGGCTGACAGAAATGACACTAAGTTCAAAAAAGATTTAAAAAGTCCTGCACCTGGGGTGGAATAACCCCATGAAATAGCACAAGTTGAGCACTGACTGATTAGGAAGCAGCTTTGCAGAAAAGGACATGGCGTATCTGATAGAGAATCAGATGAACATGAATCATCAGCAAGCTCTTGTGAGGATGAAGGCTAACCACATACTGTGTTGTGTTAGCAAGTGTGTAGTCAGCAGGGTGAGGGAAACAATTATTGCCTTTTATCTGGCAATTGTGCGACTACATCTGGAGTACTGTGTCCAGTTTTGGGCTCCTGGTACAAGAAAGTCTAGCAAAGGACCACTGAGATGATTAGGGGGCTGGAGCATATATGTATGAGGAGGTATTGAGAGGCTTGGGGCAAGGCAGGAATTTGATGGCTGTCTCCAGCCATCTAAGTGTGGACTATAGAGAAGACAGTCAAAATCTTGCAGCTGCAAAGCAACAGGTTGGGTGGCAACAGTCACAGACTACAGCTAGGTAAATTCTGACTAGATGCAAGGAAATAGTTTTTCATGGAGCGGATGACTGAACATCTGAACAGGTGCCCAGACAGGTGGTGGAATTTCCATCACTGGAGCTACTGAGCGCTTGACTAGACGTGGCCCTGAGCGATCTGACCTAATTTTGAAATTGGCATGACTTTAAGCAGGGAGTTGTAGTAGATGACCTACAAAAGCCCCCTCTAACCTAAATTATTTTGTGATTCTACCTTATTAAATACTTATTTTACATCTCTGAAATCATAAAAAATCCTGAACAAATTCTACAGTGATAAAAAATAAGGTTTTTAGGAGCAGCTATACATTTTTAATACAGCTGCATAATATCAAACCTTGACCAAAAATGATACTCTGTAACAACAACTCTGTAGAACAGGAATTTCCTTTCACAGAGCACAGAACATCTGTTGAATAATTCATGATTGAACAAATCATTCAGCAGAGATGAAAGGTGTTGTTTACATGCAAGATTACATGCATAATGTTATCGTTATGAATGCAGTTATGCTTAAAATGCTGTGGTTTTCCAGGACCTGCTCTCTGACTGATAGAATCCGTGTAGCAATTTATGTATTTTCAGCATTTTCCTCTCTTGTAACTGGTCCCATTTTGTGGAAAAAGCTTCAGGGTGTAAGTGTGTGGGAAGGAAATCTTTAAGAAGAATGAAGTAGAGAAAAAGTTCCTTTTTAGTTTTATGTAGTTGTAAAGAGAAGCCTAATACTTAATTTTTACATTCATATTTTATCCTTGGACCTTAGCAGATCTGATAGAGCAGAGAGACTGAATAGCAATGTGTCAGAAAATTAAATCTAATTTCCTAGAATACATATTGCAAAGTCACTTCTATCCCACGTCCAAAACCTTTCAAGATTATTTCTGTATTTACTCGCAATGTTTGTTATATATCTTGACAATTCAAAAGCAAGAATGTAACTCTGTAGGGTTAGCTCAGACTTCTATTAGTATCCTGGGTCTTGTTATTTCTTTGCTTATTACTCTAATTAGAGTTTACTTTAGTATGTAGAATAAAAAAAAAAGCTGCAACAAACCCAATAAGTATTAAAAGTGTCATAGTGATGCATATCCCATTTTATAGCGAGAAACAGTTCCAGGAATCAGAAAATAGGTGCCAGAGATCTTTCTTCAGTAGCAGCAATATTGATAGCATAGTTCTGCACTAATTTAAAATTTACTGAAAAACTCTCTTTTAGATAGTAAATAATATGGGAGTTTTGTCACTGACTGAGACTGAGAAACTCAGGAAACTGGGATTCATAGTAGAAACCAGGATCTTTTGCTGTCTTTACTTTAGGAGTTCATTTTCAATTTGCAAGCTGTATTAATATAACTCTGCAAGGTACAGCTAAGTCCATTAAACGTTTAGTCACCTACATGCTGTAGGGCTCACTGCCCTATGCCCTATATTGAAACAACAAAGACTTACTCTGCTCACACATTGTTCCAATGCCAGTCTTCCAATTCTTCTTTTGTTAAGATATAACTATATAGACCAATTATCATATAAAGAGAAATGGTTCCCTGTAATTAAAGCCTATAATTTTAGTATGCAATAAAACTTAGCAATCTGAAGAATTACAAGATAAACGTATGTTTCTCTGATAAATGAATTCTGCTCACAAATGAACTTTCATCCTGTTTTAGCATGGTTTTTTAAGGAATCACTGTACATGTAGCCATGCTACCTCTGTCAGTATCTATGTTCAGTAGCTTTTGAACTAAGTTCAAAATTTCAGCTGATTTGAGACAAGAGTAGAGGTCATGGAGATCTGGATAAAGGGGTGGCTTGGGTGGGGAAAAATCTAAATTACTGTTAATTAATGGAAATGTTGGCAGTTGAGTTTGATTATGTTATTCCACAGCAGAGAAGCTGCATTAGACAGAGATTTTTTTGAATGCTTTGATGTTAAGACCTGATGATACAGCTCGGAGCTGCATGTTATCTGTTAGTGCGTTACTTTTTTATTTCTATTCTGTTCATTCTTCAGTCCAATTGGTTGTTTTCCAGGTTTTTTTCCCTTAATAACCTCTGTGATTTGTAAACCACTGGCCACAAAAAGGAATTTTCTATGTGATACAGATGAGAGTGGAGGATAGTCTGTCCTATCTTTCTCATTGCTTCTGCCTTTTAAGGCTACTGCCCTCTCCTGCCCATGTTCTTTCTGTTTCTTTTGAGCAAACTGTCTGGGTTGCTGGGTTGCTTTAGCCTAGAGAAGCAGGGGCTGATTGTATCAGTTAGTACTGGACAACCAATTGTGAAGATTTAGGAAGTGCAAATTAAAGCAGTTCTGTAAGGTCCAGAAGAGAAGGTTCTGGTGAGGGAAACAGATAGTGACTGGATTTGTAAATCTCTTCATATCTGTTTTAGGTAATTTATTTGCTTTAAAATAAAGAAGAATCCTGCAATCTCAGAACAGGAATTCTGAAGTTCACAAAAGCTAGGTGCCATGTTCAAGGTGGCTCACAGGTAAGGGAATGTTATTTAAACGTAATGGTGTGAGCTAATTCTGTCTCCAGAACTGTGGAGTTGATTTTAGAGGTGACAAACACCCCTTGCATTAGGACGCCTAATTATTTCCTTCTGTGTACTGCTATGTCAAAAAGATTAGCTCAAAAGAAAGAGAGGGTGCAGTAGTTCTTGCTGTGTTGCTGTATAAAGCAGCCTTGCTCTCTCAAAGTGTGATGTATGAACAAACGTAACTTGTTCCTTGCTTGATACATTGCAAAACTACTCCACAGCTAAAACAAATTGCTGGTCTTCAGTCATGATTTATTTAAAAGGAAAAAAAAAACCTTGCTTAGAAGAAGCTTCTCAGGAAATGTTCCTCTCTATGGTAAGTGACAGAGAGCTGTGCTGCATTGTTTCACATTGCAATAGGTTGCAGTTTTCCCAGGATGAAATCTCTCACCCATTCATAGCCTCTGCTCTGGTGCATATTCCTTGTCTTGTGAGAGGTACGTTAGTGTCAGAGTTGGGTCATCTGGAAGTGCTATGTTGAATATTGTGCAAAAGTTGTGTCATTTTATTGCTCATGCCATGGTGTCTATATCCACCCCCTTCCTTTTGGCTCTATCATCTACATACATTATGGGGGAAAAAAAAACCCCCACCAAACACCATGTTTTATGGCAGTTCCCTGGCTGAAGAGTAAAGTTTCTTCTCCCTAGGAAAGATCCCCTAACCCTAGCAATAACCCTGTTCTTTGGGAATCTATTGGAATGTCTCATTTTCTGACTGTGCAGAGGCACAGCAGCAATCTGACTGGCAGGAGGAATCTGCCCGTTTCCTCTCTCCTGGCAGTTAAAGAAAGAGATTTCTAGTCTAATCAGTCTCTGATGCTTGAATGTGAACTGCTGTCGTTACTCAGGGGATTGTAGCTGTCTCTATTAGCACACTGATAAACAACTTCCTTCAGCCATCAGGCTTTTGTTGTTATTGCTGTTGGGTTTGGAAGCGTCAAAAGATATTAGGTCTCATGGATAACCATGAAAGCCAATTTTTGTCCCATTTACAATGTCAGTTTCCCAGAGAGGCAATCAAAGATGTGACAGGGGAAAAAGAACCCCAGAGAAATGCAGTGACTTGCCCCAGAAGAACAGTCCAGGTATTGGAGCAGTGAATAACATGTGCAATATAGGATTTTAGAAATGCTTCAGTGTCATCCAGGGTTCTCAAAAAAAGTGAGTATTTCTTTTTTTTCTTTTGTATTTGTGATGGAGAAGTCTTCATTTCTATTTCTTTTGAAGCTGAATGGAAAGAAAATCAAAAGTAATGCAGAGACTTGAATTATAGTTGTGGTGGACAGATGAGTGACCATTGGTTCCAATTGCAAAGTGCAGTAGACTGAATAGTGGTCTTGCAAAAAGAAACTAAAGTTAAGAGAGGAAAAGGAAAAGCTATTGTTTGCGCTGTGCTAGGAGCGTGCCTAGCAGCGGCGGTGGAGGACAGGCAGCGGGCACCTTGTCAGGCAGAGGTTGTGGCTGCCGCGCTGCAAGTGGTGCTGATGCTGCTGCAAGAACAATTACGGGAAACCAAGTGGGCACTGGAGGAGGAGAAGCGCCAAAATCTGATACTGAAAGAGGAGCTAAGAAACCAGCTCCTGAGGGAGGCAGACACCCTCACCAAAACTGAGATGCTGCTCAAGGAGAAAGGGGTACGCCAAATTTACCCCCAAAGGGACCTAAAAAGATTAAAGGAGGCCGTAGACGTCCCGGCCATATGTGCCCACTAGTCAAAACGGAATATACATACGAGGACGACAGCGACAACCGCCCTCAGGTTGTTACCAAAGAAATCCCTTTCACAGCTACCGAATTGGCCAAGCTGCGAAAAGATTTTGCTAGAACGGCTAGGGAATCCGAAACTGAATATGTGTGGAGGGTATCCCTGTCGGGGGGGGGCGGGGGGAGGCGGAGGGTGTATGTTTATAAGACAACTCACCTGCAATAACAAAGGAGATTTATTAATCACCGTAGCGGTGGGGCTGAAGAAAAGGCCCGTAACCTTTTTAATCAATACAGGGACCTCGCCCCCTGACGGGGGTGGCTCAGAGAGCCGCCGTACTTCCGTAACGGAAGGAGCCGCTAAAGTATCAAATATACTTGGAGAGCAAAAGATGCTAGTGGGAAAATCCACTAGATTCACATAAAATGGATTATTCCCTCCTTCTGACCCAGGGAGCAAGTTTGTTCTTATTTCTGTTTTCAAGGGCAGCGATCTGACCAAGATGCACCTACTGCTCTGGACCATCCTGATTCAAGGATGCATCCATGAAGGCGACGAACGACCACTCCCTCTACCTTCCCCCAACCCATTTAATCCCTTCGAGAACAATGAATTTGTGTTGCTGGCGAAAGCAGTAAGCCAAACTTCCAATTTAAGCCACCGCTGGGTTTGCGGAGGACCGGTAGGATTATCAAGCTGGCCGTGGACGTCCACATCCCTCACCCCAGACCAGATCGGATGGATGGGCCATTTGCTCAGGGCGTCAGAGCTAAGAAGGGGCATTATTGGATCTGTGGACACACAGCATATAAATCTTTACCCGCGGGGTGGTCGGGAATTTGTTATATAGGGATTATCAGACCTTTGTTTCTCCTTTTACCAGAAACAGGCGGACCTCAGTTAGGCGTAAAGGTGTATGACAACCTTGGAGACAGAAGGGTTGCCCGTAAGACGCGATCCATTTAGGTAGATTTGGGTGGGATGCAAAAATGGGGGAATAATGAGTGGTCTCCTGAACGAATAATTCAACATTACGGGCCTGCAACCTGGAACCCTAATGAACCAATATTGGGGGCGAGAGAACCAATTTATAACCTAAATCGAATAATCAGACTACAAGCAGCTCTGGAAATTATTACCAACAAAACCACTGATGCAATAGATCTTTTAACTTGGCAGTCCCAACAGATGCGCATGGCAGTCCCAACAGATGCACATGGCAATCCTTCAGCACCTCATGGTTTTAGACTATCTGTTAGCTGAAGAGGGAGGGGTATGTGGAAAATTGAATATTTCCAACTGTGGTTTAGAGATAGATGATGTAGGCAAAGTAGTTCTCCAGTTAACCAAAGATATCAGAAAAATAGCCCACGTCCCTCTCCAAACCTGGAAGGGCTGGAGTGGCGATTTGTGGTCCTGGTTACCGGGGGCACTGTGGGTGAAACAGTTAATATTCTATTTGTTATGTGTGGTTGCCGCTTTAATGTTCTTACCTTGTATAATTCCTTGCTTTGTTCAATTAATCCGACATGTTGTGTCAAATATGCAATTTGTTCCTACCACCTCATCCGATGGTATAAAGAAAATCCGTGCCATCCATCGGCCACAGCCAAACACAGTACCCATCATTTAAACCAATTCCCAGTTTATCCTGAAGGAGGAAATTGCATATTAACATCCACAACGCGTTTGCCAGCTGTTTTATACCTGTTGTAACAATCACTTATCTTGTTAACTCAGTTTTGAAGTTTAACAACTTTAACAACATTTAACTTCACAGAACAAAGAATAAGCTTGCATTGAGCAAGACCTCTGTTTAATCACTGTTAAGCACCCCCCTTTTCTTTTCCCCTTTTACCCTTCCCGCGACTTGTTAAAAATTGTTCATAACTACCGTGCGTGCTTCTACCTTTTCTATACTTCCTTCTGATCTCTCTCTATCTCCTATCACCACC
The DNA here is from genome assembly GCF_036370855.1 of Dromaius novaehollandiae. NCBI lineage: Eukaryota > Metazoa > Chordata > Aves > Casuariiformes > Dromaiidae > Dromaius > Dromaius novaehollandiae. Next base: position 136,353,521 of record NC_088099.1, read on the forward strand.
GTGGACGAAGGCTATGAAGACTTCAGGAAGGAGACATAACGATCAATGTTTAAGTCACGGGGTGGTGTGGCGGACAGATGAGTGAACTTTTGCCTTAAACATTTCTTGGTACATAAGCAAGCAAGCAAACCATAACCCCAAACAAGCCATCTGTTCCCGGCGGGAACAGGACTGAGCTGCTGCGACCTCCGAAATGGTCTCCCTGGGACCATTCAGGACACACCGAGCCTGCGCTGAACCAGACCATGATCGGGCAGAGACTTTGGGACCTGGACTGTAAATTGCCGCTTAGCATAACTTCTATAAAACTTGCTTAGCATGAGTAGCTAAATTTGCTGAAGCCTTAGGCCGCACTCCCTAGTTCAGTGAGAAAGGGCCCCAGAGCTGGTGCAGGCAGGGAAGACAAGGGGGTTACCAGCAGTTTGCATTCCCATGCTTCACACTCCGGGAGGAAGGATGTCAAGGCATTGAAGTGAGGCCTGCTTGGGCACCGGGACCCTGGGGAGCAGGGCCTCCTCTCGCTGCTGAAACAGTGCCGATTGGGGGGGGGTCTGGGCTATGTTGGGGTCCAGATCATATTCCCTTTGTCTGGACCTTGGGAAATAACACCTACTATCACTGCTGGGGAAGTAATAATTTGTCAGGGCCTTGAGAGATAAGGGCAGGACCCGAAGAATGAAAACGCATCTGTCAGCAGAAACCACAACAGTAAACAACCTACCTAGGGACCCAGTAAGGAGCAGGAGACCCCAGACCTAAATATTACTATTGGTCCAAACTACTGCGTGAAGGGTGGAGAGCTTAGATTGGAAAGTATAATTGCCCAGGGATTTCTTTGTTCGGGGTCCCTCTTTGGAGGCACCCAACTCGAGCTGTAACTACTGCACATGTGTCATTACAATTTATTTATTTAATTTGCCTTGATTTGGCTCCGAACTTTTCAGCGGGAACCTAGGGTCGGACCCTGCTTGAGTTGTAACTACTGCACACGCTAAAATTTATACCCAGGGTGAAGAGGACCAACGGGACGCCGCTGGATCCACGGGTGGTGATATCCCTTTCTCTCTCCCCCTTTCTCTCTCTCTCTCTCTTTCTCTCTCTCCTCCCCTTCACCTTTCCCCACCTTTTCTCCCCACTCCGTGGAAAATAAAGTTAAAAGGTTGTACGATATTTGACCGGTTTTAGCGTCTTAATCTCATCCTTGGGATCGTAATGAACACCCCCCCCCCCCCCCCGATATTGGATCGGGACAATAGTATAGTTTAATTTGAATCTATATGGCCAACTTCCATTAATCTAGAAATTCTGTACTTCTGTTCTTGTGTGGCTATATCCAGGTCACAGCAGGCATCTAAATATTTCTGCAGGTGCTCAGAGCATCTTCCTTTCAGCTGAAAGCAAAGAGATATGAGAAGTACTAGGAACAACCTGATGGCCCCTGTCAGGCAAGACTTGCAGGGTTTGGAAGTCTGAACTAATAACGACAGCAGCTCCTCAGGGAGCGATTATGACCTGTAGGCCAACTTTGGCTCTTGTGCAATGAGGTATGGCCCCATCACAGCTGGTGGAGCTGTGCCTGCTGACAAACAGTTATGCCAGGCCAGTCATTAGACGCACTAATGCCATATGCTCACGCTTCTGAGAAGACGCTAATTCATAATCATTATCTGTGCATGCAAAATATTGCTGGTTGTGTTTTCTCCTGAATAAAGGGAGTAGCTCATGCTGTTCAAGTGTGTATGTGTGTGTGTGTGGTGGTGGGGAAGCTGCCTAACTTCTCTTTGAGGTGGTGTCTCCTCATCTATCAGTATAGAAGGTCACTCAGCGGTGGAGCTAGGGTGCAGCTTTTTAAGTCAGAGGACACTCATTTTTATCCTTTGGGACTTGCATACAATACAATGTATGCATAGGGAGAAGAGGCAAATATCCAAGTAAGAGGATCCTTTGGTGACCCCTGCCTTCTCTGAAGGGAGGAGGGAGGTGGGTTGTATTATCTGTTAGGTAGACTGTATGCGTAGAGGCATAAACTTGCCTGCATGTCAGGTAATGTCATAGACCTATATAGTTAATATCTGTTATAACCTTAAATTCTTTTTCATCTTGACTTTTAAGTCCGTCATGTCCCAGGTCTGATTATCTTATATCAGCCTTCATAAATATTTGCCTAACTTCTTTCAAAAAACCTCCAGTGATGGCAAATCCACAGTCTCCCCAGACAATTTACTTTAGGCAATCTATTCTTCAAACCCCAGACTTCTTGCTATGATATAAATTCTTTGCTTGTTTTCCTGGCCCAAATGGATGCCAAGAATAGAATGTTTTCTGCCTCTTTGTAACAAGCTCTTCCATGTCTGAACACTGCAGTATCTCCCCCTCAGTCTTTTCTCTAGACTAACAAACCCAATTTTTATGCTCTTACCATCTAGGTCATGTGTTTAGAGCAGAAAAGAGCAATTATTTCCATTTGCTCTTTGGCTAGTGTGGAGTGTCTGTTATCATTGGTTTTTTGTTTGTTTGTTTTGTATTTATTATGTGGCATGCCCTACCAATGTCTGTATCAACACCAAGTTGCACATCAGTAATTAAGGCCTGCGGCAAACTTTCAGGTTTTTGTAATGTAGACCAGGGTTGGCAGGCTTCTATATACTTGTGGGGCATTTTCCCACTGTTATGTTATCTAAGGTTTGGAGAAATAAAGGTCAGGTGTAGCTAGCAAATGGGAGCAAAAAAAAGCTGTAATGAGATGATGTGTGGATGGTGTCCTTCGCACTACATTCCACAACAAGAAATCAATCCGTGCTTATAAAAACTTAGCAGTTTCAATTCAACATCACACCTGTAAGGTAAAGCTGCATCCCTCAGAACCAGTTAATATCTCTGCCCTGTGGTCCCCACGTCTGCACTCTGGAACAAACTCAGTTCTGGCCCTCCAGTAATGTGAATAAGCTCTCCAGGTCCTGGTGTTTTGGAGTGCAGCAGCTCAACCATATGGGCCTTAGAAATCAGTTGTAAACTGATTCTGAACAGTTCAAAACATGACTGAAACATGATTTCAAAGAACTTCTAAGCAATAATAATAATAATAATAAAAAGCAAAATATCCCCCTACAACCTTGGATTTTTTTTTTTTTTTGGTCTTTCTTTAGGGACCAGCCATCAAACTAAGATATAGGTCAGAACATCCACAAAGATTTGGGATGTATAGGTCCCAGGGTTAGGAATGTCTCCATTTGAAGAACATTATTATTTTTTTTTTTTTAAGTGTGTGAGGGTAACTAGTATAATATGAATAAAGTATAACAAGGATAATGGAAGGGAAGCAAAACCAAGCCTGGGTGTGTGATGTTGTTATTTTGTTTTGGATTTTTTTGGTAATCTAAAAAATCACTGAACTTGAATGTATTTCTCACCATTCATGGTCTCAATGTCCTGTGTTTTTGTGAACTGGAATGTCCTGCTTCATCAATCTGACAAACTTTTAGCAATGGTTTTAAATTTATTAACTTCAATAGTTTTAGGAACTTATTTAAGGGCTTAAACTAAACTGGGTACTTCTTGCTGTTTTGTAGATTAGTGCTGTAAATCCCTCAATGGCTTTGTTATTCTAACTTGAGACTTTGAAGGGCATTTAAGTGAGACATCAGGAAAAATAATGTACTTGGAGAACCAAAAATAAGCAACAAAACAGCCGTGACTGGAATAAGAAATGCAGCTATCCAAATATGACCAAAATTTCTGAAATACTGGAGTGTTCCTGTGATGATCAAACCCAACCCATCAAAGCTGAAATATAAACATCTGTGCATTGCTATTGTCCTTATGACAGTGTCTATGTTACATACTTACTTTTCTCAAAGATGGAGCTTTATTTAGGAGACCTTAACTGGATTAGTTGTGTGGGGTTTTTTGGTTTAGTTGTTTCTTGTTTTTATGTTTCTTTTTCCCAAGAAGGTTTGATCTGTAAAAAGTACTACATCATGGCTTACTGAAAAGCTCTGTGAGAGATGCCGTAGATCTAACAGTGACTCAGAATAGATTATGGCTGCTCTTGACTTGGCTGTTGTTTTGCATACAGAATTTGAGAGTGACTCTTGGGTCATTTAAAATTTAACTGAACAGAACCTCAAAATTTGATCTTTAACTTTATGAAATGTGGTTATGACCCCATAAGTATGGGGTTTCCTTCCATAGCTATAGCATCTGCATTGAAATTTTATTGAAATAAAGTCCTCTTCAAGGGAGGACTTAGTAAGCGTTTAGTAAGCTTTCTTTGCAGAATGGAGAAAGGCAAAGGGGGAAAAACTGTGACAGAAATTTTGATCAATACTTTGATTCTACAATTTTTTTTTCTTATTAACCTGAATATTTCTCCTCATTTCCCCTGACTATATGCTCATACATATCTGCATGTGGAATAAGCCAGGAAAGGTGGATGTACAGTTAAATTCACCTTGTTCTGTGAAATATCCCTCAAGGGGAAAAGACTTGAAGGCGTCAGATGTGACATGAAATGGCATCTATCTAATGCCTACAATCTTGTGAGAAGATATATTAATTTTTTTTTCTCCAGAGCATAATTGGACACAGTGGGGAACAGTCATTCTTCCTTCTCTTGTCCAGCAGCTGGAAAAAAACTTTAATCAGTATAGAACTTTTACCTCCTTTACTATGTATAAACCTTCATACAGCCATAGAATTTGGGCTTGAAGAACTTTCAGAGCTCATCTGTGCAGTCCCCTGCTCAAAGCAGGGTCACCTTCAAAGTTAGGTCAGGTTGCTTAGGACCTTATCCCGCTGAGGTCTGAATATCTCTGAGGATGGAGGTCAGACAGCTTCACTGGCAGCTACTCAGTGTTTGACCATCCTCGAGGTGAACAATTGTTTCCTTATATCTTGCTGAACTTTTTCTGTCCTGTTAATTGATTTGTGTCCTGTTAATTTAATCTCATTCTTCTGAGTGGTACACTGTGAAAGTTTGACTCTGTTTTTAGGTAGGTGAAGACAGCAATTATATTCCCCCCTCCCTGTTCACCCGCAGCTTTCTCATCTCCAGTCTGAACAAGCCTGGCTCTCTCAGCCACTCCTCATGTGTCGTGTACTTCAACCCCCTCATCCTCACAGCAGCTCTGCTGGACTTGCTTCAGTATGTCAGGCTGAAGCTTGGGTTATGAATAAGCACCTGGGTTTTGACAAGTATGTCATAGATTAAAAGGAATAAGACTTATTAGAGACATATAATCCAGAAGAAACATAACAGAATAACTCTTATCATAGGATAAAGTTGAAATTGGTGACTGTTAACCTGTTCTGCCCCTCTCTCTCCTTTTGTAAGAACATGTGAGGATGCCAGCTGTAGCCTGTTGAGTTTTCATGTGCAAAAACTTCTGACTGCATTTCACCTTGCCCCATGTCCCTTGGAGCTCCAGCCTTGCAGAGTTCAGTGCTGTTTTCTCAGCTGAAGGCTCATGGAAACCACAGCAAAATTAGGGCCTAAGTCGGTCACATCTGTGTCTTTTTCCGTTTCCCTGTCTAGTCTGTGGATAGTTTGTGTGGATCATTTGCTAGCAAATCTAGTATATCTGGATTAAGGTGTGGACATACATCCTTTTTAATGTTCAGGCTCTGCATCTTCTCGTGAGGCTAGTTTAGAGATGCAGAATTCTGATAACTATCTTAACTGGGAAAGCCTCAGTCTGCCTCTTAATGCTTTCTACTTTTTAGAAAAACCTACAGCTGTCTTGTACTTGAAAATATTAAATACATATGCCAGTGCCTTATTTCTTACCTTACCATTTTATACTAATGTGGCCCCTGTATAAAGATGCCATGCAGGCAGCTGTCCCCACCTTGTTTTGTAGCAACAGAAACCCTTCCATGCACTTAACTTTCCTTCCATGCAGTAACACAAACCTTCAGATATAAGTATGCTTATGTAAGTTCCCAAACTTCAAGTTGTCAGCTTTGCCCTGACGAGAACTCATAATCAGGCTGTAGTCCTAAGTCTTACTGTTCCCAAGAAAAAATGAAAGCTTCCCTGTTAAATGCTCTGAAATTTAGAGGCTCAGCACATTGCTGGGCAGTTTGAGATTTCTCTTCCTATATCCTTTGTCTGCCAGGCAGCATCCTTCCCTCCTCCTGGCAAAACTGTAGTCAAATCCTTTTGCTTTTTCCTTCTGTCAGACTTGTCATCTCATCTAAGCACTCATTCTTAAACTGTTTCTCATCTGCTGCTGGTTTGGTTAGCTCACTATTAAAACTGTCAGTTATTTAATTACAGCACTGAATTAGTATGTAATCATCATTTAAATTTTGTAATTCTCCTAAGAGAAAAATTTTATGACCTGAGATATGGAAGCTTTCTGGTAATATGAGACTGAAAAGGTTATAAGCTTGTTAAAGTGGAGATGTTCATCAGCAATTACTGAAGTGAAATACCACGGTTTCTATTTCAGCATACTGTTAAAATTTCTGCAACATGCTGTTTGTGCTGTATCTTCTGATGTTATTCACAGCAGGTGTCTAGGTTTTCACATACATCTTCTTGCTTTTTCTTTGGTTTTTATTCCAAGGATATATGTCTTAACTGAGTGTGTAATATAGTGGAAGGAAAAATTAAGCCAATACATCCTGTTAATTAAATTGGTGTAGCTGAAGTATATGCACAATACAAATGGCTTCTTTTAAATTCATCTGTCTGAAAGCAATCTGTAAAAGATAAGGTGAAAGGCAAAAAATTCTGGAGAGCTACTGATCTAGGCTGGGACACTTGGTGCTAGTGACTTCCTGAAGTCTCACTTCCCTCCCCATGGCTAATGTAGAAAGATGACACAGAGCTGGCTAGCTTCCCTCTCACTTTCCTACCTTATGGCCAAGGGGACTATAGACAAAATAATCGGGAGCCTACTGGAGCTCCTATTTTGTCACATCCTATAATCTTTTATCACAAGGCAACTGTGAGCTTTACCAGTGTCCTGTGCCAATTCTGATTGGAAAACACTTAGTTTTAAGTAGCTGGGTGTGTAGGCAGCAATGGTCAGTGGATGATTCAGTAGATGCTGCTGCTTAGCTTGCTTTATTTCAGACAAGCACTCTATCTAAGTATTCAGGGTTGTGCTCAGAGTTCATTGTGGATCTGCAGTGGCTCTACCTAGCATGTCCCCTATACACATTCTCAAAAGGCAACAGCCTAAACCAAACATTACCCGAGCTGGAGCTGGGATTTCTGGGCAATTTTATAACACTCTTACCACGAAAGGTAGAAGGTCTCCGTGAAGATAAACACAATTTTTTTTTGACCTTTGTAGATGCTGGGAGCATGTAATCAGTTGGGTTTTTTTCCTCTCTCATCCTGTGTCTAGGATCACACTAACTGGAAAGCACCAACTTTTTATTTATTTATTTTTTAACTGATGGTGTTTGAATGCCTTTGAATTCTGTGTCATTATATAGCTTCCAAACTGGCATGACAATAGGTGCACCTATATGCCTACTGTATGTGCTATCATGTAGTCCTGTTGGTGGCCTGAGGCTTTTACATGGTAACCCCCAAAAGCAGTTATGAAAATGTTTATTGGTTTAGGAGCTGATTATCTGTTTCTGGAGTCTGGCCTGGTACTCCTTAACCCTTTTGGGTTTGAACAGATCCAGTGCATCTGTTCTGGGAGTTTTCTTCAGCAGCTGTGGGGACACAGGCAGGGGCTCCCTGTGACAGCAGCGGCACCACCACTGCAGGGAGCATCTTTGCCCTTGCCTCTCCTGCTTTGTGGTCTCACAGCCTCCAAGAGGTGAACTTTTTTTCTCTGCCCAAGTTGGGTGAAGCATGTCTCTACTACAGTCATGCAAGTCAACCCTTGAAATGGAGAATACAAGAAATTAATTGTAATCTTTGGTGCTCTGATTACTGGTTTTCTGGAAATCTGGTTACCCGCTTCTCATCCCACAAACACTTATTTGCTCTGGCATCTGAGTGCCTTAAAGCACATGTGCACTTAACTCTTCCTGTGTACTTACCAAAGTACTTCAGTGACACTATTTTGAAAGTCTGTCATAGGTACTTTGTGCTTTGGAAGCTGAGAGTGAAGAATCTCACAATGTTTTTCCTTTACAGTCTCTCTGAGATACTAAACAGTAAAAAAAAGGATTAAAATGGTAGCCATGGTGATGAGATGGTGTTATAAGCTTCTGTATAGACAGCTACTTGGTCAGTGTCAAATGGAGTTTTCCACTGAGACAGAGTATAAGAGCTGTTTATTGCCACAATTACTCATAAATATTAAAACCACTAAGCCAAGTTTATATTTTAGCATACATATAAACAATATTTCTTAATTTGGCAAAGTTTATTCACAAATGCAATTTAGTCACTGGCCATTTAACACTTGTACCCTCTTTTTACTTGGCTACTGTCATGCTTCATATCTGCCTGATGACAGAATCAACCAACTAAACATCTGTACTGTGACTTAAATAGGGGAGAGTGGAGGGGAATGCCTGTTCACACTCAGAAAAGTGGCTAGCAGTAAATCCTGAGAAGGTAATACTTGTCCCTTCACTCAGTCTGACTCTTCATTAAAGAATTTTTAATGGTTGGGAGTCAAAATGCCAGTATAAAACTTCCTTTGACAGAAAATCAAAACTTTTCATCACCTTGATGTTTCTACCTCCTCCAAAGAAATATTTTTCTTTCTTTTCTGGAAGCTGTTTTGAATTAAATATTTCAACCATCATAAGCCACAAATAGTTCTTTCTCTAACCTGCTGGGGGTGGCTGTGGGCAGTCAGATAACGTGGTGGCCACTAAGTAGCTCCATGGAGACATTACCTAATGCTGCTCCATGTCACTTTTTTCCCTTGTAATATGGATATACTATCTTTGGAGTGTCTGTTGCCCATCCTGAAGAAACTCTGGCCCATCTGCTGAGAAAAGCTTGGCAGCCAAGATGCTGAAAGGTTGGGCAAAAGGTTTCACCTCCAGATATGCCAATAGGGGAATCGTGACAGGTACAAAGCCATCTTTTCTTCCCAAAGCTGAGACTTGGAGGAAACTTGGATAACTTCCCTTCTCATTTTTAACTTAAAAACTGTGTATTCCGTCTGTCTTCTTTCCTGTTTCCCGACCTCTTTTTCTTCACATAGAACTTAGGCTGTACATGCGAAACCAACTCATTTCTTGTTTCACTAGCTGAAGTGTACAGCCTTTATAAAATGTCTTCCTGTATCATGTCTTTCTTGCCCTTCAAAGGCAGTAAAAATAGATAGTGACAGCAATAGCTGTCTTTACCATAAAAGTATACAGAAACTAAAAAATCTACCCTGCCAGCCCAGCGAACCATGTTAAAATTTTCTTTTGCTGAAAGCAATATGATGCGATCTGCCACTTCCAGTGTTGTGCACCTGGGGACTCTGAGGCAGAGCGATTTATACACCTCTCGTTACAGAGCATGTGGCTGTGTTTGTAGGAGCCGTGTTCCGACACTGAGTGCCTCTGTTTCTGGAGATACTTTTGGTGCTGACCCCACAGCCTCTGATCTCCTTCTATATGGCTACTGTGAGAACTGATCACTTCTTTTTTTGGACTTTATTTCAGTAATGCCTAAATGAACACTGTAGACATAAAATAGCTGAAAACCCTTTGTTGCCTTACTCTAGGTATTGTGGGTTTTTTTGTTGCTGTTGGGAGAGGGTGTTCAATTAACGGTACTGCCTGTTATGGAGAGAAGACCTCATTTGACTGCTATTAAGCAGCTTGTCCATGAATTTTGGAAACAGCTCTGTTAATATCATTAGCTTTATTATTTGCATAGAGTTTGCATTCCTGTACTTATTACCCACTTCTGTGTGATACATCTCTGAGTACAAAAACCGATGATTAGTGAATGGGAGACTGGAAATACTAAGGTGGAGAGCAAGTGGTTAAGGGCAGACAGAAAGTGGTTACATCTATTATACTTGAGTGGCCACAGGCTTCTGTGCTCATTTCCCCTGCAGATGGTTCAGAGGCTTCTTTTTAAGGGATATATATGAGTAAATAGAAGCAGACAAATAGCTATGGAAAGCAAACTTCTAGTTCCAGAGCCTCAGCTGCTGTAGAAGGATCAATATCCAATAGAGCTTTATCAGTTTACAAAAATTTGAGACCTCAGCCAATTTATAACTCTAAATGAAATGTGTCTGTGGAAAAACACTCCTCCTTTCTTCCTCAAATGCAGTCCTGTAGTGGAGAAAAATACAGTTTTAATGGTAAATAAGTTTGTAGATATTTTGAATTTAGCACCCTTTTAGATATTTCTATGTTTTTAATTATGGTCAGATTTCTGGCCTTCCCTCCCCTCTGTCCCCTGAACTGTATAGCTGAGTTTTCTGCATGTATTCCAGAAACTGCTTTTACGTTCTTGTTACATCTGACTGCTTCTCCCACAATTGGGAAGTCTCCCTCTACGTTTGTCACTGGAGTTTTCTTCAAGCTGAAGCCTCAGTGAAAAATTGAAGTAAAGGTGGTGACTGAAGGAAGGAAAGGATATTTAATTACAGAGGACCTGCTGTTGCACAGACTTTGTCACATTAGCTCATTTTAATGTAAGCTGCTTTTTTTCAACAGAATACTGTGTAGTATCGGGAGTTCTTTAAGTTGTTCTCTGTTCTGTCAGAGAAGCCAAATAATATGCTGCACTTCAGGAAACATTTTGGTTTTCAGTTGTTCACATGCAAACTCTGGAATATAGTTTGTGATTTGGCTTCAAAATACACTTAAATGTGTATATTTTACAAGGTAAAAATGCTTTTGAAAACAATTGACATCTTAATTGCACAATGTCTATATGCTACTTACAGGACTAACCTTGACCAGAGCAGATCAGACTTGATATTCCTGGACTGAAAAATCAAATGATATGAGAACTTTAGTAATGGCTCCTCTTCAGATGTCAGCTGAAGCACAAATATTTAGCACATTTGTGCTAAAGAAGCACAAATATTTTTGAACATACATTGCAGGTCCTTGCAAGAACAGTCTAGTTTGCTCTATGCAGCCTTTTCAGCGGCAGTAGTGACATGGAAATTGTGTGCTTTGGGGATGGAGACCAAATACAAATATTCTGCTTAGACCAGAAGATGGTCTCTAAAGTGGAAGATGGTACCTCAAGTTCTTGAGGATTCTGAGACAAAAAGAGTCTGTTGTAATCTTTACATGAATCAAAATAAAAGTTGGGATTGAAGTCTGCACCCTGCCCAAGGACAGTAAAGCACCGAGAATTTAATGTGATCACAGCTTGTGCAATTCTAGGACTAGAGACAATACCTAAGAAATATTGACTTACCTACAATTAGAAATCACATGGTGAAGATCTGTGATATCTGAAAAAATTCCAATTAAAGTAATAAATCTCAGTCTGAGGTACTTCCACGTGTACTTCTTCCTTATTTTTAAAGAAAACAGTTTAATAGAAGTACCTGTAGTAGACAAGGCAAAGGGGCCGTAGAGCTGGAATATAGTTGTAGGTCATGACTTACTACATGCTTAAGGCTGTAAAGGTATACATATATCTTTATACAAGGTATAAAAGATATGTAAGAGAATCTATCTGTATAGGGTATATGCATTTGAAGCAAGAAAGGCCATAGTCAGCTAATCCCTGCACTGATGAAATCTTTCTTGCCCTGCCTGCATCTCAGGTTTTCCAGTTTTTAACTTCCTTCATTATGAATTTACAGGTCTGGCAGGACTTAGCTTGCTGCTTGTTATTGCTGCTTCCTGTAGTCTCCTAAATTGTGCATGCATTGTACATACGTTATTCTTGATGACTCCATAAATAATCCAGTGGGTTCCAGCTTATCCCCCCTCTCTGAGTTCGTCTGTTCTCTTTTCCAAATAGGGCATTTAACTCTCATTTTCCTGGGAGACAAATACAGATGTAGATATGAGGACAACCATCTATCTTTCGTCAAAACAATCTAGAAACTTTCCATAATTCTGTGATGTTAGTTACGCCCTAAGAACTGCTGGTGAACCTTTATTCTCTACCATTGATTCATTGCATTAAACATGGAGTGGGGGCAAGAAGACATTAATATTTTGTATCTGAATAACTACTTTTGCAGCAAAACAATTTTATTCTTGGAGATATTTCTTTACGAATCAATGGAAATTATGAGCAACCTTTTAATATATAATCACCCAGGAGTTTTAAACAGGATAAGTCAATGTGTCTGTTTGCAGCTGTAGATGAAGAAAAGCTTCCTGCTGCAGAAAATTGCAATCAAAACAGGGGAGCTGGGTAGAACAGCAGATAGTGCTTACTGGATATAATGATTAAACCACAGGGTGCACGTTTTTTTATTCACAGATGGACCCAAGTTAGCAGTGTGGGAGAGTCAGGTTTTCCTGTTGAGCCATTTATGCTTTTATTCCCTCTATGCTCTTTCCTACCGCTTCCCATTCAGTGAGATGTTCAAATAAAATACTTCCAAGCTTTTTTAGCCTGCAAATCATCTACATCTGGCACTTGGTGAAGCGAAGTTTTTGTTCCCTTTCCAGGGGCAAAGGCAGGCATCTGTGCTGGGGCTTGGCCAGCTCTCACGCTGAGAATCTTGGAGCTGCTGCTCAGCCTTCATCTCCTCTGTGATGTGTTTATCACCATAACATCCCTGGATTCAGGAACAAAGTCAGCAAGTGTATGATGTTCAAAACATCACAAAGCATGAAAAACATGCTAGGGTATTTCTAAGACGCTGGCTTTGTACGGATAGAAGAGAAAAAAGCTCCTTTCCCCTCCACATACTTTATATATATATATTTTTAATCAAGAAATCCAACCTCAAGTCTGTTTGAACAATCCAGAGATTTATTTCAAGGAAAAGTAATTGAACACCATAATGTACTGGCAAACAGGAATGGAAAAAGGCAGGATCAGATAGGACTATCAAATTATCATACTGAACATGATTTTGGAGGGAAAACAGAGGGGGAAAGGGAGAAGGGGGAACCTTTAAAAGGACATCTCCTAAAAGGTCTTTTAAAAGAGTGAAATAAATGAGGGAGGAGCAAATATAGCTTCTGCAAAGGTAAAATGGGAGCAGAAACCATGCTGACTTTTTTCTGCATTTCCTCCTTAGCCTACTGACTAGATGCAGAAATCTGGAAGATTTCTGTAGGTGAGCTGGAATACAAAGGCCTACTGGCACTTTACATGGAAATCTAAACTCCTTTCTTCTAAGCACTTCATGCTAACCCTAAGCTCTGTGCAATACACAGAGCTTCTGTATGATGGTGACCAAATCTCTCACTGAGTTGTAAATGCTAAATACATAGATGTGGAGTTTGTGGAAAAGTTTGTTTAGTTGTTTCATATCTTTGTTTCTGTAATCAGGACATGATTTCTTGAGGAACAATATTAATATGCAGCAACTTATAGCTTTGATTTTCTTTGTAGTTGCAGTCTTAGATACAACTCTGTGTTTCATGCTCTACTTCTGCATGTGCTATTTATAACCTATGCTTCCCTTAGTGTTTCTGCAGTTTTGTGATGTTCCTTTGTCTGTCTGTGACTACCTACCTCCAAGCATGTAGTCATAAGGCTGATTGCTACTAGTAATTCAAACTTTTTTGGCCTCAGGCCACTTTGTAGCTGGGTCTCAATTAGATTTCCGTTTGTTTTTTTTTTCCTTCCAGTTATAGACACATGCTAAAGACAGAAGCTGACCATTCCTCTTCAATTTACCATTGTAATGGTAATTGAGTACACCATGCTCAAGGACACTTTCACTCCCAGCTGCTGGAGAATAGACCAATGCAGTCATGTCTGCTCGGTGCTGTAGTTGACACATACTGTGCTACAGTCTACTTACTTCTGCATGCCCTTGTTGCCAGAGTAGCTGTACACAGAGCAATATGCCTGCTGGTGGGCTAATACTCCTAAATTGCCAGGTGATCAGGAAAGTCTAGGAGTACTTCTGTCTTCTGTGTCCTTTCATTTTTCCCTGCTTCCTCCTGTGTTGTTTGTTTAGTGATAATGAGTGTAATAATGAACACCTACTCAATTTGGATTTAAACCATTTATTTAAATGAAACCACGCAACTCTCAGGGGACAGGCTTGCTTTAAATTGTGAAATCTGAATTAATATTAGAGAGCCAGCAGAGTCATTGGATCATTAGCCCTTTCTCACAGGCAACTTGTTCAAGTGGACCTGCCTCAGAGCTCCGGGATGAACCTGGGCCATATGGGAATGAGAGTCTGACAACCTGTGTATCGCCCTTCCTACTGAGAGTACTTTTTGTAAAACGAGGTAGGAGACAGTTCAAACACTGCCTTTGCTGATTGTGATGGCACTGACACAAAAGGAGCTTTCCAAAATAGTGCTTTTTTTTTTTTTCTTTGAGAACTTCATAGCATCTTCAACTGCATCTGGATGCTAGCAGGCAGCCAGGAATTCTCCTGGAATGGATAGCTCATTGCTAACAAGCAAAGAATTAATTTAAACCTCTTTTAAAGACCTGTAATACTGCCAGGCAGTAAGGAGAGGTAGAAAAGTCATGCTCCTGGCCAAGATTTTGAAAAGTGGATGCTTAATTAACTGTTCTGACTTGGAATAATATGAAGTATCCAGCTATTTCTGCCCTTCCATGAATGCTCAGGCATGCTGTGACTTTTTTTCCTTTTTATTCTTTCTAATTTTTTTTTTGTCATCCTCTCCTCAGTAGCTCTTATCCCACAGAAGCAAAGGACTGAGTCTCAGATCCTGTCAAGAAAAGTAAGTGCCTGAAACCATGCTCTATTTTGCTTGTTTCACCCAAGCACCAACCTCGTTTTACCCTGATGCTGAGGGAGAACTGTGTCCCTTGCAGAAGATTTTGTTCCCTGTGTGGAACTGCATAGTAGCAGCAGCAACGCTGTGTAGAAGAAACTGCACCTGGCTGGTGAGGGGCTGACTCAGGACTACGCACAGGAGATTTCGGTTGTGGTAGCAAGTGGCAAAGAGGCAGCTGCACTCTCAAGCTTGGAGCAGGCTGAGGACTTCACTGCTTGAGCATCGAGGGAGAGCAATTAAGGCCATTCATGTCTCATAGCTGCACCCAAATGCCAGCAGCAAATGAAAGGGGGTAGAGAACTGGGAAAGGAGCCAAAATTCTGGCCTAGAAACATCCTTTGGAAGAATTGGAAAGAGTGAGATCCTGCACTGTGCTCCCAAACTAGCCTGTTCTCCCTATGGCATAAGAGTAGATCCAGTATCTATGGGGCCCAGGATTTTCTGTCTGTATGCACAGCCTTCCTACCACACAATGTGGAGTGGGCGCCCTTTCCCTAGTTGCATGGGAGGAAGCTTTAGAAAGCAGGGCAGCTGGCTTGTGGGCACCCCTTTCCTTATAGAGGCAAGAAGAATAAATTTAGCTTTTTCTTTTCCACTTTCCCAATGCAGAGGTGTTCCGCAGGCCAGAGAGTCTTCTGATTTAACTTAGACTGGTAGCGCATTTCTACAGCTTTTTTCTGCTGCTTCTGCTGCCCTTTCTGGTCCTCAGTCCACAGCATAGTGGAGCTTTAGAGAGAGTCCCCAGCCCTATGGATCTTGGCTTCTGCAGCAGATACACTTTCTGCCAGTCAGAACTGCGGCTTGAGGCTTGCTTGTTTTTCACTACATTCCCTCCCTCCACCCCCAGGCATAAAATGATCCAAATGAAGGTGTGACTCTCTAACCAAATATCTTATTCCCACTTGTCTCACTAAGCACTAAAATAAGTGCTTTGATTGACAAAGTACGCCAAATGCTGTGCAAACAAAAGTAACTTGGGATGGGTAACCTGTGGAATTTCTGTGTCTGTTCTGGAAAATTAACTGTTATCTGGAATGATTTTCTTAGATGCTGAGGCCAGTAGGTGTGAACAGTCTGCATCCCTAGTGTTAAATATGTCTGCCTCCAAAACATGGTGGTGTCAGAAGAACCGCCCACCAGTACTGGTCTGCGCCCTCTCCTGACTCCTGAGCTGCACCAGGTATTTTCAGGGGAAAGGTGGTTAGACCAAACAAGTATCATGTCAGGGAACATTCTAGACATTTAACAATAAGAAAAAAAATAAAAGAAATGTTAACATTGGAATAATTTGGCTTGCCAAAGGGCAGAATTAATTCTGACAAGATAACTGTATTCCTGGGCACTGCTTAGTTTACATGTATGCATGCGTGCGTAGCCCTAGTGTCTGGAGTCAGTGTTCAGTGAACGCTGATCATGAATGAGAAATTGAATACTGGCTATCCTGGCTCATTGCCAGCACAGCCTTCCCTTACAAATGTTGATGTGCCATCTGTTTCAGCAACAGGAACGGGGACCTTGGTATACCTGGCATGCATCCATGCCACATTTTAGCATTATGAAAGAGGTAACATATTAACTTTTCTTTTTATAATGAAGAGCAAAGTAATTATCTTAAGCAAGGGGCGCTTAATGATGCATTGTTTAGACAACTGCAATAGCAAAAGTTTTATTGGGCTTACTTGATGAGGATCACCATGTCAGGTGCTCATCCATCACATCATGATGAGGATCGCCTGGCTGAGCAGCTTGAAAATGATACCACAAGTAGGCAATGACTCAGCTTGACCACTGAAGAGCCCAGGCTGCTCACAGCATAGGAAGCAGTTGGTGCTTCAGGTTATTTTGCTTTGGAAGAGTTGGTCTGGTAGCTTTCCCATGTCAAAGTGTGCGTTTACACTTCTTGCTGAAAGCAAAGTGAATTGCTGCTCATAAAGCAGGATAACTGCCAAAGGGACCCCTAGCGGGATGCAGTGCAGGGCAGAGCCCAGTTCATTCCCAGCCCTGCTCTCCAACGTGCACGTGGCTGTGCTCTATCCCACTTGCTCA
The DNA here is from genome assembly GCF_036370855.1 of Dromaius novaehollandiae. NCBI lineage: Eukaryota > Metazoa > Chordata > Aves > Casuariiformes > Dromaiidae > Dromaius > Dromaius novaehollandiae. The sequence goes on from NC_088099.1 coordinate 136,370,369, forward strand.
TCCTCTGTATGAAACTTAGATTAAAGTACTGTGGAAACACGAAGCTGAGTGTGCCTGTGAAGGTGAGGCTCATTGGAAACACTCCTTTACTCTGTTAGTCCTGGGCATCTGCTTATCTTTCTTTCCTGTTTCTTTATTTTAGCACTTTTTTCATGTGTTAAGCTGTTTTCTGTTTCCAAATCTCAACTTTTTGCATAAACTCTAAAATGCTTCCCCCCTCCTCCACAAGCAACCTTAGGTAGGATATTCCCTACCCCATTCCCACTGTACTGCCATCAGAAGTTCCTTATTTTTTCTGGCTGCAAATTCTAACCAGTAAAATATACTTACGCTTTCCGAAACCTCATCAGAAGCACAGAAGAACCCTGGAGACCGGGCAGGCCTCTGAGATTTGTCTCACCATTGGTGAAAGAAAATGGCGTACTATTATAAATATTTAAGAAACTTCCTTACTTTCTGCTAGTTTTCAGCAACATTTCCATTGATGCTGAGCTTCATGGGTGTACTCAGCTTTCTGTTCTGACAGAATATGAATTGAAGTTTCATACAGAAGCCTTACTTCACAGTGTGGCATTTTGGAGTTAGAAATAATGCATTGGGTAGAGGTGTTTGTATGTGGATTTGGCTAGTTTCTTAACCAGCAAGTATCTATGCTCTGATAGTACAGAAAGTAGTCTTCTGCAAGTTATTATCACACACTATTTGTGGTTTTGCGCAGCTGCTGATTACCAGGTGCCCATACTACAGAGCTACAGACTAAATGGTATCTTGTGAACTCAACTGAGTGAAGGAAGGCAGTGAGGGACTTGGTATTCAGGGCTGAGGCTTGGAAGGAAAATGAGAGATATGTTCACTTTGTGGAAAGCTGGGGGGTTACTTACGGAATAAATTGGTCTTAGAAGGGGAAAACTAAGCAAAAGAAGAAGGCAAACTAATGGTAATGGAGAGGAGTGATGCTAGATAAACTAAGCCACGTCTTCAAATTTCTGTTACACATCTTGGCTTTCTATTAGCCACAGTTTGAAAATATATATTTTCTTATCCCACAAATATAGTCGAGGTTCATGCCTTACCCTGTCTTTCCTTGCTACGCTTGTTCCGTGGCTTGGTGCATGGTTCTTTAGCACACCATCAGAAATAATAACAACTTCATGCGATGAGTCAGTGAGAACCAAAGGTTGTTTTGAGAGCTAGTTGCTGCAGATATTAAACTGCGGCCTGTAGCTCAGTTGTGTTCTACCAGCTATGTTCCCTCAATAAACCTTATCCATAAATTTTGGCTGAATTGGGTGATGCAGTTGCTACCAAAATTTTTTCTCCTGGACTCCTAGCTGTCATTCCTTCTGGTTCAGTTAACTATTTCATCATTCAGGAGATCTTGTTGAAATCAGTGCGATCACATTCAAGGGTTGTGAGGCAAGTCCTCAGCTAAATCAAAGCCTCCCACTAATACTGCCATTGCTCTGTCTTTGATTTTTTTTCCCCCTCCCTTTATTTCACTAGTACAGAAGTTAAATCTGTCGGGTGGTAAATGCCAAGATTTATCTTCATTCCAAGATCCTGTCTTTCTTCCCCAGTCAGGATACCCAATTCTCAAGGAGTCTTCAAAAAGAATTGCTACTTAGCACGTTCACTGGGGCATCAAATGTATCACACAGAAGCAGATGAGCAAATCCATTATTTTTTGCTTTTTGCCAGATTCACTATGAAAAGACATCTGTTCCATAAGAATTATCAGCTACTACACACTTCCTATGTTCAAATTTGCCAGCTGCAGGATGAGAATACCAGTGAATAATCATTTTGTTTTCTGAGTGCATGCACTGCATTTGTAAATTATAGCTCCTTTGGGAGTGTGTGAAGGTGGGGAGACCAAAAATTGGGGATTAATTTAGTTTCATGCAAAGAACTAGCTAACGTCTGTGGCTTCAGCCAGGCACAGATGGGCAGGTGCTGTGAAAATTTTCTCCCTGAGCATCAGCAGCTGGGAAAACATACAAATTTTTCATCTATCAATCAATTAAAGCAGAGCTTTCAACATAGGCTGGTAGCAACTTTAAGGCCAATGTAGACTCTTTCTAGAGGACTCTTTGATAATAAATTAGCATCCACTTGAGAAACGTAAAGCTGTTAACAGCTGGAAAAAAAAAAAAAAAGCACTGAGCAGTGTATCTCCACAGAAAATGACTATTCCTTTGCCTTTTGGAGCTTAGTCCTAACAAACTGACAATAATTCAAAGCTTTTTGACAAGCTTAACCTAAATCTTTTCTTTTCTTTCTCTGAATATCCATCCTTATTCTTGCCAATCTTTAAAAATAAGCACAGTGATGGATTTATACAATCCTCAGGCAAGGGAGATAAGGAAGTGGTCTTTAATACTTGCAGGATTGCTTGTTAGTGGTTAAACCTAAACATTTTCCTGTCTCATGGTTTTGATGGAATAATACTATGAAACACAGTAAACCAGGATCTGAGAGGTAAAACCAGGAGAATATATTCATCTCTGTTTATAACACAGTATCATGTCATTTGAGATGGAACTGTTAATACTGTGCTTTCTCTAGAGATGAATGACTTGGCTGTATTCTCTCCATTTGCTATAAAAGAAACCTCTTTACTGAAGGAGCTGAGGACCAAGTCAATCTGATGAATGGTCTGTTAAAATGCTGTCAAGTGTAAATGGGACACATCTGAATAACACTTCTTGTGAACAACAGGGATTTGGGGAAAAAACATAAGACAGATGGAAGTAAATGTCCTCCTAAGCATCTCAAAACCAGAAAAATGTGAAGTAACAATGAAACCACAATTCAGTTATTTCAAAAAAAAGAAAAAGATTGTCACTCTGTTACTTTTTTTCTAATTTTGTGATGGTGTTTGTTCCTGCAGTAAAAAACAATGAGGGTCGAGTATTTAACTCCATCTTTCTGAAAGGAGGAGCTGGCTCAGCAAGAATCCTTAGTCAGTAAAAAAATTACCTAGTACTTATCTTCCCTTTGGGTTGACAATGTTCAGTTTCTGGTTCAGTAGTGTATTTCCAAAGGAAAGTTATTTGAGTTCTATTTCTTCATCTGTACTGTAGGGATTCTGACATTTTTTCCTTCGACTTGAGTATTAGAATAGAAAATCTTCAGAGCAGTAACTGACATTGCATATATATAAAGTCTTAAAATAATGGGGTCCCAAACTTGTGAGGTAAAGTCTATTATAATACTGATTCAGTATAAATTCCTATAACCTATGTTATGGATGGAACATCCATGTTCACCCCAGATAATGTCTAGGTTAAATTGTTATGTATTCATAATGTTGTCCGAAAAGCGGATTTGTTGCCCGGTGTGCAATAAGCCAATAATTACACACTCAGGAGAGACATTTGTTTATTTATTTCAGAGTTGCGCAAGCCTGGGTGCTCGGTGATTTCCCACAAATCAAGCACCCCCCCCCCCCGACTTTTCAAGTAGCATTTATACACACAAATTGCCAGATTTGCGACTTTCCCTTTTACACTGATTGGTTAGTGATTTCTTCATTCCCTGGATCCCACCCCTGCTTCTCAAGGTCCTGATCAATTAACACTGCCCCAGCTAGGTCAGTAGGTGTTATCTCCCAAGGTCCTGAGGAAGAGGACGTAATCCAGACCCCTTAATCAGCACTGTTTTCAATAGTGAGAGGAGGCTTTGCTTCCCAAGGTCCTGGCGCCCAAACAGGCCTTATTTCTCAGCCTTGACATCCTCCCTTTTGGAGAGTGGGGCACAGGAATGCAGACTGCTTGTAACTCCCTTATCTTTCCAGCCTGCACCAGCTCTGAGGCCCTTTCTTACTGAACTAGGAGCGCGGCCTAAGGCTTCAGCAAATTTAGCTACTCATGCTAAGTAAATTCTATCTAAGGTAGAAGTTATCCAAATCTACCTACTTCAAACATTCTTTCTGAGCTTCTCAGGGTTGTCTTGTAACAATAACATTATAGATATGTAATCACAACACTTATGGAATTTAACTGAATCATTTGGAATAAACAGATATAAGAAACATTCTGTGCAGTTATCTGGGAATGATCATTATCTTCAGATACAATTTGTATGCACTCAGTTCTTATTTGCCATTTTATTCTTGCTCCCTTTTTTGAATAAAATGAAATATTTGGTGTTAGATGTGAGCTTTGAAAGTCTTTTCCCCTGTTAGATGCCTTTGGGGTGGTGGTGGGAATTTTCTTTGCTTTGAGAATCTTGTCTGCTAAATGCTCAGTCATGCTTAACTGATATGGGGAAAACAGGTTTAAAGGTTCAGTAAGCAGTGTGATTGTCTGATATTAGCAGTACAGCTGTTAATCAGTTGTTTTAGTTAAACATGCTGTTCATGTACTTCAGATACCTTAAAATGGGGAGGAAAAAATCTTTTTTTCCGGTCTCCTACAGTCTCCTTAAGCTCGGGAAGTTCCTGGCTGCAACATATTCAAAGCAAGGAAGCCATTCTGGGGAAGACTTTCACTATACTTGCTCTGTATTTAAACTCTTCCCTAAACATATTTTCTTGCCTGCTTAAGGGCTTTGGTTCTCCACTAATATGGCTGTTTTATGTTCATATATAGCTTTTGGCTCAGCATTCAATTCTGATCACATCATTTTATTTTATGCATTTTTAAAATCATCGCTAATGTGATTTTGCATTTGCTTTTGGGCAATTTTTTACTCATAGATCAGGCTGGTAAATAGTTTTCTAGTATGGCGAAAACTTTGTAAGTTACCCATGTTTCCCCAGGCTGCCTCAGATGAAAAGCAAGGCCTTTGGCTTTCTTTTTTTTCCTTTTTCTTTTTTCTTTTTTTTAATCTAAGGTCAGCCAGAAGTCTGGGTCTTCTAGCATTTTCTTGAGATGAGAGCTAGCTGGGTTTGTATTACTGTTCTGCCCGATTCCTTTTCTTTTTCCTTTTTTTTCTTTTCTCTTATGCAGAATGGTATCTCTTAAAGAGCAGCTGTAGGCTTTGGGCTAACTCATCTTTTATTTTGCCTTTGAGATTTTTTCTTTTTCTTTTTCTTTTTAAGTATATGAGATGGGGAAACACATTTGTACATGTTATATAAACAAAAAAAATATTCCTGATGCAGGGAGAGCTTTCTCATTTATTAAAGGTCTTTCTTTCCATTAATTTTTCTGGGATCTTAGAGCGCTACCTCAGAACCAGCTGATACTCTATGTCAGGGGAACTCCCCAAATCGGTTTCTTGATTCTGCTTTTCAGAATGGCTTTTTTTGTTTTTTAATTTTTAGTCAATTAAACATGCAGGTCTCTACAGCATATCCAAATACATATCTCCAGACTACCAATCAAACATGTATAGGTCAGCAGATGTAGACAATCTAATCCCAGTAGTGTCACAGATCTCCTAGAGGAGAAGAAAAGATATGACTGTGTGCCATTTATGCTTTACTGTGACTAAGCTAAACAAAAAGATCTTTAAATTGCTTATTCATTCTAAATATGCTGCATGTAAAAAGGCAAGATATTCAGCAGTCTAGTATAGAATCTCACTATCTTTCAGTTGAGTTGATCCAATCTTGTTCATTTTATTGATCAGTGACCTGGATGAAGGGACAGAGTGCACCCTCAGCAAATTTGCTGATGATCCAAAACTGGGAGGAGTGGCTGATACACCAGAGGGCTGTGCTGCCCTTCAGAGGGACCTGGACAGGCTGGAGAGATGGGCAGAGGGGAACCTCATGAAGTTCAACAAAGGGAAGTGCAGGGTCCTGCACCTGGGGAGGAATAACCCCATGCACCAGTACAGACTGGGGGCTGACCTGCTGGAAAGCAACTCTGCAGAGAAGGACCATCGCCAGCAACATGCCATTGTGGCCAAGAAGGCCAGTGGTATCCTGGGCTATGTTAGACAGAGCATTGCCAGCAGGTTGAGGGGGTGATCCTCCCCCTCTACTCAGCCCTGGAGAGGTCTCATCCGGAGTGCTGGGTCCAGTTCTGGGCTCCCCAAAACAAGAGAGACATGATGGAGCTACTGGAGGGAATTCAGTGAAGGACTCCTAGGGTGAAATAAGGCTGAGAGAGGTGAGAGTGTTTAGCTTGGAGAAGAGAAGACTTAGGAGGGATCTTATCACTGTGTGTAAGTATCTGGAGGGAGGGTGTGAAGAGGAAGGGGCCAGATTCTTTTCAGTGGTGCCCAGCGACAAGACAAGAGGCAACAGGCACAAACTGAAACACAGGAAGTTCTGTCTGAACACGAGGAACAACTGCTTTACCATGAGGGTGACAGAGCACTGGAACAGGTTGCCTAGAGAGGCTGTGGAGTCCCCTTCCTTGGAGATATTTCAAAGCCGTCTGGACAGGGTCCTGTGCAACGTGCTATAGGTGACCCTGCTTGAGCAGGGGGGTTGGACAAGCTAATCTGCAGAGGTCCCTTCCAACCTCAACCATTCTGTGATTCTGTGAATGACCAGACACAGCTCTTTTTGTAATTGATATTTCATTTTTCAGAAGACTGTCTTTTTTTTTTAAAAAAAAAAGTCTGCACTGCTTATGATGCAAAGAGCAGAATGAAAGCATGAGCAAAGTGTAATGCACGCTGTTAACATGGGCTGTATATACAGGTTAAAATAACAGCAAAAATTGAATAAAGCAATTTAGGAAAAAAAAGGAGAAATGAGGCTTCTGTGGCATTCAAAAGAACTGATTAAAAAAATTGATTTGGCTTAATTATCTTTAATTGCACATACCTGTATGAGATCTGCATGAATATCAGCAGCCTCTTTCTGAAATGGGCTCTCCGCACTGTATGTAACCCGTGGAGGGAACAAAATCCAGTCTCAGTAGCCTTTGAATATCTAATCTCTGAAGAGAGAGACGATTTTGCCACCGAGTTTCTGTGAACAGCTAATACAAACTTGCATCATTTGGACTGATTTTTTTTTCTTCCAACTTGATAATATTCCAGTACCTTTCATATACAATTCTGTAGCAGCAGCCGTAAGCTGTTATCGTACTCCAGCATCTCTTTTGGCCTCTTCTGTGGGGTTAGCTCTAGGAAAAAGAGTCAGATGCCTGCTGCAGCAGACTGCCAGGGCTGTCTACATTGCTTCTGGAAGACGTGGAAAATCAGGATGACTGATCCTGAAAAATGGCTTGGTATGTGGGGAAGGGATCTGCAGAGATGTCTCTTTCCAGAAGGAGCTGTTGTCAGCCCTGTCTTCCCCCCTCCTTCCATCCCCCAACTCCTGTTGCACAAGCAACACAACTCAACTCTCCAGAGTCCTTTGCTAGGGCTCTTTTGCATTTTTGGCCCTTTTCTGGCACTTCCCTTTCCTCTGAAGAGTGGTTAGGCTTTGGCTTCTCATCTCTTGGGCATTCATTTTGCTTATACTAAAGGCTTTTCAGTCAGCACTGCTTGTTGGCTGCTCTTTCCCCAAAGGCTAGCTCCTGTGTTCACCCTGGCGGTGGCATCAGCCAAAAACTGAATATGTAGCTTGTGCTGTTGGCATGCCATTGACTGCCTCTGCCGTTCCTGTGCTGCAGAGACGATGGTGTAGTATGGTTCCCTCTGGAAGAGGTTCTTGCTTATTTTTGTCTTCTAACAAAAGGTACAGGATGCATCAAAGGTTAAAGACTGCTTCACTGCTTCTTGAAGAGGGAGCTGTCTTAGAGGGAACTGAACTTGAAGAACTGTCCTACTTTCACAGACAATTGCTCTTTTCCTTTCTCTAACAAAAGTGGACTATTTCCATCAATGGTAGTCAGCAGTATCTTTTATCATGCAGGAAGACAGAGAACAAGTTCCTAGATTAGTATATCTGCCAGCACTGGGGCCCTCTAAAAGTCTGGCATGTGAGGTGGGGCTCTCTTGTACAATTTAGGTATGAAATTTCTCCTTGAGAGTCACAGAACTAGCTAGAATTGAAATGCTGACAGCTTTATTTAATCCTAGGCCTAGCACTGCTATTTGGATTATATCCTTTGTATTTACGGGATGCTTTGATTTGCAAAACTGCACTGGTAACTGTTTTTTCTTGTTATTTGCAAAGACGCAAAGGGCTTATTGTGCTGCCCTTCTTAAATGATAAAACCATAGATTCAAGTTTTTTGTTTCTGTTATTTTCATCCTTGCATGATACATTCTGCATCTCTTCTGCTGAAATTCACCTGGGTAAAGACAAATGATCACTGCACACTTCAGGAAGACTTGAGTTTACTGTGCTCACATGAAGCCAGCCTGCTCAGTAGCAATGCTTTTTAGCTGAGACTCCGCATTGCGTTATTATAACTGTTGTTTCTCTTGAGGCATTGGCAATCTCATGTTTGCCCAGAGTATGCTGGTAGATCTGCCCTTATTCACTGTGGTAAAAATAGATTGGTGGGCACTACAGGGTTTTGGTAGCCATGTGCATGAAGGAGATGGAAGACGGTGATTATGCTATTGCATGACTCATTTCTTGTTCTGAAGTACATGTGATCTCCCATGATTGCAAAGGCAATTGAAACACAAAGAATTTCAGGAGTCCTCAGATGTAGACTAGCCTCAGTTGCTCGGTGCACCCATGCAGCAACAGGTTCCTTTCACTTCTGTCTAGATGAAGTGAGAATTGGGCTGGGAAAATCATACGCTGGAGAAGCTTTCAGTATTCAGGCCTAACCCAGGCAGACTCAGGGACTGCCTGAGAAAATGCACTGGTTTCCGTGGAGCAGTATGCTATTGCATGATGTTTGAGGTATAAGGGCGAAGCAAGTCTTTTCTGTTCCTCTTTTCCTCACACAGTTTGCTCAGTGAGGGACCAGCTAAAATGCAGCTGGGAAGTAAAATATGAGTGGTGGTTTTCTTCCAGTCTGATCTCATATGGCCAAGCCTGGCTTGCGATATTTTATCACCCTGTAGATACTCAAAATAATACCAGTGTAACAACTGTGCTTGCTGGAAAGGACAAAGTGCCACATATGGAGCTTAAAGGCTCAAGAACATTTACTACACAACAAAATGCACTTCTAGTGCATCTTACAGAAGATGCTCAAATTGTTTGTAAGCTATAGAACTGAGGGAGCAGATGAGCCTGACGTGAGTAATATTTAACCCATGTAAACCACCAGAGGAAAGTAAAGAACTGTGGCTTTCTTTCCTGGAAAGCAGAGTAGTATTCAAAGGCTCTGAAGATGTTTTACTCTTTTGTGCTTGATATGTAATTATGCATGTGGAAATAAAAAGATATTTACAATTGTGTGTTTTCTATCATGAATTACTCTGAAAAATAGAAGAACATAATTTTCATTTTATGGATATAGTCTTAGAGTATAACCAAGGGCACCATTAACTAAAGTAAAAGGAGAACCTTTCAATTAAAAGGTGATTTATTGGGAAATCCAGGGGATTTTCATCCAGCATGTACGCCCAGATGCATATTTAGTTGCAAGATAACTTTAAGCACTAAAGGGTACATTTCGCTTAATATGAAAGTGTGTGTTAATTTTTATGTTTATAGCACCTTAGAAACTAATGAAACTACTTGAAAATTAGACCTCACTCAGCCTGACCAAGGGTTCAGGTATCCTAGCATGAATAATCATGGTAAATTTTTATCACAAATACAGATGCAAATACAACAGATAACAAGAAAAGATAGATGGGGAGAGAAAAGGGGAAAAAATGACTGTAGATAAAAATTGCTTGCTATGAGTTTATAATCCTCTTGGGAGTGGAGGTGCAAAGGAGCAGAAGTGAGCTGTAGCTTCTTTCTTAGTCCTTAGTGATGCTTTTACATTCACCAAGTTGTATTACTTAATTTCACTGGTGAAAAAGAGACGTTTTTCAGCAAAGTGGTAATACCTGTTGCATAGGGCTGCTAAGTATATGTTGTTCATTAGATCCGTTTGGATCTATTTTGCAGTTCACACTGTTTAGAATATTTGGGACCAGGTTTTTGCCACTTTCTCTATAGTAACTGAAATATTAGGAGCCTGGTAGCATATCAGTCTCTTCTTGGCTAGGCTAAAAGAACTCTGTTTCTTCAGCCTTGTGCAGTCCTAGTCTCCTGACCTCCTGTTCTTGTTTTAATTTGAACACTTGCATTTTGTTCGCACTTCTTGAAGTGGCATGTTCCATATTGAACATCAATGTGTAGCATAGTGGTTTAATTCCTTCTACCTGTAGAACACACTAAGCTGAATGCTGCTTCAGCCCAGCAACATTGACGTGTGTAAGGTGGGCTAGCCATGCTCTCACGTGCTCTCTGAAATAGTAGCTCTCTAATGCCTGAGTATACATTTCATGAAATTATGAAAATACAGAAAATTAGAGCAAACTATTCTGAATGGAATGCCCCTGCCTGCTTTTAGAATTACTGAATTATACAAAAGGAATAGAATATAAAGTGAAAGTAACTATCATCATGAAGTTAGCAAATGACTTTTTGTGCAACAGTCCATGACAATAACATTAGAGCATTTTAAGTCAGTGAGACAGCTGTAAAGAAGGTGGAAAATAGGAGTATCAAAGTAAGAAGATCTTGCATACAGATTTTTATATTCCAGTCTGTAAGTAACCTGAAAAGTCACTATGCCTCAAACACAGCAGGCAGCAAGCTCCTTTCTCGCTTTGTAAAAGAGGGCAGCGAACAACTACAAGACTTAGCAAGCCATTTCCCCCATATAACAGTTTTGCTACTCCAAGCATAGGGCCTACAGAAGAGCACGTTTCTGACCATGTCGCTATGGAAAGCAAAATTTGGAGTAGAGGAACCCTGCTTTAGCCTAAACCTAGGCTCAAAGATCTGACGTATTTCTCTAAGCAGTAATTTAGAGATTGGGAATCATTCTGCTTAATAATGAAGTAAAATGAGAATATTTTTTAGAAGTCCACTCTTGAATTGCATAAACTTATCTGTTGGTCTCAGAAAAAGCCAGTTCCTAAGGTACTGCTATGATCATTGCCTTAAAGATTGACACTGATGGGTGAGTGCGCCTATTTAAGACCCAGAAGACCCTTGAGATTTCAAGGAGTATTGCAGTCCTACAGAACTGTGCAGTTGTGCAGGCATTTCCACATCAGGAAACTAGTATTCAGTGCACCATGCTGGCTGGAGCGAAAAAAGCTGTGAAGGAGGACAGCAGCTCCCTTAGCTTCATTAGTAAATCTTCACCTGTTCTGAAGCTAGCTACTCTATTGACTAATTAAAAAGTTCTTATTATTTATGAGGGACTTAATTTTCATTTAAAACCAAACCCAAAAATTTTAACATCTTCAAAGAAGAAAATATTTACAAAATTGTCTTGTTTATAAATTTGTGTCATAATTTGAAACCACAAACAAAACAAAACTCTTTCAAAACTCTCCCTTTCTCCAATTTAAAATAAAATAAACTCTTTATAAACAAACCTCAAGAACTCTATTCTGGGGATAGCAATTCTGTGCACTTTCAAAAATCCTTAGTCAACCTCATCAGGCTTCATATGCTTATTGAATCTGAGATTATTGCATTCAGAATGAGACAAAAGCTAATGAATAGAATCCTTTCTTTCCCCAACTTCCTATCATTAATGTCTGCTAGACTGTGTGCATTTTGTCGTTGTCCATTCTTATTGCCTTGAACGTGGACTGATGGAGTATTTCTACATTTGCCCCTCAGTACACTATTTATCCACAGGGAGAACAGTCAGTTGCAACATCCCTCACTTCTAGTGATTTATAGTGGCATGTGTTTATTATGTTACTGAGATCTTTTTAATATTCTGCAATTTGATTTTCTGTGTTTTTTAATGTCTTCTCCTCATATATTAACAAATACTTCTGTTTACTTTTCTTGAGGTATGTATTCTGCAGAGAAAAAAACACTAGTAGAGACTTGGGGAGTTTCAAGGTCTTCTTAGCAGGGCCAGCCTTAAATACAAGAAATACAAGAGACTGTTTTCTTCTAAGGCTTTTTAGACGTGCCTCATTCACTGTGCAGAGAAGCTGCCCAAGTGCAGTCTCTTGCCTATAATAAATGTGATGGAAATGAAGTTGGCCTGCCTTTGTATGCACAGTGATGTAAAAGGCTGTGCACAGCTGGTAAAGCAGATAAGGTGGTCTGTAGAAATCTGTTTGTATGAAGCAGCTACCCATCACTTGCATGCTGGGGTTGGTATTTCCAGGGCTGGATGCACAGCAAGGGTCCTGGAACTGGTTAGCTGAGTTTGCACAGAAGCACACTGTAAAGCTTGCCTTCCGCAAAAGGGAGGCCTACCTTTAAATAAAATTTTTTAAAAACACATCTCTTTCAGACTTCAGATATTTTTTCTTTTTATGAATAAAATAACAAAGGATTCCTGGCATTACTCATGCCCTGAAACAATGCTTTTTATTCATAGCTAACAGGTATTACCTCTTTTTCAATTGGGTAATTTATGCTAACAATAAATAATTCTCTTCTACTGAAAATATGGCTAGGGAGGCTGTCAGCTGGTAAAAATCACATTGCTGCCTAGGAGGAAGCAAATATCTATCAGTACTGACTGTCAGTTGGGCTAGGGTTTTTCTGCTTTAGTGTGACTTTATTTCCTGCTGCAAAATTTGTCATCTCTGATGTTCAACTATTTTCCATAAAACCATCTTTTTCTTTTTTTAAACAAAGTCTCATAGTTTAGGAAATCCTAAAACCATCTTCTATTTACATGTTTCCAAATAATGTTGTGTTTAAGTGAAGTGTTCTTGTTTCTAGCACATTGAATCAGCTTTTCCCAAAAGAAGCAATGCTTAGCTGTGTTAGCGAGATGCAGGCAATCTTGGGTTTTGGTTCTGAGGTGCTAGTTAGAGCTAGCATTGAGTACAGAGGGAAAAAAATGGGTTCACAATGTTAAGATTTATTTTTGACAGGTATAGGACAACCTTTATGGAAGTGTCCGCTTGTGAATGAATGGAGTAATTAAAAAAGAAAGCAATCAAAATGTAATATTAAAATATTTGCTCAAGGTCTGATTCCTTCTGAAATGCATCCACCTCAACTTATGGAATATCATCCTAATACTTTAGATCTTCAAATTGAGACCCTGCTTGTGTGAAGTTAATAAAATTGTTGAGGGAAAGGTATCTGCCTAAACTCTGCCAAAGTTCAAACCAGACTCCCTACCAAATGGGACCAGTATGATTGATGTGCTAAGCTATATGATTTTGAATTACTTCTGTTAACTGCAGTTTGAGCAGAAGGGAGCACCACCCTGGAAGATGATGCCAGACTCTCCTCAGTGGTATCCAGTGAAAGGACAAGAAGCAATGGGCAGAAATTGAAATACAAGAAATTACTTTCAAACATGAGAAAAAAACTTCTTTACTGTAAGGGTCAACACTGGAACAGGTTACCTAGAGAGGCTGTGGAGTCTCCATACTTGGAGATATTCAAAACTTGACTGGAAATGGCTTAGAGTAACCTGACCTTGCTTTGAGCAGGGAGGTTGGTTATTCAGTGGAATGGACTTGTGTGAGAGAGGTTCAACTTCCAGCTCTTTGGCACTCCAGCTTTCCAGTCTGGATCAAGGTCAAAGTACCAGAGCATTCAGTCACTGCAGCACTCCTGAGGTCACTCAGCTGTTGCTGTGTCCATGTTCCCATTGCTAAGTCTGTGTAATGCCCTTTAACTGCTAATGCCACCAACGGCTCTAAATTCAACCCTTATTAAAGCCATTGACCTGGATTGCTCTTGCAAGATGTTCTCCTGGCTTGTCTTGCCTTTGGATCTTGTCCTCCTAAGTGAGTGCTGAGGGAAACACAACCCTGGATTCAGTGTAGCGGGGCTAATCTGGAGCAGGGAGTTGAGCCAAGTTCTTTGACATCCTCGATGTGCCCACATATATGCCCTACGAACTGTGAGATAATCTTGGAAAATACCAAACTATCTTTGCAATTTAGTTTGCAAGACCTGCTGCAACCATATGAAAGGACTCTTGAGGATCTAGTCTCTTGCACTTTGGGTCTTATTTATAAAAAACAAATATTTCCCTTCCATCTCTGCTTTTTGAGGAGTATGGAAGAGAAACTATCTCCACTTACATGTACGTACAGCAACTTGAAACACAGAGCCGTACCTACTCTGGAGCAGAGTAGGTATCACTGCAATGTCATTGGATTCCCCGTTAATATTACTGTTTTGCATTATGAAACATCCTCCTAGTTTATGCTGAGATTTTGCAAATCCCACTCCGACAGTGTTTATTTTTAGTAACCATCTGCAAACAAATAGTAGTGGTAATTTTTATAAACAAGAATTTGTAATGAATGAAGGAACTTGAAAATATGGTATGAAGTTCTAACATCCTCATAGATCTGAGAGTTTTGCCATTGACTTCAGTGCAATTTTTCCTTCATTCTTGATTTTTTGAAACTAAAGGAAAGGGTTTTGTTTTTTCCCAAGGAACAGTATCTTACCAGACAGTTTAAGCTTCTTGCTTCAAAGTAGCCCTCATAAAAAAACCTGTATGATAAAAGGAGCAGGTATCCATGGTGACCAGCAATTTCCCATCTTTTGTTCCCTGTTTTTCAGAGAAAGCAAAATAATGACTCACTATTTTGCCAAATGGCTACTTTTTGAACAAGATGAGATAAATTGCAAAATGTCAGAGCTGAGTTATAATTTAGTGGCTAAAAAAATTAGCTAAACTCATCTCTAGCAAGCCACCATCTTTAATGGAATCCCCTTACAGATGAATTTATTTCATTCTAAATAAAAACAAGATAATGTAAGATAATACATAGGAAGAGGAAAATTCCCTTTATTGCCTATATGAATTCAGTCAAGATTGTACATTAGAGTAAGCACAGGATCAAGAAACATCAACATGAATATCTGCAGTTTCCTTATTTCTGTTGTGTAGGTTGTTGTAAATTCTGCTGACGTAGAACTGAATTCTAACTGATGTCCTCTTTGACTCCTTTTATCCTGAACCCAGTGTCAGACCTGTAACATGAAATATCAAGTCCATGTTAAAATCATTATCCTATTAAAATTATACTCATGCAAAGATTATTTTATACTGCTGGTTTTCTTTGTGTAAGAACTGCAGGTTCTAATTTTCTCACTCTACATTTTTATTTTTTTACCTCTGATGCACAATTTTAGAAGACAGAGAAAATGTTCAGCAGCTGGAACTTTGATGGCTTTTCTCCATGCTTTACTACAAACATTTACAGAGGACTCCTTAGGTACACTTAGTGAAACAAAACTAGGAATAAGAAAAACCCTTTTTGGATGAAGAAAAATAAACCATGGAACAAATTGTCAAGGAACTTAAGCCTTTGCACAAACAGTGAAGTCTTCTAAATGAGCTGCTACGGTTAGATTGCCATAGACTCAGGAATTCCTATGTCCTGAACCTTGATGAAAGAATACAATCTCAGTAGCATATACTCTGTAGATATGTATGAGTTCTTCATTTGCCCTCCTCTCATACTCTTTTCTGGCTACACCTTTCTCAGAGGCTACTGGCCATAGATGAAGACAGGATACTGGGCTGAACCAGCCTCTGGCCTGACCAAATGCCAGCTATTCTTGGGCTTTAAATCTTCAACCCTGTAAACTAACATAGCTTCAGCAAATCAGTGGAGCTGATTTACACTGTAGAATTACCTAACTCTATTCATAGCTTAATCATTAATCACAGATCATCATTTAACTATTACCATTAACCAATACCATGGTCATAATCATAACCATGGTTTAACTATGGCCATTAACCATAACCATGGTTAACCATTTAACCATATAGCTTCATGGTTTAAAAGAGTGGATGGTAGTTCTAAAGTTTATGCCCTTTGAAAGGAAAAGGGAACTTCTATCTTTTACATTTTCTCACTCGTTATGCATGAAGATGATCCTGGCACTTCCTGTCATGCTACTGAAGTCAACAGATGAAAGATCTGCAGGAGACTTGCTGTGCTTGAAATTTGCAGGGCTGGACATGGAAAAGGGGACTGGTTTGGTGAGGTAAGGAGTCATTGTTTTAACACCTGGAAAAACATTTGGCTTTAAAAGATGTAATGCTTTTCTTGACATTTGAAATATTTAATTAGCTTCCGGTCATCCATAGCATATGATATTTTCACTCTACATCCATAGCGTTGATTGGAGTGACAGTGTAGTCTTTCAGTATTGTTTTATTAAATGAACAAATTTGAATACAGCCTTGTATAGATTACTACATATTCTTAACTCTTGCATATGACTGCTTTTGATAGCATTACAAATGTCCTTTTCGTGAGGTTTTTCATCCTCTAGAATTTAAAGAAACTTTTCTGTAAACGGAAGATGAGAAATTGAGGAACAAATACTGCTGTCCCTGACAGAGCCTGGAAATGAGAGTGTGTGCTTGAGTGCTATTAGTCTTGCAGTCTGACCACTTTGATCAGTCTTTTAAGTACAGAAGGTAGATTACTGGCAAACAAAGGTTGTGAAGTCTGCACAGTCTGGCTTGTGAATCTGAAGTCAATGCCTGCTTTTAAATAAATGGGGCTATTAGAACTCAATAAATTTGTCACCACATTTAGACATGGGTTTACAGCACACTATTCTGGTAAATATAGCCCTTCCAAATTGCTTGTGAAATAAAATGAATACTCTTTAGATCTCCAAAACCAAGATAAAAAGTTAGAGTATGGATCTGCAGAAATCTGCACATCAATCTTTTAGCACAAGATCTCCCTGTCTCTTTGTAACTTACTTTTTTTTTAGAAACCTCTTGCTATGGGACAGTTCAATCTGATTTTGATTCCAAGTAATTTACTTCCCTGTAGATTCCAGCTGCTCAGAAAACTAATGGTCCTCCTAATCTTTTTGTTTGCTCTATGGCAAAGTATTTTTGCAGATATTCCGATTCTTTCTCCTAATAACTCTCAAATAACTTTTCATGGAGAAGACATGATGCTCAAAAGAGCATTGGAGAAGAGATGCCCAAACAGCCAGCCTAGTGGCAACAGTTCTTGAGACTTTCAACTTTTTCCTCCCAAAGTGATACTCTCTGGTATTATTATACAGAAAATCCATTTTCACAGTTATGTTTCCTGTGCATTAGTTATAGTTGGAATTTACTCAAAGCTGGTGAAAAGCAAGGAAAGCAATGCTTTGCATGAGCATTCTTTGCAGTGTCCGCAGCTGTTTTGGAGGCTTCAAATTATCAGTACCACTATGGAGCCACACAGGAAACTAAAACTTCTTACTTACCTTATGTCTTCAGAGGACAATTGCTCAGCAATAAACAGTGGATAGTAAATACTTAAAATGAAACCTTAGAGAACAGAAAGGAGCTTAAAAGTGAATTATGCAAACTATTCTATGAATATAGACAGTTTCTGAGTCAAAGACAAGGTAGAATTCATAGTGAATAATCTTTGCAATAAATAATTTAGCTGGTGCTCAATTAATGTTAAAGGCCTTACAGATGCTTTTGAAAAGTCACTCTCACACACAGTATGAACTTCCAAAAAATAAAGTGAAGGCTCCCTTCTCCTTTTAGGGTATTTGCTCTAATGGGGACTAAAGCCAAGAAACCTTTGCACAAAGTGTTAAGACTTCAGCTTGGTTTGCTCTTTATCCAGACCAGCAACATGTTTAGAATCCAAACAGAGCACCCAGTATCGGGGTTATTAGAGGAAGTTTCTGTTCCACCATTACATACACACTGATGCATTGCCTTGACATTCGCACGGTGTCACAATCAGCTCCAGGCTGCTTCAGTTAACATTTTAAACAGTGTTCCCATCCTTGTTTTCCCTCTTCATAGCCTCAGAGGGAAATAAAAACCTGCAACATGTAGGTTGTAATAAATTCACTGGAAGACTTTTCCCAGAGCATGCTGAAGACGAAAAAATATGGAACCTTATATTTCAGAGGATGGGGAAAATGTTTGGATGCACAAAGTGAATGAATGGCATATTTTTGTCCTCAGGCCTCAGAATCAGAATAATAAGACAGTGACTCATTTTCAGAACAACAGCTTGTCAGATCTAGCCTTCCTACTGTTGAAACAAAGTACTTTTTTTGTTATCCGATTAAGTCCTCAGAATGAAAAACATTGGCCAGAAAGGAATATTCGTTTATCATACTAAATGTTGAGCCTTAGAAGTGTGGAAATATGTCTCTTTCTTTGATCAAGGAGCTGAACTTGGCATTGGAGAATTGTCTAAGCCCTGTGGGAAAATCAGTAGCAGGTGTATGTTAGCAGGCTGCTGCTGAATTTTTCCTTCAGCCTCAATACATTAATTGCTTGAGCATTTTGTCTAAAGAGCATCATATCTGTAGCTAGGCTATAATATCCTGGAACACAGTCAGTATGGGGGCATAAAAGATGATAGGTCTGGATTTTCTAAATACGGTTGCCTTAGCTCACAGTGACTGCAGAAGGAGTCAGCAAGTCTGAAACCAGTTGCATGTGAAGAGGGAACAGGAGTGCAGTAGGTGGTCTTCCAGCCAATGTGGTGGTGGGAGGCCTAGTATGTTAGAATGAGTCAATACCCTTTACTAGTATACAGCTGCTATTTTTAAGCTGAAATATTTCCTTGGCATATTCCTGGAGGACACTGAACTCTCAGCTATCACTGTGAGTCCCCAGAAGAGGCTTTCCTGGAAACGTGGAACAGTGCTGTACTCCAGGGCTCACCTAGTATCCTGTGTCTAAGCTTTTCAGAATAGAGTCACTGCAATTTTTTGAGCTGTGGCATGCATATAGTGTCATTATGGACTTACTAAAAAAATTCACATTAGTCTGTTACTATTACTACTACAGCCCTTCAGTTGTCAACCTTTATATTGACACTTTTCTCTGTATTGAAAGTGACTTTTAAAGGGACTCTCTCTGAAATAAAATACCTCAGTGGGACTGAGGTTTTCACTGACTTTCTCAGAAATAGGTTTTGGTGTGCAACAATGATTATAAGCAGGTCTTTTATTCTCATTTTCAAGAATAGGTTGCACTGTGTAGTTTGAGAGAAACAAAAAATTCTCTAAAACAGAAGCCAAGGTAGCTCGTAGGCTAGAATTCATGTTCTTGGTGAGAAGTATCACCCAGTGTAGAGCTGAGCTCTGCTATGTTCTCCTCAGCTAATGCAGAAGGAATGGGAAATGCCTGTGAAACCCTCATCTAAGCACTCAGAGTGCACCCTAAATAATTCCACCAGAGTACTCACCCGCCACAGCATACTGTAACGATGCATGGCACACAGTCACACAATGTCATGCTCCCTAGGTAAATCCAATTTTGGCTGCAGAAAGTGATTTTCTATGGTCATTATTCTACAATAATTCAAGATCCAGTCATGCTTTTACAAGCAACCAAATCTGATGCAATTATTTCATATTTTTTTCCAACTCTTCTGAAGTGGAAACTCAGCTAAGAGTTTAGAATTAAGAATATGTCAAGCCTTTCTCCCCGCCTCTCCTTCCTCCCTTTCCATCTGCTTTTGATTTAAGGCCAAATTTTTTGAATACAGTGCCTCTGGGATTTGCATTTCACTGGAGGGAGACTTGCATGATCTTGAAGGGGCAATATGATGTAAACTGATATAAACTGAGCTGGTGGCTGGGGAAAAAAAATTGTGAATATTGTAGCAATTTTATCAGAAACTTTAAAAAGTCCTAAAGTGTTTCTTATTCTGAGGGGAAAAATAATAATTAGGTACATAACTATCAGCAGTTTCAATTATTTAAGGGGTTTAAATGTCTTCGTTGAAGATACAGTGATATTAGATGACCTCTCAAGACAATTATTCAAGCAATACTTGACTCTATAGAGATGGAAATGGGCAATCCTCTCCCAGGAAAATCAAACTTTCCTTCATTGTGTGTTAATAATATCAATTAAAATAAATTGCCATGAATTGCAAGGTGTCTGATAGGACAAATGTTGAAACAGCTTTTTTATTATTTCTATTTAAAGTTTTCACCAATCTAGCCAAAACTAAAATACAATAAACCTGTAAAAATTACACTAGCATCATTGCCACTTTCTATGGTATTACATGTCAAGTTATTTGTCTAATATAGCTGTATGTATTACACAGAATAGTTTAATAGTGTAGCTAATAGGCTAGTGATCCTTTGATGCTGGTGATCCTTTGATCTATGCTATGCAGGAAATACAGCTGTGCTGTCTACTACTGCCTTAAATTCTGAAGTCTTGAATGTGTGTTAGCTTACATGCTTGTGAAGCACATGTTGTCTTGGGACTTGCCTATTTCCATGGATGGAGATCTTGAGTTGAGGCCTAATTTTCATTGAGCTATGCTGTGTCATTAGCTGTCCACCAGTCTCTGATATCAATACCACAGCAGAAACTGCTGCCTTTTACTGCAGCTGAGAGAATTTCCTTAGCATGCTAAAAACTTAACATTTGGGGGTGGAGGGTGGGGGGCATCTTGGAATCTTTGTTCCACTGCTGGGCTCAACACTCTGCAGGATGTCCCAAAATGCCATAGTAAATACCTAATAAAAAGTATCTGGAGTCAAACAGAACATTGTGCAACAATATGGAAGCTTATTTCTACTCTGTTTTCTACTCAGATCTCTCAGGTATTTGCATCTCTCCTCTTCGATGAAGCATTGATTTATTCCATTCATAATCCGCATTCTATTAATTGAGTTGACATACTCTGTGTCATTGTGGGATATGCAGTTTAACCTCCACTTCCCTGGCTGAAGCCTTGTTTCTTTTCTAGAACTCGTCTATCTATCTGATATGTTTAAGCATCCAGAAGATGACTTTGAGATATTTGGGTGATAGGGCACATCATGGTATCACAATCAAAATTCTGAGAGAACATCTTGTTGTATACTGAAAATTGAGAGAGCTAGGGAGATAGATTTACTGAAAATAGGAAGCAACTCTTCAAAGACTTTCCAAAAGTTATAAACAATCAGGAAGGTTCTCTTTCCAAACAGCTGCCATACACTTTTTGACTCCTCATACCTTCCATATTGATTTGAAGATTTAATTGAACTTTAATATTCCACAAAATGATTAGATTTTCATGAAATATTTGATCATGCATTAAACTCTTATAAAAATGCAATACCACAATTATAAAAAATTGAAATTAGTGTTGTATCTCCCATTTCATATCTGAGAAGTTTGCTTTCATGTAATTATACTGGATTTATCATTGTGATGTTTTAGGTTTTCTTTAATTTCATGAAATGTCTCTACTACACATTCTGAATATCTCCATGACATTTATCATTATTCTGTGTGTAATGCCATGCTATGAAAGTTTTACATAAGGTGTAGACTGGTTATTTAATCACAGTTTTATGTATATTTCGTGAAAAACTCATGGAGTATTTTTTTTTATTTTACATTAAATATTTCCTAAATATTTCAGTGAAATGTAATGAAATTGAGAAACCAAGGGTTCTGCTTTGGGAATAGAACTATTGCTGTTGCATTTGTTTTCAGCAGGACATTTTTTAAAACTTTTCATTTTTGAAACAATTTAGAAACAAAATAACAGTTTGAAGTCCAACTGGTTTTCCTTGGGGGTCAGAAAGGGGGCCAAATAGGTCTTGTTAATGACTTAGCTGAAGAGCTGGAGATGAGTTTGTGGATGACTAATTTGGGAAGAGCAGCCAGGGTGCTGGATGACAGGGCTGCTATTCAGAGGGATCTCAAAGACTAGAGAAATGGGCTGACAGAAACTTCAAATTAAATAAAGGCAAACACAAAGTCCTGCATCTAGGATGGACTAACTCCATGCAGAGCATACAGGTTCAGCGTTGGCTGGATACAAAGTGACTTTGCAGAAAAGGGCATGAAGGGCCTGGCGGAGAGCAAGATGAACATGAGTCGGCAGCGAGCCCTTGCCAGCAGGCCAAGGGAAGTGATTTTTTTGCCTCTATTCAGCACTTGTGATACTGCATCTGGAGTACTGTGTCCAGTTTTGGGCTCCCCTGCACAAGAAAGACATTGATAGCTGGAGTAAGTCCAACAGAGGCCCATCAAGACTGTAAGAGGAGCTCTTGGCACAGAACGAGAGTCTGAGCAAACTGGCTTTGCTTAGCCTGAAGAGAAGCTACGCAAGGGGATCTAACTGCAGTTTTCCACCATCTAAGAGGGAGTGTAATGTAAAAGATGTAGCCAGGATGTTCTTCAAGAGCGAAAGGATAAGAGGCAAATTGCAGTCATTATTTGCAGCAAGGGAAATTTCTGTTGGACATAAGGAAACCATTTTAGGCAATGAGTCTAAGTCATGAATCACTGGAGCAGGCGCTCAGAGAGGTGGTGGAATTTCCATCTCTGGAGATACTTAACTTGGCTGGGGACAGCCCTGAGCAACCTGATGTAAGTCAGAAGCGTTTTTGGCTTCAAAATTACCCCTGTTTTGAGCTGGGAGTTGGACTAAATGATCTCCAGAGGTCCTTTCCAACTTACATTGTTCTATAATCTTGCAGGATCTCCTTCAAGAAGCTTTTGATCAAGAATCAAGTAGATTGAGGAATGAGCAGGCTTTAATCTTCATTACCTTCTTGGCCAAAGGACCAATTTAGTCCTGTACCATTCATTCTTTCTTTTTCTTTCAATGCTTTATTTCTTTTTCTTGCTCTTTTCCTTTCTCTAAGGTGTGTTCAAAAAGCATATGCTGCAACAGGGAATAGTATGAGTCAGGTGATAAGCAGCAGTAAAGAGATGAAGTAAATTGCTGTAAGTAGATTAAACAAAACGATCTCTTTCTAACTTTGAACTCTAAATTTAAACAACAGGTGATACCACTCGTGACTTGAACATAAAAAGATACTATAAACTTTATTATGTCTTCCTACATTAGCCATCCAAACAATATATCTCAGTGGACCTACTAGCCAAATTATTTAATATTTTTAGATCATGTTATCTTGTGTATTCGATTGAAACCATTCCATTTTTTTTCTCGCTCCTTGTATCCTGTTATTAATTTGTCAAATGATCTGTATGTTTGGCAAAGAATAAACACCATCTCAGTACATTTCTACCTTTTCTAATCTCAGATCAAGTCTCTGTCCATTGAAAATATTGTAAAAGCATGTAGCAGCATCTCTGTATCATCTGAAAAATGCTGAACATCAGAGCAAAAACAATCAATATTTAAATTGCTTTTTATTGTTCACGATCAGTGGAAAAACAGTCCCCCTACACACAAAAATTGAGTGTGGAAATGTTTTACACTCTTTAATACAGGCACCCATTAGTTTAATGAGAACTAACTAATTAAGCATCTAGCAGAAAGCAAGAATGATGAAGTATTTAACTAAATCATTAGAAGATAAAAGTTTCTCATCTTTAACATGTCTTTCCAGGATATTGCTTACATATGTCAGCAATTTTGGAAGTGGCCTTAAAGATGCTCTAAGACTGGCAAATCTTCAGCCATTGCATGCAGTGAAAAATATATATTTATTAAAAAAGCACTTTTTCCCCAGTAAACTTTTGTTTTAGCTTTCTTCCTAGACCTGTAAGTAATTGTTAATGACTTCATAATCCTTCTGTAATTCTTTTGATAATTAGGTAGAGGAAAATTTTATGTTCTCCCATTCACCCTTAGCATATGCTTAATTGTACTCATAAATACATGGTTAATCTTATTGCTGCTGTAATTATCATTCTTATTCTAAATTTTGTTTCCTAACAGATTGTTATTTGTCTGCACTGATGGTGTTTTTGTCAGATTCATCTGGCAGCCCTGTAGGACAGTTTAACACCAAAACTGGATAATGTGGTATAGATATATCTGAGAGTATCATGTGAATTAAGGGCAGGGATAAGAAATGACATTTAAAAATATCAATTGATACCTTCCAGGAGAGAAGGGATAGCTGTTAGTCCTGCTTTTGAAGCTTCTGCAAGAATTCTGGGATTAAAAAAATCAAAAGCTACATCTTTACTTGTCTAAGAAAGAAATAGAGAGAGAAACATTTTCAGTTAACTTCTAATCTTATTGGCTACCACCAGCTTGTGATTTAAACTTTTCTATGAGGATAATAGCTTAGTTGCAGAGTCACAGTTTCTGGGGAAGAGGTGATGTAAAGGGGAAAAATGAGTGAGAGTTTTCCCCATCTCTGCCAATGACTTGTTGATCTTTCTGTTAAGGAAGAGATGCTGCAAGAGGCAGTCATGGCAGCATAACCAGACTGTCTTTTTAAGGCTCTGCTTATGCATTAATTGTCTTTATTTGTCCCTTTTGTTCATACACTGGTGTCTTAATTAATTTCTCTATGTCCTGATTTCATACTTCTGACTTTTTTTCCTTCCTTTCTGCATTCTCCTTTTGTTGGTAGCAGTTAATGTCTTCTAAATCTCCCCCTGACACATGCTTCAAAGAGCCTCCATTTCAGGCATTTTTGCTGACTAATTCCCAGGCTTTTTTATCTAGTGAAGCATTCCCCAACAGTCTTGTCTACTTCTACCCAAAGAGAGCTAGATTAGGTACCTCTGAAACCGTAAGGAAGAAATGTGGAAACAAGGGAAGGAGACGATGACTTGTGTATGCCTGTTTCCCCCATGCCCAGAGAGGGATACTGAGTAGTGCAGTGTTACCAGCACACTCTTAAGGATGTGTGAACAATTTTTGATAAATTAGGAAAGTGTGAAATCCGATGTTGCCCAACATTTTGATCATTGTAAAGTAGGCCATTTTATTAATTTCTTGGACTTGTAAGAAAAGACCATTCATTACTTTGCCATTTATTAGGGTGTTCCGTTTAATTTTCAAATGACATCCTTTTCCTCCTAATGCCATACATGTTTTGAATAATTTATCACATGCTTCGATGCAAAGTCTGCAGTAGCTTCAGTATATTTGGTACTAGAAACAAGGCATCTAAGCAATCTGTTTTAATATTAGTTAGCAGTTGCATTAACTGAGCATGAGAAATTCAATCCAATGTTATTTTCAGTAGGCTAAAATATTCTGCCACCTTAGATCTGCTTGTTCTATTCCTTTGAATATCTTCCTCACCAGCTGAACTCATATGCAACCAAAGACTTGGGCATAATGTTTAATGTAAATATTATCAGACACATGCCTGTGTATGTAATAATTAACTAAATCCATGTTCTTCTTTAATAAGCTGCTTCTGTGCTGAATCTGTCAAAGTTTTGCAACACATTTAGAAGAATATAATTAATAATGAAGATGATGCATAGAAAATGCACATGCAATTTAGATATTTTAATATTTATATAGCACATTTAAGAATATTTGACTTTTCAGTATGCCCCAGCTTTCATAGCTCACATGTCAGATGAGCAGACAGTTAATGATTCTATTACCCTTTCTAGAAAATAATAATATGAAGTCCAACTTTTCATAAATGCAATGTCTGGAAAATCCTGGGGATCAGTACATACAAGGTTAAATCTTTTAGTGAATGACAGGGTCACAGTTCTGTGGGAAACCTAGGATTAAGTCTGTCTGCACAGACCTTCCTTTGCTGAGGTCCTCTTTCTGTTTTGCTGGGGTAATTTAGATAAAATTAAAACCGTTTTCTTGTATAGCAGCACAAAATTGAAAAAGGAATTTAACCCTTTCATGCTAGATGTGAAATATGTAAAAAAATTAAGAGGTCTCTCTGTTTTCTACTTAAATATTGATTTGTCCCCACATACCCCTTTCCCAAGCATAGAACTTTTTTTTTTTTTTTTTTGTTACAGCTGAATTTGCCATATTGGCAATTCTCTGTTTCTAGTAAAATAATAGCACTGAAAGCAAAATCAAGAGTATGTGTGCAGATAGAAAACACACTTATTTGCTGACAGCACAGTCTGTGATGCTTTTAACAGCAAAGAAAGCATTAAAAGAATTGGAGAAAAGAAAAATGTATATGACAAAATTAAGGGTTAGGGGAAACGCAAATATCTGAAGGAAATATTATTTGCAATATAACTCTTTTTGGTTGTTGCCTACTGTTTTTTATTGATTAGTTATTCAATTGTTTGAGGCCTACATGTTGACTGAAAAATAAAAATCAAAACAACTTATTCAACTCTGCTGTTGCTTGAAATGTTAAAACTACTTCTGGTAAACAAATTTTTTTTAAGGAACTACTGAGATGGTGTAGAAAACGTTGCTAAAAGAATTGAATAAGTTTATCACCTAGAAGGGGAAAGAGAAGAGATGTGCAACCTAAATATTCATAATTATTCGTAAAGTAAACTCTTAGTTCTGATGTTCATATCTTTTTCCACACCCTTTAGAGATCAAAATGTCTTTATAATTTGCACTGCAAGTGATACTCTTCCTGTCCTCTCTCTGTCTGGGGCACTGGACAATCAGAAGCACATACATAGTTCACCTCTTCAGCTGAAAATATGTCCTGTAGGAACATAAAGGAAGCACAGCTATGATCTGCTAAGAGGCAATCTCTCCCTAAACGTAAGAGAATTCTTCATGGTCCTGAAATCTCATTTAGCTATACTCTTCACATTTAGCTACATTCTTCACAAGAATATTGTATTAGTCACAATTTGGCTTTGTGTGTGTTGATCGAGCAGAATTTGTCCTTGACAAAGTTAGGTGACTGGACTTTGCTCAGAAATGACATAGGAATTCATATCAGTCCATGCCAAAGAAAACCTAAGTTGTCTGTTCAACGTGTACATTTTGCAAGAGTCTCTGTAGAAGTGGAGAAGCCAATTTTAATTATCAAGTTGAGGGAAACTATGCAGTGCAAGCCAGTTCTGACCTGCTCGCGGTTGTGTAGTATCACCATAAAGCGCATGAAGATCTCTAGTCTCTGATCCATTCTGGATCTTTGGATCTTCCCTCACCCACCTATCCCACCTGAGGGGCGGCTTCTGACTTGGACCTTTGATTTTATTCAGGATCTGCCCCATGCAGCTCCTCAAGTGACCAACATTGTGCCAGTTATGCTTCTTGGATGAAGCCTTGAATTTCCCTACTTTTTGGAACAAACCCATTGGTTGTTATGGCCCTCTTTTACTAGCAGGAGGCTTTGAGATACATGCTTTACAGAAGCAAAATGTAGTGATTTGAGAGAGAAGAGTACTGAGACAAGAAAATGCCAAGTGCTTGCCAGGTACATGTAATGGCTGAAGTAGGCCTCATTTTTTATGGACGCCCTCCCAGGACTGGAGTGTTTTGTGCCTCTGAAATACAGCCTGCTTCTTGCTATCGTCAAGGGTTTTGCTGCCTCAGATTTCCTAGCTGACAACTCAGTCCTTTCTCCAAAACCCAGACTGCTCAGGGTCAAAACATCAAAGGTATTGGTATTTATACCGCTGGTTAAGTACTGTACTAGTTTGTCAAGCAGACAGCAGTTTTGTATCTAGTGGTGAGGAAGCTGACATTAATTCTTTGAGAGCCTACCTCTGATTTTATTGCTTTGTGTAGCAAAATAGAACAGTATGATAACACACTAGTTAGAAAAAAGCAAAGAACATTTATTAAGTGCCATGTCTCTGTACAGTGAGGATTGTTACATTCCCTTCAACCACTGATGAGACAGGAGAAGATTTAAGTAGGATGAATGCAACCCGAAGAATTTGTGACTCGACCATACCACATAATAGTGTGTATCAACTGAATATCAATTATGGATTTTTAAAGTCATTCTGTGACTCATTACAGCAGTGAATCCAATTTTCAAGGTATTTTTTATAGTCCTGTCCTATAGGACAGGACTGTATGCTTAACTTTACATATGTTACTGAGCACTGCTTGAACTGCATGCAGATACTTGGAATGATAAGGACTGGCAAGGTCATTACTATGTTTCTAGTTTAAATAATTAAAAAGGGTACATCATATGAGTTAGCAGCAACTAGTATTATTTAATCATTCATAATAATGTAACCATATAATAACCATTAGTAGCAACATCTGAAATTAAAGCGAGTTAGTGAATGTGTCTAGTGTGCTGCATATATAGAATGATGAGAAGATACTTTCAACATTATAAAGTCAGTCTTGGCTATTTAGTTTCTAAAGTTTCCATTAATTTTCGAGCCTGGTAAAATTTATGAACTGTCATAAGCGTTGCTTAATTAAGGAGACCTGTATTTTCAGTAAGGCTTAGGATGAAGATTTGCTTAAATTTTTTATTAAGGTTGGACAAATACAACTGTTTCCTCAAAGACATATTACTGATGTATGTCTACATCTTTCTCCACAAGACATATTCATGACATATTACTGATGTGTGCTATCAAAGAAGGACTAAAAAAGTGAGTTTATTAAAAGTGTTGAACTCTGGTTATGGGTGAATGGGCCATAATATAGCAAGAAGGGAAATATATGCATATTGAAGAATGGGGTGGTGAAGTTAAGGGGGGTTCTGGCACAAGGTATTTCACTGAAGGCAAATCTTTTTCCAGTGCAAAAAGCTCAAATATTATCAGGCTGGACCCTGCTACCCTTACAAAGATCTTATTCTTGCCTTATTCTTTTGGCACGCCACTTACAAAAGACATCAGTATATGTGCATAAATGAAGCACATAATAATCAATAAGTATGAGGAAAAGCACTATCCTACAGTGATTATCAGTCCAATCTCAAAGCTGTGTGTTTTGAGTGCACACAGCTTTTGAGTGGTGCACAAAAAAGAAACCCCCTTTTTATAAATGAAGGAAGTGAACACACAAATGTGAAATGGTTTACTCAAGATGCTAATAGGTACCATCCTGGCATAAATGTTCTCATTGAGTATATCCAAGTTCAAAGAAAAGGAAAGATCGGAGTGATGGAATAAGAATTTTCCCCATGGCTGAATTCTGATTTTTCTTTTCTCGGTTGATGTCATTATATTTAGCTTCCTGTTGCTTCCTTGATGATCAGATTAATAATTGTGACAACAGTTTCTAAAGGCATTGTGTTGCCTCAGAATTAGACTCTTTTTATGAAGCTCTACTTCTTTTTTTTTTTGTCTCTTCTAGATAAAGGATCTGAAGGAAACCAAAACAATTTTTTCATAGTAATGGAAAAGGCCAAGCACTTTTTCTACTCTGTGACTATATCAGAATCTGAGTAGGGCCTAACAGGCAGTAGCAAGGAGCTGATTAACTTTCTTGAGTATTGATTGTAGCTTTGAATCAAAGAACATCCCTAGAGAAGAGTCTTTATACAGGTGTCCCATCAGTTTTTAACTTGCTAAAGGTGTTTGGAGAGTTTGGAGAAAAAAAATGTGTATCTAAGCATTGCTGGAAACATAGGATCAAGTTTCTTAATGGTAGAAGTACTGCAATTCTCTTTGAGTGGTCTTTCTTGGTACATAGCAGTTATTCTGACTTTTCTTTGACTACAGTCTCCTTAGTGATTGAAAAACCACAAAACAGAGGGCTCAAGTGTGAAAGCAAGCAGGGATGCAGCTCTCAGGGCTACTGTTCGGGGAACAACCTGGAAAGAGAGAAAATAATTGCTTTCAGTGCTTGGGCCAAAGGCTACTTAACATAAAACTATATTGGAAAAATGGAAAATGGAAAATATAGGAATATATAGAGCAAAAATGCAGACATACTTAGGCCCCTGAGTACTAGCCGCATGCTTAAAAGCCGTGTTAGAGGAGAAGGACTTATTTCTAGTTCTTTAAAAAGTGGTTAACACTACCATCACTAAAAACAATCACTGAAATGAATCAATCTAAACACTAGATTTAATTAAACATACAATTTTGCATTTCTTCAATATCTAAAACCTTCTAAATCACTTTAGAAATTAAGAAACAAATATCCCATTCATTAGCATTTAACAAGTGAAAGAAACCATTAAAAATGAAGCTAAAAATTCTTGAATTGTGTCAGTACATACAGGAAGGATTTTCTCAATTAGAACTGAGCTGTTGGATGAAGAAGTTATTTTTGTTATGGAAATTTTTGGCAGGAACGTTTGATTTCATTCCTTTTGGACTGCTTTTTGTTGCAGTGTCAGCAACATAGGTCACATATTTATTATGAAGTGGACATCCTATTGAGGCATTCACAGGGTGCCTGTTCCCCTCACGGTGTAGGGCCCTATTCTGACGTTCACAGTTTGCTGAGGAGTGACTGTGAGTTTGCCAACTGGACTCTGTTCTTCATGTAGGATGTACCTTTTTCCACGTAATTTTTCCTGATGAGTAATATCCTGTGTGAATGGAGGGTATCAGAATCTGGCTCTATCAAGCAGAAGGATATAATGAGTCTTTAAATAAATATAAATATAATCCTGCTTGCCCTTCTGATATGCCAATGCAGTTTTGCAGTGTGAGAAGGAAGAGAGTTGAAGCGACTGTCCAGGAAGTTTGCTCATACTTTGAGGCAGACATCTCAGATTGCAGTTATGATTTCTGATGTTTACATAGGTGGGAAGAAAATGATCTAACTTTGGAGTGCTTGCAGCATAGTTAATGTATTTGAATTCATGAGTAAATCCATGGCCATCTCTGAAGGGAACGTACTCTTAATCAGCTCTGCCTTTGCTTTGTCTGACGATGCAGGGGAGAGAATAGCCTATAGGTCATGAAGCACAGTGTCAGAAATCTTGAATAGCTCTACAAGTTCAAATATTGAATTTAGAATGAAATCCTACAGTCTTTAAGATGAGGTTTTTCTATGTTTTTGTTTTGTTTTGTTTTTATAGGATCTTCAGGGTTTTCCCTATGGCACTGTAAATTATGCTTTTCTTGTAGACAAGCTTTGTTTGCAAGAAACCTTGCTGGTTAATAAGCTTGCTGCTAGATGGTATCAATATTTTAAAAGTTTTTACTTGATTGCTACTTCTGTTTTGGACACTTTCTTAATCTTTTTTGGTGTTGAATTCCTAGAAGACACTTCACTTGCCATTATTCCTAAATTACTATTTTAAAACTGAGTCTAGTTGTTAAAAATTAGGATGTTATTGTTATGATTTTGCAGTCCTGTTTTTTCCAGTTATTTCTGCAGTGA
Organism: Dromaius novaehollandiae; assembly: GCF_036370855.1. Taxonomy (NCBI): domain Eukaryota; kingdom Metazoa; phylum Chordata; class Aves; order Casuariiformes; family Dromaiidae; genus Dromaius; species Dromaius novaehollandiae. Next base: position 136,401,224 of record NC_088099.1, read on the forward strand.
TATTCGCCATCATTTTAGATATTCTTAGACAGAGTTCTCCAGCCGCACTGCAGCAAAGTTATGAAAAAAGTGATTTTCTATCAATACAAAATCTCATCAAATTTCTCAGCCTGTCTCCAAAATCAGAAACTGGGATGCTGCTGCTACAGTGTATAAAGAGAGCTTTTTACTTATAAAAGGGATCCCAATATACATACTCCTCAATTTTCAAAGTGAAGCGTAGGAATTAAGAAGTCCATTTCCATTAAGGCTTTGAGCTGTTTTTAGACTGCAGTCCCAGTATCATTTTCCATGCTTTTGAAATGCCAGATGATCACTTTAATGATCTACTGTTTCTTTAGCTTTCTCATTTCTCATGATGGCAAAAAAAATCTAATGGGAGTATTACATTTTCTGTATGTCTTGAATGCCTCAGAAAATAAATCACTACAGCAGCTGCTGAGCAAGCAATTCAGTAATGTAACCTGTATTCCTAATGCAGCAAGCAAAAAGCCAAAAGGAACCCTGGAGCCTTGTTTCATTATCCTTGTGAACCTCTTCTTCTTCCTCAATTTTGTTCAGGTCAGAGCCAAATCAAACCTGAAGGTAATTCTTTAGCACAGGCCTCCATGCTGAGCAGAGTTTTTAGGAGTAGCAAGGGGTGGATTCTACAGAAGATTCAAAACTCATTCCTTGGGAAATTATTTTTGAGAATGAATGAGATGACTTAAAAAAGTCAATGGTACTCTAGCAATTCAAAGGCTGTCAGGGACTATGTGTGGGTTACTAGCTTCACAGAGCTATAGCCAGAGGAAAAGAATGGTGTACTAGAAGATACCCCTTGTACAGATCAAAAATAAGAACTTGCAGCCATCTAGTTCATTTAGTAAACTTTATCAAATTATTCAACGTGCTTCACTCCAGAAGCACACTTAATGTAATCTAATTTGCAGTGGAATCTAGCTCTAGTGCACTAGAGTTAGAATTATGTAAAACCTCATGAGATGCATGTAGTTTGGGCAGAAGATTTGGGTACATATCCAGTCCTCTGGGGCCATGCTATTTGTTGATGTAGATGTGGCTTGTGTTTACTGAAGATGGTATTTGGTCTACACTGGTTAGGTGGCTTAGAATAAGAGCAAGTCTGTTTGGAGTGCGGTTTGGGAGAAACTCTGTTCTTGTACCTGCTATTTCAAAATTTGTTTGGGAATGATTTTAGACAGATATAGTTGGTACAGTTACAGTGGGCTTTGTGCTTCTTGACTTCTCAAGTGGTTGGATGCCCTAGAGAACTGTTCCTGGAGAGTTATTTGCATCAGACCATGCTCCCCTTCTGCTCTCCTTATGGAAGAACATCAGGATAGAAAGGCACACGGCACACTTTTGAAGATCCCCAAGTCCCTGTACATATGACTGTGTCTGCCCCGTGAAGACAGAAAGAAATGGAAGGGCAACCCTGGAGCAGCTCACTGGTAAGGAGAGCTATGCTAAGCTAACCTCAGGCTTTTAGCCTGAGTTTTGGTAAGGCCCATGATATTGCTTTTGAAATAGCTGGTCTTATAACTCAGCTTTCTAAGCTGTAGCTGCCATAGCAACAGTGCCGGTATTACAGTAGCACCAAATTAATAGAGGCAGAATAATAAGGCCCAGCTTTACTGCACTGATTAGAAAGCTTCTGAGTTCTGCTCTTGAAGTCTGAAGAGAATTTCCCTGAATCTAAACAGATTACCTACAAAACTATTCATTATTGATTTCTCTCCTTTCTTCTTTCTTTGCCTACATAGGAGAAGGCAAACAGTTAAGCAGAAAATCTGAGTTTTTCATTTTCCTATTGTAATTGCTCTTTAGCAAGCCTTCAGAGCAATCAGCTGTAGATCTGAGCCTAAGAGAAGAACCATATCAACTGATATCATCAAATCATCATTATATCATCAAATGATATGAATAATACTTCCAGAAGTAAGGGTAGTGAGGATTTTTTTTGAATGCTTAATCAAGCACATTTGAAGGGAAGGGGGCAGAAGATATTTTTCACATGAGGGAATAATGTGGAAAAAAAATCTGGAGTACCTAAAAGATGGTGCCTAGTCATTTTGAAGGAAGGGTTTGGAAGCTTTTCCTTGGAGTATGAGCATAAGAACCTGAGAATGGTTTAAAAAGAGGTTTGATGGAAAGAAGACATTGCATCCTGCACTTCTATACCAGATAAGGATATATACCACCTTTAGAAGTACAAATGCAGAAGGATTTAGAAATATAGAACATTTTTTAGAACATTTTGCCATTTTGAACAATGTTCCCCCTTTTTTCTTTCTTTCATAGACATTTAATGTACTTCTTTATGGATAGAAAAGAAAAACTTATCCTACAGCTCAATCAGTCTGTGTTATCTTCAGACATGTGCTTCCTGAGATGCAAGATGGTGCTTTTACATGTGTTATGATAATACTCTGTCACCTAAGTAAAACAATGACACTCCTCTTCTGTTTGCACTGTGTCCAGAAATAGACACGGTTCCAGCCCCAGAGAATAACAAAGTTAACTGTGTCATCCTTTTTTGTCCAAAGCGTTTACTAGGAAAAAAATATTTTGAAGATAAGCATATAGCTGTTTTTCAGACCTTGTCTGGTCACTTGCACTTTTGCCTTTGTTGCAGATACCGGCTGAAATCAGTCCTGTCTCATAGCACACCCACATAGAAAGTAGATAATTAAATACATTTTCTCTAATCTTAGTGGCTTTGATTTGAGTACTAAATTTAATTAAATGCAATTAAATCACCTTTGAGAGCAGGAGTGGAAATGAGTGGCAATGTATTGATCATTCACAAGACAGGTTATGTTGGCCACACTAAAGGATGAAGTTTATTATTAGAAAGTATGCAGCAGGGGCAGCATTAATGAAAATTTCATATTGTCATCCCCCAGTAACAGGGAAATGAAATCTTACTCTCAAAAAGAAGTCTTTCTGATTTGCCTGACAGACATGACCAATATAGGAAACTGTTAATAATGAATATCCAGGGCTGCCTTCTTCCATTCAGACAGAGTAGGTCAGCCAAGATTTCAAATTAGCAAGTATTCAGATCAGCTATCTGAGTTCCAGCTTCTGCATTGCCTGAATCCCATGACATTTGTTTTAAAGTTTCTTACCAGCGGAATGACAGTAATGCTTTTCATCATATTATTAGCAAGAATAATATTCTTTAGATTAGCCATCACCATTATTTCAATAGGTCACAACTGTTTCAGTCATTTCAGAAGTGAGTACGTCTCATGCAATCATTGTCTACCCACCAACTGTAGCAAACAAAAATCATTTTTATAATTAGATCTCTGACAGATCTGTGCCCTATTTTTCTATAATGCTGCATACTTTTGTTATTCCAGTTTTAACACATACCAAGTACTGAGTGGAAAGTATGATCCTAGCAATGAAATACTGAAATCTGGTGCAGATTTTTGAAGAGCTGGAAGCAGGTTCTCATCTACAATAGAATTGTGCCTAGGTCACTTGAAGACAGCATATACAAGGAACATAACTCATAAGTCAGCTTCATGATAACTTAAGTCTCTGCTTGCTGGCCGAATCAGTTACATCAGACTAAGGACTGCTCCTGGTTATACCAACAGGAGAATTCCCAGAAACTGAGATCAAGACAAGACTGGACTTGCACTTTCTTACCATATTCTGTTTTGCTCTTCACACACATAGGGGAAAATGTACAGAAAGAAGAAGGGAAGGAAAGAAGGGAAACTTAAGACTTGCAGACACAACTAGTCTCCTGGACTTTCAGTTAGTCTAGGGTTATTCTGCAGGGCTTATTTTTTAAGGTCCTGCTGGGGTGCTTCAATGGTGCAAAGAGGGCTGGAATGGACTGGGAATAAGTTATGCAGAAGATATGTGTAATGATAGCTCTTGGTGTAACAGAGATTGGAAGTTATTTTGTAGAAATATCTGGAATTCAGTGGCTTATGTCTGAAAGATTTTTTTTATTTAGTTTTAATAAATAAATCAAATTTGTTTTGTACTTTGTGTAAATGTTATGGCAGGATTTATAAAGTTTATGGCAAGAAATAATTGCTCAGTTGGGAGATATTCTTTGTTTATTTTTCATGCAAGTCTTTCAGAACCTCAGGAGCATTTTCAACTCAAAACAATTTCAGGTGAGTAATGGAAAGAAAATATTTTCTTTTAAAATGCTATTTAAATTTACTTATTTGTTTATCTATATCAGATAGAGCCTCAAGTGTTAACATAATTAATATAATACACTTGTAACAAAATGCTGTCTCATGTAATAAAATGGTTTTACTTTTCTTGGAATTCCTTCTGGCTCTCAGTAGAGTTTTCATGATATAAATCAAAGTCTCTCAGTTGACTTAAATGTGAATGTGAATTGATTGATTTATTAAGGAAACAACCCTTGGGGCATGAGAGGCTCATATATGACACTTTCCATTAAAAGCAGAAGTATTTTATGGCTCTACACTTAAACACGGGTTTAAAACTTTAACTGCTATATTCTGTTGTTTGTTGCCCTCTTTAATTATCATTTAACCAAGCAGATTTAGTTGTCCCAATGACAGAAATATTATTGTGGACACTTCTATGTTTACTTCATTGCATGTGGCCACTTCACAGCCAGCATGTATGAACATTCCCTCTTTTTTTGTATAGTGATACACAGCAGGTTAAGATTCAGATGTAATGACATATAGCTGAGTTTTTAAAGCAAAAATATTCAAAATCAAGTAGTCAATTTAATATCTCATTCACTGTTCCTCAGTTTTCACAGAGTTAGTTTGTCTTGGACACTTCAGCCTGTGAGGATGGAGTTTGCCCATCCCTGGTAGTCCCAAAGACTGGTTCTGTACAGTTTCACAGACCTTTGGAAAACTCTTCTGATTTTTCCTTTTTTATTATTTTTCCAAGTCAGTTTTCACAGACTCGCGTCAGAAAAGGTGACGAACATGTTCTTTTCAAAAAGGGCTATAAAATGGTTTGTGATACTAATGAGACAGTAGAAGGAAGAAGTTAGCTGCCATTATGACAAATGCCTGGTGTCCAGATTTTTAGGTATTTGCTAGGCAGACATGAGAACCCTTTAACATTGGGCTGCTACCTGGAGGTGCAACCAGCCCACATATGAATCAGCTCTGTCTGCGAGATCCCCCTTGGGATCCCAGAGCAGCCACAAATAGTATGAGGCAGGAAAATCACTTTGAAGGAAGAATGTAGCATAAAAGAAAAAAAGCTTTTTAAGTTGCCTTACCTACAGCTTTGGTAAGTCTGGCTTATTCAGTCATTCTTTACCTGAGAGCTTTATTCTCATCCGAGCCTTTTTTATTTTATTTTATTTTATTTTATTTTATTTTGCCCTTGAGATAGTGTTCCCCGTAGAATCTGCCAAATCCTGTCTCTCTGGACTAGCTCTCCAGGTCTGAAGAGTCCTGTGGGCTATTAAATTTCAAAGAATTAAGACTCAGGTTAAAAACCTTAAAAGCAGCTGTTACAGTGTTCTCAGCCTGTAATGGAAATATGCCAGGTACCTGCTTTGTATAGAGTCTCCTGCTAGGTGGGCCTTAAATAAAAGTAAGCTGTAAAATACTTATTCTTGCTCAAGTACTCTGCTGAAAAGAGGTAGGGAAAGATTATGTGGCTGAGGAAGAAAAAGATGGCTAAACCACACTGGGTAACCAGAGGTTGTGCCTATACCCAAAGCAGTTTTTTTTTTTGTCTCAGCTGGAAGTCTGTGGACTATTTTTAAAGGGTCTGTGAAATTTAGTTCAGCTGTCTGATGTTTCCTGTAAACGTTCAAGATGTCCAATGTTGCCTACTGCTCTCAAAGGTGTTGCATCTGCACTGGAAAAAAATTTGGAGGTATACTAATTTAAAAAATGGCAAATCTCTGTTCCATGGGAGCACTAAGAACTCAGCCCTGAGAACACAGTTTCCTTTTACATAAGTTTTTACTGTACTGGCTAATTTCAACAACATTTGGCAGAGGCTCTAAATATATTCTGTTCTTATGGATCTTAGGAAATTTGTGGCTAAGAAAAATATAAGTGAATATATTCTGAATACAGTGAAAGAGAAGCTTAGTGCTTTGCACAGATATGTATGAATCAGGTTTTGCGAGTAGCTCTTTGAATACTGGAACTTACTTGTACGTGACCCAGATCTTCAGTTGTGAGGTTTTGCATTTCATATGAACAACTTTGTTGATGGAAATAATATCTACTTGAGTAAAATAACCATGCAGATTTTTTCCATCAGGAAAATGCCATGTGTTAATATACTGGAACATTAATTTCTCAGTGGTACAGCCCCCCTCTAACAATACATCTTCTTGACTCAGGTCTTTAAAGGCTACAATTTTTAAGAATTTATGCAGACTAAATTGATGTTATTTCTACTTATGAACCATCAGTGTTGTGTGAAGTATTTTTATATGTTCACAGAGTGCATGCTGCAAACTGAGGCAAGTGGAAATGCATGGCAGACTTCACAGAACATTTTGCTTCTACATTAGCTGCTAGACAAAAGGGCGCTAACACCAGAAATATGAGGCTGACGATCTGAGTTATTAACTTTGTGTCAAATTCAGAGTTGTCAAAACTCACTGCAAGCCCAGTAGCATGAGTGTAGCCCCATTTCTCAAATTCCTAGGTAAACTGTGATTATAATTTTCCACCTATCTGGACCTCTATTGTGTAAGGTTGTCTGCATCCTCTTCCCAATTCTTGATCAAAGTGTTTACTAAATGCAGTAAACATGTAGTGGCAGCCAGAACATGTAGTGGCGGCCAGAAATTAGGAATTAGGACTCTATATAGGGGAAACAGCTTGAATTATTAGGAAATGGGATTAAGGTGTTTAATTCAGCTTTTTTGTGTTGCAGAATATTTTTTCAAGTGTTACATGTGGATTTATGGACAGAAACATTAACAAGAACCTCACTGTCAAACATAATAGATGGACATTGTAGTTTTAGCCATAATAACAAGCTTAACAAACTAAATCAGTCAAAAATTAAGAAATGATCAAAAAAGCAGGTCATAGTCTTTATATGTATCTCTAAAACATTTTTGAGGGCTACATCTTTGCTCTCTTAGTAAATCTACTACAGTTTCCCAACTGATCTTCTCCTTGTCTCAACAATGATTTATCCAAGAGGAGGTAGCAAGATGACAGTAAAGCTCCTTCCTGTTATAGTTATCAGTAAGCATAACCCAGGGAACTTTATTTTTTCCAGATGCTGTGGAAATATGGAGTAAAAAGATGGTTGCCACTGAAGAAAGCTTACAGAGTGATCTATAAAACAGGATACAAATAGAATAAAGACTGCCTAGCAGGGAAACCTGCAGTGAGTGGGACATGTTCCTCAGGCATAAGTCACTTAGCCAGAGCTACCATTGTAGCAAGCTCTGAGAGACATGGAAAGGGAAGAGAGGACAGAAAGAGAACTCAAAGTATGGTATATTTTCCATCAGGAATTACATCAGAGGCTGATAGGTTAATATCTTACTAGTAGAAATTTATTTCTGTTCTTTTAGTATCGTGTTCATTGCCATAAACTAATGTGACTATCTTCATGCATTATTTCAGATAATAAGAAAAAGGAAAACAGAATGTTTTGACAGAACTGCCTCCCCCTTGCAAGAGATATTCTTGTTGTATGTTTACTGCTGTGCATTTCTACTTCTATATTTATTGTGCAAGGCACAGTAAAAAAATCAACTAAAGAAAAATTCTGAGGTAATATCGTTTGTGTTCTGTGCTTAGATTCCCGGGGGCTTGGTCCATGGTAATTCTGTCAGGGCGAGGCAGCTGGAGCAACTATTCACTCTATAGTGTCATGCAGTGCAGATTTTATTGTGTTATAAAATGAATTAATGATGATGCAGCTGCATACTCCCCTCTCATGAGAGCACCAGCTCCAAACCTTGGTGAATGGGCTTGTAGTGCTGTGTTCAGTCAGTTTCTGGTTGCGTTACAGAGGAGCTTTCGAATAAAAACACTAAGTCGTTTAACACTGTTAAAACTATGCAGAACTCTTTTGTAAGTGTGATGTAGATATTATTAGTTATGGTCATTAATGATTCATCTATCAGGTAAATCAGTTGAAGAAATCTTTGCCCTGGTGATATACCTGCATTATAACTTTAATAGATTAATCCTGTAAAAACTTTTCTTTAATATCTGTTCACATTAGCATTTGGGTCTTGTTGCTTCCAGCTGCTATTAACATGTGTTTTAGTTCAACTGTGTGGGTTAAGGTTTAATAATGTCTTTGACACATGGAGGAAAAAGAAGAAAATGCAGTGATTCCATGAAGCAGTAAATATTGGCTAAAACTGCAGAGCATTCAGTACGAGGATATGAGACTCGCCACACTACAGTCTGTAGGCTGAATGTAAAAAATCCAGCTTTGCCTGAGGTTCCTCTTCCCTATCCTTTTCATGGGTCTTTTTTGAATAGTTTATACTGATCTGAACAGAAAGGATGCCACTGATGTCCTAAATTTGTCTGTTGTGTAATAATAACACATTTTGTAGTACTTTATTTGAAAAAAAAAGAATCATCATCTGAGTAATTAATTATAACTATGGCGGATTATCTTCTACTATAAGAGAGGATATAAAGATTCCCCCAAAATGTTTTTTTTAGATCCTGTGTTTATGTTAGACTAAACAATAAATGTTATCCTGTACAGGAACTTTTCCAACTTTCTAATTTTTAGAAAGCAATTTTCATGGCTATGTGCTAAATTCATCTCACTATTTGTAATGTTATCAGCCTCAAATGTTAGCCTAGAGATACCTCAGGAGTAAATACAGACAAAGAAGAAAATTCCACAGAGCTACACACTTAAGGTAAGATCCTGCGTGGTGTGTGATGAATTTACATTAGTAGTGTTACTCTGCACCGGTTCACTTTGCTACTCCTGTTCTCTATCCCTATTATCCATTAAATAATCACACATTCTTCCATCTCAGCCCTCAACCACACATTACTCGAGATCGAGAGGCCAATTCTTTCTCTTGGGCAGAGCTTCCAGCCTGCAGAAAGGAATCAAAACAGAGAATCCAGCTTTGAGTAGACCTCAGGCAAATAAGCTATCTGTCACTTTCGGTATCTCTTTGCTAAGTGTCACTATCATAAAGCAAGGCTATTTTTCCTCCTAGTGTATAGAACTGGTTTCTTGATACTAGCAGTCATAATAACTAAATACATTATTTAATCTGGTTATTTTTTACTTTTTCTGAAAGTCTTTTTCTTTTCACAGTTCTGTATTTCCTTAACTCTCCCAGTTTTGATCAATGAGATGTTGTCAGCATAATAGCATTTCCTTCTGGAAGATTCCAGTTTCTCACACCAGCATTTTCTCCCATAATAGCTCCTCAGATTATTTAAATGAATATGTTACAAATGTTTAGGAGTGCAGGCCTCTTTTGCTGTTAGCTATAGTTTTTCTTCTCATGCCCTTAGTCAACGCATCCTGATGACGGTGGGAATGGCATAATGGCAACAAGTCAATTTTCGGTTGAAAGCTACAACCTCACAATTTCATTTTCTTTCAGAAAGCAATAGCACCATTATAAAAGAGACAAAAGTGACATTAGAAATGTAGTGAATTGCCAGCTGTTAAAAAGAATTGCATTCTCTGGAATTTATTGCTGCAGGAAGCTGAGGTGAACAAATGTGCGACAGGTTTAAAGGCTTTCCTTACTTCTGGGTATTGTGGACACAAATGTTAAAGGAATACTAATTCACCTTAAAAGCATTCAGATTATCCATTGCCTGTTGCAATGTGTTACACTTTCTGTGGAGGTATCTGGTGTCGGAGCAAGGTTGGACTAAATGGTCAGTGGGATGAACAGAACATGGGGATAATAATCTGCTAGGAAATTAAACTAGATTATAGCTATGAGTACAAATATTTCTTCAATATTTCACTGCAGTCAAGCATAAACTAGTCAAGCATTCCAGCTTCTCAGACAGTTAGCCCTTTCCAGATAGGCTTGGAGACATGCCCTCCCCCTCCCCCAACATAAAAAATCCTCTTCTTTAATCTCTCCGGTCAGGTCATCTCTCATAACTGATGGTGATTACAGATCCTCTATTTTTCTTTCTGATATGACAACAAGATGACAAAATTATGCTTGAATGCTGTGTTGCTTACAGTGAGATATTACAGGATGAAATCTGAACACGCATTTTAGTTCCACCCAAGTGAAAAACTAGTTTGAAATGGATCCAGCTAGTCTAAAATTGATAAACTTTATTTACTGCCTTTTGGATTCTGTCAATCAGACTATGGCTTTATTTATCAGGCCAAGACCCATGGTAAAAGAAAACCTTTTGGAAAGGCTGTTTTCAGCCACACAAAAACAGAAAGAACTTAATCGTGAAAGGCAAGGATAACAGTTATTTCTTGGGTCTAATAGCATGAATATAGGTTCACACTCCCCAGAAATGAGTCCATCCACCCAAACTGGCGGAAAAATCACATGTAAGCATTGCAGAAGTCAATAATCAATTTGTGGGTAGACCTACCTGGACTTATTTGTGGTTTCAGAACAGATTTTTTAAAGCTAAGGTCTGCCACTAAGCCTTGGTTGACACTTACATTTTTTTCCTTGAATACATGATCAGATGTCCCATAGGACTATGTTCAAGGCTGAGGTAGACCTAGGGCTGTGGCACTACAGAGAAACCAGTAAAAAGTGAGGATAAGTTTGATGTGACTGACCTAAAGCTTAAAATTTGTCAGAAAGGCCAAGGTCACAAAGTGATCACAGAGAAATGGGGGCAGTGAAGAAAATCAAGTGAAGAATATGAACTAGGTTAGAATGCAAAAATTGGAGAAGGGATTGTCTCTTACATCCTCTTTCATATCTCACACACATATCAACTATTCTGGGATGAAAATGATATTAGATGTCCAGACTATGTTTATGTTAATTCTTCATGTATATGATAAAAAATGGCCAAACCATGGAGTTCAAGTCTATTGCAAAAATTGTTCCACACGGTATTCTTTTAAAACACAGAACTTTCTCTGTAGAATCAAATTAATTTTCATTTACTGAGTCTTGTTTGCTTACTTTAAACTGGTGGAAACAGACAAGTTTTGTTTCAGAGAAAGCTGCTGCACTTACTTTGCCATACTTGTCACTCTTTTATGCAGCATGTTATATTGGAGTAAATGCTCATTGTATGCTCTAAGTGTGATGTTCAGTATGAAACTCTTGAAGATCTTTTCTTCTGTAAAACTGCTATAAAATTATAACTTCTATAAAACCATATAACTTCTTTAAAACTAGTTTTTTGCTTTATCTTCCCATCATCAGAAAAGATGATACCTGGGAGCATTTTTCTTACAATGGCTCAGTGAGATCTATCTAGTTTCTTGATCTGACAATGTAGCTCTGAGCAACAGCTCAGTTTGGTTCCTGCCTCAAGGGTTCTGTCTCTCTCCTGATGCTGCTAAATATTAGAAGAAATTTCTAACACTAACTTAATCTTTCCCAAAGCCAACAAACTTCTATAAAATACCATTGTTTAAAAAACATGCAGTACCATAGTTTTCTTTTTAAATAATCCACAATAAGTTGATATATGCCAGGGAATGTAATTTACCAATACCATAGACAACAATAAAATCCCAAGATGTAATATTCTGCATAATACTGATCTTAGTTAAAAGATTTTTTCTTAGTTGCCTGCTAAAAATGTTGACTTCTTCCTTTCTCCTAAGAAGCTTTGCTTTAAAAAAAAAAGAAAAAAGAAAATGACCAAACCAGAAAAATATGACTTTTACTTGTTTGTAGCTCTTTTTCAGCTTGATCCTACCGGTCTGAAGGGTTGGAATTTCTTGACTGGGATTTTTTCCTCAAAAAACAGTTTTTTCAGATTTTTTTTGGGGGGGGGAGATGAAACAATTTGGGTTGATTACCTTTTCAGTCAATTTTTAATCTTTTTCAAAAGGGATATTGGCACACTGAAAAACTTAATTTTCTTGAGTTTTGGAAATGACGTTTTTACAAATGTTAGCTCCTCACTCTGTGTCTCCCCTTTTTCTCTAGTGCAAGTAATAAAATGAGCAACGGTAACTAACCACTTAATGTACATGTTATCAATCTGAAACTCTGAAGTTTATTTTGCAGGAATGATGAGAAGTTATAGTTACAACTGAAGTCAAAGAGAACTATGCTGTAGACCCCAAGTGGTTACATTAAGAGATGTACTACAGAGAAGTTGGTTCTCAGTTGTTGTAAATCGGAGACACAAAAGTTACAAGGGTTTTCTTTTTAGCTTTTAAGAGGCAACACTGCAGTTTCCCTTATGTAAAATATAAGTAATCTCACTTTCTAATGCAGATGTATTAAAAAAATAAATATATGAATGTCTGTGAAGCCTTTGCCTATACAAAGATACACCAAAAGTATCTGATAAATTTGTCTACTGCACATACTTTTAGTAACCTTGTACAAATTAGGTGAGAAGCTATCTGTTGAACAATATGGAAAACAACTGGATAATTTCTGTCTTTAGGTGAATGCTAGTCTTCTACTGGGCAAAAAAAGATTTTTGGAGAGAGGTAGGAGGAGTTGAGATCATGTAGCCAAAAGGATAGAGTCTACTTTAAACTGCTTCTAGACCATGATATTAAATGCAAGTAACCTTAATTCTAGTATTTCCTAAGTTTTGTCTTCATTATGGAAAGTTGTTTTTGTAAGCTAGCAGTATTATTGCTTGAAATATCTTGGAAGGGAAGAGATGGTTAAAAATTCAGAATAGAAACTGAGTATACCTCTCATTGTGCCATGTAGCTGCAGTTTTTGGATAAGATGGAATGAATCCACTGTTGCCATCTTTACTGTTTGAGCTATTACAGTAACTGCCAGCAGTAATGAAGAAGTATATCCAGAAAGTATCTCATTATTAATAGCAGAGGGTCGATGAGGCCCAAAGACCTGCCATAAGTACAGTAGGGGATTGTGTCCCTGGGGGCAGAGACCTTCACCTTCCTCTTCGCTTGATCACTTTGCTCTTCCTTTTTGCATTCCTGCAGTACCACTTATCAAATGTTTTACCTTGACCTCAGCTTCCCTCTGTGTTGATAGTGCTCCTAGCATAGTGTTAGCAGCAAAAATCATTGATGCTTTTTGTCCAAAAATTTAGTGATAAAAATACTTCCCAAATCTCATCCCATTCTCCACCAGAATTCTCTTCAGGCGTCTACTTCCCCTTACAACTTTCTATTCTTTCCCACCAAATAATTTACTTCTTATCACCAGCCATTGTCAATCTATACCTTTGCGGGTTCTCTAGCTGTTTGGTATTTTTTCAATATATCATCATGTTCTATCTGGTTTGTGAAAGTTGACCTTTGTGGAAAACATTGTTTTTTCCTTTGTAAAACAAATAAATGTTTTTGATTGAAAAGGATATAGTTTTCCATTTGTCTGTTGTTCTCAGGGATCTCTGAAAATAATGCTTTGAAAATGAGAGAAAGCTTGCATTCCTTCTGGCACAATAGGGAAATATTATTTTTATTTTTTAATATATATTTAACATATATTTATTTAGAATAATAAGCTATCCTGAATATTTTGAACTAATAAACATTCTATCCCTCTTCCTTGAAAATCTGAGATCCTGAATAAGTACTGGAAAATTTGAGTAGTGGCACAAGTTAGTATTGTCAGAGCAAAAAGTATTGACTTGAGAAACAGTGGTATAGCAATGTAATCAGTAGAAACGTGGAGGTGTTGTTGAAGGGCTGGCTTGATGGGAGACAAAATATTCAGAGACTATGATGGGAGGATCCCTCTCTTTACAGGTAAACTGCCCTCTCAATACCTGAATAATTCTGAAGGGACAAAAATTTATTTTATCCTTTTAAGCCCTAAGTTAAACAACTGAGTTCAAAAGACATGTAAAGTAATCAGATTAAAATTGAAGGAAATAATTTTCAGGCACAGTATGTGGGAGAGATGGATGTCTATGAGACTGAGGAAAGAGATGTTGCAGTCTGTCATTCTCAGATGAAAGATTTGCACTTTATGCTTGCTGCTATAGGTCACTTTTAAATGTGCTATATGACCAAGGCTGGAACAGCTTGCTTTTCCTGAACAAAGTCGAAATGGCATGAAAAAGTTTGTGATATTCTTATATATTTGTTGAATAAAGTACCAGAAGGAAAATTTAACATTTTCCATGTGTCTGCTTTGAAATGGAAATTAATCTCTATAGACATTGATTTTAACAGGAATTAAGAATTTCGATTAAAGGCTATACAATCAGGTTGGCTACTGGAAATAGTATGAGATATGAAAATAAGCATATAATAGGATAATAACATGATTTGAAGTTTTAAATGGAAAGTCTGTGTCAGGTTCTCTCTGACTATATTGTAATGAAACTCTTCTGGAGCTGTTTCATAATTCTAAGCATGTTGCTTATAGTCAGCTTTCTTTTTTCACTGATAACTCAATAACTTATGAAAATTTTTGAGTTGCTGAAGATCCAAACGCAATCCTGTCTTAGTTCAGCTCTAACTTAATATAATAATGTAACTTCAAGAATTTGAAACCAGCTCTTTTCTGACAATCTGATTCTCTCAGTTGTATATATAATGCTTTTTATCTTCTAAGCCTGCTCCAAAGCTATCAAGTTCCTATTGTAGGTATGGAATACTAGAGTGGTTCTATATTAGCCTTGAATTTATTTATAAACATACGTCTAAAAATCAAGCTTATGAACATTAGATTGCAATACTGACCATTCTGATTTTTTTTGAAAGGGGGTAGTGAAGTGGGCATCTATTACAACAGCTGTCAGTTTGAAAGCTGAATTTCAGCAATGTCTTTGACACAGACATAAATAAACTTTTGTTATATGCAGTATTTCTGTAAGACATCATACAGAACATGATTCTCTCAGCAAGTCTTAACACCTCCAGTTTCTCTGATTTGTAAAGACAAGCTCACAGTTCTTTAACTTCCTTCCTTCCTTAAGTCAACTCTTTAGCTTTGACTTTTTTTTAGTAGGAGAAGTTTTGGGGGCTGACAAGCCCACCAGGTTTTTACTAAACCTGTTTTTGTAAACCTGTCTCTGCAAACCTGTCTTTGGAGCTTATCAAAATATTTCTTCCTTGCAGAGTGTAGTGCAGATAAATACCTCTGCTGAAGAGCCTGGTTACAGCTTTTTGAATAAGGACTGGGGAACAGGGTCTGAGAAATGTGTGGAGAGTGGGAGGGGAGAGGTGGCATTTTTCGCTGCTTATACAACAGATAACGGCCTTTATAAACAGGAAAATTGTGCATGGAGCCAAGGCCACCATGCAGTCACCCAGCCGGAATGCTACTGGGGAACTAATCTGCAAGATAGAGGGGATTTCTTTGCTGGAGGGGTGCCTTCCACTTTGAGTGGAAACCTGTGACATGAATATTTCTCCTATCAGGTCATATATATCTAGTTGTTTGCTTTCCTGAGTAGTAGAAATAATTAGAGTTATTGGGATAGCTGCTTGTGAAGGCTAATTATCTCTGTTGTGTTTTGCTGCCTTGGGAGAATGATTGTTTCTTAGACACTGACTAACTAGAAATGATTTATCCAAAAATTCAATTTGGCTTTGGCCTACAGCTCAGAAAATAAAAAGGCAGCATTCATTAAGGTTACTAAGGATGAAGTTTTGGTTTTGAGAATTTCTCAGCACCTATTGTATTAAATGACAGTGTCATTTCTGATAGTGCAGAAAGAAAAACACACTTGATATCATCCGGTAGATAATTTTAGCCTACAGGCTTATTGCTTCCCTGATTCAAATACCATCATCTCAAATAGATGATATTTATTACTCTGTGGAACATTTCTCAGGAAAAAGGGGTAAAAAAATAATTTATCATGCTGCCCGTCATGATGCATTTCAGATGCATTGTTATATTCCAGCTTTGTCTCTGTGCATCTTGAATCATAGTATTGTTTCTCTTAATTACATCTATAGGGTATAAAAAAAAGTGGCCTTTTTATTTCAGTATTTTTGTCTTCTATTTTTCTCTGTAGGTGACCAGACATCCTATGATATTTGTTGGCTTTGCTTTATTGTTCTTAATGTAAATACTTCAACAAATAAAATGTTTCTTGCTCTCTTTTCTTACTTACTTCATGTAATGGATTTTATCTGCAATTAGGCATACCAATTCAACAGAACTAACTAAAGATTTCAGCAGTTTGAAGTACATTATATAAATATTACCTATTGTATTCAGAACATAATTACATATGTGTACACCACTGATCTGATGCCTGCTTCAGCTCTGCTATTGTATCTTCATTCATCCCAGTTTTCACATTTCGAGTCTTATTTAGTTAAATTACTTTGATTAAATTGCTTGAAATATTTCTAGGTACTGTGAGTGCTAAAGTAATAAAATCTGACTGTTGAATATTATGCAGTCCAGGCTAATGGAGTATCAGTAGCAGAATCTCATACAAAGCTTAAATCTCCTTCAGGACTCTAAGATAGAGGACTGGTGCATTTTCTAAAGTAATGTTGCTTCTGAAGTAGCCCAGAAACACCAGCTGTATTTATATACAGAAATATGAGATTAAATGCATGGAGCAAGGTAATGCTGGCCTCCATATATGAAGTGATGGGGTATGAGTTTGACCTTGGGGTATGACTTGAAAGTGAGATCTGGTTTCATGAAATATTACCTCAAGCAAATATTACCTGTAAGCAAAACTTACAACAAGAAATAAAAAGTTAGGAAAAGAATAAAGTACAAACCAAAAAAACATCTTTATGCCACTATACTAATCCACAGTTGTGCAAACCTTGTTCACAGTGTAATTCTGGAACCTGCATTTCAAAAAAGATACATTAAAACTCAGAAAAAGTATAGTGAAAGCACAGAGGTGATCAAAGGTATGGGATGGCTTCCACACAAAGAATGATTGAATAGGCTAAGTGTCTTTGTCCTCGAAAAGAGACAATGAAGGCGGCTTATGATGGGGAGATAAGAAAATCTCAAGGGCTGTTCCCTGCTTTTTCCAAAACAAGAACAGGGCCATCAAATCAAACTTAGCGTGAACCAGATCAGAATAAGGGGAAATGATTCTTCATGCAAAAGAGAGTAGACCTCTGAGCTATCTCACTAAAAGGCGCTGTGGATGTAGAAGCATTTATGGATTCAAAAGAAAACAGGACAAGTATTTAGAAGAAATATCCCTAAAGGTTACACCATACACATACTACTCAGAAATCTCAATGAAAGCGATTTGTTGCACTAGGAAAGTTTAGATGTTTTTGCCTTAATAAAGCAACCTATGATGAAATGTGTTTAGGTTTTCAGCCAAATATTAAAATACTTTGGTCATAAACTAAAAAATTTCAGATGCACAGTCACAGTGCTTTTAGTGAGTTCATGATCCAGTGTTTTTCTTCTCTACAGGTTCAAGCTTTTTAGCTGATGTCTGTGTCTCATGATGCATCACAGGGCTCCTTCACAAAACAACAAGATGAAAATATGCTATGAAGTGATAAGTCTTTATATAATCTAATTTTAAGAGGAAACAATGAAAAGCAAGGGACAGCAACGTGTGCTTCTTTTTCAATAAAACATATATTTTCTTCAGATTTAGTTTTCTTATTTTTACATGGAAAGTTTTGACTTTGCTTCTTTAAATCTTTCTCAGAAAACAATCCCTTCCCCAATTAGCACTATCTGAAATATCTTGACAACAGGCAGAGCTCAAAAAATAAGCAAGATCTTAGCATATATTTGTGAATTACAAGTGCATTTCAGTTTTTGGTTGTGACAATAGCGATATTTTATTGTAGGCTGAGCAGACCTGATTTTAAAGCTTTGATTTCAAATGGAATTGAAAGCACTAATTTCATGTGACTTGACGTTCTTCCATTGCTGCCTGCTGTGTTTTGTGGGAATTGTCTGTTGTCTTTGGATGCACTCTTTGTAAATACAGCAGTGGTTGCTTGTGTGTACCTGCAAGATCACGGGATTAAGACTATATCAGCATTATATTGCCACATTCATTAGTACTTTTGCAGACTGAAACAAAGGTGAAGATGGCATACGTATGGAGCTTTCGAGAAATGGACTGATGAATGCTAATAAGGTTGCAGGAGGAAAGTTTTTTATGCTACAGCTTGTTCTCTTCATGAAAACTTTCACTTTGTCAGCTGTTGCTTTTGTATTTCATCTCTTTGTATTTTAAACTCTCTGGGGTTTGTATTCTGGGTCACATTTTCCCTCTTGCATTGTTACAGCTACATATACAGTATTAACATTATGAAGCACCAAAATGCTGTTTCTCCAGAATAATCCCCTCCAGGATATTCCCCTCCAATATTTTTGAAGAGATTTTCTTGGGAAACATTTTGTTGTTTATTTACATATATGCTGCTGGTACCTGTTCTGGGTTTTTTCCTTCTTTCTTTTAGAAAAATAACTATTACTGTGCATTACACTTCCAAGTTTAGCCACTAACACTTTTGATATTTGAGGTATGAGTCTTGTCAGTGGGACAGTCCTGCAGCTGTTTTTTGGCTGTTTTTTGTCTGTCTTATAATGGTTGAGGGTCTGAAAATCATCTTCATGGATTCCATAAAACCAAGCAGTGAAATCATTGCTTCGTTTTCTCAGTGGGTTTTATTTTGGTGTTCTGTAGTTTGCAGTAAAAGAAAAGAAATGAACAATTTGAATATCACAGGCTAAAAATTGTTTGCCCACAGGGTAGCTTATACTTAGAAAAACCAAAAATGCTCTCAAGACTTAGACCTGCTTGATTGCAACATGTGTCGTAAGAAAACAACTAGAAGCATTGAAAAAGTTGCAGTGACTCATTTTACTAGATGCTCTGTCAGCACTGTTTTGCTATAAAACCTTCCTTTCCCTATGGAAAAGCTCTCAGCTGTATTTGCTTTCCTCCATGTGCTTCTTTCCCACCATGTGGCAGCTTTCCAGTGTGCCACCAAGCACTGGAGTGGTGGAGCATGTGCTGTGCAACCTTCCAGCTAAATGAGGTATTACAGCAATAAGGATGCTGCTGCTGGTACTCTCAGCCCCCTCATCAACACGTTGTGTGTGATTAGGAGAAGACTATTCATTGGAAGAATTCATTCCAATCAGCCTGAAGATCTCTAGGGTAAAAAGGTTTGCAATGAAATCCAAACAAACGTTATGGATTTCTTCAGCAAGATTCACAAGGAATTTGGGTATGATTTATGGAACCACAGACAGAGGCTGTACCACTCTCCTTTCCCATTCGCCCTCAAGATAATACCTTGTCTGTCTGATTTCAGCCCACAGATTAGAACTCGCATCCCTCCCTCTCTTCCTTGTTTCGGATTATTGCCTGTACGGGCATCAGCATCTCAACCCTCAGTTCAGAGAGTGTCTAGAACTAACGTGAATCCTTGCTCTTGCCTGCAGTGTGTGATTTTATGTGATCTCAGCCTTCCTATATCCTCAGAAAGGCAATGACACAACTTGCAAATCTGGTGATGCCTCTCCTTAAGGATTCTCATTTCACTAGGGAGATTAGAAGAGTGGAGTGGTGCCCAAATGTCCTCAGAACGCAAAAAATTCAGGAGTCAATAAAAACCAGAAGGATGATCATAACATTAATTCAGCTCTGTGTAGCTGTTGCTCTTACTCCTGTTCTTGTTTGGACTTCAGTGGATTTTTCTGTAGAAGAACAAAAATAGGCACATAGAGTAACCATCTTTTCACTCCTAGTACTGTTCACCCAAAACAGAGTAATTGTATTTTTGCTCATAGGATATTTGTACCGTTCAAGAAGAGCAACTGGTAGAGGTTTGTAACTGCTCTGTGTAGCACTATATATAGAAAAAATGAACTATATTAAAAAAAAAAGAAGACCAGGTCTATTTCTTTTTGGTCAGAGACATTTTAACTCATAACTGCAATAGTCCATGAATGAAGGGTACTGCTATGTGTCAAAGTGATAGCAAATATATGGATGTTACATATAATTTTCAATTGTGTAGTGCTTTTTATTTTCTATTTAGCTTCAAAAGAGATTTTTTTAACAAAATTTTATTTTTCAGGGAAAAATTATGACAGATCAAGTTTAAAACTCAGGTTTGGGCATTTTTTAACATTTTAAACACTATTTTAGATTAATTGCTGTGCACTCTGTTTCATTTGTGCTCTTTCCACAAGTATGTGAACAAGACTCTAAACTGCTCTTCTGAGAATTGTGTAGTCAAAATGTGCCATGGGGTCTACCTCCATTTAAAAATAAAATAAATAAACAGAAATAAGACATCTAAAAATCTTGCATGATGTTAAGCAAATAAGCACCACTTAATAATGTAATAGCTCAGTGTTTGGTAGTGAAATTATATTTTTCATTTATTTTATACAGTTTCTGAGAAGGAGAGAATTCACTGGTATGTAACTACAGAAATATGATTAGAGGAAAACATGAGGATCTGTTTACAAATGAATGTCAGTAAAAATTCAATAAGGTAATTCAAGTAAATAGAATAACCTAGGCTTTAAATTAATATTACACAAGAGCTTAATAGAGCAGAAAGATAAATGAATTATGGTTTTTCAGTTGGTAGGATCTTAGATTATGTATGACTAATCAGAGAACTAAATTAGCAAAATATGTAGGTATTCGTACATTTTTGCAGGCTAGTGTGTTTCCCATAAACAGAGATGATGTGTCATAAGAAAAAAATTGACCTAACAGGGGAATACTAGGCTGAACAGTGAATGGGACAGGAATCTCCATTAACCAACCCTTTCCTTACAGTCAGATTATGCCCTTGCATCTACCTAAGTATCACCCTGTGTAATGTCAGGTAAAAAGAGAGGAGGCAAAAACACAAGCAGGTGGAAGTTTATTTAACTCTGGTCAGGAAAAACAGCTCGGGGATCAAACATGATTTTTTTTCATACAGCTTAGCTGGTAAGAAATGTCTGTATGTGCCTGAATAGCTCTCCTCCTGAATTACACTGGTAACTTACAGATACATGAATCTTTAAGGGAAAGTCCTTGGTAATTTTGACACAGCAGATGGAATTGATCGTTATAAAGGAGTATCTGTATTTTCTTGGGGTTTTTTGTTTGTTCGTTTGGTTTTTTTTTTTCATCTCCTAAGCTGAATTTTGTAAGTATACTTTAGGAAACCTGCTTTAGTTTTTCATATGTAGGAAACAGCTTTCATACTTCTAATATGTAGACTTAGTCAACTTGTTTAGCCATGTAGGCGCAGCATTAATGAAAATGTTAGGGAAGCTCTGGCATGGAAACAGCTTGTGTTCTCTGAAAGCACAGAACAGATTTTAGACCTTCTGCAGGTAACACAAGAAAGGAAGGACTCATAAGGACTTCTAATGTGAAGACTTTAAGGAGAAGAACATTATCTATCCATAAGTATTTGGGCTGTTGTGGTAGTTTATTATGCACTGATTCAGTTAACAGTGATGGTGCTGCATTTGCAATGTCTGCAATAATTCATTCAGCAGCATTTCACATTGGTGAGAGCATATGCGTAAAAATCCAAGTGACACGAGGTGCCCACTGGTACATGACAGATGATCGCCTACATACAGGACAATGTGATGAGACAAGTGACAGATGCCCTGTTAGCTCTGGCAGCTCATAAGATGTTTTTGGCTCTAGGAAGGTGCTGGGGAATATGTCTTTTACTTGAGCAGCTGTTTATGGGCTGCAGCACTGCAGGACGAGGAGGAGGGAAGTCTGCCATGCTGCTTATGCATGGGATACAGGCTCTGCAAGTGGGGCCAAAACAATGAGTGCTGGGCTCACAGCCTGCGGCTGGGCACAACGAGTAAAATTTCAGGTACACCAGCTTAACAGGCCCTCACCATCAGAAATAATAAGTGCAGTACTCTGCTAGTTTTACTCAGTAGTATTATCAATCACCTCCAGGACTGAGTGAACTTTGTAGTCATAAATCCTACCTTAAATAAACAGTCCACATATTGGTTCGTCTTAGATAAAGCTTTAGCTTTCTGATACCATGTTGCAGAGAATATTGAAAAAATCAGATCTGAGAAAACTTCATGATTTTCCTTTTTCACATTATTTTGAGAGTATCAGCATATCAATTCAAATTCTTGCAGTGTTTGTGTTGAAAGATATAACTTCTTCTAATAAAAGTTTTTTCCAGAAATGAATATCTTGCAGACAAAGCCAACA
The DNA here is from genome assembly GCF_036370855.1 of Dromaius novaehollandiae. NCBI lineage: Eukaryota > Metazoa > Chordata > Aves > Casuariiformes > Dromaiidae > Dromaius > Dromaius novaehollandiae. The sequence goes on from NC_088099.1 coordinate 136,423,441, forward strand.
AAATCTGTTTGGACTAGTTACTTTGAGCTTGAACTCCTCAAGACTTCATAGCCTTCTGCAGAGGATGAGTCTTTAACTAATTAACAAGCCTTTAAAGCATTAGGAACTGACAGCAATCAAGATAACATTGCTAATACAAAGGTAAGAAAATTTGCATTTAAATAAAGGGATGTAAAACTTTTTCTTTTTAATGTGCTGGGCTAGGTTTGAAGAATTAACAATACGCCCTGTTCTCTGTCTTTTTTTAAATTTAAATTAATTAGTCCTATGTCCACAATCCAGTTGCTGAATGTGGAAAATGTTATAAATCATGTTTCTAGTTTGGGTATTAGGAGAATCTAAATCTTTAAGCTTAAAATTGAAGCATTACAGGGGAAACCAAAGCTAGAACAGTAGAGATATTGATTTTATTGTACGGTAAAACATGTTATGGGGCAGTAGAAGTTCTAAATCCTTGAATAGTAAGGATTTTAGCCTGAGAGCTAGTGGTGGTGGTTTCCAGTTTGTAATTTTTCCTGTCCTTGTCCCAATCAATCCTTTTTCACTGTGATTCCACCATCCCTCTGATCTTCAGTGGTCTCTCCAGAGCCCATCATACTGTGTGAAACAGTAAAAGCTTTTCAGGTTTTTAATGGCAAGCAGGACAGTTTGCCTCCTTATGTTGGGTGGAGAGTAGAGAAAGAATGGACTAGACATTTCAATGAAATTTGACTCTGCTTTAATTTTCCAAGCAGGAAGACCTCTCCTGACCAAAGGTTGCTAAGCTAGCAAGTTTCTCTGGGCTGATGCTTCCACTCAGATTTTTTTTACTGTAGGATTTTATAATGATTCAACCTAATTATCTCCAGAGGAGTCTTCTTCCACCCCAGCCCTAGTTGGCTGTGACAGTTGAAGACTTGCTCTTTTATTGTAACCATGGCATGGTGCCATTCTGTCAACCTCCCATTCACAAACTGCTTCTCCTCATACATTTAGCACATTTTAGCACATTTTCCTCAAAAAGGATAAGCTTCAGATGAGGCATGAGTGTGATTCCCCATGCACCTGTCCTTAGGACTGATCAGCTGGAGAGAATTATTCCTAGTGCAACCTCCTTAGGGGTCAATACAGTTAATGCATTTCTCCTATGTGTCTAGGAGGTGTAAGCTTGAATGAACACAGATAATTTCAAAGAGAAATGGGGGTAGAGAAGACTTTGATCAGTTAGCCCATTGCCTTTTCCCAAGGTACAATCAACCCCATCTATGATGTTGCTAACATGTTTAGTCAAATACCCTTCTAGAAATGGAGATTTCACAACTATTCCAGAAAATCTATTCTAGTGCTATCCTGCTGTTACAATTTTTTTTTCCTTAGACACCAGAAGCTTTCTTGCAGCACTGTGAGCAGACTCCTTCTAGTCTTATGTTCCATAGACAAACTGCACAAATTATTCCCTTCCTCTTTAGAATAGATTTTTGTGTATTTGAAATTATTATCACAGGCTGCTGTGTCATGTCATACCTTCTCCCTGCTTTTGCTAATCTCATTTTCTTTGCTGTGGTATAAATATACCTATTTCTTCAAGATTTCTCCATAATTCACATTCAATAGGCTTTTATTCTCATTGGTTTCTTCTGGATTCTCTCCAGTTGCTCATTGGTTTTTCTGGAGCAACATGGTGCCCTAAACAAGATACAGTATTTCAACTGGAGCCTTACAAGGGTTATCTCATGTGTTTTTACAGTTTGCAGTCTTATTTACACATCCTAAAAGGATGTTTGCCTTTCTCTTCCATGATGGCAATACCAGCTTGCAATCAGATTTTGATCTACTATATTTTCCAGACGCTTTGCTGAGAAACACTTAGATAATTTTGAATTATAAATTTGGCAGTCTTTCTCCATTTTGTGTTTTTTTCAAAATTTAATGCGCGTATTCTCTATCCTGTTATTTAGGTTGTTTATGGAGGCATTCAATGAAGCTGATAAGGCACTGCCTCTGTTCTATACAGTGTTCTTTTTGACATGGACATCTTGACAAATCTCCTCTGGTGATGTTTTGTTTCTAACCTTTTCTAATTTCATTTAGACCATGTACTCATTGCTTATCAGTGAGAATGTTAGGTGCAACATGCCAGAAATCTTACTAAGGTCCTACTAAATATGTCCTCAACTGCCTGTTACCCTACTGTGAAATGAAAGCATATGGGACACAATTGCTCTTCATGAATCTATGTTGATGTAACTCATCTCATTATCTTCAGTGTTTTCACCAATTGCTCTTCAGATTATCTGTCTCATGCTTTTTCTAGGAATTGCAGTTAACTTGACTTGAATGCCTTGATTCCCCCTCTATTTCCCTTTCTGTTTAAAGAGAAACAATATGCTTGCCGTTTCCATCTTAACCTCTGAGAGTTATGAAAGAATGTTAGTAGTTCAGATTGAAGCTCATCAGGCCAAAAGATCTAAAAATATCTGATTCATCTAAATATTCTTTAATCTATTTTCACACAAAAAGGAAAGATATTTCCTTTTCATAGAGTGTGACAGTGTTTGTTTGAAGTTGAAGCTGATGCTTCTAGAGATTTATAAATAAATTTTTATTTTTACAAACAAATTTTGACCAGTTGATCACTTTTTTCTTATCATTCTTCCTATTACAAATGTATTCATAAATGTCTTTCTATTATTATTAATGTATATTTCTTGTCTCATTTAGTGCCTCATTGTTTAAAATTTTGTCCCTATATACTTATGCATTTCACGTACTTATCCTTCTACTGATATTTCTGACCTGTTATATGCATATGTTTTGTTTTCATGCTCTACTCTGACATTAGCATAGAATATTTTATCTACAGAAGAAAAGGTCACAGCAGTCAGAAAATGAGTGCTTGTTCCCTGGAATACTGTCTTATCTTTATATTGGGAATTGTATAAGAGAAAACTATTTAATAGTAGAAACCTTGGATGGAATATCTTGAAGGTGTTTCAGTACTGCTTCACTAGATACCAAAGTCGCCTACCAATACTGGAGCCTAAACTGTAATACGGCCTATGCACATACACATCGTAAGAAGGCAGCCCTTGACACACGAGTTTGTGATACAAATGAATGAGACTAACAGAGGATTAGTACAGAAAAGAAAGTAAAGGTATAACGACTTCTGCGAGTTTCAAGTCCAAAAAATAAGATCATGTTAAAAATTCCTAATCCAGTGTCCCAATCGCAGTATTATTACTAGAATATTTTTGACAGTTTTTTGGAAAAGTATTCCTAAAACTTAGCCAAACTGCAAAACTAGAGCATTTTGCTAGTGTCCTCTCCTGTATGGAGGACTCTGGACTCTGATATGTAACTCAGGGCTGCACGGGTTCTTTTATAACCTGCTGAAGGAACATGGGTGGTGCAGCTTCTGGCGCTGGCTGCCTAGATGTGTCCTTGAACCAGGCTGACATCAGCATGGCAATGTACAGAGTTCTGTGGAGATGTAAGAAAACTTTGGACAGCTTCTGAAGAACTTCTGTGTACTGCAACTGCCAGGAGCGTAAGATCCCTGGTCCCTTAGATCCCTGATCTAGGTTGGTGAGAAGAGTTTTGAAAACTGGGCAAAAACATTCAATGATAAAAGTCACAGAAACACACTGCATGTTCGATAAAGTTTGATCTACATGTGACTAACTGGATTCAACCTGTATGCAGTGGCTATTTGTCAGGATCTTCTGAACGTAGAGCAATTTATTTAGGAGTTGCTGAATGGGGCAATACAGCTCTCTTACTCAGTTCGCCATCTTCTTCTTCTCTTCCACCCTACTTGGTAGATCTACATTCAATTACAATAAGATGGAACCGCTGCAGACTCACTCTGAAATTAAGCTATTCTAATTCAACTCCTATGGTTTAAATGCAGTCCCTTAACTTTTCTGCATTAAGAGAGAATTTTTGTGCAGGAAGATTTGGTTCAGTAACTACAGTCTGTTGAAGTCAGTGGGATTTCTGGTAAAGAGTTACTGAGCATTATGTAAATGTGTCAGAATCAGTGTACAGTTATTAAATGACTGAATGTACCAGTAAGGAAGAAAAACTGTTGGTGGCTATAAAGGCTCATAATTAACCCTGATGGGATGAAATGGAGCAAAGGGCAATTTAGGCTGAATGCTAGAAAATTGTTTAATGGTAAGAGCTATCAAATTCTATAATAGCTCACTAACTGAGTGATGGAAGCAACTTTCAGTTGTTGCACTGGAGTGGACAAAGCACTGAAATATACTCTACGGACTTATTCTGAAACAGTGAGCTGGATAGTGACATTTCAGAATATGTGAGTAAATCTGTCTTCTTGTAAAATCTTGTTAACCAGGCCATAGGTTCGGGCAATAATTTTTTTTTTTGCCTGAATATTTCATAATCTGAGTTGCAGGTATATGGAAACATATGTAACCTGGAAAAATCTAATCTTGGGTATGAGAAAGGTCCAAATTTTCCAGTTCCCTTTAGGAACTATTAACAAACAGGGGAGTTCAGCAGTTTCAGAAGAAATCTAAACTAAAATTTTCAACATAGAGTTGAGAAAGAAGCAAGCTCATACACTGCAGGAAAAATGTTAAAGTGGGAAGTGGGAGAATGGGAACAGGCTAGACTACATTGTACTTAATTCCCAAATGGTTCCTGTAAGACCTGTGTTTCTATGAAAACCATAATAAAAAACAGGCATTGAAAATATGGTGTGATTTCCATGCTCTGCCACTCTTGGACTGGGGCCCAAGAAGCATAATTACTTATCTATGTACTGTTCTGTGTGTGCATATAATGTTAATCTGTTCTCCTAGTAATATTTGTTAGGCACATTTCTTTCAGGCACTGCATATCTAGCATGTGAGGCAACTCTAGCAGCTAACGTGGCAGATATGCCTCTACCACATCAGATCTCATGGCAGAGGACAGCCACAGTTACGGCTCCATCCAGAACAGAGCCCAGCAGCCGGCCTTCGAGCGCGAGAGTCTCCCGCGATGGCACTGCCACAGCTGCAGCTCTCGACAACCCCTAGTGCCAGGGGCAACCTGACTGGGGATGGACCACAGCTCAGCCCTGGCAGCCCACCAGGGCATGCAAGGTCCTGGGCCAGGAGAGGAGCTGTGGCACCAGGTTGCAGGTAAGTGCAGAAGGGTTCCCAGGGGAGCAGCGAGCGGGAACCAGTTGTCTCGCAATGGTTGTGTGCAGCTTGATCGGTTTGGAGATCGCATCTGAAACACTGGATCTGAATGTGATTTTTGACTGTGTTACCATAGTTCAACAGGGTCTTTATTAAGGTTTATAGTCTGGAGAGCTCAAAATCTATATAATAATGACTTGCAAGAGTGACAATACCAGCAAAAAGGTTAGTATGCTGGGGGGAAAAAAAAGAAGAAAGATAGATATTTATGTACAAAGTCACAAATTGTAACTGACTTGTATTACATGCACCGCAAAAAATAAATGGCCAGTGTTGCATTCTGAGAAACATGTCAGGAATTAATTCGAAAGGCGTAAATAAAATTAACTCATGATCTATTCTCTTTCATGGTAAGTAAAAGGGATGTTGCAGATATTAGATTAACCTTCTCTTGTTAGTAAAGCAAAAGCCAATGAGGTTATGAAAAGCATACACTATGTGACTGAAGCCTGTTCAGTTAAGGTGCTGTAAAGGGGCTAAAGCTCTTCTGTGAGCGACACTGCTGTAACTCAATGTAAAGTTCTCTGCGTGGTAGGAAACAAACACAAAAAGTACAGTAATGGCAGTGAGCTGGACAGGGTGGAACCCATTTCACTTTCCCAAGGCTTCTTTAATTCAGAACATTTTCTTTTTTTTTTGATACCAATCTCCAAATAATGTTTTTGCAGCTGAGAAGGGGCAAACAGAAGCACCCGTTGACAAGGACTCAGTCGCATGCTGTTGCCATGCAATCTGCAGCAGGAGTACTTCGATAATCTTCCTGTCTCTCAAGGGAAGCAGTCTGGTATGGAAGGGGGGTGTTAGAAACTTTTTTTACTATAATTTATTTTATACAGCAGTTAGCAAGTAACTTCATCCATGCCAGCTGGAATGTTTGGGGGGAAATTATGTGTGTTCTACAAGCACTTTCGAAGGTTATAAAAATCCTTTGGAGTTCAGGGCTCCAGCCTCACTCTTTCTAGTCAGGGAAAAAAAAAAATAATATAAAAAAATTAACTCCAGGAAAGCCTGGAAACTGAAATATTTTCCCTACCTTACTAGGAAAAGCTATACCTTGTTACCTGTGTGTTGAGCAGCTAGTCAAGGTCACTATATCTGTTACCCTTCATGGAAGAGAATTTGAAACTCATTGCAAAACTTCAGGGTAAGTAAGTAATCTGTTGTTACATGAGTTTTGGGCTTTGGGATGCCGTTTAATTAAACAGCCAAAACCTGCACAGACCTTTTTTACTTTTTCAGTCCCAATTTCAGTTGCCAGAAGAGAATTCCTTAGGAAGGGAAAGTTGGTTTTATAGCTGTCTTTTCAATCTCTAATCACTAGATTTCTGAGAACATGAGAAAATTTAGGTGATACACCAACTCCATGTCTCATCTCTGTAAGATTATAAAGTAAAGCTTAAGAAGGATGACTGAAAAAGCTGAACTTAGGTCTAAAGTCTGACTTACTCAACCATCTGCCTTAACAAGTCACAAAATATGTCTTATCCCACCTTAAAAAAAATGACCAATAATATCTTAACTTTCTGCTTTTGTGATAACTGTTTAAATTGAGGGTATTTAACATTCCACTCCTAAACTGTGGTAAAATGAACAACAACAGGTTGGGTTAAAGAATCTGCTATCTGTGATGTACCCTTTAGAACGTTTTTAACAAAGTTGCTCAAAAAACTAGTAGGATTCTAGAAGAAACTCTCATAGGACACTGTTGTTACTATAGACCTGACATGGTCAGGTCTAGACATTCCAGACAGTCATAAGTATTTCCATAGGGGTTTTCTGAGTGCTTTTGCAGCAGAAGTGCTCTTTTACTTCTGTCTCACCTTAGACCTGTTTGTGTTTATGTGTTGCGAGAGAGGTGTTACATACCTACTTTGTTTTTACAATAATGATCAAGGAAAAAATAAAAGTGCCAGAGAAATACCTTGAGACATTCAATAAGTAATAATTTAATAGTAATATTTTTATATATAATGCATAGATTTGTACCTATTTGTGTATATTTGTGAAGAAAGATGCATTAATAATTTTATATATAAACTTTGATTTATTACTCATGATAAATAATAAAACTTGCCAATAAGTCAAATACAGACTTAGAAGAGTATAAGAATCTTTTCCGTATCTGTGAAAGACAATTTTTAGCTTGTGGTGATTAAAAAATGGTGGAACATGGCTTTGATCTCTTGTGGCTAAGATATAGTTGTAAAGATTTGATTAAGCTGAACAGCTTGCTTAGACGCCTTTCCAAAGATTTGCAAAGCCTTAAGGATTTCACAGTGATTATCTCTGCCATACGTTTCTTTGAAAAGCCAGTTTTGCCAGGTCATCAGTTTATATGCAGATTAAATGGCAAGTGTGAGCAAACTTTCAGAATCAAGTAAACTGAATCCTGAGTGCCTATTACTACTTTTGATTATCATGTTACACAGACCATTTTTGTAACAGCAAAAATAAAAAATAAGGAGGATGGACAAGTAATAAATGAAGTTTCCATTTGGAGTAACAGCTGGGGTAGCAGAAAATTCTGTTTGTCAGGGGTTGCTGCTATTAGTTATTTTACATATAAATTGCTTGGCTCATCTCTGGTTGGCAAGTTTTCTTGGCACCGCCAATATTTACAGTGTCTAATTCTCCAAGTAAATGCTAAGAAATATTCTGCTGTCTTACTGCTTATGAATGACTTGCACTTGGCACCTGAAAAAAGGCAGAACTCTAAATACACGAGAGGTTCGGGGCCCTATAAATGGACAGAAACAGGCAGCAAGGAATAAACAGGCCACCACTGAGCCTGTAAGCAGAAAGTCGGAGAAAGTATCCCTTCTGCAGCAGCTGATTATCCGACAAGATGATAATAGAAATCTCGCTGCTCTGACCAAAGGTAATGGAGTGAAGCTGAACAGCTAAAGCACTGCAGGAAAATGGGAGGTGTTTCTCATAATGGTTTTCAAACCAGGGTCAGGGAGTCGTGCATCCAGAAAATGGGTTTTATCACTATTGTGCCTAGTGTCAATTAAAAACAGCATAGATTTATACGGGTAGTATAGATTTATAGTTCATTAACTATATAACTATTAACTACAGGTCTGTGTATAAAGACTTTGCCCTGAGAATTGAACATCCCTCTACCAGGCAGGAGAGAACACCTTGCTCTCGAAAGGTTGATGAATTGTTTGTATTTAGACAAGCACTAAGCACAAATTTGGATAGAAGATGGCTAACCTGGCCAACAAGGTTTGTTAAATTTATCAGTATGAGAGGAAGTTTCCCTCAGGAAGAGCTAAGTTCAAAGTCCTGACTGATTTCTGTCCTCAGAAATCTCGTGGCAGATGCTGGGCTAGGAAAGGGATGAATCTGAAAGGGACCCAGGGAGAGAGTTAGGCCTAGAACATACCTGTGTCCTCAGGCCATTTGGGTATCAGACCTAAGGTTTATGTAAGTTGAACTTGTTGTTAAATGATACAGAGAAATCTTCTTACGCTGAGTGTAAGAAGCTTCTTACGTTTGCAGTGCAGCGTTTTTATTTCTATCAACCTATACATAAACCAGAAAACCTACCCATAACACACAAAACCCCCAAAAGCTAGCTGTATTGTCTTCTTTTGGACTGTGAAAATAGATCCCTAATATTTACTTATCCTGAGTTCCTGGCAAACAGTAAAGCATGTGGGTAACTCCACTCAGTGCAACTTCAAAGGTATTTATGGAAGAAAAGGGAGACGTCCACACCTAGAGGAGCTGAAACGGATCTGGCAGTTGTAATATGGCATCTTCATGGTGAGGACATCTGGTGATGAGACTCAACGGGGACTCCTTGACGATGAGAGAAGCTGCCTGAAATTCAAGAGTTTCTGGCAAGTTTGTATCAGCTTTGCTGCATGTTCAGCACTGGAGAGATTTAGGAGTGCTACTGAAAACTGTAATCAGTCCTAGTTTACTGTAGTACATCCTAGCATTAATTGTTATGTTTCAGGAAAAGGTGTGTGTGCTGAACAGGGAATTCATGCTCAGGAATTAGAGGAATAAGAATTTGATTCCCCTTATGTGACGCTTGCTTAACAATCTAAAGAGTTACCACAGGGAAAAAAGTTAGCAGGATCCTAAAGAAGGTATTCACAGCAGGTATTCAACAGTCTGAAGTTTTTTCTACAGTGGATAGAGGGGAAGTTTGTGGAATAAAATAGATACTGTAACTTAAAAATGGTCAAAAATTTACATTAAGATGGCAAATTAACACAGAACGAGAATGAGGAAAGGAAGGAGGCAATGAAATGAAATGGATATCCATAATTAAACACTTACTAGAAAAAGACAAGAACATTAAGAAAAACTGAGGTGAGGAAATAAGCGATCTGTTAATGTTAGTCAAAGTGGCTAGAGGAAAGCAACAAGTAGAAAGAAGGAACTGTACCAACATGAATATAAATAACTCAATTAGAAAGAAGATAGTGAATAAATGCAGAGTCTGAATAAACATGAAGTGAATTATAGCTCATTAAAAAGTGTAAAAGGTGTAGGAGTACTTGGAAACACTGTGAATATGCTCATATCAACCATTTGAGACAATAAACGCTTCATACAATATTGGCAAACAAAATTCATTAGCTCTGAAGTTATTGGACATAAGGAGAGTAGCAGATGATCGAGAATTTTTTGACTATGGAAAGATACCCCAATATTTCTTTTGCCTGTATTCATTCACCAAAAGCACATGATGTGATTGTGGCACTTTTTTACTCTGCTATGCTTCTGCCACTTTTCCTTCATCATGGCATGAGTGGGGGAAGGATCTGTAAGAAAGGAAACTAAGACTACATATTAAAATCAAATTTTGTTCTGCATTATTGTTCATTTCCACATTCTAAAAAAAAGTATTAATATTATAAATACTGTAGGAATTTATTTATAGAACTTTATGAATACTGGCATATAAGCTGGCTATTAGAGGGAATGTATAACTCCTACTGGTAAACAATGTTTCTTCAGATGCTTAATGCTATGGATGTGGAAAGAATAAATCAAACACGCCAAAAGGCTTCCCAAATACAAATTTCAGAGTGAATACTAAAATAAAAATATCTTCCCATGTGTTAGAACTGCATCTGGAGATACATCTCAAGGATGTAATAAACTTAGTTATCAGTTTTAAACTTTGTTTTGCCGGAGCAAAATATTTTGCTGCATATAAGGACAGTAGAGGTTAAATTCATTTGACATGTTCAATAGCTATAAAAGTATGAAAAGGCATCCAAACTGGATCTAGTTTAAAACCTCATTTACCATTGATGTAGAGAAATAAGCTCTTCAAAGAGCATCATCTCATCCTACAGCAAATGAAAAATAAGCTGATACTGTGTGCGTCACAGGGGAGGCAGGACCCCTCCAGTTCCAGTACCATGTCTCAAAAGCCATCATAGGGACAGCTTTTGGAGTTCTAGATGTATTTTCTTCAGTGGTTATAAAAGTAGAGAAAATTAAGGGACCAGTGGTAGAAACAAATGGGTTCAGCAGACTGCAAGAGAGTTCAATCTCAGATGACGCTAGTAAATAAACTGCAACAATAATTCTTTCCCTGTTGGAGACGAGGGAGGTCTCCTGAGGGAACCAGAAAGGCAAGGAAACAGGTCACTGGCTCTGAAGAGACCTTTGTCACATGAAAGAGGCAACCAACAGAGAAGGAAGGTTTTCTGAAGCTCTTTCTTGGAGATAACATGGAAGAAAGCATGAGGACATGGGGGAAATTCAGTTGCTGACTCCCAGGATCTCCATACTACCTAGGCTAGCTATCAACTGAAATGGGATATTTCTAAATCCTTTGGAAAGGTTCTTCCGTTCTCTGTGTGTGTGTACATATGTATGCAGAGATAGAAAATATGATACTTGGAATTACAGTAGCAAGAAGAAAAAGAGGAAATAGAACAAAGAAGGCAGGGAAGAAGAGAAATGTATGGAACAACAGGAGAGGATATCATGGCTAGGGAAAACATTAGAGAAATAACTGACTAGTGTATTTTAGTCATTGCATAATGTTAGCCTCTGTGTTAAAAGAATAGCTCTTAAGGAGGTAACAGACTTAAATACTGCCCTTTCTGCTTGTCATCTTCAGAAAAAGGGTTACCAACTCTGTCTCTCTTTTGTCCCTCTCTCATCTCCTGTCTCTGTCCATCTCCCTCTCCTTCTCTCTCCAAAGCTGACCCTGCGCAGTTCTGTTTCATTTCTCCTGAACACATTTCTGCCTGTCCTAACAAATGTGGTTAGGAGATCAGGACAGTGTAAGCAACAAGCTTCTGTACTAAATGCACAGAAAAGTTCCTACCAACTTCCATACATAAAATACTGGAGGGTAAAATCTGAATCAGCTAGATTATTCCTGAATGTGGGCTAATGTTTGCATGACCACAAGCTAATGCTTACTGTGTGCTTTTACAGAGAAAGGCAGGAACAGATCTTCCATTCACCCTGGGAGCTAGCCTTGGTTTTACGTGAGTGACAGATATACAGGCTAGCGCATCCCATGCAGACTTAATTTATCATTTACTTGCTGTTGCAAATTAATCTTGAACTATTCAGTTTTCATCTTGAAAGAGCAAATGTTCCTGAAATAAAATTAATATAATATATTGATGACAGGTTAAACAACAGGAAATAATTTACGCAGGTTAGATGAAAGATATGTGTTTCCATGCAATCAGTGTGATGAGAATTGAAGATAGGTGTGATTAATTGCTAAAGAACTGAAGACAGCTTTTGATTCAATTTAGCACTGATTCTAAAAAGTTGCTCATTTTGATGATATGGGAGTATATATATGAACAGATCTGCTCATGATTTCTGATGGCCCTTTAAAGTCCATTTTCTTGAAGCAAAGTCCAGCATTTTATTTTTATTTATGGAGATATGCATGACAGTTTCTTAAAATTCTGTCCATTTCTACTGCTTATTCATCATGATTTTCTTACCAGAAGTTTGCTTTAGTTATGAATATTATCTGCTGTAGTTAGTAGCTATTTATTCATTATGAGGAAATTTTGGACACATTGTGCTTGGACTGAAAATTACATAGAGCTCTTGTTACTGTTGTTCATCTTTTTAACCACAGAATTTTTAATGTAGGATGTTTTTTCAGACATCTCTCTTTCTGTTCATTGTCTCTTTTTTTCTCTGCTAGTCCCAGTTCTGAGTCTCTCAAAATGAAATTACTTTAAATGCTAGAGGCAAGCATACTGAATATGGAAGTAAAATGGAAACCTTGCTAACTCTTAGCTATGGTGAATTGCTGTTTAATATCACTGACACTTTCAGCTTTGATCAAGTAACGGCAGTATGAGGCCAAACTTTGATCAAAACAAACAAAAAAGTGTTTTTAGTTTGTTCATTTGTTTTCCAGTTCTCCTGCTTTGGAGGAAATAGCAGAGGAATACAATAGGGGGATAGAGCAGAGGAATATTCCTCATAGCAGAGGAATAAAATGACCTGATTTTCTCAGATGTTCCAAGAAACAATTCTTGTAAAGACTGCACTTTGAAATCTTAGACATACAATTGCATACCAGTATGGTAGTGGAATCACCCCAGTGAACCCACCAGTTCTGTGACAGCGGCAGCCTTGGCCCATTTTCCTCTTTGGAAGCCTGTTTGCCTAAGACTCATGCAGGGGCACTGTCCGTGCTGGTCAGCCTGTCTGTCTGCCCCCAGGGGATCAGTTGTGACCCCCGTGAGCAAGCCAAGAGAGAGGGCGAGTAGTGTACAAGGCCTCCTCTGTTGAAACCCCAAAGGGCCCCTCGGTAGGCAGGCCCCTTCAGGCACCACCTGGAGAGAAGATGAGGTACAAGACAGAGGCAAGAGATGGCTGATCAGCCCCTGTGAGAGCACTTCACGTCTGCTTCCTTGAGGTGGGACTTGACCATGACCAGGGCTGTGAGTGGCTGTTCAGAGGAGGTCCCTGATCCAAACCCTTGGAGGAATAGAAGCAAATGGAAGGGATGGATGTGTCCTTTGTGTGTTTTGGGGTCCTTGGGGGTGCCCTGGCTGCTGCCACGTCTGCTCCTGTCCCCAGTGCGTCCCCAATGCACAACCATGTGGTGGCTGGCAACCCTCTGTGAGGTGAGGCATGGAGGTGTGGCCAGGTGCCCTGTGGTGGGGACAGGCCATCGGCCCAGTGGCTTGCTGCTCCCTGCAGGAGGAGGCGGCTGGAGAAAGCAGTGCTGTGTGTGGGGACTCGCACCAGGATAGGGAGATCAGGAGTGCTCCAAGGTGAGGATCTGACTGATGAGTGCATCAGTCTTGAGATGGGGAAAGGCTATTAACAAGAGGCTTTATATTTGTAATTGTCTACTAGAGACTCTCTGGAAGCAGCTTATGGAGCTTGTGGCCATCAGTCAAAATTATGGGATCTGCTCGATTGACCTGTCTAGATTTGAATATGAGGCATATTGATCAAATGTGTATTTTACTTAATATCTTTAATTGGTATGCTGTACTTTGAGCTGCTCAACTGGTATTTAAAGGTTATTTAAACAGAAGAGTGACCACTGGGCAGAGTTTTAGTGTAACTGGTTTTCTAGACACCTCTTTTGACTGTGGAGATCACCTCCTCCAGCCTCATGTCCTACTACAAGGGCTTCTGGACCATGGAAATTTTTTCTTGCAGGCTTCTTAGATGTTTTTTATCAAAATGAACTGGGTCTTTTGGCCAGAAGGGAGCACTCCTGAGTTCAGTTCAGGCAGTTTCAGTGCTTTCGGTTAAAAAGCAGTTCACTGCTTTTTTCAGTTCAGATCACTTCCTTAGCATCACACCAATTTTTTTAAGCTTTGCATTTTTTTAAGCTATGCATTTAGAGTTAACTGGGAAGTTGAAATTTGTTGCCTTTACTCTTCAGTTTACAGATATGCACAGCCACAAAATCTTTAAATTGATTTTTTTTTAATCTTATTGTTTTACAGTAAAATTTTTCTTTTCCCCAGGGTCGAGAGGGTCTTGAGGTAGGAAGTTAAAACCATGTCTTTCTATTGCAAAATATGGAGATAGTCTTCAAAACAGATGCCAGAATCTAAGTCTCACCTATTTTGGGGTCACAGAGTCACAGAATGGTTGAGATTGGCAGTGACCGCTGGAGATCAACTAGTCCAACCCCCTGATCAAAGCAGGGTCACCTAGAGCAGGTTGGACAGGACTGTGGATGGATGCCTAATCCTGTAGGCTACAAAATGATTTTATATCTGTGCTTTCTCTGTGTTCCAGTGAATCTTGAATTTCTTTCTCCAGAGTCCCATGCTTGGCTAAAGAGTAGAGCTTGTTTATAACAAAACATCATATGCTCAAGGTGTTTAGGTCATATTATAGGAATATGGGAGCTGTATCCATAAACACTCTTAGGCAGAGGAGGTAAAAAGACACATTCTGGATTTGTGCTTCAACATTTGTGCTCCATGCTATTGTCTGAGGCAGGCAGAGGTGACACAAGCTCTTCCTTCTGATGCATTTTATAAGGAAACAGCTGCTATAAATGTTTTGTATTTGAACTGTGAGGATCAGACTCCAATTCAGTCACTGTGTTTAGACACAGTCTGAGAAAGCCTATCAGGCTGAACCCATCTGGGAGAGAAAAGCTTACTCTGTGGCTTTCCAACTTGTTCTAATACACAAATTTCTTTTTCGGTACTGTTAAACCTGGGGAATTCTGCACATGTGTCAGAGAGGCATCCAGTGACCTTTAGAGTCAGAAAACTCTCTGGGCTTAATTTATAAAGTCAAAGATCACCAGGGTGAGACATCAGCTGGTTGGAGGTTTCTGGGATTGTTATTTTGAATGTAGGGAGACAAGTCACCAGCTCTCATGTTTAAGTACATTGTACATTAAGTACAAGTTGGATGCTGGAATTAAGTTTGGTAGGTGGCAACATAATCAGCTGTAAAATTGTTCTTTTCTGCCCTTTAAAAGGAAATTGAAAATAGCAAGCCAATTTAGTTTATAAGTAATAACAATTATATCTTCATTGCCTCAGTACAAGAGACAGGCACCACACAGGCAAGCATGGGACTCAGGATGGTGCAGCCCATAGAAGAGGGGTTTGCTGGGTGCTCCCCGAGAGTTTAGGAATCCCAGGTGTTCCACAGCTGGAGTTACCATGCTGTGGGGTTGCTGTAGCCCTCCAATGACCCCATGAGGGCTGAGCAAACCTAGCCAGCAAAGGGGAAGTGACACAGCAGACTCACACTATAAGCATCTGGGTACTGTGAAATTTTGCACTGGATTATCTGTTGAACATCCATACTAATATCCATTGATATGTGTACTGTTATCTGTTTAGCATTCTGTTGGTATCCATACTGTTATCAACTGAGGCCATCTGTTTTATTGTATAACTGTGGTCAGGCACTGATTGATTAGATAATGAATTAAACCTGGGAAGGATAAAAGAAAGTAAGCTACATATCTCTGAATGGACTCGAACTCACCGTCAGCTGGCCTGCAGACAACTCATCCATCAGTGGGGATGCTCCAATGCCAACTGCCAGAAAGAACCTGAATCATCTTGATGCTGCTCAAGCGTGGTGAGAACAATCCAGGGAAAACTGTACTGGAGGGGTGGTCCATAAGGATGTGTAGAACCACTTAGCTCCAGTAAATTATTATACTTCACAAATAATGATCTCTCGAGTTCAATGCAACT
This sequence comes from Dromaius novaehollandiae, assembly GCF_036370855.1. Taxonomy (NCBI): domain Eukaryota; kingdom Metazoa; phylum Chordata; class Aves; order Casuariiformes; family Dromaiidae; genus Dromaius; species Dromaius novaehollandiae. The sequence continues at coordinate 136,439,306 of NC_088099.1, forward strand.
AACCCTGGAACCTGAAAGAATCCTGGATGCCCCTCTAGTGGCGCATTGCAACAGGTTTACCACTCCAGCTGATATGCTGATGGGGCATTCGGGGATAATTTTCTGACATTTTCTTAGGGCTCTGAGAGATTCCTGACATAACCAGTTGTAGTGGTTCAGCATCGATCTGGCCTCTCTGCTCCACTGTGCAAACTGTAAGTTGGCTGAGTGGAAAGTGAGCCCACATATCTCACCACGCATTTAACTGCCTGCTCAATTAGCTTACACAGCTGACAAAGGTGGTCGAGCGAAGCTGCTGAAGCATGAACTGGCAATGTGAGGTACAAATATATGATCCCTTCCCTTGTCTCACTACAACGATGGTCAAGCAAAGGGACAGAGTAGGCTGCTGTCATTTCTATGAGTTCCTGAAGGGTATCTTAAATCATACTGATACAGAACAAGAACAAGAATCAATCTGCGCAGAGAACAAAACAGGCCAAAATTTCACCTTAAAGTTAAAGGACTAGCAGTGCTGAAGACAAATTGTTGGGAAGGAACGGAAGCTTGTAATCCTTCCTGGGACTGCAGCAGGTCTGAAACACTAAAGGAAAAGGACTCATAAGTGTGACTCCTTCCTTGCTTTTTTCTTCTTCGCTGTCAGAACAAAGAGAATCAGTTGGGGAAGCAGAGGACACGATGGGCTGCAGACTTCTGTGGACAGACAGATCAGGGTTAGTAGGCCTGAATCAAAGAATTTGGAGTCTGACCTGCATCAAGAGGAAAAAGAAACAGAGAATAAATAACAGCAGAGGAAGCAAAAAATGACCTTGAGGGATCACATTGAGGGGGGAGGAACTGGATGATCATGGTCAGATTTGGGCGAAGATGAGCCAGAGGATGGTTTTCCCTTCCTTCAACTCCCCAGCATGCTTGTTTTGCCTGCTCTCCACATGCTCTGTGTTCATCTCCTCCATTCCAGGAACTTCTAAACACTCCTTCAAATTGCTTTAAGATTGGCTGCTGCACACATTGAGCAGTTGCATTGCACATTTTCTTACTAGAACTTATCTAGGTTTGTCTCCAACACCTGTCTTGGGTCCTCGGGCTGGACTTCTGTAGTCCAAGTATAGCATTTTGAGGAGCTTCCAGGGAGAGGACTCACAGTGGTGAAGGATGACTCATGTAGAAAAAGAGATAGACAGGTGAAACTTAAACTTTTTTACTAAATATAAAGCCACTGCGATATCTTGCTGCTCTGAAACAAGGAAAACAGGACCTTTTGCATTTCCACTGGCAATTTGCTTCATTCAAGCTATGTACATTCTTCTTTGACTGAAGAATAAAAATACCTAAGACAATTCTTAATACTTCAAATATATTCTAAGGGCAAATCCTGACCTTCTGAAACCAAGTGGTGAAACTCCATCCAACATTATAAAAGCTAGGACACTTCCTACTCTTAGCTGTTGTGTGTGTTTAAATGAAATGGAAAAATCTCTGTCTTTTAACTTCAGGGTTAAATTTTAAAATTATCAGTGCCATACTGCTGTGGCTTATATGATATTTGGAAGCAGAAAATGCTAGACCTAATGCAGATGTTGCATTCCCTTACTCTTTACCTTGTCCTTTCAATAGTTTCCATGACAGGGCACTTTTTTGTATTTGCACGATACATGCAAATTGCTATTGCAATCCAGTTTGTGTGCTTAGATGTTCTTAAATCATTTAGATTTAAATATCACTAATAAATAGATATTTAAATATCATCAATTATCATTGAACCACATATATGTGATACTTGTCAGTGAGGATAGAAGGTATGTGTTTCCACATGAATGTAGCACATGGCTTGCACACAGCCAGGATGGTTTCTAGCACCTTGCTTTTCCAAAGTGAAAGTGTGCAGCTCATGACTAATAGAGTCAGATTGTGCCATCTCCAGGAGCTTTATGCTGTATCATGCCGGCTGGTTTCTTTCTTTTCCTCCACTGAAGAAACCTGCAGTATCTTAGGATATTACCCAGCCTTCTTGAGTCTTGAAAGATCTCCGTGGCCATGTTTAACAAACCCTTTAGGTGGAAACTTCCATGGAAGATCTGGGAGTCTCAGGATATTGTTTTTAATATGTCAGGTGGCATTCCTTTGTCTGAGGTAGTAATATTCATCTAATTACTCAACAAGCAGAAAGAGAGAGTTTCTTTCCTGATAATGTGTCCTTTCTCTTTCTCTTCACTAAAAACTCTTACAAGCCAGCTGAAGAGTAGTGGTATCATCTCCTGTTTAGAAAAGCCATTTCATTCTGTCTACCTAAATAGTGTTTGGAATAAAGTAGACATATTTTGCTTTTTATGCTAAACTTTTTCTCCTAGCAAAGCAGTTCATCTCAGGAAATTATGATTAAACTAAAACACCTAGGTGCAGATAGTGATAGCTCTGTAAGAATGAACTGGGGCCTTATTTCATGCATTATTCAATTAGACAAGGGTCTGTAAGTCAGGTAGGATACAGAGCTAACTGATGTGATTGTCCTGAAATATTGATCTTCATGGAAGGAAATACATAAGCTATTACTCCTATTAGATATTCTTTATTTGAAATAGAAGATTATGTAATTTAAATTGAATATACCTTTTTTTTTCCACTTTGCCACTGTTACATAGAGAATAGAATGGAAATTAATGAATAGCATTCAAATAGAAGGTAGAGAAATATTCTGGTTCTGGCTGAACAGAAGGTAAAACAAAATTAAATGAGATGAGAGGAGGAAGGGAGGGAAGGAAAAGCATTAATTTGGGATATATTTTGTTTTACACAAAACAAATGCTTTTGTTTTGTTTAAATATATTTGATCTAATCAACTCTCTTACTAACTTAATAATTTGAAATGAAATTTTGAAAAGACTTTGCAATTTGGAAAAGAATTTCCAAAAAATGCTTACAAGTGGCCTTTTCAGAAAGCAAGAATTTTGGTTTAGTGAAAAAAAAGATATTCTAACTTTTTCTTTTGTTCCACAGTTGAATGAAAATGAAGATGAATTTTTGGAATGGAAAAATTCAAAGCAAGAGTAAGTATTATCTAAAAATAGCCAAAAGCCTGGTATTAAAACACAGGTTCCAATCCTAGCCTGTCTTGCTCTCAAATACTTGCATTCTGAACCTGAGAAAACTTCTGCTTTTGTTGCTGTTACTATTTTAATGATGTATTTCCACAATAAGTCTTTTTAGAAATTTACATTTTTTAAGTCTGTATATATTCATTTGTCAAATCAGTGCCATTAAAAATGGCATATGCTTTATTTGAGATCCTAATTATGATAGACATTTATGGAAATTCTCTTATCTATTTTACTGGGCTTTTTATATTTCAGAACACAGCAGGATTGTATAAAATAAAAGGCCTGGATACTGATTAATATTAAAGGCTATAATTAGTGAAAATGAAATTAATTGGATTATTGCTGTTGATTCTTATGGAAATATCAGAATAAAACAGCAGGCTTTCTTGAGAAGGGGAAAAACATGTAAACAAAGCATCAAAAACCTCACCAGGAAGCATTAAACTTATGAAAACTAGAAAGAAATTAACCATAATTGCTAGTCTACTGGGGATGTTACAACTGCAGCCACAGCCCATTAAATATTGTCTGCACTTTTAAAAGAAAACACACTTCTCCCCGCTCCATAGTTGAGATCCAGTGAAGTGGCTGCCTAGGCCCGTTTTTAGTGAAGAATCCCTGTAGCCAGATATTATGCAGAGGGAGAATTTATGGTATTTATTCCATTTACCTCAATGTAAAGGGGGCATGTGTCCTAGCATAAGCCTGTTTTACTGGAATTTGTGAGGCAAGTGGCAAGTTGTAATCTCTGCTGCATGCGACATTCTTCTTCACAGCTCTCACAGCCCCCAGCCTCAGTTGTCTCTCTGATTTGTGTCTTGTCTGTCTCACTGAATATTATGGAGCTTCTAATTTTATAAACCTGCTGGGATGAGGTGGTCTTCTTTGTAACTTGCATGTCCGAAAGGCTCACACATACGCGGTGAGATGGTTGATTACTTGGAGCCTCTCATTCTCCATGCCTCTTCCCACCTCACACATCCAGACCTGAATCCTGCTCATTTGCAGCTGTGAGCTGTGCACTTTCCTGTTACAAGGTCTCCTGTCCCAATGGCGGGGCTGCCTGACCTGTGCTCTGGTCACCAGCAGCTTTTGGTGTGAGGAATGGGGGAACATGGTGGGGTGTTACACTACAGACTGGGGTCTCGCTGCCTTGCAGGACCCCATGCTCCAAGGCTGCTGGAGAAAAGCACACTTTTAGCTGTTGCCCCTTTCCAGTTGCTGTATCTGTCTCTTACTCGTTACGTGGCTTCATGTTGGGTCTATCACCCTGTGGGAAACAAGAAGATAGGAAGTTTGAATTGGGTTCCTATACGTTGTTTTACAGGGGGGGGATGTTCAATTGACAGGCATATTTCTCTTTCGTTTTGTTTTTTTTTTTTCCAAGTGACTAGATGCATGCTGCCCTGAACAGTGGATAATAAAGCTGCAGATGGTTTTCATATCATTTCCATCCACTAGTGTATGTTTAGACATCTAATACCTAGGGGCCGAGCCCTGATGCATAGCTCTATGCTAAGGCAACAAGGGGGAGGGCTGTGCCCCTTGGTTCAGTGCCGAGCCCACCAGAGGATAAGCAAGAGCATAAGGAGTTGTGAGGGAAGAAGGGAGAACAGGGACCTCACTGAAAAGAATTGTGTCCCCTTTTCTTTATTTAAAAAGCAAATAAATATGGTGTGGCTGAGAGAAGTGGGTTGTCTTGTTAGCTTGGTAACACTGAAGAAGTCATTAGGCCACAAATAGCCATCACCACACAGCAGAAATAAGGAGTACTGGCTTGTTTGTCCTCTGTGCTGCCGTCTTGAGAAGTTAAAACTCAGGAAAATCCTGCTAAAGCAGGATGCCTCCTCTCATAACCCATCCCATGTGGGGAGAACGACGCTGCCCAGAAACTTCAGCGAATATCTGGAGCTCTGTCAAGCCTGGCAGCACCAAGCATCTGCTGAAAGCCTGTGCATTACTGTAATGGTTTTACTGGAAACTCAAACTTCCCTTTGTATGATACAAAGTATATAGCTCATGCATGAATGCCTTCATGGTTTAGCTTACTGGATAATCTCAAGATGGAAACACAGAAGTAGTGGAGATGGGCAGGTATCTGTGCAAATCTGGAGTGAGTTATTCATGAATCAGTAAAGGCCATAAAGGTTCTAAGCAAATAGATGTATAAACACATCTGTAACTATGGAAACTGTAACAAAAAAAAAAAAAAAAAAAAAAAAAAAACACCTTGAAAAATATCATCAGTGAAACAAGGGAAGAATGTTTTAATGTATCCTATCTAAAACAATATACCCTCAAATGAGGGTGCTCCTTTTCCCACTTATACTCAGCTAACATGAATTTGAAGTAAAGCTCCTTCTTTTATAAGTCCTCATTATGGAAACGGACAGTCCTTGCACAACAACAACCAGTCCTCACACAACAACCAGTCCTCTCAAATAAACTGTACTTTCCATCTAGCAATTAAAAACAGACTACAGGAGAACTACTCCCATAAGGCAAGTATGCCTTTACGTGCTAGACTGGTGATTAACATCTCTAAATTGCTTTTTAATGTTAGCTATGGGGTTTAGTAATATTTGCTACTCTAATAGCAAATTTTTGAAGTGAAATTTATGAAGCTAGAAGATTTCAACTGTATCTTCTTTAAATATTTGGTTACTGAAAGTTTTCTTTTCGGTTTATCTAGCTCCATTTGACATTTGCTGCACTGAACATAGCATAGAGTTAGAGTTGATGTTCAGCTCCATGTTACTAAAGATCTGAGAACTGTCTCCACTGAGCCTATGATGTTCTTTTTGGTGATGGTGTCTTCTCCACAGATAAAAACTTTATATTTTACCGTGTGGAGCATAACCCGCTCTTTAGTGCTCATCCTATTCATCTCATGTAAATGAATATGGTGAGTCTTTTCAGTTTGTCACATGTAAGTTCAGGTAGCCTTCAGAATAACTTATTCCTGAGCACAGAAAAATTCTTCAAAGCTGTGGTCAGTCTGGATAGGATTACAGATGACATTTAGGCTCTATACTCAAATTGTCAATTACTTTTTTCTATATGAGAAATTCCTGAAAGTTTTTAAAAACATTTTTACTTTTTCCTCTTCAAATGATAGTGAGAGAAGTCAGAAGGAATTGTTCCCCTATATCCAGACTAACTTTTTAAAGTTTCCTTTTCTGTTTTGTGTCAGTTATACTTTAAAAAATCCACAAATTCATAGCATGCTTATTACTTTGGTAACTAGAATGTGAATAAGATTGTAAGCAAAACTTGCTGTTATATAACAGAAATACCATTAGCCTTTGAAAAGCATCCTAGTTGAGCTTTCCAGTTTAAAGGCATATAGATTTACTAGGTTACATTTGGGCAATGCCAAATATAGCTGATAAATAGCTTTTTAATGCATGACAGGATCATGCAGCCTGTTCCAGTCTTGAGCCTGCAAGCTACATAGGCCATAAACATCTTCTGAATATTAACAAATATCCTATCAATCAGAAAGAAATACACTCCATCTGATGACTTTTCAAAATAGAAGCCAGCTTGAAGCTTCTGTTAACTTTTCTCATTATTTGTCAAGCCTTTGACAGAATACTAGTATGTAATGTCCACTAAACTGTGAAAGTTTAAATATTTAGGCCATATTCAATGTGGGTTTTAACTCAAATGAAGATTACTGAGATGAAAATTCTGCATTACTTTAGTAACCTGTCAATGTTGTTTGCTTGCTTATCTGTCTACTCTTTTCTTAGGGATGAGAATTAACGTAATCAGGATGTAAAAATGTAAACATTTCAATTTTTTAATTGTTTGTTTTCAGGTATGGAATTTGCTGATTCACTTCATTAGTTATGCAGCTATAAGTTGTACTGAGGATTAATATGAAAATTTATTTTAATTTGCTTTCTCCTTTCTGCTCAAATCTTGCAAAATGTGCTGAAGACTGTCTGAATAGGAAGATTCCTCTCTGCTCTCAAAACCTCTGCAGAGCTGTTGACTGTCCCCAGGCTGATACAAATTCCCTTCAGAAGGAAGGCTGGCAAAGGTCTTACAGAAGTCTGAGATGTTTGACTTTGGGAAAATTTAATACAAACCTAGTGATATCATTATTTAAAAATTGGAAATGTTTACAAATTTAGTGTAAATGGCTAAAACAAAATGCTCTCTTTTTTAATTGCTTCAGAATGTTTCAATTTCTTGGTTTATTTCTTCTCTTTTTTTTGTTTGCTTTTGAGATGTCAGGGATGCAAAATCCATCAAAACCCATTTATTTTCTAAAAGATTTTTTTAACAATGTGAAAACATTTAAATGTGTATCCACTATTTGTGCCAAGAACAAATTTATTAGTAACAGTTCACTGACAAACAATAAATATTTACTCATGAGTATGTTGTAAATAAAAGCAATGTGTGATATATTCTTTGATGTGTTAATTTGCAAAGTCACCTGTCTGGCCAAAGCTAGTCTCAGTTTCCAGGAGAATATTAGGACACATTGGACATCTCCCCAGGAATAGGAAGGCAATATCAACTTTGAAAACGTGGAATAAATGCTGGCCTGATTCAAGGGCCTCTGCCTTGTCCCAAATGCCAAAGGATTTGGTACACAATTTAATATATTAATTGCAGGTGTATGAAAAAAGAGCTATGCTTAAAACTGTTGGTATGGGCTTTATACAAGGTGGGATGAACTGTTTCTCAATAGCAGAACAAGAAAAGAGGTCTAGTCCCCCTTCTAGGTTGTTCTTTGAACCAGGAAATTAGTATTTCAGTTTAATGCCATTGCATACATTTTGGTAAAAACTCCTGCAGTGATGTGTGTTTAGACCAACAGATGTTTAGTGGATGTATAGCAGCTATTAATGCAAACTGAGACACTGTTGTTCTATAAACTTGTCTAGTACTGCTGTGAAGTGTGACTCATGGGATTTACATATTGGATTTGGTATGTTAGTGCTTTTAACATCAAAATAGAGTTCCTTCCTCTTTACCACAAGATCAAATATTATATATTTTTTATCAACACAGTATATTTGGAAGTGAAGTTTAATTATATTCACAGATTGCAGGTCCCAAAACTTTTGGTTTTATGGAGTGGTTTTCACTGAATAAGTTAAAGTGAGTAAATAACATTACAGTCTGTAGTGATATCTTTTGTTAAGTCAGTGTCATTATCTACAGAAGGTCTTCATGGTCAAATCGATCTTCAAAAGTGATCTGCTGAAATGCAGATTTCTGTAAGTTGATTTGAGGACGCAAATGAGACACATGAGCTAGGACAGAAAAAGTCATAAAGGTGGAATGTACTTTGTAGAAACTGGGCAATTCAGTGAAGTGAGAAGACAGATTTTAATGCCCTGAAATACAGTAGGAAAACATGGAGATGGGGGCAGTGAATGGCCTTGAAGCAGGAGTATGGACATGCTTGGGAAGCAGAGACTGAGCTAAGACATTTAAAGAGATGCAAGGTGACAGTAAGGTGACTGTGAGTGGGCCAAGTGGAACAGGAGATGAGTTAGAGCAAAAGAAGGTGAAGACTCTAAAAAGTGTCAGTGGTGCAGATGGAAAACAAGTATCTGTAAAGCAAGCAGCCAGATTTGGAGATAACTTGCAGATATGGAGTGAGTTTGGAGTACAAGGTGCTATCCAGGGTGTCCCTGCGTAACTTGGTGAAAGCTACGCTAGTTATCTCTACAGTGTATCTAGATAAACCAGTAACATGTTTGATCTTTAAGAGGGGACTGATAATACTTACAAAAAAGCAAAAGGAGAAGGGCCTTTTATAAAAACAGCCAAATCATTGATAAAATGATGTTAAAACGCTTTGGATTCCAATAGGTTCAGCTGAATTGTTTGATTACTTTTCTCTCATATGTCTAAGCTGGAATGATCAAAATAAAATTTCCAGAAACAAAGTGAAAGTCTTTATTTTCTGGAACTGATGATCACTAAAAGATGTGTTGCATAAAGTACTTTGTAAAGTTTTTGAAGATAATTAGGTCTCTGGCATTTGTGGGAGGGCTTTGCGCATTCGGTTGTCTCGAGGCTGGTATATCACTGACTGATACAGAAATGTGAGGGTGGAACAGTGTCCCATAGCTAATGAAGGGTGAATAAAACAACTACTGAAGATTTTTCTCTCTCTCTCTTTTTTTAAAGCATCTATTACAACATTTAATTCCCTCTCTTTTCCTTATATTGAATTCCTTAGGGGATCCAAGGAATTTCTGTGTTTGGGTCACTGTTAATAGCAACTTAAAGGCATGATTTGAGACATGCATGTTTATATCAGGCTGAAAAATAGGCATATATGCATTTATTATTATTTCCAGTGCTATCTATCATAAGGTAATAAACCTTTAAAGACATGTCAGGCAGTGATGTGCATAGCTTAAAAGGATTAGTTTAAACACGCACACAAAACTTCAGGCTTCTCTGAAGTCAGAACTTCTGACTTTTTTTTTAACTTTAGTAGACAATAGAGAAGGGTTAGTTAAGAGACATTTATCACATCCTCATATAATGACTCTTTCATTTTTAAATTAAAAGGAATGATATAGCATGTCTCAAGTCTCGAAACATATTTAAATGATGGCATTAACTTCTCTATTGGTGGGGGACACACACTATGTTATATCTGCATGTTTTCTGTAAAATTCCTAAAGCTGTCATCTGAGTGAAGGAGAGCAATAAGTATATGGAAGTCTTATCCCTCTTAGGCTTTAACAGTTTCAGAATTAAAACTGTGGTCTATGTTATTATATGTAATAAAGGGGGATTGTCAGAGCATGTTCATAGGAACAGCAGGGTATTGCAATACTAGGGGTGACCCACCAAGGCCAGTACCCTGTTTCTAACTGGTTGCAAGAATTCCTGGCAAGGTACATGGCCACACAAAGTAATGGCCACAATACTTTTCTGTTGCATTTCTATGGCCACAAAAAGGTAATACCATAACACTATCATTCAGTTTCCTCTCTTCTCTTTTGTAGATCTGGAAAGGATGTCTTGCCATTCCCTATTTCTCAGTGTTAAGCCTCATCATGCTTGGGGTGCTATCACTACACTTGCTTACAGGTTTCATAGTATTTTACAAGGTGGATTAAAGCAGACTGGCTTTATCTCTTCTCCTCCTCCCACCCCCTCAGTCTCGTAATACAGGTAAAATTCTTGCACCTACTAAATCTCCCATCCTTTGTGTATGGGGAAAAATCAAAATCTTTCATAAAGGAATCCTTTAGCCATAATTAACAATTTGTGCTTCAAAATTTCTATTCTGAAATTCAGAGTAGAATTTAAATTGGCAAATCTATACAGTATGGATCTTTTCCCCCCATTGAACCATAGAAACAGATTGAAATTTTTTTAAATATTTTTTCAGGAACACTTTATTTTAAACCAGCAGCTTATAGTATTGCTAACATATATCAGAAGCTGAAATGAATACTCTTGTTTATCTCACTTAACAACACTGTTGAAAAGACTGATTGTACTAAACTCTGTAAAACCTAACATTTTTCTTGCCAGTAAATTCAGGTTTGACCCTTTGAAAAGCTTCCTAGTTGCTCATTATGCTCTGTAGAGAACAAGAAATAAAATCAGTAACTTTTTTGTCAAAGGCATTTCATGCAAGTGTGAAAAGCTATCAAAGTGAGCTACAGTTCCAAATATCTCAACTGCTTGTTTGCTGTCACAGGCAGCAGCATCTTCCAAAGGGGAACAGATTTGACTAATTATCAGCTACAGCCGACCAAGGCAATTGACACATTTTGTTCAGGGAAGCCTGGAGTAAAACCGTGCTGAGGCTCGTCATTGTCAGAGCTGCCTTTTGTACAGGCTCTGTGTTTAAAAAAAACAATTAATCTTCTTTTGGAATGAGAGAGGTGAGCCTAGAAGAGCCCTTCCTCAAATAAGGGCTGCTTAAGAAGCTGCTCAGAAAACAACTATGTGAGCAAGAAAGGCTTTAGTAGAGGTTGAAGGCAAATGCAAATTGTCTGGTGGAGCAGCAGGTTTGCAAGAAGCAGCAAAGTACTGCAAAAGAAGATGTAGAAAGGATTCGTAGCCAGAGAAATATTCCCTACTCAGCAAGAAGCTGGTAAAATACACAGGCTTTCAGGAAAAGTCCTGGCAAGAGAGGCTTGAAATGAAACAGCGCATGTTTAGCCTGTGCTGCATTTAGGGAAACAATTTTTTTTTTAATAATAAGAAAAGATGTAGCTTCATTACTTGTCTGTGGGTTTTAGTTTTTTTTTCTTTTTTTGAGAAATGTGCAAGGCCTCAAATAGTGGCTTAATGATGGGATTTCAAAGGGTGACACTATGCACAACTCTAAGCTATAAATGAACACTCTTTTGAAATGGGTACCTACCCAACAAAAACAGAATAATGACTTTTGTTTACCCTTCCAGTTGCCAATGGTGTATTTAAAGTGCGTTTAAAAATGCATGGAGTTTTTTTTGCTACAGACAACAAGCAGAGTCTGTGCCTGTGTTCTCTGAGCTTTCAAAGTGTGAGATGTGGGTTGAATGACTTATCAACACAGTCATGGATTGAGTTTTCATTGTGTTTGCATGTTCCATAGAAAATCTGTGCACAGCTCATACTAATGTAAGCTGATATCTTAAAAAGATATCACTGTTAACATTTGCAGTAATATGATGTAAGTAATAATAGTTATGAGAGCAAAAGTATTATGTTTTTCCAAGTTTTAAGTATCAGAAAGCAACTAGAAATATAGGAAAGACTCCCTCATAAAACATGTGCTTAAAACTGTGCACAGGGGTACGGAAAGAGGGAGAGAGAGAATTTCGTTTTAAGGCAGAGAGGAAACTGAAATCTCAGAGCAGCTTCAGTCTTTAACAACAAGGACCCTTAGAGGACATGACAGCACTAGGCTGAAGTGTCTGTACTAGAAGCTGAAGAGTCTGTACTACAAATGAATGGGATGACAGAGGTACTAAGCAAAATCCTTACTGTCCAGTGGAATCACAACAGAGTGGTTTTTGTTTTATTTTTTTGTTTTTTTGTTTGTTTTTTTTTTTTACAATTTCATTACAGTGTTACAAGTCTGTGTTTTCAGAAATGCTTTTCATCTTTTAAAAATGTGCCCAGGGATAAAATTGATTCTGAGTTCTCTAATGCATCTAGCCATTCTACTCTTACCAATATCAAAATCTTTATAACTATGGTAAAGGGAAAGCTTTCGCAGTAAGGAGCACTATAGGAAAAGTTCTCAAGGGTACCCAAAAGGTACATGCTTGTGCCTCCAGTTGCTTGCTGAAGTATATTTGCCCTGTGTCCACAGCAGGAATCTGTTTCACAGTGGCCAGTGTTACCCAAAAAAACCTCTGTGGCATGCAGCACGCATGGGAGCTGGGAGAATTTGAAATACACTGGCAATGTCATGAAGACAGTCTAGGTCTGCATACATCTCAGGCTACTTCTGCAAACCAATGTGCCTTATGTATTTCTTATCAACAGTCTTCTGAGGCTGTTTATCCAATCCAAACTGAGGAGTCTTTTGAAAGCCTGTCCCTTTTACAAGATTCACAGATTCTTTGCTGATAGCCATTGGCAGGGACCAGTTGATTGTCTAATGTACCTAATGAGATGTCTTGAGGAGTGCAAAGACAAAGAACCTTACTCCATAAACTCTGCATCAAGACTGTGCCTTTTATTGAAAACAAAAATACTTCTTCTCAGGCATGGTAAAAGACCTCAGCACTGTACCCTCATTAAGATGTTTTTAGGGTATTTAGATAGCAACAATGTATATTCAATTTCTGACCTCCTTTTTTTTTTTGCTCTTTTTTAATGCAGATTCAGGAACCGTGCATCAGAAGCTGGTCTCCTATGTAGGTTCTGATAGGCGGTGTTGAAATCGTCCTTTAACCTGCTTTAGAAACAAGTAAATAATCCATTTTCCAAATCCAATTTTTCTGACCCTGTAACTCCTTTCTGAATCCTCTCCAACTGATAAAGGTCTCTCTTGAAACGTGGTTACAATGCTGAACACTGTGTTGAACCTTTAATAAATTTGACTCTAGTGTTTCTAACACATTAAAATGCCTTATTCCTAACACTTCTGGGCATAACATTTGATGTATTCCTTTTTGTTACTGTCATCTTTATTTACATTTCATAAGTTGCCAGTTTGTATTTACTTCTGTATTTCCTAAGTATTGTGTATTGGAGGGATGGGTAGTTTTATTTTCTTGCAGTTTTCACTTCTGCTCAACAGGTGCAGATTTTAAATTAAGAATGCTTTCATTCTCTTGCATATATTAAAATGTTTTCACATAATTCCTTTTATTATTCACAGTTATGCATTTACATTTTCCTTCTCTTTAATCTTGTGTGTGTACTCCTTCATGATAAAGCCTACTACTTTCCCATCATACAACTTCCCTCCATAATGAATTCCTGAGGAATCATTCCACATATTAGCAAAGACTGTAATGCAGGTGTGTGCCTTGTAAATACTGCACTGTGAAGGAAAATAGATCCATTTGCAAATAACACTTTCTGTCATATTTGCACCAAGGAAAGCAGGATGAATTCCTTTATTACACCCAGAAGGCAGTATATGAAAGTATTAATGGTATCCCTTGCAATTTTTTTTATATAGTAATGTTCCCTGGTACAAATATTTTCTTGTAGGAAAAAGAAAAAACATATCAGTGTCTGAAACATACTACAGAAAAAATAAAGCTTAAATTCAGAGAATTTCAATATACCTCTATCAAAATCCCCAGTCTATACATGCAAGGTGAATAAAAGCTTTGTTTTTGTAATGGAGATGTTATCTAGGTGTTTCTGTAAAACTTAAAAGCAATATTTGTAGAGATCCCAGCAAATTTACATGCTTAACTGTAGGTCTTCTTCCCCGAGCAGTTCTATACATCAGACAATTTGAAAAGCAAATTCGGGATTCTTTTTCTACTACTGAGAATCAGTAGTTTTGCATGCAGATGCAGGCAGATGCATCTATTGGACATCGTTTAAGGGCCAGATTCTGTCTTCCTTGTACATGTATGTGCTTGGCTCATACATGCATAAAAATCTACTTAAACTTAGCTTCTGGTTCAAATGCAGCAGCACTAAAAGAGTTTGTTATAGAAAACAATAATACAGCTGCATATTGGTGGTCTTATCCAGCTGCTCTTATCATTCTGGACTCTACCTTACTATACAGGTACCAATATCAATTATCCAAACAGTCCCTGTAAACCAGTGGGACTGTTATGACCAGTATGAGGAATGGAGATAAAAGCAAGCCAGCACATTGCACATGCAGGACGTTATATAGGATTTTTCTTTACACAATGAAAACCTTCATTTTTCAGGGAAACTGGAATGCATCCAGCATACTAAATTAATGTTTTACTATTTCTCTTTAGAGCTTTGAGAAAGACTCTTTCTTGAAAGGCTAAATGTGACATTCATTTTAATATTGCATACTTAATTCACAGTGTGTTGTTGCCAGAGAAGCAAGACTTGCATGGGAGGACTTTTTTCTAAATAGAAAGAACCCTGCATTCTTGAGAGGTATCATTGGAAAGTTGGAAATGGTTATGAAACACTAAGTCTGTGGAATTTAACTGAAATATTTCCATAGACTGCATACGGTCCAGGTTTTCTTTTTTTTTATTCACCTTGAGTTATGTGTCATTTTTCTAGACTCCAGATCAATCATTTTCTTTATTTTCTACTGACCATATTATAAGCCAATTTTCAGGCAGCAGTATATCGATATTTGGCTACTGGACTAATTATTTAACAACAAGTGGTTATCAATCTTGTCATGAAAACATGCAGGAAAATGCACTATAAATAATTGGTTAGAAATACAAAGTATATCTAAGAGGAATAATTAGAGGTTCAACCCAACCATCTATACAAATGTTTATAAAAATGCTAATCTGATGCCTTCTCGGAAAACAGAAATCAAAGCTGATTGCTGTCATTTTCACCTCCACACTTTTCAGTAATAGAAAAAATTGCAGTGGAGCAAAACTTGCAACAACCCAAATTTGCTTTAGTACATATAATTTACTTCCCTACCCACACTCAGTTAAGCTGTATGCTATAAGGCTCTTCTAATTTCCTTGTTTCCAACACATACAAACCCACCACTGAAGTTAATGTTTTTTATTTTTATTTTACAAAGTTATTTACAAAGCTTGTAGTCCCTTCTCAGTCCCACCTGGGATTCCAGCTTGATGCACACAGTCAGTGTGTTTGCCCACCCACATCTCTGCACTGACATTTGCTCAACTGATCCTACAAACACACAGACTGCCTCAACCACATGATTTGATTATAGATCTAACAAGCTTAGATTAATATGCCAACACTAACTTTTTTGCTTTTATGCAGTACATGCTTTTAATACAGTACAACCTGAATATTTGGAAAAGCATGCAGATTATTGATCTTTGGGGAATTATGGACTGAGCACAAGTTAAAAAAAAAAATCTTAAAGTCTTGCTAGCTTCTTGCCTTATTGTAGTTCCTCTAACTGAGAAGTGTAGTTTAGTTATCAATAAGTTGGAATTGCAGTACATTATGAAACATTTGATGTTTATTTTATGGTAATATATATAAATAGGTTACCTCACTAAAATATCTCATTTTAATGTTCACTTTTTCAGTAGGTGTGTTCTTGTGAGACCTATTATATTTTCTGGTATCACAGCTCATTGAAGAGGAAATAGAAAATATACCATAGCATCCCCTATTGAAATTAAAACAGACTTAAGTGAACTTTGTCTGAGGTCCTAAGGCATTCACCAAATAGCACTAAATATTTTACATTAACATGGGTCTAGCTTGGTTCTCTGGAAATGTTAGAATTACTTTTTGCTATATATTCTGAGTCATCTTCAAAATTAAGCCCAGCAGAGCCAGATGGAAATATGATTGCATTAACCATTTTCCTTGGCATACCTTTACACTAATCAGAGCCAAAAACCAGTTTTTGACACTCCTGCATAATACATAAGATACCTTTATCAATAAGATGGATCCGGGCTCTTCACAGTGCTACCTGGTGGGAGGATCAGAGACCACAGGCACAAGCTGAAACAAGAGAAGTGTATATAGAAGTGAATATATGAAAAAACTTTTTTCCCCATGAGGACAATGAGGCAGGGGCACAAGTGCCCAGAGAAGTTGCACATTCTCCATCCTTGGGGGTTTTCAAGACCCAGAGAGAGAAAGCCCCCAATAACCTGGTCTGATCTCATGGCTGAGGTTGCTTTGAGCAGAAGGTTGGACTAGAGATCTCCTGAGTTTTCTAAATTATTCTGTGGTTCTATGATCTCTATGGAGCAGCAGCAGCAGTACTTCCTGTACCAAGCCTAAAGCAAACGACCTTAACATCTACAAGGCATTTGTTAACTCTGTGTTATAACAGACATCTTATTTTAGAAAATACATTACAAAAACAGTATTTGTTAGAGCTATTCTAGATTCAGCTTTTGCTCTAAGCGCCGAAACCGCATGAATTTTTGTTATATTCTTGGGCTTATGTATAATGCCCATTGAGCTCTTGCAGCCTTTGAAAACAGACACATTTGTTCTAAAAAACATACAATGTCAAATTGTATCCCTTAGAAGTCGTATTTTTCAAAAAAAAATTACTTCCTTTATCTGTTTTTCCTGTTGAGTGCAGACCTGTCCAAGCTAATTTGAGTCTTTGTCTTTACCTATATCCCCAGTTTCTGCTATTGTGTTTTTTTAAAGAAAATCTGATATGTTTAAGGAAGGAACAATGACAACTTCAAAATGCATATGAGACCAAACTGCAGTTATAAAGCTTTCTAATATATGTTTCCCTCCCCATTTCAACTAATTTTCTTTCAACTCATATAAAAGTATTTCTGAGTACAAGAAGGACCTACAAGTGCATCAGGAAAAAGAGTCTTTGCCTTGCACAGTTACAATTCAATACCGAAATTCTGCAATGGATTTTTGTAGGTCCAGTACTGATACTATATGGAGCCCTGTAAACAGTTTACAGAATCTAAGTCTACATATAGACTCCATGAAAACGGTGGGAGGGATGCCCACACAGAGAGGTGGAGCACCACAGTCAAGCTTACACAAGGTCAAGATCTAGGCTGCCCAGGCAGACTCCTGGTGTAGTTGAAGAAGAAACAGCCCACTTCTGTCTGGTAGCCAAAGAGGCTGATGCGGGACCTTCATCAGGCTGGTCTTTTCTCTTGCAGCAGCTTTTCTTTCATTCCCTTACCAAGGACACAGCAGCAGCAAGGCTAGTAAATGTTTTTCCACCTTAAGGAAAGGGAAATAGAAATGAAGGGTTAATTCCTCACAGGTGAACATGGAATTGAGGCTTCTTATTACATCCCATTATCAGGAATGTACATGCCAGAAATCCCTGTGTCTTATAAAAGAAAAGCACTCTGCCTCTACTCTACTGATCTCTCAGCAAGCTGTTTTACAGTTCTGTCAAACGTCACTAAAAGTAAGCAACATAAATCTTCTCTGATGCTTGTCTTTCCCCTGCATTTCTTCTCCAGAAAGAAAAGCAAGCTGATTCATGCCTTTGCCAATTCTTCTTATTTTCTGCTAGTGTTATTACTTACACAGCTGTTATATGACATGTTTCCAAAGTGTTCACTACCAGCAGGGCACACTGCCCCTGCCTAAGTCTCTGCAGAGACTCTCCTAGCTTTAGAGACTGCCCAGCTCTGGAAGGTACTCATAACAACTGTCTCTTCCTTGTCAACTGGTAAGAATATCATGAACAACTTATTTCTTTTCTGATCAGAAAAGCTCTTGACATGTTTGGGGAAGGGATCTTCCCTTCTTCATTCAAACACACAGCAGGCCAACTCTAAATACACGAAGTAACTACCAAGGTCATGTCAAATGCCATTCCTGAGCAACTTAATGCCACAATGAAAACCTAAATGCCATCACATTTTTTTCATCTTCTGCTCCAAGGTTTAGACAACTTTCTTCAACTTTGCTTTTTTATGATATTTGTACTAAATACAGATGCATTTAAAACAAACAAACAAAAAATGCCTGCCTGAACAAGAAGATGTTTACAGGTGTTCCCTCTTAGAAGAGATTAGAAAAACAGCATGTTTTCTCATGTTACTTAATGCTTTTCTAATAATCACTCAAGGTATGATAGCGAAGAGCACTGCTGAAAGACCTACATAAAACGAAATCGCCTGAATCTCATACCTAGTCAGAATCCACCCTAGGATCCCTCACTCCAGGACTGCAGACATTAGACTGTGTTGCTACAACAGCTGTTACCATAGCTACAAACAGGACTAGTCCCTGTTACTTAAACAACATACTGTTCATTTTACAAATATTATTATTCTTTATGTCTTGGCTTGTACTGTGATTTCATCACAGCTCTCACTGCTCTTGCAGGAATATTTGATTGTGGGATTCAACCTTCCCCTTTCTTACTACATGAGCTTGTAGATCTACTTGCCCAAGTTTTTACTTTATGCAATATTGAACTTTTAGCAATCAATATAAATTAATGAATTGTATTTCTAGCTGACTGGCAATGGGCTGTAATTTAGTTGTGACATATATAAGGCAACTGTGGCAACAATGGAAAGAGCATACCCTTTACTTAAAAATATGGAAGAATATGTGCATAAATATATTCATATCAGATCTGATTCTTCTATTGTAAAAGTAGAATTAGGAGGCATTACTACCTTCTACAGCTTAAAAAAGCTTTATCTGTGCTTTGATGGATGAATGGTTGCTATTTGTAGAAGATAAGCACTGCAAGACAAACTAGACTTGCAGAATTTTACTTTACACAACATTGTTCATCACTTATTAAATTACTGTCTCAAACAGTTCATATTCATTTACCGCAAAACCGCATTATCTACATTCATATTCACATTGTTGTGTGGAGTTAAACAAAACTCCTCAAACGCTATCCCCCTGGATCCATTATTTATGATTACAAGGAACATTATATGTAACAATAAGTCTATGAAGAATTTTCAATCAAAATATTTCAGTTCTCAAGGAGTTATTTAATATGGGAGCTATATCACTGTGCATTTGAGGTACTGAAGGTTTGAACTCTAATTCTGGCTGTAACCTATCTTGAGATTATATAAAGATGGTATCATAAAGAGTTTCTGACCTCAGCAGGAATTTTTGCATTTATAGTACATATACTTCCATTTGCTCTATTCAAATAGCTGTAGCACCTAAATGCAAATAGCCCTATACAGACACCAATAAACTTTTTTCAAGACGTACTAATGGTTAGTAATCTATTATTTGCTCCTCTATAGATTTGCTCCAAGAGTATCATCTGTTACTGAGAGAAATATCATGAATAAATCTAATGGAGGCATTAGTTTAATTAATCAGGCAGGCAAGAGTTTGAATGCTTAAAAAAAGGAGACCAGACACCAGGTTTATGGGAATTGCTTAACCTGCCTATTAGGAAAAACAGATGTACATCAGAAATTATGAGAACATATGGTAACTTTTGTGAAAAGTAGTGTAGAAAAAAAATATTTTTTCTCTTAGGAAGGAAGGAAAGAAAACCAGAATGGTCATAATACAATTAATGGCATAAACTGAAGTTCACTAAAGCATACTGCTCTTTTTCCTTTGATTCTTCATCATCCTTGAATAAAAGCATGCTGCTGTTCAGCTGGTATATCTTTTCCCTTGCTGTTAGACCAGGCAAAAGTTAATTCTGATATTTTGTGCTGCTTTGCTTACCAGAGTACTCCTGAGGAGAGGAAGTAGTTCAGAATAGCAAGTACAGAATAATAGGGTATTTGCTTTCCTTTGATTTGTAACCCTGAGGTTTTATCCTTACAAGAATCTTTTACCATTACCTGATGATTTGAAGATACCACTGAGTCCACAACTATTGCTGTCCCAATTATATATTTATTTAAACTTCTCTTGACAAAAGAATGGGGAAATTGTCACAAATTTACTAGTAAGGGGCTGATTTTATTATTCCTCTATGTATTTTATTTTTAAAAACCACTATCATACATCTAAGCCTGCTTTCAAGCTGCTGCTGCAGCTAGAGAGACTTGCAGAGTTTTGCCCTAGGGCTTTGCAGAGTGCAAAGGGTTGTGGTGCCAGTGGAAGAGTAAACAGGCCCTCTAAGCAAGCTTGTGACAAAATGCTGTATTTTCCCCAGAACACTGTAGAAAGCTTAGCTATTGATTGAGGACTCTTTCCTGTTCTTTTTTTTTAATCTACTTGTTTTACAAGTAAAATCTTATTGTAGTTCCAAGCTCCTGCTCTCACTTCTCATTGAATAACCACTGAACAACATAACATCAAAAGCATGCTTGGCTGTGAATATCAATGCTATAAATCTGCAAATCTTGGTAGTTAGTGAACTGGCATGAAGGATGAAAAAATCAATGCTTGGATGCCAATTCTAAAAGCTGAAAATCAATGCAGTCTTTGGGTATGCTAATGTATCATAAACAGGGAATAAAATATAGAAGTTTAACAGTATGTGGCTTTTATTATTTTTTTCCATTTAGATTTTTTTTTTGATTTTTAAAGAACTACTAACAATGAAGATTTTCAATAAAGTATGCTCAAAAGAAAAAAAATTCTCAGGTAAAACAAAATCCTGTATTCTGTACTGCATGCTTTAATTGAAATGAATTGGGTTAACATTGAAAAGTAATTATCTAGATGAAAACAAAACAATAGCAGGAAAATGCCTTTATTTTGAACTGTTTTCTGGAAAAATCAGTTCATGCTGTTAACCACACTTTATACTCACTACTGTCTTCATTCAATGTAAAAATGATTGTTGGGTGTATTTTCAGTAATGTCTTCTTCATGGCAAAGCTTTCCTGTGGGGTGAGATTATGTTTACTAAATAATTAAGTATTGACTGAATTTTTAGGCAGCTCTGATCCTTGCTACCAATATTATTCAGTAGTATGAGTTCTGCTATTACCAGGGATGCTACATCTTGGAATTCCTTAATCCAGCTTTACCTCGGTTTTCACAACTACTTACTCATAGTGCAAAACCATACCGTTAGGATCCCCCAAGAAACATGCTTTTAGCAACTTAGTGAATTACATTATCCTATAACTTTTATTTGTAGAAGCATACCGGTATATTTATAAAAGTGCATGCTCTTTGGCTGGTATCTGTTTGTATTTAGGTAGAGGAGGAGTTAGCATGTACACTGAACCCCGTCTTCCCATGTTCCCCCAGTGCATTTGGAGTCAAAGGGAATTGGCTTGTGCATGCTTACATTAGATTTGTTTCGTAGCCCCTTTTTGCCACTTGAATCTGCCTCAAAGTATATTAAACATTGTCCTGAATTGAAAAGCAAGCAGACCCTCAATTAATGTGTCTTTCACAGATAACCCACCTTGTTGATAAACAGAGACAGATTTTACAGGCTTGGCTTTAACAGTGCAGTGAGAGCAGGCCAACAGCAATATCTGTGCTTCTCTCAAGTTGCCTCTCTGTCTTGGAGGCAGCTTCTCATAAACGCACAAAATTAATTTATTACCTCAGCCTTCTCTTCTGTGCTGTCAAGGATTTCTAAATCATTTGAGAATGGTTTGCTAAACCCACTATTTGTTGTGTTGACTAGCAGGGATACTGGTACACATTATGGATAAATAAATAGCTTTTCTGGGTTCGCAGTATAGGAGGTGCTGCTTCCCCGAGGCAGTAACTCAGCACTGAGGTGAGCATTGCTGTGAGAGTGAGAGCAAACAGGCAGCAAGATTTATTCTGCCAGGGACTGTCAGCAGTGTCTCACTGTTTCCTTGTAAGCTGTCACTTGTCTCTTGCTTTCTGCTTACACTGCTAACTGTTGAGGGCTAGAAGCTGCCCATTTATTTCGTGCGTAGGTGTGGGTGCTCCGCGCAGACTTGATCCCTGATAGAGATTGCTAGTTGCCACAGACTGCAAATAGTAATTATAAGGAAAGAAGAACTCCTTAAGCAGATAGATCTGATATCATAAGGCAACAGGTCTTTCCTGAACTTGTAGTAGATCTGTACGCTGCAGAGCTAATGACAACAAACTATGCTACGTAGGTGGAGCTGTATAGGCTGTACGGTCCTTAAGTTCAGAAGCGTAGGGCTCTTCAATCTGAGGCCTTGAGCTGCCAGTAAAAGTTGATATTATTATTATTATATTATTATTATTATTATTAATATTTTCTCTTTGTCAACACTGTCAAAGAGCAGTTGTCGGGCTGCTCTGTTCTGCAAAGGCTGTCATCATTACACACTCCCACTCCATACACTGAAAACTGCCTTTTTACGTATTTCTTTAATAATGCCAAAAGAAGACATTGTCAGACTCCAGAAGAGATCTCTTTAGCAGGGTTTTGAATAAAACAG
Source organism: Dromaius novaehollandiae (assembly GCF_036370855.1). Taxonomy (NCBI): domain Eukaryota; kingdom Metazoa; phylum Chordata; class Aves; order Casuariiformes; family Dromaiidae; genus Dromaius; species Dromaius novaehollandiae. Next base: position 136,461,795 of record NC_088099.1, read on the forward strand.
AGGAGTTAGTATTAATATGGTAAAAGAAATTCCTAAGACGAGTTAGCAAATTTTGTATGTACAATTTTTGCTTCTCATTAATTAATCATATAAGAAAGCAGCATTTACTGTCCTCAGCAGGGGTAGGTTATAACTGGCTTAATTTTTAAGAAACAAATTCTGAAACAAAATTACTTAGACCTAGTGATCATCACAGATCTAATCACCCACTTTTCAATGGTAAGGTGAGTTTCTTTGACTGTCTTCCATAATATAATGATAGAGGACCAAAAATATTGTCTTTTTATGTATAATGAAAAAGAGAAGGAAACATTTTGTCCTACAAACATACTTCATACCTGATATATTTCTGGGCCTGAGGATAGGATGAGCCAACAAACAACAAATGATATTTGCTAGCCAGAGTGTGACTCTCTGAGGCAGCTACGTTAAGGATTTTGAGGTGTTCCCTGCGAGAGGCGCACTTCCCTCTGTCTTTGTACCTAGGCACTGTTACAGGTCTTGCACAGGGGTCTGTAGTACACTGAATATTTTATATGCTTAATGCATGAGGAAAAAAATGTGTGGGGTACTTTTAATCCTTTCCCTTTTCACTGTACTCCTCTGTAAGAGGAACTAAGCCTTAACTCAGTGCTTACTAGAAAAATTAACTGAGAGAACCTATGCAAAACAATATATTTAGTGTGGGTGTCTACCACATGATATCACACAATTTTCTTTAACATAGCTATCAAGAAAACTAATGTAGGCTAATTATTTTTTCATTTTCTAACATCACTTCCAAACTTCAGCTTTGGCACCTCAAGCAAGTAATAACAGCTGTTAGCCTGTCTGGGAACACATTTGGCTTTTACAGGACTGTTGGATGCCAAAGCAAAGAATATGTTTTGTCCCCAGTGATATCTGGGTCTTTGCTTTGCACTTTGCCAGCTGCTAAGAGCGAAAATGGTAAAAAAGTTGAACGATTTCTGGATCTAATGCAACATGATCTTTCTTTCTTCTACAATTTTATGTTATGCAGTTTAAAACCAGAAGCACCTTAGTGATGTTTAGGTAGCTAAAAGAGAAGGAAGAGGCTATGTGTGTGAATATTTTGTTTATACATTTCAAAAGGCATTAAAAAAACTAACGTATTGCTCTATAGTGATCTTCTAACAAGAAGAGAGATAATTTCTCTTCTCTACTGTAAAGTCTCTGCTAGTTTCTTCTGTTAACACATAGGAATGGAGTTTCATTTCAAAAAAATTTCCATGGGAAAAAACATATTATGCATATGTTGTAATGGTGCAACTGAAGCAAAATCATGCTGGAGCAGGAGCTGACATGGCTGTTCAAAGAAATGCAAAGATAAACAAATATGACTCCCCCTGCCTTGTCTTTATGAGCTGGGTACAAGTTCTTGCAAGTCAGTTTTACCTTTCTGAAACAATCTCTGATAGTTGCGAACCATCAATTTCTGAAATCTAAATATGTCAGTGTAAAGGTCCTTGCTGCACACTGCTTCATCACTTATCATCCTAGCAGAAGCATGCAGCTAATACATTCCTCTCATGATCCTGCATTTCCACTCCAAGCATTTGGAAATCAAATGCCCATTCACCAGTCAACATAATTATGAAAAAAGTCTCAGGTCCCTGTTGCCTGATTTCTTCTCATGTTTCCCACATACAACTATTACTTAAGAAATGAAAATTCAGGAGTTTCCTGACTATATATTTGCTGAGGCACATATTAAGTTGGTTCATGCTGGCTCCTCTCTGAAGCATATTATTTGTGTAAAAATTATAGTTGAGTAGATATTGTAGCATTTTAGCTTTCCAGAAATGTGTACCAACTTTATGAAGAATTCTAATACCATTGTATTGTTTAATACCATAGTTTTCTTTTACTTTAGTTTCTTCAGCTCTTCAGTAAGTTTCTTTTTCCCTGCTGTTTGATAGGATTATTAAAAATGCCTTGAAGATTTCATATTTCATATTGCCAGCAAGCTACTGGTACGGAATAAAAGACGGATAAATGTGCTAAGATGGCTCCTTTTCTGCTCATTTTATCTCACAGCTGTAAGATCCTTTCAAGCCTGCATTAAACGCTCACTACGTGTGTTGGCCAGACACTCAAAAAACCTAATGGCTCACTAATATCAGTTAGTACAGCTTATTGTTCTGAAGATATTTCTTTTTTTTTTTTAAAAAAAGCTGTTATACAAAAGAAACACTTTAATACTTCCACTATTAGTTCCAATTAGAAATGGCTAAAATTGGGTCTCTTTTCAGTAGTCTTTTGTAACTCAAAGTCTTTCAACTTCCCTTCTGCTGTAAAATTTAAATTTAGGATGTTATGATAAATGGTTAGTCTTATAACTATTAAATCCAATGGATATGGGAGTATAGTCAGAGACTTTTAATTGTTTTTGAATAAGCAATTAGCTTTCAAGGAAAGAGGTCTGGTTTTCTGAGGCAAAACAGATGCAACCATAAATCTGTACTCAGAGACTACTTACAAAGGTACTACAAATTCAGTTAACACTCTAGTACAGTATCTGTACAGACTAACTCTCTCCTCTGCTTCTACTAAACTTTTCTCCCTTTCTGCCTGTGCTCTTTTCTCCAAGCTCTGTAAGAATAAGGGGAATATACTGTAGTAACAACTTACTACAGTAGTAAATTGTTACTACAGTATATTCCCCTTATTCTTCAAAAATTTCCTCATCTACTTGACTTTTTCTAACTGTTTTTTACTAAAAAAGAAAAGGTTTGACAATGGTTTACTAGAGCATTTCCTTAATGCTGGAATGGGAAGAAGTATAATTATAGTTTTCAGTTTTGTTTAATACATTTAAATAAATTCACTTATCCGTCAAAATGCATGGGTTGAAAATAACAAGGAAAGACAGACATTTTGTAGTATCTTTCCCCTTTTAATAATTTTCCTCCTTCCCAACCCTTTACCAAAAGCATATGGGAAGACAATCTTTTTAGACAACTGTCTCAGCTGTTCCCTATTTTGACATCTCTAAATCAATTTTAGCATGGTTTTCAATACTAAGAAGCTATTTTGCACTGAGTTGAGCCTCATTCACCTTTATTATTTGCAGTGACTATCCGGAGGAGGGAAAAAGATGCTTCTAAATGGATTTTTTACTGGGAGACAGGAAAAATCAAAACAGCCAGTTGTCATGATTATAGTTAACCTTTTCCATTTCTCATGACGCTGCAGCTTTGTAACTTGCATTTTGAACTTGCAACTACATTTAGGTGCTTCTATGCAGGCAGCAGTTTGGGAAGACTTAGCTATGGGCTTAAGTGATCCTATTTGCCTAGTATCACTTTTACAGGAGGGATTTCACAAGCCAATTCCTCTAGCACCAAATTTACGCAGGTACTACGAATTCAGTTAACACTCTAGCCCTATCTGTACATGGTGCTCTTTCCTCATCCTTTCAGGTATTTCAGTTAACTCAAGCAGTTTTCAACTTTTGCACATATCTTCTCTTAGCTTGTTAAAGTCTGGTAGTCAGGACATTGGATCTAATCAGTGAATTTGGCTTTTCTTAATATCAGCATGTAACATCCATGAAGGGGAAGTCCTGCACCTGGGACAAAATAACTCCATGCAACAGAAAAGGTTGGGCACTGGCTGACTAGGGAGAAGCCCTGCAGAAAATGCCCCATGATCCTGGCAAGCGACAATTGAAGATGAGGCTGCCTGTGCCCCTGCAGTGATGATACTGGGCTGCATTATCGAGAGTGTATCTAGAGGTCAAGGGAAGTGGTTATTCCTTTCTAGTCAGCATTTGTGAGGGTGAACCTGACCAACTACGTCCAGTTTTGTGTCTTGTTCCTTCCCAGGGTAAAAGAGATAGTGAGAAACTGGAGAAAATCCAGCAGAAGGACCCTAATGTGGTTAGGGGCCTGTAGCATAACATAATATGATGAGAGGCTAAAGAAGGTGGGTTAGTTCAGCCTGGTAAAGAGTAGACTAGAGGTGAGGGATTATAACTGTAGTCTTCAGCTACCTAAATGCAGGTTATAGAAGACTTTCACTCTTCCTTCAGGAGTCCAGGACAAGAGCTAATGGCCACAAGCTGCAGCAGGTGAATTTCTGACTGGCTATAAGGAAAAAAAAAATCAAAATGAGAGTGGTTAAGCATTAGAACATGTTGTGCAGAGAGGTTGTGGAATCTCCATCCTTGGACACTTCCAAAAGTTGACTGGATGAAGTCCTGAGCAAACTTTGAGGCTGGCCCTGCGAGAGTGGGTTTGGAGGGCAGGGTAGCTGGACTACAGAGGTCCCTTGTAATCTAAATTAGTCTGACATTAAGTTAAACAGCAGGGATCTCTGTTCTTTCCCAGGAAAGTAATAAATGGCAACATTCAGTCACTCTGATAAGGTCAGTGAAAGCAATAAACGCTTTCTTAGAACTGCTGAAAATGAATTAAACAGTGCCTTCAGCGAACACAATGTTTGAACTACCACAATCTGACTACTCTTTGCTATTTGTTGGTGGGTGACACTTTTTGGCTGACCCAACTTATTAGATAAATATATCAGTTGCAGGGCTGCAATTTGTTCAATTTAGTGATACTTTCCTGAAACATATATATCATCCCTTCAGAGATGCCCTACTGGTAATCCATATACTATACTTAAAATTAGTCTGTCTCAGAGTTGAGGGTGTTTTGTGCATTTTCTATATTTTTTAAAACTATGATGCAGGCACTATTGTACTGCATTATACTATCATTTATAGATAGAGAGGTTCATAAGACGTAATCCTGACGTTGTTGAAAAATGTGTCGAAACATCACCACTCACTGCCCGAAGAATTTCACCCCAGTGTTTCAAGTAGTTTCACTAATACATCAGCTCCAAAAGCTTGATGCTAATTTGATGACTATTCCATAATATGGGACGCAGGGGACCTTTGCTGATAAGAGATTAAAAACAAAACAAAACAAAACAAAACAGGGTACTTCTATACATTTCCATACCTTATAATCCTTCCATGTTCATAAAGTTGTAATAACAAGCAGTTGCTACAGAAAAGAGAGGAGAGCAGGAATCTCAGAACTGACCCTCAGGGAGGTGCTTGAGAGAGCAAATTCAGTGAAGGATTTTGCCCTGTTGTCAAAGAACGAGGTTTCTGTGGACCTATGCAGCTTGATGCAAACTCACTATGCTTTCTAGCCCTTTATGTGTTGGAAAGGCTGCGTTAGCGTAAAGATACTCTCAGCTTATTCATAGATTTATTAGTAAGGCCAAGGTAATTCTCCAGTCAGATGCAGATATTAGAAAGACAGCCAGCAGATGCTGCTACTCATACCCCAGTACTAGGACTAGTAACAGTTTATAGTTTCTGAGATCAAGCACAAATACTGAACTGAAAAGCGGGTCAAACTGTTGAGTGGTATTTCATATTTTCCCTAAACAATATATTTGGCTAGTCAATGATTATCTCTAAAAACATTAGGAGACAGCATTAAATCCAAGAAACAAATATCACACTGACCAGTAGGTTTCAAGCCCACTGTGAGAAATTTAATCAGAAACAGATAGTAAGAGAAAACTATATTAAGTAATTTTAGACTTCTTCCTACTGTTCAAGAATATTCTGCTCAGTAGTGATATAAGTTCACTATTCTCATAGTACTGAATCCATTATTATTTTCCTCCACAGATATGATAAAAACATTCACTTAACTGTTATCACATTCTCTGTGGGAAAAGCAAATACTGGAATATTTAGGATCTCCTCAATTATCTTTCCTCTAACAGTCTTGAGAACTGGATCAGGTAATTGGACTGTAGATAGCTCCAGCATGCTTATAAATGTTAGGTCATCTTCAGATACAGGTAAAACCACTAGTAGCATGAGAATGTCTGTTCTGTATTTCTAGATTATCAGTATTCAAGGGCTCTGCAAATTTTTTTCATCATTTTTAATGCACATACTTGTAAGTATGCCTACAAATTTAAATGTGCTTTTGACAGCCACAGTATGTAGGCCCAGTATATACAACTTAGCCAGACTATGCTGCATGAGTGCTGAGCACCTGGTTTTGAGCAAGTAATGTTCAAAGAGTTGTCGTCTGAAAAGAACAGCAGTGAGCTGTTTATGCTATGAAAAAATATTGTCATGGTTATTAATTAACACACAGAAAATAAGCATGGATGCTCTTAATCATACTGACTGGCTTTATTTTAAGATCAAAAGGATGTTTATTTTAGGTAGTTTTTAGCCATTTGTTTGTTTTGACTGACTCATTGTTAACTGTGATTCATGAAAGTCGGGAGTATTTTCAGATATCAGTTTATCATTATAGTTTATATCAAAGTGATATAACAAATATACCACACAACCCAATGTTAGAAGTAGTTGTAGCAATGCAGAGAAAATAGATTCTGAAACTTACCACAGCATTCTGGCGTAGTTATACTTACCCGTTCGACTTACTTTTCCTAAAGTAACATTTTCATGTGTATGTTAACTTCTTTCTTTCTTCCATTGCAGGCAGAATTAACTTCATCAAAATACCATAACATCACCATGTTCACAATGCAAAATCTTTCTTCTTTCAATACAAAATGTTTATTTTAAGGTAAGCTTCTATTTGTTGAAGCTGGTATTAGTTGTCATTGGGGAAAAAAAATTCCAGCATGGTATCTAAAATGTAAATGATGTATAGCTTATGAAATGTACTATGTTCATCTAGTATCTCTTAAAATAAATGGACTCTTTTAGACCTTCAAAAGACTGCTGACATTTGCTTTGGCAACTGGATCAGATCCTAATAGGCGATGCACCTTACTCAATTTAGATCACAGATTCACATTTTAGATTATATCTGTTAAATCCAGCATTTACATCTCTATATGTCACATAACATCTATATTGTCCCCATTATGTAATCCATGTCCATATCAGTCTTTGTGCTCTCTTTATATAAAAGAGTAGCTCAAGCAAATTCTTGGCAGATTTGTCACCTCAGAATTGAAATCTTATGTGGGTGTTTGGAGTTTGAAATGTGCCTGTGAAATTACCGTTCTGTTTCATAAGCTTGCAGTAGTACTGCTTGGTCCAGATCCTTTATTAATTCTGACATTCAAGGATACCTACCTCTGACAGCAGCATCAGCAAAGACTGGTAGAACAGGAGAAACAAAACAGAAAGCTCTTTCTGCTTAATATAAATATTTACAGTGCTATCACTGTAAATTATCAAAGTTCAAGTTATAGGTCATATTGGGTAGATTAGCAAGAAAAAAAAAAAACAAAGTGTAGGCCAATATCTTCAGAATAGTTCTCAGTGCCAGTATAGAGATCTTCTACTCAGCTGTAACGATTGTGTCACATCATAAATATCTAATAGAACAAATATATGCACCTAATAATCAAAATAATGCAAGTGGATGAAAACAAGAACAAAATATTTTGATTTCAGACAAAAATAGCTTTGTTAGATTCTATATGGGTATTGAATCTTTCAGTCCCATTTTCATGGAAACGGTAGACAGGGAAGAGTCTGGAGAAAAATAGCAGCACTGATTTTCAACACCAAAAACTAATCAACAAATGATGTTTTCCCCAGTCATTTGACAGTAATGGCTGCAGCAGTTTCATAACTACAAGTCTGAGATACCAATCAATAAAAAAATCAATTCAATACAAGTTGAAGATACAAGTTTGAGAAACTAGTGCCACTGGAAAAGGTGTTACTGTATCACAAGTCAGAGATCAGAAATCTCGTGACATTTAACCACAAAACTAGAAAGAAAAGGGTGTATGTGCATGCAAAGGCAAGTTTCCCGTTTTGTCATCTATAAAACTGGGGGGATCATTAATGCTTTAAAACTTATGGATGAAAAACAATTTTGAGCTTAGCATTATTTTATATATTATTTACAAATGTTTCTTGTTCCATATCTAACTTGCCGCTGCACCTACAACAGCATTATGTGAGGAATGTCCACACCACACTTGAGTTGTTACCAAATGACACAAACCCATCTGACCATACTCTCGTCTCCCAGGGTAAGCATCAATTCTTCCTGCTCCAAAGTATGACTCCTGTTGAACAGTTTTAGGTTTTTCTCTCTAAATCTATGATATAATGCTGAGATTGATAGGCAACATCCTGGGTAAAAGGCAATTAATCACAAGCAAAAATCCCTGAAGCAACTCATTCACTATCCGGCCAGAGATTGACTGTGGCTTCTAAGCAATAGTATTTCAGGCCCAGGTACTCTTGCTGCCAAGAGAGCAGGCTTAGATCCCTCACTGTTACATGCACCGGTAAAATGTTAATTCTCCAGGCTGAGTCCTTTAATCTAAAATGGAGGCTTACAGTGAAGAGTTGTTTTCTGTTAGGCCCCTAGGAAGGCAATTGAGGAAGGAGGATTGACAGGCAGCTTAAAGAAAATATTTTTTTACTACGGTTGCACAGTAGCAAGAACTCATGCAGTTTTATTTCCAAAACAACGGGGAGAAGATGTACTCTGTATTACTGCCTGTGTTTTGGATATGATTTTTGCTCAGACTACCTACATACTGCTTGCAGATGCTAAAGTCCAGCTGATGGTGCCTCAGGGATGAATCTTCTCTTACCTAAACAGGTGCAAATCCTTTGTGTAAACTCCTGTGTAAAGAAGACTCAAGTCTTCTGTGACTTGACATCAGGACAAAACTTACCTGTGAACAGAGTAAAAGCAGACCTTTGACACTCCCTTGGACTGCCTCTGTAAGGACTGCTAACAGACTTTCTAAATAGCATGTGGCTTGAAAAGCTATCTGTGTGTTCTTAAGTTTCACTTCCTTTTTCAGGGAGAGAAATGTGTGGAAACATTTATTCTGTTTAACAGATTTAATTCTGCCTTTAAGTTTATTTAACTGAAAAGAATCAACCCTCTCCTCAGTTTTTCACCTAGCTGTATTTATAAATTGGCAATTTTAACAGTTTGTTATTAAACATATCTGGGTGTGACATTAATGAAGCCATTCACACATGCTACAGTATGCTACATGCTACAGTAGAAATGAATGGTCACATATGAAGACCTCTTTGTACTATCAAGACAACTCATACTTCTCTTTTGTACTCAGTATATTACCCCACTATGCTAAAACCAATTAAATGATATGGTATGTTAACAAAAAGGCATGCTTTCATTCATATGTTCTTGATTTATATTTGCTACTGAAATCTAAGGTAATCCTGCTGCTTGTCATTGGCCCTAGATCATGTTTCACATAAAGTAAGTGCTGTCCTTAAGAACGATACAGAATAACCTTATTGCTTTATATTGTAGGACATTCTTTGAGGAGTGAGTATGAAGCCAATCACAGTTGCATTTCAATGAACTTTGGTTCTTAATTTGTCAATTTCCACATCAGAATCGCATACAGCTAATTAGTGCTAAGTAGGGTAGCTGCTAATATCCAGGAAACGGACAGAAATCTGCTCTGCTGATACACTTACTCCTTTTATTGGTCTTCCAAAGAATTGTCCATGAGGTACTGCAGAGAAAACTGCAAGACCATGCATAGCAGATAGGGTCATTCAAAACACCTGAAAACATTTCAATCTGTCTTGAATTAAGAGTTTTGTGCAGTATTCTGGGTTACTGATGTTTCATTTACAGTCAAATGCCAGCCTGCCAGAAATTCTGGCAAAACAGACTCATCCACTTCAGTACCACCTGCTGTTTGAGATGAGTACAGGAGAAGCTAGCTGGACAGACAGGAAACTGGGCAGCTAGGTGAGATTTCCTAGGGCTTTTTTTTTTTTTCTTTGACACATTCTTTGACTAATGAAACTTTTCTCTATAACACATAAATGCTGGAGGGCATCAGCTCATATGAAGAGCACAAGGCTTGACAGTTTGATGAAGAAAGTAAAATTTATCACTACTGTGAAAATCAAATATATTAAAGATGCCTTTGACACATTCTGCTTCTTTTCACTGCATGCATTCATACTGAATATTTTGAATTGTAAGCTGCACATATCTTTTCTAAATTGCCAGCCTTGCAAAGATAGAAAATGGTAAAAATGTCAGTCTGTTTTTATTTTGGTGCTATCAGCAAGAAAACAAATGTTCATTGAGGGACACTGAGCTCTGCTACAGTTCTGAAAATTCCTTTGTCCTCTTCCTGTTGCAGAATGCTAATGGCAGGATAATGGCAACAACAGGCAGAAATTAAGCCCACAAAGAAAGATCTCAGTTGTGGGGGCTGGCTTTTACAGGAGAATTTACCTACATAAAATGAGGTCTAAATTCTCTCTGCGGTGAGCTGGGGGAAAACCAGTAACCAGAAAGAAGGTCCACGAAAGGCAGCATGCTGAACTGAAGAGACTGCTAAACCAGCTGACAAGAAATTGTGGACAATGTATTAGAAATCCTGCCTTATCCTTGATCTAAATATTTACCTGAGATTAAATTCACAGCACTAGACTCCTTCTGCACTTAGAGGTGTAAATTGCTCCTTTGAATGTCCTCCACTCATTCTTTAAAAACAACAGTAACACTTGTTGGCAAAAGTCGCTGCAGGCATTCATACTTGTATTGTCCCAGTTCCCAGAATGCACCATGATTTTTAAATTAAAGTTCTGCTAGGCTTTCTCATCCATCTAAAATATAGTACCCTGGGACCCCTTCTTAGAGATTCATTTAACTTGGCCATTTTTTTCTCACCAGTGAACTGTTTTTTATCTGTCCTACCGTTCTTTTTTTTGTTTTCCCTTGAAACACAAATGTTGCCACTTTGTTGCGCTCTGCCACTTTTTTAATATCTGACTTCATTTTGCACCTTGCATAGATGCTCACAAAAACTGTACTTTCATTCACCTATTGTTACGCTAGTTTTATTGCTGATATCAGGAATGCCAATAGGAATGGGCTTAAGGAAACACTAACACAGACAAGTGCTTTTTGGACTTCAGAGCTGTACTGCACATGAATAGATAAAGTATCTTTTTTATGTTAGTATTCTAAGTCCTTTACAATGAGAGTGTCATTGATGCCAAATTCTATGTTTTCTTTCCTTATGTAACAGTGGAACTTGTTTTTCGACATAAAGACCAACAAATAAAGCACTCACAAGCACATCTCCTACCAGATTATACTTTACCCTTAACCTACTTGTTTAGGCCTACCTGTGAGCTTGGTGCAGATAAAAAGAGAAATTGGAAACCACTGGATAGTACCTTACTAGGAACCAATGTAGATCTTTGACATCTAAAATTCCAGATACCACATCATTTGTCAGAGGTTGTAAAATGACCGTGAGCCAAAGCACAAGCTTAGTTTATTCAGGGACAGTGAATCTCAAAAATACCCACTGAGTACTACTAGGCAGAAATCTCTGGTCTCAGCATGTAATTCTGACTGTGGATTAGCCAGGATGCGTTATATTGCATGTAACAGCTGAAAGCCAAACATGCACAATAAGATATGTATTTGAGATGTGTGGACAATAGGCACAATTTTATGTCATTTTTATTTGTCTTCTCCTTTTTATTTAGGCTGTTAGGGTGTGACATGTGACAGAGCACTGCATAGCCTCTACCCCTACAGTACAGCACCACAGAGAAACCCTAGTTATGTCTGAAGGTGGCACAGTCACATGAGAATGACAGTGGGATCATTCTACTGGAGAGGCAGGTTCCACACTCCAGTTTTACAGTGGAGCTGACAGGAGGGATGGATAACAGAAAGAGCAGTACAAATCTGGATATCAAAAAAAAAAAAAAAATCATTTTAATCTTCATTTTCTTATCTTTGCAAAGAGTTATGTACAATCTAGAGACCATGTATTATTTGCAATTTTGAGTAATGATTTGGCAAATTTGAAATATTTAGAATGCATTTAGAAATATATCACATACTGTGAAAGTTTATAAAAGTTAGGTAGATAATTTTTTCATAGTACCTTTTTCCCTCTCCTCACTGAGAAGGATGACCATTAAAAATCAATAATAAAACAGTAAGCACAGTAAGCATAGTTACAGGGGAAAAAAAGTTAACATTTTAACAGAATTTCTGGAATTTGATATCCTCCACACTATTCTAAATATATGTAAGAAATCACCTAAAATCAACAACTATGTCAGAGGTATTTGTTTCCTAATAATTTCTATTTTGAGTGTAAACACCTTTTTTTCTGACCAGAGCCACATAACCAAATAAGTCATCCTCTGAAAAATACACCTTTTGAAAACAGATAATCATATAGGATTAAGAAAGTGAGATCTTTAATGAGTTCTATTGAAAATGTACATACCGCCATAAGCAAAGAAGATCACATTCATTCCTTTGCAGGAGTTTTTCACTAACTTGGTTTCAAGTGCAAGTAAGAGTCAGTTGAAGCCTTTTTTCCGGAGTTATGGAAGTGGGATGGGGAAAGCTGTTTTTGGCACTTAAAAGGTTCCTTCTATCAAATCCAAGCAGTGCCTTGAAAAAACATTTGAGCTACCTATGATCAAGCTAGCTAGCACACTGAGTGTGGAATACCTGCATCAGCATGGTGGTCTGCCCAGTATGGGCAGTATTTCTGAAACCCTGAAACAGTGGTTTTCAGCAGATCTAACTCACTGTATGGAGCTGTTCTGCTTCTGGTATATCTCTCCGGTACTGCAATATGCTGTAGAGTCACTTGGGCAGTAGCTATATGGACTTGGTGTAAGGCTACAGGATCATCTAAATCCTCAATGTCTGAACAACTCTGTAGAAAAATGGAGTTCTTGAACCCTTAATGAAATAAGAAAAGGGAGAAAAAAAGAGAAAGATGTTTGCTTCTCCTAACCCTATGTCCTGGAAATGGCCAGAAAGATTTTTCAAAACTCCATTTATAAAGGAGATTGTCACTGGCCATTCTCCATGACAATATGAGAAGGTTAAGCTAGGGGATGAATTACCAATCAATAAGATTTACCTTGAATACTATGAAAAAAACTAACTGTAAGTGGCAAAACACTGGAACAGCATATCTAAGGATATTGTGGATTCTTGCTCATGGGGCTGTTTGTAAAATTAAGTTAGATGCACATGTTTGAGGATGATTGAATATACTTGATCCTATCTCAGTGAATGAATCTAGATATGATAAGATCCCTCTCCATCCTACACTTCAGTAACTCCATGGCATGGATAAAACATCTCACTAGCTTTCGATTAGATTTGAGGTTTTAAATGCTTTAACAAGAGCTGGTTAAGAAAAAGAAGTCTATGAAAAGTTTGAATGGAAACTTTTGTTTTAAGCTACACTTTCTGTAAATAAAAAAATTAATTGAAAACCAGAACAGTTTTATTCTTTGTGATGGAAAATATATCTATAAATTAACATTATTTTCCAAGCTGAAGAAATTTTCTGTTGAAATGCCATTTTAATGGGTAATTTTTAGCTATTTCTAGGAGCTTCTGAGATTCCCGTCGGTCCTTGAAACAATACCTAACTTTCTCTTTTAGGAAAAGAATGAAAATTTGTGCATTATCTTTTAAAATATTAAAAATAGAAAATAATTAAACCAAACTGACAAGATATTCCCTAGTACATGCAAAATATCTAACTCCAGAAATAACATTAGTAGTGTATTAATGATTATAAAAAGTAACCTCACTGAATGTGTGCTTCTAATGATCTTCTACTTCAAAATCCTCTTTGCAATTACTACCCTCCACTGTCATCTAGTGTCCAAAAAACTTCCTACAAGTGCTCACAGAGAAGAATGAAATTACTTTTTTTTCCAACTTCATTTGAAAAAAAACAATCAGAAGTTAATTAATTTGGAGATTCAAGGTTTTCTTCTGCCTATATAGATATTCAGCCTTGAAAAAGTCTACACAGGTGGACATGCAAGTCGAGCAATCATGCATGAAAGACTGAGAAAATACAAAGCTTTGAAAAGTATCATTACAGAAGGTATTTAAAGGAGGAGTCCCAGTTACGAACAGTGGCTTGAAGGGAGTTGGAAGAAAGTGGGCTCAAAGAAGGCACAGTCAAAATATCTCACTACAACTGAACAGAAGAAATAAGTAATAGCTAGTGTAAAAAAATATTAGGACACTACTAGAAAAAGAAAAAATACAGCAACAAAAAGTAACTAAAACTGCCAAAACAAGAACATGCACTATATATATCCCATGCTTTTCCATGAATTCTCCCTCTTTGCCACTTAAAGTAGTAAGATAGTTAACATGACAGGTTGGAGACCAGTTCTCTAGTGCACTTGTGCAGTATTTTAGCGAGTACGCTGTTTCAGGTTGTATGTTGAAAAACAGAAATGCATTCACCTCTATTATATTTAAGTCTTACTCTTCATAAACATTCATGTTTATCATTTTGATTAGTATTTCAACAAAATTTGAAAATTTATTGCACTGAGAATATTTGACCACCATTTCACAAAAACATTTATTAGGTTTCAAAGTGAAAGATCATGTGAAAATGCTGTTTCTACCTCCAGGTACATGCCACAGCCACATGATCAAATTCAGTTTTCATTTCACAACATTCGTATTTGCACAAGATGCCCTGAGAAAGCGAGAACTACACTCACACATCTATAAGAAAGCAGGAATTAAAAATAAACGTCAGTAACCTGATACAACCTAATATAATTTAGCCTTCCTAGGATTAGCTTCAAGGAACCATGACACCAGATTCTAAAACCACAACATTAATCCAAGGCATTAATATCTGTTCTTGAATGCAAGATTACTGCAAAATGTACATTATCTATTTATTTATTAAATGCTCTTCCAAGGAGAAAAAGCAGTAAAAGTGAAGGCAAATGAGCTCAAGGAACATAAGGGCAATTTATTAACATAAAATATATTAACTAAGGGGCAATTTTTAAAAAGAGGTAAACATTCAATTTTATAAAAAAACCCAAAAAACATATTAGCATTTATGCATGTGAATGTGTAATTCAAAATACACTGACAACCTTAATTCTGCCCTCTTATGACCTTTTGAGGATATGAAAGTGCTAAAAGAAACTTTTCAATCTTCACAAGTCAGATTCATGTCATCTTTGACTGCAAACAATTTAATCAGAATAATTATTCATTAAAATATAATAAATAAAGAGCTTTCTCTTCAGCTAATATTGTGCTGATTTAAAGGTTTAAAAAACCCAAATCCATATTCATATGCTTATCCTTGCAACATGGCAGCAACATTTTTTTACAACTTCAGCTGAGGGAATTTTGATGTTCATACAATTTAAAAGTAAAAGAAAATAAATCTCTGATAAGAACTTGATTTAACAGATTTTTTTGGCAGTTAGTGAAATTTAAAACAAGACTAGGAACAGAATATGAGTAAACTTTCTATTTAAAGACTTTCCTAACCTCAACAGGGATTTTACATAGGAATTAAATAGTAACTCCTGATATTGGCCTTTAATGAAAAATATTAAAAGGATAATTAATCCTTGCTAAATAAGAAATTGGGAAAATAATTAAGAACAGATTAGAAAGTAAGTAATACATTGCATAGGAATGATACACAGGTTGTTAGACTGTTGCATTGCTTTTGATGTATGCATTCCCTTGTCTGTTCTGGGATTGCTGTCCCACTCTACTTCCTAAAATGATTTTTCTAAAAAGAAGTTTTCAAAATGGTTTGTGAAAACTTATGAAACCAGTGTTGTATACCAAGAGTGTGTCTGGAGCCCAGAGGTACCCCATACTGTGTATGATTTAAAAAAAAAAAAAAAAGAAATCACTCCTATCCTTAAGTTCTCAGAGCTCCAACAGCTGCTTTCAAGCAGATTGAAAATTTTAAGATTAACAATGACCTCTAGTGTTGCTTTTCCAGTTCTGCAATATATTGTTGCTGCATCCACGTAACGGCTAGGCAACTCTAGACTGTATTATTCAACTATGTGGTACACTATAGAAGAATCTCTTCTAAAGAAGCAAAAACACTTGGTCTATTAAATAAAGCTAACAGCAGCAGAAACAGCTCCTGTTTCTGACGACGAGGGTTGAAAGCTTTCTGTACTCATGTTCACACCAGGTTCAAGAACAAGGATTATGTGGTAAGAGGGAGCCTGCTCCGTCTTGCTCATATGCACTGGCCAGGTAGGATGGGAGGAGCAGGAGAAGGTGCACTAAACTCCAACATCAAGAGCAAATCAGAGGCTACTATATTTCATACTATTGCTGGAACTGCACCATATAGAGCATTTATGGAGAAAGGACAGAGCAGCAGTGCTTTCTAAGATGACCTTAATGCAAAGATAAGGCTATTACTGCCCCCTACACAAATCGTTGCACACTGGCTTCATCAACAATGATCTCGAGAAGACCAAGCCTAGATACATAGCCTTGGTTAGAAATAGGTGGTATTAGGACCTCCATCAGTTGCCCATTTAGGCTTGAGAAGAGATACAGTATTTCCCTTTAGTAATTTCATAGACATGCCAAAAATCTTTGGCCTAACTCCTAGAGCTCAGACCCTGCTTTGAGATTTTCTGTGCAATTATTTAAGAAATGGGATCAATTTCATTTCTATTAAATATTAAAACTGCCTGCTGTTTCAAAGAGATGCAAAAATTTGTCTTTAGGGACAAACTGACAAAGCAGGATGGTTAAAAAGACCAAATAAAGTCTGTTGTGAAACTCAAGCACTTCTAATCTGAGCGTTCCAAACTACTTCATAAACATAGTTGAACTGAAGTTACAAAATAATCTTATTAGGTTCTTCCAGGCTTTTGCTCTGGTAACCAAACATGAACGAGTGCAGCGTTATTCTACTTCATCCCATTTTGGGATCTGGCTTGCTCTTACTTGCTCTGCACTTTTTTTCTTCTTAGCATTTCTTTACTTATAATGACAGTATAAAGCACACTGCTGAACTTTTCCACACCTCTATAGGAGTTTACATGTGCTACTTAGCTCTTCAATTTTCTTTTATTGCCTTCATTTTAATGCTACTTATAAGTCAATGTGGATATGGTCTCTTCAGAGTGCATATATGCAATACTGTAGCCAGTCTGCATTTGCAGTTTGAGATGATTTTTCTTAGAGTTCCAGAAATGTAATCCTGTACCTAGAGAGAAATTGACCATGAACCTTATAGCCAAAGGTTTCACTTTGCTAGCCCACAACTGATGCCAGCATTACCAGTGCCATAGTTGCAACAACACAGAGCTCAACTGTGAGTTTATGCTTTCCTGGTTTTGCAGCCCTAGCTGAGCCATATGATGGTTCAGCTGTGCTGTCACCAATAAAGGAAACAGTTAATGTAAAGCAAGTACAGTTCCACATCCACAACCTAAAATCTGATATAGGGCACCAGCTCTTCGTGTTAGTTCCAAGATTAATTGTCTGCAGCAAATCACAAAATGTCCTGATCCATGCTATGATGTACATCACAAAACTGTAATTGGCACAATGATCTTAGGAGTGTGTGAAAAACAATGGCTTTTTGAGATGGTAGTCTGAAGTGTTTCTGAATTGAAGATAATTGTAAGAAAGTCTTGAATTTTTGTATGCCTCTGGAAAGCATAAAGCAAACCAAAGCTTAAGAAGATTCAGACTTTAAGAAGTCTTTGGGACAGATTGGAGGGTTTCTGCACTTCCAGCCCTAAGCAAACTCTGAAGTTAAGAGTTACTACCTACAGGAATGCTAAGCAAAATTCTTTATGACAGTTTCTGCCGCTCTGTTTTTTCAAAGGTAACCTCTTATAAGTAAGCTGGAAAAAACAATTCCTCCTGCAGATAAATCTAGATTAACTAACTCTTCAACTGGAATGTGTGACTGCTGAATTACCACGAATAATTTTTGTCTTATGCTCAGAACGGGCATATTTTGGACATATAGAGGGATATATGTCAACTTGGCAAAACCTTTTTGCTAATTTTCCAAAGTTATGATTAATGAGCAAAACCGATCTGAAAAGACACTTACAAAGAAAGATGTGATGAAAACTGAGTGTTCTTTCAAAGGGTTTAACGAACAGACAAAAAGCCCAAACTCCACAATCTAGAAGGAGCTACAGTTAAGGGCCTACCCAGGTTCACCAGTTGTATAAAAGAAATAATTAGAAACTAAATACGAGCAGCAACAAAACCAAATCGTGTCACGTAACACACCAGAATAAAAGATAAATAGATGAGAGATTTAAGAAAGTTACTAGACACTTGCTAGAGATTAATAATTTAAGTGAGTAAACCCTGGTAACTTGTAGTCATAAACTGTGGTCCACTAAAATTAATATTAAGAAATATTTGAAAAGCAGAGAACCTCCAGAAGACTGAAAGAGACTAATGTTAGCTCAATGTTCAAAAAGGGAAAATGGAAGAACTGGTTAATCCATAGTTTGATGGGATGTCTATATCACCTTTTCATTGTGATGCCAACAGCTGAATTCAGTTAATACAGCTAAAAAGATTAAGAATACAGTTAATACTGTTCTGTGTTATATGCAAATGGGTCCAAAACAATCTGATTTCATTGACTAAGATTACGTTTTTGAGGAAACAACATACAGACTACCTACTGAAGTTCATTTCTTCACTATTAAATCAGGAACACAGTAATATTTTAGGTACATACCTGCTTTTGTATGTACAGAGTAAAAAAATAAAGAAAAATAAATCCCCAAACCATTCTTTAGGAAAATAATCCTCTTCACAACTGTGTTGGGGGTGGGAGTGTTGTAGAATTTTGTTATAGTTCTCTTTCTCTTTTTCTTCTTTCTTTCATGCCCAAGTTAATTGTGCAGGTATTGATCCATATTATCTCTAAGCCTTATTTCACTATAAGAGAATAATCTGGATGATGATATACTTGGTGCTCTTTATATGTAGTAGAGATTTTTGCTTGTTAGTTTCCATTTTAGTGTCCTTTATACCTGATGTATAAATATACTAAACACAATCTTTTCAGAAATGCTTTTTAGAATGACGTTCATTTAAGAGCATTGGATAGTCTTAACTTCACAATATCCTTCCACCGTCTCCATCTCTTTAAACAATTCCCTGTCTACACAGATTTCAATAATCTTTACATGCTTCCAAAACACACAGAGAAGATAAATGATCCAATGAAACCAGCAGTCATCTAAGTTGCTCTGTTGCAGAGCAGGAGTGCAGAGCAAATTCAAGAGCTGCAAGACCTGAAAGAGGATTCTACCAGCACCCACACCTGATCTGATCAATGAATATGAAAAAGCTCCTAAAAATGAATAATGAACGCAAGTGGATTCAGAATACAGATTTTCTTTAAACGATTTAAGACCTCATTTAAATTAGTCTACTCCTACAGTATCTTTTTAAATAATTTAACTAGGTACTTAGAAATGTTTGATTGTAGTCTCTTCTGAAGATGCAATGATTAGTCCTTTCATTTTATTCACTTAATTGAGGTCAGACTAATTCTTTGAATTGAGGCTCTGGGAGCTGGGAAAAAATGACAGTTTTCTTTCCATTCCATTCAGGAATAAATATGAAACAAAAAGGGTGAATGCTAGAGGTTACCAGAATGAAGGACAAAAAATTAATTCAATATGTTAATAGATGACATTTTCACTTAACAATTCATCTCTATGTAAGCACAAATGGGTTTTACATACTTGTTTTTAGGTTCTGAGTAGTTTTTTAATATAATTAATAAGATACATCAAATGAAGAGTTTCTGCATCTTGAATTTCCAGTTTATGTTGACAGAAAGCTCGGGGAGGGGGGAAGCTTATATGGTAATTTAAAAAGGCAATTAGCTCATTTTTAACAAAATGTAAACAATCCCAGACACCTAAATTACTGACTTGGATAATATTTATTCATTCTTTTCTAGCCTTCGTAAGAAAGTCTTGAATTTCTCTTTTGAATTTCAAAAAAACCAGAGTGCATATCGAAATCAAAAGAATACAGAAGGAGTGGATATAGGGTAGATGCGTATAAGTCTTACTAGAGTGCCTAATGAGGTACACTTGCAGCCTCAGTGCTGAGATGTCGGTTGGCTTGTGGCCTGGGGTTTCAGCTGGACAGCTCTAAAATCTCTGTACCAGAACAACGCTGCCATTTGAATCTGCCTTCCTGTATCTTGTCCGGGGGGTACAGTGAGAGGCAAACTTTACTACTGGGGCCAAGGGAGCAGCTGAAGCCTGCAGGTAAGTCTGCATCTGTTTGCTTACAAATTAATTCTTTGTGCTCTAGGACAAGTGACTGATGTGAAGTCACGAAAGGATCAGAATACATTATCTGTGAATGGAATGACCATTAGATAATTACAACATTATTTTGCAAATGGGGATGGTATATCCTGTGCCATAATTGTAAAATGAAAAGAGGTCTCTTACACTAAAAGAAAAAAAAGCAAGTTTCTAGCAACTTAGGCCAAGTTAATTCCAGGCATAACTTCTTCAAACCAAATATCTGCTCATGTAATTAATTTTATTGTTAGTAGGAATTAGACTTAGCATTTAAAACTACGAATGTACACGTGAAAATGACAAGTACTCTAACAGAAAAATAATAAAGCTGCTACAGATTAAAAAATGGGAATTATATTCTTAGTAATATTAAAAATTTAGTAAAGTTAATATACCAATACCTTTGTATCACTGTAAATATCATCTGTGTTGTTCTATGCAGTCTTCAGTGAATTACTTGTTTGGCCTTCTTGTGTTGAGTATCCCCCGCAGGTTGTGGAGAGGTGATGTGGGAAGCTCCAGTTGTTACATTATACAAAAATTGGGTCTCTAAATGAAAGTGCACTACAGAGGAGTTTTATACGATTACTCAGAGTGCCAGTTTTCCCTTCAGAGCTTCCGTTACTTCAGAGAATATGTCCATTCTTACTACATTTTATCTGAGGTTCAAATGTCTTTTGTATATTTCTACCCAGGACCACTAACTGATCCTGTGCTCTATATGTTAAATTAAAGCTATCTATCCCCTTCCTCCAAGGAGCTAGTGCAAGAAACAGGACAAATCAAGCTACTCACTTATGAATACAAAACCTGTGTAGTCAGAATTACTTAAACATATTGGGAAGAGTCATGTGATGTTAAAATCACTGGTTAGGAACCATCCATAATAGGGTCAGAGGGAGTGCCACACCTTCAAAAATGGCATCAGCTGCTTATGAGTCATTGCCCATTTGAAAATAAGAGAGCTTATGGACCACTGCTCTGGAGAAGAAGCAAAAGATAGGATAGTACTTGGTGTCTGCTATGGACTGCCATGATATATTAAGGGATAATCAATTCTTTAAGTATCTCTATCTAGTACCTAGGAGAACATGTGTTGTTACAGACTGATGTTTGCTTTGTTTGCATATACCACTTCAAAACAGTAATACATACTTTGTGCTTTAAAAATGGCTATTTTATAAAATGATTACTATTTTATAAAGTGGTTAACTTGTTTAGCTGCAGGAAAACTTAAACAATGAATAATTGTTCAAGATTACTCTACTACATGTCATAACCTCAACTGAGAAAGAAGGAACTTTGATTTAAAAATCAGCCTGGCATAGTAGGGAAGTGAAAGCAGGTATTTCCAGTGTTTAAAAAAAAAAACATGAAAAGACAGAAATGAAGGGAAGTTGATAAAGACAGCAACTGTAAGGGAAGCAGAAGTACACAGGGAGAATTAATGACAAGTAGAGCTAAAGAAAATAGGAAGATGTGGTTTTTCACGTACATTTGGAACTAAATAAAATACTGATGGTATTGATCCCTTACAAGCTGGGCAGATTGCAATTGTCCATGAAAAAGGTACAGAAAGACTGATACACTACTCCTCATTTATCTGGTCTGATATTATCAGTTTAAGAAGTGTGCTTGATAAACTGGGGAAATATTACAAATAAACTGTGGGAATAAACAGACTAGAACTCAAGAAGCTTAGTTCATTTTGTGCTACACAGAAAACTAAGGGGTGTCAAGGAGCTATAAGAGAACAGACATCTCCAGAAGAGAGGCATGTAACAAATTAAATGGCTGACAGTGAAACAACATGGTTGAGGTAATCATATGATGTTTCAGTGATGACAATAATTAACCACTGTAATCCTTGAAACTTCAGATTGATACTGGATGTCTTTATAAAAGATGTTCTAAATCAAACAGAAGTTTTGACAGTCTTGTCCTGTTTGTTCTGGGAAAAAAAGGGAGTGCTCAGACAAACTCATGTCTCGAAATTCTCTGTTGGAATCTAATGAACTCAGTATTTGTTTTCTCTCTAAAGCATTATCTCCCAAAAAGCATTCCTGTCCTGACTTGAAGAAATCCATGACTGCTGGTTCATAGCAGTTAATCAACCATGCTTACAATTTTTTTAAAATTTATATGACTTGGGTTTGCCATTGGAATTTTTAATTATAAATCATATTTTCAGTATCCAGTCTTATATACATTGGGAAAATATATTAGGAAGTGTATATTTAAAATAGTAAGAAGCACAGTCATGGCAGTAAGCCATAAGGAGCCATGAATGCAACAGTTTGGGTAGAATGGACTACCGTGTTCAGGAGTTAGGTTGGATATGAATAATTTGGGGAGAAAATACACAAAACAAATGCATCAATTTTGAGATTAACTATACAGAGGAAATGGTAATCTGTAACAGAAATAAATTTATTGATTTAGTCTATTAGGTTTTGTATTTTCACTGTTTTTTAACTTTGCATACAAACCTACTTCAAGCCATGGTAGCCATCACAGACTCTCCAACCCCTTCTGCTTCAGGCATGGCTGCCTGCACTTAGGGCCAGCTGTAACCATGGGACCTGGAATCTGGCTGCTGTGAAAGAGCAACACAAGAGGCTGAGAGGCCTTCTTGGGGCTGCTTCCCCCTTGCTTCACAGCTGCATTTAAGCTTAGGGCCTCGGCCGTGGCCGCTGCTTGAAATATGCCGCAGCTGTGCCCAGCCATGTACCCCCAATGATCCTGATCCATTGAGTTCTCTTCCTGCCTTGTCCCTATGGACTTGAACTGCCTGGCTGAACCAGGTTATTGTCACCAGACCTCACTCAATTACTGAGGGACTTGGCTGTGATGACACTGCCTTGCCTGCCTTGCTGTCACCCTTGGCTCCCAGCTTGCCTCCCCTTGCAGAGCAGCCTGCTCTTTCTCTCCCTGACTGCAGCTGCATAAACATGTAGTTTAAAAGAGAAACATGCTTTAGGTATACCAAATTAGGCATGCCAAATTAAAAGCACCCAGTGAAAAATTCCTTCAACCTTCTTGCCTATTTTACAGAATGTGAAAATACATTCAGGTTAATCTTAATCTCCGGAAAAGTATGACAAAAGAATAATAAGTTAAACTGGGTACACCACTTTGAAAATGTGAAGAATTATCAGCACCCCTGATTTAATCCTTTGTTTTCACACACTCTGGAGCAAAACAATCTTCATTAAAATAGTACTTTTTCAGGATAGGAGTGCTAGATATAATTCTAAAGTTTTGTTTGTTTCTGTTTAGACAGGCACATGAAAGAAGACTATAATTAGTTGCTTGGCATAAGTGGCTGTGGATCACATTAAGAGGAAGCAGCATAATGAAACGTTAAAAGAACAAGCCAGACCAACCTGCTTTGCTAGCAGTGCTTTGTTTACTCCTCAGTTCCTGCTTCAGTCCTGCCTGATCTTTTGAATTCAGCAGTTGTTCCGCATGTGCTGTAGAAGACTGAACAGCTCTTAAGTGCCTAGAGCCTCACTGCATGTAAGTGCTGAATGCCTGAATGACAGAGGTGCTTTGTCAGAAAGTGGCAAACCTGTTGGCAATGCTGCTTCAGTGCTTGATTGGCTGCTGTTGCTTCTCTTCTATCAGCCCCTCAACCTGCAATAGGTCTCTTGCTGTAGTATCTCCACAAGATACTTGGCCAGACAGGCTTATTTAGCCTCACTGGTGCTGCAGGTTTACTAAACCTCGACATTTAATTTCCTGTACCTCTGACTTAGTTCCCTGTTTGGGAATGGATGACACTCGTTTTGTGAAGCTGTAGCTGATGTCATTCCCTTCGCACTAGAGAATAGCCCTTCATGACATCCAAAGAATTGATGACAGAGGAAGACCATCTGGGGGGATGAAAAAGCAGAAGTTGACATCTGTGCAGCTAAAACAATAGTTGATTGGCGTAATCAAAGTTACACAAAGTTTCCTTAAATTGCCTTGTTAGAAACTTGTACTATATTTCCTGTTAAATTACATTTGCTCATCGAAAGTACCAATGACTTCTCTTCTCCATTTACTATTGTATTCTGACATGTCAAAGATGTGTTTTTGAATGTGGGTAATTAGGGCACGTCCCCCATAAAGCTGCAAGAGATGCAGAGAGCTTGTCTATCAAGCGCCACAAGGAGGCAACGGAGGGTCATGAGGCTTTGTTTACTTCCAAAAGGCCACAACTGTGGTGTTTTCTCAGAACATCTACCCATCTGTAGAGGCTGTGACTGTCCATCAATGTCCTTAATGTGACACACAGGCAGAAAGCTCTTCAATCCAGCAGAAGTACCTACCAAAAGTTGTCTATGAAAACCATAAAGCCTGGCCCAGCCTGCGAGAAGTGGCAGATTGATGAACTGGAAGGAGAAAGTAGAATTAGGTGAAGGTGGTGTGCATATGAGGTAAAGCTTCAACACAGGCCTAAGAGGGAACTGGGAGAAAATGCTCTGTATAATAAACCTAATTATTGTACTAAATTAATCTGTCCTGCAGGGTGAGAATGAGATGCTTGTCTTCTCTTTTCCATTCCTCTTCAGATGTGCTTGCTTCATATTCTGGCCACACTACTGTGCTACGAGTTTCTTCTGTTCCATGACTCGCTGCCTATAGTGTACATTATGGAAGGAGTCACAGCACTGAGGGGCAGCACAGAATGGACAGGCTGGCCATGTTCTGTGCTTTGCTGCAGGATGCGCTTAACTCGAGCACTGTGATCCTCACCTGCCCTTACGAGCGAGGCTTGCACCTTCCCCACACACCTCTCCAGTCCCTTCCTTTTGGTTTACGTGGCTCTGTCCTCATTCCGAAGACAAGACTGAAAAGTTCAAAGGGCTGAACTACAGGAAGAGCTGAAAACGCAACGGCCAAGGTTCGCTTTCGCTTTCTCAGGCCCCGAGGAACAGGTCAGTCACTGCTACGGGCCCGCGGACGCCCTCTCCCTCCCCACACCACGAGCTGCTGGGGCAGCGCGAGGGCCCGGCCTGCGCCGCGAGCTGCCAGGAGGGGAACGAATGCTCCTTGGTTTCGGCACAGAAGAGGGCTGCCGCCCTGCTGCGGGGGGAAGCCGCTGGCCAACGGCGAGCAGGGCCGCGGGCCCCGCCACCGCCGAGTCCCTGGCAGAAGCCCTCCATAGCCCCCGCTGACGTCACGAGCGACCCCGCCCCCTTTCGCTTATCCCCGGGGACGTGCGCGCCCTCTCCCTCCCCATGGCTCGCGCTTCAACGGCCCACGGAGTCTCCCCGCGCCGGGGCGAGAGGCCCACTTCCGCCTCCCCCGGGCCCGCTCTCCCCGCGCCATGCCTTCCGCTCTATGGTTCCGCCTCCCGGCCGGCCCACCTCCCAGCATGCACTCGCGGCGGAAGCGGGTGACGACAATAACAAACAGCGGCGGCTGCGCCAGGACTCGCCGTCCCCGCGCTGCCCAGCCCGCGCCGCGCCGCGGGCCCCCCTGCCGCCCCCCGCCCGGCCCCTCCGCGCCCGCCCCTCCGCGCCCGCCGCCCCTGCCTGCCCGGCGAGGTGACCACTGAGGCGGCCCGTGCCCCCGCCGAGCCGACGGGCCCGGCCGCGGGGGGAGGGGGCGCCGCCGCAGGATGCGCGGCGCCGCCGCGGGACCCTCGGGTGAGTGGCGCCAAGGCGAGCGGGGACCCCGCTGCTGCTGCTGCGCGGCCCCTCGCCGCCGGCGGGGAGGGGCGGGGAGGCTGCTGGTGCCCCGCCGCCACCGGGGCTTCGTCCCCGTCCGTTACCGGGGGTGGGGCTGCCCCGGCGGGGAGAGGCGGTCGCGGTCCGGCCGTGGATCCCCCGCACCCCTCCCGTGGGCGCGGGAGACACAGAGGGGCGGGGTGGGGCCGGATCCCGCTCCTGGCCGCGGTCCCGGGGCGGCGGGGCGACCCCGGGCAGCCGGGGGCGGGCGGCGATCGGGGTCGGCGGGGGGGGCGGCCGCTTCTCGAGCGGGAGCGGCGCTGGCGGGGCAGCGCCCGGCGGGCCGGGGTGCGCCCTGTCCGCGTCTTCGCTGCCAGGGCGAGGGATTCGCCGTGAAGTTAATACAAGGAATGACTCAGCCTGCCTGCGCCGTCGTGCTCGCCTCTGACAGCGCTCGGACAAACGCTGTGCAGAAGTATTGTGTTTACAAACGCTTCTCTGCGTTTGTCTGAAGTGTTTATGCTTATTTCTAGTCCGGAGGAAGCATATGTTGTGTGCTGAACTCTCGTGTTGTCTTCACCTCCTTATTACGTTCTAGTATTCTTTCAGGCTGTTTTGTTGATCTGTGTAGACTTTTCTTTCTCTGTGCCCCTCCTGCCCCCTGCAAGTTTTCTCTGACTGTCATCCCAAGGTGGAAATCCTAATATGAATGCTGGAGAAGTTAAACGAACTGATCTTTGCAACACCCATGTTCCTTACTTAACTTTATCTGGAGATAAAAAAGGAAAAACCATGTCTGAACCTGAGATACTCAAAACCAAACCCAGATACATTAATCGTCTTATAGTCATATGCCTTTTCCGCTGTACTATTTGTTTGTTGTCTGAAGTAATGAAGTGGCATGTTCTGCTGACGAGCCATTCCCTGTGGTACATATTTAAAGCTTTCACCTCTCTTTCCTTTTCCTTGTGGGAGAGACCAAGGAGGTCAAGTGTCCTTTTTGCCGCTCATGTAAATGTGAGTTAGAAGTAGTTAGCAAAATTGGCTTTATGGAAGAATTTACACTTCTGAAATTTTCTGTTGATTGCTCAGCAGAAGGTACCTCAGCTGTGTTGGAAAAATGAAGATGATTAAAAACATTTACTATAGTTGAAGGAGATAGGAAGTATTATAAGGAATATTACATAATATAAACAATTCATAACAATAGAGAAAACTTGTACGGTGTTGTGATATATTTTAGTTGTGAACTTGAGAAATTCTTATCTATCATCTTGGGAAGTTTTTCAGAGGGTGAAGGAAGTGAAGAAATGACCTTGCTATTATCCCATGTTTTAGCATAAATTTTTGTGCTGAAGAGCAAATGTTAATAAGGAAGAAATAGGGCATTTAAAAATCATTGTTTAAATGAGGATGGGGAGAGATTACATTTGTACTTACTCTAAATGCTGTCTAGAACTCAGTTTTATTACATTATATTAGGAGTAGCAAAGAAAACAGCTGAAGTCCCATGCCCCATGTTCTTGAGTAAGGGAAGCTACAGAGCTGGGAACAGAAACTGGACCTTTTGGGATAATGGATTAGTGTACAGTAGACCTAACTGGAATTTTGAGGTATATCATTGGTATACAGTTTATTTAATTTATCTTTTTACTGGGAAAAAAACCCTTATTCTGTTGAACTAGCCTTATGCTCAGCGTGGATTTGGGTTACTAGTATTTGGCATCTTACTGAAGGGGCTGTCTCTCTCCCTATGTCAAGTTACCGTAGTTATAATTAGAAGTGCATGAAGCAGACATGCACTCTTATTTGAGAAGAAGACAAGGGTTATTTTGAGGTCTTTTGTAGTGTCACTTTAAAACATTGTCACTGTGTGTAGTCAGAACATAGCAAGGTTGTGTGGCTGGCAAGACTTTAGGTGAAAAATGTAGTTTCTAAACAGATTCTAAATTTCTTAGAATTATAATTATGGTTAAGTAGGGGAAAAGCTTATGTGAGGGGAGAGGAATAATGTGTTCTGCTCCTTCTAATAGGAGAGTGGAATTATGATAGGATTGTTTGAAAGAAGTTTTTCCCTATGTTAACCTGTAGGGTAGGTTGTTAGCAGTTTGTCCTTATGTTTTTATTTGGTTTTTAAACTAGTAGCTTATTGAAATATTGTGCTAAAGTGAAGCAAGTCAAAATGAAAAGCTGTGAGAACTCTTCAAGCTGTAACACACATACCTGTCTGTCACACGAGCTACTCCAGAGTCATTTGGTCACTGTCCAAACAGCCATGTGTCTCCTTCTGCACGTGCATATTGCCCAGGAAAGTTGTGCTGCTGATGTTGGTCCACCACACAGTGCTATTACATGAGATGATTCTAAAGAGGAGAAAAAAGAAGTTATTAATATCTAGTGCCTTAAATTTTCTCTATTAATGTTACTGGAGGAATGAAGCTAATGAGGAAAGGACCTTGCTAGTAATTATATCATAATGCAAAACTGATAATCAGCGAAGTAGCAAATACTTGGTTGCAAGATGCAAGCTTCCATAATAGTACTATATTATACCGCAAGACCTGGTTGAAGGCACTGGTACAGAGAAGGCAAAAAAAAGTGGTATCACTAATATGTGAGTTACATGCATAACTGCTAGATTTAAAAAAAAAGTCTTATTTTGTAGCTGACTTTCTCAATGTTTTCAGTGAACAAGTTGAAGGATTTTCATGAATTCTTTGTTGTAAAAGCCTGTGAGATGATTGGTGTTAGAGAAATTGCTAACAGAGATTTATTTTGTGAGATAATTAAGGATTCAGTGGATGTTGTGCAAGTCACCTGACTATTTATGGGTTAGTTCATTTTGCAGACCCACTTGTAATTTAGTTTTGAGTTCAGTAGAAAGAAGTTGGAAGACACTATGGCCATGTATTAGCTACTTCTGCCTCCTTTCTGAAGCTCAGTTGGAAGTGGATTTAGTTGGGTAATGTGTCTTCTAAAGATAACGGGATCTGCATGTTTCTAAATTATTGTTGACAGTTCTGGATAGAAATATCAAAATAAACTTATTAATGTGAAATTTTCAGAAAGTTTCAGATGAGCTTGCTTACTGTTGGCCGAATCACCCATGACATCGGGGAATTCTTGCTGGCTGCCTGTCCATCTCAGGTTGTGTATTTTTCATTTCTTGTTCAGGTTTGCAGTCTATGGTTCCAGTAGGGTTTTGAGCTGAAACTAGCTGCTCAAGCAACAGCAGTTGCTAGTGTAGCTTTTTGTGTGTGTCCAAGATGCTGACACTGTCTTTTGGGAGTAGGTTTTGCAGCTGGGCCTCCTGTGTTTATCACATCAAGATGATGTGCCATGTATAAATAAATGTATAAATTTCTAATTGGGGGATCTAGAAGATTAACTGTTATGAAATAGCTCTACTATCTCCTAAGGATCATTTCAGAAACAATTATTTTTACGTTTTCAGGAGAAAAGGAAAATCTTGGTAGTAGGGGGAAAAGTAGTGAGTTCATATTTGAACTGCCTGTTCTTTTTATTTGGAGGGGTTAGATGAAACTAGTGACTGTATGATATAAAAACAGTATATCAATTTTCATTATTATTCTTGAAAAGATGTACCTAAACACTTGTATGCTGTTTTTCAGTTTGAATAGGTTGAAAGCAATGTGTGTTTTAGAGGTGAAAAGCAGCATTAAAGAAGTAATTGATGGGATTCAAGGATTCAAAAATGGAGTGTCTCTTAAAACAAATTTTGTTCAGAATGGCACTTTGATTCCTGATTTCTGTGATTGCATGAGGTAGCTTCTGAATTCCTGAAGTTTTTGATTGCTTAAGTTCTCTTTTGTAACTGTTGTAATTTGTCTGGCACTTTGTATGTTGTCGTATGTTGTTGTAATGTATGTTTTAATGTTTGCATTACATTCTGTGAAATATGCTGTAAAAGTCTGTTATAAATATTGTAGAAATGCAATATCCTTTTTATCATTTGAACGCTGTTTTGCTTATGTTGCAAGGATTCTAAGTGTCACATTTTTTATCTCAGATTTGATTTGGGCTATGCTGATGCTCAATAGCTGTGCTGGTATGTCAAGAATATGGAGATTCGATCCTTATTTGGTGTAGTTGTGCCCAGGGTAGCCAAAGTTTCTACTTATGAATAGTGCTTTTATTGATGCAACTTTTCTTCTGTTCTTCAAAGTACATATTTTTATTAAATTGGTACAAAATGGAGATTCTTACATAAGGATATATATTACATAAGAATATACTGTGTAACTGGACTATCAGCTCTCTTCTAGTATATTATGCTTATGCTGTATTGCAAGTGTTCTGCTAGTAAACTCACCATGATTGTTATTAAAAACTATTCAGCACAAATATTTGTGTGGCCTTCTGATTGAAAGACACTTGTTTCAGACCCAATCACCATTTACTATTTTAAACCAAAAATCTAGATACTGCTTAAAAAAAATTATCACTTCTGTCTGAATAAAAATCAAAGGGGGGTGAAGTATGCAAACTTTCCTTTGCTTATGTAACTTCTCCTCAAAGGAGAAATATCTATAAATTGTTAACAGTGGATGTAATATAACAAAGCAACTTCATATGCATGTTATGACCGCAAACGACACACCATGGTTGATTATGGAAGGAGTTCTGCTGTAATATATCAGTAGTTGTTCTTTGTGAGGTTATTTAGTGCTTAAATTGGTAATATTGTGGATTCGTTAGTGCACTTCATTAGCTGTTTAAACTATCAAAGATTAATCTACAAAAAGGGAAGGAAGGGCAGCTGAAAATTACTAAATACCTTCTTGAGATAAGGTAAAATTTAACATTCTTCAAACCCATTCTGCAGCTTCTGATTTCTCTATATATTGTTGTCTCTATTGGCATCAAACTGAAAAATAACATGAAGATGATTTGCAACTATGTAACATGCAGATAGTCATAAGGGATTTTGCCAAAAAGCAGATGTGATCTTTGAATAGGTATGTACTGGGAGGATGGAGGTTACTTTGAATCTGTATGTCACTGATAGTACTTTACTTACCTGTTCCAGATAACACAGCTTTAAAGAGAATGTTGATAAATAGGAGGAGATTCATAAGATGTTCATAGATGACACCCAAATTATAAGGAAAATGAGAAGCTAGAGAAGTTCCATCTCTAGATGATCAAAGTTCAAAGGCTAGGGTCATAAGTATCCTTATGAAGAAGAATTTTCTGAAAGTTTACAAGTTGCTAATTGTAACAGCTGATCAAGATTGTAGTAGATTTCCCTGTTGTTGAAAAACTTTCATGTTATTCTAAAATATGATAATGTGTAATTACTTAAGGAAAATCCTGTGGCTTCTTTTATGCAGGGAGGTCAGAGTACATCACAATGATCCTGTCTTGCAGTTTATTGTCAATCTTGTTCCATTTCCTTTCTTTTCTATCTGTAGTGTTTCTGTTCTTGTGTAATAAATGCCATTCAATAAATCTTACTCGTGTGCCTTTATCTTTTAAAACAAGTCTTGCTGAGTTATTGGCACTAAAGATACCTTGTAGCTTTGTGGTGGTATATCTAGAGAGGGGATGGTGGGAGATCTGATTGAGAACAGAGTTCCTCAAAATATAGATTATGAGGCCACATCTGTAGTCATTGCCCATTTTGAGTTATCTTAGTCTGCTCTTTAAGATAATGGCATTTAAAAAAAAATAGGTTACAATTTATAAGAAGTTGGCTATTAACTTATGATGACATGGGCAGTTACATATTTGAATGATGACTTTTGAAAATCCTCACTTGTCTTCTGGGATGACAGTGCTAACTTAAGTACCTCCTGTACCCATCATCTGCTTTCCACCCTTAGTGGTGGTGCAACAGTTTGTGGAGCTGTGTGGTGAGCTGGCTCATGGAATTGATTCAAGCTCATAGTAACCTGGGGATGTAAGCTATTTCTAACTTGTTACAGCATACTAATCCAGTTTACCCCCACATAACTATGAAAAGGGGCACTACTGAAAGTCAGTGCAGGCAGAGGAGTGGAAGAACAGCTGGCTGAGGAAAGGGGTTGTTAGAGCTGATACTCTTACTATAAAAGCATTTACATAATCATGCTCTTAGCTGGCCAGAAAGTGTGAATGAGAAGTGTTGATGCAGATATGTTGTCCAAGCACAATGTAAGATGTAAAGGAATTTTTTGATTGTTTTGTGCAGAACTACTTGCAAGCATCATAACATTTAATTATTTTTTTAAGTGTTTATTTTTACAGGGGGAATTCCCTTCACTAGTATGGAGTAATTTGAATAAAACAGCCTGAAATTGCATGTACCCAAGAGTACCATTCTTTGTAAAATGCATGTATTAATCTCTAACTGGAGAGAAACGTATAGTCTGCGAATGCTTGCAAAGTGGCAAAATTATACATTAAAAAAAAAAAACCCACAAGACCTTTAGTTAACTTTGTCAAAGGCAAAGTCCCAGACAGGTTTGGAAAGGCTAGTTCCATCAATTAAAAATAAAAGAATGAAAGGAAAAGAGCATTCTGTAGGCTGTGGGCTATTTCCTGGCAATGCTTGGTTTGTTTTCTGACTTGTATCCGGTAACTGAGGCACAAAAAATAGGCTTTTTATCAAGTGAGAGATGTGGTTTCTTTGCAAAAGGTAGTAAACTTTCTTACTATTAGAGAAGAGCCTTTGTCTGGTCCATTATTTGGATTGCATTTTGGCTGCTCTTCAAATACAGTGAAGAGAAAGAAGTAAACAGATGCTAACACTCAGAGCAGAAGTGTTTTGTAATTATATACATATGGAATCATGACATAGTGTCTAGTAATTCGCTTGTTGCCTCATAAACATGTTTGAAACTGTTGTTTTCCTAGAGTGCATGATACAAGTTCACACAGAATTTTTAAGAAGTTGCATTGTTTTGGGCCCCATCAATTTAAAGCTACTCCTTAATGCACAGTGTTTTCTTACCTGCCCGGATGAAGTTGCTTTTGATCTCTTACTCTTCCACCATTGATGATGTTGAGGAACTGTAAAGATATTACTGTACCTGCTTTGCTGGGTGGAGAGAACAGGGAGACTTCCATGTAGTTCACTGTTGCTCCTGCATTCGTGTATAGTCATGTAAACTCATTTTATGAAAAGCTAAGTACTAAGTTAGCATTACATGTAATGCCCAATCTTTTTCTTTTTTTTTAAAGGACTCTTATACTCTGAATTACTGTATGAATTTTGAAAATTTTTTAGTGAATTGGAAAGTAGGGGCTTAGGCATCTTTCCTGGCTGCTATGCAGAACTGCAGCTTCTTTCCTGTGTTAACAATGGTGAAAAGACTTGCTTTACTGACCAGTAGCTGAGCTTGAGAGCTGCTAACAACATAGCGGCTGTTGGAGATACTGTGATTAAGTAACCGCCTCTGTGCGTGATGCACATATAGAGTATAAATAGAGCTCCAGATGGCACCTTACTGATGTCAGGGATTGACAGCCTTTCTCAAGACCACAGTGTGGCTTGAATGTGAAGTTTGTAGGTCTTGATATCAGGAGGTAATGAGAGGTAGGACCTCCATCTGGAATAACGTGTGCCTTAAGGATTAGATGTGGTCTTCTGGCTTAAAAAAAAGTTTTAGGGTGTTTGGGGTGCTTTTGTCTGCTTTTCGGATGAAATCTATTCTCTGCATCTGGATCAGGAGGGGCTCTCCTTGCATATACATCATGTAGCTTAGGAAGTTTTTTGAAAAGTTTGATTTTTAGGGTTTTTAACACCTTAAGCATGTCTTCTTTCAGCAATCAGTTGTCCAGGTAAAGGTATAAATTTGCATTGTGATTTAGAAACTAAGGTTCTTCTATTGCTAAAAGCAGTAGTAAAGCATATGTGCCATCATAATGAGCTAATTCTGTCTGTTTTTCTGGTGATGATCATGGTCATCTGTGAAATGGACATATTTCTGGTTAGATGCATTGGTATTGAAGAAAGCTCCTTCAAATCTACCCTTAGCAATGATGATACTATGACTAATGTGAAGAAAGGTGGTGGTGGTTGTTCTGCTTTGTTTTTCCTCTCCTCCCTTCCTTGCTTAAATTCAACTTGGAATCTTTATATCCCTTTTCCTTTGATATTAGGAGATAATGCTATGTATTATATATATATATATATATATATATATATATATATATGCTATATATATATATATATGCTATATATATATATATATAGCCCATGCTGTAAAATCCTTTGATTGTGAGGTCTGCCAGTTACATCAAGAGAAAGGAGCATTTTTGGAGAATGATATCTGAAAATGCAGGAAAAATGGGTGTAGAAGACAGACCTGTGTAATGTGAAATAGAAGAAAGCTAACTGAAGTGGGTGGAACATTCTGTGTTAGTCTAGTACTTTGTCTATTGCACAGTTGCCTGAACTGAGGTGAAACAGGAAATCCTGGTCCAAGAGCAGAGGAGCTAAAGATGAAACCACAGGGACTGCAGCATCTCTAAGACAAACCTTAAGTTTTGCTGTGTGGAATTGCAGGACAGCTTAAAAAGTTGATGTGTCCAGAAGCTGGTTTTCCATTCTCAGAGGTAATAAAGGTGTGTCCTCCTTGTGAGGCGATGTACTCCAGATAAGACTGGCTGTTCCTGAAGATATTGATATTCAGTGAATGGGGATTAGTGCTTGGGTCTTTTTAGCATGACATGGACTTGTCAGACTTGGCCTCAGATGAATTGCACTTTTCAACAGGTAGGAGTTCTACAGTGCCTCTCCTGTGAGAAGCCTGACACCTGTAATCACAGGTCACATTTGTGACTCATATTGGAGACAGTATCTATTGCCTGCAATGTAGCCTCAGCAGCTCCTCAGCTAAGAGAAGAGAACCCTTCTTTATTAGAGTCATACAGATGATGTTCATGAAGAGCTATGTGAATGTTTAATACCTAGCAATGTGGAATTGCAGGCTTCTGAATGAATAGTGAGTGTATTGGCTTGCACAGGTGGTTAAGCTAGTTCTGTCCATCTGCTGTCAGAGTGGAACCTCTTTCATCCTGGAGGATGAATATGGGCCTCTGAGTCCTTTCTGGCCTGGGAGATGCAGCTTTGATAAGTACAGCACTTACTGTACAGATACAAAACTACTGTACAGATATAAAACAATATTTCCCCAGACACTAAAAGCAAGGTAGTGTATACTGCTGGCATGTTGTTCTAGAAAACAGAGTTTTAAACTTCTGAGATTTTACAGAAACCATGACTGTGACATGGTTTAATGTAAATTCTGGTCATTAAAAAAAGGTGCATTAGTAATTTGATTTACTCAAGTTTGGTTTGTAAACCAGTTTATAGAAGCGACGTGGAGAATGGAGTGTCAAAAAAAATTGTACTTGAACTTAAAAAAAAAAATCAGAATATCATAGATGAAATTTAATGGATTTAAAGTGAAGTTGATAATGCCCCTGTAAACCTAAACTGTGCACATAAATTTTGTTTTCTTTGTCCTACACTGAGTGCCATGTTTCGGTGTTTGAATTTGTGGAGTTGGAAAGAGTTGTACTGTGGAACAATGGAGTGGTCAAAATAGAGCAGTGATTCAGCACGTAATGGCAGAAATAGATAGTTAATGTAGCTGTAGGATTATTTGTGGAATGCTGTGAAACCCGTGAAGTTTATACTGTAATCACAGAAAGGGAGGGTCTGTAAACAGCCATTTATTTCCTTTTACAGATGTAGAAGCAATGAGCATGCTCTGAACTAAATAAGCTACATTACAAAACTTCTGAACTGTATTGAAAGTATTTGTCAGCACAGTATACTTCAAAACGGTGGAATTGTTCTAGGATTTATATTGGATGGAAAAGGCTTGCAATATTTTTGTAAAGTGAAGCAAATTGTAGTGTAAACACAATATAGAGTAATGAAATAAATGTTTTATCACCAGCAATACATTTCCGTGGATGCTTTTGGTGTTTTGTTAGCTAATATAACAAGATAGAAGTCTTCTGAATGAATTCTGGAAGCTTTTTCTAATTCAACTTTGTGCTATTTGTACTTTCATTTTTTCATACTTTTTTCTTCATTTCTACCATCTTCTGTCTGCTGTGGCAGTTACTATAGACGTTCCTATTTTCAAATTTTCTATTTTCATGATATTAATAATACTTCCAGGCTGTTGATCATGCAAGCTTCCATCCCATAGTTCAAAAGATCTAGTTTATATGATAGCATGGTTCTAATGCTTCAGGTAGCAGAGCTTAAACAGTAAATGTGGGTGGTCTAGTCATTTTGTTAGTTTGTCTGATTACTTTGCTAGTAACATTGTCTTTTCTAGTCTTCAAATTTTAATTGTTTAACCTTTACTAAAATGGATTAAAATAAGTTCAGCAATGTAAACACTAAGCGTAGGAACTCCTGAAGTTTTCCTAAACTATTGAAATGAATGCAAAAGGAACAATAATAAAACACATCTATTGATATATTTTTGTTGAAGGTTGATGGTACCGGCTTTACACTCCAAGCTTGTATTAAAATCTTGTTACTGATTAATCCTAATATTTGTGAATACTAGGAACTAGTAGACCTGTTTGGAATATGCAGCTGACCTTATTTATCATAATCTGTTTTAACCTGGCTTTTGAAAGAAAGGCAATTTAAGCAGTTGTGGGTAGTTTTCATGCATCTCCCTGAACTGATCTTGGAATTTATTTGTCAAGTTCAACCAGATGTGTGGAGAACTCTCAAACGGAGTTCCTGCATGTGTTGTGTAAAGAGGCTTCTGGAAAGACACCCAGAATAGCTCCTACTGAAGGTAGGGTTGCACTCTGCCTTTGTTGGGCACCAGTGAATCTGCAGGGGAAAACAACCTTCAAGGCATATATTTTTTGAAACCTTGTTTCACACAATTCCTCTGTTTGTGGAACTACTCATTTAAATTTGTGGTGACCTTGGGCGTGTGTAAATTCTACTTTGTTTTTTTTCTCCTCCTCAAATGGTAACCTAATAGTGCGAACATACAAATGTATTTGTCCTGCCTACCTGAGTGTTCTGTTTACTCAGGATTGTTTGTTAGCTTTTTAAGTATTGGGTAGAAGAAGCAACACTTGTCTTTTGATTTCTTAATGGTCTCAAAGAAATTAGAAGTGTAGAAATTATACGGTTGGAGTCCTCGTTTGTGGTTGAACTGTTCAATAGTTTCTTTATTAGATTCATGTTAATTTCCATTGCTTTGATCTAAAGCAAGCATTGTTAAATTGAGTTTGCTCAAGTACAACTACAGTCAGCAGCAAAATTGGATTTTAGTAGTTGGAGGACATTTCAATTTTTGGTTTTCCAATGGTTCTACTTAAACATGTTGCTCTTTTCTTTCTATTGCATATTTGCTTCTTATATATGCATTTTGAATAGGAGGAATGAAGGAGTAGACAAAAAGGAGGAAGATAATTTAAAAACTAAATACTGTTATGTCAGGCAGTTAGTAACCTGCTCTATGCATATATAAAAACAATGGTTTAATTTCCTCTCTCATAAAAGTTTGCAGATTTGGGATGAGGAGAGCTTATTTTTGATTTACTGTTAGTAGCATAGGTTGTATAAAATAAGGCATGTGTTCTAATGGTTTGGGGGCTTCAGCAATTCTGTTTTTAGTAGTGGATTATCACCCCATACAGTGCTGGATCACCTTCTGAAAAAGCTTGCTGTGGCACTAACATGAGATAGGAAAAATGTCTGTCGTAGTTTGGGATTTGATCATGCAGTGTCCTCACTGTGGCTGTGCTGGTTGAACTGAACAGGTTACAGATCTCAGCTGCTTGTCTCCACCTTCCTTTGCTGGGGCTCCTCCCTTAGCATTACTGCTTGACTGACAGCAGTTAAAATGAACCAGCTGAGCTTAAAAAACCGATCTTTGCTGATCTGACTTTTGATCATTGTAGTTTAAACAGCAGTTCTGAGGGAGGAGCCCCTGGCAAAGATGACAGTGACAAGCAGCTGGGAATGGCAACCTCTTCAGCTGATGACAAAAAGAAAGTCTAATGAATGTACTGAAAGTGGATGAATGGGCTTAACAAGATGAACTTAAGGTGTTGCTTCCTTCGGAAATCTGTTGGATACATCCACAAGATAAGGCTGTTCATTTAAAAAAGGTAGCAGGAGAATGTGCTTTCACTCTGGATTTTCTTAGTTTAATCACATTCTGTCCTTTGAGACTTTCTGCGTTGTACTTAGTATCATCTCAGCATTCTGCATCAGTCTGAAAAATACTCCAATTAGTTCTCTCAAGCAAACTTTTACTTTGACTCCTTGCAAATACTGAATAATGTTATTAAGTTATTTTAAACTGAACTTGTGTGTGTGTGTGGGGGGGGAAATGAGTTGTGTAGCAGTTTGGAGCAGAAATGTAACTGGATAGCATTGTTAATTATGCAATAGTGTTTTTTTCTTTTTCTGTTTTTTTTATAATGGCTTTCAAGTATTGACAGGCACTGACTTCTGTGTTAGGTGCAAAACTGACCATGAAATCCTTAGGTTTTATTGACACTCATAATTGCATTCTTTATCTTTTCTTTGTAGATCTCTCATTTTGAACAGCCATGGTACTCTGTTGCCAAAATCAATTAAAGCACATGTGTGCATTTGTTCTCCTGGTGCGTTTGAAGAAGGTGATAGCTTCATGTAGTGCCTGAAGGTATTTCTTTTTTTTTTTTTTTTTTTGCATGAAGTTGAAAAACTTGAGATTACTGATACATGGCAGATGCCATTCAACATTTTTTATGCTTCAAAGAGTCAGGTTTAGTGTTAAGGATAGGTAAAAGGGGTTCAATTTAAAATTTCCATTTATTTACATGAACAAAATAAGGTTTCCAGCCAGATTACTTGATAAATACCA
This sequence comes from Dromaius novaehollandiae, assembly GCF_036370855.1. Lineage (NCBI taxonomy): Eukaryota > Metazoa > Chordata > Aves > Casuariiformes > Dromaiidae > Dromaius > Dromaius novaehollandiae. The sequence continues at coordinate 136,500,473 of NC_088099.1, forward strand.
CTTGAATTTACAAATTAATGATTATATGAAAATTATGTACTCTGCAAGCCTTTTACTTTGTTCATGGTGGAAAGGAAGAGTGTTTATGGTGAACAGTATTGGGGGATTGCTTTTTTCTTTTTTTAAGTGAATCATGGGTGGTGTTTTAAATACAGTATTTATACTGTATTTGCCAAGTTTGTCTGTAACTCTACCTGGATCACAGTCATAAATAATACCCTATGTGAGAAGAAGTTGCTATAATAACTGTGCTTGTGAGACTGATTAGTTCCAAAAGCTATGCCAGAGAATTAAATAATAAATGATTGCTTGGTTATTCTTGAGGTTCAGCAATTTTGCCTGTCCAGTAACTTTGTTTATAGAGTATATTCTTCCTTCAGTATAAATTGGAACTGTTGCCATTGACTGCAGTAAAATTCAGGTGTGAGGATAGTAAGGCTTGGTTCATATGAGATTATTTAATTGTTTTTGGTGGTGGCGGCTTTTTGGCATGTTTCTGTTCCTAAAGCCTTGTTGTACAGACGTGTCTTGACTAGTTTTTGTGCCTCCTCTAATGCTTGAAAAGTTTGCAGGGAAGTTACACTCTTGAAAGAAAGTGCTTTTGACTTTCCAGAATAATTCTGCTGATAGAATGTGTTGTGTGTCATTCTCCCCCCCCCCACACACACATTTTAGTGGAGTTCTTGTTATTTTCTGTTCTCACAGTTTGTCAGTTTTTGACTGTGTAGACAAGGAGACAAGTGAAAATTCAAGCTGACTTTAAAATAATACAGCTAGCAGTATAGACTTTGGGTGTGTCCTGTTCTTATTTCGGGGAAAGAGGGACGTCTTACACTTCCTGTGAAGTAATTTAATCCAAAAAGCTGTTTTTATAGTCATGCAAGAATGTTGCTGAGTGGCTGGAACTTTGACAGCTTAACTTTCTGTAACTTTTTCCACATCAAAATATTGCACTGCTGTAATGACAGCAGTGCTCGTACTTTTGCGGCAGTGCTATTAGTGTGGAGGAGATTGTTCGTAGACTTCTGAACTTCTGCCGAGGAGGGAAAAGAAAAAGTTCTGATGTATTTCAATGCAAATTCATTAATTCTTAGAATACCTTACGGTGCAATTCAGTGTTTTCCTTCTGTTACGTAAAATGGAGAAGCAAGGGCTTGCTTATAGTCATTCATCCAGAAGCTTGTAGAGTAATGTATTGAATACATGTCTAATATGTTGGACTGTACTGCTTTACTTGATCACCCTTTAGTGGCTAATAGCGTCTAAGAAAGAAGCTACAGATTTAGCTAGTGCTGAAAACAGAAGAATCTGTATATTTGCTGGTTGTATCTGCCCATAATTAGGTAATAATTTTGAAAAATAATCTTAGCTGTTCTTCATATAATAATGTTTCACATGTCTGAGTGGAAAAACTATGCACATGGCTAGTAATAAGTAAATAGACTTTGTAGTTTTTGTGAGTTGAGGAATCAACACTTACACCATTGACCATGCTGCTGTTTGTAAAGTCTGGGAAAGACAGCTGGAAGTAACTGGATCTGGGGCTATTAGAATGCATTTCATAATTGAGAAAAGGCAGATAACGATCTGTGGTAGTGGCCTCTGCAATTGGAAGTCATATCCCTCCCTTCCCCCCCAGTGTGTATTCTCATGTGTTCTCCTAGCCCATCTGGATATGTGGAGACCTCCCTTGCCTGTGTTTCTGGTCAGAGGAGCATCTGTGTGTTTAGTAATGGGCAAAACTGCAGGGTATGAGCACTGATGTATTGACCCACTATTTATCTAAAAGTATTTATTCAAAAGCCAAATGCATGCTTTTTTTAAAACTTTCATTTGTAAAACTAACATTTGAATTTCTTTGCAGGTTCTAAATGATTTTAGTGGTGGAAGGTATAAACTTCAGAAACCTAAAGAAATCATCATGAAGCTATATGTATTTCTGGTCAACACTGGAACTACCCTTACCTTCGACACAGAACTTGCTGTCCAAAAGTAAGGAAGTTAATTATGTAGTGTGTGTGTTTGTGTTTTTGTTGCTGTTTTTAAATAACCTTTTGTATCCTGAGTGCTGGATAGGTGATACTCAGTTCTTTTTGAATAAGTCTGTGTGGTTTCCCTCTGCGTTCCTTTTTTGTGTTGGTGAATTTTGGGGATTCTTGAATTAGCACTGTCAATGCCTTGCAGGTGATTGCTCTTCTTTAAGGTCTCATAAAAGAGTGTAAAGGTTAGGTAATCCTACCTGTTACTTTCTGACGGAGTGAAAGCAGAAGTACGTATTATTGGCCTATTATTCCTAGCTGAGTCTAGCATTAAGCTTGGATGCTTTTTGGAAAAATTGTTAGAATGATTTCTGGTCTTCTGTGCTTTTTGTTGGACTGCATTTTTAATTTAATATTCCTCTGTAAAAGGTTTATCTTATACTGTATTGAAAGAAACTGATTTCAGCGTTGTCCTGATCAATTCCTGTTAGAGGTGTGGTTTTCATGTCCTCTTTCTGAGTGCATATGTGGTATGTTTGCTTTTTTTTATGAGGACTTGCAAGACTGAAAAACCTCCTTTGAAACAGTTGTGAAGATGTGTGATACGCATTTCCTATCTAGTGCCTGAGATGGGCACCTCATAAACTTTTACAGAGATGTTAGTGAACCACTGCCTAAGGCAGACTTTGACAGAAGTGTTGGCAGTAAGACTCAAGTAAAACTGAGTTGGAGATTACACACAAAAGCAAAACCCTTGGGGTAAGATATTTGAGCAGTACATAGTGCTTACAGAAAAAAAACAAACAACTTGTGGTTTAATAGACTGTCAACAAAGTCTTGACATTAAAACTGTTTGTTAGCTTTATCTGATGCCATAAAGGAAAGGCACTTAGGCTGTCCTTAGTTTTCTAGATGATCCTAGACATGCTTCTCTATTGGCAAGACTTCTGAAATGGGAAGTGCCTTATTTCTTGCTAACAAGTCTTTTTAGCATTGAAGTACTAAATTGCATCATCAGTAAGCCAGAAACCTTTCTCTTAGAAGTGTGCTGAGGGACACTTAAGATATTTTCAGGAAAGAAAAAGCATCTGCTGTTTAGTAGAATTGGTGGGGTTTTTTTATAGTTGGTATTTTCCATGCGTTGAATGCTCCGTGATTTTAATGTAGGTACTGGAGGTGAATTACTTGCTTCTCTAGGCAGGAAGTTGGACTTCTACTTCATGAGAAAGATCCATTCCTAGCAGCTTCCCTGGCTAGAATCAAGGGTGCTGGAATATTAAGAAAATAGAAGGGCACAATAATGCAAGTCTGCTCTGTCTTTTCCTTTACAAAACTTCAAGAGAAGTTGAGAAACAAGAGAAATGTTCCTCATGCTATCACTAGGCAAAAATACCAAGTACTTGGACATCAAAACTGTGATCATCCTGGACAAATCCATGGATCATCAATTTTTTTTTTAAGCTGTTCATAAATATGGCTCATGCTGTTTGTAGAAGACATCATTTACAGTGCCAACTATAAGGTTCTGTGATTTATTGTTTTTGTATGTGCTTCCACAATTACTTCTGAACTTGGGCATTTCAAGATAAGTAGAACAAGTGTGTGTCAGATAAGACTGCTTCAATTCAATTCCCTTTCCCATGTCCTGAATGTAATGACTTTGTCCAGAGTATGCTGAAGACGTAGTCTGCATTTCTGAACTTGCAAGGAGCAGCCTGAGATAGAAGTGTTAGGAGTGAGGATTCTTCTCTCAGGGCTTGTGGTTGCTCTGTGAAAGAAATACCATTTTTCTTGTTTTTGGAAAAATTGAATTTTGTTGCTTTTCACTCTGCTTTTTCTGTTCTCTTCATAGCATGTGCAGTAATGTCTCCATTATAGCTATGTTTCTCTTATACTTGGGATAGGTGATGTGCTAGGTCAGAAAATGTAATACTGTGGAATAGCAAATTTTCCTTCATCAACAAGGTAAACTTCCTTTGACAGAATTGCAGACCTGATAGGAACGCCATCAGGCTCTCGAATGCTCAGACTCCTGAATGCTCTTTGTAACTTGTCCTTCTGATTCTGTTAAGTACAAAACAATTGGCATCAGCTGCTCTATACAGTTCTGCTGTTTATGCCTGTATCATACTTCCCTGAAAACAGGTGAAGCAGTGACCTCTCTCAAAGCAATTCACTGGTAGATATACCCCCCCCCCCTTTTTTTTTAAAATAAGTTATTTTCATAGCACGAATTCTGCAAATTGCTGTTTGTACTCACAGTATTTACTTACCCTGAAGAAAATAAGTGTGCTCTGTAATGGCTTAGATTGGAAGCAAAGAATTGGCATGTAGGTTTTGTCTTATTTACAGGGTGGATAAAACTCGATTCTGTCATTCATTTGTTGTAAGCTCCAAACTAGTTCACATCATTCGACATGTAAAATATGAACTTTCGCACTCCCAACTGTCTGAAGCATGAGCAGTGTTAGATGCATAATGAAGTCCGAAGCATGAGCAGTGTTAGATGCATAATGAAGTCCAACAGCTTTGCTATTTGCATTTTTTTTTCACTGCACATTGAAAGTATCTGGCAATCATAGTAATCCTTTTAGAGAGGTCTTGGTGTTCCATATTATATTCTTTTCCTGTGTTCTCACCTAGGACTCTGATCTAGTAGAGTAAACCGTGTATAGAATCATCATAGCCCATACACTCCATAGAGCTGTGGTCAGCCCAGGGCTAGCAGGAAACAATCTTATCTGCTGGCTTAATCTTCTATCAGTGGTCAATGAGTTGCAAATAGTTGATGTGCATGCAGATGCCTGGGCTACATAATGCTGCCTTCAAGACTGGCTCTTCTGCAAAGCCCACTGACACTCAACATATTATTGAACATGAAATAAAGCCTTTTTATCTTAGCCATTTCAGAACATCTGCAGATGTGCCATTATCCTCATGCACTTTTTGGTAATTTGAGACATTCTGTCTCTAAATCATGGTGGGATACAACATCTGAACTTCCAGTCAGTGCATGTCACAGCCTGTGTGAGCTGATTTCTCCCTCAGTCCGGCAGTTCTTGAGAAAGAAGCCTTCCAGCTCATGGATAAACTGTCCAAAATGCAAAACTCTTCAGTTGAACTGTGCAACGTATTATTCTGTATGTCTGGAGAGACTTGCTGTTTCTAGCAGGATTAACTTTTTCTTAGGCTCTTTGACTATCTCTTAGCAAATTGACAGGCCAAGCTGTCTTCTCAAAGCACATGGGGATGGTAGGTGAATGTTTACTCTAACACAGCTAGTGAGTACAGGCTTGCGCTCGAGGTGCTTGTAGTGAATTCATGCGGTCATATTGAATCATAGTTATTTTAGACAATTGATCTTTATTTTCTAAGTAACATTTCTATGTTAGTGCTTAATGTTTGTATGCATTTGTTGCATGCATACAGATTGTCTAATTTTCTGTCACTGCACGTTATATTGCACTTTATAATCAGTCAGAGTTGATTAGGTGAAATTGTGTTTGCATTATGCGTAAAGAAGTGTTAAATACTCTTGCTCTTGTTTTCTGCAGTTTCAGTAAGTCAGTTGTGTGTTCCTAAAGTAAATATTCAAAGAGCGTAATATGGCTTTTACAGTTATCCTAGATGTTTGTGATTTAATCCAGAATTTCAGCCCTTTCTCAGATCTTGGAAGAAGACTGCTGATATTATACCAGTTCTGTAGAGCAACTCCTCCTTTTGCTTATGGGCTGGGTATCTAAAATGCAACAGATTGTAGCACTTTAAAGTTTGTCATTATGTGGAATAAAAATGCAATAGATGAAGGAAATGAAGTCCTGCTTTGATACAGACAAGACACGTGTCTGTATAACAGGAATGTGTAAAATTAGAGAAACTAAGATATCCGTACTGTTTTCTTCTTCCCTTCCACCTTTCCCCACCCCATTCTTTTCCCCAGTGTGGCTGACCTGAAACATGCAATTCAAACAAAGTATAAGATTGCTATTCAGCACCAGGTACTGGTTGTCAATGGAGGAGAGTGTATGGCACCAGACAGAAGAGTCTGTAGTTACAGTGCTGGAACAGTAAGTGCATACTGCATTCTTCTATAAATCACAGTTTAGAAGAAGAAAAAATTGTTACTAATGGATTTTTTTTTAGCATTTTTCTGTAGTATATTGTGTTTGCTGGGCTTTTTTCTGTTTTGTGAAACTGATTTTTAAGCATTCAGCTTACGCATGTAGATTTCAACATGTTCTTAAGACACATTATGCATGTGATGGAATAATTGATGATTGAAAAGTATATTGCATTTACTCAATGTTTGACTTTGTTTTATTTTTGAGCATAGGACACCAATCCAATTTTTTTATTCAACAAAGAAATGATCTTGTGTGAACGTCCACCAGCTATCCCCAAAACCACATTTTCTGCAGAGAATGAGATGGAATTAAAAGTAGAAGAATCTCTAATGATGCCTGCAGTTTTTCATACAGTAGCATCACGGACACAGCTTGCTGTGGTAAGTAAATTCTTACTGTGCTTGCACACCAAAGAAAAATAACCTTTTTCTATGTCAGAGGGGTTGCTTGATATAAATTTTGAAATAGTTTGGTCAAAAGACAGGAAAAATGCTGCATTAGTGATATAATCTTGAGACTGTCATTTCAAGGTAGGTATTGAAAAGTGCTTGCCTCTTCAGTATCAACGTTTCTTTCAAAAGTAAATTGTATTACAGATTTATGGAAGCATTTATTTATGGCACTTGCGAAATAAAAACTGGTTCTTTTGGACTCTTGCCTTAATGCTCTGTCTTATTTTCAGTCTTTAGTCTGCCTCAACCCGAAAACAGGAAATGTTGTTACTTTGTTAATGTTTTTAAACCAAGCAGAAAATTGGCAGGATAGTTTTTAAAAGTACCTATCCCAGCTTCCATTTTGTTTTACACATCTGTGCAACTGTCAAAGAATTAATAAAAGTAAGCTCCCACTTCCCAAAATTTCGTCTTTTTTTTTTTATCAAGTGCTGGTTTCTATTTGCATAGAAAACAAACTTTTCAAAATTTCAATTTGGTTATCTCTGCATTACTTTGATAGTGGAAACTATATGCCCAACAATAAGGCCAATAACGTATCAAGTGTGCAATATGAATGGCTGCATGTTTAAGACCGTGGAATAATGTGTTCAATAGCTGAACTGGTTGCTTTCCTTCATACTGGGAAATACTGCTTCATTTTCCTTTTCAAATGTTACATTATAAGTGCATTAAGTGTGCTTACTGTCTCTAAACGTTATTTGAACTTTCGTGGGCTGGGTGTGGGGGAAGAAAAGTATGTGTAGTACTTGGCACAAGATGAGTAGTGGTATATGGTTTTAATATGTTGTCTTGGCAGTAAAGTTTCTCAGTTTCGGTGACAATTTTAAAGCAGTCCAAAAGAACATTTTGCATTTGAAATGACTATTTTCTAATATTATATGGCTGAAAAGTGCTGAGTCAGTTTATTTACATAGTATTTTTTTTCTTCATGGCCTCCTTACCTGTCATGAGGGGGAGAAATAAGCTGATTGTTGATTGTTCCTTCCTCTCCCCACCTGTTGACAGTTATTGCTGACTTAGTAAGCAGGGCCTTGAGTTATTAATGATCTGTGAATCATATGGCTGTCCTACTGGGAAGAATGGATATTGATGTGTATTCAGCTAGGAGTGGGAGACTTTCATTTGTACTCCTTATTAAAGGAAATGAGAGAATTCTGGTTTCAGCCACCAAGACTGCAAGTACTTTAAAACCATTGTTTGTGAGATGTTAAGAGGACATTATAAAAGTCAGCAAGACTGACTTCTGTTGAATGTTTAACATTTTGATTTAGTGGAAAAGAATTGTTAGTACTACCCTCTCTTTCCCCTTTGATTCTGAAGGATATATTAACATGTAGAGCAAGCCTTAATCTATTGTAAACTTTCTGTTTTAATTACTTAGATCTTGATTGGCTTGTTTTGGTGGCAAGTCTCCTTCTGTTTAGGGAAGTCTGTATTTCTAAAATAATCTTAAAGTTTCTGTGGCCAACTGGAGTTATAATGTTAACCTAGGGAGACTGATCATGACTCACTAGCTGATTTTCAAGAAAAAAGTCTTTCATACTCAATGGCATCTGTTTATATTATTGGGAGAAGAAGATTAGAATTTAAAGGTCTTTAAACAGGGATTTAAGAAGAATGGAGGTTTTATTTTTAGCCTGCAGGCTGATCTTGAAAAAGATAGTCCCTTGTGCCCCACTACTTGCCCCTTCCAGTTCTTCCTAGCTTGTAAAGGGGATAATGGTAGTTTTTGTGAAACACTTATTTAGGGGCTAATTTGAGTGATATTCTTAAATCTGGTATACCTTGTTACCCATGGTTCATTTTATCAGAGACTTTAAATCTTTGAAAATCATAGGCTCTGTATTATGCTGTGGAAATGTACTGGATACTTCTTTGGGAGGTTGAGGAGATGATACTGAAAACATCATTTAAGATGAAAGATTAGTAAATAGGCTATTGTGATTTTAGATGTATCAGGGAGTGGAAACTGTATAAAGGAGAATTAGTGTAGCACTAAAGCAGTTTTTCACAATGTTGTCTTGAAGCATATTAGTGGTAATTCTGGAAAAAACTGAGGGAAGACTGAGAATGTGGTTAGAACGTTAATCTTCCGCAGGGTTCACCATAAGCGTTTGGGCTGGGGGGAAGAGGGAACATGGGATATTAATCCTTCTCAGTATTGATTAAGGCCTGGGGAGAGGTAGGGAGGCTCTGAACCTTTGTACTAGTGAGAATGATGCATTCAAAGCCATGCTGAGCATATTGCACAGGAGACTTCATACAAAGTGTGTGTGAAGAATCTGCATCACAGAGGTCCCAGGTTTGTCCTCTTTAAATGAATAAAAAGTTGCTAACTTGTAAGCAAAATTAGAAAAGCAAAATTGCAGTACTTGAGAGGAGTATTTTTGCTGGCTCTAATTATTTAGAGGACAGCGTGACTGTTGGTATATGATGAAAATTCTTTGTATCAGGAGAATGGAGGTTACAATCTAAAGTGTTACTCATAGTCTAAAACCTTACCTATTCTTGCCAACAATAAGTAACACTGGCATATAACTATGTTTAAAACAAATCGAGTAGTATTTATTACCTACTGATTTCTACTTAATTTGATCTCTGCTCTGTCCGGAGGATATAGGATAATTTTATAATCAGACTTAATAGGAGATAGTAAGCAGTAGAGGGATGAGGGATATGACAATGTATACATTAAAGTGGGAAAGGTGTGTAACTTGCACCTTAAATTTTGAGATAAATTTTGCAAAATGGAGTTATTTTGTGATAGTTCAGCATTCACATCTATTGCAGATTTATGGTATAACTTGCTTTGGAGATGTTGCTAACTTGTGATACATCCATTCAGACTTCTTGGTTAGCTCTTGTAGCTCATGCTCTGCATATACTTTACAAATACCAATACTTGGTTTCTTTTCATGTGGAAGATCATAAATATTTTGGGGTGTAATGACTTCAATATTTGAAATCTTTTAACTCATTCTAAACGGGCCTGGAAACTTTTGAATTTAATCAGTGTTTCAGTATCTGCGACTTCTGCTATATATATCTGTGACTTGGCAAGTATGCTGTAGAACTATGTGAAAGGTGCACTCCCCACGCACCTTTTCTTTCACCTGAATTTGAGCTTACGGTTCGTACCATGAAGAAAGGTGAACAGGCATTTCTGATTCACTTTTCCTGATCCATACTTTGTATACACTAGTATATGATCTCTTACCATTTTTTCCACAGTGAAAAGTAGTTCTAGACTCTGCTTTAACAGATATTTTTCTTGGTCCATGTCTTTATTTCCTCTCTGTCTATTTTTCCTGTCTAAAAGCTTATTTTTATCTCACTTCTGTTAGATGGGGCAGCCATAGCTGATCAGGATTGGTTTAGAATCTGCTTTTGCTACCTGCAACCTGTTCTATTTGTCATTTTCTGATGGGTTGTCACTTGCTGTTCAGGTTGAACAAAAGTCAGCTTTTAGTTCACAGTGGTTCCCCTGTCTTTTTCTGGTCTTATTGATAGCTTAAACTTGGGGGTTTGGGTAAATAGTCTTATTCTGCATGTTAACCTTAACAACATAGTAACATTAATTTAAATGTTAAAGAAAGTCCTTAGAAAACTTGGATAAATTGTGCTAAGTCATCACTTGTTTCCTTTTTCAGATTTTTTAATGCAAGATTCATTAATAGAAAAAGTGCAGAACTGTAGCATTTTCCATAACATAAATGGAATGTTATTTTCCTTGATTTGGATCTTCTCTTCAGATATTGCTCTTCCCTACATAAGTGAGTCATTGTCACCTAAATAGCTCAACTGCTTTTCTGACTTGAATCAACTTGGTTCATTTTATTATTTGTAAACATATTTTTTCCTGAGCTAGAAGCCTGAACTATGATCATACTGGAATATTTGTGTTCTTGGAACTTTGTGTGGGTATAGGGATATGTAAAAGTAGTCAATTTTTTTCATTGAAACTGATTTCACTAACTTAATATATCACCTTTTTTAGATCTAATATCTCCTAACCAAAAATCATTCCTGTGTCAAATTTTTACCATCTATTTGGTTTTTCCACTGTTCCGTCATTATTATATCAAGATATCTCAGATTTATCTTTCTGTTTTCATGAATTTAAGATATATTCAGATTTTCTCAGTTCTTGGTTTTGGCCTGAGTCATTCATTATATAGAATTCATAAAGACTTAGCTTTAAAGAAACTTTATCTGGGATCTTAATTTGTTCCTTTACCAATTGAACTGAAATTCTTGCCCTAACTTTTGTTCAGTGTAGCAGTGCTTCTATTTTATGGACTTTTCTGTAAGAACCCTTTGTTCAGTGCTTGTTGCATCTGCTGTCTTTTAAATCCTAGTCAAAGCAGCCTTTTAAGCCTATTTTCATCTTCTATCCCAATATCCTGGTTTCCCTTTGACTAAAAATTTAGCTGTGAGTTGCCTGTGCCTAAAGTGTTACAGCTTGCCTTTTTATAAGTAGCCTAGTTTTCCCTCTTCTCTTCTAGTTCAGCAGTTTTGGCCTTGAGCTGCAGTATGTGGACAATGAGGTACACAGAGTGTTTGCACAAATTCGTATACACACCAGCTTATGAGAAGATAAGCTGTTCTCCACACAACCTATTGTGCAGTAAACTACATTGTGTTAATCTTGTCTAATCTTTTGGTCTTTAGCACTGATGCTAAAATGGAATTCATTTCTGTTAATTTAGGATTTTTTTATTTCATTTTTTATTGCTTTAACTGAAGTTCCTTTTGTTACTTGTCCCAGAAGAAGGATGTTGGAAACTTGCACTTTTTATTAGTGGGTGCACTTAACATTTCTTGTCATACTTGGTTGCTGTCATCATCAAACTGTCAATTCCAGTCAGTTTACTTTTCTGAAGATGAATAACTGTGTGATTGTTTCGTTTGGTCACCTAAAACCATGACTGTAGTCATAATATGTAGATCACTCTTGGTTTAGTCCCAAATGCTTAATAATACTTAGCCAAAAAGCAAATCCTGCCACCTAAAAGCAGCTGTTTATCTGCAGTTTTAACAGATAGTTTCACTTTGACCGGAAGGCTGCTCTGAGGCTACTCTGGAAAAGAGTTTCTTAGCATAATTTTTTAGCATTGTAACAATTGTGTGGCTGGCTAAATTGCTAGTTTTTGTTCTCTTTGGCTAAACTATTAGTCTAATAGACATGTCTCTAGCTCATCCATAAAAATCCTGACTTTTCTCTAACTTTTTGGTAATTGGAATTGGATCAGTGACCTATCCCATACTCTGTTACTGCAGTATGAGCTGGGTGGGGTTAGGATGGAATAGCTTTTAGCAATTGATTCACTTTGGCCTTTGTAGCCAGAACTACTGTTAGAAAATTCACTGCAGGAAAATGATTCGGGTGGCTGTATTTTGTACCCTGTTTTGATTCACTGGCTGTAGTGTTTTGTGTTAGCATCTCAGTGCTCTTTTCCAGGGGTAAATTCTGTCCCTTATCTTATCCTGCTTTTGGTAGCAAGCTAATGAAGACAGGACTAAAGCTGATGAAAGCAGGACTGAAGTGAAAAAGTCATTAAGCTATGAATAATTTGGGTCTGTATTATGCTAATGAAACAAACTGTTTGTGATAAGTCCTGAACTATGTGGACAAATGTTCGAAGAACAGAGTCACCAAAATTGGCCAAAATTTTAAAGCCTAAAGGGAAAGAATGGAATAATTAACTGTCTAATGGAGAGAAGAGCAATTGCCATGAAATCGCTTAAGTATTCATCCCAGTGAAGTTAGGTGTTCTGACTACAGGTCTTTAACAACTTCTCTAGATTTCAGTTTTTATGTAGTAACAATAATGCTGTATTTTGAGGTATATGAATTGGGAATATTAGCCTTGACACCGCCTTTTGTGGAATCATTTACTCTATTATACCATGTGGATGTGTACAGACTTCACTTTCAAGATCCTCTTTGGTGGCCTGAGGTTGTTCCTAGGGTTACTGAAACCTATAAGGAGTCCTTTTTACAGAATGTCAGATACATGGCAATAGAGGGCTTTGACTTGTTTCCTTCTATCACAGGATTGTAGAGAATGGAAAGAACCCTGCCTTTGCTGAGAACTTTTGTTCTTTAGAGGTAAGTTCAAAGAGCACTTCAGACAAACTGTACTTCCCATGATTTTTTTTTTTTCCTTCAGATGAGCAGAATTAGGACAGTACGATGCATGGATACAGTCTTGAAATTGATGGGAAACATTTTGCCAACATTTTACCTGTTTCAGATAACATTTACTTAGTGGTTTTTCTTGCTTCTATTGATAAGCATCCTGGTTCAAACTTACTAAACTTAAGTAATTATAATCAGAATAATCAAGTTATGATGATAGAAGAAAATATTTCAAATAAACATTCTGTTAAAGCATCTGGCTACAGATAAAATCTTTCTGGGGAGTCTGTGAATTTCTGTTCATTTGCTGTTCAACATACAGGCAGGTTAAGATTAGCCTGGGTTCATCTAGTCTTGTATTGTCAGTGGCGTTTCTTAAGGTCCAGGTTCCAGTGGTACGGTGAAATTGTCAGTGTTCTAGGTATGCTGGTATATCTGTGTAAGATGGGCTTAGCTCTACAACTCAACTGAAGTCTTTATTGTAATTTTTTTTTTTTTTTCATGGTCTGTAAACCATTGGGTGTCTGTGGGTATTGCTGAGAGGGTCTGTGAAAAATCAGTGACAAAAGCAAGCGTGTTATTAGCAGACTTCAGTTTTCTATGCTGGAGTTGGCAATTTTGCTGAGAAGTGTTAAAACATATGTTGCACTTATATGCTTAAAATCAATTTCTAGACTTGGTGCATTTAGTAGAGAACTGTCTAATTTTTCTCTAGATGCAGACATCCTGATTATGTGAAATAGAATGATCTTGATGATCTAAACTAGCTCAAAGATGTCTCCCCCAAAATACTGTCTGTTGACAGGAAGAACAAGCCCACTCACATGATGATGCATTTCAGTAATGATAGAATGATAGAAAAGATATTTATGTAGATTTTAATTTCTTAACAACATTTAAGCTATATACAAAATAGTTCTTGATCAGTAACAAATATTCCAAGGGAAGCAAAAAGCTTTCACCATTTTATTCTAACTTTACTTCCAGCCCTCGTGTGTTGAGCACAGGATTGACTGAAAGAGTGTTTTCTTCTCTTCTTCTTTCTGCTATGTTAAAAAAAGAAAATAAAGGTTTAACATACCGTTCTTGGTCCCTGCACTTGTATCTGCTTAGTATGTCTGACTGAAACGGTTCTGATAGGTGCAAAAATAGTTATTCTGTGTGGTTTGAACTTTATTACAACCTTCTATTTGTGCTCAGTAAATTCGCAATGATACTCTTTTCTAGTTGAACACTTATTTCATGATACTGCCTAGGAAACTGATGTCAAAAGGAGTACAAAATTCTTGCAAACTTTAATTGTTTTCAGATGATCTGTGCAGACAGAATAGTACCTCTTCTCTCTCCATTCCCACCAAGAGAGAATTTCTTGATGATTGGGATATACACGTAGAAATAACTTTGTGAGGATTGTAATATGAAATTCTCTTGTATTATCTTATGTATGTATCCTAAAACTATCATGTCATTGGTCATACAATTTGGCATGCAGTGTATTGGCTTAAAGATTACCTTGAGAACAGATTACTTGATGTCTTGAGAACACATTATTTCAAACTTAACTGTTTTCAGCTTGAGGAATTTTGAGCTCAGTGCTAGTTCAGTTTGAGATCTAAATAGTTCAGAAAAGCTTCTGTTGTCTGTCAGTATCATATTTATGACCACTTACATAATGAGATTTTGTTTTAATTTTCATGTCTCTGGTGTACACGCCAGGGAGTTGTAGCTCATCTGATACTGGAGAGATGCAAAATGAACCTGGTTTTTATTTAGATGACAGGTATCTTTCTTTTTCATATAGCAATTCTTGTGGGCTTCTCTGTTGCAACATAGATCTTGACACCTATTAGAATGTTCCTCTGGTACATGATTTCTAAAAATTAAAGAAATATTAAGTTGCCACGCTGGGAAATGCTGTCTCCTTAACTTTTCTAGGAATCAGACTGCAGAGAGAAGTTCCCAATTTGGGTAAATTGTCACAGGTCAGACTCCTAGAATAAAGTGCATCAACTCTAGACATTAGTGTAGTAAAGGATTTCGACTGTAACACAACTTATTTTTTTTTCCTCTACCAAAATTTGAGGACTTGTGATTTTGTTCTGTGTTTGAAAGTGTTTCACTGAGGAAGCAACCTTGGAAACAACTAAAACCTAAAATTGAGAACATTTACGTTCTCAAGGTAGCCTCCAGAATGCCATACAAGAAAGGACTTCATAGGATAAAGCTAACTTTGTAACCCCTGATTCTTACTGTGAACTCACATTTAAGTAGAAAACCAAACATTGGATGCTGTTTAAGACTGTCCAAACATTGGACACTAGGTAAGAGTATAGCCCATGGCAGAATGTCTGGTCGTAACAACCCTAGTGTATGCATTTCCTCATTGGACAGAAGAGTTTCTCATGCTATGTTAGTGTGTCCAAAGAAAATGGTAACCAACAAAAGCCTGTACCCAGGACTTTTAAAGAAACATTTTTGTTTGACAATGGGAGAAGTTCAGTCTTTATTTTTCTCAGTGAATCCTGATATTCACTAGAAGGAACTGCTTAAAAAGTTTTGGGGGCTAGTTTTGATTTCATAGATTACTCGGATTGGTTTAGTCTTCAAACTGATGTGTAGTTTTGCGTATGCTCTTGCTTTTGGGATTCTTGCCAGAAATTTGGAGTGAGGTTGAGTTTGGGAATGGAATAGTGTTTGTGGGTTGAAACTAAACTGCTTGTTTACATTCATGGGGCATGCACTGGAACGCAATGCAAGACACTTGGTTGCCCTCTCAGCTTCATGTTCTTTTTGATAAATCTTTTAATATATCTTAAAGCTTGCTTTTGTGTAACTTGCATACAAAAATGATTTTAAGCAAATACTAAAACTTTCAACTTGTCAATATTGCATTATTTTGCATTTGTCTTTAAATTGTACAGAGGGGCAGGAGATAATGACGTGTACATTTCAGCTCTGCCTGGACGCTGTCGCAGTTGCCTTATTGGTTCCTATGCTGCTATTTAGGGAAAAATACAGTTGATTTGGTCTTAGGAGATGAACTTTTACAGAATAACTGTTCTTTTCAAATTGGAAATCATTTCTCTTGTGCACAAAAGATGGAGGAAGTTCAAAAAACAAAGGGCAAATAGAATCGCTACTGCTAAGTGGTAGAAACTTTCAATAGTTTTTGATTTCCTTGAAATTGAATGTGTAGGTGTGTTTGCATATTAATCCTTCATCTGCTGGTAGCTTAGATACCAGTATCGGAAAGGAGTGGAATTTTGTCACGCTGCTGGAGACAAGACTTGAAGATCTTTTTTTTTTTTTTTTTTTTTTTTTAAGTCTTCCTAACTTTCAGGTTTAATCAATAAATTCTGAAATGTTTTGATAAAATGATCTGCAGTTTTGTGGTTTATTTTGGGAAGATAAGCTGTCAGTTTGGGGCTTTTAAGTTTTTGTGTATACGCATGTGTGCTGCTAACCATGTGATCAGCAACAAATGCATTTTATAATATGCTGATGTTGGAATTTTAACACTGCTTTCTCACTGTATTTGAATCATTTAAAAATCTTGTTTCTCCACTCATGGCTTTCTTGTGTTTACATTAACAAGGGAAAGGTATGCAGTCAAACATAATTTAACAGTATGTGCAACCTACAAAAAATGGTAGTTCGTTCTTTCTTGGAGGGTAGGCAACTAACACCCAACATACAGGTATCCGCAGGAGAATATTTACAATATGGTATGTTACTGTAAAGTATTGAGCTGGAGAATTTACCATATGACTTATGTTTTTGGTTTTGTTTTTTTTCCATTTTGATGCTTGAGAAGTAAGCACTTTTCTGGGGACAAGTCTCTAGTTTCTTAAATTGCTAAACTTAAAAATAGCTATTCTGCTATTTTAATTAATAGTTAAAACTTTAGAGTTAAGGATAATAGGGCACTGCTGTTAGTGCCTTTTAATAGGATATGGTACTTGCCTTACCTCGCTGTCTGGGTAGTAGTACCTAGCTCTCCAGTCGGGCAGTAATAAAAATCTGACCTGTTTATAGTAGTTAAATGACTTTTTGTCATCTAGTTGTTTAATGGAAAAGTTTCCACAGTAGTTTGGAAATACCAGGTTTCGGGGTACGTTGTTGGATTTTTGTGTGCAGTCTTCACTGCTACTTATCTTGTTGCATTTGGTGTATTAATCAGTGGAAGATTTCAATTGTATCTGCCCTGCTATTGATCTCATGCATTTCTCCCTGCGTCTAATGCACCTGTCCTTCAGCTGGGTGATGCTGCTGTTCATTGTCTTGTTTTTGCTTGTTTCATGTTTCTCCTTAATGTACCTCATTTGTCAGCTCCTTCCATCAGAATAGTACAAGCATTATTATTCATGTATGTATGCACTGCCTATTTTATATTAGCAGTATTTAATTTCATAACGGTTTTTTGGGGAATTGCAACTTTCATCTATTTGGAAGAAAGATATCTCTTAGTAAATCATCTATATAATCTTTTTTTTGTTATCTGTTAAGTCTTTTACATAAGAGTGAAAAGTTTGGTTACTCTTCGTTGAAGTTTTAAATTATGTTGGCCAAGAAGTTGTATATCTTTTAACGCTTTCTATTTTAACGCTTTCATGTTTCATTTTCTAAGTATCTCACTTCACTTGTGGTAGCAATATAAAACTATAAAAATCTGTCTGAAGTTGTTTACATTTTTTGATTCTTTTTTTTTTTTTTTTTTTTTTTCTCCAGGAAATGTATGAGGTTGCTAAGAAGCTTTGCTCCTTTTGTGAGGGTCTTGTACATGATGAACATCTTCAGCACCAAGGCTGGGCTGCCATAATGGCCAATTTAGAAGATTGTACATACTCTTACCAAAAGTTGCTTTTCAAGTTTGAAAGTGTATATTCAAGCTATTTGCAGTCCATAGATGATATCAAGTTGAAACTTACACAGTAGGTTTGCCATTAAACTTCAGCCTCCAAAGTTACTTTATTTTAAATGTATTTTTTTGGTTTGTGTGTCTGTTGCTAGTTTTAATTAATCAAGCATGCATTTGTTTGATTTTTATGTTCCTCAGAACACTTTTTTGCTCTATGGCAGTCGTTTTTAACTGATACTTTGCTTTGTACTCGTTAGCACACAGAAGTGTGTATTGAATTATGTGGAAGATAAACTTATTAATGAACAGCTGTTTAAGAGCTGGAGTCTTTCCAAATGTACACTAGACATAGTTGGATAACAAAATCAGACAGTAAACTGAATATTTCAAATAAATATTTGCACTTCTAAATTAATTACTTTTTAATTCACCAAAACAGGTGTTAAGAATGATCAAGGATGAGAATAAAACATGAAGCTTGTTTAAAGTTATTTATAAGACAGAATTCATCTTTGTATAAGTGTACTTGTATCTTACAAATTCTGGCTGTTACTTCAAAAAAACCTTTGAAATCTTTCTGGACACTAGTATTACAGGATTTTTCTATCTGTAATTTGCCTAATAGAATATAAGTTGTTGTTGGATGCTTAAAGAAATAAAGCATGACTATGGATTACTTTTAAAGTTGAACTTCATTGTTCTGTGCATACCAGTTATATAGAAACTATTCTAACTCCACAGAGGTAGTCACCAGAGAACATCAGCCCACTGCTAATAAGCATTGGTATACATGTAGAATGCAAACATAAGTCTCAATTGTGTTTTAAAAAATTGGCATGCCTCAGTTTATCAAACTGTTTTGTTGCTTTTTCATTGTATTATAAACATAAGTTGACTTGGAAGGTTAGAAGAGTTCGTATTTAGCAGTGGGAGAGAGCAAAAGTTGCAGTAATTTCTTTAGCCTTCCTCTCAGGATACTGGTACTGACTATAGTATTCTTGAATGTAGTTACATAATTCATGTAAACTGCATATAGGCTATTAAGAATGTTTCAGTTTTAAAGGATGAAAATAGTACTTTACAAGTGGCTTGCATCTAGACTATTATATAATATTAGCTTCTAAGTACTGATGGCTCTTCATTTTTACCCTTTTTTAAAAAAAGCTTGGGTTCTGCTGTTTCTGTGATGGCCAAGATACCACTGCTGGAGTGCCTAACAAGACATAGTTACAGAGAGTGTCTAGGAAGACTGGATTCTTCAGCTGAGCATGGAGGGGCAGAAAGTGAAGAAACTGAGGATGAGAAATCTGCTGAACTGGTGCTTTATTCTGATGTATCTAAAATGAACAATAAATCAATGTTAGCTTCATTTTGCAAGTCAGTTGAACGGTCAGCTTTGGATGGCACAGATCCTGAAAATGTAAAAGAAGATAAGGAATCCAGTCAAAATGCTACTGTCCGGGACAGTGAAACATCAGTAGAACTGAGAGATGATGATCAGCCTTCCTTCAATGTGTCTCTGTTAGACTGGATAAATGTTCAAGATAGGCCTAATGATGTTGAATCATTGGTCAGAAAATGTTTTGATTCTATGAGCAGGGTAAGTTAACATTTCTTAAACTTGCATTGTATATTGAGAATTTCCTATGGAAAGCAGCTGTTTATTTTCCAGATGCCAAAGCTTTTGAAGAGTCTTGACTTTCTGTAGCTTGTTTCTCTGCTAACTTTCTGAATGCAGAGCAAAGCAGAGAGTGGAGGAAAAAGTATTCCAAGAGTTCTTGAATTTTAAGAATCAGACTTTTAATAAACTTTACAATTTCACAGTGAATGCTCATCATCTTGCTTTTTTATTATCTTTTTATGGATGGAAAGAAACAAGTTGTTCTCTTTGTAGCTTTTAAACAAAGCCACTTCTATGCTTTTTTTCACTTTAATGAAAATTATACTTGTAGTGAAACTGAAGATTTTCCTGGACCAAAGTTAATGTTATTTCTCTGTTAAAAATACTGAGGTCTTTATTAAAATGCAGGACAAACTGGTTAGGTGGTTAGGTTAGTTTAATTGTGATAGTTTTGTATACCATATGTGTACTTTCTTTTATAAGCTGATACAGACAGATTTGGAAGAGCCCAACATGTTAGTTCATATTTCTGCTGCTAACAGAGTGCAATCTTGCTCACTTTTTTTGTTTCTGAATGACTTCTGTTTTAACCAATGACCATTATACCCTTTAAAAAACAAACAAAAAAACTAAAAACTTTCCCCTTGTGATTCCCTTCTTTCTTGCTGGTTTATAATTTAAGCTGTAGCTTATTTCTTAAAGTTGTCTAATCTAGTTTTGCATATTTATAATTTTATACTACTACAACTTAATCCTTGAACAAAGAATACAGTCTTTGTCTTGGGACTCGCTCCTTAAGACAGCCTCTTCCAGTCCTACTTTAAGTCATCATGTCTAAGCCCCATCTGTTGTAGGCAGCATCAGCAAGCAGTCGGTTTCATATGTTGATTTTGAATTCCATCTCAAAAGTAATTCCCACATTGGACTAAATATTGAGACAACTCAAAAGTCTTTGGCAGGCATTGATTTAGAATTATTTTGAAAACAGGATTAGGCTGTAGCTGAAAAGGAAAGAATTACTAAATAAATATCTTGCACCACAGTGGTTCTTTCAATACTTAGTCAAGATGACACTTTAACATAGAAAACTGGATAAAATGGCAGTTAATTTTTTATTTTTTTTCTCCCTTATCCCCCTGCCCTTTTCTTTTTGGAAATACAAACTATGCAAATGGTTCATGATTGCAATTCTTATTTGAAACTCTGAATTCAGGTAAGATTTTCACTGAAGGATAAATCATGAGAATGTGAGCTTTATACTTTTGATACTGCTAGTCTTGGTAGAACTGGTGTGTTGCACAGAGTGCTGCTAGGTTTATGGCTCTTTTAGCCTCTAAGTGTTTCTACAAGATGAAGCTTCTAACTGCAGAAACCTAGGCTGCAGCAAAAGTAGTAGGTAAGTAGGAGCTAACCCAGATGTCTTTAAGTACTGCTATAGGTACTTAAGTAGAAGACTGGAAAAAGAAGAGACTTTTGAGGACCAGGAGAACAATTATTATCTACCAGTGAAAAGAACTGAAGACCATGGATGTGTTTAAGTCAAAAACAGAATAAAAAAATGGATAGAGGAAATAAACTGCAAAGTGGAAGAGGAGGAATAGGTTTTCTGTGGTGGTTTCTTTTTTATTAAAAACAAAACAACTCCCCCTACCCATATGCTCTTTATTTTCCCCTGCAAGAAACTGTTCAGGTTGACACAATGGACACACAATCCTGAAGAGAATGACAATGAAAATGAAACTGTATTAGAGCAGTCTGGATGAATCCCAGGATCTGTGTTGATTACTGGTTCTTGAAGACAATTTACTTGAAAGAGATTGTTCATCAGACATTCAAACTCAGTCCTTGCATCTCAGTTTTAAGAAAGCCTTGAAATACCTTGTCATTTTATTTATTCTGGGTAAATTACCAGTGTTTAACACTTCCTCTTTTTTTTGTAATCGAGAATGAAAGACCTGTTGTTTGTAATTGCTCTTTAATTTATAATGTTTCTCCTATTCAGCTGTCTCTTCTTATACCCGAGTTCGGTGTTTCCAGAATGAAAAAGTGGTGAAGGAAAGCTTTTATACAGTTTAGGGGAAGATAGTGTTTTTATTCACGTTAATATAGATACGTAAGTGGTTTCTTTGAGGGTTAGTTTGTGTGCTCGGTGATGTAAGTGACATGGTACAAACTCTCCATGATGACAAAAGAGCCAGTATTTTGACAGGTCGTGTGGCCCCACAGGGCAGTATCTTTTTTCAAGGGGTTCTCACATAACAGATGGCATACCATAGCCATTTTGGATAAATTTGTTCATATCCTGCTAATGCCTAATGACTCTCAGTGTGTTCCTAACTAATTTATTCCATGTTTAAATTAAACTCTGTCCTATATAAACTGTTGCAATTGCCTATGGTTTTTTTTCAAAACTAAGTAAATGAAGGCTCTAATTTATTTCATTGTTCTTATAGTGAAACTTGAGGAATCATCCTTAATATCTGTTGACTTCAATGTAGCCTCTTAATATTTCAAAGTTATCTTTTCTGGATAATGGGCTATAAGGGAATATGATAAAATAAACTTTACTTTTAAAAAAATATTATAGCAAAAATATTATCAAAATGTATAACAACTCTATTTTCTTCTATGGCTTGTTTTCTAGTTATCTGGAACTGATCTGCTTATCTAAGGAGCCATCAATTAAACCTATTAATTCTCTAGAGAGAGGCTAATAGGTCTTGTATGTCTTTCTCTCCACTTTCTATTGCACTTTTCTTTAAGTCCAGTGGAGACTGGGTTCATCTGCTTTAACAGCTCTTTTCTTTCCCCGTTCCCTGCCCCCCCCCCCCCCGACACACACACACAGGTTTTTTTCTTCCACTTTGAAGGACTTGGTTTGTATGCTCTGCTGGTCCAGAATACTTTAAAGAAATTTATTCCATAATATAAAATCCAGAGACTCATTAGATCAGAATTTTGAAACAGACAAAAGATGTAAGCATACATTCATTCAAATGAAAATCCTAGTGAAAATAGTATGAGAAACTACAGAATTATGAAGGAAAAATATCGAGGCTATAAAAATTCGTATAGCTCTTTAAACTTTCAGTAGGCTAAGTGCTAATAAAACCTTTCTTGTAGAACTTTCTTTAAAAGTGAGTTATAACCTGATGCACGTGCAGTATTAGGTATTTTGTTTAAAACAAAAAATAAGGATGCACCTGTCTTTCTCTCTCTCTTTTTTTTTTTCTTCTTCTTCTTTTAGCTTGATCCAAGGATCATCCAACCCTTTTTGGCAGAATGTCGGCAAACTATCGCCAAACTAGATAATCAGAACATGAAGGCTATTAAAGGCCTTGAGGATAGGCTCTATGCCTTGGACCAGATGATAGCAAGCTGCAGCAGACTGGTAAATGAACAAAAAGAACTTGCTCAGGTAACATTTGTGTGGTGTATTTATAGATGTGTGTATGCTGTAAAAGACTACAATAATTACACCTCTTACTGTGGGATAGTTTTCAACATACTGCAATAGAGGTCCCTTATAATGCTATATTCATAAAAATTTAACATTAAAATGTTGGGGTTTTCTACATCTTATGTTCATATTTTCAGTGCATAACTCCAATTACCACATATTCATTTCAATATTTATTCTATATCATCAAACCAGCCGAAAATACTACAGTTGGTGATAGAGCACTGGATCTTAAATATTTCATAGGGCTTACATTCATGTCAATTCATATATATGTATGTGTGTGTATAATTATTCTGAATATATGTATGTATACATATAAAGAAAAGCATTCTATAAAGTAAAAAACAACCTTTCACATGTAATATCGTAGACTTAAAATAAGAGTAAATGCATTAAAAACATGCAGAGCTATAGTTCGCTGCAACTTTATCAACTGCATGTTGAGCTTTATATTTTTATAATTAAGATTACTTCCATCGAGGCTCCCTTGGGTATAAATTTGGAAAAACATTAACTCTTCAGCCAATCAAATGTAAAAAGCATCAATATAAAATTACTGGTTTGAGACTCATCAGTGTCCAGTATTATTTCTGGACTAGAATGTATCTTGTTTATTTTTTAGAAATCGGACTCTTTCAAGGTGAGTAAGAATCAGTTAAAATATGGTGAAACAGAAACTTGGAAAATACTTATGAAGATATGTCTTCTTAAATCTTTTGAATGCTTTACAAACTCTACGCACTTGTGCTGTCTTAATGTGTCATTTTGCACATTAATAAGGAAAGCTGCTAGTAAAACAGGATCTGATGAAGATATCTAACAGTTATAGACTTTGTGTATTTTCCTTTTAAAATCTACTTTCAAACAGGTGTTTTTAGAGAGAATGTTTAGCTCATGGAAATGAAGGATGCATTTGGCTTGAGTATTCTTAGTATTTTTCCCTACATATCGTTATCAATTCTGTTTAAGTTCTAGCTGGTTTACAGCTGCTTTTTTATGCATGAAAATCCCATTTCAGTTGATTAAAAATATATATATATTTTATAAGCTATAGTGCTTGTTTTGAAGTTTTAAATAATATTTCCAGAATACAATTTAAGCACATCTGGACTTCTGTTTAGAATGAGCAATTAGGCTAACTTTCGAAGGAAAGTGATAACCCTGTGTGCCGTTTTGTTTGAGCATGGTCTGGTAAATATTGCAGCTGAGATTCTTGAGCCACCAGAACAGCGCCGTATTTTTTACATTAGGGCTAATTTGCTGGTTTGTTTTTAGTGCGTTGTCTTTTTCTGGCCCTGGACTAACTCCAGGATCAAATAAATACATCCAGTCAGTTGTTGAGCTTCTCTGGTCCTTAATCCTCTTTCTTGGTAATGTTATTTAGCTGATGTGTAGTTCTGTCCATGCTGATGCAGTTAGACTGTTTCCAATACTTCCTTTTACTGAGCAGGCATGCTCTCTTCTTTTATGAGCAGAAAAGAGGAGCTGGTACACCAGAGAACTCTACTTAGAGAAGGCCTGGCGAGATCAAGTTTCAGTTGTGGAAGGGTTTTCTGGTGTCCTTATGGTCTAGATCTGGGAAAACAATAAAGAAAACCAGAATTTCAATTGGAGATACAGAATAAGGCATAACCAGGTTAACCTTTTTTTTTTTCCTGGAGGGGAGCAGTGAGTCCTTGGTAAGCAGTCATTTCAGATGGAGGATCAGGGGGAGAGGTAATGTGCTTAATGATTGCTCATCAAGCTCCTAGTGAGGGGAGAGAGTAGTGTGCCTGCACTGGACAGTGTCGTTTGAAGTGATAAGAAATTTGATTTAAAACTATTTCAAAAGGTGTAACTCCTTTATTTTTAAAATGTTATAATGAGGTAGTAAAGCTCCTTTTTTAAATACTATTTCTGTAAAGAACTTCTGTTAACTTCATACCTCAGATTGTCCTTAATGCCTTGTTTATAATGGAAACCGTATTAAAATATGTGATTACTATCTGACATTCAGGTTTTCACCATTACATCAAAGCTGGGAGCATGAAGAAAGGGATAAGAGTTTCTTATTTTTGTTTGCACAGTTGTATATCATTAGTGGGAGTAAGTGCACAGCGTTCTCTCCCTATCTTGCCAACATCCTGGTGGCTAGTGGCCCCTTTTGAGACCCTAGGGGAGAAAGGAGGCTGGCAGTCGCATAGGACCCAGGGTTCCTGCTGCATCCTCTGAGCCTTTGACTGTTACATAAAGGTGGGTGCTACCAGTCCTTCTGGCAGCATTCTTTAAAAGTGGAGCCTGTCCTGAAATAATTTCAGTGAATAGATTTAGGAGCAAGTTTGTGCTAAATCCCAGTCTTGCATAGGTGCTTAAATCATAGGCAGGTGGCTAAATCCAAGGGCAATTCAGCATGATGGAGAAGCTGCTCGTGCATCCCTTTACTCAGTTCCCCAGTGTTGTGAATTGCATTCTTAGGTATGTTTTTTTCCCTTCTCGTGTGAATGGGGAGCCTACCTCAAGTTTACTAATTCTACTTTTGAGAGAGACACCTAAAAGTCAGTTGGAAAGACACTGTCACCTTGTTTAAATGCCTCTATAAATTTGGATATTGACACCTTTTGAAAAGTTATTGAGGATTTGTATCTTTCAAATTTTCATTGTTGCCTTGTTTTTTTCTAAATCCTCTTTTGCTTTATTTATGGTATCAGTGTTTTTTATTTGTTTTGTTATTTTAAGAACAATGAGATATAATGTGGTGTGTTTTTTGAGTCTTTGATTTGTTGAATGTGTGAGTTTAAGCAGGTGACTAAGTATACTTCCAGTTGCTTTTATTTCTTCGTTTTATATTTGAGCCTCAGGAAACATTTTGATATCAGTTTTAACAGGTTATTTCATATGCTCGTATAATTTTGTAATGTAAATCTTATATTTAATGCAGCTGTTTGGATACAGTCTGAAAAACATTGCAAACCTGATGTAAGCTATCATGTTATTCATTCAAATGATAGTGTGCATATAAAATCAAAGAACAGCAGCTGAGACAGCAGAGAACAAGGGGTTAATTTTATTCAGAAACTTTGAGGATTTGTGTATGTTTAAACGTAGTTCTCACAACTTGTGTAATTAGTGTTAATACTTGGTTTTACTTTGAAAGAACATCCTATAACTAGCACTTTAGCAGTTAACTAATTCTTTTCATAAAGAAATAACAAGTGGATGTACTTTATAGGACAAGGATAAGGAAAATCTAAATGGTAATCCGCATGGCAATATATGTATTGAAAGCTGTTGGTTTGTTTCCCTGGATGAGAAAAAGCTAATGCTCTGTCTAGAATTTGACTTGACTATCCCTTCTGACCTCAGTCTCATTAAGATTCAAAATAAACTTATTCCATTAAACAGTCATCTGCAGATAAGTTAGAAGGCCTCATTGCTTAGTTAATTTGCTTGTTCCTAGACCTGCCTTAAGAGTTCTTTTGCTTTCCATAGGTCTTTCCCTTCCAGAAAATGTGGAGCCTCTTTAACCTCTCAGTGTGATTCTGTCTTGGCTAGTTCAAATCTAAATATTCTCGTGCCTACGCTGCCCTTGATTTTTGGTACCTGGTAGTTCTGTAATGCTTATGACAATATCTTTCTTCCTGGTCTATCTTTCTTGGCTGAACAAACCAAGCTCTTTTGATGGGCTTTCCTTTTTCTTGATCATCCTGTAACAATTCTTCCCACCTTTTCTAGTTTTCATTCCTTTGGCTTGGTTAAAAAAATATACTTAGTGTTTGCAACCTGGTTTTGTTTCCTATAGTCTTCCCCCATTCAATGCATGGGCTGCACGGTGTTCAGTAAACTGATAGCTCTTTAGTATTCTCTTGCATCTTCAGTGCACATCTCTTTTTCTTTATTTCATGACAGGTAACATGCTTGCTTGATACTTGCTTTCTCATGATTTCTGTTTTGTTCTCACTAGAATGTAAATATTTATTTCAGGCTTTGCGGGTATGTTTTACAGCATCTCCTAATGTCAAGGTCTCTTCACATTCAGTATCAAAGCAGCAAATGACAGTGGTTTCACTTTTCAGCATAACTGTTTATAGCTCTATTATACAGTTCTTTTTGCTTCAGAAAAAAATGCTTAAAACTATTTTCTGGTCTTGATTTCTTTATTAAGAAAATGTAAGCTTATGTGAACATGCTTAAAGTACCACTTAATGACCAGTCGTGTGAGAGACATATGAATGTGAACAAAATCACAGCTAGAATCTGGTTTTGTTTGATGGCATTTTCTTGTCTAAGCTGCACCCTGTTTCCTGCAATATCTTACCTCGCTTGTTGAATGTGGTAAAGAAGACAGCAGCTTGGCACAGTAGTTCGTATGCCAGCAGCTCTCTTTCTCTGTCCCTGCCTTCCCTGTCTCTGCTATATATGTATAAATACATTACCTTCTGTAATCTGTAGTTTGATACTCACTTCTCTAATGCAGTCCCTCTTCCTTCTTCAGCCTTCCTACCCTTTCAGGAATTGCTTGTTATGATCCATAGTAGAAGCACTCATAACTAGAGATTTGTCAGCCCCCGCCATGAGTAGGACATGTTAGAAACCCAGGTGCTGAGAACTCATAGTGAGGTAAATAAGGTTTGTAAACTCCCTCACTTCTACTCATCCCAATACAAGAGAGTATCTTGACACCAAAAGCGTGTGTGCTACTGATCTTGCTGTTCCTTCTAACTGGTTGTGGTACAAAGCCAGCAGCTTCTTAAGGAGTAAAGGAAGAAGAAAAATGTATTACTGACAGGGTTTGCAGCCTTCCCCGTGCACACGCACGCACTGGACAACTGGTAAAGTGGAAACTATTTCAGAGATTATGTTTCATTCCAGATTCTGTGGAGAAATGCAGTCCTAATGCTCTTCTGTCCCTATCTCTTTTATCATCTTTTCTTACACCACAGAGGCCCAGGGTGAGTTTCTAATTCCTGCTCCCATAATACGAATCACAGAATGGTTGAGTTTGGAAGGAACCTTTAAAGATCATCTGGTCCAACCCCCCTGCTCAAGCAGGGTCACCTGGAGCAGGCTGCCCAGGACTGGTCAGACGACTTTTGAATATCTCTAAGGATGAAGACTCTGCAACCTCCCTGAGCAACCTTTTCCAATGCTCAGTCACCCTCACAGTGAAGAAGTTTTTCCTTATGTTCACATAGAACTTCCTGTGTCTCAGTTTGTGCCCATTGCCTCTTATCTTGTCACTGGGCACCACTGAAGAGTCTGGCTCTGTCTTCTTTACACCCTCCCTTCAGATGCTTATACACATTGATAAGATCCCCCCGCCTCAGCCTTCTGTTCTCCAGGCTGAACAGTCTCAGCTCTCTCAGCCTTTCCTCATATGAGAGATGCTCCAGTCCCTTAATCATCTTAGTGGCCCCTTGCTGTACTCACTCTAGTAGCTCCATTTGTCTCTTGTATTGGGGAGCCCAGAACTGGACCTAGCACTGCAGATGTGGCCTCACCAGGGTTGAGTTAGAAGGGAATAATCACCTCCTTTGACTTGCTAGCAGTCCTTTTCCTAATGGAGCCCAGGATGCCACTGCTTTTCTTGGCCAAAAGGGCACATTGCTGGCTTGTGGTCAGCAATGTTCTGTTGCAGCAAAGAAGGTCCACCAGGACTTCCAGGTCCTTCTCTGCAGAGCTGCTATCCAGCAGGTCAGCCCCCAGCCTGTACAGATGCTGCATGGGGTTACTCCTCCCTAGGTGCAGGACTCTGCACTTTCCTTTGTTGAACTTCATGAAGTCCCTTTCTGCCCATCTCTCCATGCTAATGAGATCCTTCTGAATGGCAGCACAGCCCTCTGGTGTATCAACCACTCCTCCCAGTTTTGGATCATCAGCAAACTTGCTGAGAGTGCACTCTGTCCCTTCATCCAGGTCACTGATGAATAAGTTGAAGAACACTGGAGCCAGTATTGATCCCCAGGGTACACCACTAGTTGCTGGCTTCCAAATAGACTTTGCGCCACTGGTCGCAACCCTCTGAGCTCTGCCATTCAGCCAGTTTTCAGGTCACCTCACCATCTGCTCATCTAGCCCTTACTTCATCAGCTTGCTTATGGGGATGTTATGGGAGAGTGTCAAAAGCCTTCCTGAAGTCAAGGTAGACAACGTCCACTGCTCTCCCCTCGTCTACCCAGTCAGTCATTCCATCACAGAAGGCTATCGGGTTAGTTAAGCATAATTTCTCGTTCGTGAATGCAGGCTGACTACTCCTGATCACCTTCTTTTCCTCCACATGCTTAGAGATGGCATCCAGGATGAGCTGCTCCATCACCTTTCCAGGGATGGAGGTGAGGCTGACTGGCCTCTAGTCCTCCTCCTTGCCCTTTTTGAAGACTGGAGTGACACTTGCTTTTTCCAGGCCTCAAGCACCTCTCCTGACTGCCATACCTTTCAAAGATGATTGAGAGTGGCCTTACAGTAACATCAGCCAATTTCTTCAGTGCTCATGCATGCATCCCATGAGGGCCCATGGACTTATGGATGTCAAGTTTGCTTAAATGATCTCTAATTTGATCCTCCTTGACCAAGGCAAAGTCTTCTTTTCTCCAGACTTTCTCCCTGGTCTTCAGGGTCTGGGATTCCTGAGGGCTGGTCTTACCAGTGAAGACTGAGGTGAAGAAGGTATTTAGTACCTCAGCCTTTTCTGTATCCTTTATCACCAGGGCTCCTGCCCCATTCAGCAGCAGGCCCACATTCTCCCTAGTCTTCCTTTTGTTATTAATGTATTTATAGAAGCCCTTCTTGCTGTTCTTGACATCCCTTGCCAGATTAAACTCCAGATACCTCTTGGCCTTCCTAGCCCTATCCCTGCATGCTTTCTTACACAACCCCCCCCCCTACCTCTAGGACCTTATGCCATGGGATTCTTCCAAGCAGTTTCCTGAAGAGGCCAAAGTCTGCTCTCCTGAAGTCCAGGGAAGGTTAAAGCTTCTAAGTAAAACCAATGTTAAGAATTTTTATGGCTTGTAAAACCACTTACTGTTCCTAAAGCTCCCTCTTGGAAATGGCTCAGTCTTTGTTACTCCCAAATTTCATCCAAGAAGTCTGCTTCATACAGCCAGCATATGGAAAAGCTAATGCCAAGCAACTACATTTTGGAAAGGTTAAGAGCAACTGAAAATGTGTGCTTCTAATGGAAAATATTTGGCATACTTAAATATAAACACATGCAACAATAATTATTTGTTATGTGTTTTGAAGGCTACACATTCTGCGCTTCATAGGGAAGTTCAGTAACTTAGCTTAGTTCTTAGACGGCTGAAAACTTCGTGACAATGATGTACTTCCTATTTCAGTGGATAACTGAATGAAGGTCATATTTGAATTCACACATACATTCTTATGGGAATGATGGGGGAAATTAGCCTCACATGTGAATTTTGTTGTACAAAAAATACATTCTTTAGTCCACGGCAGTGCTGCATTTGCTGTATGTTGACGCAAGTCTTGCTTATGCCAGAAGTCAATAAGCTGGTTATTAGCAGCAACTAGAAATCTTCTCATTCCCAGTAGCTACTTTTTTACATTGCATCAACTTTGTAATCTTTTATTGCTGTTGGCTAGTTGTTTAAAGTTCTTATATGGTTATATTGGTAACTTTTTGAGAGGAAAAGGGTTTCAGGTGAGGTTTATCTTGGATGGATTAAGAGTGAAGAAAGTAAGTTTGACACTTTACTAAACTATGTAGTGTTCTGTTGTATTCCATAATAGTTAAAGTAAGTTTGTTAAAACCTCTTGCATTCTTACAGAAGAGATGGACCACTTGATCATATGAACTTGGAATATCTAAAGGATTCAGTGCTTTTTGCTTGCCATAAAGCTTGTGTAACAAATGTCTTTTGTCCTCTAGGGATTTTTGGCTAATCAGAAGAGAGCTGAAAACTTGAAAGATCCTTCTGTGCTGCCTGATTTGTGTTTGAGTCATGCAAATCAGCTGATGATTATGTTAACTAATCACAGAAAACTATTAGATATTAAGCAGAAATGTACTACTGCCAAACAGGAGCTTGCAAATAATCTACAAGTCAGACTAAAGTAAGTTACAACTTTTCAACTTTATATTGCAAATTCCACTTAGATCGAGAGCGTTTAAAAAGTGTCATGAGGAAGACTTTAGTAATGTATACATTTTTTTTTATTGGGAGAGAAAATAAAACCTGCATCACTTCAGTTTATGAAGTTATTTGTAAGTGTGAAACGAAACATTACTTAAACAGAAACTTCTCCTACAGTTTTGACACTCTTCACATCAGTAAAACAATATCCAGGAGCCTACATCTCCCTTCCTCCCCACATCAGTCTCTCAAGCTGTCAATCTTATTTAAAATTTGACTGGCAATTTTATTGATGTTTTCAAAAGAACATATAATGAGCAGAAGTAAAATGCTGTTCAATGCCTTGTGATCGTATGAAAGCAGAAAAACCTGTCAGTAGTTTCTGGCTTGCTTACAGTTCATGAAGAATAGTTATATCCAGCAAAAATGAAAATGACGGCTAGCAAAAATGATTTTTTTTGCAAGTAAGCCTCATTTTTGTATGACATGGATGGTAATAGATAGTTTGTATCACTCAATTGGAAATACAGGGTTTTTTTCCCCCCATTACTGTACCTAATCCTTAAGCTTTAGTTAATTTGCCATGTCAGATGCATGGAAAAACTTAGAAGAGAGGTTGTTAATTTCCCGGAAGAAATACTGTTTATCCTAGCAGCTAATAATTAGGCCACATTGTGACCTATTAAATGCTGGATAACTGCAGAGTAGAATTTCTGTCTCCTTGAAAAGTTTACAGTTTATATAGACAAGACAGGTACAAGGTACAGAAAGAAGCAGAATCAGCAATGCGCTAGCAACAAAGATCCTGTTATAAATTAAGTTATGGCTAGGTAAATCAGAATGCAAATTTTTTTCAACTGCCCATGCATATGCTTTTATCTAAAAAGATAACTTTTCGTGTGCCATTTTTCACTGTAACAAGTACTTGTTGATAGTATGTAGCAGCTAGTTTGTCATAAATTTGCACTTTCACTTATTATGTGTTAAACTATTTGTCTAGCTATATGCTTAATTCCAGAATTATTAGAGGGAAATGTTTACATCCCTTTGGAAAAAATAAGCTTGTGAGGCATGGAGAGTAAAGCCAAAGAGGGTAGATCCGAAGAGAAGAATAAAGCATAGATTAAAAAATCGCTGTATTCTGGGTCAAACCAAAGGTTCTTGTCACCTGTCTTCAGTAGCAGCTAGTAGCAAATGACCATAGATATAACAATAAGGAAAGGACATAAGGATATTTCTCCATGAGAATATTTGCACATAGCTTAGTTTATCTGATCAAGAAGCAGTCCTCATGTTTAATTGCTGTTGGAGGGTTTTTTTTCCTATGAATTAGTTCAACTTTTTTTTTTTTTAAATCCACATAAATTCCTGGCTTTTATAACAGTAGGTTTCTACAGTTTAACTGTATGTTAAGTGGAAAAAGTACTTTTTGTATTTGAATATTCCACTTGTTAGCTTCATGTAATGCCCTCTTTTTATTTCTTACTATTTGTTACTGTGAGATAAAATTAACAGTGCATGTGTTTGTCTTGTACTCTCCGTGTTGGGATGTGTTCCTGGTTGCTTAATGATGTTTGTATATATTATTTCACTTTTACTCCACTTCTGTCGATAAAAACACTTTTTATTACTTTAGGGATATAGCTGCATCTTACAACTTCTTTGGCAGCAAATCTTCTATAATTTTTCTGCTCAAACACACTGGTCTATCCCCTTTTAAGTAGTTGTCCTGTGATGTAATTATCTTGGTATCTGTGTTTTAAGTTAATGTAATGATCAAGGAAAAACTACCTGTATTTTAACAAGACCATTGAAGATAGGATTATACAAAATGGGAATTTGTGTTACAGGGACTGTTATTTGTAGTGAGGGAGTAAATGGTGACAACTTAATCTTATTTTTTTCTTTTGTCTTCTGGTTTCTTTGATAGTAACCTCACCTTTAATAATTCTTCTTGCTAGTGCTTTTCAGTAAGTATTTTTAAGACTTAAAAAGAAACAATAGTGTCTTCTGTGCTCTTGACATACCACCTTTTTTTAATCTGTATATGGAGAAGGTTGCAATATCATGCCACCCAAGGTTATATATGCTAAGAGCATTACTTGTTAAAAACAAAACTTAACTCATATGGTGGTAACTTTCATTTCTGAGCACTAAGTAGTCTTCCTTCTAGGAGGAATTAAGAGGGAACTGTAAGGGAACTTCTGAATTCTGAATACTTAACATTTCCAAATAGCCTGTTGTTGTCCCATGTAAAACGATGTCGTTGTTCAGGTGATTCAGACATGTTGCTAATCTTGGTGGAAATTTAAATATAGAAGAGATGTAAGTTGTTATCTTCTAATGTGTAACCTACTTCTATAGGTGGTGTTGTTTTGTAATGCTTCATGCTGACCAAGATGGAGAGAAACTACAAGCTTTGCTTCGTCTTGTAACAGAGCTCTTAGAAAGGGTCAAGGTTGTAGAGGCTCTCAGTACTGTTCCTCAAATGTACTGTCTGGCTGTTGTTGAGGTTGTAAGGAGAAAAATGTTCATAAAACACTACAGGGAGGTAAGTAAGAAACTTTTTGAGACCAAACCTTTATCAGTGTATAAACTAGTAACTAAATATGTATGTTTTGCCTTCTATAGTGGGCAGGAGCTTTAATAAAAGATGGGAAACATTTATATGAAGCTGAAAAGGCAAAAAGGGAATCTTTTGGTAAACTGTTCAGTAAGTATTTTCTGTTCTGTAAAGTCAGTAATAACTATGGTTTTTTGTTTCTGTAGTTAAAATACCTATATTATACTGTTTTTTGCCCCTTTAAATAGGGAACACCCACGGCATGCCAAATGGTGCTACTATGAACAATATTTTTTCTAAGTCATGTTGTCATCAAATTAATAAGCTTTCTCTGTATCATTTATACCAAATGCTGTGAAAGCTCTGAGTTTAGTGCTTGTGGTAGGTAAGATTTCAAAGTTATTGCATTGAGTGCAGTTTCTGTTTGAATATGTTCTGTGACCTTTACTATTCTCTAAGCAACACTTTTGAAAGTGTTATTGAATATTTGAGTACTGGCACAGTTTCCTGTGTACTTCTTCAAAACAAAAAAAGAGCTGTGTCTGAAAAGCTGATCAGAGGTTAAAAATAAAATAAAGCCTGAAGTTGCTGATAAATATCTTTTTTCTTTCTCTAAAGTCAACAACGTATGTTCCAAATGAATTACTAAAATAAGAGAATTGAGCAAAAGAGTATCAGAAGACATTGGAAAGGAGATGAACAAAACTGTAAAGAAGAAAATTTGAAAACAATTGTCTCTTTGTGATGGAGGTGAACATTATCAAAAAGGAGGCTTGAATGGGCAGAAAAGTTCTTTCACAGTCTTTTTTTGGTTGAAGTTCTGTGGTCACTTGCAAATTTTTTTGTAGTCAAGAATGACTTGCTTAGTAATGCTCTCAAATTTAGTCTAGCTGTTTAACTGCAGTAGCTCAATTGTTTTCCATTGAGGCATTGTTTGAATGTTGCATTTATTTCCTCTAAATAACTGATTTTTCTTTGCACAGGGAAGTCTTTTTTAAGGAATCGTTTGTTTAGAGGACTTGACTCCTGGCCTCCATCCTTTTGCGTATGTACTCAATATCTTTTTATGTTCTTTATTGCTTTTTATAAAATGTAGTTTCATAAATTAAAAACTAAGCTTAATTCAAGCTGTATGCTGTCATGCTGCTCTGGCACAGGTAAAACAGCTAGGAGCTAGAATTCTTTGCTATGTAAAGTGACCTTTATTAACATTGGTTCATAATTTGCAGTGTGGTAAGAGGAAATGCCAACTTGATGCTGCTGTTTAATGAGGAGTCTGTAGTATAGAACAAAAAAAACCTATTAAATCACAGGAAACAGAGGCCAGGAGGGATAATCCAAATGTCTAATCTGTAAAATTAATTAAGTAGTAAAAGGAAGTAAAAGGTTTCCATGTTTTCCTGTAATCACTGGATGAGTGAAATGGAGTTTTCATCTCTATTGTCTGATGCGAGTGGCAGATAACAGTTGAAGTATAACTGTAATCAAGCATTGCATATTAACTTTGATTTGACACAGTTTGGTTAAATCAAGTAGCATCTCTCTCCTTGATTCTGATATGGCCATCTCGCTTTGCCTGCCTTGTTTAACCTCTTCAGGTTCTCCTTTGTAGCATTTTTTTGAAAAGATTTGTGGAAAAAAAGAATGCTATTGTTTCAGTATTTTAACTACTGACATTTGTTTTTAGAATTTTAGATACTAGACTAAATACTTAGCTGATTATTTATGAGCACACTAAAAGCTTCAGTCCCATCTCTTATCTCCTAACGCACTGTTTATGTCTAGGAAGCTTAGTAATGAGGAGGAAGTACTGCTGCCAGAGGCATTATGGACAGACTTAATGACTAAAAATATGAATGGATTTTTTTATTAAGGAGGCGAGGTCGGAGTAAATTCCTTTAAAAGGAGAAAGATCAGAGTTTAACTGCAACTTCTGTTTAATGAAAAGTTCTTTTTTTAAATCCTTCCTTGGTCATCTTGATATTACTTTGCTTTACAACTACGTGCAAATTATTTTCTTTTATACAGACACGAAAACCTCGCAGGTTTGATAGTGAGCTTCCAGATATCTCATTAAATGACTTGCAGTTTCTGCAGTCCTTTTGTCCTTCAGAAGTACAACCATTACTCAGGTAAATCACCTTTTTAACTTTGTGTGGTATGGAAGTTGCTTCCCTTTCTGTCCAGCTTCTGCCCCTTCAACCCCCTCAACCCCATTCATTGTGCATAAGAAAGTGACAAAGATATTTCTGAAGTGATGATACCATAAGCAATGGTCTTCACTGACTTTCTGCAGATGCTCATGGTACCTTTGTGCTTCATGTACTCAAGATCAGACTATTTGAACACATATTCCCTCTGTATTCTGAATTGAGATGTAAAGCATGTTGGACATTCCTCTGAACAGCCTCCCAGCTAAAACCAAAAAATCTTGTCAGTTTTAGACTGAAATGAACTCTCGCTGTGTTTCTTTGTCAGATCAGAATAATGTTAATGGTATTCTGAGGCAAATAAAATAAATCTATTTAGCCCAATGTGATATCATAGAGAACTCCTGTATTCAATTATTGCTCCCCCTTTGTCAGACCTATGCTACTGAGAGATGTATTCTCTAAATGTCATTGCTGTCTAGGGGAATTCATCACTTCAAGTAAAAGCTTTATTTGCATGTTTCTTACCTCGTATGATGAGATAGGCATGCACAGGTAGGGAGGAAAGCTACAGTTTCATCTCACAGGCAATTTAGTTGACAGTTTCTGTTCTAGGACTTGGAGACGTCTTTCTGGGAAAGCTGTCAGAGTGAACTTCCAAACTCTTACGTCTTCAACCTGTAGAAATCAGAAATGTCAAACAAGATAAACAGCAAGAAACATGAGGGAGCAAGGTCCTGTCTAGGAGGAAAACTTTCCACCTGTTTCAGCACTATCAGGTGCCACTTGAATCCATTGCTCTTCAGCTAGAAGGGACCTGCAGTTAGATTTGATCAGATTCCACTTCGTAGCCCCAGGGCTGCAAAGAATAAATCTGAAAGAAGATGCTCCACCATCAGCTTTCAGATTTGCCAGCTGTATCAGCCTGATGCCTGTTGTTGCTACACAATGCGGGAGTTGAATTCATTGTTCACCTCTATTTTGTACTGGCATTCTGTTTTTGATTTCAGAATTGCTGGCAATCCTTTTGGTATTATGGCTGCTGGCATTAACAATAAGTACAGTGAATTTAGTTTGCAGGACAGGGATTTAGCATGGATCGTGATGATACAGGTGACGTACCCTGCTCAGTTTCTCTTGTTAAGCTCTTAGTCTTGCTCCTCAGTGATTTTGCAGTTAAAATGCAAGCTGTTACGCCATATTGCTGAAGTCTGCTGGATTTACAGGAATGCGAGAAGCTTACAACCTTTTATAGGCAAGTTCTGACTGAATTCAGGGATAATTTTGCCTTGCTATTGTCAGAAGAAACTGGTCATAATGTAGTTACATCTCTTTCCACTTGATGGCAATAGAGGTGGGATTATGTCATATGCATTCTGGTTTCTGTGCTCAGGATTACATTTGGAAGTGTTGATGATGATGGTGGACTTCCAACTGCAGTGGGCAGAGCTGCCAAGCACCTTGATAAACGCTGACCTGAAGACCAAACTTTAGAGCAGTGCTCTCTCTTTGGTATTTTCATCTAATAACTAGAAAGGAAGCTCAACAATCAGCAGACTAACAGTCTGAAGCCCAGTGCTGAGTCCTTTCCTATCAGCACTTGATTTCTTGAGCTGCAAAGTTAATGATGCTTCTACTCACCTACAGTGCTTCAGTCTTCACAGCTTCTCAGTTTAAGCAATTATTAAGACCGTAATTCTAAAAAAATGCACTAGATGCCACTTGCTTTATTTTTTAGAATTGCAAAATACAGTGAATTATCTGTTTTCATTATACTGTAAATCTAAATGAAATCCTGATTTATCTGTGGAGTTATTCTAGACAAATTTAAAAGTCTGGAAATACAGGCGCTCAAGAAAATTAAATGCTGCTTTTCTAGAGGTTTATAAAATTTACCATTGAAGGATTGTTATGCAACACTTGCATTGCAATCACAGCGGATTAATCTTTCTTTTAATTTAGAGTACCTATTATTAAAATAGAATAATAGAGAATTAATAGCTACTCCAAAAGAGAAGCTGAACTGGTGAAAATCCAGGAGAAAAGAATCAAGTCATTAGTGAACATAAGTGCTTCAATTACAGATTTAATTGCTAGAAATTCTCTTCTGTTAGTGTTATTTTAACTCTAGGTAATACCAGAAAATATTTTTCTTAGAAGGAAAGACTCCTAGATATTACTTTACACAATGAGAGGCTTACTCTTGATGGAATATACACCGAGCAGTTTAATGTATTTGAGTATTGGGTATTATAATGTTGGAAAAAAAATAATCCTATGCTGTCTTTAAGGGTTCCAATACTTTGTGACTTTGAACCTCTTCACCAGCATGTACATGCTCTACATAACCTGGTAAAAGCAGCACAGAGTTTGGATGAAATGTCACAAACCATTACAGACCTGCTGAATGAACAAAAGGTATTTGTTTTTCTTTGCTAAGACTTCAAAGAAGTAGCATACTTTCATAACACTGTTTTAACAGCCTCTTCAGAAAAAAAAACTTCTTTTTCAAAATGTATGGATTGATTTAATGATCTCAACTGCATGGTCATGTAGTTTTCTTTCTAATCACATACTAGTAAATATTATGAGAATTTTGAGCTCTTCAAGGAGTAAAGTGAGCCTATTTAGGAAATAGTTAAAGATGTTAAATATCTTCTAAACATTTAATGGATATTAAATTCTACAGAATTTATAGAGTTAATAGGATATGTTCTAGAGAATTTAATAGAGTTTTTCTTTTAATATTTCTTTCTGCTTTTTTTCTTGAGTTTCTATATACAAAATGTGGTGGTTTTGCCTCTGTCACTTTGGTTTGTATTTAATGAGGTTGCTTGTTACTTCTGTTCATGTTAGTGATTGCTTCCAAAGTCCTTCTGGCACGAGCAGTTAATTCAGGGCCTTGTTTGGTTGTCCACATTAATCTTAAAATTGATGTGTCAGCTACTACTTTCTTGCAGTCCTGTGAGGTTTTTTTGTTTGAAATGAATGCAGTCTTTTTCTTTCTGTATAGGGGAACAGTTGTCAAAAAATCTCTTCCTTACAGTTTCACTCTACCTTTCACACAGACTCTTTCCCATGGAAACTCTGTTCCTGTCAGTCACTTTCAGTTGCTTCTGTATGGTCTATCCCTAACTTTCATAATATACCAAACAGCCCTTTTAGCTTCTATAGCCTGTCAGTTCTGACTGTAGCCTGTCCCAGCAAAACCCCAGGTGATGCTAGCAATGCTTAAGCTTTTATGTGAAGCTGGCTGTTTCAAACTGTGGCTTCTTTAGCAGTTTTACTGTAGGAAAAAAGGTGCAATCTTTATGGGACTCCATTTGGTCACATCTGAGTGATCAGATGTGTTTTGATGCTGACTAAAACACACATTCTGTGACTGTCCTTACATTGAGCTTTTACTAGTCCCAGCTGAATTTAATGTTTATACTTTGAATAAAATATTCAATCCAAGGGAAAAAGTAATTTTGAGAACACAAGCGTTTCTATATGCTTGTTTGTGGAGTGTCTTTCTGTAGGAATGTTTTCACAATGTTAATTCAGATCAGTTTTCCTCCTGTTGAGACCTTCTTGGAACCTCTATTTTGTGTGGGTTTTTTTGTTTTTTGTTTTTTGTTTTTTTTAGCCAGTTCAACTGCGAACTCATGAGGAAAATCCATTGTTTCTGCAGTCTGCTCCTTTTGCCAGGAGAGGACATTCCCCATTCAGTTTTATAATTCAAATTGGCTAGGAGCAGAGGAGTAGAAGTCATTGACTCTCGTCCACTGCTACATCACACAGTCATGTTATGTAATGTAATCTTGTGTATAGATGTTAAATTCTGTTTAAACAGAATTTTTTAACCACCATTACAGTAATTTCTTTTTGGAATGCATCTGTGATCTTTCCTGTCTGTTTGGAAGCAACCAGCCTGCTACTCAGTTGTCTTTATGAATAACTTCAGATTTGTCTTGGATATTGATTCCAACTACATTTTAGAACACAGTGTCTCAGTACTATATAGGATCTGTCAAAAGGTTAAAATATCCTTCTCCTCTTTCCCATGGTGCCATTTTATTTTATATCTTTGAGTTGTTACTTATTTCTATTTTTAATTTGTTCTCAAGGTATGGGCCTGTTCAATTTTGAGTTAGAGCATCTTGGACCATCATTTTCTGAGTTGGAGGTGGACTTCCTTCTACACGTTGTAGCAGTCCATTGTTCCAATGTCCACCGGAACACCACCTGCTGTTCAGGAGTGAATCCTGTTTTGTAATATAAGCAGGAAGTACTGAAGCAATTTTTCTACATCCTTATTGAACTTTATTCAAGTGGTATCATAATACTGTCTACGTAAATGATACTACTACGATGATTGAAAGATTTTAATGTGTTGTGGGAATGCTGTATTCCAGCATCGCTGTTTACTAATTCTTTTCCTGTATATATTGAATCCTCACTTTGAAAAAGTATTAACTGCTACAGATAAGCTGGAATATAGTTGGTGACTTTGTGACATCTTTATAGTTGGTGACTCTGTGACATCATCTTATTTATTACCTTCTTGTAGTAACTTGTGGTGGGCTTGTCTAGTACAGTCTCTCTCCTGGATTTTAAAAACAGCTGTTGTGATAGAAGCTTAACTTGGAGCATTTTTTAAACTTTTTTTTTAAGGTAGAGTGTTTCCATGAAACAACACAGAGGCTTTCAGAGCTCACCTTCACTTACTCATCTCTTATTATAGCTACGTTTGGATGAGATTCCTCTGTCTCTTTTTTCCTATTGCTTATTGCATATGAAAAATATCAAGTAAGATTCAGCTATCTAAACCTAAAATATCCCTGAGACTCCAGGTCTTGAAGTAACTTCTGGCTGCTGCCCTTCTTTTTTTGTTTTTTTGTGGAAGAGCTATTCCAGCCTTTAAAAACTTGACAGCTTCGTACTTCCAAATTGTTTGATCTATTTTCTATAGATTAAGTGCCTTGTCATTGCAAGAGAATGGAAGTGAAAAACTGCTCTGATTGCTGCTTCCCAAAATAGGGAATGCTGGATATGAAACCTGACATTTTGGGGGATTCAAAGTTTGGATAGCCAAGGTACCGCACAAGTTAGTTTGAAATTTAATTATACCGAATAACAATGGAACAAATAACAGCAAAGGTGTCTTGTTCAGTGTGGGGCTTCACCCATCTTAATGCTCTGAAAGTCCATCTAAAAATTGGTTCAGACTTGGTTATCCAAGAAATCTTTATTGATATCTGGCTGCACAAAAAAGCTACATTTGCCAGGTCAGGAGAATCTCTTCTTTATCCTGTTCTCTCTTGCTGTGCTTTGACCAGTTAGGATTCTTGGCTGATTCCAAAATGTCAAATACTTAGACAGATTTTGATAATTGTGTCTTTCCTTAGAGTAAATTACATTGCACAGAGCTGGGCCACGCACGATGTCAGCTAAAAATGACCATCTCCATATGTCATCTCAGTGATTCATTTGAAATTTTTTGAATCAAGCTAAATAAGTCTGTTGGAAATGTTTTTCTCCTCAAAGATGTTGTTCTTGTTATTACTTGATGAAAGAAATTAGTTGGTCTTCTCTGGGCCATTTTGTTCTATAAACAATCTAGAAGGTATTTTTTAAAATATACTTCTTTTACCCAAGTCTGCCCAGCTTGTCACAGAGTTGGAAGGGAGTGTGCAGGCAGGAAGCCTTGCTTATATAGCTGAATGTTGCTACTGTACCTGCCCAAGGAGGCCCTTCAGCCCCAGCATCTCTTTCCATACTGGTGGCAGGAGAAGCCTGGTTCTCTAGATTGGACTGTGTTGGCATTTCGGCTTCTATGGCAGGGGCAAGCAGGGTGGTGGCAGTTGTTGCGGGGGGTTTTTTGTTTGCTTGGTTGGCTTTTTTAGTTCCTTTGGGCAGGAGAGGAAAGCTGAGGCTGCAGATAAATGAGCTAAGAGCAAGTCAAACGGGAGATGGAGAATTTGGTTCCTCTTGTGGCCATGAAGCTGGCTCATCTAATGTACTGTACTGAGGATGCTAGTAATTTTTTAGTGTCCTCCTAACTCTTTGCTTCAGCTTTCTTGTTCAAAGAACATTAATCATAATATGCTTCCTTATTTGACTTTAGTATTACATCAGAGTAATTAAAGAACAGTAACTTCATTTTTAATTTCTTATTTCTTTGGAATTTGTTTTCCTTTTTAATGCTTTCTGCTTATTCTGTGTGTTTTAGTGGTCTCACAACAAAGCAAATGCTGTGCCCTCTCATTTCCATAATAGAGACAAAGTTTAAGCAGATCAGTGTGGTTGGGTTAAAGGTATCCAGGAGAAAGTTAGTGCTGTAGGAGTGTTGTAAGATGATTAAGGTGTTTTCTCTACTGTTAGGTAATTAACTCATACAATCCTGTGGTATAAAAAGTTTCCCTTGTAAGAGAAGCTGGCTTTTCAAATGAGATTATGAATACCATTTGTTATAGTCGAGTTCGAAATCCAGCGCTGTTCATAATCCTTCAAAGAATTTCCCCATTCCCCAGACTATAAGCTAACCACAGTAACGTAGCTTGGAGAAGGCATGCAAGCCAGCAACATTTCAGAACTTTGGCAATTAATTCTGCTCCCCTCTCTGCCTTCTATTTTTTTCTTGTTTGCTCTTGACTCCTTTTCCTTTGTGATCACAAGAATTACAGAGTCTGATGTAGGCATACGTTGT
Organism: Dromaius novaehollandiae; assembly: GCF_036370855.1. Lineage (NCBI taxonomy): Eukaryota > Metazoa > Chordata > Aves > Casuariiformes > Dromaiidae > Dromaius > Dromaius novaehollandiae. The sequence continues at coordinate 136,542,594 of NC_088099.1, forward strand.
TGCCTGTAGATTGTAAATAGGTAGGCATGGTAGGCATCAGGTTCTCAGAAAAACAGGCAACAGTAACCAAAGTCTTCCACATAGTTTCAGCTCCTCAAAATGTGAGGTTTTACTCCTCGGTAGGCGGTAATCTAGCTGGAGCCTCAGCTCACAAGAGCCACTGCAGAACTATGAAATTCATTATTGCCCCTAACTGGGAGGGAACCACGATCAGCAGAGTGTTGCAGCACACAGTGATGGTCTTTTTTTCTTTTCATGCTATGCCCTTACTCTCTACCTTCTGATAATATCTTGTAAGGATGCCAAAAACAGGTAACATCTTTCCTTTGTGTGTGGCTGTCTGTATGACTGCCTCATATTCAAAGTCTTTGAAGTGATTTTTTTTATGTGCTTATTGACATCTGCAATGCTATCTTGTATTACCATTAAAGAAAGCTCTGTTTTATCAATATTAAATGTTTGTCATTTAAATCATGTACTTTGAATCCAGGCACTTATCAGTGCATACTGTGCCCTTCAACACTTTCTTTTAAATGTTCTCTTAGACAAATAACAAGCTGAAATTTAACCCAAGGAAACATATTTAAATATGAACTAATACTACCTTTATCAAAAACAGCATTTCTTGTAAGGTTCTTTTCTGTCCCTTACATGCTGTGTTCATTTTCAGTAACTAAAGACAGTATTTTGTATATAGTGAAGAAAAAGTGGCAGTTTTCATCATCAGAGTTCAAAATCACTGTATGACTGACTTCCATAAACAGAGATGCAAAGGCTAATGGAGGTGAGGTATATATGCAGCTCACTATTTGGATGAGTGTCAGAGCTGGAAATAAATTCTTCCTAAATCTCAGTTCAGTATTCTCTTAGTCACGCTATGTCCCCATTAAGAAAACATATATATTAGAGAAGGATAGGATCCCTTTTATGCATAGCAGCAATTTGTGAAAGATTAAGAAAACAAAAGTTAGCTGTTCATACATCAGCAATCTGGTATCTGTCACTTTTATCTGTTGTTTCAGAGTTCTATCCCTGACTGTTTATTGCCCTGCTCCACTAACTATTGTCAGTCTCAAATGAAGTAACTGAGTTCGATGAATAGCAAAAGTTTCTTCCATAAAAATTAATGTACTAGAGGAAAGTAGGGGCCAGAAAACAGGCAAGATCAGAATCGTCATGATTGTCAACTGAAGGAGATTGGTTTTTCAGAACAGATCACCATTCTGAAAGCTCTCCAGCACTTTGAAACTGAACACCTTACGTAATTTATTGCAAATGTTCTGATGAGCCTTCAGGAACAGTTACGTTTTTATGATGGTCAGGTTCTGCAGAGAGATAAGATCAAACAAGTCCTTCAAGGATGAAGGGCAGAAAAACAAGGTAATAGTTGGCCTACAGTCTTAGAGATATCGCATCTGAGATCTTTCAGAACGGTGATCCATTCCAAAAATCCAGCAAATCTTCAGTTTGTGATCCTGATGGTCCTGCTTCTGCCTCTCCGTCTTTGTCATAGATACTCCTTTTATGCATTTAAACTGTGTGTATTTCACTGTTATTTTCTTGGGAAAAATGCTTTGCTGTCCATCCTATTATAAGTTGCTAGGGGTAGAAAGTGAGGTTGTACATGGCTTTTTATTTCAACTTTCAACTGGGATATGTTCTGCACTTGCTAAAGTTTAAGGCTTACATTTTTTTCCTAGGATTCTGCAGATTCTAGTAATGTTAGCATTACGGATTTGCTATTCCCTGTTGTACTTGATAGTTAATAACAAGATACTGCAGGTTGACTGTTCCTAGTTCTGGTAGATGTGAAGATAGTAAAGGAAGAAGACTTTAATTGCCACTTCAATTCTTCTGGCAAACAAAGCTGCAAGTGGTAAACTTATGTTTGATCTATCAGAAAGGGAAGATGTGATAATCTATAACTAAAGTGTAATCTATAGATAATGTAAGTTAAACTGGTTTTCAGTAGTATTCAGAAAGTTTGAGAAGCTTTTAAAATTAATCTCAGTAAGGTCTTACAATCTGTGTAAATAGCCTGTGTTTTGTAGTTTTCGAACTTTGGTGCTTTTCTGAATTTCAGGTGCATAAAAATAAATGCATGTAACTTTTGGCCTGCAGTTAAAATGCTAACCATTATAAATCATACTTTAACTGAATTCACTTAATTTATATATTCCATGGCAGTATAGAAGAGCACTTATGTTTCTGACTGCATAAATCTATAGTTTACAGCAGAATGTACAATAAAATCTGAAATCTTGATTTATAGTTCTTGAGTTCTTACTGAACAAGAATTAGTGATAATGAGATTTTAACATGTTATCTCTCCGTCCCAATTAATGAGAAGATTCACGTGAAGAAAGTACGTTTCAGCCTTTTAGAAATGGAAAGGACTGGAGCTGGTCAAAGTTACTTGGGAATAGCTCTGTGAAGATGGAGAGGCTTACAGTAATCTTTGTACTGTTTTACTTACTACTGTTAGTGTCTTAATTTGGATGGTTAATCCAACTCTTAGCCTTTCAGTGCAGAGCAAAGGGCCTGGAGCTACACAACCAGGTTTGACTGTATCTAGCGTTTATACAAAATGACTAAAATTAGGGGAGACAGGAATAGTATGGGGGAGGGCAAATCCACCAAAAATCCTCCTAAATTCTGAAGAATGAGAACATTACTTTTAATTAGAATATGCCCATTGTTCTGCTGTCCATCTCTTTACACTGGCCACACTGCTGTTGATCCCTATTGCTGAGTTATTCTGCACTTCTGAACAGGAAGAACAGTTTACGTGTGTGGTCTTGATATCCATATTAGTAGAAAACAGTTTTGTTGCAGTAAAACTTCTTTTGTAAACTTTCTTTAATATTCATATTAATAGTGACTTCTGAATTACATTGATTTTTAACAACAATATTAAACAGCAGCAGTAAAAAAAATATTTATCAACAGTATTATCAAGAAAAATATTTTAAATAGGCAGTTAGAAAACAAAGGCTGTCTGTTTCTGGCTAGTGGGTTACTTATGTTTCTTTGTCATCTAAATTTACATTTCAATCCTTCACAATATGTAATTTATATGGGATTTTTTACTTAATATTTATATACAGTCCTTTTTATGAAACTTGCTTGAAAATATCTTAATTTCTTCAACTTACTTTTAGTTAAATTTTAGTCTTTCTTATTTTGGACAGTTATGGTTAATAAGGCTGGCCTTTCTAGTTTTGCCTGATAATTTTTGAACAAAATACTAACACTTTTGCCAATCACTTTGTTAAATATTTGTTTCATATTTTACAACTTGCAGGCCTCCAATAGTCAAGCATCGCCACAATCTGCTACTACACCAAGGATGGAAAGTACAACAGGAACCACACTTGCTACCTCTTCTAGAACTCCTCCATCGCTCAGTCTTCAGGGTCCCCTGTGTCCTCCTGTGTGTCCTCCAGCTCCATTAGAGGAATTATCTCCAGACAGCATTGATGCTCATACATTTGATTTTGAAACTATTGCCCATCCAAACTTGGAGCAAGCTCTTAAGCAAGGATCATTAGACTTAGATTCATTGGCAGAAAGTCCAGAATCTGATTTTATGTCAGCAGTGAATGAATTTGTAATAGAGGAAAATCCAATATCTCCTAATATAATAAGTGATCCACAAAGTCCAGAAATGATGGTGGAATCTCTTTATTCTTCAGTTATCAATGCAATAGATAGTAGACGTATGCAAGATACAAGTTCTTGTGTAAAGGACGTTTCAGTAGAAAATGCATCTCTCAGTGTTTGCATGGAGAAGTGCAGGATTATTGCTCAAGATTCAAAGGTACATTTAAGAGGTATAAAAGAAGACCTATGCCACTTTAGAACACTTGTACAAAAAGAACAGTGTGACTTTTCTAATTCTTTAAAATGCACTTCATTAGAAATAGTAAATGTTATTGAGAAAGTAAAACTTTCACTTGAAAAAACACTAAAAGATAAACATCAAAAAGAATTACAATCTTTGAAAAGTGAATATGAAACTAAAATGAATAAATTACTGGAAGATGGTGAAGAAAACAAAAAAAAGATTAAAAAGTTAAAAAGTGACTTATTAGGCCTTGAAGAAGTTCTGCAGAATAAAAATAATGAATTTGCAATGGTGAAAAATGAAAAAGAAGCTGTTGTTTGCCTTCAGAATGAAAAAGATCAGAAATTACTTGAATTGGAATGCCAAATGAAGACGCAAAATTGTGAAATTAAAGAACTTAGGCAGTCACGTGAAATAGTACTTGAAGACTTGAAGAAACTTCATGTTGAAAATGATGAAAAACTACAACTTTTGAGGGCAGAACTCCAGAGTTTAGAGCAAAGGCATTTAAAAGAACTGGAAAATAACCTGCAAGCCAGGCATTTACAGGAATTTGAGAAAGTAATAGGTGAGCATAAGGACTGTTTAGAGAAGTTAAAAAAAGAGAACCAGCACAGACTTGAACAAATGCAGGAATCTCACGCAGCAGTTGTCCAAGAGAAACAACAACAGCTAGAAGAATTAAAACTCAAAGTTTCAGATCTGTCTGATTTGAGATGCAAGCTAGAAGTTGAACTTGCACTGAAAGAGGCAGAAACTGATGAAATGAAGCTGCTTTTGGAAGAAAACAGAAACCAGCAACAAGAGACCTTAAAATCACTGATTGATAAGGAAACAGAAAGCTTAAGAAAGGAGATAGATAAATTAAATAATAAGATACAAGTTAATAATGATGAATATCAAGTGGGCTTATCAGAACTAAGAACTCTAATGACAATTGAAAAAGATCAGTGCATTTCTGAGCTAGTGGACAGACATGAAGAAGAGTTAAAATTGCTTAGAACTGAATTAAGCAAAGTAACGTTTTTGCATCAAAAAACTTCTGAAGCAGAAAAAAGACTTTCAGAGCAAATAACGGAACTACAAAGTAAGTTAGAGTTGGAAGTGAATGCCCTAGAAAAGGCAAAAACAGAAAAAGTGGCTCTCTGTGAGCAGCAGGAAAAATATGAAGCTATTATCCATAAGCTTGAGGAAGAGAGAGAACTGTTAGTATCTAACCAAGAACAAGACAGGCAGTTTCTCATTCAGAAGCTCAATTGTGAAAAAGAGGATGCAGTACAAACTGCTTGTAAAGAGTTTGAATTACAGAGGGAAGCTGCTGAAAAAGGGCTTTTGGAAAAAATACAACAACTTGAGATGCAAGTAAATCAGAGGTACTGTAAGAATTAAGTTGCTGTGTTTTCATAGTAATCTAAAAATAATTAATCTGGTATATTCATGATACAATATTCAGTAAGTAAAATTTCTATATATTTGTAATAGTACTCATCAGTTTTGATTTTTATAAGTTTCAAGCAATTTCACTTTTATAGGTAGTGATATTTCTGTGTCTACAGTTAATCTCAAAGATCATAAATGTCTTACGCAATATTACTTTGGACACTAATAAAGGTTTTATAAAATTTCGGTCTTGTAATGTTACACCGAAGGAGTCTTTCCACAGTAATATGTTGCTCTAAATTCAAGTTTAGCCTTTTTCCTGTCCCATCCTTTGCTCTGGCACTAGCACTTGTGTGAGCACACAGTAGCTACCTTTTAGGCTGGTAACTTTATTATACTGGCTAACCATAATTCATGTGAGTGCTAATGCTGACATGAAAAAAGCCTGGGGGAATATATGACCAGCTGAGAATTGTATGATGGCAGCTTGCACTTAGAGTGACTTTAGCTGCCATGGGTTTACATTTCAGAATCTTTGGTTTGAGCTTTGTAATGTTATGCAAAAACACTTGGGCAAAATTGTTTTAAAGAACATCCTAACATCATCCTTTTCCTTTGCTCGTTCAATTTTTGCAGTTTTACTTTTTTCCATTTTAAAAGGAAAATCGTATTTTCTCCTTGCCGTAAAAGCGCAGAATTATTTCTCCTTACTTCTCATATCTTACCTATTTATTAGTTCATAATGCCTATCAGCAGAGTAATTATGGTATTGTGCAATGGAGATATTAGAAATGACTGTTTTGCTCTATGTGTGATTACTGTTTGAACAATATTCTAGCTTGAAATGCCTGAACTTGTCATTACTATTCTTGTAATATTTGGAAACACCAAGGATAGATCTTGTTGGTGCAATACATAAATAAAGTATTTTGTTGTAGGTGTTATGATTTGCCAGATAGTGAAATAAGAAAAGAGCAATAGAGGTGGACGTAAAAGCAGAATAGTGCAGAGCATGAATGCAGATGTAAACTAGCACCTTAAACATTACACTGATACTTAAAAGTTTAAAAAAAAAAAAAGTGAGGGGGAAATTACACAGGCACTCCAACACATGCATCCAATTCAGTTCTGTAATGCAAAGGAGAATTTGAAATATTGACTTCAGTCACATTACTTTACGATTTTGATATGCTAACATACTTAACATATGATATTGTATCAGTGTCTGATGTATTTTCACATGTTAGTGTATGCAAAAAATACTTTGATGTTTTGAGAGTTAGGATCCAGTGATTGGCATATAGTGAAATTAAGACTTTTTTTGGTCTTAAGTTAACAAAATATCCACTTCCCTATTTAACAAAATAAGGTGAAATAAGGAGGGAAAAAATAAATCCATAGCCAGTTTTGTTTTCCTTTTGTTCATATTTATTCACTGTTCTGTAGAAGCTTTAAAACTTTGGCATAGAAGAAAAAGGTGTAGCTATGTGCCCTGGCTTTTTAAAAAGTATTGTCTACATTTGAGTTTGAATAACTCCTGAACACAGCTGTGTGTGTTCCCATACGAACCGGATAAAAACAGATAATGTATTTAAAAGTTATCTGCTTCAGTCTGAGGAAATGTTTTGATTTCTATCAGATAATTTTGATAGTGTGACATTAAAATATGTATTTCTGCTTTCCTCCTAGGGCTGTTCTTAATGCCTTTAATCTGCTGTTAGGCTTGTTTTTCCTAGGAATAAAGAAGTGATGTGGGTTTTACCCAGAGGACATTTATTTGTTATTTGAGTCTGTCTTAATATTCCGGAATTGCTGGCTGTTTGGTTTTTGAGTTCTTAAAACCCCAAGCTGTGTTAGTAGCTCAAGTTGACTCGTTATCCTCCCTCAGTTGTTCTTTAGCAATTGATTTGTAGTGATACAAAACAACTTTTACTTAGCATGTGTCTATGTGCCAGATAAATGTCCTTTACTGAAGAGCAAAGTTATACTAGCCTTCTGGAAGACATTGCCAGGAAGATAAATGGTTACATTTGAATTGAGTGTTGCACTGGAATCAGGAATCTAACTTTTGAATTTATATGAAATCTAACAAAAACTTTTAGAAGCTACAAAGTCTGAACAAAAGTGCTTGTGACCCATGTACTGATACGTGGCAAATAATGTGTTTTGGTTATAAGGTGCCTGTAACTGAAACCATCATGATTAGGAAAGATTATAAAACTACAGAGCGTTTGTAGCTTTTTTTATTTAATCTTTCTTCTGTATGTTGTAGGTACTATCCTCCACAAAATTAACTGAAAAATACAATTTTTGTAATTTTTTCTCTATTAGGCAGCCCTTTTTTGCTGGTTAGTTAAAATATTTATAAGACTTTAAAGAATGTTGTAAGCAGGATAGGAGTCTTGACTGCATTGTGAACTGAATTATTGCCTTGGTATATTCCAGCCTTGGTATCGTCCAGCCATTTCCATCAGACCACAGTCAGTGATGAAGCTTCTCCATAGTGTGTCTGGCCTCTCATAGCTAGGAATAATTTATTAATTGGAATTTATCTGAGGACAAAAACGCTTTCTCAGTGGCATTTAGAGGTATGCCTTGGCTTCTCAGGGCTTGTTTCATTCTCTGCTCATTTTCCTCCTAATTTCTGGAACCTCAAAGCTTGTTTTGCAAGTCGATACACTTCAGTCTCTTTTCAGGGATTTTATATTTACAGTTTCTCACAGGCTTTTTGAGTGCTTAGCTATTGCATCATACGCTATATGACCATGTGGCAAAACGGTGATAGTATAGCTAAATACATCCTTGGTCTTTTTGCAGTAGAGTGCTTTCTTGCAAATGGAACCCCAAAGACTGAAGAAATCTGTTCTTGGTATCTAGAAAAGACGCACACACACAAAAAAATAGGTATTGTCACTACTGCCATAGTAGTTGAGACCTTTGCAGAATAAATAGGTAAACCCAATACCTGATGTAGCTAAGAGGTTTAAAAACTAGTAGTGTATGTTGGCATGCTTTACAGAAGAACATACTTTCCTAGGGTATTGTTTTGCAAGCAATTAGTAGTCCAGTAAGGCCACTTGCAAGCAAATGATACCTACTTTGGTTTAGTGCAGCTAACAGGCTTGGGGTTAGGCTAATATGTTAGTTTAGTGTTCAGACAATCTGGAGTGATGCAAGAGTGAATTTTTATTACTTGCAAAGTAAGGTGCAGGCATACTCTTATTTGTGCTTTGGTAAATCTATCCTCGACTGTTAAATTGTTAGGAAGAATCGATGGGGGAAATAGCCAAGTATGTTCTGGATTGTATGATAAAGCAAAGACTATAGAAATGGCCCGAACTGGTAGTTTCAAGGATCACCAAACTCCTATCCAGTGTGCAGTTATAGCTATCAGAATCTTGCATTCTCATCCTCCTTTGAATTTCTTCTTTCATATTCTTAATGCTGAATTTTTCTGGTGTCTCTGAAGTTCTATAGTCTTTAGTGTTAACAGGTAAATTTTGCATTATGAAGCAAGAAGAAATCATGGAGCATTTTTAGCTTTAAGAATTGCGCTTGTAGGCATTGGTGTCTTGACACGTGATGCTTTGATTTGGCACAACCTACCTAATATTGTGAGGCAGTACCTCCAGACTGCTTTGACTAGAGAAATCCATTGACTTATATGTACGTAGATGGAGAGTTAGGTTTTGAGGGCTTTTTTTTTTTTTTTTTTTTTTTTTTTTTTTAATAAAAAGTACTTCCAGTGTAGAGAAACAGTAGAAAATTAAAATATTACAGGCTTTAACAATAGTTGTGCAACAAAGGAATTTTTCTATCCCAGTGTTCCATTATGGTGGTTCTTGGTGACCCAAGCCAAAATACAGAAGAGGATAATGCTTTGGGTTCGGTGATGGAAAATATTTGGCTGATGTAAGATCGTCTTTTTCAAGAGCCCTTGATGGTTGTTATCCTTCCTGCCTCAGGGGATGTTGGTGCTTTCCTTTCTTTTTGATAGTTACGACTGTTCTCCAGATTCTGCAGCGCAGTCTTGAGTTTTCCCGTCTGGATTTGTTACCGTCAGATTTACTGCTGAACTGCGTAATCATGAGAGTTCTGGAGGTTTTGCATTTAGAAACACTACGAATTTACAGGGAGTCGACCTGTTATTCTTTTGCTGCTTTTCCTCATATTATGTTAGCGAAGTAAAAACAAGAATTTCCCCTTTGACAAACAAAAATTCAAAATTAGAGCCAGTGTAGCACTGTAGGAAACATGAGTGAGATGCCCGTTATTAAAATGTAGAATTGAAGATTAGCAATACCTTATTTGCAATACAGTATTAATTAAGTAGTCCTGAAAAATATCTCAGAACTAACTTTTGACTTTCGTGTTCATATATTTATGTATAACGGGACTCTGTATATTGCAAATTTAAAGCCTAAACACTTTCCTTTAAGTCCTCCTACTGTATCATCTACTGAATCGAGCTTGGTTGCTGAACTTCAAGAAAAGCTTCAAGAAGAAAAAATGAAGTTTTTGGAGCAACTTGAAGAGCAAGAGAAAAGAAAGAATGAAGAAATGCAAAACATTAGAACATCGCTAACTGCAGAACAGCAGGTAAAGCTGATTCTTTTCATTACTTCTGCTCCTGTAAGAATGATGTACGTTATCTGGAGCTAGAGCATAATACATTAATAGAATCCAAGATTTATTAAAAAAAAAAAAAAAAAAATCTTAGACTGCTCCATTCACACAGATTTAAATGATTTTTTTAGTGTTATTTTGTTGCTTTTGCCTATGTTGTTAAGCTAGTACTGTAAACGTTTATTTGTTGTTTTACTGAACTCCAAAAAGATATTAGTTAAGTATAATTTGAGTTAATGATTTGTATTTCTGGACAACACAGTTTGTTGAAACACTGAATTACTTGGAATGCTACTTTTATTGGCTTTTAAACTTTATTAGCCTGGACAGATGGAGTTTAAGGTTCAAAGCAAATGTTCAGTTTTATTTCTTTATAAACTTAAAAACATCTCTGTGTAGCCATCACTTAAATACCAAATCATATTATACTGGATTAATGGTAATTAATATCTTTATCCACTCATTTCTTCCTTTCAAACCATCTTGAATCTCTGAGATTTCATGGATAAGGGTTCAGTTTGAAAACTTGTTCACTCCAAGTAACAGCTATTATCTACAGCTTTGCATTTAAACAGTAAGAAAGGCTTTTCGGTTTTTAACGCCTCTGCTTCAGCTATAGTAAGGATAAAGAGGCAGTGTAATAATCAGTGATGTTGGTGGATGAGCAATGTGAATTACTTAGCACAGAGAGCAGAAAACTGGACTGTCATAAGGAAAGGAATATTTTTGTAAATCTTGGGCTGCAGACATATTTATACTGAAGTGGCTTTTATGTAGTGAATCTATTAGGAATGTTTTATATGTTATTAACTAACTTTTTTTCTCATTGGAATCTGCCTTAGTATGTCATTTTTCTCATTATCTAATGATATTCTTGAATAGCAGCAGAGCATGGAAAGGAAGGTTCTAAGGTATAAGCAAAAATTTCCAATGAAACAGTAGCAGTCCATGCTGAAAACTTACTGGACTGGCTCTACTGATGATTTAGTATTTGGGGTATTTAACTTCCCCCTTGATGTAGTTTTTGCCTCAGTAGATTTAGAGGTGTTACTGATTCTTACAGTGAATTATGTTAGCTTTGTTGTGCAGGCATTTACCAAAGTCTGCTCTGCAGTATGTAGTATGTGTAGCCTGCCCCAAAGTTTGCAGTTTAAGATTGAGAGATGATAGGCATAGAGCATCTAAAACCAGTCAAGGTCAAAACTGGCTCATAAAATTCACAGAAAAGTGAAATTGTAATTCTATTAAATCTGTTAAGTCTATCATCTATTAAAAAGGGTATTTTAATAGATGTCTGTTAATTTTCATCTATGTGTTCAGTTTGTCCCTTCAGCAGAAGTTTAGGATTAAATGGGATGAAGGCATATGGTTAGCAGAGGAATTCAAAAAGCGGGAAGATGCATCAGAGTGCAGAAGAATATACTAGTCTCCTATGTTAAAGTTACTCAGGCTAATTAGCTTGAATTCCTATATGATTTCTGTATTAATTGTTCAGCAAGAAATTAATGCATGACTTGAAATCTATTTCTAATTCAGATTCTAGTATATTATTCTACAGCATTAATAATGTTATTTTTGTTTAACTTTACATACCTTGGTGCAGTGTGGGTTTGTTTTAATATCCATCTTTGTCCCAATATTAACAGTTTAGTATACCGCATGCAATTGTGGTATGTTGACTGGAATGTGACCCATTGTGTTAAAACAGCTTAACAGTAATGAATATTTTTAATGATGATTTCTTTATAATAGTATTATATGTGTATATTAGGGGGAGAGGGGTAAGGAGAGAGACAGTAGGGATAAAAATAAAACACAGCTGTTACAGAGAATTCTCAAAACAAAGTATCCAGAGCAGCTTTCTCTTTACCAAAGTAGTATGTAAGCTAGTTTACTTCCTGCTGTGTAACTGCAGTTTCGCAAACTGAAATGTGAGATAACCTTTGTACGTTTCTCTTTCTACTGATGTTTTGTATTCCATTTATACTACACATTTCTTGTTTCAATAATACTTCTTTTTGTTTTCAGACAAATTTTAACACTGTTCTGGCAAGAGAAAAAATGAAAAAAGAAAACATAATAAATGATCTTAGTGACAAATTAAAATCACTAACACAACAGCAAGAGAAAGATAAGGGTAAGCAAAGTTCTGAAAAAGTTTCTTTTCTAATAGGACAATTTTATTTACTTTGAGTTGTTGGCACTGCTGTTTTTTGTTTGTTTTTTTAATATTTACTCTTTTCATAGATTTGATTGAAACACTTTCTGAAGATCGAGCTCGTTTACTAGAGGAGAAGAAGAAGCTTGAAGAAGAAGTTAACAAGCTGAGAAGTAGTAACTTTACTCCTTCAGCCTATTTAGCAGCAACTTCAGAAGCTTGTGGAGCCTGTGCACCTGATATTCCCACTGACACAGATAGATTGGTTTCTGACCTTACAGCTGAAGGGAGGATGGACTCCACAATGGAAACCAGCATGATGGCTGTGCAGTAAGTATGGCACATTGCAGTAAAAATACAGAAAGCATACTCTAATTCTTTAGATATATGTACTGTTAAATGTTTTAAAATACAGATGAGATGAGTATGTTTAATACTCCTTACGCCTCTGTTCTTGCTAAAAATATTCTTTTAAATATATATGTGCAATTACAATGCCAAAGTCATTGGGAATGCTTTCTGGTGACTTAGAAGTAGCTGAAGTTAGAGGTGACTCTTGGTCCCGCAATTATAAGATGAAAATGTAAGCCTAAATATATGAAATGTAAATCGAGGGGAAGAAGACCAATTGTAATAGCCTAGGATAAGCTAGTTGTTGCCTGTTATTGGCATATCTCTTTAACAGTGGCTAACTCATATTTAAAAGAAAAAAGTAGACACATAATCTTTACTTGTCTGTGTACATGATTGCTGTAGATGCTAAAAACGAGATGATGAATGGAAAGGGGTGATAGTTATGTTTGATAGGGATTAAGATGAATCCTCTGGATTCAAAACAAGCATGACACTGAGATAGATTAAGTAGCCTTGATGAATTGGTGTTTTTTCTCAATGGAGAGAGAGTGAGTAGGTGTTCATCATCCTTTTATTTATGTAACCTCTCTGAATCAGCACTGTCAGTCATGAGGTGCTTAGTGAGACTTAGTAGAAAATGGTAATGGGGCTAGGACAGAAGACCTCTGCAATGGAAACCCTTTTGTGAGGGGTAACACCCAGGGCAGCAAGCAACACAACCTTCATAACTAAACTTTTCACTGAAAATTTGTTCTTTGGGGACTGTAGCATGTGTTTGGGTCTGGTGGATAATCTGGATATGCAACAGATTTAAATATTATGCAGGTATCCCACTCTTGTAACCAGCAATTGCCTTTTTTCACTGAGGTATGTGGAAGGGGCTAGTTTGTAGATAGCAGTCTGAAGCTAAGCTTGAAATGCAGAAGTGATGCTAGAGAGCAGAGGAACATGCTGGAGCTTTGTCACAGTTACTCACTTCACTCCTGTATTTTGGGTGCCCTGCAGTAGCAGTGTGCATGGGTGTTGGCGGGTGATGCCTTGCACAGTAAACTGTGACACTCCATGTAATGCTAATCGTGATCTGATCTCAGTTACATCACTGTGAGCATGCAATGTGCTCGAGTTTGAACTCTTCTGAGCTTAAAATAATTTTGACTGGTACAAAGCTGTAGGGTGTTCATTCTCAGCCAACCAACCTACTATAGGTACGTTTTCTGCCCCCCTTTTTTTCTCTTTACGTGTTGACTCACATGGAAGTATAAGTCAAGTTCAGAGCCTTGATTCTTGCTTTAGATGTACCTAGTACTGAAGAGGTGCCTGGATAGTAAAGAGTCTCCAGTGCTCCCAGAGAAGGAATTATTGTCCTGCTAAAATTCTGATTTTTTTTTTTCAGTTTTCCGTTCTCTTAACGAATATACAATGCTATGCTTCAAAATTCTATACTAAAATGAGCACGTTCTTTTATATGTACTTTCTGAGTAGAGCAAGACAAAGTATGTGTGATACACATGCATTAAAGTAGCATTTGTTACTAGAAGACACTTGGCTATTATCCTGCTCAGTGCAATAGGAGAATCCATTCAGAATAGATTACAGGTAGCGAATTCAGAAAAGAGATAGTCAGAGTTTTGTCCAAGGCATTTCAATTGGGATTTTTTTTGCTCCAGAGAAACTAGAAAAATTTTTAAATCCTTCATATGCATGTTTCTGCTGTAGTAGCCTAAGAAAATTGAAATAGTCAACATTTATTTTTAATAATTCGTGAGAGCTGTTCTTTATGCTAATATTTTCAACCTTCTGGGAGCACCTGTTGCATTTCTTTTATTTCATTATATATTAGGTGTTCTTGTTTTAAGACCCTCTTCTATCATGGCATGTAAGGAAACTTTGAGTTTGAATTGCAAGATACTTCTGAATACTAGTAATCATATGAAATGTTTTATTTTATGCTTTTATATACTTGCAGTAATTTTCTGGTAGTTTTTAAACCATAAATTATAACTGCTTTGTCAGATATCCTTTCCTCACTTAATTCCCCCTAGAGTATTAAGACTTTCTAATTCATCTGGTAACTTCATGAATTCTGTAGGCTGGGTCATATTATCCTGAATGAACAGCAAGCCCACTTTGTTCTAGTTTCTTCAGTGCAGTGAGGCACTTTGGGGAAGACAGATCTTGTAATCTTACTTAGAAGAAGAAAGAGAAAAGAGAGTTCATATGCTCTTATTTTCCTCTTATATCTGAGACTTCTTAAAATAGCTGTCTAATTTAGGATTCAGAACTGGCAGTCCTGTACAGTGTAACATTTTTGTTAGTTTGAATGAGAGAGAGGCTTGGAATCCCAGATTAACTCCGTTACACTTCTAATATGACTAAAGGGGATTTTAGCTTCCTGAGAACACTTGAAGAAATTGGCTGCATCTTTGACCCACCCAATCCCACATGCAAATTTTTATTGCGTGCTGAAAGGAAAGCAGAATAATTGACTGTAGACTCCTGGTTGCTATGCCTTTACCTCAGATCTTCTTGGAAGATGATTAAGCAATTGCAGCCTATGCATTTTCTCGCAAAAACAAATGCAGAGGTGTTAGATATTCTTACAGTCACTTTAATCAATGCTCCTCACAACTGATGCTGCCTAATGCAGAATAATTTATCCAGTGCACTGAATAACCTTATGGAAGCAAGGATGAAACAAAACAATCTCTGCTCACCAAGCGGAACTTGCACTGATAATCAATAAAGCACTGAAATAACTTTCCTTCTAATGACAGGGTATTTCCCACAGTAATCATTCTAGTCGTAGACCCTCAAGGGAAGCCTACAATAAGTAGACTTTTTAGTTCACAGGCTTGTCATCTAAATTTTGACTCTGTAGTAGAAATTAGGTAGTAAATAGGCAGCTTGCTTTATTACAGGTTTCTTTTGATATCTTCCTGTTACATGAGAGCTAATCAGCCTTTTAACTGAAGTGAAGGAATGATTAGCACGGTTTAATTATAATCAGTTCTGCTTTGCATTTTGTTTGGATTTAGAGTATGTCTTGTCAGACTTGAATGGACTGAATGCAAAGATTTGTCCATTTTTTCAAACCATAGCAAGTTGAACTGCAGAATATATTGCATCTTCCCTATTAACCTGCCTTTCAAAATAGAATCTAATTGTTTTGGGAATTACTCTGTTCTTAGGAAATTTCTAATCGGGGTAATGTTAGCATTATCTTACCATGTCCCGGTTCTCAGTCTATCTCAAAGATACATAGAGACAATTAATAAGGCAATATTCACATTGATCTCTGGCAGAGTCCCAGCACACAGAGCACTTAAATGACAAAGATTAGGAAAAAAATGTTGTAGAGGTGAACCACAGTATCTGGAGTTAGCTGCTAAAGGATTTGGAGCTGTGTTTTTCATCCTAATGTTTTGAAAATATTGCAAAATATGCAGAAATGGGCCTGTGTAACTTCATAACCTGTTTATCAATGACTGAAAATTGACCTCTTCCAACAAAGGAACTCTTTGGTAAAAAAGGTTCTGCCAAAAAGGTTAAGCTGATTCTTAAATCAAGATGTCTTTCTGTACTGTTTTCTCCCCACTGCCCTGCCCCCAGAATTTCTACTTTCCTGATCATAATGCCTTTCCTTAGCCAATATATAATAGAATATTGGGATCCAAAGTACTCTCTGAACTCCTTTTTTACAGTTAAGCTCCCTATCATGCTAGCAAATATATGGCATTCATCTATGTGTGAATGAGAGGGAAAAAAAATTTGAATGTGAAGAATAATTTTTTAACTTATCCATGTTCTTCTTTGTCTTTTAGTGAAAATGTCCATATGTCTGAAGAAAAACAGCGGATAATGCTGTTAGAAAGAGTGAGTAGTTTCTGTGAGGCTAAGCATTGCGATTAAGTACTTAAAGGAGTGGGCGTGTGTAGTGCTGTGGTCGGTTATGTACTCTGGTGCAATGTAGTATCTGCAAGACTTATTCCAAAGGATGTTTTTTTGTTCTCCGCAACTATTCAAGCCATTCAAAATAATTATTAATACACTGTATTTATACTGGGCCTAGGTTAAAGCCCATTTACACTTTATATAGACTTTAGTATGAATAAGTCAGGTCAGATATTTCTTCTTAGTAGTGACAGGTCATTGATCCATGGGAATTTCTGTAGCAAAAAAAAAATTGAAGTAAGTTGGAGAGTTTTTTGTTTACTGTTCAAATCAAGGCATCTAAATCAATTGGACAGGAATTGAGATTGAGTTACTTGTTTCTTTTGCAAGTAGGTAGTTTCCACTCATAGGATCAAAACATTAGATTGTTTTAGTTCTAGCTGGCATGCATTATTTTGATAATACTGCTTCTGTAAAAAGAATAAATGTACTATTATGAATGTTCTTAAAATTGCAAGTTCCTTTGAAGCTACTGTTCTTCTCCTATGCTCTGTACTTATTAATATACACTAGAATTGTAAATTTACACATACACCTCCCCATGCATACCTTAATTTTTGCCTGTATTTTGTACACTTGTATTTTGAGCATAGCTTGCAATGTACATTCAGAGAAAAGCCTAGATTAATCCTCAGCAGATACACTGAAATCTTTCAGATTCTAGTCATATTTAGCAGTCCATTCATATTTCCCTTGGTGTCTGGCTCCATTCCAGTTGCCTTTTTCTTGCTTCTTCAAATTGAGCTTAAAAAGGAATTTCAGTCTTTAGGTTTTAGTTTTCTAGGATCAGTTAGTCTAAAGTCTGTGATCAGGAGGAGGACACTGAATGTTGTCTGTTAAAATGCATCATTATATGATGCAAGTGACTAGATGTTTCTGACCAAGAACACTTCCATGTTTTGTTTTGTCATCTGTTTTCCAAGGGTTTGTGAGGAATAGTAGCTAGCTGCTATAAAACAGTAATACCTTAAATTGCTTCTGCTAGTTTACCAACAATTAATTTTTTTCCAGTTAGAGAAGGATGAGTATGGAGGTAAGTGTGGTTTAGCAGTGGGCATAGCAGCATTGTGATAGTTGCTGGACTTCTAACTTTGTGTGCATCTTTGTTCAAAAGATGTTTTGATATTGTTTTAGAATTTTGAACGCTATAGTAAATACGAATGTTGTATAAGTAGTCAGGGTGGCTCTGGTCATATCAGAGTATTTATTTAAATGTTTATACTGTAAAGGTATATCAATTGGTTAATCAAATAACATGATTTTCTTTCAGACTTTGCAGTTGAAAGAAGAGGAAAATAAGAGATTAAATCAAAGATTGGTAAATATTTGCGCAATGCATATTTTGAGTCTTCTTTAGAAAAAATAAAGCTTACAAATGTTAAATTTGTTAAAATGATAAAATGACTTTTGTTAGCTTTAAAAAATATTCCAGATATTAAGGCAAGTGAGAGAGGGAAAAAGGTGGTAAATAGATGTAATTTGATAACCTTTAAGAGGTACATCAACGTAATAGTTTTCCCATGAAAAAGACTAGAGGGAAACACAACTTTTATTTTGAAAAGAACACAGACCAATCCAGACTTAAAAAAAAAAATAAAAAATAAATAAAGTTAATTTGGCTGGATTCATTCTTTTTCCAACAGAAGTAAATTGAAGGCCAGTTTAGAAGAATGCAAATGCCTGCACATTAAGCACATGAGGAGTATTAGCAATAATTTAGAGGTTATTTTTGAAAACTGTTTTTGGTAGTGTTTAAGAGGATTCTCTTAATTTTTCAAAATATGGCTGTGAATGTATGTATTAAAATCTTACAAAGGAATGAGAAAATTTAGCAGCTTGTAATGTGTTATTCAAGGTGAAGCATACATGTAAGTCAGCTTCAACCTATATGCAGACTTCTGAGAAGACTTCAGGTTAGGGCAGAGAAACTGCTGCTGTAGTTTAATTTTACACACAAACATACTCAACATTGAGAGCAGATGTGTCTCTGTCACACTTCTCATATAAAGTGCTTTTTAACTGACAGGCCAATAATCAAACTATCCTAAGAAAGCATTCCCAGCAGTCAGAGACACTCCCACTGGCATCTGTCATTTCTGAGAGGCGTGAAACTTTCATACTGCTTAGCAACTGAAAATGCTGACAATCATTTTAAACTTCTTATATTAAATACTCAAACTATAGCTATATATGTAAATATATAGATGTATGTATAGCTAGATAGATATAGATAGATACACACACATATACATGCATGCTATATATACTCTTAGTTTCCCTTAGCCACATGAGAGGCTAAAAGAGCTGGAATTGTTTAGCCTGAAGGAAGAGAAGGATCCAGGGGGGTCTTATGTGCATTGATAAATATCTGATAGGGGATGTAATGAAGATGAAGACAGAATCTTCAGTGGTGCTCAGTGACAGGACAAGAGGCAATGGGCACAAATTGAAACACAGGAAATTCCATCTTTTTATTTTTTAAAAAGCTTTTACTTTTATAAAACTTTTTTTTACTATGAGGGTGGTTGAATAATGGAACAGGTTGCTCAGAGAAGTTGTGGAGTCTCCATCCTTGCAGTTATTCAAAATCTGATTGGACATGGTCCTGCACAATCTGCTGTAGCTGACCCTGCTGGAGTAGGGGAGTTGGACTAGATATATCCAGAGGTGCCTTACAACCTCAACGATTTTGTGTTTAATCATGCGTCTATGAATGAAATGAAAAAGAATATACTGCAAGAGAGTCTCCTTAATTCCTGATCCTTCTCAATTTTATTTATGCAGTTTGTCCTTGCTAGCAGGTCTCAACCTTATGCTGAAAAAAATTACTGAGTGTATGGGAAGTGGTTCCTTTGAGAGTTTTCTTGGACTGTCCATGGACATCTCGTTTTCTTTAAGTGGACAGATGATATGTAGGAACTGGGGTAGGAACTGCTATCTGCGTAGTTACAAGTTATATTTAATTGCAAAAGTGTTTGATAAGTTTCTCCAGTTCTGTAGAAGCTGCCATTTTTCTGTCTGGGTTAGGATTGGAACTTCCTATATAACTTACTCCCCTTAAATATACAGATATGAAATTATTTTTTTTCAAACTCTTTGTATTCCACATTAAACCTGTCCATAACAACCCAGCTAATGCAGGGCATGAGAAAAGATTGCAGAGCTTGTAAAATATGTTTTTAAACATGAGGATTCATTTATTTGAAAGACTAATAAATCAAAAGGTATTTCAGCATAGCTTTTAAAAGAAAATTCAAAAACACTGGACAGTCTGTCAAAACTCTCTGTAGGTTTCCTCTGATAAACTTTGGATCTCTATTACCTAAGAGTAAAACTAAATTGAGGAATACCTGATGTTCTGCAAGACAAATGCAAAATTCTTATTGGTAGTGATTTATACCAAACCACTTAAGAGAAATTAGCAGCCCATTGGTGTATAAACCAATTCAAAATTAGTTTCTAAAAGGGCATAAGAATGGGCTATCTTTTCAATTCCTCACCTGTAATTTGGTCATTTCATAATGTTTGTTAGTATTGGAACCCTCCTTCATTTCAGCTGTTTGTAGAATTTTGCTCCCAACCTTTTAAGAGGTAACTATCTTATGGATATTCAGCTGTAAAGTAGTGGAGTATACTTTACTTTTCTTCCAAAATTAGAATGGAAGTTGAAGAAAAATTTCTGTCTTTCACAAGGAAACTGGCAACTTGTGGTCCTCTGGATGTCTCTGTAACCAACAACAAAATTGAAAATCAGTTCTTATTATTTCTTGCCTCTTCCTCCTCCTTTTCCCCAGCCCTTCCCATTATGCTTCTAAAATGAAGTGGATTTGAACATTTAAATGTATTTTCTGTACATCAACATTTAAATATATTAATTATATTTATTTGTATCCAGCTAATTAAAATAAGAAACCCAGTACACCTGTTCTGCATAATGAAAAGAAAAATCTTTTAAGGCCATTAGGCTTTAAAACAAAATTTGTGGGTTACCTCTGAAAGCAATAAAAGATGAAAAGGAGCTACTTTTATTACCAGGAATGCTGATAAGGAGTTTTCTATTTTATATGAAATATTGAAAAGGAAACTTTTTGTTTAAAGGCTACAAGAAATATCTTCTGTTTAGATTTCTAAACTTTTGCAAAGCTGTAAATAGAAATATTGTTAACTGCCTATTTTTTTCTATTCTGTTTCTCAAAGTTAAAAATTTCCGAAATACAGAAATCAAACTAGTTTGCCTTTAATTTAAATTGAAAACATATTCTAGTTTTAAAAAGTGTAAGAAAAACTTTGGTTTTAATGTGCAAAGACAATTCTCAAACATTTTTGACAACAGTCTAAGGAAATTGTATATACTTGATAGCCTTCATGTTAGCTGCATCTTTTCCAAGAAAAAAAAGTACAGTGTGAATGAGTCAGATGTGTCATCTCTAACAAAAAGACTTGATCTGAAGTTGGACTGCATAAAGAAAACCGATTGTGGAAAATGTCATTAAAAATGACATATACTAAAAATCATGTACTAAAATTGATTTGACTAGCACGTATAAATGGTCCAAGAAGTGGAAACCTATAGAAAACTGCCACATCTTTAATCAGAGTTTCTACAGTGTAATAGTAATTTGTGTTCTGTGAGGAAGTTATCAAAGGGTAGCCAAGTATAAAAGTTTACATCAGATCAGCTTCTCTATTAGCTTGTCTGTGTGCTATGTAGTCTTTTGTAAATACAAAGTAGCTTTACCCATTTTCATTTCTTAGTATCACACTTCCCAGAGAAAGTGTATGCACACGTGTATTCTTTCCAGTTAAGTTAATGTATTGTAAATTTGCAGCTAGCTTATCCTATTATAGTCCGTTCATGTGCCAGTATTAGGGGAATTCAGTCAGACTGAAAGGCAGCTATCACATATATATGAGAGAAAATATGTGCAAAAACTTACATAATTAAGCCTTTGTTTGCTCTTAGTGAATTTGAGTGAAGTTTTGTTCCAAGGAGTTCTGCTCTGTCTATTATAGTAAATTTAAGATTTTGTGACAGTCCGCAGTAAAACTGAGAGACCATATTGAGTTCAACAGCCAAACAGTTTAAGTGTACTAAATGTGTTTTACTATCGAACTTTTAGTATGCCACTGGCTTCTGTGTTAGAATGCATAGCTATATCATTGAGCCTTGCATATGCTCCGAACAAAAACTAGTGACACTGATCCGGAAAGCACTTCATTGTTACATAATGAGGGAGAAATCATTTACATGATACACTTCATAATCAAATGTAGTTATTAAAAAATTGAAGCTACAGAACAGGATAACAGAAAGGTATGCTGTTTTCTTGGGTGAATGTAGAATCTGCAAGAATAGACAGGGTTTGAAACCAAGAATGATTTATCTAAAATATATTGTTACCTATAGTACACGCTTCATAGCTTGCCAGTATTTTATGGATTTTTCTTTTTTGTTGTTTTTAGATGTCCCAAAGTATGTCGTCAGTATCCTCAAGACATTCTGAAAAAATAGCAATCAGAGAGTAAGTACACTTTAATTTTCATATAAGCAGATGACTCTGCCCTCAGTAGTAAATATGTAGTTAAAGAATGTCTCAGTTCTGTTGTTGTACTCTGAGATCTATAGATCTTCTCTAGCTTACCAGTTACTGAACCATCCCCTTTAAGCATAAATCCAATTTTATAAACATTATTTAAAAGAGACCCAGCAACCTGCGTGAGCCTTTCTTATGTTAGTGGCTTTCCTGAATTTTGTGCCTTAACAGAGCCTTTCTTTACACTGTTCATAAGGATAATACCCCATAAGATTGCTCCCAGTGTTTTTTTCATTTACTTTTTGTTTATCTGCTACCTTTCCAAAATCATACTAAAAAAACAGAAGGAATGCTGTTCACCATGAATGTGTTTAGTGCTCCATTGTATTCCAATAGAAGTTGAAGCTTTCTGAAGTCTTCAAAATTTTTGGCTTACCTTGAGAGAATGAAAATAAATCAATTATTCTATTCTGTTTACTTGAACAAATACTCATGCAAAATAGGAACAGCTGTCTGTAGTTTCCTTAAGTCATTTATCAGGCTGAGGTACCTATAAAAGAATGATATGATTGTTTATATAGTGATTGTTAATTGAGTAATGGAAAAAATGCTTTTGGAAAGAAAAACAATGTTTTCTGAATTACAACAATTGCATTTTTATTGTAACAAGGAAAGTATGTGCAGAATCAGCTTTTTCTGTGAGCAGCTGAATATTGTGGCAGATCTAACAGTCTTTGGGAGAAAAATGAAAGAGTTCACCTGTCCAAAAGATGTTGTTTTCCCCTTCCTTTGCCACTCCCCCACACATACACGCACATGCGCACACATACACAGACTGTGTGTGCGTTGGAGCCCTCTCATGACCTGATGCTTGATTTGTGGTTATTTTGGACTTCATTTTATTCACAGGTAAATAGATTACTTCAAACACATTTGTACCTTGAAACAGAAGTTGGAGGCAGAAAAAGGTCTTTGAATTCTGCTACTGAATCTTGGCATAAGAACTTTGTGACTTGCCGTCCTGGTATCAGGAAAAAAGATTTTTGAATTTTTTAATACAGAGTCACCACAGTGTTTCTTTGCTTTTTAGCTCTCTGATCGAAGATCAATTGAATGCTTGATCCCTTCTTTGTCCTGTCTGCTTAAAATTTTAAGACTGAATGCCTATATAAATGCTTTGAAATCTGCGTGATCAAATGAACTTCAGTTTAAATCATCAAAAGCATACGTATATCCTCTGTTACAGCCATCATTATCATAAGTATTGGTGAATATAAATTAATTTAAAATTGAAACCTTAGTATGTTGTTAGATGTTTCTGTTTGTTTATTTTTTAAAGCAAGACTATCAATTCTTTTGAAAAAATAATTTGAGCTGTGGGATCGAGAAGAAGCATGTTAAAAACCTACTTTTTAAAAGGTGGGAGTTTTTGTTGACTTCAGAAAATACAAAATGTATATGAGCTGGCATAATTAGAAATGTCTGTGTTACTATATAACTGAGTCTCAGTCTGTGCAGTACTTGGAAAAACATACAGTATAATTAGTGTGAAATTTCTGTGCTTTTTTAGCTAATTTCCTTGATTTCTTCAGTTTTCAGGTTGGTGATTTGGTTCTCATCATCTTGGATGAAAGGCATGACAACTATGTATTATTTACTGTTAGTCCAACCTTATATTTCTTGCACTCAGAATCTCTTGCTGCACTGGATCTCAAACCAGGTGAGTGTGGTAAGTGTCAGATTACTTCCAATTATTATGTTTTCATACAAATAATATTCTTAAATTTCTAACACTTAGTAAGTGATTTTATAAATAAGTATGTGGTAGATATGATAAGCAATAATACATATAGCAAAAACTGCAGAAGAATTTACATAAAGATTTCCTGAATAGCTATTTGTTTTGATACTGAACACTTTTCAAGGCAGAACATTTTAAATCAAAACTTTATATAGATAGTAATATCTTGTAAAAATAAGAAGAAAAACATGCATCTACAAATTAAGCTGTTTAAAGAAAAGCCATTTTTGTACACAGTGTACATTAACATGTGTATCTGTGCATGCATGTGTCTGTCTCCACATATACATGTATACACAGGTCATGTAGCCTTCCTGTTGAGCCATTCCTCCCCTTTGATGTAGTCAAAGTTCAGAAACTTATTAAGCAAAAATTTTAGAGGAAATAGAAAGTATCTGTAAACAATTAAATTGAGAACTTACAAAACCCCAAACTGCATACTCAGAATGACAAGGCTTTTGCCGTATGTATGTAAACCAATAGTAAGAAAAACAGAAAACAGCTTTAAAACGGTAACTGAATAATTGAGTAAATTTAATCAGTTATATTTTACATAGCTATGTATGCAATACTCCAGTGCCATAGTTAAGACTGTTATGTTTATATCTTAGGAGTTCTTCCCATATGTTTCACAGACCACATACAGCACAGATTCTTCAGCAATCTCAGAATTCAGTTAGAGCTCGATGCTCTTTTGGAGACTATTTGGTTATTTTAAAATTATTGGTATCATTTATTGTAACTGAATAAATCTATGACAAGGTTTGCTGATTGACATTAAGTTCTGTTGACCACTTCTGATATGCAACAGCATGTGGAAATTTCTATTGGTAAAAAACGAAAATTCATACAGTAATTCCCTTTGGTGTGTGTCCTAAGAAACATTTCTGAAACAAAAATCTTGAGTACAGGAGAAAATACAGATTTTGCAAAAAATACACTAGAAGTGAGACATTCATTTAAAGCTATTTAAACAGTTATTTCATTAAGCATGTATTTTAGTCCAAAACATTGAACATTTCTGCTTATTTTTTTCTCATTTGAAAAGGATAATACTTCAGGATAGGGATAATACTAATTTTTCATCTAAAATAATCATAAATATACTGTCTCTTTAGCTTCAGGTGCCTCTAGGAGACCTTGGGTGCTAGGAAAAGTGATGGAAAAAGAATATTGTCAGGCAAAAAAGGTAAGGAAATAGGAGTGGAAAAATTATGATCTGATAAAATTTAAGAGAAAAGCAGATTTAATGTTTGTAACAATTGTGAAAAATATACTCCCTATATTATGAGTGAGGGTACTTGGGGATGAAAGTTCTCCCAGATTCTGCTATTGCTGCTCTGTTTGCTGCTCAGTGAATAGGGGGAGAAGGGGAACTAGGGAAAAGAGCAAGTGGGCAGTGGCTTAGGTGGGTCTGTCAATACTACTGGGTAAACCTGTCTGCTCCTTCTTCCTGTGTGACAAACCTTTCCTCTCCCTTTCTCTCCAGATACTAATGAATATTTTTGATAACCCTCTGCAGTCATATTTGAATGACCCATACTCTGCAATTCCTAAAGTTCCCTTCAGTTCCTAGTAAGGTTTTGGTGGCATTAAATGCCAGAATTTTACAGGAGTCTGAGGAAATGATGAGGCACCAGTGGGGACACAGAGATGGTAATATTTTAATATGAGGAGATGCAGAGAAACTTTGCTAGACTCCATATCCAGCTCTGAAAAATGCAAAGGATGGAAATCAGTTCCTGCTCAAAAATATAAAAATGAAAGTAAAAGAATAACCCTACATTTCTAATTCTTTGTTTGTTTGTTTTTAGGCACAAAACAGATTTAAAGTTCCTTTGGGTACAAAATTCTACAGAGTGAAAGCAGTACCGTGGAACAAGAAAGTATAACACAACAAAATCTTGGTTCATTCTGTCTCCATTCTTTTTTGGCTTGTCCTTCAGTGCTCATTCATCGCTCCAAGTACCAGGCCATCTTTTTATACTGAGGTCATGTGACAGTATACTTCACTGATGTACTGCTTTTACTTTTTAACAGGTCACATTTTAGAAACAAGAATTTCATCAAAATCTCTGGCCCTAAATGTTCCAGTTTTTTACCCAGATAACTTTAGGAGTGTGGACCAAATGAGTTCATTTTCTCAAAGGGCAACCACATGCAACTTGGCTTATTAGCCATGTTAATTGCCTGTTAAATATACATTAGCTTGTGTTTAGATGTTAAATGTTAGTTACCATTATTACCAGCATATGTCCTTTTGTGAAATCATTATCAAAATACTTGCACTCTTTAACAGATTCTTTATATGTGTAAAATTCATCAACTATTTAAAGAGGAGTGTTCATTGCATGCAGATAATCATATAATTTTTCTTCAACATGAGTTTGCCTCAGTAGATGAATAAAAATAACTACTGCAACTTGTTTCATTACATGAAAATGCTCTTTAATGTTTAAAAAAAAACCTTGTAATTTGATAGACTGATTTTGAAAATCAGTCACAGTTAGATCTGCAATCTTCAAAAGCACTTTCGATGGATTGATCACACAGATTCTGAAGGGAAGACACCTGTGCAGTTTGTTTGAAGTGAGGCACTTCATCTTCCCAGCAAAACAGAAATCTTGTATTAATCTGTTTAGAAAAATCATATTGATGAAATTGTATTTCATGGTTGAGTTTCAGGAAAAAACTCATTGTACATTAACCATACCAGAGTCATTTAAGTAACAAATTATTGTAATTGTAAAAGACATGTAGAATTTTAAAACAATAAAGATTTGAAACTGTATGTGTTTGAAGCATCTGTGTGCCTTTTAGATATTAACTTTCTGTAATATACATTAAATCTGTTGCAGCTTTTCTCTGACTACTCCTGTAAAATTTCATTGCATAGAAATGACTGTTTTCTCCAGGAGGCATTAATGTTCTGTAACATTCAGGAATTACAAGCATTACCTTGTAACAATAAAAAAGGATTTAAGTAGGCAGAAATTAATTTTGTCAGCTAATTAAACTGACAAGAGACACTTTCCAAACTAATTATATTGACTATAATTCAAAAAATGTAATCTATTCAATTTTCTTTTCTGTCACAATATAAAAATATGTACCCTAAATGTGTAACCAATGGAAAGTGAAATTCTGGATTCAACAGTGAACTTATGCCTAGGACTCCCTCCACAGAATTGTTCAACTGTGATTTATCTTCAGAAAGTGGAGAGTGGAGGAGGAGAAGAGAAAGAAGTGATCACATGAAAATCTCAGTGCTTCTGCCTGTGTATTGCAAATAATATACCTTCAGACTACCTGGTCTACTTGAATACCCAGAAACTCCTGTGTATGCTTTATTTAAAATGATGTGACATAACAATTTTAAGTTCAGATTTTTTTTAATTATGAAAGATGGGGACTTGGAATTGTATCTTATCTTTGATAAACTAAAATAAATCTGACAGTTGAATTCTGGAAAATAGAATGTTGTTTCATCAGGGCAGAGTCTTAGATATGCTGACTTCTTAAAGATTATTCACCAAAAAAATCTTCCTGAAGAAAAAGGCACAGTACTACCGTAGCTTAGTACTGTCAAGTATATAAATAGCATATGAGTCTATAGAGGAAAAAAAAATCACGCTACAGCATTTTTTATCACTGACTTTTTGGTCTTCAACTAAATAGGAATTCAGATCTGTCTGAAATACTGACTCAGTCTCATTCATTTAGGCAGCTGAAGTACAAGTGGTTTAAGGACATGCAAGCAGCACGATTCATTCCTCCTAATATGCAGAGTGTTCAGTAGCCTGGATATCTTTTACTCCACTGACAAAACTTTTTCCACGCTTGGATGATCTGCCTACTGCTCTGAATATTATTTATCTTTCAGGGACTAATTATCTCCTATAGCCACCAGGCCTGGCCAAGTTGCAGAGCCACAGAGCTCTTCCATTTCTGGGAGGACTCCTTCACTCGCAGCAATGGATCTGCATAGCAACGTGCAGTCTGGCACTACAGCTTAAGACTTCACTCTCCTGAATAGTCTATTTCCAGGATAAATAAAAGGTCCTCCTGAATTTTCTTCACAGAGGGAAGGGTATGTTTTTAGAGTTTTTCCAGGCTGGATAAAACTGCAGACTCAATTATGGCAGTGCAGAAATGTGCACCCACTGAGAAAGTGTGGGTGTACTCCTTTCAGGGCACAAAAAAATTAAATGTTTTCAGGGACTCTGACATCATTAAGCACTGAGGTATGTGTCTTGCTATTCGTTATGGATTACATCAGGAAGGTCATTGCAGGCTCTGGGATGGTCCGCCTGAAAGCATCACTGCTTCTGCCATGACAAAAATGAATTACTGAGGTGAGTGCAGAACTCTATGCTTAGAAATGAATAGGTTAGGAATTCTTTCATCTTTCTTTTTTGGAAAATCTGAGCTGTCATTTGAAATCGGTCTAAGGTTGTTGATGGACAGATAAAAATATATTTAAACTTATATATGAACTGTAGCGGGAATGATACCTGGTGCTGTGAAAGTTGATTTTCTTCTGAGTTCTGTCTTAAAATAGAGGAAAACATGACTGACATCTATGTAACTCAGAACCACATGAGCAATATATGCATGTGAACTTGTAAAGCACCTAAATAAATAGTTTAAAATGAATGCAAACCACAGGGGGAGAAAAAGTCCTTTTCTGCTGATATCTGCCACTTAAAAGAATACCAGGATGTATCTGTTACTGTTACATGACATCATACTTTCAGAATATAAATAACTAGCAATGGCTTTGGTTTTTAGAAATATTTGTCATGTGCTTCATTTTATAATCTTTATGTGTATTCAAAATGGAAATTCTGTCAAACAAACTCCTAACATATTCAGTAATGATTCTGAACAGTCATTGAAAAAAATTTTGTTTACATACTGTTTGCGTGTCACAGCCTTACTAGTTCTTGAAACTATGCTTGTTATGTACCACCTATGTGTTTCATCTTGCTCTATAATAATAAAACTTCATATATAGCTATAGAATTTGGATAAGCAGCATATGCAGAAGGAGATGGGAGGGGGGACGGTTCTCTGTGTGTGTGTGTGTGTGTGTGTGTGTGTGTGTGTAAAGTTGTGTGTTTTAAACTTACTACCAAAAATCCCTCTTCTGTTACTGCTAATATGTGTTTTATTCAGGAAGCCTGGCTTTAGGAACAGTATCTATATTTTTGAAACACAAAAAGGAACTTGAGTGGAGGAGGACATTGATTGAAAGCAAACTTTATCTTGTGTACCCAACAGAAAAATGTTGTAACAACTTTAAAGAGCCTTTTCAGTGTTCTTGGTAAGCTATGTCCATTGAAATCCTCTGAGAAGTATATAGGTTTTTGCAGAACTCTGCTGCCATAGATCTCAAGGTAGGAGCTCATTCTGTCAGAGTTCAGTTGTGGTTCATTTGAATCTTAAGATGGCCTGTGCATAGGACCAGTGAAGTACAAGTACCTCAAACATGTTTCCCTAAGTATAGCTGTTGTTAAATGTGTCGCGTAGCAGGACAGAGAAGTCTTCTTCCACTTGGGAAAATTCTGTGCCTTTTTACAATGCAGCTTTTCCTCTTTGTTACCTAATATTCCACCCTTTCTTGTTTGTGGAATTTTAACTAGAGTTGGCTATAAAATTTATAGCAGAAGTGGAATAGTATTTCATAGTGCTTATTTATTCCTATAGTTTTCCAAATAAGTTATAATACTGGTAATTCTTTCTTCTTAGTGCCATATTAATAATTTTGGTGATTAATAATCACCACACAAGAACTATTGCTTTTTCAAAGCAGACTTAACTATTAAACTTCACTGAGATATCTCAGTGCTGCATTTGAAGGTCACTGATGTTTTTATATCACTTTACAAGCCATTCTGCAGTCCTAAAGCAATGATGATAAATTATAAATGATAAACAGTTGCTTCCTTTAGCTCTCATTGTAATTAATCATCCATATTAACAACATCCACATATATTACTGTAGAGTGCTGCAAAGTCTAGCCCCAGTATTCCAATTACATACTAGCTAAGAATTCAGTTTAGTAGTGCCAGAATTGTAGTGACTTTTTTTTGCCGAAATCTTGAGGTTACATCTACTTGGCATACATGTGTATTTTTTTTCCTTTGTTATGAAGCCTGAGTTGGAATTGATGAACACAATTTTGAGGAATTTTGAAAATTTTTATTCTTTTCTGGAAAAAAACTAACTTAGATAAATGCTAGCTTTTAACATACTTTCATTATGAAATGCTTTTTTGAATTATAAATGAAAAAATTGACTGGCTGCAAAACCAGTATTATTTCTATGTCCATTACCAGCAAACACTTTTCATTGTTCTATATGCAGATTAATTCCATTTCATAGTTGTAAAGTTCCCAGCAATGAATTTGTGGTGAATCACTGCACGGCTAAATAGTCGGTCCACGTTTATCTTAAATCTGTGAAACTGATTGTGGGTGGCAGCCTTGCTTTTCTTTCCCTAACTTTTGCTTGTTGAAGTAAAGTTTGCCTTCTGCCTATTTATCTTGAGGCTTTTCTTAAGCCTCATATTTAAGAAATAGAGGAGACAGTGAAAATGTCACTTAAGCAAAATTGAGTGAGGAGCAGATTCTTCTGCAGTGGGGGCCCTGCTAGTATGTTGCCGCATGATTAGGAACTCATACAGTTCACCAAGGGATATTAAGGGGGAAGCGTTGTCAACGCGTTTATGTAGAGTAAGAAAGTTTCTGCCTAAGTCTTTCTACATGAAATGCACCTAACCTAAACCCACACATATATATATAGGCTTGTGTGCACACCTGCTTTTTAACAGATACTTTGAGTGATACTGACCTATCTGTAGGCAAAGATGCTATATTTTGGTCCTATTTAGCTGTGTAGGAAGCATTAAAGGTCCAGGAAAATTCAGAAACTAACTTCTCAAAAGGGTTTTGAGAATTAGCTACAAGACTTGGACCCATGTGTTTCTATAACCAATGAATGTCTGTTTCTGTTAATTTAACACTTAAAAGCTCATTGGTTCTGTAGTCACTGTAAGATAGCTGTCAAAGAAGAGTATATCCTAAAAATCCTGGATACTTACAGGAGCAGTCGGTTTTAAGTGGTTAAATAAACATTGCCTCTCTCAGCCTGTATTAACTGAAGTAGTTGAAATGTATTTGTGAGCACTGTTAAAATGTCTGATGTAATTGCAGTGGTAATCAGGAGATTGCTGAGCTCTGCCTTTCACAAGAGGCTAGTCAATGTTCGTTATGCCTATTTATCTCTTGTGGATGATTAAATGTATTTTCAGCACATAGGTTAAAATAGCAGAAAAAAATTCTAATGAATACTGAACTGAAAAAAGTTCTTGATGCTATTTTAGGACACTAAGGTTTTTTAACTTCAAAAAAGAGCTTATTTTGTGTGGAGTATGTACAGTCTACTCTAAACACATACACAGAAGTATTTGGGTTGAATTGAAATCAACTGCCTAAAATGTACTGAGCTGTATCTGTCTACTTTTAAAAAGGCTCTGCATTGGAAATAACTTTTTTGGTACATAGTATATTTCCTGAATCGGACTGAAACAATTGTATAAATGGAAAGAGGTTGTACCCGTAAATGTATTTAATCAACAAAATGGCTAAGCAGTAAAATGCACCTTTTTAATGTTGGCCCTTGAAATACTCATTGTATTTATAATCCTTATGTTTGTAGTTCTTAAGTGATTTAAGCACGGATAATTTGTCAGAGATATGATGCATACAGCTAAATAAGCTTCTCTTGACCTTCTAGCAGTACTATACTGTTGAGCTTGTAAGAATTTCCAAATTACAGTAAAGTGTAAATGCATATACAGTAATATGCTTGATTTGTGGCTGTAGTCCAGAACACCAGTTCTTTTCAAACCTACAGGATTGCCCTGTGTGTATATACTGTGATGTAATATGCTTAATTTTTTGCAATGATTAAGGTTTTAAGCACTGAAAGATTTGGAAATGTCCGCTTGTGATTGCTTGTCAAATTTTGAAACCGCTTTCATATATGTGAGGATACACTTGAGGATGCACTTTTTAATTAGCTAATCAGTTGATCTTTTCCTGCTCTTGTCTCTTCCACATCTTTTCTCATAATTCTACGTTAAAACTTTTTCTTGAATGCACGATTACATTTTTGTCCTTTTTATGATGACAGTTTCTGTATCTTCTCCAATTCCCAATGGAATGAAATGTTTCCTATGTGCCTCTTAAGTAAGAAGCAAGTCTCCAGATTTCTTAGTTTCCACTTATTTTTGGTACCTGAATGACAAAGTGACCAATCTGAAATCCTTGGACTGATGTTTCAGAGTATAGCAGTTTTGTATCTTCAAAATACTCTGCTCTCGCTTTTTGTGCTCTCTCCATCTTGTAGAAGAGAAACTGCTCTTCCAAGGTAAAATCATTTCTCAGAAAGTACAAGGTGAGTTGGCAGAGCCAGAATTAAAAAATAGAGCCTTGAATCTCTGCCCTGTTTGACCCTTGGTTCTCCTGTCCACGTACAGGAAGGAGTTCAGCGTCTCTGATCTTGATAGTCGACATGGGTCCGTTCTTCTCTGTAAATTTCCTGACATGCTGCGTTGTTGTGATATCAAGTCACATATCTCCTAGAATTTATCTTTAAGAACTAGTGCACACAATTAAAAAAAGTAAAATTTATTGTTGCAATGACTGGTCATCTTGATTAAAGAACTGTAATTTATTTTCAGCTAAGTTTTGTAGGTTTTAGTTTCTGTCTGCTGGGATCTTGTGCTTTTTTTTTTTTTTTTTTTTTTTTTTTTTTGCCTATCAGAGACTTCCATGTGTATTTGAGAACAGGTTTAGGAAGGAAAGATCAATCTCAATGCTTCTCCATCTACCAAATTATTACTACCTTAGTTCTTTCCTAATCTATCAGCATCACTCTGAACCTCCAGTCCTTCTGTGTATAGAGTGCTTTAGCAATCATCTTTGAAAATTGTTAGACATCTGGCCCAATTCTTCATATGAAACCTAGGGTGAGCCATGATTTCTGTATGTATGTAAACAGCCTTTTGACTGTTTAGAATGATAATTTTTCTGTCTTTTTAGTCTCATTTTACTCTTTCCAGTTCTTCAATGAGTTAGGAAAGAGACACCTACTGTTGACAGCTCAAATTCATTCCCTATATCCCTGAATGGCTGAATGAAGCAAATGCACAGCTACATTTGCCTCATTGTATAGAAGTGCAATGGAAAATATGATTCATCTACAGTTTAACCTATCCGTAAGTGGAGAAGAATAGTATGTACACGTTAATGTCCTGAGGCTAGAGCTGGCTGGTAAGTTTCTAGGAGAATATTCTTTTTGTGGAAAATCCCAACTCTTCAGAACTTGAAATGTCCCATAGAACTATATCTAATGCTCAGGAAATTTTCTCATGAGCATTGAAGCAGACATGCCAGTGTAATTTGGCATCCAGGGAGTGATCTGATGTTAAGAGAAGTCACCTTGCTGTCTAACTACTAGGCCACGGATTAAATAGTCTTCTGCAGGTGAGTTACACAGTTCATTTTTCCTGCACTGTTCAAGAGAATTACAAGTGCCAAAACTGCAACACTTTCTGTGAAATGGAATAGTTGGTTAGAAACCAGTCTTATCAATGGCACCAATCTTTCTCCTACTTACAAAACATTTTAATAAGCAACTATTTTTAATGGATGTAGTAAGAAATACCCTGAGAAAGAAGAAGATAATGTGACTTTAATTTCTCTATCCATTAAACATTATCTTAAATTATCTTAATTTTAATTTTAATTTTTATCTTAAACTTTTTTGTCAACTCATTTTGATAACATTGTGTTCCTCCACCTGTCAGGCAATGGCTTATTTATTATTTTTGCATTTCTCAGACAACTGAAATAAATACATCTGTTTTGTATCTTTTGCATTAAGTAACAGGTTACATAGCAGTTTATTCTGCAAAAACATCCTAGAGTGATCTGTACTGGGATTCAGTGGCAGGTAGTTCTGTTGTAATTTCACTAGCAAACAACTTTTGGGGCAAAAATTAACATTTTAAAGATAGTGTTACATATATGGTGATTCTTCCATCAAAGTACTCAGATGAATGTTTCTCTCCTTGGTCCCTATCACAGACAGATACAGAAAATGAAATTGTAAGTCTTTTAATGTGTTAAATGCCTAATTTGATTTTTTTCACTTTATAGAATTTTTTTATTTTGATTTTTTTTCCACTTTATAGAAATTTTGTTCAATATGAATAAAGGGAACATCCAAAGTTATACTGAGTAGTACTATTTTTATCGCAAGGAAAAGGAATCTTTAAGATAAGTCATGCACTTGTAAGCATAAAGTAATCTGGAAGCTTCATGATTAGTCTGTTCAACCATTGCTCCGGAGGTATTCTTGGAAAACAGACTTAAAAGTTGAAACAAGAAAAAAGAGACAAATCCACTATGCTGTGCTAAGTGCTACATTTCTCTGTCTGAATTTTACATGTTGACTGGTGTGACAAAAGTGTGTTAAAGAATTTTAGGGTTACCATCTTCACCAATACTGAGAAATGAAGTGGATACTTTTTAAAGCTACAGTGAGTTTTTGCATCTCAGTCTAAAGAATGGAGTGCCTTGGCCAAAAGCTTGTACCTACTGATGTCGAGTGCAGATAGGATAGTACATAATGACCGGTGGGGAGAAACTTGTGCTAGTACGAAAAAGGAAAAGCAGGGAAGAGATGAAAATTGTTTTGTTTTCTAGTTGTCACAGAACTTACACCACCTTCTATAAATACTGTTCATCTGCTCTTCATGTTTTCAGTTGCTCTGTATTTGCCATATTCTATCTGTTTTCATTATTTCGCTGGGTTGTTTGGGATTTTTGGTTTGCATGGTGGGTTTTTTGTTGCTGTTTTTTTGTGTGTTTTATTTCCCCTCAAAAGAAAGTCAAGTTGTTATGTTACAGGCTGGATGCTATTTTATTTGATGCCTATACCAAAATTCTTGTTTTCAGTAAATATGATGTTAGCCTCTTTGCAAGTACTGTTTATACTTGTGATCATGCTACTGAATTTACAGGTGGCAAATTAGTGGCAGCACTGGTTTGCTGTAGACCAAGCACACTAGCTTTGGACTGAGTTGTAACTACTGTGATGGAAAGCCCTAACATAACAGTCTCAGCTCTACCTGTGCTCTGCTCTGTTTTTGTAGTGTGTTTTAGTTTTCCTTGTCGATGGCACCTTGTGCACATTCCCTGGGAGCAGTGCACGTTCCTTTTATGGCCACTTCTGCTGCCTGTGTAACTTGCTTGATGTCTTTTCTCAGCAGGTTATTAGTCTGGTGTGAAGGTTGCCTTCTGCATGCTAAAATGATTATCCCCTCAGTATTTCATTAGCCTCATGGTGACTTAGATATTTGCTCCTAACAAAATGCTATTTCCCACATGGTGTTTTAAGGCTGACCTGCTTACAAGATCCTGCTTCATTGCTTCTGGAATTCCGTTTGCCTTCGAATTACGAGCCCTATCTGTTTCTATTTAAACTCTCTCATTGAAGATCACTAAGACAGTTTAAAGGAGCAAAGGAGGAGGTGACTATTTGAGTACGTGCTGAGGAGCCGCCGAGGGCGTTGGTGCTGGCGCCCTGACTGCTCACCATGCGTGGTCAATAGGCAGGTTCTTCAGGAGGTGGTTTTGCCTGGTGCCCCTCCTTATGCTGAGTCAGGCTGCCGCAGATGCACTGACTTCCAAACATATATTTGGGGCAGAGGATGATAGTGGAAGATTAAAGAAACCCTGCCATAAGCTTCCTGTAATTCCTTTTGACATGAATCCCAGGAATCAGTATCCAGACGGTCCAGATGTCGGTATCCTCCTTTAGATACGTGCAAGAGACAATGTGCTAGCTCCTGGGCCAGCAGAACAAAAAGTAATTTCTGGAACTTTTTTTGAAATGTTACCCTTCAATCCAGTGCTAAGAGTCACCCTGTACTCAGCACAGCAATGTACAGAATCAGCGGTGAAGCAATTCCACACATCCTGTTCTCAAAGGAATTAGACCCAGAACAGTATTTGAGGCTCATGTCCTTTTCTGTGAAGCACTGATTCATGAGCCATTGCTAAAATTTAGTCCATTATTCTGCCTGTTCCAAGTGTTCCCAATCCCAAATATGCAGAGTTCCAAACATTTTCAGTCGTAGTATTTTTATATGTATTTAATAAAATGATAGAATAATCTCCAGAAGTTACAATCTTCCAAAATTTAGTTTCTTAATAAATGAATAGTCTCTACAGGATGATGCCTGTCACTGTTGCATAACCTTCTTTGGGTTCTTTCTGAGGCAGTGTTTTTGTTATGTCTGTCAACACAGTTATGAGATAAATGACAGAGCAATAGTACCACTTCCATTTCTGCATGCATAGTTACTCCTTTTTAAACAAGCATATGTTTATTATGTAAAAGTTAGTCATTGATTTAGTAGGTATCTTCTCATCTAGAATGCATTTAAAATGCAAAAAATAGTCTGCTGAAATTCCAGTGCAAGAGAGGATTATTATTATATTTTTGAAAGTGTAAAATAACTCCTGAGAAGTTACTATTTGAAGTGTGTTCCAGGAATCCAGGAGTCTTTCTATAGCACAAAATGCTTGATTTACTTGCTTTTCTGAAAAGAAAAAAAGAAAACTATTACTCTCATACAATTTTTGATGTATAAGTAAATCTTAAATCTATTTTTAAGACAGAATTAGAATGCTCTCATTTTGAAATTAGAGTTAAAAACTAAAGCTCTCTTTTAATATAGTCTATGCAATTATGTACACAGGATTATTAACCCAGTTATTTTGTGTTTTTAAGACACTTTTTCATGTAGATTTATTAGATGGACTTTAAAATTAGGCAATAAACAATATGCTAACAGCTAAAAGCCACAGTAAATGTACTTGCCTCCTCCTGTGCATCATCCGTTAGAAAGTGATTGTGACTGAAGCAGTAAACCTGCATTGTGTTAGTGCCCTGCTTCTAACATGTTTTCATATAGATTATATAGCATGAAAACAGCTGTGCAGTGTGGATAACTGTATGACTGTGATATTCCTGAATGTGTATAATGTAAAGCTGATAATTCCTGTAGCCTGTTTCAATCTGATTTGAAATGAATCTTTTCATTAGACAAAATTCCTTTAGGGCTGTTTTAAAAAGTTACATGTCTTGAAGAAAGACATCAAAAAAAAAAAAAAAAAAAAAAAAAAAAGAAAGAAATCCTGTGAGGCATTAGTTTGAGTAGCCTGTTTCCTGTCTTTCTACCAAGTTCTGATTTCAATTTGTGAATGAAGGTATCTCCTGTTTTAAAACATTATAAGGGAAGCACAGGACCATACAGACTGCATTTATACTTTGAAAGAAGCAAAAAGCAGGCTTTAGAAAAGAGTTGTAGAACAGGTCATAAATGAAAGAAGAACTATAGCTAGTGAATATATAGTGGGTATAAAAAGTAACTCATTGGCTTTTGGAATAGAAAATGACTGAGGATGCTTTCTTAATTGTAAGTATGACAATATCTAGCTTACTGTAGTTCCACTTAGCAATTCCAGTTACTCATAATTCCACTCATTTCTCTGTGTAATGTTTTGGTAGATGGGAATAAGAATCAAGGGTCGAATTGTTTCTCCAGTTCAATGTTTCCAGTCAGCTCTAAAAGGACCAAGCCATATGATCTACAACTATTCTTCATCCTCTTCCATTTCTGTGTTTAGTTTTCCATTTTCTACATTGTATTTTTAGTCCCTATTCTTTTCTTTGTCTCCTGATTTCTTGCCTCCATTATTAGATACTGCAGAGGAATATGTAGAACTTCTTTCCTTAAGGAGGCTGTATAATTGCTTCCCCAAACTCCTGAACTGTGAAAGAAGAGAAGGAGCAGTGTAGTGTCTGACAGTTCAAGCTCATATACTGAGCTTTGTCAATAATCTGCTTCTGACCTGAACACTCCACATTTTTTAGTACCTTTTTGACAGCAATTTTAAGGAGGAGATGGCTGCTTCCATTTCAGGGAAGGTATTAAATTTATAAAGAGGCAAGAAAAATTTTGCTGTCTCCAGAGTAGAAGAGAAAACTGATTATTCGTGGTATTAGCTCCTTGAAATAGCCTAGGTAGTTGTAAGAAGTATCATAGTGCAAATGATGTAATTCAGTTCTGAGGTGGAAATTAACAATGTGACTTAGATTCTCAAATGATCCTGAACGTTCACTGGTCATATATGCAGTGTGTGTATATTTATTTTATATATATGCACTCTGTGTGTGTATATATATATTTTTAATAGAAATAGCTAGCAACTTTGAAGGAGGAAAGGGATTTCTGGCTTGAGGGATTTCCTCAGCCAAGTCTAAGCTAAAAGCATAGATGCAGGGAAGACTGCGATGTAGGCTGTTGGAAGGAGCGAGCCAAGAGGTGGAGCTATAATTCTGATCCCGAAGGAAGCAAACGGGGCCTCTTGGGCTCACCAGGTCTTGTTGGAGTGACACGTGCAAAGCTGTATCTACTGATGTTTGTTTCCACACTGTTGAAAGAGTTACATTCTTTATAAATGTCCAGTCTTGTAATATTAACCATGTACATAGCTATAGCCATGGTTTGGCATGAGTTATGCTTTTTGGCTTTTGCATACTGAAGATTATGAACATTTTCTTAAGGCTACCATGAGCTCCACTATATACTCACATGCATCCTATTTTCCCTAGTATTTCTAGTTTTCTACCACGGAAAAAGGTTCCTGTTATTAAGAAGAATACATGAAAATCTCTGACCATTTCAAAAATTTGAGAAAGCAATTATTTTTTCATACTGCCTTGAACAGAGAAACCGAAGAAATGCTCAAGGCTTTGCTATGTATGCTGAAAAGGCCATGACAAGCAAAAGAGCCCAGGCTGGTACATAAGGGAAGAACAAAGCAGGTGCTGCTTTGTGTCGAATGGGAAAAATAGGTGTTTGCCTTACACCTTTACCCTTAATTTCATGCACCGTTATCTTTGCTAGGTTTTGCTGTAATGTTACATGGTACAGATACCTACTACAGAGAAATAGTTTGGTGGCTTTGGTGGCTTTAGATGAAGGATATCTGATATTCCAGTGGCTGAAATAAGCCTCATTTTCAGCATGAAATGCAGTATTTTGCAGTGAAGTTTAAGCTGAAATTTGTAATTGTAAGTGCTTTCTTACCTCATTCCAAAGCACTGGGGAAAAAGATGATGGCTGCAGCCATTAAATGGTCACTGAAAGTCTACAGTGAAACTCAGATCTATTATACTTTTAACTTATTTTGCCTTTTTAAGATGTTTTGTTTAACATAAAACCCACAATGATCATAATGTTAGAAACTAGTGTT
The DNA here is from genome assembly GCF_036370855.1 of Dromaius novaehollandiae. Classification (NCBI taxonomy): domain Eukaryota; kingdom Metazoa; phylum Chordata; class Aves; order Casuariiformes; family Dromaiidae; genus Dromaius; species Dromaius novaehollandiae. The sequence goes on from NC_088099.1 coordinate 136,581,647, forward strand.
AAAGGAATTGAAGATTGGTAGTGGTATTTAAAAAAAAAAAAAAAAAAAGAAAGAAAGAAAAAAAAAAAAGACAGGGTTATTTAGGATACCAGCAGCTGACACTGCTGCAGAAGGGTGATGGTGCCTGTGAAGGAAAACGTGTGATATTTTCTGATAACTGTGCTTACAAATAAGATACCTTTGTTTTCTTATGAGGTTATCTTCTCAGGCAGTCAAATGGAGATTGAAGTGACTTCAAGTTGCATGACAAAGTGAATGAAAAATGTCAAATCTTCTATTTTCCATTTCAACAAGGCCCAGGACTCAGTGCTCCCAGATGAAAAGGGTGTGGTGCCTCTGGATAGCCGAATAGCACTGCTTAAAGAAAGGCCCACAAGTCCCAGGAACAACAAAACATTACTTCTAAACCTGATTTAGTAGAATGGCTGTAATCATTCAGAATCTGGAATAATTTTTGCCAGTTTTGAAGAAGTGTAGTTATGGATTTTTGGCTGGAGCAGTAAACCATGATGGAATTTGTAATGTTAAGCAATTGAGTTTCCCACCTGGCAGGGGAATGGGATAGAGATTTCCCCGTCAGGGAAAGCAGGGGCACCTGGATGGGGATCGGTGAGGAAAGAGAACATATTTTGGTACTTTGAGTTCCTGAACATCTCAGCCACAATAGTGGGAAATTCCTGTGAAGCATCAAACTAATCAAAATCCTACCGTTGCTTTGAAATACTTTTTTTTTCCAAGTTAGAAAAAAGTAATCTGTTACAGGAAATACGAGCCAAAAGTCAACTGATGAAATTGCCTTTGATTTTTTATTTTTTTGTTATTCATTAGAAGCCCTGTCTTTAGCAAAAATGGTTTCTATTAGTGTCTTGCTGAGATGAACTTTTGAATCCCCTAGAATTTGCAATGCTACGGACAATGTAGTCTTTTAAGTTATATGGAGCATTCTGAGAGAACTCAGCCAGTGCCTTGATATTGAACCCACCACAGGAGATGTTGCAAGATCGTTCAGTCGCCAGCTTGGTCGAAAAACATTGTTGGAGCCTCTTTTCAACGTCTTTCTTTGAAATAATAGAGTGAATGAACAACTATGGAGAAATACACTTAGGTGCTAAGATAAAAACACACTTCAGGAGAAGAGTTATCTTCTACAATTTTATCAAAGGTTTATCAGTGCAACAGGTAGGGATCCATTTCTGTAGAAATGTAGTGTTTACGTTCTGATAACTATGAATTAAAGGTATATTTTTATCATTTGTAAGCTAGACCTCTTAATATCTGTTCTATATAAAATAGATGTTTAGTTTCTCAAGAGTTAAAAATCTGATTTTATTTAGAATATTTTTTCACTGGTTTATGCCAAGTATGTCCTTAAAAATTAGTTTGTGCCTCCCTTACTTGAGGACAGTATAAATATTTAAAAAAACAAACAAAAAAAGTTTAGCTGATGCTAAAAGAGTCAGAAATGGGCTCCTTTATCTGGTGAAAAGTAAAGTAGTCACATTAAAGATTTATTGACATTTTACTATAAGACTAAGCAAATGCACATTAATTATAATGGGCTTTTCAGCATCTGGGTAAGTAATTCAAGACTGGCCCTTTAGAATGGTCTTCTACTACAAGCTAATTATTTTAAGTGCCTTAAACAGCAAAAACAGCCATTGAGCTGTGAACTATAGCTAGAAAGTGTGTTCTTACAGCAGTTTTCATGGTAACAAAAAGTGTATCATTTCTAGATGAATAAGGATTTATTTTATGTAGCTCAATAGGTTTCTTGTATTAAAAGCAATTAATTAATTTGTCTGGATTGTCTGATTTATTTTTATGATGCTGAGGAATGGCTTTCTAATAATTGAAGATTCAATCAGTATAAGCAATTCTTCCATCTGCCAGAAAAGCTGATGATGACTTTTTTCACTGCTGTTTTACTGAGGCTTTTTTATTCATAGCTTTTTGTTATTTTATGGAGTTTAAGTCAGAAAGACAATTAGATCACTTAGTTTGACCTCAGTTTGACATGCTACAGGCCATTACATTTTTCTCCATTAAGACTGCAGTGAACACAATAACTTGTCCAAACAAGAACAACTTATAAGACAAGTCTGTCCTCCAGAATGACACTCAGTCCTGATGTCAAGCATCAAGGAAAGATGACTTGACCTATTTCCTAGCTATTTGTTACAGTGATCAGTCTCACTTCCTAAAAGTAAGAACAGAAAAATGGACCTGACTTCTAAATCTAATGCATCTGTCTTGGCTTCCAGCCCTTACTTCTAGTTATGCCTGTCTCTACCTGAGGGCCCATTACACAGGTCCTGGGGGATCTGCATGCACAAATGCTTGAGTGACCCTGTGTGTGCTCCAGGAAGCAAGAAAGCATGTTCTGCTTCTGAAAATACTGGTATCTTATCTTTCATTTTGATTGACTGCATAGCTTGATCTCTTGGATTTCTTGAGAGATTTTTTTCCCTTGCCTTGAAAAATTTGGGATAGCAGTGGGGAGTCTTAGGTACCTTCCTGCAAATCTGCCAACTAGATTGACCCCTCAAATCAGATATATTCTGAGGCTAAGATGGCAATGAGTGGCAAAATCGATCACCTGTTCAATTGGACGTTACTTTCTGGAGTTGTTTTCAGAGTTGTTCGATACTGTTAAAACCTTACGTATATTGAAATTAGCCCTGCCTATCTAGCTGGGAGAGTTAGTGCTTTCATATCTTTGCCCTCAGATATTTTACTATGAGTTATACAGTTATCAAAATTTTTTTTATTACAATTCTCTTGCTCTATTCAAACATGCAAGAGAAGATTATTTTATTTCAAAGTGGATGGATATATGGAAGATGATGATGAAAACTGAAATGAAGGCAAATATTCAAAATATGAAGATTAATGATTCTCATGTTCCTTACCTGCCTGTTATTGTGTTCAGCTCTGGGTTTTAAAATGGCAGCGGTAGATATAAACTAATCACTTTCTTGGTTCAGAGTCTTCTACCAAACTTGTGCAGGTAGAAGGCCAATCACCCCATCCAGCAGCACTTTTGATGAGAAAGCTGGTAGCTTAGGCATCAAAATTAAATGCTAATGGGTGTCAGTACCCTATACCTGAGATAAAGTTGATTAAAAAACCTTCTGTGAGATTTTTCCCTCACAGTACTGTCACATGTGATGGCAAAGCATTGCCTAGGAGGTGGAGTCAGATCTCCTCAAGCAGAGGCTGAAATTCAGCTTTTCCCCTTTGTTTTAGAGTTTACTGGCTTAACTATTATAAACAGGACTTTTGGGCTGGATTTTTACATTATGCGTTCATTTTTCCTAGCCAAAATTGGTCAACAATTTTGTTCATCTCTGTACTTGCTCATGGCCAAAAGTCTCCTTGAGGTATTTGATATTCTGTCAGCTGCTGGCCTGTGATGGCCTTTCTCCTCAAAGGAATGTCAGTTTTTTTCAGGGAATAAGTAATTTTTCACAAATGTCATTCAAATCTCCTGTTTTCCAGGCCTGTGATCTCAACCTGTATATGGAAGGAGCTTAACACTTCCTTCCACGGTTGTTTTGTATTTCATGAGGAAGAGTTGTTTCATTTACGCTAACTCCCACAAAAATAGTTGGTTGATGCAGGTCATTAGTGGGAGGAGAGCTTCCAGGCTGGCCTAGCCGGGTGACTGGGGTGTCACCTGATGAGACCCCGGTTCCCTGAGACTCCTCATGCTTTTCCTTCATGTTTCTTTCAGGCTGTGTGGGGACCTCTGCTCCATCTGCTTGCTGCTGTGAATTTTATAGCTAGGTCCCTGACTCTCCTTAGCATTATTTAAGGTGTCGGGTGCTCAGCTCACAAGAAAATCATTTTGGGAATCCAGCTCCTAGTGATAAATCTTGCATACATGCCCTACACTGGGGTTTCATTTACTGAGAAACCCTGTGGCGAGGATGTCTTCGCTAACTGCGTGGCCTGTCTGCTGCTATCTGAGAGTTGCAGGGACTAAAGGCAAGGCTGGTTTTTTGAACATGAATTCCAGGTTGCTACTGCTGAAAGAGGGCAATATAATGTTTAAGATAAAAAGCAGTTCATACAGGCTCTCATGGCCTTAGCAAGGGGGAAAACATAGCAGGGATCAAAGCAACCAAGGCAGTAGTAGTTAATTAGTACCACTTCTTAACTTGTAGCATTCAATAGACATAATGGTGTTTTAATACATCTTCAAAGGCATTTGCTGTTGGCTCAGCAAACCAAAAACTGATTTGATTTCCTCCTTCCAGACTCCTTCAAAACACTATGTAACAGTCTGTTCAGGCTTGCCTTCTCAAAATGTGATGGGCATGATATGTTTCGTTTTTTCTCAGCTTGGTTTGAAGCTGCTTTTAGTCTTTTGATCCATCTCTGATCTGGATTTGTTAAGCAAAATGATGACCTAAGCATTTTCATGATATAGCAATATCGGGGTTAGTTCAAACAGAAATAACATCCTCTGATAGCTGCTGCTGAAGGCTGAGTCCCCTTGACAGTCAAAGAATGACAAAGCTTCCCACACCTTAGGGTTTGTGCCTAAGCTGGGCATGAAACCAATGCCAAGAATGAGCAGTTAAGTGAAGATACCGCGCTCTTTTTCTGTGTGCAAGTCTTCAGCTTTTTCAGCAGCCAGCTGCGCAGAGAACTGCGTGCAAGTTGCACTGTGGGAGGTGTTAAACTTCCAGTGCAGTCTGAAGTGTTCCCAGGATTCATGAAAGGTAATAAACATACTCTTTTTAAAGCCCTCTCGGATATTAATCCAGCCAGAGAATATGTTGTTGGGGTAGCAACAGCCCTGTTTAGCAAGGTATAAAGTTCCTTTTTTCCTAAACATCCCAGGCGTTATGGAATTTGCAGCTTAAACAGCTGAGAGTATAGGAGCACATCTGAAGTATTTGAGGAACTGCATTACATAGACAAGTAGGGTCATAACTTATGAAAACATTTGCAAAACACATTCCACATTCCAGTGAGGCAAAGTTAAACAGTGAGAACATCTCTCTGCTTGAGAGAGGCATTAGGGAGCAGAACGTAATTGGGGAAGTAATCACTGAAATCCACTGCCCAGGCGCATTCTTCAAATGGCTGAACTCGCTCTTGATAACTTTGGACTCTCCGTCAATGGCTTGTAGGGAAAATTCAATTGGTATTACAGCAGAGTGAGGCTGGAGTTTACGTAAGAATTTTTTCCTTCCTACGTCCCACTGTGTTTCCAATCTGTACGCCATTGTAGGCTGCCTTGCAGGATATATTTGGGTGAGAAAAAGACTAGTGTGTAATATATTTTCTCCTGAAAATTGACAATATAAATAGCAGAGGTGGGAAAGACGAGCTCAATTGTCTTCCAGTTTAATGGCCGTCTGAAAACTGGTTTGGGTGTCACTGGGGGAATGACGTAACATTGGCAGTGGTAGGCAGGAGGAGCGCCAGGGATTTCAACTTAATACACAGAGCTCTGAGGTGGCTTCTCTGTGTCCTATCCAACATGAAATTAGTGCAGCTGCGCAGTCATGACTCCTTTCTGTCCCATCCCTGTTAGCTATTGCATTTTGAGGGACCACAATGGTAGATGAGAAGGCCTCTGAAAAAGAGGCAAACTGGGTAGGAAGCTTCCTCCCTGCCCCCTGCTTCCTTGGAAAACTGCACAGCTACATGCACTGAAGGTGCCTGCCCTCTACTTTTGAAGGCAAAAGTAATGTTAATGTAGTGATGGTCAAGTGTGTCTTGCTGATGAAGAGGAAAGTAAGAAGTTCTCTCTGCAGTGTATAAAAGGCAAAACATATGAAAACTTGTAAGTGGTCTTTGGTGAGCTGGAGCAACTAATCACTTCAGAAACCTGCAGGCACTGTTCTGATGGTAATACGGTTGTGTGCCAGCGAGGCTTTCTTCTGTTTATCTTATGCCACACAATGTTGTTTTGAATATTAAATAATAACCTACAGGATGTATTAGTACTTTATACTATTAACTATTTAACAATGTACAGAAAACCAATTGCCATGCTAACTGGAAAACCCCGTGTATTCCTGTATCACCTCTTTAAAATTTCTTTGACTAATGTTTGCACATGAAAATGAGTAAAATCTGCAGATAAGGCAATAAATACTGTAACTTAAACAGAAAAAAAAATAGAGATCCTAACTCTTATTGGTCAGTCCCTTAAGACATGCAGATTTAGGATTAGTTATTCTTAAATAAGCATCCACCTCTGCAAGGCTGAGTGCTGATAAACATCATGTGCTGTTGTATTAAGTGTAATAAATTTATTCTTTTTCTGGCTCCAAGGCTAAAGAGCTATTAGTCCAAATGAGCTATCAAGGTGATATGATAAAGGCCTAGATGAATATTTTTTACAGAATTAAATTAAATACACACGTGCCACTTGTTCTACAAAGAACATAAGGGAAAATATGACTAATACATAGAGCAAAGATTAGTTTACTTGTCAGTTCATGATCATGATATAGATGGAATTTCCTTCCATAAAAACAGCATGACAAAGAGTTTATGAATATTTTCATCAGTAGCTAATGTTTCCATTCACAGAGGAGTGCTTTAAACCCACAACCAAGAAGGGCTGACACATTTAAGACTCGAGGGAAGGTCATCACAAAATGTAAACTGTCTGCAAGTCACTTGCAGCTTTGATAGTTTTATCACGTCAGAGAAGTACATCACAGCTGTGAAGTGCATCATAGCACAGACATAACCCCTATTAAAAAAAAACAATCTTTGACTAATGTAATGTTGTGTAATATTAGAAATCTGTGCTATCCTGTAGCTGAGCACAGGCCTAGGTTCTGCTGAGAGCAACGAGAGCTTGTGGATGGAGGGCACTATTTTCCGTGTATTGTGTTATCATTTTAAGATGAAAGATGCAGCTTTTCCAATGCTACAAGTGTGATGATATATTTTCAGAAGATGGCATAAGGAGTTCATATACATTTACTGTCTCACATTTAGGATTGTTCATAAATGTAGTATGTTAAATTATAGATCAGTAAGTAAAATATAGATGCAGTGTATATAAATTTTGAGTATGTTTCACTGTCATGAAAATGGTTGGCTTTAATAGCTTAAAAACAATTATCTCCTAGAGTAATGATAGTCCTCATAAGTGAATATAAATTAGTTAAATATGACAATATGACTTTGAGTCATTGTGTAAAATAATTTATGCACTGAGCTGATTTAAAATAGCAATATCAAGTATTTGGAGCTAAATTACCTTCTGCAAGATGAAACGTGTGCATCACTCCAGTCATTCTCATGTACCCTTCCCAGCCTTTCTGACCTTTCTTTTTGAAATTGGAAGTGATATGCAAATAAAATTAGAAGGAGTAATTTTACCACAAATGGAGGTAATAAAAAGACAGTGCTGTGGCAGATCAGCAGAAGCTAACATGTAGGAGAAAGTAGGTCTAATTGTAAATGAAGGATAATAGGGAGCGTAAAGTTAGAACAATACTCCTAAAAATGGATAGTTGGCAGAATGGATTAGAGAGATACTGGGGAAGGGGGGGGGGGGGGGGATGTCTTGCAAAATGTAATAAGGAAAAATCCTCACAGCCTTCAAAACGTGATAGAGAAATGAGAAAATCAGAAAATCTCTGTAAAGGAGAAAAAACCCACAATCCTCCAGAAATATTTTTGTTTTCATTTGAGTGCTGCAACATCTTTTCCACATAGAGTTAGAAATTCAGGATGATCGATAAAATTCAAGAAGTTCAGGATAGCTGTTGACTTAGCCCAAACAGGTAAGCATACAAATTTTCAAGTGTGTGCTAGCTCTAGTGGCAAGCAGCAAAGTTCTAAGAAAATGAGATAATTCAGTTACAAGATTACAGACACTTGCTTCTAAGGCACTCTTAAAGAATGGTTTACTATGTTTCTACTGTTTACATTATTTTAGCCTCTCTGCTTAAGAGACAGCTGGCCTTTGTTTGTGGGCTACATAATAAAAACTTCTGCTTAATGTGCAGTGTGGTCCAAGAAGCAATCAGGATGCATTTGGAGTGGGACAGTGAATGACATTTTTCAACACCTGTAAGAAATGTGTCTGTAGGTTTGGTACCGTCCTGATGCTCTATGCTTAGGCTGCATGTGAAGGTAGACCCTGTACTGCATTACACAGTGAATCTACAGTACTGGGTATGCAATGTGCAGTTGATGGTTGCATGGGCTGCCATATCCCTGATCCAGACTGGCTTCACATTGCAGCTATTTGTTTAGGATTTCTGGGTGTCCAGAATCCTGTGCTGTTGAATACCAGGAAACACTGTTTGGTGGTCACTTCAAGAAATATATATCTCTCCAAGTAATGAGTTGCCTAATATTTTGTCATCGATAAATTATAGAAGTTACCAGCACGGAAACATTTGCATAATGAGCTGATTATTCTACTTGTCTGTAGAACTTGAGAGCAGTTCCACAAAATATGGTGAGAATAATCAAGATCCCAGAAGGAAAAAAAAGGAGTTAAGAAGGACACTGAGAAAACTGAAGCTTGGACTGAAAGAAACCTCCTGAGTTTCAACAACGAGATGTGCAAAGCTCTGCTCACACAGAGGTATAACCCCATGCATCAGCACAAACCTTGACTTAAATAGCAGCCACGCTATAAAGGGCTATTACAGTAGATACCAGGCTAAATGAGTCAACAGTGGGCTCTCATCACCAGTAAGATAAACCCTGTGCTGGTCTACCTGCAGAGACGCATAGCCAGTGAGAAGTTATTATTTGGCTGACTTGGCACTGATAAAGCTGCCCTAGTATGTCCTGTTTTGGGTTCCCCGGTTCACGAAGGACCTTAGACTGGTCCTGCAGAGAGCCATCAAGATACTCAGGGAACTAGAGGGCCTGATCCCTGAGGCAGGGTTAAGGGTCCAGGGTTTGTTTAGGCTAGTGAAGAGCAGACTGTGGCAGGGAGGCAGGTGGTTAATGGCGACATACAACTATGTGTGACAGTGGTAAGGGAGGAATGGATGGCAGCCTAAAACCACTTCAAGAAAGGTAACCAGCACAGTAAAGCTAGACTATTTTGGGCAGTGAAAGGTGGTAAACCAAGATGGTCTGGTGATGAATCACAGCTTGGGGAGTTCAGACTTGATGTTCATTGCTAGGAGGGTGGTGCAGAACTGGAGCAAGTTGCCCAGAGGTGGTAGGATCACCATCCTTGGAGATTTTCAAGACGCAGCTAGACAAAGCCATGGCTGACCTGATCTATCACTGGAGATGATCTCACTTCAAGTGGACAGATGGACTGGATGGCCTCCAGAGGTGGTTTCCAGGCAGCACTTCTATAGTCCTATGAATCTGATGAGTATTTGTACATACAGTTATATAGTAACCGTATTTTCAATGGTAAAGCAAAAAAAAAAAAAAAAAAAAAAAAATCAAGAGAAGACTTCATAAACCTCCTGTTTCAAAACATGTCAGTCAGCAGCTAGGAGAGAACCTGGTGAAGCTTCATAAGCTTATAGGTGCATTTGCTTTTTCAGACGTCATTATGTATCTGATGCACACTTTTTAATGTGAGAGGGAGTCTGCTGGCCTACACTGACCTTGGGCTCACTGACTCTGTAGCAATGCCTGTGTCAGCTTCTAGCATGTCAATGCTCAGCACAACTTTCAAACTCTTCTACAGAGCCCTGTAACTTACAAGTTATACTGCAGGCATGCAGAGGACAAATCAGTGCTTGCATTAAAGAAACACACATGGATTATGTTACAATGATATTAAAATTTCAGGAAAGGAAACATGTCCATTTAATACATGAAAAAAGCTAAATAGTTATGAAGGGAAATAACGATCATGAATCGAATGGTAGTCTCGGAGCACTTCTAGCATGATTGCTAGGAGTCAGTTGGTGAAATCTACTTTCTCTGTCCCAGTTATGAAATATATTGTTGTTTAAATGGTGGAATATGTTAGTGGGCAGCAAGGCTCAAAACCAGACCATAAAAGAATAGAGAAGAATTGCATGAATGCAATTAGTGTACATTAATACATCATATAGTAATATCATGTTTCAAATCAAATCAAGTAGGAAGTCTAGTTTAAGGTGATTGTAGTGTAACTAATTACATATGTAAAATGGTAACTGGAGGGCAGAAGCTTTCATTTTTTTTATAAACAGGAAAGATACTGCCTTTTTCCCTTTTGGGCAGCAAGAATGATCGAGGTCTGTTTCAGCTCTGTCTGTTTTGTAAACCCGGGGTATATACATGGAAAATTATTTAGAGAATCTATGCTGTTGGAGCATCTACTGATAAAAAGAATAAAGTAGCTCTAACTACTTTTTCTGCACTTCCTATCTAAACATTCAGATTGCTGTTTTGGTTGAGCAACAACATCTGTTACTCTGGAAAAACAGATGTGTGAAGAACGCTAGCAACCGGGAAATATTAAAAAGGCAAAGATGAGTCTTCAGCAGCTCCCGAGGCATCAAGGAAATTGGAAGAGAAGACAGATGCAATATGTGTTTGCAAACAAGGAGTGAAGAAAAAGGAAAAAAGATATCATGTGAGGAGTTTAATTTGGAACAATAAAGAAAAGTTCCAGGAAGAAAAGTGCTGTGAAAATATTGTGTGAGCCTGTTCTTGCTTTTGTTCTCTTTAATCAAATTCCGTATTTATAACAGAGTTGATGACTTAGGTATTTGCCAGGAATCCTTTCATAGTTCTGGATGCTGATTTATGCTGAATCTTATAGGCTATCAAGGGGATGCTGGATTAGTTGGACAATAACTGGGTATAATTCTTTGGCCGTGTTATAACAACTCTGGAGATGAAAGTCTGGCTCCAGGAGATCAAATAGGAGTTTTTTTAATTTGATATCAGAACTTTGCTCTGTCTTTTCATTTTTTTCACAGCTTGATCAGAGCAGAGGAAAAAAGAAAAAAATTACTGTATGCTGACTGTTTTGCAGTGGCATTAGAACTGAGAGCTTCCAGCCTTTGTAACCCTGTGGGTTTTTTGGCTTTTTTTTTTTAAGCCTCAGACCATGGAATTTAATGTTTTGGGTTTATTCATATGTGTAAACTTGGAAAAAGAGCTTGACTTAATTGTTCCAATTGCAGGAGATTAATAGATTCAGAGTTAATTATTTTTTTTAATTTTCATGTTTTAAAGCCACTCGTGATGCTTTGGGGTCTGACCTGTTGATCTGGAATGCTTGGACTAGTCAGTCTTGGATCTCTTGATAGGTTTCTCAAAGCCTGGTGTACTTCAAATCAAGCTTCTTGACCCTCTAAAACTTGGCTAGAGATCTTTGCCCTTTCCCTCCAAGTCCAGCATGAAAAAAAGCAGAATTGAGAAACACCGATTAAAGAGAAAATATAGTTCAGACAACATAGTTGAACTTCTAAAGCATTTGGCTCAGTTCCATGTTTTTTCCTGAATGTGTTTGCTTCTCCCTTTGCACTCTTCAAAATTATGAAAATCAGGAGATATTTTGATAATGTCTTCTTCAGGAAGAAGGATTCATTTCCTGACCCTCACATGATGCAACATTCCTTGTTGTTCCTACTACCGTAAAGAAGTATCTTGCTTTTAAGCTTGCAAGCTAAGAGAGATGCAGGTAGTGTGCATCTGCTTCAGTTCTAGGCACCTTCAAGGGGATTAACAGAAAAAATAAAAGTAGAACTGAGCAGGCATATAGAAAATACCATCCTAGAGTAGGCCCCAAAACCATCTAATCCCATACCCTGTCTCCAGCATTGGTTAGTGTCAAATACTTCAGACAAAATGGGATTATCTGGCTTTTGCTCCTCCACAGACATTCACAAGCTTATTTTGAGTTGTAATCATTTGAAATTGGCTTAAATCCTGAAGCCTGTGGTTTAATGTCTTTTACACTGAATCAGTTATAATGAATTATGATGCTGTGGATGTTCTTGGCATCCACTGAAATGTTCACTATCTTCTCAAGCTTTGCAGATTTCTGCCTTTTGTGGCAGTTTGCCATCCCCAGTTTAATTGCCTGTTGGGTGAAAATATTGGAGTGCCCCTTTGCTCCTGTGCTAACAGGACAGGAGCAGAGAAGTTTCTTCCATGCACTCTCTGGAGCCTGGTTATTTCTGTAATGGTTATTTTGTATGCTTTTCATCACACTACCAAGTTTTCGCCTCCTTTTCATGCCACTTTTTGCAATCTTGCTTCATAGGATCAAGACTTATTTTCATATTTGATCATTCTCAGCCCTTGTCTTTGACTGCTTATGTTTGGCAGTGTCTCTTTTGCACTGATGTTCAGGACTGCTTAGGACAGGAGGAACGTGTTAAGTGAGGAACGCTGCAGATCTGTAAATTCAGTGAAACTTCCAAGGCAGAGTAATAGCTTTTTCACTGATTAGGATTATGAGCAGAAAAGAAAGCTTTGAAGAGAGAGAAGAGAGAGGATGAGGCAATTTCTTCATCAACGAAATCAAGGAGAAGTGCTCAGAGAAAGGGAGGGTGCTGGGAGGGACAGAGCCAGCAAAAGAGTTTGCCCCATTCTAGATGATACGCTGAAAAGTCCGAGAAGAAACTGTTATAAAGTATGATGCAAAAATACATTTTCTTTATACTTTACTTTCCTCTTCCTGTACCTGTTTCCAATTTTATACTGAAAAATGTACTCCTTAGTGTCTGAAAAGCAAATAAATACTCTAAATAGTATAACATTATAAACTGTTGAGTGTTAGATGACTACAGACCACTGCAGTTATAGGAAAACCTATTTTAAAAGTACTGCATGAACTTAGTTTTTAAGGATAGTTTTGAGAGGATATGATCACCTTTCACTAGCGTGGAAGCATCCAAGTTAGGAAATGGTAAATGGGGTCTTTACAAAGAACAGCTGTGTTTCAATGAGAACTTAAATGTTGTTCTATGTCAAAGTTTATCTGTGTTGACTAAGTTGTATGAAAAAGCTATATTATGTGCTTTATAATGTAAGCAGCAGTTAACCAAAAACATAGAGATCATAAGTACCTGGGAGACTAAATGGAGCAATCTGGTGTTATGGGAGGCCTCATAAACTGGAAAGGTCTTGGACTGCTACAGCTGCTGTGGGATTCTGAATTGCTAGCTAGAGGAACAGGCCTTATAAGTGTGAGGATGTATCTCTGGTTCTGGATATCCTACAGTATATCTGAATTGTCAGTTTGGCAATGCTTTTACTGTTGTATCAGCTGATGCCATAGGTATACAGAGACTTGTGCTTTTTATTTACTTTGAAACTATGATAGCCTGAATATCTGTATAAGACAGAGAAGTGAGTTGGCAGGAGTCCATCTCAGCACGGCCCAGTCTGCCTGTTCTTTTGTGAGGAGACAATTTATGTGTCCTGGAGTTTGGGATTACAGAGAGCTCTCATGCCAGTTGACAATTCCTGCAATTCCTGCCCTCCTCCTTCCTCGCGTCCATCTATGTCTATGATCATCTATGAACTAGAAGCTACTCAGTGGCTAATGCATTACTGCTCAGTGCTTAAACCTTCATCCCATGCAGCCAGCGCCATCTCTGTGTTACTGAACAACCACAGACTTACTGTGTTGCTATTTGGTTAAGAGATTAATTTGAGTACATCAAAAAACATATTTTTCAGTACGATGTTGAAATCAACAGTGATTACAGACTCCTGGTCTAACCCACAGCCCTGCTGAGACCATATCAATCATTAATTCATGATTTCACTATATTTTTGCCCCAGTGAGTTTTTACTAAAGTTCAGACACTCATGATGATGGCCAGGACTGTGGGAGGGCCCAGAGCCAGGGGAGAGAAGGGGAAAGGTTCATGGTACCAGACACAGATTTGGATTAGAGAAGAAAGCAGACATGAGAAATGGAGGACTGAAATAATCTGGGGTGGGTGAGGCTTTGTATTTCCTCAAGGAAATGCAGGGTGGGAGAACAGGGTTGGGTGCAGCAAAACGAGCCGTGTGAAGTCAGCACGATACCCCCCAGGCCATGCTTCCTGCGCGTCCTCCACCTTCCTATGCCACTGTGGCTGACGCAGAGGTTTAGGGAGGTCTGAGCTGCAGCAGGCAGAGTATCCTGGTGCTCTGCCGCAATACATCCACACGCAGTCCTGGACCATGGTGTGCAAGTGTCCCTTCTGATATCCATTTCCAACCTCAATAAAGACTTCACTGCTTATTTTTGTTTGATAGTTGCAGATAAGGGGCTAGGTATATGCCTGTCAGTGTTTCCCTCCTCTTTCAAATGTTTTCATGTGGGTACCTAGGATACCTGAGACGTGTTTTTAGAATATGTCAGGTTGTTTTAAATAGTTTCTTTGCTTTTCTTTCGCAGTAAGAGAAAGTTATTTTCAGAAAGCCACTTTTTGTGTCTGAAACATTAGCTGTGCCTGCCAAACGAAGGTAACTGCTTTGCAGTGCTGCCTGCCTTGCAAACCTTTGCTAGCCAGCCAGATGGCTGATACTTCAGTGCCCAGTTGTGTGACTCCACAGTGTCCTCGCGTCTTTGCGTATTGTTCGCAGGTGTGATCAGCCTGTCTCAAAGGATATAGTGCAACTATATGTACGGAATGATTATTCACTGTTTTTCATGGTGCAAAAATAGGGGCATCAATTTAAACTATAAGGAAGCAGGTACAAGGCAAAAAATCGTAGCCTTTTCACACAAATTGTGTTACTCTCTGCAATAAGATATTCTGGGGACCAAAAGCATAAGCAGTTCGGGAAGTGATTAGCCAATAACATGAGGGTATAGATAAAACTGCTGGTTCCAGAAGTCTTTAAACCTTGGATTGCTGGAAACTGGGCACAGACACTGTTCACACTAAAGCTCCTTCCCTCAACTTTTGTTAGTGGCCGTTGCTAGAATTAGTTAAGGGCAGACTGGCCCATACGGCCATTCCTACCTTCTTAGCTTGAGAAGGTGGAAGCTTGGGAAAGTTTAGTTACTTGGCATGAAGTATTTCAAGGATCATTGTTGGTTTTTCCAAATTTTTGCAATGAAGTATTCCATCAGCTACATGCCTGTTGTCCTGTATCAAGAAGGGGTTTTTTTGCGGGGGGGGGTGGGGGGGTGGGGGTGGAGAATTAAAAGCTGCAGTTGCAACAGCACTTGAAATACTTTCTTTTTCACTTTTTTGAGTGGAATTGATCTTTGACTTGGTTAAAATCTACCTGCTTTGTTTTTAACTTGGATCTGTATGGGACAGCGAGCAAAGAGGCTGGAACAAGCAGGAGCAGACTTGTCTGTTTACTGTTAAAGAGAGAGTAACCTAATCCATGCAGCTAATTTTAATCTTAAAATGTTGATCTCTTTTAACAGTTATGTAAGATGGCAAAATCAAGAGGTTTTTTTCTTGATTATTTAAATAATCAGGCTGTGGTCTGTGGCTTCTGATCTTCTCATAAGCTATTGCTGAGATACCAGGAGCTCTGTTAAAACAGGGGTCTGTGTTAGTAATGCTCTGGTTTCTCTGTGGGTTCTGTGAAGTGTCTTTTGGACCACAAGGGCCACATTAGGGAAAGGCATTTGAATGGACTTTTCTGTCTTTTCCCAATAGAGGTAATTCTATCTAGGCTATGGACCAGCTCATACAAACAAAATCAACAGAGAAATCAATATTTGCCAGAGAATTGATTTGCCGATCAGAAACCATCAAAGTATAAAGTACTTAGAGATATCACTAGGAATACTCAAATTTTTATACTATGATCTCAGTACTAGAGACCTGAACTTTGCAGTCACCAGAAAAAAGTAAGTTTAAAATAATCTTGTCTTTTAAGTTGCCTGCACCCTTTAAAACAGAGCAAACCCCTCTCTCTGAGCTCAACTTTTTAGAAAAACCAACACAGTTAAAAGTAATTGTGTGATTGTTTGAGACTCAAGATACGTCTAATACACCTGTTTGATAAAGCGTTTAATTTCCTTCCCTAACTGGTTGCCTATTTACTTGCTGTAATACCGCATTTTCTGTGGGACTGTTCAAGCTGTTCTATAAATGCAGTGCATATCTGACACTTGATCCTTATGACTTACGAACGGCCTGGCAAAAGAGCAAGTAGGCAACCTCTACTTATTACCGTCTGGGCAATGCAAATGGTGTTTCAGAAACTTGTGCATTTATCATTCACCTTTAAATAGACAGTGATTTAATTCTCCCCTATATTTATATAAAGATTAGAATTAAAACTCTTTTAGTTCTGATTGAAATGGTTTTCAGCTTTAGTAGTAGCAGACAGATCAGGCTAAAATTTAGGCATATATTCTTCATGGAATATTAGTTCAATAATAATCACTTTGATTATTGTTTCTTTTTTTTTGTCGGTATTGAAAACAACCCTCTAACCCAAACAGTCTTAAACTATTTTTGAAGAGAGATTTGAATATTGATTGACATTGAGAACCAGAATTGTTTAACCATAAAATGAGATTCCATCTTTCCACTGAGGGACTCTGGTGTCTGGGATCTTGGTAATCTGTGTTTGTTTAAAGTCTCACACATTGTACAGTTAAACTGGGAGGGGTCTTCAGAAATAGCTGCTGTTTTTATTTAGAAGCTCAAAAAAAATCAAACAATAACTTATGATTTACATAAAAAAAGATAATGAAGTGTGAATGAATAAAAGAAGTTTAGTATGAGTGTTTCCAGGTGAACTCTGTGCATCTGCACTTCTCCATCCACTTGATTGAAAAGACAGCCTTTCCCAGGCAATTCCTCAGTAAAATTCAGTAAAATACTTCAGTAAAATCTTTAGTAAAAAAATCCTATATTAAAGAAAAACTAAATACCTTTATCTGCCTTCAAAATCATAGCAAACTATATTTTCATGCCATAGTCTTGCTGAATTGACTATATTGATGTAAAAAGTAAGTATATATTTCCATACAGGAGACATTACTTTGTTTAGCACAAGAGTATCCTTAAATTTATACTTCTTCAAAGATCTGCTGTATCTTAAGTGTTAGAATAAGTAAAGTAGTAAGAGAATAGAAATAAGCAAAAAATTGCATTTTTTGCAATAGGAAAATTTTCCTATTCCATAAATTAAAAATGAACAGAAAACAGAGTGGTTTTTAATTGCTTTCTCTAATGCTATTTGGCTTGGTACTGCAGAAGTCTGTTTACTGAATATATGTGTCCTCTTGTTTTAAGACTACTATTCAAATGTTGTTTGACAAGCAAAGATTTTTTCAGTGAAGCTTCTGTACAGGTCCCCTTGTCAAGAATTTTTTTTTTTATTTTACCCTTTTTAAATTAATTTTTTGTTGTCTTTCCTAAAAGGCATGTTGGATAATGAGATCGGTTTAGATTACGAAGAGATTACAGAATTTCCAAGTTGGGGTATATAATACATAAATGAGAGCCTTTTGCCTTAATTTCCCAGATGGTAGTTTGGGAAAATAGTCATTACTTGATCTGACTGCTGTAAGATGCCTAAGAAACTGTTTACAGGCTAATGACCTTTTCTTAGCTATTGTAAATAGGTCAGGATGTAGGAAAATGCCTGAACTTCTCCAGTATTTGCAAATCAACCCAGTTTCTTCCAAAAGGGTTGCACAACAGCTCTACAACTCCCTGCTGGAAAAAGCCACAAAAAGGAAACCCTTAAATCTGGAGCTGCTATCTACCTGACAAACAGGTATATCATGGGCAGAGATTTACAAGCCTCATCCACTTTATCTCAGAAATACAGCTCAGGCCTAGAAAAAAGGCTATAAGCTCTTGGCCTCAGAGTACTGTGAAGCCTTCATTTCCTCTTTGGCAGACCATAATCTGTGCCAACGATGGCAGTGTTTCTCTGCTATGTCACTTGAGAAATGATCTGAACATCAAGATTTCCCAGACCCTTATGTTTTTTGGCCATTGCTAGCTTAAGTTGGAGTTAGACAATGTTTTTTAGGACATATTCCTTATATATTAGTTTATGCTTGATGATGCCTTTTCCAAAAGTCTTGTGGATTTTGTACATAACTCTCATTGTGTTTGACACCCCTTAAATTTTTTTTTGGTTGAAGTTTAAATTTAATCTCAAAGAATTTTTAAAAGTTAAACTAGCGCCCTGTTCTTGAAGGTCTTGGTTCATCTGAAGAGCTTAGTGATTGCTAGAGGTCATGAGTACTTCATATAGGCAGTAGGACTTCCCAGTATAGTGTGCTATAGTGTGCTCTATTTGTGTGCTATTGAAGGCCTAAGCATTTTGCTGTCACTAATGCAGATTGATGTGTCTAACTTTAAAAATTTTACAGTTCCATCTGACCAATGAAGCAGTAAAAACTTAGGATTCCTAAGTTTGTTTTTTTATTTGTTTTCTCTTTTCCTCATGTTGCAGTTGATATTAATATTACAGTCTTTACAAGTACTAGCAGTTCATCCTGATGTAGCTACTTCAGCCACAGATGTTCTAATCATAGTGCTGGCACTACAAAAAGCCCAGATCCGTCTTTCATTGGTGAATTCTTCCAAAATTAAAATGATGATAAATTTCCCCTCTCCACCCCCTCACCTATTCTCCTGAAACAAAGTAAAATTCAGTTCTAGTACCTGTTTTCTGAGAAGATGTATCGTGGTATGCTGGACAGTTGGAGTCAGGCATTGGGGGTGGAACACTTGAACCAAAATTAATAAATCACGTAATCAAATTAATATCAGATGAGTCTACTATAGTTTATGTTAAGGTAATCTGGGCTGCAAAGATTTTAGCAGAGCCAGGCCACAGTGTACTTAATACTAGAAAAAACTGCCTCTCCCAGCAACTTTCAGAGCCATGTTTGTTTTGTTACTTTTTATTTACTGTAATTTCCCCTCATCAGACTAGGAATTAATTTCACATCAAAGCGATGTTTCAGCTGTGAAAACACATAATATATTTTAATCTGAAGGTGGAACAAATTGGCATTTCAGGTATTGAAATTCTAAAAGAGGACAGATTTCTGGCTTAGTTAAGGGCATTTTACACACACTTACAGTTTGCTGCTGAGCTAAATGATCCATGGCTCTAACCTGGTTCATGACTTTGTTTATAAGTTTTTGCTCATCTGTAGTTATGGTTGAATCTATATACAGTTATGCAAGTTTCCAGGTAGGCCACATGTGATTTAGGAAATAATACTCCATGCCTTAGGTATGGAATCCAAGTCTCTTCTCTGGTGCTGGCATTACAGGGGATCTCTGTGAGCACCGACGACTGTGGGACCAGGGTTGTGTCCTCCAGTTGATAGCACGTCGGTGAAATGGTACGTGACTGAAGTATTCCATGTCTTGGCAGGTCTCATGACCTCTCCATCAGGAAATGATACAGACTGGCTTGGAGTTTTATCAACCCCTTAGGAACACTGTAGGTTCACACAGTCCAAGAAAAGCGAGTACACGTCTTACAGCTTCAATGAAGAACCTGCAGAAAGGGAGAGGGCGATGCCTAGATGGGTGACGATTGCTTCGCCTGCTCTGGCCTGTCCCTCCCTCCTGAAGAGACAGGGTGATTATTACTATATTCAGCTGAAGGACAAATACACTGCCATGAACACATCACCTGTAACTAATGCTTCAGAATTACATGCTGAGACGCAGTGCCTAAATAGTGGTGAAGTGGACTTTTCAGAACTTTGTCTTCAGCGGTCAAGGTCATTAGAAAGGCAAAAGTATGCTCTGTGAAACCCTATGCAAACAAGCAAACAGCCACTCTCTTTTAGAAGGAACATCACAAGGAAATGAGCAGTAGTATAAACAACATCATGTTTCTATGCATTTGATATCAATGCTAATACTCTGAAACAATATTTTTTCCTTTAACTTTATTTGGTTATTTTATTCGATTCCATCTGGAACTTTTAGCTGATATGTATATGTTGCTGACAAAACAAACTCAGTTTATGTTGCTGGAATCATCACCAAAATGAGTCATTAAAATAATTAAAATGAGTCAATGAAATGAGTCATCAAGTGATAGAGAGGGTTACACATGCAACCAGCTCCTCTCCCTATATTACACAACTGGGTTTTTGATGATGGGGTTAAAACTTCTGGCTGTCAGGTTTAAATATTTCCTAACACCTTGTGCTGCACACTTGGTTGTATTATCCAATAATGCTGAATGAGTCTCTGAGTCACAGAGAACAAAATCTGCCACACCAAAAGGGAATACAGTTGCTTGAAAATAAGTGTCCTTTTGAAAAAGTTTTTGTAAGCATATCCTTGGGCAGAAATTATAGTAATATCAGAGTTAGTCTTCAAAACCAGTAAATATTATGGGGATCTAATCTGTATTCCAGATTTGAGTTTATTTTATTTCACTTCTTGACTAGTAAATTTTTCACTTATGTCAATTAAAATGGTTTGATTTTTTTGAGAGGAAATAATATTCTACTGTGTAAATGAAGCACTTTTAAACTTTTTATGGAGGGGCACTATATATTGAGGATATCTGTATAATGTCTGGCATAACTGTATCTCTCTGTCATAGTTGGTACCTTCATGATTCAAAGAAAAAATACAAGAATTATAATTTTTTCATTATGTATTGGATTTTATTTGTAATATAATGAAGATCAGAATATGTTTCAGAGCTTCCAGTGACTGAAGATACTTTACCCATTTCCAGAAGAAATTTAGCGAGGTTATTATTATTTTTACAGACTGTAAGATTCAATATTGAAAGCTGGAATTTGCAAATTTTGGTACTAAAAAACAGACTTTCATTTCTCTTTCTCTTTTCAATATCAGATTAATAACTTAACATAAATCAGCTGAGACATAATATTTCAGAATAAACTTATCTTATAAGAATGTAACTATGTCACTGGCATGTCATCATACTTTATTCCATTTTTTATCATATATATTTTTACCCTATCATTTCTGGACTGACATTTAAGTTTGATAAGGCAAATAAACAACATGTTGAAGATAAGTCTGTCATAACAAGTATTCCATTTGTACAGGTGGTATCAAAGGGCCAGGGTACATCAATAGCTTAGGTACTTACAAAATGGGTACTGTAATACACAGGCTTTTTAGGCACTTGGACCGGGATTGGGGATCACAGAATCACAGAACATCGGATGGGGCTTCAGAGATCATCCAGTCCAACCTCCCCAACACACACACACTCAAGCAGGGTCATGCAGAGCAGGTTGCTGAGGACTGTGCCCAGACGGCATTTGAGTATCTCCAAGGATGGAGACTCCACAGCCTCTGTGGACAACCTGTTCCAGTGCTCAGTCACCCTCACAGTAAAGTGTTTGTTTGTGTTCCGCCACTGAGAAGAGTCTGGCCTCATCCTTTTCAGACCTCCCCTTCAGATATTTATGCGCATTGTTAAGATCCCCCCTTAGCCTTCTCTTCTCCAAGCTGAACAGTCCCAGCTCTCTCAACCTTTCCTCTTATGACAGGTGCTCCAGTCCCTACAACACCATTGTGGCTCTTCACTGGACTCACTCCAGTACCTATATGTCTCTCTTGTACTGGGGACCCCAACACTGGACCCAGTACTCCCAGTGTAGCCTCACCCATGCTGAGTAGATGGTAAGGACCTGCTTACCATCTCTCGACCTGCTGGCAATGCTCTTCCTAATGCAGCCCAGGATACTATTGGCCGCCTTGCCACAGGGGCACATTGCTGGCCCACGTTCAACTTGGTGTCCCACAGGACTCCCAAGTCTTTCTCTGCAGAGCTGCTTTCCAGCAGGTCAGCCCCCAGCGTCTACTAGTGCATGGAGTTATTATTCCCTAGGTGCAAGACCCTGCACTCCATTCAATGAACTTTATGAGGTTCCTCTCTGCTCTAGCCTGTCAGGGTTGCTCTGAATAGCAGGATGTAAAGCATGAGTCAGGCA
The DNA here is from genome assembly GCF_036370855.1 of Dromaius novaehollandiae. NCBI lineage: Eukaryota > Metazoa > Chordata > Aves > Casuariiformes > Dromaiidae > Dromaius > Dromaius novaehollandiae. The sequence continues at coordinate 136,603,452 of NC_088099.1, forward strand.
CCGATGTTTCCTGAACAGTGCATAAAATTATTAGGACAATTTAAAAATACTCACAGTCAACAGGGAGCTTCTCCAAGCTAGCCAGCAGGTCATGCTGAGTACAGCGGTGCCTGCACCCAGCCCTCTCTGGGACCTGAATGAGAGTTAGACAGAGGCATCCTCACTCAGACTAAGGTTCAATAACCATCTGCTTGGAATCAACCTCTGAATGTTTTATTTGAAAGATGTAGTGGAGATTCCTGATGGTCTTTTCTATGATAATTTCAGCTCTTGATGGAAAGGAGGAGTCCTGAGTCCTCCTCACTGAATTGTTTGTGCATTTTACATGGAATAATCATCAAATGCAAACAAACATTATCCTGGAACCACAACCTGTATTCCCAGACAAATGGCCACCGTTAAGTGAGAGCTGGGCTCATTTCACCTCTAACTTCCTGCAGGACTACAAGCCCTGCTGTCTTGTGCTTGCTGGTGCAGCTCTGGCAGGAAGCGAAGCAGCCCCTGCACCCACTGTCTCCTGCTGTCAGGCTGTGCACTCGGCTGCAGGTGAGCACTATGCAAACTGTTTCAAACCCTCCAAGAGCACCAGGACTGAAAAGCTGTTTCTGGCTCCCAGCAGAGCTTAGGAAGATACCCAGGAACCCAGTTACCCAGTGCCAGGTCTCAGGAAAAAGGCAAAGAAGCTTGGTGGATCGATATATTCTTGTTAAAGGATTTGAGTTATTTCGTAAGCAGCGTAACATGATGGAGAAGGAAAGTTACACCTATCTCCTGTCTGCCCCTGCTTTTTCTTGAGCAGGCTTAAGAAGTTCACCGAAGAGTGAAGGGGGTTTTAGCCTTTCTTACAGTTTATCCAGTAGAAATTTATGCCATGCAACAAAATGCCATTTCTGCAGAGATTACACAAATTTGTTCCATGAGTCCATTTCACAATCTGTCAGTTCACAGGATACTTACCAATGGGGAGCTGCCTTTTCTTGTGTGATAAGCTTCTATTTTAAAAGTGAATTACAATTCCCAGATATAAAATCTGAGTCAAAGACCTGTAAAATTTATTGCGTGATCATATAATCTTTCTCTGCGGACTTCTGAGTATTTAGTAAGTAAAAGAGAGAAAAATCCTTCTTCTATGGGTTGGGTAGTACATCATCTTCACAGTGATGACAATCTTTCATTAAAATTCATTTCACTTTGGCTTGTGTGAGCTGGGAGATACCATTTTCATGGGAAAAATCTCAATCTCTTTCCTCTTAAAGTGATAGATATCTTATTTTGAGCACTCTAGAGAAAGCACTGTGCTTTCAGTCTGTTTTTTCAACATACACCAGAAGGGGGTTCAGGTCTCTAAATAATAATTTTTTTTCCTCCTTTTCTGTGAGCTACTGAAGTGTATTGTTTGTACATAGGCCCATACTGAAGGAGTCATGTTTGTGAGTGACTGCTGATGCACTTCAGGTGGAAGAGGGAAGGAGAAAGAACTGGATTTTGAGACACCCAGCTTTCAAATGAGTCTTTTCAGTGCACCTGAAGTTAGAATAAGATTTGCTGAAGTAAGGCAAAGCAACACCAACAGGAGCCCCAGGCCTGTGAAAACACTGATAGTTTTACAGTAAAATTCCCTCTTTATCTAACCACTGATGTCAGAATATTTCAAACAAATACATCCTCTATAAAATAATGCCTCCAGCTGAATTCACCATTTTTCTTTATCTTTGCTTTCAGGTTAAATAACACAAGATGAAAATCAAGAGTAGTTTTCTTCCTGTTCCTTTCTGGATCAGATTGTTTCAAAAGTCTTAAGGGAAATTCTCTAAGGACTCTAATAGGCAATTTCAGTATTGCAGCACTGTTATATATTCTTGGCTTTTCTGTAAGGTGGACTGTGATTTAAGAGACAGTTCTTTCTGTTGGCTTTAGTCTTCTATTAAGGAGTTCTACCTTCCTGGAAAAATGCTTGTTTCTATCATTGATTGATGTCTTCAGTGAATCACAGTTTAAAACTTTGTTCAAGGGTTAGGTAATTCCTGGTGATATGTTTTAATATTTCCAGGCAATAGCTTTTGCCTTTAAAATCAAAAATAAAGATATATCTGAGGAGATGGGGTATGCCGTGTTATTTTAGCAGCCACTCCCAGAATGAAGCCCAGAGCAATGGCCAGAGGATTCTCTTGCAGCAAGAGTAGTAAGAAGGCAGGCAGCTTCTCCTGGGCCAGTGTTATGCCACTGGCTCCTAGACAACAAACAAGCAGTCCAATCACTAGTCGTATTGAAGGGTGGATGTTACCTGAGAGAAGTGAAGGTCTGAGGGAGATATGATAACACCTTCAAATATGTGAAAGATAGACATTAAGAGATAAAAATACCACCCTGTTGTAAGTAGTGCTAGGAGTAATAGGTTTAAATTATAATAAGGAGAAATAATAGCACTGAAGTGCCAGAAGTCTTTGCTTATAGAGGTGGGAGAGTCTCCCACCACTACGGGCTCTTCAGAATAGACCAGACCAGCATCTGTCAGAAATGCCCATGGTGTGTTTTGGAGTGAGGTGATAGGCTAGATGATATCTGATAATCACTTCCAGTCTACTTTTGATGATTCCTGTGAGTAGAAGGAGCTTGAAAACTGTCTACAGAAAGAGTAACATTCATTTTCCCTAAAAGCAGATACTAAAGAATGTGCTTCCCATGGTGCCAGTACTGGACCATCAACCCACACATAAGATAAGTAGGAGAAGAGAAGTATAGCTACTAACGGAAGGCTGATGAGGAAGGCAGTACTATTTCTCTGCTGTGCCAGAAAGGGGTTTGCTCACTCTGCTTTCACCTTTGCTAATGGAAGGGAAAGCATTTGATAGCTGCAGGCTACCTTGAGAGTTGACGCTGCAGTGAATCCTTCACTCTCAATGCAAATCCTGCAGGCTGCAGACTCTGAAAGCTCAGCTGTCGCTCTAAGCTGTCAGTGGTTACAGGTTAGCTTGAGTATACACCATCTGCAATTATATAATGTCTCTCAGCTGAGAAGGGATCTCAGCATGATATTCAAATAATTCTACCCCATTTCACTGATGAAGAAAATGGGTCACAGAGTGGCAGAGCTGCAGTTCAAGATCACACAATAGCAATCAACTACTTAGAGTTCCCTGCCAGCCTTAGATAAAACATATTTGCTCTGCTCTTATTTCAATGAGGCATGCAGTCCCTACTGCCAAATGTACAGGAACTGTATTCCCAGGAAATCCTCAAAGAAAAATTTTGAGACTTCTTGAAGTTTTAACATTCCTCAGATGGCAGATGGATCAATTATTTAAAATTCTGACAAACTTGGAGCACTGAAAATAGCCCTGGTAACCCTTAGAAAGAGGGATGCTCTGTCTGGACCACGGTCATGTTAGAGCATATGGTTAAAGTGCCTTGAATTTGCCATCTTTATTTTTACCCTGAAACTAACAGGCTCAGAAAAACTCCAGTGATTTCTTGCTTCTGCTTCCTAAAACCCACTGACTTCACCTGCTTATTCCACACTCTGCACCTCACTCTGCCAGTGACAAGCTAGGATGACACCAAAGGAAACCAGAAAGGCTGGAAAGAAACACTGTAGTCAAAACATTTTCAGTTTTTTGCCACCAGAAGTAAGTAACAGTGAATCTTTCACAACCGCATGATCAAGGAAGAATATGACAAGGTGAAAGATTGAGTACTCTACCCAGAGTGTAGTAGCCAACACAAACAGTGAGCACTTCAAAGACTTACTCAGGTAAGTATGTCAAAATCAGCAAATCATCAGTAAGTCACAGAAGGTTCAGTTATAACTGCATAGGTAATAGTCCAAGCTTACATGGCAAAGCTTCTCTAAATTGCACAAATGTCCTTGAAAAGACTTTTATTAGGCTTCAGAGTATTTACTACATGAGGATCATTAGTATCATAGGGTATAGCACTGAGCTGATAGTTGATAGTTGATAAATAAAAATATTCTGTCAGTAGAAACACAATAAAAAAGTATATAGTAACCAATTGTCATCATCAAATATGTGTTGCTTCACTTAATCACGTAGGTGTGAGATATTAGAGTAGTGGGCAAAAGAAATTTCTTTATACATTCTTTAAAGTAGAATTATAGCAGTAACAGTATTTCTAGTTATAGTCCCAAGTTAGTAGTAAATACGTCGTTTCTGAAACCCCATTCAGTCACAGAGGGTGTAAAACATCTGTTGAGCTATGAGACTGAATTTGCTCTTTCTTTTCTATTATCTATCTTCGTTACACTACACATATCAACGATTTCCAGTCTTTCTGACAGACAGATGTCATCTTCCTATTTCTTCTCAGCCAGTATGAGTGCTTATTTTTCTTGATCTCTACTGGCTTTGGTCCATGGCAGATATCTTTTCTTCAACACACCTGTTGTGTTTCTCATCTCTGACCAAGGTGTCCCTGGCCTAGAAATTAGGATGACTACAGGCAATAATAGCAGTACATATATGTGAGCTCTATGTTTACCGAAGGAAGAACCAACAACTTAACAAATTAAATTGGTATCTTCAGGGGGCTGAGTTCAGCAGTGGTATAAAGTAATTGAACCCAGTGGAGTTATACAGATGTAATGAGAAGAGAAATAGAATTTGGTCCCTTCAAACCATTGTTTTTATGATGCCAGGTAGAAAAATGTCCATGAATTCTATTCTGGTTTTGATTCCATTAATGATTCAATAATACTGAAACAGAACTCTCTTCACAGAAAAATATAAGTTTTGTCTCCTTAGACAAGCATTTAAAAAGATTTTTGGATCCTTAGCTGTTCAAATCATTTCCATCTCCTTTCAATCAAGTGGACATCTTTGCTGTCATCCTAATTACCAGAGCTGTACAGACCTGTTTCCCCACTCCAGGCAAATACGTTCAGCTGATATGTCATGTCAAGGACCCTGTTCTTGGTTGAAATGTTATAGGGGTAAATCCAGAAAGACACTTTGTCCAAACTTAATCATATTACTAAACAAAATGCTGATGTAATAAGATTCTTTCAAGGCATGTTTAAACTAGCAATGCAACTACAGCAGAAATAGAGAAAACGGGTGCTTTTCTTTTTCTGGTAAGTGCTGAGTATAATGGAATGATGTTGCTATAACTTTGAGAATTTAAATTTGTTTGTAAACAGTTCACAACTGGGCTTCTCCCTTTTATTTGTATAATTCACTGATCCCTCACTACCTTTTTCCATATCCACTGGAGTAATTTCCATTAACTGCAGTGGACTTCAGCCAGTGAAAAATGTGTAAATTAGTATTAATGTCATCTTTAAGCTAGAGTTGCATTAAAAGCTTTCAAAGAAATTGAAAACTGAGAGGTTGACAGAAAAGTTCACTGTGTGTGAATGCAGCCTGAAGTTAAAGTTTCAATTGGCGCAAATCCCACTTTTCCGTTGGTCATTACTCCGGACGTCTCTCTCTGCTAGAAGGATGGAGCTGTTGTTTCATTAGCTACCAGCTGCTTGTGCTCTCTCTGCGCCAGGCAGTCAGTGCAAGTTAGTAAAATGGGTGTAAAGCCTTTCCTGCACTTGATTTTCACGTCTCTACCGACTGTGATAGATAACTGCTGAAAAGACTAGCCAAAGATCCTTTCTGAAGGAAAAGAAACTGGAAAAAGAAGTGACTCAGAGGCAATCAGAGAGGGTTATGAAGATTATTTTCCCAGAATCTGCTTCCTGAAACAAAGATCATCTGGGTTGACTGTCCTGTTGGTCAGACTGAGACAGACTTCAAAAGGAAGTGAATCAGGGATGTTGTGTCTCGAAGGGAATACACATATTACCTACTAGGGAACTACTATTTCTCCCAACATCCTATTTAAGGCATTTGGATTCCCAAGTAGATGTTGGTATGTGAGCCATGTAAACTTTTTTTTTCTGCCATCAAGTTGTATATCTCCAAGGTTTGTGCCTGTAGCATAACTGTTTTGACCACCTTTATCTCTTTGCAGTGGCTCATATTCTTAATAACTTGGTTAAATCTAGCTATAGTCTGTTCAAAAGTTAGAGCTTGGTAATTAATTATTTTTCTCAACTGAAAATCTTGCCTTGGTAGTTTGCATGTTACTACATTTACTTCTTCCAAACTTCATAGTTTAGAACTCTGCATGGTGTTTTAATAGAAAGTATTTTGTATTTGTTCCCCATATTTATATGCCTGAGAACATGTTTATTTGCATCTGTTTAATGAGAGATCACGTTGTATTTTAACACTTACATGTTAATATGAAATACTTGGGTTTTATAAATGAGACTTTTCTAATTAGCATCATAGAAAGCTAGCCAGAAACTAATAGCAGGAGAGGAAGGTATTATATAGATGTGTCATGATTAAACAAATACATGTCATTACTAAGATAACTATTTCAAGATGGAACCTATACAACAGTTGCAAATTATGGGTGCAATATTAAAATGAATTTATTGTTCTAAGCCTTGTCATTTTGTGGATGTCAGCTTTGATGTTTGACTTTAATGTAGTCTTCTTGCTTTGAAAAGAATAGATTTACACCCTGCCCCAAAGTCTTCATTGCAAACTAACTTCTAGTTGTGTTGGTAAGTGGGACATACCAGAGAAAAGGAATCTTATTAAAGCTACCAAGGGAGCAAAAAAACATACAGTGGTCAGGGTCATAATCTACTGCAACTTCTCTATGTGACTTGGAAACGATCTTGAGTGGTGACCTGTTAGGTGGTGTTAGTATAGGTCTCAGTTTGTACCACCTCTCCCTCTCTCCCTTTCCAGTGCGTTTGGTAACAAAATACAACTTTCACATATTAACTAGATGAATGCTTAAATTAAATATTCTATCAGCTCTAGTCTTGTAAAAAGGAAAATCAGTGGACAGAAGAGCTCTAATCTTTGAAACCTATCGTATTATTTGACTTTCTAACGGGAGATACCAACCAAGTATTGAAATACATTCCTGGTAAGGATTATTCTGGATTGATCTTCTCTTCTAAAACTTTGTATATTATATATGGGACCTAGTTGATTAGGAGACTGCTACTCATCCATATACAGGTTTTTTATTATTGAACTGCTCTTGTGTTCTCTCTGTGGATCTCTCACTGGATCTAAGAATGGTATTGTTAGGGCAGAAGATTGCCTAAGCTTAACAGATGATCTGTGTTTACTATTATTTATTATGCATGGATTGATTCTAATATACTAATTATTTACATTATGAAATATGGTTGTTAGTTAGATCTCAGTATGGAATTAAAAATCTAATAATATTTTCTTGCTTTTCCAATAAATCAAAAAAAAGCATACTTTTAGCCACTTAATGACTTCTACTCCTCTCAGACTTACGCTTAAGGACAGCAATGAGTCTTGTGCTGTGACCTAGAAGTTAATACAAGCTTAAAATATTCCTCTAAAGCCAATTACATAGAGGATTTAAACATCCCAGAGCTACTGTAACAAATGGAAAAACATGTAGTTTCCCAGGTTTCTGAGATGCAAAACTCACTCAGTTTTAAGGTAAGCATTAAAGACTGTATTTATTCAGAAGTGAATGAGAAATGAAAGTTATAAATAAACAGCAGACAGTTTGTTTAGTAAGCTCACTTTTGGCACTGATTGGAGGAACTCAAGAAATCCAGATGTGGTCAAGGCATTATGCTCCACAGTAGCTACAATTCAGGAGTGGGAAGTCTGAGCTTCTTTCTAAAAAGGTCAAAAAGAAGTTGTTAACACCTATGGAGGCTTGCATTAAAAAAAAAAGCATTCTGATCTGGGAAAAATTCCTGCCTTCTTATCTTAGTGGTATTAAGTTCTGTGCAATAAATTACATTATTTATGAATGTCATGCACTGAGTCAGCTGTGGAAATGTGGACCAAGTCCAAATTAAAATTTTACATTGGGATACTATCTAGTGAAATATATGCCAAAATATATGATCTATTCTTCTAGGGTCCAGGCTGATTCTCTAGATTCAAAGCAGAAAACAAATCTAATGCCATATTAAACACAGATTTATATGTGAAGAGAAACAAAGCAACATATGTACATTCATTATTAAAAGCTGCCTGTCTCATTAATTGTGTAAGATAAGGCAGGAGGGCATAGAAAATTCAACTTGTTTTCTTTGTCTCTTCTATTTCACATTCTGTTTCTTTCTTCCCATTCTTTTCTTCTGTTGGATAATATTAAAATGGGAATAATACTGGATGGGATGTTATTGGTACCAACTACTTAAGAGGTGCAATAGAGAAACGAGGTATAACAAAGCACACTGGCTGTGAGTTATGCATTTTGGGTTCAGGTTTAGGCCAATTCAACTGTGTGTGTCACGTTGGAGAAATTCTAAGGAGAAAGATGCAATTGATTATCTGCCCTTTTCATCTTGTCTTACATGAGCTTTTTTGCACCATGATAATATTTCTGCTGAGTACATCCAGGCTAGACTCTGTGGAAAACAGGAAAATACAGTTCTTCAGACAGTGATGGCTCTGTACTCTCCCTGTCCTGTAAAGAGCAAATATTTGTTTGTCACAGTACAAAAATACAAAAGCTTTTTTCCATACCAATGACTAAAAAACCATCCATACTTAGAAGGCCATGAAGGTCACATCGAAACCGAGGATAGCCTCAAGTTCTTGTATATATATTGCTTATGCTATTATTGGGAGCTCTGCAGAAGCTGATAAACACACAGGAAACATGAAATATGATGTTTGTCTCCCTGATTTTAAGTCTCTCCTGGTTCATTGGCTCTGAGTTGTGTGACCTCCCCCTTACCCTCTGCCTGCCTCCACCAGCTCTCCAGCAGTTTTTTGCATCCTTTCTGCAGCAGCAGCATTTCAGTTTCTTCATATGCTTCCTACAGCAGTGTGAAACCAAAGAGTACAACAATTCGTCGCTACCTAAGCCTACCCAAGTAATGTTCTAGGGATCTGTAATTGGCTAATTACTGGGAAAGAGATTCCAGTCCCACCTCATGACCAGTCCAACTCCTTCAATACAAGAATGAAAGACAAACAGATCCCAAATGATTTGCCTTTGCAAAAAAGTCACATTAATCTCCTTCTGGAGGACCATTGTCTGTGTCTCTCTTCACTCAGTCTGCAAAAAAAATAGCTCATAATGGGGTGGTCTCACCTTGGACTGGTTGTGAGCTGTGCTGGCTCATCCTACCAGATGTAGTATATGAAATATACATGTACATTTTTTACAGGGAAATAATATCAAATTTTCACTTTTAAAAATAGCTGTGCAGCAAACTGCAGTTACATTTGTTTGACAAGGGTGGCCTCAAACCTTCAGTGTAAAGGTAGTCTGATTTTTCTCTGAATATGCTGTACAAATAAAGAAAAAAATAAGATGTTTCTCTATCTTCCAAATTTATTCAGGATTATTTAATGTTGCACAGTTCTAAACAACATCAATTAAAACCCTGGAGTTTTTAAGTAGCTCTTGTAGTGAAATAATTTCAGGCTGATGTAGGAGAATTTTAGAACCTTTAGGAATCTCGTGATACAGTCTTTCAAATCGTCTTTTATCATACGTCACATAAGAAAGCACCAAAGGTTCCATATCCCATTTCTAGCTTCTGCCAAAAGCAGATGCCTAAGGGAAGAATATGGGACTAGGCAAGCTTATAGGAAACTTCTCCTTAATAATTTCCCAGATTCTAACCATGTTATGCTGAGGAACTAAAGATGCATTTTTTTGTGTAATTAGTGACTTCCAATAAATGCCTCTTCTGTGCACTTGCCCAGTCTTCCCTTAAGCTCGTGTTAATTGTTAGCATCCACAGAACCCTGTGGCAAGGAAGAGCATAGTTAAAATATCTGATGCATGGAGTACCATTGCCTTTTGTTTGCTTTGAACATGACTCCTACTGAAAATATCTGATGCTCTCTAGTTTCTTGTAGGAGAAGACAAAGTGAACAGTCCACTCTCTTTGTCTGTGACACTCATGAATTTGTAGAGTTCTGTCATAATGTCCCACAGTTTTGCCTTTTCCAGATTAAACAGTCCTTCTTTGGTCCTCAGGATAGAGGTTACTCTTGACCAGCCTGGTTGTCCATCTCTGAATATTTTTTGACTTTTACTTCAGCCTTTCTGAGAACACATACATGGTACAGATCTAAACCATAGATCTGTAAGTAGCAAAATGATGCTTTGTGCTTTGTCCTCTTTTGTTTTGCCCTCTGTTCCTTTCCTAGTAATGCCTGACGTTTGGTTGGGGGGTTTAGGGAGGGTGGGTTGACTGCTCCTGCACTCTGAGCCAATGTTTCATGGAACTATTTGTCACAGATCCATTGTCTTACTCCTGAGCACTAATAGTCAGCTCAGAGCTTAATTTTATATGTGAAGTTAGAATTATTCTTTTTTCCCATGTGTATTACTTTCCCTTTATTTACATCAAACTTCATCAGTCAATTTGTGGCCGAGTCACTCAGTCTTGTAAAGTCCCTCTGCATTTTTTTCACAGCTGGTTCTTATCTTTACTGTCTTGAAAAACATGGTAAAAATTCACCCTGATACCCAGGTCCCCTATAGCAGGAAAAATACTGTTGCTTCTCTTTCCAAGAGATGTGTATGTGATGGCAATGGGGGCAGGGGCGATGTTGTTGAAGTTTCCTATACAACACATATGCCATTTGACCACTGCTAGTTATGTTCTGCATATTCACAGCAGCCACGTTTGCAGGCTGCCTGAGGACTATGACCTCACACAGAAATATCTTATGGTAAGTGGGCATCTCCTGTGGTGTTGTCTTCATCATGTAAGAGGAAGAATCATGTTGTTTTTGAGGAGATGATTTGGGACCTCAGAGACCTCGGTTTCTGTTGCTGCTAGGGGCATAAGTGAACAAGTCATTTAATCGCTCTATATCTCAATGTTACATCTGTAAAACAGAGATAGCAATGCTTCCACCCTTTTAATCTGTCATGTCTATTTATATAGAGAATCCTTTCAGGCAAGGTTTCATTACCTAAAAGAATGTCTAGTACAAAAGAGCCTTACATACAGACTTATTAATGCTACTAAAAAATAATAATCTTTACAGGAAAACACAGTTTCCTTATATATGAATACATGCACCGATTTAGGGAAAGTGGAAAGATTCAAAATCTTCAATGAAAATGGAGTAGGCATATTTTGCTTTCTGTAACACCCTTGGCTTCCAGATGAGAGCAAGAGTGTGAACACTGAAATAGCATGACCAAGTGTTTTAATGATATTACTGATCTGAATGAAAAACCCACTCTACCAACTGACTCATTACTGAGCCGCTTACAGAAAATTACCATCTATTTGTTTGTAATAATACAGTAGAAGCTCAGCAGGTGAGGACTGCACTTTCATCCCTACAGTGACTATCTTAAAAATCCAGTATGTTTGCATCCTAAGGTACTGTAACCAAAATTTGTAAAGAATTGTCCTCACATGTTCACTAGTCCGTGTTAATTAGTGTACTGCAGCTGGGATCTGGAGACTTTAACTGTTTGAGTAGGGAGAGTTTTACTTCTAAGGAAAATGTCCTGGATACAATACTTAGTTGGTTTCACCAGGGAATGGAGCAGAAATTTAGTTGGTACTTGCAGCAGTGTAGGGAGCCCTTCTGTCTTTCTGTAAGGCTCTGACATGGATCTGCAGCAATGGCTAGTTCCTCCTAGGAAGTTAGGAACATACTTTGAGGCTAGAAAAAGGGAATTTCTTCCTTTTGGAATGTCCATGATGCTTACCCTGTATTTAGAAATACCTTCATCTAAATGGGAATGGGAAAGACAGGAGGTGGGGACAGAAGTAGAAAATGACTTAATGGCTTGGGAAGTCTTTAGGGAAGGTAAGGATTGGAGCCTCTCTTCCTATGAATTTTCAGCTATACAGATTGAAGCAGCTGGAAAAATTCAAACTGTTTTATAGCCCTACAGTTAAGGCATCCTCCTCAGAGGTGTGGTCTGAAAGATCCTCAAGTAGAAAAGGGAATTAACTGTGGTCTTCTCCACTGCAGATAAATTCATAACCATTGTGCTAATGAATAAAAATATACTGCCACTGCTACTTCTCTTGGGGAGGTGTGAGGGTGCAAATATTGTTCTGAGTTTGCTGTAGAATCAGGAAAGTAAATACCTGAGCATGGCAACAAGGTAATCAAGACAAGGAAAGTAAGTAACTCCTTTTTCAGAGCTCTGAGATGGTTAAATCTGAACTGAAATATGTTGGAGAAGGCACAGTCATCAGACATAGGTTTTGAGCTGCAGAGTCACCAATGTGTCTCTGCAAGCTTTTCCAAAACAGCAAATCCAACAGTAGATAGAAGAGGAAGTCCTGCAACATGCAAATGCTGGAAGAGAGGATTTGGAGCTGGAATAGAGGATATTTAATCATTTGCACACTCAGATCCTTCCAGGAGTTGGCTGATGTCTGTGAGGACTGAAATTGAATAATCTGCGTTCGCATGTTCTTAGTCACTCAAAAACCCCATTCACACTGCAGAGAGCTATGGCAGATTCAAGCCCAGTAAGAACCATCTTATGGATCAGAAAGAGACTAACTGGAACTCAAGATTTGCTTTTGGTCTTCTGTTGCTTGCTGACAGAATAGCAAGCCTAGATGATTTCTGGTTTGTTCATAGGAAGTGAAAGGAGAAATTTTGAGCTCATTTCACACCACAGCCGAGGGGTTCTTGAGGCTGCCAATGATACAAAACTGTTTATCCAGATGATTTCACATTCTTGTCCCCCAATGTTTATTTGTCCACCAACTCTGCTTTTGAGTGTGCCTTTCCAAAGGCAGTAGTGACTGTCTCCTGAAAGACCCCTTGGTAGCTGCCCATTGTACATGAGAAAGCAGAAAGGGAAGGAGGTAAAGAAGAGATGCCTATAAACTATTTAATATATGGTAGCAAACGAATTATACCTGTCACCTGCCTCCTGTGAAGAGATGAATAACTCACAGTGAAGGCTTTAATCCAAGAGGTTGATACCAGGTCACAGAGTAGGTTTCAAAGTAAGTTTCCTTCATCTAAGGAGTACTTATGAAAGTATGATAATGTTCTAGTTAGAAGCAAAATAATAATAGCAATAACTCAGGTTTTACAGGCGGATCTGCTTGAATACTTACCCACTTCCTGACTCCTGACTTTTGTTCAACATTTTTTACTCTTGCAGGAAACTGAGTGATCACTGCCATCTATTGGTAAAAGAAATAAGCTAACATTACTGTCCCAGTATGATAAAGTGCTAGAAATTACATAATTTACCTGAAATTGAACATGCTATGCTGTTAAAGATGATTCTGTATTTTCTCAGCCTACTGAGTCTCATGATTATATTTTTAAATGAAAGTATTATAGCACATAAAATGTACACCATTTATCCTATCTTTTCTTCATATTGCTTGCCTGTTTTTGTCTGTTGCAACACAGCTCTCCATTCATATGATATATGTAAGACTATGCTCAGGCTTTCAAAAGAAAAAACGTGGCTTGGAGAGCTCCAGGGGATTAACAAATTGGAATTCCCAAGTCTGAGATAACCTGGTTGCCTGAGGGAGATATTTCTCACTCATGGCATAAAACTGGTGAGAAGAAGTACGGTGAGACCTTTTAGATGAAAGGTACAGATTGTTGAATTTTTGTTTATCATTATCATAATAGAAAAAAATCAGGGAAACACTTGTTATTTGAGTTTTCTATGTATTTAGAATGTGTGCAGTAGAATTGCCCCTAGCATCACCTATGAAATTAATCAAAGATAAAGCAAAATAAGTGATTAACCTCTTCTTAATATTTAAAACATTTATCTCCATGTCTAAATACTCTTTAATGAGGATGCTAAAAGTGCATAGAACTAGCAAATGTAATAATGATCTAAGAAATTTTCTTGTTTAACATTTTTATTTTGATTGTTCTGAGTTCAGAAGATCTTTATGTTTAGAAATAAATTAATCAAAACTAATTTTAAACAGGTCTTTAATAGCCCAACATTACTAACCTCATTAAAAGTTACAGCTATTTAAGGTAGAAAGATGATAGCACAAATGCACCATGAGTAATGCCATAATTGCAGCTGTGTTATAATTAACACAAAAGTAAAGCTTTTTACTTTATACTGCTTTATACTTCAGTAATATAATTTGGACTCTAAATTAGGGAATTGGGCATAAAATAAATTTTGAAGGGAGAAATTATTTTTATTCCATTTTTTGTAAATGATTTATAGAAACTGTCCCTTTTCTAAACACGTTATGAAAGAAGTTCTCTTACAAATTAAAAATTCTCTTTGTAAAGGAAGGTCTCTTACAAATTAACTGGCATATTTTTCATGTACCTCAAATTTCATCCATGATATTTGTGTTGCTGATTAGACAGTGAGACTTGAATTACTTCAATGGACATCTTTTTCTATAAATAATCACTATATAATCTATATTCATTACAGAAGACAATAACAGGTAATTTCTGTAAAAGTGGAATATTGGGTCAAATAAATATCTTAAAATTTCATTTTTCAATCATTGAAACTATGTTTCCCAGATCCTTGGAGTAGTGAAGAAAACTTTGGAATCTTGAACCAAAAGTTAGGACTGATCACAAGAAATAAAATCTATTGATTTACAGTTCACGGAATTAAATGGATGGGAAAAAAAATGTTTCTGGCAGTATTAAGGAGCTCGGTCATAAAACCACACAGAAAATCATTGAAGAGTATTTATGTATTTCCTTTTATACAAGCAAATCTCTTCTAGAAACTGACTGACCATTTCCATGTATTTGGGCATGTTTGTCTCTTTTTTATACCTAGCTTATTTGATATTTAGTGGAAAAAGAGATGATGTGCTAACAAGATATCTGATGCGATGATGTGAGCTGCTTGTTTCTGCCATCATCGAAAAGACCAAGAGTGAAATGTGGGCTGAGCTGCTCGGGGTCAGGGAGCGCTGCCGACCCAGGGGAAGGGAACATCCCTGCGGACGCGCCACGACTCTGGGGTTGTTAGAGCTACCTGGCTGAGCAGGGCTTGCACATCCCCAACGGTGCTGAGATGTCGCTTGAGGAAACAGCAGCTCCTCTGTGTGTGTCTGTGTGAAATGAGCACAGGAGGCAATGTCACGCTGGCAGTTTAGCAGAGCAAGAGATTTTGGTATCGTCTCACAACAGGCCTTTACTGTCCCTGAGGACTGCTAGCTGCATGAGGAAACTGCTCGGCACAGAATGAGGATTTCAGAGGCCTGCCCTGTGGAAGCACCAGCAAAGCTGTCTGACAAGCTTTATGAACGTTTGTTTGAATTTTGTAAGAGAATATTTTAACAAAGGTGTAATCCTTTTATCTCAAAAGGATTGTTGTTTAAATTACTGTTAGCAAAATCAAGAGTAGGTGGCAACAGAGGCCTGCCAGTATTAAGAAGATCAAAGCACGTTGGCATCAATAGCTATAATTTATGTTGCAGGTTTACTGTATAAAATTATTTAGGTCCTTTAGAAGAGAATAAACATTTCCCTGTCAATAAAAGAAGAAATATTATATTGCGAACTTTAGTTTAGACTTGTTTCCTTCAGGACAGTCTCTTTAATTTAGCACTATATAATGAATAATATTTGAAAAATTTAAAAGTAAAATTAAAAGTAAAGAAAATTTCACAGTTTTTTTTGTTTTTTCTTTACTTGTTTACATTTAAAACAGGTTTAAAAATGTGTTTCTCGCTTTCATTATTGACCTTAGTTCATAAAACAATCAGATGAAACATTGTTAACATGAAATATACCTTCATGAGACCTCCCATTTCATTGGCTATTTGGTAGGGAATCTTCTTATGGGACTTAAGGCATCAAGGCAGTCAGATATACTTAACTACTGATTTGGGAGCTCCTATGGATGTACAGATGAGGTGTTGCACAGACCCAGGCAGAGGGAACTGGCTATGCCGGCTCTCGGAGCTGTGATGCTGACACAGGCAGAAACCTGGCAACACAGCAAGGATAGTCACGTCTGGAAACCCAGGGAAAGAGGGTCATCACTTCTCAGTGAGACAGGAAGAAAAGGAGAGAGGGGGTTGATAGCCAGCATTAGCCAGGGGATGATTGTTAGCAGCTTCTGTGGAAATTCTTTTAGAGAAGTAAAAAAAAAAAATCAGCTGGGACCATTGCAAGAGCTCTCAGTGGCACAGCTGTCTAGCACTACGCCTTGCACATAGGCTGTAGTGAAAAGTTCCAGGGAGAGAAATTAGGAGGAAGGCTTAGGGGAAGTAGTGGTTTCCACACCCAAGATAACCAAATCTTGAAATGAGGAGATTTTTCCGCTTCTTTTATACTTCTTTACCGTTAGAATTCTCTCTTGTCATACGTACGAGGATAAACAAAAAAAAAAGTCTTAACTGTGGTGAGGATTTCTGTTGTTTGTTCTTCTGGTCAGTCACTTCTGACTTTAAGATATTTTGAAATTAAAGAAAAAAAAAAACCTCTGGAACATAACAAGCAGAGCAGATGTGGCCATGTGGGTAAAGGTCTGCAGGAGTAGTAAGGAGACCTGTCTTTCCAGCAAGTCACAGTCTGTCTCAACTTCAGTCTTCCTTCTCTTCCCTATTCTGTACGTTGGCCAGACAAAATTAAGAAAATTAGTTCAGCCATCCAAGACTGCTTCTCTCAATACACTACTTGAGCCTTTGGCCAGCTGAAAGCAACCTCCTCAACAGACTCCTGTGGCTCCCATTTGCCACCCCTATGAACGGCTAAGACGGAGTGGCTTGCCGACCTGTCGGAAGCAGTGACGAACCAGGAGTCCATGCTAGAAACAGAAGGCAGCAGCATTTCCTGCCTTTATTATTCTTTGCTTTATTCTTTTCCTTAATTTGCCCTTTGACTTCAAGAATCATGATCAGAAAAGCCTCAGAAAGAACTCTAGATCCTTTCAGCTGATGTTTTCTCTTTTTCTTGAAGATTGCGAAACTGAGTATTTTTTTCCTATAAAGAATAAGTGCAGGATAAAGGTAAGAACAAGTATTGCTGACACAGAAACTCTGCTTCATAATTTATATTACTTTTTGCCTCTCCTCTTCCTATTTTCCTCATGTCTGAAAGAGCTTTAAAAGACATTTAGTGATCATTGTTTGATGCAGGACTAAAAAAGGCTAAACTCATTTTAACCCCATCCTCTGGATCATATTTAATTGTAATAATGTACAGTGACAATGTCATGACATTTCCCTTAATTAGCTGGGCTCACTGAAATTAACTTTTCTAATTTTGGCCTATATTTGTCTACTTAGACTTTCATAGTGGAGGACAGCAAGAATTCATTTCAGCTAGTTGGAATAACGGATTTCCTTTCTTACAAGAAATACCATTTTAAAACAGGTATGTATATATATTTATGTGAATATATGTGTGTGTGTGTGTGTCTATTTACTCCTGAATCAGGTCTAAAAGTCAGAAACTTGACATTTTTCATGGGAATGAGATTCCTCTAATGTGTCTGTTGTTTTTCCAGCTGCCAAACTCCTTTGCTTCCCCTCTCTTTGATTGCTCTCCTGGACGCTGAGTCCCCCAGCTGCCGAGCCAGCTTGCTGGCTGGCTGAAGAGCCAGCTGCTCGGACAGGGAAGCTGAGGATCCCAGGGAGTCAGGCAACCTGCCCACCTTGCTGCCAGCCAACTGGCTAGTGCATTGTCAAGGCAAGCTGCCCAGAAACTTGTATTATTTCTGCTGGATTTTTTTGATGGATTCCTGCAGAATCCATATGTCCTGTTTAATCAATATGCTCTGATGGAACCATTTTCCATCAGAGACAAAAATTAACTAGGTTCAGTGTTTCTGTGGTGTGTAGAAGAATGAAGTGCTGTTCTTACACATGTCTTTTAGCTAGGCTGTAATAATGCATGCTCAGTATACTTTTGAGATGTACAGAGGTATCAGAACAGGTTTCAAATAGGACTCGAGAAAAATAAAAGGAAAACCATGGATGTATTGGAAGCTGATGACACCCAAAGACACACAGGCACTACAAAAAAGGAGCAAGTAGGGCATATCCTAAGGATATGAATGATCTAAGAGAATGGGGATAATTTTTTGGAAATCCTTCCTGAAAAGCTAAGGTCTTTATCTTTTAGATATTAGAAAGCTATGAATGTGTCATGCTTTGGCAGTGCTCAAAGTTGCTTTATAAAAGCTCAGGATTGTTGTATGAGTAGATAATAGTTAAGGAACATCATCTGTGGTTATGCAACAGTAAAGCCAAGTTCACGGTCTTTCACATGCATGAGTAGCAGGCCAAAAGCCAACCTAATTCCCTATTCCAGGAAAAATGTTTTGCTTTGTTTTTTTTTTTTTTTTCCCCCAACTGGAAGAGCATGAAATCAAACATATCAAATAAATCTATTTAAGATCATGCATATTTTAGAAGAGTGTATGAAATCTATCTGACTCACCTATACGTGTTACAGGTTTGTATTTAATGACATTTTGACCACAGTCTTTCTCTGTAAATTCCTGTGTTTTAAAGTAGTATTTCTCTTGTAAGCACCCCTATTCCCAGCTCATAAATGTTTTCAATGTTTTTTCCTTCCTTTTTTTCTGTTCATCCAAATCAAACTTAACTCTTCCTGTAGAAAGACACCATCATTTTTCAAGAAAATAAGCTGAATACAGTATTTCAGACCCACACCAATATACCTCAGCTCTTTCCCTTCCATATATTAATACTCTTTTTTTACTTTTTCTGATTTCGTCTCTTCTCCCAGCCTAACATTATTTTCATCTCTTCTACCTAATCTATTCTAATTCCTTCATTTCTTCTTCAGTTTCTTCACATTATAGAAAAGGTGTGGAGTACAATTTCCTTCCTTCACCCTCTTCAAGATTTTCTCTGTCTTTCCATTTCTTTTTCCTTGCCCTTCTGATTTCACCATAACAAAATTCTTCCTTCTGTTTAACATTCAACTTTTTGATTCCTTCTTAATCAATCATCTCCTCCTACTCTGCGTTGACTCAGACTTTTACCTCCTCTCTTAACCCTTCCTTGCTTTTCATCATTCCTCTTCCCTGTATCACTGCTTCTGCATTCACTCAACAGTCCTTCCATCAATTTTTCTACCTCCTCCACTCAGCTCATTATCTTTCCTACCTAAATTTTCTCCTTTGCGTGACTTTGTGTTATTGTTCTTAAGAATAGTAGTAGAAAAGGAGCTTTTTACAATGAGCAAAAGACTTGACAACAGAGATTACAGAGACAAAGCTGAGGTGAGTAGGAGTGAAAAAGGCAATGGCACCTAAAGGAACAATGAAGTCCTTTTTGCACAGTTCTGCATCTTTTTTTTTGGTTGTTTTAGTAGTCTTCTACTAGGGGAAAACTGAGTTAGGAATTAAAGCACCGGTGAAGTACACTCGAAATAAATAGCTGCCTAGGACAAGGGAGTGGGAGTGTTTTGACTGTGTCACTGGAGCCATTTGGCAAAGATGTCTATATTCTTCTTTCTTTGCCAATGTTGTCTGCAGTATTTATTTTTTTGCCCTATGGAGCTGACACTGACACAGATGAAAAAGGGGGTTGTAGGGTTTTTTTTTAAGCTGAATTACTTTCCAAATATTTAGTAGGCTTACATCCAAATAAGTTAAACCTGCTCAAATCAGATTTAGTAAAGGTCCATATGTTGCAAGCAGCATGAGAGACTAACCCTACCCTCAGTCTTCCTCCTCAAACAGCTAAGGGTCTTTGTCTGGGCCAAGAAGATCTGCTTATATTAGATCGGCTAGTTTAGTAACAGAGTTTTCACAGCATTTTAAAGACCCTCTAAAGCATCATGTCTGGCTGCTGAAATGCATTTTATATTCTGTTATTTAGAAGTGATGGAAAGAGGCGACTTGGGAAATAATAGCCTTTGTCTAGCTTTAAGTTCAGTTTTGCGTTACTGTGCTCTTGATACTGCCTAGCAGGTGAGCTGCACACCTGCTGCAGGAGGTTTGTGCAGTTTGCTCAGCAACATGTCCCAGTCCCCTGCACTTATAATGAAATCACAGCTGTGAGGAGGGAAAACAGGACATAAGGCAGGAGAGATGTAGCAATAATGAATGCAGTACTGGGTGCAACATCCTGGTGAGTAGATTTTCTCTTGACCTCATTGGAGGGAGGAGGGCAAGGCATCTCTTTTAAAGATTTTTAGTCCTTTCCATTGTCCAGCAGCTTTACTTGGAGAGGGAATTTGAAGAACAAGGCAGAAGTCGGGGCAGCCAAGAGGCCCTGTAACATCTGGAAACATTTATGCAGGTTCATATAAAATACTGCCTCAGAGGTGCACCTCAGGCCTGCACTTTGTGGTGCAAGTGGGGCTGAGTTCAGATCCTTACAGACTGCTGCCATCACAGCTAAAACTCTGCTCTGTGGTCTTTCACGTACAACCATGTATGGTCAAAGTACTTAGCACATCTTGCCATGTCTCCTCCAGAGAAAGACTGCTCAGGAGCAACTATAAGGAAAGAAAGCTTTGCTGAGACCCCTCTTAAATTGTAGATGTTAAGATTTGGGAAATCAAATTGCCTTGGACAACCTACATGAAAATCATCATGCCTCTGTTTTGGCTTAGTGGGTATCCATATCTGCATAGTGTAGCTCCTTCACTGCCCACTGAGCTCCCTCAAACGACAGTTCAGAGAGCAGAGGAGCCAATGGAGCCAGGCTTCCTATGGTCATGCATGATATGGTTGGAGTCTTACATACCTGTGAGGCTTCAAGCTCCAAGTGAATCAGTGTATGATTGTTATGTCTAGTAAGAAAAAGTAATCTTACATGGATGTCTTTCCCATAGCAGGAACGCTAATGAAGCGTTCCCTTCACATTGGTGGCCTCAAACACTGTCATGATGGGCAGAGAGCATCACAGTCTTGTGCGCAACCATGTATTTCTGAATGCTGTAAGTCAGCATTGCTACTGAAATAAGTGGTTCTGCCTCCCCCTTGCGAACAGCTCCTCCCTGATGTCTCCCTGCTATCTTCTTCTTCTTCACATCTATGAAAGTAGTTGTGTGCTATATGGTAGGCTGCATGGGGGCACTAGCCTTTTGGGGACTAATTTTAGCCTGGATGAGTTTCCTGATCCAGTTCAGCAAGAAACCACTGAAACTCTTGTGCCAGCATAACAGAGAGGGCGGCTCGAGGGCAGAAATTCAGTGGCCGGAGGCATGCAGAGTATGGCACTGATCTTTTTGGCAGCCATTCCAAATTATATTGGTTTAAATTGTGCATGAAGCTACAGACAAATAATGTAATCAAGTGAGAATTCTCTGCCTCAGGAAAACAGGCCAAAGAAAGAAAGATTCTAACAAAGTATAAAAAAAATGTTCATGTTACTTTCTGGTTATGAAGAACAGACTAGTGCTGAGAGGTAAAACTGAGCAGTAGGTAAATCACTGGAAGTGGATTAGGCTGTCCTCTCTGTCCTTCAGTTCAGGCACATAACTGCCATGGCCATTTTGGTAAAAAGCCTCTCCAAATAGGCTTTACATGGCATTTATCAGCCAAAAAACAGTCATCAACCAAAACCAATAAATACCATTCACCAGTGCCTTGGGATGTTCCCTTAGACAGGGCAAGATTCCCCTCTCCCTGCATCTTTGATTCATCGTCTGGGAATCAGATCCCTTGGCCGCTTGCCAGTGCCCACATTTTGTTATCCATCAGAGCAAGGTCAGCTGCTTTCCTGAGCCTGGAAAGGGGTCATGCATACTGCTACAAGTAAGGTTGCTTCCAAGCAGCTGAGCTAGCTCATTTAGAACTCACTCAAAAATCTCTAATGCAGCATCATGGTGTACGTTGTATTAATCCTGCCAGGGACTGAGAGGGGCTGATATATCTTTTTTTTTTCTGCTCCATTTTGCATTTCTACACCAGCAGGGTTTCTTTTCCATTGCAGGATCCACAGTTTCAACAGAGAGATGATGCTGACATAAAAGTGGGTTACCTAAACTTCAGTTGTGCATAAAAAGGGATAAAAGTGGAACTTTTTAGACAGGCACTGTCCAGCTCCTATAGGTTCACATTGCATGTTAAGTATGGCAAGTGTGGTAGAACAAGGAATGTACAACCTCAGCACAACTTACAGTTTTAATATCGGTTTCAACTAAACCGAAAATAAATCCCCAAGAACAATACAGCCTGTAATTAACACAGCTTGACCACTCACTTCCTGATTTGCTTATTTAGTTAGTCTTTATTCCCTTAAAAGTGTCCAAGTTGGTTTGAAGAACCACAGAAAAAGAAAATACACCACCACTAACAAAAAAACCACCATTATTAAGATTAAAACACAAAAACTAAAAAGTTTTACTTACCTTGTTTATTAAATTGCTGTAGTTCAGGTACCAAGAAACAAATCTCCAGCAGATATTTTGTGTGTGTTTAGCATGGTTTCTTCTTGTTTTCTTCATTGAATGAAAAACTTAGTCTATTTCTTAAAGGTATAACGGATGAGTAAAATCTGCATGAGTGATATCAATTTGTAGTGTAATAATGTTTGATATTTCAGCTGTAGTATCATATGTCATTTTAAATGGAAAGAAAGAGAACAAGGTGGAGGATAGATGGGAGAAAAGAGGAAGGCAGGATCAACCAGTGCATACAAGGGAGAAATAGATGCAGCTAAAGGAATTGGTAAGGTGACTATTTCATATTTGGGAGTATCATGGCATAAAGGCAATAAGAAAACACGAGAAAAAGTGAAGACACAAGTAAAAGAGTTAGGAAGACTTCATTCTTTTCTGGTATGATTTTGGAGCTGGGTTCCTCAACAGTCCAGTTTTGCAATACAAGAGAAAGGAAAACAAATTGAAATGCTTGTTCATTTCAAACTTACCAGAAAAAATACAGTTTATACACAAGGCATAATTTACTTGTGCAGCTCATCATCAAATGCTGCAATTGGGAGCAAGGACATGGTAACATCTTTAAACGGATTTAAAACATGATGCAAACAATTTAAAGAGCTCATTTCTTTGGCTTATGAGGCCCAAAGGCATTGATATGATTTGTTATAGGATGATTTTTCTCTGTAATAGGACTTTCACAAATTAATTTTTATTTGCTTGGATGGACATCTTAAAAAATAGGTAAATCCTACTATCAAACATCCCTCTAATCTCTGTTATTTTAGTGATGGAAAATTATTAAGAAATTTGGAAAAAAGAAGAAATCTATTGGTTCCACTCCCTCTGTTAATAGAACAGTGCCATACCTAATAACCAGTCTGTTAGAAGTAATTGGTGGATATGTCCAAGTGGACTTGGAAGTCACTGGATCACTACTTGCCTACTTAATTTCTATTGCATTAACTCCATGTTTTCATGAGTCACCTGATGAAAATAAGGACCAATTTTTTGTCCCTTAGATGTCTCATTTGCCTGAGGAAAGGATTGTACAAGATGTGAATAGTCTCACCTATGAGAAATAGTTTTAGCTGAGATTCCTCTTTGTGGACACCAATAGCATTGCTTTGGCTAGCTGTAAGGACAGCTGTAACAAGCTGTCACATCCTTTATAACAGACCTTTATCCTCTGTGGTACCTCTGATACAACCGAGAATCCAGGATTGGGTTCAAAAGAGAAGGACTGGAATTTGTAGGGATACTTTGTACCGCTTTTCGATTTGGTGATGGAGTAAGGTAAAAGCAGGTGCCTGCTGCCAGACTCTTGCACAGTCTGGTGCACCTTTCCTAAAAGTAATTCTGGCCAATCCAGCAGCTTATAATAAGCCAAGCAACTATTGGAAGTTTTCTAAGATAAACTGTCAATCTTCAGAGTCATGGTAATCCAAATGATTGTTTTCAAGTCATCCATGTCAACAATAGCCAAGGACTGCAAGCAATTCAAAAGGGTCCTCTGGTCAGACTGGGTATTGCTCGGCCAAGAGTCCAGCTGTCTTCAGTATGCCGCAGGTCCTGAGAACTACTTCAGTGTTTTAAAATCTTTTCATTTTCCTTCTTCAGAAGGTATGCAAATCTTGTCCAGGACAGTTTACAAGTCATACAATGTTCACTTCTGGCTCTTAAGTTCTCACTACCAATTGGCCTGAAGAAGAAAACTATTCAGATTAGATTCTTGTGGAATAACGTACAGACTCTGAGACTGTATGTAGTCAGATTATACTTTTGAATGAGTTGGTTTCTCCCACATCTCTCCTTCAGCTGAATTGTCCCAGCTACAGACAGTTAGTCAGATGGTGAAAGAACTTCACTACTGAAACTGTTTCAGCAAAACTAAAAGGAGGAAGAAAGATTTATTTCACAGTTCTACCACAGTATCTACTCCGCCCAGCTTTGTCCCCTATCCCCCTCTTTACTTTCCGCTGAACAATTTGTAGGTTAGTTTTAGCTTTTTTCTTGAAAATCTCAGTCAGAAGCTGCTTCATGTTTCCAGCTGAGTCTTCCAAAGCAAGGTGGAGTCAAAGGTCCTTCAAAAATGACTTTTGTTATGTGTTAGTCACCAGGGCTAAAATCACCCAAAAACCCAAACAGGGATGACTTCAGGATAGAATTTCTTAATGATAAAGCCAGTAAATATCATTATAGCTTTGTAGTCAAAACTATTTAGATATGTTTACAAAAATAAAACTTATTTGCTATATTTTAGTTGGAAAGACTACGATCTCCATCTTTATTTTATGGAATAAACATTTATAGTTGTAACTTCACTTTTATTGCAATACAGCTGATGCAATATCTAAAATTCAGTTAAGAATATACTGCAACTCTCCGCTATGCTATTTCTACAATAAAATGCTGAATAAATGGCATCAAGAAATTAATAAAGTTTTCAGTTATGATATATGTATAACACATTGATTTTCACATCTACCTGTGTAATATTGTTTCACTTCTTCAGTTGAATGGCATTCCATTGTTAAACAGTTCATTAGCACGTCCTATAGCTTAAAAGCTGCTTGCAGAAATGCTAAAAAAATTGTAGAGTCACAGAAATAAAGGACTGCAAAAGATACTCAAGAGATCATCTGATCCAGTCGCTTGCACTGAGGTAGGACCAAGTTTATTTATATCAGCCTCAGCTGGCATATCTATGGCTGTTTAAAAACTCTGATTTTAAGAAATTCTATGAGATCTAAAGAACAGATGGAATCTTCTATTAGTTATCAGAAATTATTCCAGGCATCTATAAATTACTGTCTTAGCTAATACCTTCATATTTTTTAGGTATTTTTTCACTTCGTCCTCTCTCAGCAACACCCTGCATTAAATCCCAGCTCATCAAAGTCAACAGGAAAATTCCCATAGACTTTAACAGAACCAGGTTTTTGTTCTGTTTTTCTTCTTGATTTAGTTGAGTGGCCATGGAAATCTCTGGCTGACAGATTTATTTTGAAACAGTGAGACACCTACATTTTACATCTTTGCTTTAGCCTGTCTTTTATTTATGTGACTGCATGCTTTGGGAATAAATTTAGATAATTTTTATATTTCAGTGTAAATCCTAAGGTATAATGTCGCTACTAAACCAACTTGCAGATAGTTCATTTACTGTATTTCAGTTGTAGTAATTGTAATTCAGTTGTAGTTAGGTTTCTTACTAGTGACAAAGGTACAGTTGATTCTGCTTTGGGCAACAGAAAGCATTAAATCATCTCTCAAAGTCCCTGTCAGCCCTATGATTTTTTGACTTAACCAGCTTGCTTTTAATTTCACTCAAACATAGGCTTGTGGCTAAGGCAGGTCAGAAAATAAAAAGAACATGCCACAGGAAAAAAAATTGATGCACTAGTTTAAATACATGGGCTACAGGAGGCAAATAACCATGCTCACATGGGTCGACTGTGCACGTGTTTTTAGTTCCTAAATAGGATACTGAGTTTAGTCTTAAGATTAGCGTTTAGTCTCTTTGATGTAAATCTCATGCTGGGATTCTTTCTTCATATAATGATGAGGAAGCACATTATAGCCACTGCTGAAAGGGCCAAAGGTAATCGCGACCTGAGAATGCCAGAATTGCCTGGGATTAGTAAAGCTGCTGTCTTCTTATGCTTGCTCTCTGGCTGTCACTCTTTGAAATACTCTCTGAAGAATGCAAATATCTAAACAATTTAAAAGAGACAAGGCTTTGCACAATAGTAGAAAATATATATTTTTAAATAAGTCTTTAAGGCTCTTGGGCAAAAAAAAAATCTGAAAAGCTGCTTAAAAGTTGTGATTTAGATGTGCGGTGGCTTTAATTGGTTCTTTTCATTATTTTAAAGGCTTGATCCAGCTCCCACAGCATTGAACGGGAATCACTGCAGTAATGTTAATGCCTGATAGATCTGCCTCTTAAACTACTCTGTAGGTACACCCACTCTCTTGTTTCCTTGACTTCTTGTTTATTCTCTGGAAAATAGAGAAAGGAAAGTCTAGGTGCAAAAGGTGACAAATGAGGCAGTTACTGCGTCACTTTGGTTTAATTTAAAACAATAATTAAAAAACACTTTATTGCCCTCTGGGTGGGTATAACGTCAAACCAAGAAAAAAAGGATGTAATTCTTCTCAAAGGTGGAAGCAAGCAGAGGTAAAGGAGAAGGGCAAAACTGGGTGGCCCAAAATGGTAAAGACACCCAGTTGAGTTGTAATACAGAGCTTTAAATCCCTAAATCTTCATCATGTAAGTTAAAGGATATGTGTGTTATGAGCACAAAAATTCTTCTTCTGTCGTAACAGTGCCATGTAGACTTCCTTTCTGTGTGACCTGCTTCCAAGGCTAAAAGTAGATGTAAAGTTTATCTATGACAAGTTACAAAGGTGGGCAGAGATGCTCAAATCAGGGTAGTAATACTTCAGTCATTTCTAGAGACCAATTCAGTCCCCTTCTGTGGTGGCAATATAAGGATGAAATAAATATTTAAGAAAAAACAGAGATGAGCTTTGGGATTTGTTTTGGAGCTGGTAAAAATGCTTCGTTCTCAGCTTATGCAAGCTCTCCCTACTTCTGTTCACTTGATGTGACTGTCAGCTTGACCAAAGCTTCTTATAAGCCTCTCAGTAAACAGGTCGGCGCTGGAAACAGCATGGTAAGAAAAAAAGTGCCACCTCCCTGCTGGCACTTGGGGAATTCCCAGGCCAAACCAGTTTATTGTGCAGTCCACTGACTGCTGCAGAAAGTTTTATGGTAACTTCACAACCGCTGTAACCCTCCATTAGCTAAATTTGGGTTGATTCGCAAAGTCTGTGGTATCTCCTCCCCACCACCCGGAAGGCAGCACAAGAGCAGGAGGATGTGGGGAAGAAGCTGGCTTCCCCTCGGCAGAGAGATGCAGCCCGGTGAGGTACGGCCCTGCTGTGCCAGAGATGACCAGAGACAGGCTTGAATAACAGAGGTTTGGGGGAACGAGAAAAAGTTTGTAGGAAAATGTCAAATGTCGTCTGTCAGACAGATTTAAACTATGCAGATTAGTTTAAACCTCCTCCAGCCCTGAAATCCTCATTTTCATATGTTTAAGGATATTTCAAGTCCTTCCCCCCCCCCCCACTCATTAAGTGATCATCTCAAAGAGTTATACTTGCAAATTCTGTCACAATGTGAAGTACCAATTCTGGCATAATGTCTGGCATATATATTTTTTTAATTTGTACTGGCTTTCTGTCTACTCCAAGGCCACTTGTGTTCAGTGCTCTCTGAAAGTAGAGAACTTGTTCCCCAGCTATGTCCTTACATTTTGATGGCTCTAGGAGGCAAGTTAACCTGTGGGATTAATGATTTCATTAGACCATTATCTCTTTCGTTAGCTTTCATTAGATTTTATTGTCAAAAAGTAAAGAAAAAAAACAAAGCTGTTTTGAAGAAACATAAACTTTTACAAGCTCTTTAGTTTATGGTTTCACACACCAGACAGCCTACTACTCTCCTAGCCATCAACATAGGTCCAGTTCAGACCACGGCACACCAGGATTTGTTCAGTTTGTATACACCTCAGACTTTGCTCCTTTATTCCATAACAGCAGGGAGAGGGAAAGAAAGAAAAAAAAACAGTTCTCTTGCTGTTCTCTTGCTGTGTTCCCAAGGGAATCCCACTAAGTTAAAGCGCATTTTAATCTCTTGAGCCGGCAGCTTTATTAGTAAGCGTTTCCCAATCTGCAGGGAAATCTAATTTCGCAAATAGATCAGAGCCACTTCAAACGCGGCTTTCGGTTGCCATCCACCGGGGGACAGACTGGGAGGAGGAAGTTTGTCAGAAAAGACCATCTCTGAGCCCAAGAGTGATTACCAGAGGTGTCTCCACCGACTGCCACCCACCTCAGGTCGATAGCACTCGGGCGAGGACGCCGATGCGGGCTATATAAGCGAAGCGCATGGCCGTGGAGGGCGCATACCCCCGCTCCGGGCGCAGCACCGACCGCCCCGCTCCGCGCCGGCGGAGCCTCCGCGGGCACCGCGAGCCACGGCGGAGGGAGCCGCGCCCCAGCCCGCGAGCCCCGCGCCCGCTCGGCCGCTGCTCCACGGTAAGCGCCGGCCGCCGGCTCCGAGGGAGGGAGGCAGGGAGGGAGCCCGAGGCCGTCGGGCAGAGCCGCGCCGCAGCCGCCCCTATTAACTCTTCCGCCGAAGGAGTTGCGAGGGAGACGGAGTGTAAGGCACTTGGTCAATAACTGATTTTTCCTCCCCCCTCCCTTAATCCTAATTGTTTGCTACAATTAGAATAGCTTTGCTTGGGGGTATTCGGCACTGCCTTCGAAGCCTCAGCCCGTCATCACTGTTTTTGCCCTTTAAACTCCGATTTGCGGCAGTGTCCGATGTAACTCGCCAATACCGTCGGGCTGCCCTCCCGTGAGACCACCGCGCCCCGCTTCCACGTGCGGCCGCCGCCGGCCACGGAGCTCTTGCGGCGCCGCTGCGCGGGGGGGCGCGGAGGAGCCGCGGAGCGGGCGCGCGCCACGGCGCCCCCGCCGCTGCGCTGCTCCGCGCCCGCGGGCGGACTAAGGCGGCCACCCCCGGCGCCGCCGCGCTGGGGCACAGAAAGCCGAGCAAATCCCCTGCAAAGCCTGCAACATGTGCGGCTGGGCTAAAGCCTCCCTCTAATCCGTGTCTATAAATGCGCCCTCCGGGAAGCCGGGGCCCGGGGGCGGGGAGGCGAGCGGGGCCCGGCCCGGCCCGGCCGTCGGGGCGGCGGAGCCCGGCCTCCCCCGGCACCGGCGGGGCTGCGCCCGCCGCGCCCGGCGCTCGCATGCGGGCGCGGAGGGCGGGCGCGCACCGCCTCCGCGCCCGCGGGGGAGCCCCCGGCGGCGGCATGCGGAGCGGGCTGGGCGCGGGCGCGGCCCGGAGCTAACCGCCTCTTGCTCTCTGCCTCCTCCCAGAGCCGCGGAGATGCGAGGGGCGAAGAACCGCCAGGCGCTGCCCGCCATCGTCCTCCTGCTGCTGGCCGCGGCCCCGCCGCCGCCGGGCGCCGAGGGCCGGGACCTGCCGGCGGCGGGAGGGGAGCGGGGGCCGCTCCTCGACCTGCTCCTCCAGGCGCTGGGCGACGCCGACGGCGGCCGCCCGCTGCCGCCGCCCCGCCCGCCGCGGCGGGACCGGGTGATCTCGCGGCGGCTCAGCGGCGGCGGCGCCCCGCCGCCCGACCCCCGCGCTCTCGCCGCCCCCCGGGACCCCCCCGCCGCCGCCGCCGCCGCCGCGCCGCCGCCCCCCAGGCTCTTCGCCGCCGCCCGGCACGGAGGTAAGGGCCGCCGCGCTGCCCCCGCGCCCGCTGGGGCAGCTCGCTCCGCGGGCGCGCAGCCCTGCCCGCGCCCCGGCGCTCCCCCCGCCGCTCCCGCCGTCCCCGCGGCGGCCAGACCCGACGGCGCCCCCGCACTGGCGGCCCCGGGCGGCGGGAAGGGGGCACGGAGCAGCCGAGCGCCTCTGGGCGAGGGGGCGGCTCCCCCGCCGTCGCGGCAGCCCCGGGGGCAGCGGTGCCCTGGGGGGGCCATCCCCGCTCAGCCCAGCCCGGGCGCCGCGGGCGCCCCCGGCCCCGCTGCCGTGCGGGACCCCGGCGGCAGCGCGGTTCTCCCTGCTCCGGCCTTGGCTCTGCTCCCGGCGGGAGCTCGGCCCCTGGGGGGACCCGAGGGGAGAAGAGAGGGTCGGGTCACTCGGGCTTCCCTGCCTTTCGCCTGGAGGTTGGTTGCGGCAAAAGCTGCTGTACGGTTCCTCTGGGTGCAGTTGTGAACTTTGCTGTGCTGCAACACAGCCGGTTCCCAGGCAGCCCAAACCTTAAAACTGGTAGGTCTGTTCTTCTGGCTTGAACAAAGAGAAAAATGACCAGTAGAGATGCCTGGGCTTACTGCTTGAAACTTCCTCTGCAGCTCGACCGGTTCTTGTGCTTTACAGGTTTGCTGGGGTGGGCACGGGGATGTGGTTGCTAGTGGGCCTGTGGGGTTTCTCGTGTCTCCTGGGGAGATAGATGCTGGGGCAGGAGCCATCCCGGGTGCCGGCACAGCTCAGGTCTGGCTGTGACAAGCGGGGGCAGTTCAAGGCCAGGGCAGCCGCCTGGTGATGGTCACACACCATGCCCAGCCAGGAGGCAGGTCACCTCTGGAGCAACTAGCTTTGATGCAGAGCCACACAGAGCATTTTCTGCTACACAGTAAAGCTACGTAAGGAGTTTGCGTCGGTTAGGACTTCAGCAGAAAGGAGATCAAATAGTGACTGTCTCTTGGCTGTAGCCCTCTAACATTTTCTCTCACTGCCTGTCAGAGACCCTACAGGAGAGAAACCAAGATCAGAGAAACCAGTGGAGTTTAGTTTCTGAGGGATTTGTCTCCCATGAGAGCACCGTTGTGGATTCTCTGATGTCTGGCAATGGGCAAAGCTGAGTTGCAGCCTTTCCCAAGCTGCCCTGCTAGAATTGCCCTTCTCTGTCCCATGTTCGATTTTTAAGGAAAATTTTTGCCATTTCTGAAAAACCTAAAGTTGTGTGACAAGTTTAGGAGTTAGTAGGATAGAACTGATTGGTAAGGCAGGCGGTATGATTGCTATACAGTCTGAGGAAACTGGGCTAAAAGGACTCAAATCAAGTAAAAAGTAATTAAAGTTTTGGCCGTGGATGTTTCTGCAGAATGTGATCTCCCCCAAGCACTGAGCTGTCCATCGATAAGTGGCTGTAGTATCCCAGTGGACTGGCATATTTTCTTGCTTCTTCACAGCAGTAAGTCTTAGGTTGCAGTTAAGGAAAAGCCAGCTCAAACCAGATTGTGACAGATTCGCATGCTGATTAAAAAAAGGATACTGCTGGATATCAATATGAACGGTCATGAGCAATTACTTACAGTGACCTGAATTCTTTATGTGCTGTGCTGGAGCAAACCCCCAATGTATGCTTTTAAAGAAAAAAATACAAAAAGGTTTTTTTGAGGAAGAGTACAAAATGTCTTTTTTTTCAAGAGGACTAAGGAAAGAAAAGTATAAACTTGAAAGCAATTGTTATCAGTATCAGGTGGTTTAAGGAAAAAGTCTATTATCGACAACAGTAGAGATGTTTATTGCTAACTCTGTAAATAATTGTATTGGACTATAAAAGATAAGTATTATGAAATATTAATGCTTTATGTAACTTTGAAGGGGAAATTTTCTTGAATTTGTCGATATTATATATAGTAAGGCTTTGCTTTCTATTAATTGTTAGCTTAATAAATATAGTGCTCACAAACAGGGTGAAATTGCTAAACATCCTTAAGTGGGGGAGTTCTTCAGTTGTCACTGGAGCAGGTTCAATGTCATACGGGCAGCCACAAACTTAGCTTCCTCTCTGACCTACGAAGGACAGATCAACAGTTTAAGAAATAGTCTACTTTTCACATTCATTTCATTTTTTGGTAACAAATAGTGAGGATATAAGTTGATACCGCTTGCGATGATGTTTGTTTTGGGGCAGATAACTGCGTAGTACGCTTTTATTACAAGTCCTCAACCTTTTTCTTGTAAGTCCTGTCACCAGCACATTAACAACCTTTTACTCCAGCTGGCAGCACCTGAATGTCAGCTGAAGAGAATGACTTATCTTTACATCGGTAAGAAAGTTGTTTCATTCATCTGACTGCTCAGCCAAGTATTTAAAACCAGAGTTTGGGTTGTCTCTTTTGTTGCAGAAAATCAAACCCAATGTTTTGCTTTAAGAGAGAGCTTGGCAGTCCTATTTCTTCTTCTGTTTGGAACACAAAGCATCCAGGGAACTAACATGTCCAGGACAGAGAATGGAAGTAGCACTATTTTTTATGGGGTTTTTTTTCTTCCTTTTCTCAGAGCACTACTCCATATTACTAATGAACTGAATAGCAACTTGCTATAGCAGAAAGGTTGAAATTTGCTTCCCTTCCTCTTCTCCTCTTGCTCTCCACCTTCACTCTCAGGACTGCTTCTAGTTCTAGTCTAACCATGCAGTGACCTAGTTCAACTCTCTTATCTGTCCCCCCTCCCCCCCAATTTATTTCTGAATTTTTCATTTTTCTGAGTGAGTTTGGTGTTTGCTTAGTGAGGTGAGCTGGCCCAGCATACGATTAGGTGAATTCTAGGAGCGGCACAAGGGAAGTGCCTGGAGCACATGACTGGGAGCGAGGAGTTCAGCGGAAATGGTACCTCCTCCTTACTGCATGGTGACATGTTCATTTAGCTCAGGCCTTAACCTAAAAGCACAGCATCACAGGGTGTCTTCAGTGAGTCTGGGCAGAGATGTGTGATGAGATGTCAGACATCCTCCATGTACCCTTTCTGTATAGATACGTAAATAAGATGTAAAGTTATATAAAGCCAAAGTGGTTGATCTGTGACCCCTGTCTGAATGTGGCTCACAGGGCACTGAATGGCAGGTCCCAGGCTGGAGCTATGTCATGGGAATAACAGCACTCTCACGGGGTTTTTGGGGAGAAAGGATGCAGGACAGCATGGACAGCCACTGCTGACAGTGCTGAAATAGAAGGATGCTCATCCCTTCCCTGCCCTGCTGGGACGGTGGAGCTGCTGTGATTGTAAAAGTAGTTTACAGCTGCCTGTAAGCTACACTGAAGGCCTTTCCTCCCCTAGGCATCAAGGATATGTAGCATGTTGTGTGCTTCTTATCAGGGATATGTGGCGCGTCATGTGCTTCTTGGCCTTGTGAAGATTTGTACCAGATATCTCTCAGGACCAAGAATTACGCCCACCTATGAAATAAAGATACTGGTTTCACCATCACTTCGGCTTTCTGCCGAAGTGCCTCTCCCTTTTATCCCTACATGTTCAGAAGTCTTCTCTCATGCCAATCCTTCTGTGTTTTTCTTTGTGACCTTATTAATGAGTGAGCACTTCTTCTGAAGACTATACTCAGAAGAAACAATATCTTCCAACTAACCAAAAGGCAATCTTCATCTTTTGCTAGGATTTCTGTTAGGATGTCAGTAAAAATATAAGTTGTTCCTTTGAATTATTTCTAGTGGGATTAAATTTTCTGTCACAACATCCTTTGCTTTGTCTGATTTCCATGAAGTCTATATGCTTGAGGGTTTTTTTTGCATTAAGTGTCTCATAAAGTTTTTAAGCCTAGTATTGAAAACTCCTCATGAGTCCTCCTTTTCATAGCTACGCCCCAATGTGTGACTGTGGTTTCTTCGATCATTAAGAAATGACATTATGTCCAGACAAAGTCAGTTTTTCATGAAGTGCCCAAATGTATTTTCACAAGGTAGGATTCAGCATCAGGTTATTTTTGAATATCATGTTGGGGGAACAAGAGTAGTTTGTTATTCTTCTGAGATTTTCTTGTTACCTTTAACCAAACACATTCTGAAGAACCATAATCTTCCACGTAATTAGATTTAAAGAAATCTTGGCAAGTGAATAATATATATTAACTATTCTTTTCTTACACATGCCTTCACCACAACAGTAGAGAAGTGAGTTATCTAAATTGACAAGAGGAAAGGAGCTGAAATTTGTCTTTGTGCTGGGAGACCAGCAAGGCATTTTAAAACATTTTGATTAATTATATTTTCAAGCATAAAGGAATGAAGATAAATATTGCTCTCAGTTAACCAATATGTTCTAATTAGCCTCCTGAGCATATCTACTTCAGATTTAGAATAACGTATCTGAGAAGAGAATTTGACCCTTAAAATATTAACTTTCAGGTTAAACATTTAAACATAAAGTTGAATTTTATGCCAAAATTTCATACACATCTGCAGAAGAAAACTGTAGGTTGTCCCATGACACAGCACTAATGTAACCATTATTCATAATGAGTTACATTTGAAAGATTTGTTTGAGGGTTATTTTAGTTTGTGGCTGAATCAAAAACATGTAAGCTTATGTAAGGCATATGAAAAATTGTTCTTTTTACTCACTTAAAAACTCTCTTGTAAGTGTAGTAGTAGTTACAGTTGCAAGTCCCTAATTCTCTAAGACCTGTTGTGCTTAATATTAAGCTACTTCAGTGAATGTAATTACAGACCTGAAATAAAAAAAAAAAAAAAAAGAGAGAGAGACCAGTGAGGAATGTAAACCTTGTCTCTAGGAAATTGAAATGTATGTTAAAGCATAGCACACACATACTTTGTAATACTTATGTCTCGTCCAGTTATTATTCCTCATAATAAAATAGCCTTTTTTATTATATTGTATAATTAGGAATTGCTGGGTATTCAGAAGGGACAAAAGAAAATGAGAGTTAATCACAATGACATTCTGCAAAATCACGTGTTTGCCAAATGGGACGTTACCTCAGAAATTCGCCAAGTAGTGGATGGAGTCATTTTAAAAGGAGATTATCTCTGTTACCTTAAAAATCAAAGTAATTTTTGTTTGATTGCAGTAATTAATGTTGATTCCATATCTGAAGCTTTTGAATAAATCATTTTTACTGTGAAGTTGGTGGGTAGGCTTTTCTGGAACAAAACTAGGCAGATTTATTCTGCTTTCTGTGCCTTAATGTAATAGATATTCCAAACAGCTTAAGGGACTTTATTTATTTTTAGTGGGAAGGACATGATAGGCAAGTAAGATTATAAAAGATCTAGTATTTAGAAGAAAACAAATAGATTCTCATGGAATCAACAAACCACAGCCAAACCATAATTTAGTGTCTTCTAGTGAATCAATGGATGTTATTCCTCGAAGCAGAACATCCATATGGCATTTGCAGAGTCATCACACTTCAGTCAGTTCACGTATTTGTTGTATAATGACTGTGGATGAACTTTTCTGTGTCCTTTGTTTCTGAAATAAGAACTTTCTTTAAGACCTGGTCATGCCAAGTATTTTGTGGCTTAGTTGCCTGTTCTGATTTTTTTCTGTTTTGTGGAGAAACCTTTTTGGCTGGACTAGTGAAGTATTCTGGAGGAAACGACAGGTGAGAAAAATGTTTCAAAGTAGAAATGAAGTGTCTGGATTACCATTTCAGACATTTTTCTCACCTTTCATTTATTTCACTTACTTTGAGGTTTTTGCAAGCTCACAGTGCAGCAGCTTTAAGAATAGTGCACATTATTGGAGGCAGTAGAGATAGCACAGTGCAGCGTGCAGCCCAGGCTAACGGTTGCTGAGGCGGGGTGGGAGAGTATATGGGTATTTCCCCACACCATGACGAACAAATATGAACAATCCCTGTGAGTTCAGTGGAGATCATCGTTATCTCTGTTGGTATTGAGATTAGGTGTCAGTTCTAGATGAAAAACACAAGGCATGCAGGATAGATTTGTGTTCCATAGTGTTTCATTTGGGTGAGGAGAAGGAACTGCTTTTCATTAGTCCTACTGTAGTCAATACTGTTTTGCTCTCAGAAAGTCATCCTCAAATTTTCCTTGATAAATTCTCCTGTACAAGTTGATATTGGCTATTTTTTTCATGATGCATTATTTTTTGTGTTCTGTAGTAAATATGTAGTTCCACGCATCAGTAGTTTTATTTCTGACAATGTGTGTATTTGTATATGCTTTTTCCAACAACATTTTTGCTGTTTTTTTATGGAATGGGCCTTGATGTGACTTTACTGCCTTTTGTCCAGGTCAGCTGTTATTTCTTACCAGACATTTCTGTGTGTAAAGTGTTACCTCTCTATGTAATTGCCCACAACTGTAACATATGACCTTGATTTTACTGCATCTAGTTTGTATGCCAGGTTTCTTAGTTTCTGATTTAAATAAGCCCCAAAAGCTGCAGAGAATGTGTATGCCCTCAACCTTCAGTTCAGTTCAAATGCTTGGATCTATCCTTGTGTTTAACTGCTTCATGAATATGTCTTTACAACCAGTTACTCTGCTGATACCTTTCTTTCCTTGACTGCTTGGTTCCTGGGGGTATTGTGCAGTATGGCTGGTAACAGCAACATTGTGTGTTTGCCAAACGTGACTGCAAGGGCATAGGGCTAGACCGCTGGACGAATGAATCTGAAATCTAGGCTAAGCTAGAGGTCTTCAGTATCATGCTGGAGAATGTCAAGTCAGTGGATGAACTGTGACAGCTGAGTGGGCAAATACAAAAAGTTTTTCATCTCCACTGAGTTTTAAAATACAGTGTAGTTAGAGTAGTCCTTCAAATGCAATGATTATACTGATTCGCCAAGGGGCTTTGCTCTAAATCTCCATTAATTACAGTGCAAACTGAGGTGCCTGGTACATTACAGAACCCACATATTAATATTGGTCATGTATTTTAGGCTGTGAACTCAAGTGGCTGCTAGTACAATAGTAAATTATCAGCAAGACAAATGAGGACAGCTTATGTAACTAGTTTAAAGTAGAGATTTAAAGTATCAGATGCAATACTTGATTGGGATCATACAGAAAATATAGCAATGCTGATGAGATAGCTCGGTAACTTGGTAGCGGGGGACATGATGCTGAGTGCCGCGCTGGCGCATGAGGGACCAGCCCTTATGGAGTTGCAGTACACAGGGAAGTAAGCATTTCACATGGTAGCTAAGCCATACTAGGAGCAGGATATGAGTTCATCAAATAAAAAAGCTTTTTTCTTGAGCTGCATATACTAAAAGTCAGTGATTTATTTGTTGTTCAATAGGGGGAGATCTGTTTTTTCTTTGAGTCCTATTTCAAGTCTTAAAATGAATGCCCGTATTTAGCATGGTAAGAGACACCATTACTAATGTGTACGGGTCTAGTCTCAGAAAAATTACAGCAGGACTGCACTTGAAGTACACCAGGAATCCTCCAATTTGCAGGAAAGTAGATAATAAATAAAACAGAAGTTTCTCTTCAGAGTAGCTACAAGCGCGTAACTATCTGTAATCCAGGAGCTGTTGCAGGCATTTCTCAAGGTTGGCAGTTTGAATGTGTCTAGCTTAGTGCCGTGCCTGTGATTGATTGATTTTTTTTATGTATTTTTTTCTTTACTGTAGGCATGAAGATTTGATTATCAAGCAAAAAAGAATGGCAGATCCCTGTGTTTTACTGCATTATTATTTCAGGTGCTACTTCACTAGGGATTGGCTCTGAGACGTGGAAGAATGATACCTTACAGGTGTAAGGCTTTGCAATATGTTTATTGTTTGGTGTGTAGCCTTTAGTCTTGAAAATACACTGCTTCATTTCTGGAGATATTTTTAGTTTTAAGTAAGCACGTATACTTGAAGAAATATTTTAAAAGATGCGAAGTGTATATATATATACACACACACACATTTTTGTTAATGAGTTTTGTGGCGAATTTGAGGTAGAGCAATATGGTGTTCAGTACTACACATGATTTGAGAGTCACAAAGGTGACTTATCAATGTTGACCAGACTTTCCAAAGCACTTAGAACAGTATAAAAATCATTGAATTTTAATAGTCACTGTGCAAAGCTATGAGCAAAACCTCAAAAGCCACAGAGAACCTCAGGAAGATGCACCGTTTAGGAAAATAACCACCAGAAGGCAAAGTAGGGTGGCAAATATCCCTCTTATTATTTGTGCTACAACTGTTTTCTAGAGAATTAAAGTTTTCAGTGTTTTTTACTTAGTACTTTTCACTCAAAAGGTTACTAAAAAAGTGATCAAATCCTATGTTTTTGCTGGATTGTATTTTGTAAGACTTGTTTTAAATCATAACAAAGAATTGCGCTCTTATAGCTGTATTAAATGTCTTCCTTTTCAGTAAAAGCATTCAGTTTATGTTGTATTGAAAAGCAGCATTTCTTGGCTAATTTGTATGCTGCTCACATGTGCTTTAGATGATGAGGGAGAATATTCAAGCAGACTGTTACAAAACAGTATAATGGTTTGTGCGTGAATGTGGCATGTAAAATGCATGCATGAACTGTGTTACACAGAACAAGATGGTATGTTTTTATTGGAAGAAAATCTTCTGTGGCAGATGCTTTTGTTTTGTTTTGTTTTTCTTTGACTCTTAAAAAGATTCCCTGTCCATGGGACCATGAGTGAAACTTACTCTGGAGAGGAAAGTATGTCAAAATGGAACTTGCAAAAGAATTAGACATCAGGAGAAGATACCTGATGGAAAGTACTTTGCTAGCAAAAGTGAAGCTGATCTCCTCTGCTAGCCTCAGTTGATGGTTAGGCTTTCCTGTTTTATATTAGGATGCTTACTTCATTTTGTCACTTTTAAATTAGAGGTTACTACTTTAATGGCAATCCCATAGGCTATTCATTTGTGTTTTGGGCATTTTTAAATGTCAGTCAGTTGGAACACAGTTATTCTAGTGAGAAAATTGATTGAAAATTGATTACGTACTGAGGGCGCAATTCTTTATCTCTAGGATATAAACAAGATTTAACACAGGAAGGATCCAAGCATTTGATTGGTTAGTGGCCATTTTTGTTTTATCCTGTTTCTATTAGGTCTGCTGGGCAAAAATTATTGATGTGCAATTGCTCCACTGATTTTACTAAAACGTGTTTGTTTAATACAGACCTTAGCACCAATGGAAAATACAAGGTTATTCTCTCCTTTTTTATAAAAGGGTGGTGGAGAGACCTGAATTGAATTTACTTGGAGTTAGACATTGTGCATACTTATTAATCTTAACATTTTGTTGTTTAAAAATACAATTAAAAGGGTTAACTTAAATAATCCAGCAAAACAAGACTTATGGGAAGGGCACGACTTTGTATACTAGGAATATTTCAACAATTTTTTGTAAGAATTTTTTTAAATCTGTTACTTCTCTCTCTGTCAGTTCAAATAAATTGGTTAGATTTCATTTTAGTATGTTTTCTGTTACTATGTGATTTGGAATTTAAGTCTTTGGGGTGAAGATAAGCATACTTAAAGGTGCACAACTAAAGCAATCATTGCCACCTTCCAGATTTGGTACAACTTTAGCACTGATAAGGCACAAATGTAAGATTTTTGTACTTAAATTATGTTCTCCTTTTTATATGTCCCTGTAAAATAAAGATGAAAAGCAAAAGACTCATCAAAATTTCTCCAAACCCTAGTGAAAGCAGTTAGACACTTTTTTTTTCTCATTAACCCATGCTGTTTAGGATATCAAGCTATATGTGTCTCAGTAGAAAGAAACTTTGAAATGAACTGCTGGGACATACATCCTCATCAGTATATGTGGCAGCACTAGATTACTAAAACTTTTAAATCCCGTTGGATTATAGTTGAGGAGATAGCTGTGAGGTTATTAGTGTAACTGTGATAGAGCAATTACTTCTTCCTTGTCTGTTAATGGCATAGTATGCCTAATATATAAGAGGCTTCTCATTTGTCATTGAATTTTTAATAATTTACTCTGTTTTATATCATATGCAAGGCTATTTACATCTACCTACACTCCTATATTATTTAAAGTCATATCAGTATCACCATAGTCTTCTAACTGTACCAGCAAATAAACTTTTTTCTTGTATGCTGTGATTGGAAAAGATTTTGGAATAATACTTTAAGAACTGTTTTTAATTCTGCCCCCATGCAGGACTAGGAAAGGTGTAACAGTTCTCTCTCAACAAAGGCTCAACCACAACAGCTTTGCACCTGCCTACTTGGTGGAGCCAGTCACTTGATTACCCCAGAGCTCATCACTCACAAAACTTCACTCAGACTGCTGTTGACATCAGTTTCTGGTGCCTTCCAACCTAGGCTTGTATCATCTGCGACTGTTCCACAGCCCCCACCTACAGATTACTTGGCATCTGGGAACTGTAGTTATTTTCACAAGCTTCCAACTGCTTGTCCCACAGTCAAGCAAGTTAAGTCATTACAAATCCAGTGTATCTTACGATCTTAATCTTCCCAGTTGCAGAGAGGTATCAGTCATTGCAGAGTTCTGTTAAATTTCTTCCTTCACACTTGGAATGAAAGTATGAATATTTTTAGATACTATGAGAAAGTCTCTTTTCCAAATTCAGCATTAAGATCTTTTTGAGATGAAACAACAGCGTTTTCATGACTGCACCCTTATTCTCCTTAGTCAAGTCCACAGGGAAACTGGGATATTCTGCAAAGGAAATTTAGGAAAAATATTTTCAGAACTCGTCTCTTACAACTTGCAACTTGTACAACTTCCGCTCCTTGCGGAAATGTACCAATATGAGGGTTTCTTGTGATCTCCTGAGAAATGTTGCAGGTTGTAAGACCATCTGTCATTTTATATCATGGGCCTCCACTTTGAATGGACCTATTGGACAGTGATAATTTAGTGAGATATCCCGTACAATATGTGTTTCCCCCTATTACATAATCAAATCCTGCGTCTTGCATGAATAGCTAAATATCCAGGTTTCCTGCCT
Source organism: Dromaius novaehollandiae (assembly GCF_036370855.1). Taxonomy (NCBI): domain Eukaryota; kingdom Metazoa; phylum Chordata; class Aves; order Casuariiformes; family Dromaiidae; genus Dromaius; species Dromaius novaehollandiae. The sequence goes on from NC_088099.1 coordinate 136,644,084, forward strand.
TTTTTCAGTAACAAGCTGCTTTTCCAGATGTCAGGCCGTTTAGTTGACAGATTGATGATCTTCCAGAAAAGTGATTACTACAAAAATAAATAATTTGTGTGGAAAAGATCTGCACAGGTGCAGCAAATTCAACACCCAGACCTTCTACTCATGAACAAGGTTACTCTACATCACATGCATGGGAGAGTCACTCAGTCTATATGTGATTTAACTGCACAAGACAGTAGAAGATCCCTTATCTCAACTGTGATCAGGGTTTTCAAAATCTTTAAAAACAGATCTAAACTGTACTGATACTGAAATTCACGGACCTAGGGTTAGCCGCATTTTCAGAGGAGCCTTGCTTTACTTTTTATATAAGGCTGTTCCTCTCCTGTCTAAGTAAGAAGTGAAGCAAAGAGTAAGTCTGGAGATATAATACTGACGAGATAATACTTATCTTAATATAGAGTACAACATTACATTGAGAGTAATGGGGCTTCTGCTCACCCAGTTCCTTTTCTCTGCACTTACATTCCCCATCTCAGAGTACCAGAATATTATAATGGCAGGAAGTATTAAAAACCAAAGAAACATAGAACTTTTGTATGTAAAGTGTTTTTTCTTTTTGTTTAGGGCCAACACTTTTTGCCCAGCAAATCCTGTGTGGTTTGCACGTACTGTCCGTCTGCTTATCTTTCTTAGGAATAAGACCTCCATTATCAGTGTCTAAATGGCTTACTCTGGTGCATTTATACTTCATACTCAAATAAAACATGTTGATCCCAGTTATCCTTTTCAAGATGATATCTCTTTATCTAACTGGATCAGAGTAAGATGACCTTAATCTGGATATAATCATGTATGCGTTCACTGGGAACACCTTTAAGCTAGCAGCATAGAATAAAGTACTTGTGTTGTAAATGAGAATCTGTGGATTATTAATCTATTCTGGTATTTAGGAATCTGTTCTGATTCAGAAAGAAATAGAAACATTACTAAAATAAGCATAGGAAATGTAAAGTACAGTTCAACGTTATCATTTGCACAGCAAGCAACGTGAAGCCTATTCGTATTTCCAAAAGATTAGGGCCTAATTCAGCTCTGGCAAGCTCCGTTTGATTTCCTTTCACTCCAGTAGAGTTTGCCTATGTTTGTCAGTGCTGAGTTTGGCTTGTATGAAGTTAAGCACGTCAGCAGCTTTCATTCAGATTATTTAACTAGTTCATATATTCCTTTTGATGTATTGCAGCTGTTCTTATGTTTAATTTATGCAAATATTCTAGAATCTACATTATTAGCAGCCATGATAGCTAAAACAGAATGCATGTATAGAGTGTTGCAGAATTTAAAAAAGTGCATTTGCACTTCATATTTAGCAATAGCTAGTCTCTACATCTTATCCTAAGAGTTGTTCTGCCTTCAATCAAGAGCTTTCCAATAACTTTCCAGGCATAATTTGGAGTCTGTGGATTCAGCTGAAATACTTGCCTTGATAGTTGAGTGATTTCAAATAGCTGATAAATGAATGGAAGATGTTATTTGTTATGGAAAACATATGACTAGGAAAAGATAACTTCAGTAAATTAATAGCTCAAATATTTTAGCTATTCTTATCTACATGTTTCTCGTTATTTTCAGTAGCTTTTCCTTTTATAGTGTAATGAACAATTAGTATTGTAATACATCTTTCCTCTTTGAAAGAGTGAAGTATATATTCACAACTTAGTATTCAAAATAGCCTAGGTTTCATAATGCCTTATACATTTTAATTTAAGTTGCTTGAGGGATATCTTAACCTGTCTATTTATTAGAATCTCTTGGAAGAAAACATAGCTCTTTCAGGTAAACTCATACATTGGATCTGTAATTGTTTTGTGGCTTTTCTTTTGCTTTTCAAAATAGGTGTGTATTTCAGGGTTTCTCAAGGTCACATTTCTGATCCTCCTGAAAGAAGAGAAAAGAAGAAAAAGGGTGCTTTCAAATTATGCACATTGTGTGTATTTGTATCTGTGTTGTTATTCAAGGGGCTTGGAATGCAAAGTATAGTTGCTAAATTCTTTTTAAAACACTTGATAAATGTAAAACCTGTCAGAAAATGTTAATCTCGATCCATTTTCATTTCAGTTCCAACAGTTTTCTTGGGTGATCACTAATAGCAATAGCAAAAGAGTAAAAATATGCACTACATTTGGCTTATTTCTTGATCCTATAGCATTTTCTGATGGAAATGGGGATTTACAGAGAAGAAAAAAAGGAAATCCATGCTTCTTAATGTTCTTTTGCCAAACAAATATAAAGGTCTCCACAGGCAAGGATTAGCTAATACAAATATGCTTTCTGAGCAGCTATTGAAGATTTACTAATAAACATCGTTATAGCTGAGTTCAAGATATTCAGCCTTGTAAATATATCCTGTTATAATTTCATTATGGTTGGCTGAAGCCCTAGGAGAAGCCAGCATTTCAATCTCTTTATTCAAGTCTTAATGAATTATTGGAAACTAGCTGATTAGAATGCACTGAATCAGAAGGGACCGCTACACTCTGAGTGTTATTCTTTGATGTTGTTTACCTCCCAAGTTGACTCCTTTCCTTGGCCAGAAGTCTTAGTAATGAAGCTGTGAGACCTCTTAACTGGGCCACTATATGCCAGTGCATGTTGGGAAGTCAAATGTGGTTGGTAAATGAGGGGATATCAGTGGATGTTGTCTACCTTGACTTCAGGAAGGCTTTGGACACCGTCTCCCGTAACATCCTCGTAGACAAGCTCAGAAAGTGCGGGCTAGGTGGGTGGACAGTGAGGCGGATTGAGAACTGGCTGTAGGGCAGAGCTCAGAGGGCTGTGATCAGTGGTGCAGAGTCTAGTTGGAGGCCTGCAGCTAGCGGTGTCCCCCAGGGGTCAATACTGGGTCTAGTCTTGTTCAACTTAAGCATCAAGGACCTGGATGAAGGGACAGAATGCCTCCTCAGCAAGTTTGCTGATGATCCAAAACTGAGAGGAGTGGCTGATACACCAGAGGGCTGTGCTGCCATTCAGAGAGGCCTGAACAGGCTGAAGAGATGGGCAGAGGGGAACCTCATGCAGTTCAATAATGCAAAGTGCAAAGTCCTTCACCTAGGGAGGAATAACGCCATGCACAAGTACAGGTTGGGGGCTGACCTGCTGGAAAGCAGCTCTGCAGAGAAGTACTGGGGGGTCCTGGTGGACAGCAGGTTAACCATGAGCCAGCAATGTGCTCTTGTGGCCAAGAAGGCTAGTGGTGTCCTGGGGTGCATTAAGAAGAGCCTTGCCAGCAGGTTGAGGGAGGTCTCTACTCAGTCCTGGTGAGGCCACATCTGGAGTACTGTGTCCAATTCTGGGCTCCCCAGTACAAGAGAGACATGTAACTGCTGGAGAGAGCCTGGTGTAGGGTTACAAAGATGATTAGGGGCCTGGAGCATCTCTCCTGTGAGGAAAGGCTGAGAGAGCTGGGCCCGTTCAGCCTGGAGAAGAGAAGACTGAGGGGGGATCTTATCAATGTATACGAATATCTTAAGGGAGGGTGTAAAGAGGATGGGGCCAGACTATCTTCAGTGATGCCCAGCAACAGGACGAGAGGCAACAGGCACAAACTGAAACACAGGAAGTTCTATCTGAACACGAGGAGAAACTTCTTTACTGTGAGGGTGACAGCCCTGGAACAGGTTGCCCAGAGAGGTTGTGGAGTCTCTTTCTGTGGAGATATTCAAAACCCACCTGGACGCGATCCTGTGCAACGTGCTGTAGGTGACCCTGCTTGAGCAGGGTGGGTTGGACTAGATGATTTCCAGAGGTGCCTTCCAACCTCAACCATTGTGTGATTCTGTGATTCTGTGTGGTAGTTACAAATAATGAATGGTGTAAGTGTTGATTGAAGCTCACACTTTAGGATAGGATTCTGTCCGGAAAGAGGGCACAACGGTATTGTGTTGTAGGTAAAAGGGATACAGCAAAAGAAGGGGGGTGCTCAAGTAGATGTTTAGTTTCTTTTTAGAGAAGAGAGTAGACATACTTTCCTTATGTGCTCTTCTACTTGTCTGCAATTTGGTTGAGATCTGCTTACTTCCAGTTACTTCTGAACTCAATGTCTTTTCAGCTGTCTGAGGCAGAGTCTACACTGTAATGTGAAAAATGGCCTCAGATGTGACTTTAAGCATCCTGGGACCAGTGTTTCACATGTTTTCTATCCCCATTAATATCTGTGACTTGGCTGAAGCCTCGGTGGTGCCTAGTAGAAGCTGTACTTAGGTCTGTTTGTGGTACTCCTGTCACTGTATGCTTGGAACATAGCTTGAGCCTACACTAAGTATCAGCATATTCTTGAACTCTGTCTTCCAGAGAGCTCCAGGGTTTAGGTAAAGAGTGACACGAGCACAGGCAAAGGGATTAGGGTGTTGATGATGGGTGTTCCTCATCTTCATACTGGACTCAGATTCATTCTTTGACAGTGTAAATATATTCAAAGAGATAAATGAACTTTTGAGTAATTGGTGCTGTATTCACAGTGGCTTAGTGTTGTTCCTCTGCTTCCCACAGCATATTTATGGGTCAGTCTCTCTGTGAGGATTCACATTTCCCAGCAAATCAACTCCGCACTGAAGCATTGCCTCAAGTAAACTCAAATAAGAAGCAATAGACCACATCCTGATTTATTTCATTGTTTGGAGTAGGGGTCTTTTGTGTTGGGATGATCTTGCAATATGCTTAATAGTTTTTGCATGGCCTCCACAGATAAGAGTAACCTATATTTTAATTATGGTTATGAGCTTCAGAGATGTCTTGATAATGCACTTTGGATGAATCTGCAATTGCACATCTTATGAAATATTGCAAAAGAGCATCATAGCAGACTATGCTTTCATTTTAGTTCAGATAGCCTCTGGATTATTGAAATTAACCAAACAGCTTTAATTTGAAGAGGCAAGTATGCAGGCTAAGAATATGTGGAGCATGGTAACCAGGCTGTAACCAGGTCTCTTACTCTTCTTCATATAAGATGGCTAAGGTTCAGAGAGTGCAAAGGAGAAGGAAATAATGTGAAAGCTGATTTTGCCAGATAGGTAAAGATCTATTCACATTGGGAGAATCTCCAGCTGGGAAAATCTATGGTTGTTAAAGCCTTTGTGCCACTAGAATAGAAAAAAGGTTTGGCTCAGAGAAGAGAATCTAGCTCAAAGAACTTAAAATAAATATCAGATGTCAGAGCTGTGACTTAATTGTTTAGCTAAGTAGATCATGTGAATTACACACAGATTGAGGATCTGTTTTTGCTTCTATTGAAATCAAGGAGAACAGAATGAGGCCATACTCTTCTTCTAGTGTCTCTCAGCCCTCAAAATTCTGTACTTGTGAATATGACAGCTCCTGGGGTCATTTCTTGTACTAGTCAGGAATCCCAGAGAGCTGCTAGTAATACTTTGTGTTTTATTACTGTAGACATAAGCTAAGGCTCTAAACAAAATGTATTTCCTTAGTTGCTCTTGTTTTTTGTTTTGAAATTTGATATTAAATTTCAAACGATGACACCTAAGATAAGCATTGAAATCGGAACTCCAGTTTTGGATGTCAGTTTTTCACAGCAGCCAATATTAGAGATACTTTGAGACATATACTTATTTTACTCTTTTTAATGCATTCTCAGATGGAATCTCTGATAGCCTCAAAATTATGCTTATGCCCCAACTCAAAGGTGTTAGCTTAAAAATATCCCCCTGCGTAACTGTACTAATCTGATAGCCTGATAGCTTTATTGTGAAAATTTTAATTTTTTCTTCCCTAACAAATGTGTCAGAGGTGTTTGTTACCTCTGTGAATAAAAACAAATAAAATATTTTTTTCTTTTATAGATGTTTATTTTGGCAGTTTAAAATTCCCCATTAGATTAAAATATATATATATCTAATCATGAAGGCTCTGCAGAAGGGGGTAAACAATCAGAAGAGAGATAGTCTCAGCTGAAAACTTTAAAGAATTGTTTAGATATAATCAAAATTAAAATTACTTAGAGCTGACTGTTAGTCTTACATTCAGGGGGAAGTGAAGGATGTTGGAAGAAGGCTCCATGTGTGGAATTTAAAATATATTTCCATTACCTGGCTAAGAGCCTGCACGTAGCTCTAGTGACAGAAAGAAATACTGGTAGACAGGTGACAGGAAGAAAAGCATTTGAAAAGATACACAGCCAGTTAGTATGTCAGTACAGACCGACATATATTTCTGTAAATTCTGCTGGATAATGAATGACTGTTGGTATAGCATGTTGCTGATGGCATTGTAAATGAATGGAATATAAAGAAATCTCTTAGTAACATAACATATTTTTTGGATGGAAGATACTGTGGGAAATATTCTGATTAAACAGGGCAATTTTTAGGTGCTGGTCTCTGCATTCAGACCACAGAGGGCATCAGGGGATGTGAAGGAGAAAAGGGGGGGGGGGGGGGATACCAAAGAGCTATTTCACTGTTTCAGCTGAGTGCCCACAACAGGCCAGGAGAAGTGTTACAGAGGCACTAACAGGCTGCCCCACTGCTGCAAGCACCTCTGTCCCCTGACTCCAGGGATTTGGCCTCTCCAAACTCATGATGATGATCATAATATTAATGATACCATTACTGCAGTCTTTCAACCAGCAACAGTGTATGATTTCCCTTCCTCACAAGTGTGTCTGAGCACTTAGCAATTATTCTCCATTCAAAAATGAGTTAAGCAAAGAAAAATCAAGAGGTTGGAGAGGTGGGAGGAGGAACATAATATTATCAGTATTAAAAACCTGAATAGTTGACAGCAGGCAAAGCTATCCTCTCTGTCCCCTCTCCCTAGCACTTTGGATCTGATTAAATGCTTCATCTATAGCTTGAGTAAGTTAACTTCCTTCATCCTTGGGTTATTTCTTTCCCACAGTTCAGTGCCCAGGCTCAGAGGAACTATCTCTAGGGATAATCTGTTGCCCTTAAGAAGGTGTTGAACTGGATGCTGGCAACCTCTTTCAAGCTGTAAATAGTCACTGCTCTGCTGAGGTGGGAAGGCCTCCCTGGAATTATTGTTCATGCCGTTGGTTGTCTTCACAGCAAGGATTGCTGCTAACTATTCCTGTCACTCCCTCATCCTATTCACAATTTGGCAGAGTCCAGCCAAGGTGAGGAGGCTAAAGGAAGCTCGGGCCAGGAAGCAGGCAAAGAGCAACGGCTGAGGAAGAGCAGGGAAGGGGCAGGGAGGAGCACTCCTGCTCACTGCTCTCCCAACAGCTAGGAGGATCCTGCCATTGAGTGTGAATAGTCTTTATCACCTTCCCATGACAGTCTCTTGGTGCCCATGAAATCCCTCTTCTTCTTCACCTGGGGACACCCTGCACAGATCAGGGAGCTTTTCACTCACTGGAGCAAAGAGGCAGCTGAGTCCTTGTGCCCACTTAGATGTCCACAACAGCCTGAACAAATAACGGCATCTGAAGGAGGGAGTGGAGCAAATTCTCTGGAGAAGGCAGTTCAAATCCATACTTTCTTATAAGAGATTTCCTGGATGTTTGCTGTCCTCTGCTTTCATGTCTCATATACTTACAGAGGTCCAGCCTGAGGATATGGGATTGCTGCTATTTAACCAAGATGATTAACCAAGATTGTAGTCCTAAGACTCAGCTCTGCTCCCTCATGTCCCATCAAGAGTGTGGAAGATATGGAAGGGACCTTTGTTGCTAAAGTCCTGTTTGCCCTTACACAGCACAACTTACTAGCAGTATCAGCAGGCTCGGTTACCTCTGATTACTGTTTTTCTCCCAATGGACACAAGCTGCATACTTGGATTTAAAAAATGCCTTATCACTGAATTTTAACAATCTTATTTTTTCAGTTTTTGTCACTAGTATTGTGAGAAGGATGAAAAGCATCCCTCCTCCCTCTCATGTTGTTCTAGAAGGTAGCATTTTTTTACCCCCAGACTGAGTTTGCTAGTTCTACATCCTTGTAGCTTCCTTTTTTTTTTCTTTCTAAATCACTCAAGCCACTGGCTTTTGAGCCTGTCAGCCTTCTCTACTACTCAGATTACTGGAGGGACTTATTTAAAAATAGTTTTCCCCCATAAGTTTGGAAGAATCGACCTAGATTATGACTGAGGACAGGAACAATAAGTAGTTGTCCATCTCCTGTGCTTTCTATCCTGCCTGGGTGCTGTCAAGGGTAGAAGATGAATGCCAAATGTTACCGTGGCTATTTCTCTTATTTTTTTTTTCTCTTCCTTTTGGATGTGTTCCAGCCTCTACCCTTGTACTGCCACGGGTGCTTTCATTATAGTATGGTACACTAATGTAGATAACAGAGAATGAGAAACTGAGACAACACTAGTGCTTGTTTTGTCTCAAGGGTGGTCTCATAAGTTCCCTCATAGACAGCTAAAAGTTGGATTATAAAAGAAAAAAACTTCTATCCCTCCAAACCACCAGCAGCATAATAGCATGAAAAAGAGCAAACTCAGGCAAAGTTATTATGTGTTTGCTTTGTTTGCTCTTACTGTTTAGATCTTGTGAAAGGTTCTGTTGAAGGACTAATTTCATCTGAAATGTAAAAAACTTGAGATAAAACTTTGCTTCTGAGGACTTTGTATCACCTTCACCTTCGCTTTCCTTGCAGGAAACAAGGCAGCTTTAACACAGCTTGGGCTTGGGAGGGTCTGTATTAGCAAGAGTGACAGGAAGCTAGTGGTAATAGCACAGGAGCTTTGACCTGAGCACTTGCTTTCATTGTGTCCTGTGAGATCCAGTAAGGAGTTACATGGATTATGGGGCTGAAATACTAGCTTTCTAAGGAAGAGGACAAACTTCACTTCCGTTCACTTTCTACCACAGATGAACAGAGAGGAAACTTCACCAGTGAAGAAAGTTTGGAATTTTTGTTTTCTTGTGTAGAGTGGAACAAGAAGCTCAGTTTCTCATGTGAATGAGCACATGTGCCTTCTGAGAAAGCATCACAACTGTGCTCCTGACATTTTGGAAAGAGAAACTTAAAGTGGTTTTTTAAACTACTTCATGACATACACCTCAGGTTAATTAATGATTTTTCATGAAAATAGCAGTGTTTTAAGACCTGGAACATCTGAAAAGAAGCTAAAAAATGGGTATTCGTTTCATAGAAAAACAGATGAATTTGTAGGATGGTAGTTACGGCTTTTTCCTGTGCTTGAAATGTGACAAGGAGCTTGAGACATTTCATTTCTAATTCCATGTATTCCTTTGTATTGTAGTAATAAATAAATACAATTAATTAAGAAACTAACACCGTTTAATAAACTGACATAAACAAAGAATGAAGGAGTTGGTAATAACACACTGTAACAAACAAATGTATCTCCTGCTCAGAATAAAAGAGTGTATCCTCATGCGGTATCTTTACAACCTTACATAGTCTTTATGTAGTACATAGCATTTAATCAAAAGGACACCGGGGGGTGAGAGTAGTGAGGATTCCAGGAGAAATTCCTCTCTCTTAGGCGCCTGTAGGCTGTGACCTAATGAGGATAATAGTACACAGGATGTATATGAGAAAGTTATTCATTGAATTAAACCTAGTATCTGACACTTAGAATCATATGACTGGAACCTACTGGGTTTATTAACTCCAGCCATCTGCTATTTCAGGCAACGTGTCCTAGAAGCTTGTTCATAAACTTTTCTAAGAACTGGAATGTTCCTAGCTAATGTAAGACTTGTCTTGCCTGTTTATCACTTAGCAGAGATAAATAAATATCCCTTTCTTCTTGAAGAAAGTTCCAAGTCACGTTAGCCTTGCTTTTTTGTGTTACTATTTATATTGTATTCTAGTATGTACAGTCTTCCATACTATTTATAAGAGTGTTGCTAAGACTTATTGTCCCCTTGCTAAAATAAAGGTTATACATCCAACCAAGTGAAATCAAATTTCTAAAGTTAGTCATCTAGTGCCTTGTCTTGGTACCCATCTCAAGGACTCTGTAGTAATAATACAGATAGTCAATTGAAAAATATTTGGGTCCAGAAAACCTTCCTTAATACCCTGGCAATTCCATTCATGGGGTGTTGATGAGTGAGGGGGACTATGCAACTGCGAGTGAGAGTGGAATGTGACCCCAGTCACTATAAAAATGTAACTCTTCAAACTGTTTCAAGACTATTTTTAGAAATCTTAAAAAGAATGCATTCCAAACAAAGGGGGATGCACTAGAAATGGGGTATTTCAAATCTATGCCAAATTGTAGTGCACAAATGTCAATCCCTGAAACAAATGTTTCCAGGATGTGTAAACAGTTCTAGACAAAAACAAGGCAGGCTGATTTAGGAAAGCAGCATGCCTTTGCTGTTTATATATATTTTTAATGTGTTTCTTTTCTCATTTTGCTACTGCCTGTAGAAGGTGTCCTTATCTGTTTTTGTGATCTGTTTTAGGAATCCCTTCTTACAGTACTTTTTGTATTTTGTAAAATGTTTAGTATTTGCAATATTGTAATTTTGGTAGAATCAGATAGAGTGCAGTTCCCCCCCAAGAATTCCCCCTGAATATTAATCCCCCGGCTTTGAGGGAGCGACTGGTGTAGATGAGCCTTAGCACGACAAGTGAGAGCTGAGGAGTGTAGCCCAGTAAAGACTGGGATAAGAGTGAATGGTTGGCACTACACGTGGTGGGCTGGCAGAGGGAAGAGAGGAGAAAAGTAGAAATGGTGACTACAGGCAAGACTGGGTTTTACAAAGCTGGTGCTTCATTTTATGCCCATCTTTAGCACATTTAAGAACTACACTGTTTTTTCTAAATGTAATGCCAGTGGTGACTGAAATGGTAAACTTGTATCAACCATAGTGAAAGCAGGCACTGTTAGGTTTTCTCTTTGAGGTCATGCCATAACCGATGTCAGATCCCACTTTATTGTTCAAGCTCCTAATACCCGTTTGTTACAGAATAAATTTTACAGAAATAAATTCCTAATTTTGTATTTGTAACACCAGATACTCTATTCATAACTAAAGTTGTGAGAATTTTAAAAGATACCAATTACTCAACTTTTTTAAATGGGATACTATTTGCAATTGCTCACATGAGAAAAGTATTATTGGAATGGATATCAGGGAAAGTAAGTCAGTCACTAATTTAAGTATCCTTAGAAACATGGTTTCAAACTTGGACAAGTAAATAAGCGTGGAAGCATATCTTTGATGTGGATTAGCAGAAGCAGCATTTTAGGACTGACGAATGAAGTACAATCAAATATCATAGTTTGCATTCCAAATATGCTTCATAAATAAAGTCAAAATACTGAATAAAGATTTTATGGACAGCAAACAAATCCAAAGAGTTTAAAAAACTATTTATATCTACTCTTAGGGAAATAGAAGATAAACTGACCAAATCATTTATTGTAAATTCTTAATTGCACTCTATTTGTAACCGTTAAGCTCTAGACTACACTTTGTATTGTGAGAAGTAAAAGAATGGCTCTTGTTGGGTGGAGTAAATGGGAAGCCTAGTAAATGCAGCTCTCAGAGCAGAAAAGATAGGCGTGAGTACATTCAGCATATTCTACATTCAGTAGATGGCAGTGGTATGCAGTTGTAGATTAATTTAGGATTTTCTCTTGAGCAGACAGTGTGATCTCTCTGAAACCAAGCAATGTTGTTTTGGGGTTTGTTCATGGGTTTTTTTGAAAAAATACTAAGACACCAGATAATTTTTCACATATTGGAACAGACAGTGATAGGAAATGCTAAAAATCTTTGTTAATTTATTGAAATCTTCATTACACACCACTTGTAAGCAGCTGGTAAACTTTGAATTTCAGACAATACTATTACACAGAGAAAGGAATACATCTGTCTGGAGCATTAAATCATTTTCTATCCCTGTCCAATTGAAATTAATATGTACTCATCAAAGTCTCAAACTAAATGTATTCAGTAAGTGGGAATGGTGTGTGTTACTTAACAGAAGCAGTGATACAATGAATTCTCAGAATGCAGTGCACAGAAATAGATAGTTTATCTTTTCTAAAGGAATCAATTGCAAGTCTGCTGGGGGAAAAGGGTGTGTGTGTGTGTGTTTGTGTGTAAACAAATTACTGAGGCAATTAAATTATTATAAAGCTTTTAATTGCGGAAAACTGGAAGAAAAAGAACAAAACAAAAGCAGAAATAGTGTATGTGGTAGAAACCACAAATGAGGAGACTGACAAGAATTAAATTACATCATTTAAGCAGGCATTTTCTCACGTGGCAGCTATTTCTAACAAAAATAATAGAAAACGTTTAATGATTTATCATTTTTAATGATGAAAGGAATTGCTCTCTGTTGCGCAAAGCGGTGGTTTTCTTGCCTCCCTATGGAAAACTGCAATAGAAAATACATTAAATATGTCAGACTGTGAACTGAGTTGTAACACAACCACAAATTTGTCCTGAGGATACGGAGCACGCTTGGATAGATCCCAGAATCAATTGTTGGACCCTGAGTAGAGAATACCAATGTCACACATTTTGAACAAAGAGCTGTGTACTCTGTTTCTCTGCTGTATTAGACATCACATGAGGATCCAGAGAAACATTTAAATCTATATTAATATGGCTATTGTTTACAGAAGAAAAAATAATACCATTTTGGTTGCAATGAGATAGAAGCAACTAGAAGTGTGAAACGTGAAATACCACCAAAGCTGCTGGAAATCCTCAGATTTGCAGACAAGACCTTTGTCCAGCTGTGGGTCCAGGAGTAATAATTTTAAGAAATGTGATCCCAGCCAAAGTATGATGATGAAAGTAGGAAATTAAGTTATTTAAATTCATCATAGTACTGAAGACAGAAATATATGCCATTCATTAATCCAGCTCTACTTAATATCAGCTGCTGTTGAAGGCTGCTCTAGCAACCATTCTCCAGAGCACCAGGAACCAGTGGGGTGGCAAATTCCTTTGCCAAGGAATGGGATCGACCCCCTGTAATAGCTATCCACAGTGGTGACCACATATTACCATCTCCATCTAGCAGAACTACCTGGATCGGATCTCTACGTCCATCCTTCTTTCTCCATTTATGCAAAGGATCTTTTGCCACATGATTCCTCAGAGTAGCCTAGATCCAGGCACGACCAGTAAACAAATCAGATATCATGCTAGGAGAACACAATGCACTTGCTACATACACTTAATCTCTTAGAAATAAACCACCAGCCTATGCCACCCCAGCTAGCAAATATCTGTGAAGAAGTCAAGAGTGTTGGGAAGGAATTAGTGTACCAGAATGACATGCCTCTATTCCTGACCATTTGGGGCTTAGGTCTATTCCCCCTCTGTGGTCTGAAGAGGTACAAAGCAGGACTGGGCTTTTCACCAAACCCCATTCTAAGGAAATGTGTGACACTGACAGTAGTTAAATGCCTGTGGTTTACTCAACATCACACCTTACTCTTATCAAAATGGATGTTAATTTTTTTCCACTAGGATGCCTTATCTTTGTACTGTTTTCTATTTCACTCGTTGATTTTGAGTGAAACATTGCTATAGAAGCTTTTCATCCCTTCCTAACATTTGTAGAAATTATCCTATATTTAAAATCAGGCAATGAAGGGATGATTCCAGTCATTATGGTTTTTGAATGTCTTTTGTGGTTTCTTTAAAAGCCTTGTTTTCTTAAAAATTTCATTTATTTTTAAGAAAAAGTACAATCATGCTGATGATGCTTTTATCCTGGCATCATGATGTCATTCCATTCACTTGTCTTTGGAGTATATGACTTCACTGGATATTTTTCTCTGGTTTCTGTCAATTTTCATCTCTACTGCTTAAGTCCTTTTGACACCTTACTAGTTTCTTTATGAATTTGCATTTGAAAGATTTTATTATCACATTTATCCCCACACATTTTATTTTTACATAAACAAATTCCATGTTGGCATTACTTCATGAATGCAAACTTATTACTAGTGTTTTACCTTGTAATAATGTCACAGTAGGCAAGGGTTGCCATCTTTAGGCACTGTGGGGACGTTCTAGTAAAGAAAAGACTCATTCAAGTAAATGGACTATTTCTGTTTTAAAAAGTACTCCTGGCAGTTTTACTGACAATGTTCCAATATTTATAGAAGCGTGATATTTCTATCACTGCAAGGTTCATTCCTATACCACAAACAAATATAGACTGTGTTTAAGTGGAAGCTTTGCAGAGTCTTGTCCTTCAAACTGTCACTTTTAATTAAAACTTTACTAACACATACTGTGTTGTAAGCCATTTCATGACATGAAGTGGTCCTCTGGGGAAGAAAAAAAAAAAAGAATCACATGCTATTTTCATGCCAAAATGACCTTTTTAGAAGCCTGAGCATCTCAGTTTAAAATGGAAGAGTCAGCAGCATCTCATTCTGACAGTTTTCTTCTGCCCTCTTGCTCACAATAAAACATTTATGTTTTCTAAATGCTGCAGTTCTAAAATAATTTTAAGCAAAATATGTAGAAACCTAAGATTTTCTTCAGATCATACGTGTAGCAGCTGCGCAAAATCTAGATAAATCTAAATGAGACTCAGAAAAACAGATTGTAAGATTGGTAATGCAAGACCTATTGAAATGTGTTGCTTTGTAATAAAATTAATTTGCGTTGGACAGGATTATAACTAAGAGACAACAAGACTGGGAAAGAACAAAACAAAAAAAGAAAGAATTAAGGATAATTCTAAAGCATTGCCCTATCTGAAAACAGACAATTATGTTAACCCAAAATGGCTGTTCCAAAATAAATAAAAAACAGGTCAGGGTCACTTACAGGATTACTTACAGGTAACTTACACTTACAGTTTACTTACAGGATCACTTTAAGATGTAATAAAATATATTATCATTGACACTGATAATATATCTTGGACTATATGCAATATATTTTTAAACACATTTCTGTAAAATGGTTATCATTTTAACTGCCTAACTCTGTTAAATAACTGCTTAAATACTTATGTAGAACAACATAAAAGCAAAAAAGTCTATTATTCCATTATGGGACCTGTCATTTTGAAGAATGTTACACAAAATAACCATGGATATCCTGAATATTAACAGTGGATATTCTGAAAAAATGACAGTTAGTAAACCTGGCTAAGGCTGCCAAACTTTAAATATTGGAATTGAAAATGAAATGTGTTGTGGGGGACACTTTAGCATCTGCTTGTAAGTTTGACAAATACTATTTAGGTGGAAGACAAAGTCATAGTGTGAATGTCATTTCCATTTTTATCTTCTGTTGGATATCCTAACCTTTTCCCGAAACATTCATCTGCCATGGAGTTTTCCCTGAATGCCACTACATACCTTTAGAGTTGATTTTTTACTTTTTTTTAGTAGTTGAGGAAAAATACTTTGGGTTTGGGGATTTTTTTTCTTGTTTAGATGCATGAATATTCTTACAAAAACAAAAGATTAAGATTCTTAATGATTTTTTTTCCTATGTGAAAAGATAAAGGGGCTCAGCCAATGAAGCAGAGCCTGAGCTCTGATATTTCGCATTTTATACACTTGCCTACTAGTTCAGTGCCTCTGGGGATGTTCTAGAGCCTCTTGGTGTGGACCCAGGCTGTGCCAACAGAAGGAGCGTTTTTTGCTAGCTGATTTAAACTGCTCCCCTCAGTGAACTCTAATAAGCAAGGGATGCTTGTTGTAGGAGTAACCGAAGTTAAGATCTTGATTTTTCTGCCTAGAGGATATCACCTGAGGATGTGGAGTTTTCGCACCCCAAGCCAACAAGCCATGTTGTGTGGACATGGCCCTGTTTCAGTGCTGCGAGCACATCTCTTGTTATTTGTGCTGCATCAGGACATGAATTTTCTAGGCATGATCGTGGCAATATGGTGCAGGACACAGTGCAAACACGGTAAAAATCAGCATGTGCTGAACAGGCAAAATGTAGAGAGACCAAAGGCACAGAAAGGTGAAATGCCCCATCCCAGGTTACGCAGCTATATCTATGCTGCAGGTTAAGCACGTGCCTGAGCCCCGGGCTTGGGCTCCTTTAGTCTTCTTACTGCCTATGAGTGTGTCCAGATTGGTGAAAAATGAAAAATTTGTCTCAGCTATGAAGTGTTTAGTAACGACTGAGAAGTGCACAGAATAATTTTGTAGGGGATAAGCTTAACCAGAGTCACCTAAATCAACTTTGGATAGAGCAAAGCAAACAGGAGTGGTTAGGGGGGAGAGCTGGAGCAGCTGTTATTCCCTGCCTCTGAGCTCAGACCAGCCTCTCTCTCAAGCAGGCTATGTGACTAACTCTCCATAACCCTGTTTATCCCATATATGGGATAAAACTCTGGCAGATCCAGAGGCCTCTTACCTGAATCCCCAACACCTTCCCTGATACATCATACCACAGGGTAAGAGAATTAACAGTATGGATGGTTTAGAACCAAATATGTGGTATAAACTTAACCATCCTATCTGTGGAACAGAGCTGGAAAACTGTCAAAATTTGTCATGATTTTTGCCATTAGAATGTTCTTGGTTCTTTAGGCAACAGCCCAGTAGTGGATCTGTCCTAGCACCTTTAATTGTTTTCCATGGCCATTGCTACTTGTGGAAGGGGTGTAGAGGATGGATGGCATTTTGCCCCAGAAGAATAATTATCTAAAGCCACATATAGAGGTCCTAATGTAAACAGGAGAGAAATCCTTGAATTAAGAAGATTATTTACAGTTATAAAATGGGATTATACTGAGGATGAATCTGATGTATCAATGGCACAAGTCCCTTTTAACTCCTCTATAATCTCTTTTATGAGCAGGGCAGGCTTTGTCTGGGCACAGGAACCCAACAGGCTGAATATTCTTTATCATGATGAAAAACAGTTATCATCCCATGTGATGGGCTGCGATGTTTAAGCAGTGTACTGACTGTGTATTACCAGCCTATGTAACATGGTCTTGTGGGAAAAAATCAACACTGTCTTCACTCAATACTTCTTGCTCATGTAGATTTTGCACTTATATTTTTTTATTCTTTCATTTTCCTGTTTGCCCCGTGCCACTTCATATTGGTTTAGTTTTAGTAATGCTTTGCCAATCCACTTTATTTATATTATATATAGGTGCTTTTTCTTTGTGAAATTAATATCCATCAAAGGAATGTAACTTGCATTGTGAGGATGGGAACTTGCATTGTGAGAGTAAATATTAAGATATCCATCTTAACAGGTGATAGATGCGACATGAAATATGACTGGAGCAATTAAGGGTTGGTTAGAAGCCAGAATAACCTAGCATAGAGGTTTTGTCTTGATGATTTTTCACTGACTTATAAAAGCTTCCTGTATGAACTTGAGATCCTGCTTCTGGCTGCGGTGCGATCTGGTTGGGAGCCAGTGATAAATATTCTATTCAAAAGGGTGTTTATTAGTTTGATTAAATACTGAGTCCCTTAAGAATTCAGCCTCGCATCCGTGTACAGAGAGGAGGACTTTACTACTTTTCAAAGTGGACAATTCTGAAAACCTGTCCTTGGGGAAAAAATAGAAAATAGCTATGGCATCAATGGTTCCCCAGCTTGCCTGGTCTCATTAATAGTACCACAGCCCAGCCATGCTGCTGGGAGACAGAACAAAATTACTGTGCTTGTGTAGGGCAATTAATAGTTCAGGCCGAGTTGCCCCTGCTGTTAGAGTAAGTGGACAGAAGTGTTCCAGTAACCTGTGCCTGCCCGTGCTTTTTATACAAATTAGCTTAGGTTGTCTTTGTAGAGGGCTAGCAGCTCACTGACATATTTTACCAAGCAAAAGTACTGCATTATGACAAAATGGACACTTCAGAAAAGCTGAAATGTGGGCACATGTTGAAAAGATGATTGCTGCCCGGAGGGATGGCAGCCACAGCAGGGGAGAAACCAGCACGCAATCAGTATCATTCAGCCACTTTGCAACTCATGACTGACCTAGTTTTCCCTATTGGGACACACATAGCTGGGCTGGTGTGAACTCTCGGGACGATGTAGGTTATTCGTGGGAAGCAGACCTTGCGGCATAAATTTTGAGGCTTAAGGACAGAACTAGAGCTGCAGTTTATACTTGAAATTCTTAGCTTCTTTCCTGAGCAAGCATCAAAGTGGGCATCAGATTCTTCATCCTGTTTTACCTCTGTGCATTTAAGGATAATGCTTTGGCCTCCTGTCCTCTTTGATGATATGAATTATATTACAGACTATACCTGCACAATTTTATGTGGTAAAGGGCAGTTACCATTCCATACCAAATTCTGCAGACTTTGAATGGACCCAGATCTAAATGTTCTTTTTCAGAGCAAGAATGGCCTATTCTTAGTGGAGTTTCACCACTTTGGTTATTCTTATAACCAGTGTTCACTCAAGGCATCCCATTCACAACTCACCCAGCCGTTTCACTGTTTGGACTTTTCCTATGCTTCACTCTAAATAATTTTAAATCACCTGAAATTCCATGTCCATAAAATTCTAAGTTTAATTGGGAAGGGGTAATATTGCGCTTGAAATGAGGAAACACATTAAATTTATGCCAGTTAAGACTGTGATTTTCAATGAATCTTAAGTAAAGTAGGTCCTCTAATCCTGCTGAGTTTCAATAAGACTTGGGCATTTTAGCTTAAAATCCCAGCCTAAAAATACACTCATATGTCCCCTTAGAAACTGCCTAAAGCCAGTGATATTTACTTTGGCAGATTACCAACTTGCTTATTTCTGAGCTAAATCTTAATTCAGACTGGACCTCAATTCATTACTACTAATAAAATACAGGTAAAGCAAATTTCTACTGTTTGCGGGAACCAGGTACAAAACAGTAGGATAATACAATGATTTAAAATAACATAAGCAATAAGGAAATGCATTTAGTGACTAAATATATTTATCTGGGTCCATAATGCTAAGCTTATCATGTTCCTTGTATTAGTGGTAAGAAAGAATTTCACGTAAGACACAGCTGTTACATACTTAGGGAGACAGTGGTAACTGTCTGCAGTTATGACTACAGCTACCCAAGATTTTTCTAACAAAACAGTTTTTCAGTGGAAAAGCTGTGAAACTTAGGGGAAATGTACTAGTTCTGAGAATATTTATTTGCATCAGAAGTTTCTGTTGTAAGCCAGAGGCAGCATCCCATGACAAAAACCCTAGTGTGTAGAGTACTTGTGTGAGCTGAAATTTCTGTTCTGTCTGATTCCTTTGGGTTTTCTGAGACGTATTCTCTTTTGTATCTTGCGGGGGAAAAAAAAAATATCAAACACACTTGTGGAAAGGGAGCATTTTTAAGTTCACAACAGTTTTCAGAGGAGAGGAGTAGTATTTTTTGCTAATAGTGACAATGAAAATATACATGGCTCATATTTATCAAAAATGATCTGTGGGAGACCTTCCTTTTCAGGCACCTATCTTTTCAAGACCCAAAGTATGGTATTTGGTTTGTATTTATCTAGGTATTTTATATAATTTGCATAGATACCCAAATACTCGTCATACATGATAACATGTTTATATTATTTAGAGTCTTTCTAAAAGTACAGCTCAGCTCAGCCCTAAGATGTGCTGAAATGATTGACAGAAAATTTGATAGCCTATTGAAGGATGACCATTTGGCATTCATCTGCAAATTACCTAAAACATTTTGTAATGTTGTTTACACAAAGTATAGAGTATGAAAGTACCTGGATTAATATGGGAAGTTACTGTGTGTCTTCACAGCACAATTCTGAGCATATTATGCCTTCAGGGCTTTTACTGTAATCTCTGTACTACATAAGTAATTTTTTTTCTTCTCTCCTCAGAAATTTTTCCAAGAGATTCCAGTCTAAAAGACAAGTTCATAAAGCATTTTACAGGTAAGGCAAGCTGTGTGCTCTTAATTTACCTATATATGCATATTCTAAATAGCCACAAGAAAATAGTCACACTATTAGCTTTTCTGAGGTTCTGCACTGAATTTAACATTTTTGAAGTTAAATCTTTATTGCTTAGGGCTAGCAATTTTTAAAGAACTCTAATCACATGAAGATTTGATTCTCTCTTTGTGTAACTTAGCCTAAAATACCTTTAAAAATATGGTAAGCTAACACATTCATGATTTCAAATCTACTGTTTCCTTTATATCACCATATTTTTGGGTTGTTGATTTGCAGCTACACTGAATGTATAGATGTATATACCCATTGTATATCTAATTGCAAACAATTTGTAATATAATGTTAAAAAATGTGATATAATGAACAGCTACTTGCTATTTCTGGCCAGCAATATTTCAGCAAGAGACCTCGGTATATCTTTATCTTTAAATATATATGTATTTTGTCCATAATTTTTGTCAGTCCTACCATATTTAAGTCCACTGATTTTAAAACTTCTCTTTGGGCTGTAGATATCACTCAGAAGCAAATCTATGTGCCCATGTAAGTTTTCATGGTAGTAGGGGAGCACTTTTTGTCTTCTGTCTCTATCTCATGGTTTATCCTTGTGGACGCTTAACGAGGCAAATAAAGAAAACACAGAAAGGTTAAATCAGTTCAAAGCAATCAGAAAAAATCAATGAGAAAAATCATTCACCATTACAAATATGAAAGTTTAAGGTAATTACAATCAAATACTTGAAAACTGAAAGGGAGTTGTGTCACATACTTTCCTTGGGACTCTATTTTGTAACTGCTGGGGAAAATATTGTACCTTCTGGTTATAAGCACAAAAACTACCAACAGCTGCTTGGCACACAGGTTTTGAGTCTTTATTTTCCTACTCCAAATGTTCTAGAATTCAGAAAAATGAAGATCTCAGATGAGTATGACACTGCAAATCTGTTGGGGTATTTAAATGTTATTGGGATTAGTGAAACTAAAAACTAGAAAAATAGATGGCTGTTGGAGCAGGAAAAAGAGAAATGGAGATAATTATGACATTCCTTAGTAAGAAAGGAAAGCATTTGCAAAGGGTAGGTGTCCTCAAACCTTTTACAAAAGGACAAAATAAGGATCTTTCTGCCAACTGTTAACTGCAGCCTAACGGCCTCTACAGGAGATGTGCTGCACCTGGTTGGCCCTTCACTGTTACAGTAAACAAGAATAGTTACAAGCCTCACCATTTTCAATCCAAAGGAGAAAGAAACCAAAAGAACCTAGATACTGTGCTTTTCTATGTAGCACAGAAATACTAAAAATCACTTTCCTCAGGAGGACAGACAAGAAAGCTTTGCTTATCTGATATCAGTCCTTTTTTATTTCATTTTTAACTTTGGAAACTGCTCAGCTATCATCACAAGCACAATACAAGAACTGAGGCTAAAAAATGCACACAGGACAAGTTTCATTACTCAAAACAATAGTGAGACAGTCACAAAATAAATCACAGAAATGAGGAATGGCAAGAAATACTTAAAGGCCTGTTTCTGAAACCATTGATTAAATGAATAGTCTTGTTCTGCATAAGTAGTTGCCATTAAAATTCTGAAGTTATTTGGCAAAGACTGTCTGGAAAGACTAAGGAAGGAACAAGGAAAACAGATTCCATCCAAAAAAAATTTTTTTTTTCCCAATTATGCCCTTTAGGTCTTTGGTGATGGGATTTTCTGCTTGTTTCCAGTTCCATGCTTTGTTAGATCCTGTAGTCTGCAGGCTTTTTCTTAAAATACAATCTGACTTTATTTTTCTTGGTTCCATTCAAATCATAATCCTTTCTCTATCAGCCTTAGTTATATAAACTGTTTAGATATATTCCTTACAGTTCAAGTGTTAGGACATCCTAAATTAATGGAGATGTAGAAAAAGAGGGGAGGAAGGGGATATCAGTATTACCTTTGCAGTCCATTATCTTTACAGTTTCAGAGTTAAGAAAATTATTCTATACTTCTAATATGCCAAGAAAATTATACACATTTTCAAGTGTGTATTTTCAAGTTATATACTTTCTGTAGAGCCTAGTTATTCACTCAGATAAAAAATAGTGACAGTCTTCCAGTTCATACTTGCAAAGGCTGCTTTGACCTGTTTATTCAAAAGCTTATCTGTGGCTGAAATATCCCAGAAAATCTACATCTTACTATTAACACTGAACAATGTTCAAATGCATTCACTGTAATAGTAAAGAATCTTCTGTCAAGCTTGTGGTGTAGGCTGAATCCACTGCCTAACTAGAACTGGCTGCTTATGTTTTACCAGGCTGGTAAACCACCTCTCAAGTGGTGAAATAAATAATTGTTGCTCAGAAATGCTTAGCAGATTTATCTGACTGTAATGTCAGTCATGTTTCATGTGTGGATCATCTTGTAGTATAGCCTGAAACAAGTTATAAAGTCCTACTTGGGCTTGCTAAATGTGCTGAAATTAGAGGATGCAAGGTAAATTTAGTCTTGCTCAGTTAGTGTCAGTGTTTTCTGTCTAAATCACAGAAAACTGGTCCCCAGCTCTCAAAACTAATATTATCAAGCAGGTTACATGATGTGGACATTGCACTTTCCTCTCCTTTTCAACTTGGATCCCATCAGTAATATTTACCTGGGACCACCAGCGATTATGGAAGGGCTCTTGGGCAACTTGTTACATATAAGCCATGGTTTGGATATCAATGGTGTGAGGGAACAGGAGAATCAAAATTGCAGAGTTGTGTAGCTATCCATTCTTATCAAATATTAATGTAGACAGATGACACTGACCATATATCCAGAGAAGGAAGCACAGCCTGAAAAAGCAGAGACACAGCAGTCTACACCCTGGGCACGTGGGGATTTGCCTCAGCCAAACGTTAAAAGCCATGCTGTCCCCTGCAGGTCTGCCGTTAGGACTACTTTAACAGGAAATCAAGTTCACAATCACAGAATAGTTGGGGTTGGAAGAGACCATCTGGGCCAATCTCCCTGCTCAAACAGGGTCACCTAGAGCAGGTTGCCCAGGACCCTGTCCAGTCAGGTTTTGAATATCTCCAAGGATGGAGACTCCACAGCCTCTCTGGGCAACCTGTTCCAGTGCTCTGTCACCTTCACACTGAAGAAGTGTTTTCTTATGTTCAAGCGAAATTTCCTGTGTTTCAGTTTGTGCCTGTTGCCTCTCGTCCTGTTGCTGGGCACCACTGAAGAGAGCCTCATCCCATCCTCTTTACACCATCCCTTCAGATACTTATACATATAAGATCACCCCATAAGCCTTCTCTTCTCCAGGCTAAACACTCCCACCTCTCTCAGCCTCTCCTCATGTGAGAGATGCTCCAGTTCTTCTGTCATCTTTGTAGCCCTTTGCTGGGCTTGGTCCAGTCCATCCATGCCTGCCTTGTACTAGGGAGCCCAGAACTGGACACAGTAATCCAGATGTGGCCTCACCAGTGCTGAGTAGCAGAGAAGGATCACCTCCCTTGACCTGCTGGCAACTTTCTTTGTGAGGCAGCCCGGGATGTTGTTGGTTGCCTTTGTCATGAGGGCACACTGCTGGCGCATGTTCAGCTTGTTGCCCACCAGGACTCCAAAGTCCTTCCCTGCACAGCTGCCCTCCAACAGGTTGTTGCCCAGCATGTACTGCTGCATTGGGTTATTCATCTCCAGGTGCAAGACCTTGCACTTCCCTTTTTTGAACTTTGTGAGGTTTCTGTCAACCCATTTCTCAAGCCTGTCAAGGTCCCTCTGAATGGCAGTTCCCTCTTGTGTATCAGCCACTCTTCCCAGTTTTGCGTCATCTGCAAATCTGCTGAAGGTACATTCGGTTACATCATCCAGATCATTAATGAAGATACTAAACAGTATTTGCCCCAGCATTGACCTCTGGGGGACACCACTTGTGACTAGTCTCCAGCTGGACTTCACACCTCTGATCACAGCCCTTTGAGCCTGGCAGTTCATACACTTTTCAATCCACATTTACTGACCACTTACCTGGCCTGTAGTTTATCAGCTTGGTTATGAGCTTGTTATATTTATGTTACAGGAGACAGTGGCAAAAGTCTTACTGAAGTCAAGGTAAACAACAGCCACTGCTCTCCCCTCATCCCCCAAGGTTCCTAGATAATATTCAGCTGTATTTTTTTCCTTAACACCCACATTGTATATTAAGAACCTCATGAATCATCTACATGCCAATTGTAAGTCTAAGATACTTTATCTTTCCAGGGCTTAGAAACTTTTATTTGCTTAAAATGTTGGTTTTATAAACTTCAGAAATAATATGCACATTCCTTCTACATTATTCCTTCTGTGTGAGAATACTGACTACTAAGTGAACAGTTGTAGCCATACCATTCTATTTTTTACCATATTGTAAGTTATGCTGTTAATTTTGATTTACTGGGATTTCAAGGCAAAAGTAGCTCATCATTTCCAAGGCCCTTATTTGTATTACCCAGATCATGACCGTAGTAGCATAGTAATAGTATTCCTTTCTGTTATTTCAGTCACATATATTGTTATATTTGTGTTGCATCGTAATTTTTTAAGTTGTAGTAAGGAATTAAGCATAATTTTATCAAAAAATATTAAAGTTAATTCCCTGTGTTGAAGTCAGTCTTTGAAGCTGCAAAACAGTTTCACTGATGGCTTGTGATTAATTCTTGCTTACTGTCAAACAGGACCAGTCACATTTTCATCAGAGTGCAGCAAGCACTTCCATCGACTGTATCACAACACAAGGGATTGTTCAACACCAGCTTGTGAGTAGCCACTAAAGTACATTTTAATTCTGTGACATTTTTTTAAAAAAAAACAACTTGATTTTCCTGCTAATTGTTTGGTGGACTGTTTTTCTTGTAACTTTAGTTCTTTACTTCAGCACTGCACTACAGAATATACCCAAGGTCTTCTAATCTACAAAGATTTTTTATTACTGCAATTACAGTCAATTACATGTAAAATAGTTCCTTCTAAATGTGACTAGCATAAATGAAATTAAAACTGGACTCTGTAAAACAATAAGGCATGCCTTTGCAGAGGGGGGATATGAGGCCATATTCTCTTTCTCTCTCCTTTCAGCTCTTTAATTTATGCAATGAGATAAAATTTGAATAATTCCCAACGTTCTCTTAATCATCATCAACATGGCTATATATTATTTTTCAGTACATGCCCATTTGTGATGAAAATTTTCTAATTTATGCCCACTGTTAAAGAACAAGAATCTATTAAGTCATCATTTCTAATACTAATAAATGCAATTCTTAACAGACAAAATTCCATTATGGGATCAACAGTTTTACTGTAACATTGAATTGAATTAAATGCAAATTTGCCAGAGAGCTTTACTGAAAAAGAAAACTGTCCTAAGATGTTATTAAATGAAAAAAAAACAAAAACAAAAAAAAAACAAAACAGAAATTTCTTAAAGAGAATTTATTCCAGCATTCTGTAGTGGAAGGGACAATTCAAAGACAGTGAGTGGAAAATAAGCAATGCCATTTAATTAGAACAGGTAAATCTGTTGGTGATGTGTAAGCACACACCACGGAGCAGTATGGCTTGGAAATTTTTCAGGGCTTAACATGAAAAAATAATGACACTGCTGCCTTTTAGAAGGGAATAGAACAGCCTTTGACTCCATCAGCCCTTACCCTGACTAGAATTTGGAATGCAGACTGATCCTCAAGGGATAAACATACAGCTTTGTAAGCAAGCATAATGACTAGGGTAAACATATATCTATTGCATACTGCATAACAAAAATACCATTACGGTTGCATATTGCATACCTTATGTGCATGGATACATGGTACATGGATATTATTTGGACTCCCCTTTCTTGTCTAGTTGCTTCACATTATATATGAAGAAACACAGTCGTAATATTTCTCTTCTACTTAAACAGCTTTTGTTAAAATTAATAACAAGATTGTAATTAGCGCTGTGTGAAGAACTGACTTTTAAGTTCAACTATCAAAACAAAAAAGAAAAGTAAAATAAAAATTGCGATTAAAACCAAAGCAGATTCTTTTCTCCTTTTCTTCAACCAAACCCAAAGCAGACAGAGTTTCATTCAACTTGAAGTACTCTGTTGATCCAAAAAGAAGGGTTAAATCCTCAAAACTGTCTCCATCTCATTAAACTCTCAAATTTTAGAATAGCGATTAATGCTGACCATAGCCAGGATCTTTTGCTATCTCTTTAGAGGTATTTGAAATTTTCTTTCAGGGAAACTCTAACTGCCATAGGATGTCCATAGATGGGTTACTTTGTCTCCTACTTACACGTTTATATTCTGTACAAATAAACATTCCCTAAAGCCCTGAACCCAGGTTATCATTCAATCTCTTACAGTTTGGCACAATTTCTATTAAGTTTAAATACAAATGCTTATCAAGTAAGAGGAGAAAATTGCACCTCAAAATACCTTATAGTCTGCTGGTTAGAACAGCTTCCCAGTTAATGAGTTCCTTCATATAAGGTTGAGAATTCAGCTAGGTCTTCTACCTCTTAGGAGAAAGCTAACTGGTAAAAAATGAACTGCTGTCTTCACTGACATTTCCCCAAGAGCCTTAACTGGGATGAGGTACAATATAGTTTTGCATCTTGCACAAATAATTTCATGAATTTTCATCAGAAAATGGTTTCATTGTGTAGAGTGTCTGAAGTTCTAGTTCAAGCTTTACACTTAATTTTATGCAGTTTTTCCAGGTTATCTGGCAACTGATACTCATTACTGGTGTGGATAATTTTGTTTTATAGATTATAAAAGGTGTGCAAGATTGCTAACAAGATTAGCAATGAGCCCTTTGTGTACACAGTCCTAGGATGTTTGCTATGTAAGTATAATCTTCCCCACCCTTATTTTCTTATTTGTCGCATGGTCTGTTGATTTCCTATATACTTGTACCTTGTTGGCCGGAGTGCATACAGAAATGTGGTATTAATAGAGTATGTCAACATGCAGCTCTGGCAGTGCCATGCTCTTTTAAGGACTGACTGGTTTCTCATAGAAATATGCCGAAGCACATACCTCTGGACTTGACCCCACTGTAGTGTCCTACCAGTAACTTGCAGCACCGTAGACTGTAATTATGCTCTTGGTCACCTCTTATTGACAGAATTTTTGAGAAGTATCCTGGCTGGTGATGGGGAAAAATGCATGAGGACCTCATCAGCACATTAATTTCAGCTTTTTTTTGTTAGTAAGAGAGCGTTGTTACTCCATGGAAGAAGAAGAAATTCTTGTTCTCAGGTCAGCCAATGCAGTCTTCATAGGTACCCTGTCATTTTATTCAGCTCCAAGGTCACTTTTCTTTCCCAAAGCTTCTCCTGAGAACTAGTCTAAAGGTAACGGCACCTCATGGTAATGGGAGTAAACTGAACATAAAGATATGACAAAATCAAAGACTTTAAGTAACAGGCTGTGGAAGGTACCAGTCCTTTCTTGTTTATGGATAGCGTATTAAATATGTTACTTAAACAGCAGTGCCACTGATAAAAGGAATGTCTTTGAGAGAGTTGTTTTCTCCAGTACCTTGAATATCAATAATATGTACACACTTCTCAGACTAATTTCAAAAACTGCACTAGTTACTTTTGGGCAATAAACTATAAAAATTGGGGAAAATAGATCTATTTAACTTATCTTCAAAGATGTCATTGGAAAGTAGCATGGTTTCCTCTCCCCACCTCCTCTTGAAAAGTACTGCAAGCCTGGAGCTTGGGGGAGTTGCACATGTCACTTCTTCCTGCATCAAGACTTCAATTCATACTAATCAAAATAAGAAGAGTAGGGTGTGAGTCAGCGTTAGCTGATTTGATTCTCAAGTGGAGGTGGGATCCATTTTGGTGACTGTAGGAAAAAACTTAGAAGAATATGTCAACATTTCAGTGCTGTGAAGAAATGCTATAATTTCTTTCTCATTTTATTTTCCTAACTGTTTTCAGTCTGCTTGGCATCTTACCTCCCAGGTCTTCCAGGTGGTTTTGAATATATCTGGATATATTCAAATATATCTGAATATCTGAATGTATTTGGATAGCACTGAACCAGAGACTGACTAGGGATTTCATTGGTTTGCCAATTTGCTTCTTGCAAATTGCTTTGCCATTGCTTCTTTTTGTGGCTAAGGACAGGAAGCCTTTTCTGAATGCCCTCCTCTAATTCATTTTCTTTGGGTGCCCCACATTTTTGTTTGTTTATCTGGTAGTTTTCTCTTTCAAATCTCAACTCTCTTTAGAGTGTTCCCACCAATCTCTCATTTTCTGCACTTCCTATCACCTATTTAGTCTCTTTTTTCCCCCGTCATCTATATCCCTTTTAATCCCCTAGATTCATGGCTCAGGTATTCCAGACAGATTTCTGAGTGTTCCAATACTTTTTTCCCTGTTTTTTCAAGAGGATGAGTCAAAGATCTGCTTCTGTATCCAAAGTACAAAAACATCCATCCCGGTCTATTTCCAGCTTTATAATATGAAAAGGATCAAAAGTTGCTCCTGGTTTGCAAATGCAGCTGTTCTAATTTGCCTGTCAAAAATACATTCAATGAGCTGATGTGTGGGGAAGGGAAGGTTTAAATGGTGAGCAACATTAGCAGCTTGTGTACATTGTATTCATTAAAAACTGTATCTAGGCTGACTTTCTACTCTGTTAAAAATAGGCAAAGCATTATAGGAAAAAGTAGAGCTATGATCTGAGTGTATCCCAGTTGCCTGTGTGGGGTCTCTTGCTCTCTTCCCCTACCAGGTAGATATTGAGTGTGTAGTTTCCATTAGAATTAAGGCAGGCTCAGCTTTTCTCTTCATGTTTTCTCTTACCTATTTTCTTCTTAGAATGGAAATTTTTATCTGAGAAGGATGAAGGGCAACGGGAGACCCTCTCCTCGCCACTTGAATAGACAGGGTTGTGCAGGGTTGTGCAGAAGTCCTTCTCTCAATTACGCTGCATTTCTAGGGTGATTTATGTAATTGGTTCTACTCCACCTTTTGGCTCAGAGGATCTGTTCCTTACCATCCTCACAGTAGCTTATAGAGAGCATGCTCAGAGTCCTGCTTTCCACCAGGGAATCTGCCCTTGCTTTAACATCTGGGGAGTCTTGGAGATTCTCTCTTGTCTCCAAGAAGGAGGCTTACCTGTTTGAAAGGCCTACAACCATTTTTTAACATTTCTTCGGCATGTGTTAAAATAGCCCTCATTTTCTCTGTAAAAATAACTGCAGTCCTGTTATGCACATTTTTTCTTCCCTCCCCTGTCAGTGCCTGGGAACAAAAAAAAGGTGTCGTGTGTTCATCTTAGAAATGAAGTTTTATAGTGGAAAAGCCAGTCTTCCTAAAGAAATTGGTAGCAAAAGGTCTGCCAAGAGTTGAATGGGCATCTGGTGGGCTCAGTTTCAGGACCATGGAGAAGGCCGCGGTGAGGCGCCCCGGGTGGAGGCTCCGCGGGGGAGCTCACAGGCTGCTTACCACCACCACAGTGTGGGAAGCTTTTTAACACACTTTTGTACCAGTTATTTGCCATTACAGCCTTGGTAGGTTTTGTCTAATTCAGATTTTGGGATTTTATTCCACACAGTGTGGTGGTAGGAGGTATCTGCAAGTGGCACTAAAGCATTTGATGGAATCTCGAATCTAGAAATGCACATGACTATATGCATGGGAAATTTTCTTGTAGCATGTGCAGCATGGACTATGATATGTTAAACCTCTTAGCATCAACACTGAGTATTTTTCAATGCAAAATTCATTACTGTTCACAGGAGAGCAAGACCCACTGGCATTCTGGAGTTAATCTTAAGATTTATGCAATCCACAGGAAACTGTGATATATAAACAGAATTATACTGAGCAGTCTGCCTCTGTGTTTTGAAACTAGTTGTATAATGGCATGTCTCTTTTTCTTGCAGACTTTCTACTAAGGAGAGAAATCTGATTTGCCAAGAAAGTGCCTTGAAATCTTCCAAGACGGAGAAGACATCTTGTACCTTTTTGATTTACAACATTTTGTTACTAGATGCATTTTATTTTCATATATATTTCGGACATTCCATATTTGTGTGAAACATTATTTTATTTTGATTTGTAAATTTGTTGCCTATAGTTCAGACAAGCCAATTATTTATATACATTGTATATAAAGAATACTAATAATATACTAATTAAATGTTATAATCATATGCAGGGAGTTGGTAAAATTTTGCTGTTTCTCTTGTTCCATTGTATTTACATCATTTTGCTCAGGCTCTTACTTTCATTATTTGCACTAACTTGAAATGCAGAAGTCTATGTAACTGAAATCTGAATAAGCTGTAAGTGGGGAAGTTTTACTTGCCATGGAAGATATTTTATATTATGAAGCTTTGTTAATATATACATATATATTATTGCGCATCAAAAAAAATGCTCAGAAATGCACCTTGCTTTCAGGAACATTTGTATGACTATTCTGGATTATCATCAGTTACATTTGTACTGGCACTTATGGAAAGAGTTGCAAATAATGTAAATATAAAGACTGGAAAACTGCAATGCAGTTTTGATGGAATAAAGAACATAAAAATAAACTATTTTTCAGGGAGGGTTATTTAAACTTATTAAGGGATTATGTATTTCATATTTCACATTTAATTTATCTAGTGAGCTTGAAATAATTTTCCACTGAGAACTTCAAACTCATGATTGTATTTTTTTACAGCATTTTATTTTCAAAATGTAAATTTTCTTCAGATATTCTTCAGCTGATTAGGGCACAAAGGAGAATGCGTATGCATGTGCACCTACTGTGCACAACAGGACACTGTCTGTGAGAGTGAAGAGAGCATAATAATATAGCCCACTAGAGGAGAAAATAGTTTGAATTATAATGTCATAAAACCAAGGAGTGATCTGGCTGAAATTTGGCTGAAAACACATCAAGCTTAAATATTTGGGAAGAAACCAAAGCACAATTGCTGGATCTTTCTTATTTAAAATCAAATGATGATGATATTTGCTTTCCATTTTTCTCAGCTCTTCTATTGCAAGGTTATATGACTGCTTTACAAAAAAACTTGACATAAAATGAGGTTTTTATGGACAGGCCTAGAGTAAGGACATCACTGACAACTGTGCCCGAATCACAATTTCCGTGATTAACTGAACATTCAAACTAAACTCTTCAGATTAGAAGTTGCCTCTAGCCTTTTCCTCTGTGTGGGTTTCATGAGCCCCTTACCCTCTAAGGCCAGCATTTTGCCATCTACAGAACAGCAGAGAAATTCAGCCATAGGATTCCTTGTGAAACAGCTAACGCCTGCTTTTTTAGCTCACAGTTCCAAAGGTATTCATTTCTTTCTACATTTTTCAGTGTCTTTCCCCACCAGAGATGTGGTGTGTCCTTTGATACTTCCATCCAGCCCATGCTTCTCCGCATACTATCACATTCTGTCTGGGCAACAATATATTACAGCAGCTGTTTTTAACCAGCTCTTTCGTCACAGCTGTTGAATTAGTTAGTCCCTCGGTAATCCTGGCTAGAAGATTGTCCTGTGCTGTTTGCATTTATTCATCATGCAGTTGTTTCTCATGCCTTTTGCCATCATTTTCTTCTGATAAAAGCAAAGTTGAAGGCAGTATCCCTACTGAAGATACAGCAGCATATGTGAAATCCCAGTGGCTGAATAGTGAGATGATAACCCTGTTTCTCTGTGAGTAATGTGTTTCATAGCAGGAATATTGGCTAAAACAAATATGTGAGTGGCTCAGAAGTGCTGCAGCCAGAGAAGAAGGATGAGGCCAGGCAGGCCCAGAATAGAGTGAGATCAGAGGCTCTGAGAAAAGCCTCTGTCTTGACTCCAGGTTTTGTATTTCCATTCTGGTTTTTTTTTTCCTCAGTTTAAATAAAAGTCCATCTCATCAAGGGATTGAAAACAGTGAAAGGAGAATCGGAAAAAATGGTTTCTCTGGCAATGAGTTTTTGTAGTCTGGTGGTGGCAAGAGGGAGTCACATAGGAAAAAAGCTAAAGAACATCAAAAACACTCAGAATATGCTGGATGGGTAAACTTTCCATCTAAGACAATAACAAGCCTACTGAATGATTCAAATTTTCTTATTTTTGGTTTGAGAAAACCCAATATTGATTATTTAATATAATTTTGAGCTAAAATCTGATGTTCTGCATCAGGACCTTTACCTTTCTTTGTACAGGGAACATCTGCAGAGGGATTCACCTCTCTTCAAGTTGGATCTGGGTAAATGGAGTCAGTAAAACAAAGTTTAGTTTTCTCTCTTTATCGCTGAGACTGTTTTATTTATTTATTTATTTAGTCATAGCACAGGGAAGGCATTCCAGGCTGTTGTTTTCGGTGCTACACAAATGCAGGACAAAGGCCAAATTCTCGTCTCAAAGAAGTTAAAGCCATAGAGTGAAACACAGTTAGAAAAGAATACACAGAAGCAGTGACTTTGTGGCTTTGTGATGATCAGTGAGGTGGCTTGGTTGTAAGCTGTCTACAGGCATCACTCAAAGTGAGATTTGACAGCAGACAGTAAGAAGGATAAACAGATTTTTGTAAGGAACTTTTCCTACAATGAGGGCTCTGATCAGAAAGAAGATTCTTGGAAAGGTAAGGGTCAGGAACTGAATTTTCAACATGGAACGAGAAGAAAAGAAAATAACAACCATAGAGGGCCTTGAAAATGAGGACGAGTGAAAATACACAAAAAGAAAATTTGCAAAATCATCTTGGACATGGGCAGGGAGGTACTTTTTGTAAAGGCCAGTAAAAATGATGGTGGAGTAACTGGCATGTAAAACAGCAACATGAATATATGCTCAGATTATGTGTTAGAAAAATGGCTATAGTTTTTTCAGGAGGAAAAAAAAAGGTGAAATTGAGACTTGGTGACCAGATGTACATGGGGTGCAGGTGACCCCTAAGCACAGAGACTCTAATCATTTCAAACAACCCTGTGGATGCCAGCTGATTCTCTTGCCCCTCACGGGATTCCCTAACTCACTGGGATTAGAGGCTTGTACTGGACAGAAATAAAGATGGTGCTCCCACATGTCAGAACAACCCAGCACAGGGTGGTTTAGCATGAGAGCCAGCTGAGACATCTGATCAGTGCAGAATAGCTAGGCTCAGTGGCTGCCACTCTGGGAAAGTGGATAGGGACACCCATCTACTGTATGTCATCCCATGGCCAGGTGCTACCTGCGCTAGGCCTGAGCTGGAAAAGATTGCTAAACTGAGGAGAAATAAAGGAGAGGAGCAAATAAAAGGAATAAGTGGAGACAACACTTACTGCATTGGTGTATGGGAATGAACTCCCTATGCTAATATTTGCTGCTGCCCTACACATCATTTCTTCCTTCCTTCATTAACAGTCTTAACAGCTGAGTTTACCACCTAGCCTGAGACATAACCTCCTCATGTCCCTGTCAGTACAGAAGCCTTATCTCTTGCTCCCAGTCAGATGTTCAAAAAAGCAGATATGAGCTGTCATTATTACAAATCTCGTAAGTCAGGATTTTTGAGACAGAAAACAGACAGGAAGAGTGAAAAGATAGAAAAGTCCAGAGGAAAAATGGATATGAAGACTTTGCGAAGCTTTGATGTAGCTTCACTGTAAGAACATTATACTTAGATTTCAACAGACAAGTTTATAAAACCTGATAGCTTCCCTTTGACCCAAGGATGTGTGGTCTTACATTATATTCAGCAGTCCACACCAACACAGCATGTCTTTACCATCCATGTAGGCTGATTTTGCCCTGGCTGCATGAGATTAATTTAGCTTTGATGTTTGTCTGTCTATATCACTTCCATAATTCTGTGGAAGTGCTATAATTCTGCCCTTTACTTCAGTGTCTGATTCATTTGCTTACTTATAGTATCTGAAAAAAATCTCTACAGAGTGCCATTTGTCTCTTCTGTCATTGAAACTGTTGTCCAGTTTTATGCAGAATGCGGTTGGTTTTGCATTTTGTATAAGAAGCAACAACTTCAGGGAATCATCACTGCCTCAGTTGCTACAAACAAAACTGGTGTCTTCTATATGCTATATTCTTTGGTGGTCATATCACCATTTCTATTTATGAAGTATATTTTGCTGTAGTCTTTTGTTCCCTGTAATATGAACTCCATTTCTGCCATTTGCCTCCCTTAGAGTACATTGTCTAAATAGTACGTCTATTAAATATTTGCAATTTATACAAATGATATTCCTTTCCTAGTAACATTCAGTTTGGCTATTCGACCACCACTGAGAAATGAACTGATGTTTTCATGGAAGTATTTAACCTCCAGATCTCACCCTTTGGTAGTAAATTTTGGCTCAAAGCCCATAATTTTAAATACATACATAAATACATACATACATTATATATATAAAAATTATATACACATTATATGTGTATATACATATGCATGTATATATGTAATATGACTTTTTTCATGTGCATTGCTTTACATTTATCCATACTGAATTTCATTTTCTGGTTTTTGTCCTGTCATTCAGTATCATAATATCAGTTGGTAACTTTTTACAGGTCAACCTTTTTCTTTGTTATCCAGAGTGACTTCTTTCCTGCAACAAAAATTACTTATGATTGATCAGTTATTGACCTTGCTTCATACAACCAAAAACATATTATACTCCTCAGCTAAGAGAGTGCTAAGAGGGAGAAGAAACTGTAGTCTTTCCTTTCTTCTCCCTTCTGCAACCTACTTGTCCCAGTAAATATGCTCTGCCTTACAGTATTGTCTCTGCTCCAGCTGGAAGGTATGAAGAGCTTTTAAGTCATGCATCTGCTGCGGGGAGGTTTGACTGCTCAGGTCTAAATTTGGGTGCTGCACCTACTCTCCCCAGTTCCTGTGCAGAATGAACAGGGATAGGGACATAAGTATTCATTTCTTCAAAGGCTGCGTTTTGTTACATCAAACAAGCTGATGTTTCCCCATGAGAGTAAGCTTCCCAAACCAATAGTCCAGCATTCAACTAGCCACAATTGCCATTCCCCTTCATTCTGCATGCATGCAAGCACTGAGAGCTTCAACATAGAAAAATTTAGACGTGGAATACTCTTCTTGTGCTCTGTGGTATTAGTGAGTATGAAAAGGACAGGACAGTGTCAGTGCCTAAAACTGGGATATGAAGATAAGCTGTGACAATTGCTTGCAGTTGGCTGCAAGGGGAACTCAATGGAGCATTCAGCAGCTGTGTTTACACTGCTGCTAGTGCTCCTCTGTGCCATCTGCCTCAGTGCTATGGTATTCCCTCTAATTCAGGTGATCTGGGCCTCAGTATTTCTTGTTATAGTTCTGATTTACTAAGAACACTGTAGAGCTGGCTCTCAACACTCTTTGGTAATGGTGCTACTATCTGCAGTGAGGCAGCACAAGGACAGAAGTAACAAGGGACAGTGATGGAAGCTGGCTCTCTGATCCTTTAGGAACCTTGGAAATGAGAAACCGGCATGGTTTAACATGAATACTGGTTTTGAAGGTGGAGAAATCAACTCTCATGCAGTATTCCTATGGGAAAATCAAAGCTGCTACCAAAAACGGCATGACACTAAGGCATAGCATGGGGGGAGGGAGGGGCTAGCTGTGGAGCACAGGGTGAGAACCTACTTAAGAGACAGAGGCACTGAGCAGCTGGGTACCTGAGAGCTACAGCATCACAGTGATACTGTGCTGAGGAATTTTGCAGGAAGAGACAGGAACTGTTTAGCTCATATGGAAACACTAGTGTAGGGCAGAAGCAGAGCCACAGAGGGTCTTCCCCCGACTATGGTGGGAAATACCCAGGAGATAACCTTTGTACCCTGCAGGGAGCAGTATGCAATTCAGTTCTGCTCTTCAGCCTTTTTTCCTACTAACTTTGCCTTTGGGGGAGATAAAAACACCCATAAAGCTGTGGGTGTTCTGCCAGCTCTTGTCTAGAGAGGGAAGGGTTCAGATTGAGAATCTTGGCAGATGGTAGTGATGGAGGTCTCTTTTTTTTCCTTTTTTTTTTCTTAATCCTTGTAGCATATTAAAAGGCTTAAAAAAGAAGGTAGCAAATCAGCTTGTCACTTTGGGATGCTGGATTTTTGGCCTGAGGGTTGCAATAATTCAGACAAAGTATAGCACAGGTACTTTTTCTGATGAATATATAATTTAGATTATTTTCATTTATTTAAGTTATTAGGTGAATTCTTTTGAGACAAAGCCTGTCATATTCTTTTTGTTATAAGAAGATATATTTATTTATGTCACTGAGCAGGTCAGCTTGGCCCTTACGGATCTAAGAGTATGTGAACTAATCAGAATAATATACTGTGATAAGGATACTTTTGAAATATCCTTCATGAGTAATTCTGCCATATCATTCTAACAGTAACCTCTCATGTTTTACCATTGCATCACATAACGTAAAGAGAATAGTTAGTCAGGCAGGTAGTATGTATTCATTATGATTTATTGGGCTCATTATGTGATCCTGTATTCACCTGTCTCATCTTTTTTATTTAAATTATCAACTGATAATTGCACAAGTAAGAGGTTGTCAGAGAGGTGTCAGGCCTCATTCCTGAATAAACATCTGGAATAAAAGCACAACGAAATTAAGGATTTTGTAAATCCAAGATTGCAAAGATCTTTTTTCTTTCCCAGACAGCAGAGCCTATCTTACAAGAAAAATACACAGCCTTTGGGTTAGATTGCTTGTTTTCCCACTGAAAGGTTTATGGTAACATTTGCTTTAATGCAGGCTGAGGTATCTACTGCATTTAAACTGTACTTAAGGGTGATGAGGCCTTTAGATAGAACTTTAACAGGCTTGTGGCCACCTAAGGGATCTCTGCCTTGAGTAAATAGAAAACTTAGCACAGCTTAAGCTGTTTCTGCCCCTTAAACTCTTGAACCTTTGAACTCACTCTTGCAGCAAACTAGCAAAAGCTACAGTTTAGATCAGTTTAGATCTGATTTCAATACGAGTTTGTGCACCTATAGGTTCAAATATTTAAAGCTTCAAATTCTTAATAGCTGGCCCTGAAGACTCATAAACAAGCTGATATATATGTCCAGTGGAACTTTCTGCTGTGGTTGTGCCTAACAGTAAAGATTATATTGGCTTTGATTTTTTTTTTTTAATAGGAGGATTGAAAAGCTTTATTAAAGACTTCTGATATAAATTGAAATAAAGAGTTGAAGCAGACAAATGTAAGGGTAAAACTTTCACTGAATCTCACAAGCTTGGGCAGACTGCCATTAGTGACTCGGTCAGTTATCTACAACCATCACAAACCTAAAGCTGCAAAAATTTTCTGGAGATTCAACCTCTCTCAGAGCTTCTATATGTCTGATATATAAAGATAGACACAGATATCTGTCTCTCTATCTGGATATCTGGATATATCAGGATTACTTCACAGTCAAGAATATTTCTAATCACAATAGAACAAAATCTGTCCCTGTTCCTATATCTTATTGTTTTCATCTAAACTGTCCTTTAGCAGCAAAATCAGCAATATCTGCTTTATAATGCTTTAATTAAAAAATGAGACACATTGTTTCTGGGATTTTTTTTTTAATCAGTTAACTGTCTGCTTTTCTGAAGTAGCTCTGTTTAGTATAGGTGAACAAGTTGTTTTCGAATACTGAGAGGAAATACTTTCGGAAGTGCATAGGAGAGCTTTTACAGAGAGAGAATTTCTCTTCACTTCATAGTAAAATTCCCACTGAGCAAACAGTTATATGAGATGACTCAGTCTTGAGGGTAATGTATACTTAGGAAAATTTTCAAATCAAAGTGTCTTCATCCTGCCTCCCATCTGCTACATATATAAACTATTACTAAACAACGCACAAGCTTATATATATGAATACTTTATATCTTACTCTGCTGATCTATACAATCTATAACTTACATTTAACTTCTTAATTGTCATACTGATGATATAATTATTGTTTCTACTTTGTAAGTTCATTCTAAGGTTTTATTAGATACTGTTTTTCAACCATCAGCCATTATTGCTTTGTCTTTCATGGTCTCTTTATGTTTTCATTGGACACAATAAACTTATGATATTGTACTGTCATCAAAGCACTTCAAGCAGACTTTTTTGTCTCTTCTTAAGTTAGTAGATGATGTAAGTTAATGTGCTATATGAAAATGCTGCTTAATGTTTTTATATCTCCAAAATTCTGTGAACTTGAGCTATTTAGCACCTTACATGCAGATGATAATTTGTCATACATCCAGACAAATTAACTCATAGAGAAGAGCAGAGGGAGCGGATATTTCTTATGTCCAAATAGCTGATATAAGAGTTCATGTGGAAGTGAGCATATACAGTGACATCTGAGTTTACTAAACTTTGCAAATGTGGCCAGGGATGTTTGAACACCCCTTACACAGGTGTGTAACAGGAAGTATTTTGAAAATATATTGTAAAGTATACATCATTTATTTTCTTTCTTTATTTATAATAAAGTACATCATTTATTTTCAAACGTGCCAGAGACTCCAGTTTTAAACTGCATAGAGAGATGTGACCTGTTCAGACACCTCTCTTCAGATAAAAAGTCTGGATTAAGACAATCAAGTCCTTTCTCATTGCTAGTCATCATGCTTTTTGTATCCTAGTCTGTGAAATAAAAAAATGCTTGAACATGCCAGGATATGCAAGTATGTCCCAACTATTCTTTAACCAGGTTCTGGGAATGTGAGATTGGAATTGGAGCCCAATACAGTAGACAGCTAGGGGAAACCAAAATGTGCCTTCTGACGTTTTCATCAAGAGTGACTACCAACAGATACTTCATAGAAAGGTATAACAAAATACTTCGTGAATAGTCTATTTGAAACAAAGCTTCTTAACTTGTATCAATTGCATCAAATTAATTGGAAGCTCAGGTTTTTATATTTATTTTAAGTAAAATCAGAACCAAACTGCCCTTTTCTATTCAATGTAACTGGGATGAAAAAGCAGTCTTTTCTACTAAAATGGATGTATCCACTGTAGAATGCTTTGGACAGCACTCATAATTAATCTTCACTTGAATTCGTACTCACCATTTAACAGTATTGAAAATTTCTGAGTTGAACTTGTCTGTTTTCTTAGGAAGATGTAGAACAGCAGCTAAATCAGATCTATGACAATGAGGAAACTCTTCAGTAATCAGGCTTTTAAACAGCTTTAATACTTCAAAACTATTTTCCTTTCTTAGCTACAGTTCTATAAAGCAGCCTCTTTTTTTCTATTATACAGAAGTTCTTTTTCCTCTGAGCACCTTTTCTTCTATTAACAACAGAAGTTTATTTTAGAATTGATGTTTTAAAATTTGCTATGAAAAATGACTAAACAAATCCACGCACCTTAATTCTACAGTATTTCAGGGTTTATTTAAATTATTGATATTATCATAAGGTTGAATCTGCAAGTCCAAGCAGGTAGTATCAACTCTTAAGATTTTCTGGACTAAGCAGGTGTGATGGTGTGCTCCTTCTCCCCCACCCCACTTGATGTGCTCTCTCCCCCTCAACCTGACCTCCCCATAAACAGCATGTAGACAGGGACTAATTGAGTACGTGCCAACAAAGGCCCATCTAGCATGCAAATATGATTATGAGTCAATCATCTCCCCCCTCCCCCAAGTAGGGGGCAGCCCAAAGCCTGTGGAGCTCTCATACACAGCAGCAGGCTGCATTGCAGGAGCTCCTCTTGAGCAGGGATGCCTCTCAAGGTTACTCCTTGAGGCCGAGAGATTCCTTACCCATGACAGATCCTCAGTAAGTGAATAATAGCATGCTGAAACTTCGCAAAACTTCATGAAACTCTACTGAGTTATATCTCTGATTGATGGTGCACATAATCTTTTAGATCCTTTCTGAATCTCGTGACTCAACAGGAGGGTCTCCCTGACACTTTCAGTTGACCCTGTCATCCGTGCAGTAAATAACTGAGTGAACCTTGCCATCAAACCTCATTAAATCACTGCTTTATTTATGATTGCACTTTGTTAAGTCATTATCTTACCATAATAAAACATAGTGCTGCTTCTCTCCTATGAGTGAAGTGCATTTCTCCACTCATCTGCGACAGCAGGTGAAAACAGTTTAAAGAGAGGGCAATGAATTTAGTAGATTAGACTCCCATTTTTGAAAACACATCTCACAGTTGTCATCAGATCACACATGATCTTGAGATCCTTATTGCAGTTCCCATATGGTGTAAATCACTAACTCTTTAGCATAATTCACTGTCTCAAAAGACTACATGTGGATGTACTGTATAGGAGTTGGCTATGAATAAACTTTAGGATAATGTTTAGAAAGCAGGCTGAAAGCTGTCAGATTCTGAAACAGCCTTCTAATGGCAGTGATTAAGGCTTTAATGATGGGACTTAGTATGTTTATGATCGAAGGGATTATACGATGCCTTTCTGTAATAGCTAAATTCTGTGTCTCAAAAGGCCTTTTACATTCCTGCGCCACAAAGGAGGGCAATGAATGGAAGTACTGACATCAGAGATGGAGGTTTCCAAGGTGGGGAGAGAGGGGGTCTTAAATGTCAGCTGTTCTTGAAGGGTTCCTCCATCTTTTCAGATCCTGAGATTAACCTGTACTGCTCTTACTGAATAGTGTGCAGCAGCCACAGCACATCAAACATGCTGATGGCATATATCAAGGCGATAACCAGACATTGGCTGAAAAAACACTGATTCTGAACACTATAGCTTTGGACAGGCCTAACCACACACAGACCCAGGGTAGAGAGCAGAATGGCACAGTGCTCAAGTTACCATGTTAGATTTAGTTGCCACCTGAATAACAGAAATGTGCTCTTAATTTTACTTGAGGCTGAACTCCTCTTGGTGAGAATGGATTTTGTCAGTTTATGGGTTACACTGTGTTTTCTCAAGCAAAATATATATAACAGTGGTACTGCTTGAATTCTTGCAGTTAATCCATATATAGGCTCATCGTTGAAGGGTGACATCAAATTGAGTGCCAGACTGCTGAGGGAACTAGTTTGTTTTCCACCATCTGGTATCCTCAGGCCCAATGCAAGGTTAACAGAAGAAAAACCTTAATTCTTTGTTAGGTAGAACTTTAGTCAATGAACTGACAGTATCTTCCGGACTTTGTCTGTGAGCACACAAGGAATAATCCATGGAAAAAGGGTATGAATTTTCTGTGTTGGCAGTCACTGTTACTGGTTTGCTCAGAAAAGGCTTTGGATGGAAAGATTTTTCTAGTCATTTACCATTAAGACCTGAAGGCATCACTTAAGCTTTCCTAATAATAATAGAGACTTTTATTTTAGACGTTGATTCTCATGTATATTGAATAGTAGCAAGAAGCACTGACTGAGTCATATTCTTCAACTTTACTATCACTATACTGATCTTTGAAGAAGAAACAAGCAACTTAGATTCATATTAGCATGAGAAAAAACAGTGTATTTCAGGCATAACTTCTGGTTTATTACACTAGAACTGAGGTAGAGTCTTGCTGGATTCAGGAGATCCTGGACACCTAACAATATGGCAAAGACTAATGGTCTTTGAAAGAGAAGAAAGTTTTTTTATATATGTACATGTAAATTATTACTCAAAAGATTAGAGATGAGTTTCAGACTGGTTTGCATTTGAAAGGGGGGAATTGATGGTTAGAACTCCCAAAATTAAATTATAGGCCTTCACATTCATGAACAGAAATGAAATACAGATGCCAAAGGAAAAATTTCTCTGAATAAGTCAGGGAGGAGGAGTGAAACCTATATTCTTGACATAACAAGTGATTAAAGAAATGACAGAAGCATCTGGAGATGAATAAAACATAAAATCCAAATGGAACCCATCCTAGAACTCTGGAAGGAGAACCAAGAAATGTCAGGTGAGTTATATTAATCCAAAAAGAGGGAAACCCAAGATGGTATGACTGAGTGCCAAAAATACAGCCTGAACTATGCGGATACATAAGCTAGGGCGTACTTATCTCTTTTTTTTTCCTAATTAAAATGGGAACTAACAGGACTGTAAAAGCTTTTCCAGATATTCAAGCAAGTCCACATGTGGGCTGTCAGAAACCTACTGTCTTGCATGTAAGCTCTGCAGCTTGCATCCTATTTCAATCAATAAAACACAGTCCTTATGCTTTGTTTTAATTTTAACTTGTCCAGCATAAAACAGTGAAGTACCTTGTTATTTAATGCTGACACTGTGCGTTGGGGGACAGGGAGCAGAAGAGGAAAAGGTGTGTGATGTTTTCAGTAGACTGTCTGGTTGACTAGTGAGTGCATATTCCAAGGCATCTTTCCAGTTGGTGCTCTGCCCAGAATAGAAAATCCTAAACCAGAACCACAATATGTGAAGCTGCCTCAATAAATCTGGCTTACACAAGTGTTTAAGTTTATTAAGACTTGAGCGTCTGAAAGCTACTAGGAATTATTGCTACAGCTGGACTATAACATTCTCTCACTGGTCCAGTATTCTTTCCTCCATGGAAATCTCATAACTTATATCTACTTC
Organism: Dromaius novaehollandiae; assembly: GCF_036370855.1. Classification (NCBI taxonomy): domain Eukaryota; kingdom Metazoa; phylum Chordata; class Aves; order Casuariiformes; family Dromaiidae; genus Dromaius; species Dromaius novaehollandiae. The sequence goes on from NC_088099.1 coordinate 136,686,439, forward strand.
ATCATGATGATTGCTGGCTTTGTGCCAGAGAAAGCACATGTGCGATGATATTCTTGCCATGCAGAATTTTTGTTTTTAAATCAACCGAAGGCCTAATAATAGTTTGCAACATGGTATTTACAAAATATCTCAAGGAAGATGATTTCTAGTCAAAACTTTCACTTGAAGAATCTCTATATACTCTAAATCTATCATCCCTAAATAGAATTTCTGTAACTTGTTAACTAGAGAAAATGCAATCCTAACAAAAAGACTTGGATGTAACCTTGAGACTTGGCTGATTCTCTACAGGCTTTACCACTCTTTCTCTGATATGAATGGGATTAATTCATTTTGACCTTTTGGTTTCTAATCATAGGAAAGAGGCCTGAAGCACGGGGAGAAAAAGGGTTCCTTGTGATAAGTCTTGCCAAAGTGCAGCCAAACCAGCATCACAAAGCTTATCTATCTCACTTCCACCATGTTTCAGGGAATCTCTGAAAATGTTTTCTGGTATCAGCCTGCACTTTGTTTTTCTTGTGGTAGTCTTTGCTGAAAAATATGTGTTCCCTACCATCTACCAGCTAAATCTGTTTTCCTCTAGGGGCATAATCAGGTTTGTGAACAACGAGAGGGTTGCAATATGTTTTAATAAGTCAGTCTGAACAAATAGAAGATTTAAAGTGGGAGAAGGGTATGCTGTTTATTCACCTCCTAGCCTCATGATCCATAAAATCTTAACTGGCAATGACTTTATTAGAAGTGCCACATCTATTCTTACTGTTTTTTTGCCCCAAATTCTAGGCATGTTTATCCCGTTACGATTTGTGTGATAGACCAGGTGAATTCAATCAGCTTTGCTTGAAGAAGGCAGTATGTGCTCTTTTCTCATTTTAGTAAACTCTGTCAGTTCCTTGATCTCAATTATTTTTGTCTGGTATGTTCTATATATTCTGCATTTTGTCTACGCAGCATCTAAAGGTACATTTAGACAGATTACAACTAGCTAACAGGTTGATCTTAAAGGAATTGTCAGTCATGACTCATTGCTAATTTGGAATGTTGTTGAAAGGGGGCTACACAGAAATTAATGCTTTTATAGATTATTAAATACTTTTGATATATGATTTGGAAATACAAAGTTACTTCTCGTAAAAGTCTTGGTAAAAAATTAGGAAAAGATGGTAGTCATATAAATTACTTGATCACCAGACTGGTTTATAAATAGGCCTGTTTTAATACTGCTTTAATATTGACAAAGGCAAGGCCACACATCTAGTAATATGGAATACAGACCATATATACAGAATGAAATATTACATCCTGAAAAGTAGAGACTCTGGGAAAAGTTTTAGATTCATATGATACATGCTAAAAAGCTTTTTGCTGAGAGGTAAAAGTGGAGCTGCCTTTGTAATGCATTGCATTGCAGCGTTGATCTCATCCATTCAGTACAGCTCTAAGGTATATACATTTGCTGCATAATTGGAGAGAGAGTGCATGGAAGGAATACAAATGTCTTGAAGTTGGAGAGTATATGTTAGAATGAGAGAATTAAAGCACTCAGTCTGCTCAGTTGATTTTTAAAAGGCTATCCAGTAATGAATAGATTTCCATGTTTAATTATTTCCCCAAGGGAGAGGTACAAAGGAACTTTGTAAATACGTAAGGAGAGCTATAATAAAGACCAAAAGCTAGAAGCAGGTGTTAGGCAGATTCAAGCTTGGAATGGCCTAAAATCACTAAGAACCTGTTCAAAAAGTTAATCTACCAAGAGATATGGTGTATTCTATGGAAACAACAGGAACTAATTAAGGACAAAGGTTTTTCTAAAAAATATACTAGGTTAATCCATACATTATTAGTCTTAGTAAGTAGCTAAACATATTAAGATGTCTTGGCCTGCAACATATAATAAGTTGGATAATCTAGCGATCCTTTCCGGCCTTACATCCTATGCTTTTCTCTCTGCCTTTCTGTTTCTTTCTAAATAAGACTTTGAAAAGAAATTGGCAACAGTTGCACTCTGTAATTAGGTACACTCTTACTTGAAGATATCACTGATAATTGTAAAAAATGGCAGTCATGCTCTGTTCTGCAAGAAAATGTAGGTTTACCAATACTGTGCTGTATTCTGAAATAGCCTTGATGTATCTGAAATCCCAGAAGCAAGAAGGGCATTTCTACCTGAAGCCACTTCCCTATACCAGGGTAAAAAATAAAAGCTATTTTGGTTGACACTTCTCCTTCCCTATTCCCCAAACTGTAAAAATTAAGAATATTTCTTGACAACTTTGTTCTAGGCACAGAGTAGACAAGAACAAGCCAAATATCTCTTTTGTGTTACTGACTTAATAGGTAATGACACATCATACAGTTTTGGCTTTATCTCTTACTGGCTGCATATGTGACAGGAGATCAAACTGATTGAACAACTGTTCTATGTAACTTGCCTTTTTCTAAAGTTGACAGAACACACTGGATTTTTTTTGATTTAAAAATATTTAAAACTCTTCTATGCTTTCCCAACATTATTTGAATGCTTTATATGATGTGTGTGTTTGGCGACTGACTGTGAGCAGCTATTTGAGGCCTGTTCAATTGCTAAAAAGAGAAAAATGGAAAGGACAACATCTCTCAGCAGTTATCCAAGAAAGCTTCAAAAACATCCAGGAATTCTTGCTGTACTATAACACTGAATTGTCTGAGGATGAAAACCAGGCTATGGTGAAAAAATGCCAACATAATAGTTTTATATAAGACAAGAAAGGACTTCTACTATTTTTAAAAGGTTTTGTGATTTTTTTCCCCTGCCTGCCCCCTATTCTTACAATGCCTGAAATGACATCATACCAAAAAAAAGAAATGCACTTTGGCCTAACTGGTCACTACAGGAAAGAATCACTGACAACATTAAATTGTTGCAAATGAACAGCAAGGTGGCATTATATGCCCTGAATATATATTACACCATCACATGGGCAAATATTTCTGGTGTCTAGTACACAAATAGAGAAATAAGGGAGTCCTGCTTGCACTGTTTACTTTGGCTGTCATGGAATAGGCTATGCATCTTCTTCCATGCTGAACCCCTTCTACATAGAGATCTGCCAATGTCTAGAACAGTTCCCACAGCCTTGGCTTGTGATGAAAGTGACCTTCTCTCTGTGTCCTGCATGGCCTGTTTCCATTTGGCCAAATTTAAGTTCCTGCATGCCAGCAATCTGCTCCATATATCCTTTGTATATCTGAATCATGACAAGGATCAGCTGATAGAAAACATGAGGGAAGACATAAAGAAAGGCCATGTTCCTAAGAGGCTTCTGACTGCAGGGGGCAGATTTGCACTAATTCACATCAGTGGTGTGTGTCTTCAAAGAATGTGAAGTTACGGTTACGTAAAGAAGAAGGAGAAGAAGAATATCACATTAACTCTACATTTATGCCATCTGGCATTCAACAGCACTTGTCCACCATGTACGCTGGGCCAAATCTGTTCCATAGTAGTAACACATATATCTTCACTTTTTGATCTTAAGGATGATTATATAGATCATCACTTAAGAAAATGCTCTATTCTGTAGCGCAGATGTGATCTGAAAACCAATTACTCCAGACACACAAGCTACCACAGTGCTCTGGTTCACTAAGGTAGACTGCTATGCCTTATGAAGGATACTCTGACATCTCAGAAAACTGCAAGAACAGTCACGTAGTCTGAAACAACTTGGACAATAGTGTGGATTTTAGAATATCCTGAAACAATCTTGTGTGTAATATGTGGGTAATCACGTACACCATTTATGGTAAACTGCATAGCATTTGTATTTTTCTTCTGCAGTTGTGTCTTGTTCTGTGCTGTTGTCGATCAAAAGTATCTGAGCACACTGTGCAGTGATACTTTCATGTAAAGGCCACCAGTGGCCTTTTGCTACCGAGAGCTCACATGAGGCAAACTGTTAACTTACTTAGAAGAGACCAATCAAATAATTGTAAGCTGCTAGAAAGTACACGTAGTACATACATTGCATTTTGGTATTTGCTTAATTATTTTCCCTTACTTTTAAGAGAAAGATCTTCCTGTTCAGGCATGACCAGGCAATGCAAAACATATTTACTGCTTTCAGAACCGAATAAAATCATCAGGCATCACTTGCTGGTCAAAGTAGTCTGGATTTATTTAAGCAGCTCAAAGTATTTTCCTGCTGTATCTTAGCAGAGATGGAAAATTGAGATTCTACTTCTAAAAATGGTAAGGACATGTAAGAAATAAACTTTTGCATTAGGCAAGTCAACAACCTAAGACTGTCACCAGTTATTTTTAAATAAGTATAAGGCAGCTGAGTCCTACATCTGTGTAGGAGAGTTACTGTTCTGGATTAAAAGTGGTACCAGAAAACAGTCTGAAAATCTCTTTACTCTCCAAAGCACTGAGAAATTATTGCTAGTATAGTATATTCAGTGGGTGCTCAAAAGGAAGCCAAAACTTCTTAAACCGATTTCTGGGAAATCCCTTGTATTCTTGTGCAGAACATGTGGCTGCTTCTACGCTTCCATTTCTTGTATTTCTATTACTCTATATCCTTTATTTTATCTGTTTGATAGTTCTCTAGCTATAGACAATCTTTGAAATCACTTCAGTTACAGTTCTTCTGCATTTTGGGCAAAAGAAATGAAAAGCTTCTGTAATCTGTCTTATTCTCTTAAGTATAACTTGCTGAATAATTGATGATGATTTATGAGACAGAAAAATTACTCTTTCCAAAGTCCCTAGATGGTTTATATATAATTATGAGTAATGTCCCTCTCCTAATTTGATGCCTGTTTTGAGAAAACTGTAAATTCTGACAGCACAGCAGTTAGTATTTTTATGTCATTGGCTGCTTTGACCCCAGTCAGCAAAAGCAAGGTTGAAAAATAATTTGGACAGTGTTTCTTTAGTTCATGTTTCTACCCATAATAAGCAATGCTTTAAATTCTATACACCAAGACGCTCATAAATATTCTCCAAGTAACAGCATTGCTAGATAATATTAAGAATTTAGTCCTGGGGTTTGATCATGTGTTTGGGACTAAAGATATCCTTTCTAAATTAAGGATAAATTTTTCTGATATGCCTACATTGTCAAAGGAGGGAGAGAGATGGTGACACTCAGCGAGTCCACATAGGACCAAAATCTGTAATCTAAACCTTTCCCTGAAGAAGCTCATTCTTTCCTTTAATTACATAGAAAGCTTACAATGAAAACACTATTAACTCAAATTGATAAAGTTGGATAGATGACTCCTGACTGGTGGTTGATATGTAAAAAGAGATGAGAAATTACTAGTATCATGAGGAAGATCAGAAAGGAGAGGGGAGGAGGACAGAAGACTTCATGGGTTGCTATGAAAGTGTTCCTATCTGAGTGAAGGAAGTAGGGGTCAATATCAGAAGTTGTAAAATTTAGAGAAGGGAAGCAAATTGTTTCCACTTGTAAGGAGAAGGTTATGTTAATGATGCCTTTGATACAGCTAATGTATGTGCAAGCCATGTTCAGTTTAGCTATTCACTTTTTTTTGGCTGAGTGGAACATAAGTTTTCAAAGAAGGCAGGAAGTGAAGAATGTATCTGGAGAGCATATTGCCATTGGGTGGGAGATGGAGCAAGGAGAAAATACTTTGGACAGAACTGAGACTAGGGGATAGTTCAAGCAGGGTGGCAAGGAAGAGGAGCAGCAGATCATGGGCATGGGACTTGATAAGCCCACATGGAGGCCAGACTGTAAGATAGAACCAATAGTCTCTAACTGTTGATTTCATTTCTGTTGATGGTAAAGAAGCACTCCCAACACATACTTTCGGGTGAAGAACTCAGAAAACCAGTGACTTGCTGTGCCAAGGCAAAACTCTCACAGCTAAATGAAAAATTTACTGCTGACACATAGAGATATTGCCAAAATAAAACATTTTGTTGGATTAGAGTTGGCACTAAGACAACCAATATGTGCTAGGTCAATTGGTAAAATGGAAATAAATAATAGTGTATTGCTGCTTTGGCTAACTTCAGAATCCAACTAGGGCAATGTGCCCTCATGGCCAAGAAGGCCAATGGTATCCTGGGCTACATTAGAAAGAACATTGCCAGCAGGTCAAGGGAGGTGATCCTCCCCCTCTACTCAGCCTTGGTGAGGCCACATCTGGAGTACTGTAGCCAGTTCTGGGCTCCCCAATATAAGAGAGACTGGAGCGAGCCCAGCAAAGGAACACTAAGATGATGAAGGGACTGGAGCATGTCTCTTATGAGGAAAGGCTGAGAGAGCTGGGACACTTCTGCCTGGTGAAGAGAAGGCTGAGGGGGATCTTACCAATGCATGTTACAGTGGAGTGACATCATTCCAATTGGAGGGTACTGCCAAAGTCACGCTCCTCTATCAGCTATTGTAACTGTGTGTGGGGGGGTGGGGTGGGGGGGGTTATTGTTTGGTTTTGTTTGCTTTTTTAAAGAATTCCAGTTCTGCAGCCCTTAGATCTACCTCCACTTTGCACAGGAAATCTGTGGTGAGTTTTCCTGCTTCCGAACTTTGATACCTTGGTGGTCAATGGCAAAGTTTCCTCTAAATGTTGATTCATAGCACAGTCTCTCCCCATTTACTGTAAAGAAAGTAGGAGGAGACCAGCTTATTAAATTAGCTGCCTAAAGTTGGTAAGTAAATCCCTCGTGAATCTCAGTGACCCTACTTGAGAAGTATCAGGAAATCAGCTACAGAGCAGTGATGACTCACAGTATTTGAACTTTTATTCATAGTAATATTAAAATAAAAAAAATACACTGGGGATAGTTTACAAACTTATATTTTAAAAATATGTGTTTTTAAAAATAAGTAAATTAGATGGTCCAGGTATAAAAATCACTTGTTTATTTAGAATTCCCACATATGGCTTTCTATGATGAATTTCAGTGGGTTAGTGAGGAGGAAAAGCATGATGTACCGCAGGAAATACAGATTGAACCCAGCTCAGGTAGAGACACGAAACACTGAAACTCCAGCTCCCAGGAGGGAGACTGTCATTACCAGCAGATTTGGGTGCAGTAGTATGGATGGGTGGCTGTGGAGCCTTGCAATTGCTCCTCTCACATGAGTGAGCTCTCCACTGTGTCACACTGTGCAAGGAAGGGAAGGGAAGCAAGAGGGAGGCCACCATACAGTTAGCTGTTCTCGATAAACACTTCCCTTCACAAAACATTTCTTGGAGTTTTGACAGGTTCTGTTTTGGACATGTAATACGTTTTAATTCATGAGGAAAACCCATTGTTATTTTGACTTTTCTCATCTTTTTTCCTTGGATGTGATTTTCTTACCTCTAGACTGAACTAGAAGTCCCTTGTTCCTATCTAACAAGGTTTGTTTGCCACTCCTGGTATTTTTGAGCTTTCTCTGATTTCTTCTTCTGCCTAGTAAATAACATAACTTTTCAAACTTCAGTTTACATTATATTTTAGAATTGATAAATGATTTGTTTTCAGTATTGTTAATAATATGGTAAGTATCAAGAGAATACTGTGTAGGCCAACAATTTAACATACATTATGTAAAAGGAAAATACTTCTGTGCTACTATCATAATCATTTCATGCAATGGAAAAAGATTTGCAGAGCTGGTAATATCAGCTTTGTTTGTAAAGCCCCCTTATTTTCCATTAAGCTTTTTAAGAAGATTATTATTTGGTGGAAGGACCATGTTCTTTGCCAGATTTCAGTGGTGTAGACTTGAATCTCAAATATTAAGTCTCGAACAGTCTCTTGTGAAGGAAGAAGTTTTATGTGCATGCCTGTGCATGCCAGGTCTTGTGTAGGACTATGTCAAATTAGACCTTTCCTCAAAACAATATCTGTCTTCATTCCTGCCAGGGTGAGGACGCCTAGATCAGCCAGGATCTAATTAGCTGTTGAGAATAAGAGCCTTACTGAAAAGTAGTTTAGGTTTGTGAGATAACACAACGTACTGAAGATCTCCAAGCCTTTAATGAGAATAAACAAATATGACTGTTTTCTCAAACTGAGTAGCCACAGATTTTGAGATGGTTTCCCTTTAGAAACTATGCCAGAGGACTTATGTATTTCTTGGAGACAGGAAATCACACACAAGGGGAGTGCCACTGGCAGCATGCCTTCTCCCTGAAGGGACCATATGGCACCTTGGCGTGGCACAGATCTCAGAAAAGGAAATGGTCAGGCTCGCGTTTTTTTTGCACATAAACACTAGCATAGCTAAGGTACTCACTCAGTATATGGATACTTAAGGCTCAAATAATCCCTTACTAAATGAGAACTGCTTGACCGCATCAGAGAGAAGTTCAATGAAATTTCTGATTTTTGGAAAACGAGTATTTTTTTCATGTTGATTTAAGATTTCAATACCGAAAGAATGTTTAAAAGTTTGTTTTAAAGTGCAAGTTTAACGTTAAATGGTCTGGAATCCAGTTCCATAACATGAAGAATAAAAGTAAAGTATAAGAAAATAATACATGAATACACAATTTAAATTTTACATAGAGGAAAACAATATTGGCTTTGATGCACAATATACTGCATATAACATGGGTTGTCTTCTCCAATTCAGGCACTGAAAAAAAGGCTTTGAAACAATATTGTTATAATTATTTTGGCAATGATCTAAATTTGCCTATGTACTGTAGGTTTAACTAACTTTTCAGGGGATTAATTATACCACAATAAACATCTGGCAATGGAATAATTTAGTAAGTGGAAAATAGAACAGTAATATTTTAAAATATAATAAAACCATACTTTTTATTTTTCTTTCAAGGAAAAAGGTACTCCTTTTAAAACTTTCAAGATGCATAAAACATCATCCAAAACAAATACAGTAAATCTTAGCACACAATCACACAGAGGGGGCAACAGTGTATCGTTCATTTTCCAGCTCTATCATGGATGTTTAGTGCTAGCTAAACCTATCAGTGCTTTTCTTCATTTGGCTATCTTTAACATAGTGTCATCAGTTAATAAACAGAGCTCTAAATAAGAGCCTCCCTTGTATGAGGTTGATGCATGATTTTGCTTATGGATATTTCTAAAACATTTTGAAAACAGTAACCATAAAGGACAGTAGAAGAATACAATGCCAACTCTACTGTGTACCCATTTGAGCTATCTTCAGACAGCAGTTAAGGACTTTTCTAGTCCAAGGGGCTCCTGATATGTCTTACAAGTGCACTACTCTTGGAGAGGGGAAACTGAGAGAAATGACTGAATCTCATCTTAAAGACATCTTATTTCCTGGCAAAAATTACAACAGTTTTGGAAATGCTCTTCTTTGCAGAATAAGCTAGGTTGGCCACCAAAAGCAAGCTAAGGGACTAGAGAAGACAGCTGAAATGACACCCTTACTAAATGAAATGAATGTTTCACTTTCATTTTGCTAAGGCCAGCTTTTCTCCAGGCTTTTATTTCAGTCTTTTTTTCATCTTCACAGCTTCTCTGCTTATTCTTTACCTTTTCTACTCTAGGACATCTACTTCATTTCTCCTGCTTTATGCAGATGTGTATATCTTTACAAATGTATCTTTGCAAGAAATATTACCAAATCAGAGGTAGACTTTCTAGTAAGAGTCTAGCAAGCATACTAAATCTGGCCCAAGATGTGTTGAGAGGATTTGCTCTCCATCCACTTACCTTTCCTACTTTGCCTCTGTCTTCAAAAGCTGACTTGGAGCTACAGTAAAAGAGGGCTTTAAAAGCAGTGCAAAGTTAAAACCACTTGGTGATACCGCCGCTGCTGAAACGTTTTACTCGTTTGTATGAGCACCCTTCATTTCAAATTAAGACATGAGGAAAGGAATTCAAATGTGCATTTTGTAGAGACTTCTGTGGAATGATCTCCCAAGGAATGTCAGTCACTACATTAGCCTTAGCACTTGAATATTTAAATATTAATTGAAAAATATTTAGAAGAATATATTATAGAGAACATTCTTGCTATTGAATAATGGTGATCTAACAACTATTGCTTTTGAGTTAGGTTCTGCTCTCATAGGCTCTCATCACCAATGAAATCCTTCAGAGCTTGTCTGTTTGCTGTATCTCGTCTGTACAGTGGACTTGAGTTGGACTTGAGTCAATGACCTGAAGGTTGTTCATAATTGTGGGGTATCGTTACAATATATTATAAATAGAAAAAGCCTGTATGTGATTTTACAAGCGGGCCAATGAACTGTTCATCAACTTGACTTATTTAAAATTCTTTATTATTTGTGTGATGTTCCAACTTTAAATACTACAGCAGCTGATGAGTGGGTGACATAAAATGTCAAAAAATAATTAAAGATAACACAGGGATCAGTAAGCCTAGGCAAATAGAACTTGAAAGGATAAATGTTATTAGTATATTTATGATTTAAAAACAGATGGTGCAGAGTTGAGTTGTGAGAAATTGGAAAAACACAGTTGGCAAGCAATATCTCTATTTTGCTTAATAAGACTTTCAAGATTGCACATGCTTTTGCAGAGCTCAGTTTGATTACATAAGAAATCAAGAAGAATGATAAGGTTAAGCTTTTACACACACTGGACTCATTCCTCAACAGAAAGGTCTGGAGATGCCCTTCTCCCTGGCCCAAGTCCTGGTCCAGCCTCTTCCCAACCCCCAGCAGAGGATAGAGCTAAAGGCAGTTTCCACTTGCATTCACTTGCCTAAGGGCACACTAACAGGATCACAGGACTGCAAGGATTTCCTGGACATGCCTTCTTCCCTATCCCAGACCCTGGAGGCATTTCTGTGGGTAATGGCAGGAAGGGCAAACTGCTCCTGGCTCCTCCAGGATCTTGCTGCAGTCCTAGGAACATTTGGTTTGGTTTCTGTTATTAAGGCCAGCGCTTTGCCCACTGTTTAATTGCTACCTTCTATTCAAAGGTCACAACTTCTATGCTTGTAACCTCATTCTCAGTGAAAGCAATGACTTCTCAATGTAGCAAGACTTCTTGCCTGCTTTACTAGGAAACTCTGTAACTGGGAGGAAATGTGTTTTCTGCCACTATAGTAAGAGTTAATAAAGCATAACCACAAAGCCTAATGCTTTTTTATTTGGGTCCTAGGTGAAGCAAGTTGGTTGTGCCTTCTACGAAAAGTGAAACTCCTGTTCACTCACATTAATAGTTCAAATGTTACAATCTAACAATCCTTAATTTTTAGTATCAAAGGAGAATCTTCTAATAGATGTTGGGTAATTTCGCCTTTCCAAGTAAGTGCCCTGCCTAGAAAAGACAGCAAAATCTGGTAAAATGGCTTCAGACACATATTCTTAACATCTTCTGGCACTTCAAACAGAGATTTTAAATCTGATCTCATAAATTTTCTATGTTGCAGTTGTCCCTTAAACAAAATAAGCTAAGGAATAAAAGAACTTCTGAAAACCGAAGACCATTAACAGCTAGAAGTAGTAAAATTGTACAAAGAAGTTATTCAGGAAAGTCATATTTCTTTCTAAATACAGATCAAAACCTGAACAACTTGTTTGCATTATATAAGGATGAAATAATTTCAGTATTGCTAAAACAGAAGAATGTTAGATAACATATATTAAGGAGTTTTAAAATTAACACATCTGATAATCTATACAAAAGGTCTAATGAATTTAACTCCCTAATATGACTACCAGTGCTACTTTTAATAATTCTTGCAACATAGAAGATATTCCAAGGGACAGGAAGAGTGCAGGCAGGTGGTGGGACCTGGGTAACTGAGAAAGTAACCAGACATCAGACCTCAATTTTTTTAAAAAAAAAGGCTTGGCAAAATGAGGTTAAGAATAAAAGTAATGGCTCATCAGGACAGTTTCATCATCAGAAATAATTTTTAAACCAGATTTCAGTCACTGAAGAGATTACACGTATGATTAACAAAAGATTTCTGCTCTACTTGGGCTCAGTGTGATCACTGCTTTGAATTAAGCAAAAACTTGGAACTGGGCATTCCCCCAGGGAATCACCAAGTTTAAAAGTTTCACAGTTGCTCTGCTTGTTCTGTGTTTTTTCTACTTTAGGATATCTACTTCGCTTCTCTTGCTTTTTGCAGACATGTGTATCTGTACAAATGTATCTGTACAGGAAATATTACCAAATCAGAGGTATACTTTCTAGCAAGAGTCATATATACTAAACCTGGCCCTAGAAGTGTTGAGAGGAAGGTATAAAGAAGTAAAGAGGATTTGCTATGTCTGGCACTCTTCAGCCCTTTATTTTTCTTGCTTTGCTTCTCTTTTCAGAAGATGACCTTAGGAGAGGGTCTCCTAGTTCCTCATGAAAATGCTATTGAAACCATGATCTCTACTGTGCTCAATGGCAGAACAAATACTTAAAATATCTCAATATCTGTATCTTTTAAAATGTATCCTTTTAAGCTCATGATAGCATGGGAACCTGAGAAATAGTAGGAGAAAAATGCTTTGTGTAGTTCAGTAGGAATCTGTGTGGTAGGTACTTATCTCTAATTCAATAACTTTTTTATACACTGCCTCACTTGGGGTTATATCCTTGAGTCTACGGAGTAGACTATTTTCAGTTGTATCTTATTATTACTGACACAAAACGATCATATTTATCTTCCTAAACTGCTGATCGGCCTAATCATTTTAATATTTCAGAGGCTGACAGGCCAAGCCCTGGGATCAAATGTGTGAGTAGCTTTTGGCCAACATAATAAAAATATTGATATTGTATTTGTATCCACAAATGTTGATGTTGCATTAAGCTTATTTGACTAGCATTAAAAAACTACACTCCAGAAACTTGACCACTAGTATAGTAGAAATATGGCAATAGGACAGCAGTGGTAAAATGCCACTGGAAAGTACCTGATCAGGTACATTACTATCTTTGGGTATATGTTACTGGAAGTATACCAGCTGGATAGAAAGCTGGCAACAAATAAAGTCACTAAAGAATAATGTGTTTACGTTACTTGCAGCTCATCCATAATTAAGTGTTACTGAAATCAAGATGAAGAATTAATATCTGAATTGAGATTGTGGCAGACAGTCAAGCATGTGCAGTGGCAAAGTGAAGTTAAGCTAATTACAATCTGGTCTAAAGTCTCCCGGTTAAACTGTTTCACGCATATGATTGGGAACGGAAAAATATCCCTGCACTTGGATGTATGAACAAAGAAAGTAGCAACTCTTAAATATTACTCTGGGAGGGATTGGGTGAATATTTGAGTCTACTGAAGTAAAAAACGATTCCCATGGATTTCACTCATATTTCTTGCATTTTTTTTCAAATGATATTTTTACCAAATCTACAATTGTAACTTAAAAATAACTAAGCAATTTTAATTAGTTCTTTAATTTTTATTTCATGAATATTATTGAACTGTTTGGAACAATCTATTCAATTTTGAGATATAATGGTTTCCATACTGATGTATTTAAACATGATTCCTGTTCCAGATCACATTCTGTTGTACGAAAATCACTGAGGGGGTGACTGAGACATAGGCATCTCATGTCATTCTAGATACCCTTCGTTATCCTGCCTGTTTCTCCATCCAGGGAAAAAAGTTTCCCCATAGGTCCTCTTTCATGTTTGCTAGCTCAACGCGTATCAAATACTTGTGAGTCTAAAATAGTACTACTCCTTCTTTTGTTAAAACACTTCCTTGTTAGTGATAAAAAATTTGGAATAGAACCTGATTCACTTACACAGATTTAATTTTAGTGGTTTTACTTGAATTTATCTTCACATAGCCAAGGTCAGCATTCGGCCACTATGGCTATTGCAGCTTATCAAGTTCTAAAGATATTATGCTGCGTACCCCAAAAAAATTATATTTATTCTCCAGTTATACAAAATTATTTTATAAACACAAATGATATTTCAGATTTAACCAGGTTGCTAGTAGTGTAATGATGAGTTTTATGTTTTTATTACTGTTTTTGCATGTTTCTAGAACTGGAATCTTGGGTGTCAATGTGTACTGCTATAGCTAAATCATCCTGCCTAATATTAAAGAATTGATATTCAGTACCAACAAACTGAAAACATATTTTTGAGAATTTAACAAAATTATTTTGCGTAAAAAGTTTGTCTGTTGTCAGCTGACTATTAATCTTTATTTAATTTGACAAATGTATTTTTAATCATTTTGTCCTGAGAGAATGAATAAATGATTGTGGAGGGCAGTATTTGCTTCTCACTTAGTAGGGTTAGAAAAAAAAGATTTATCTTGGATTAGAGAACAGACTAAAGCAAAGATAACACCTGTTTAACAACCTATGCTGTTTCCACTTCAGACAGTGTGCACAGATACGATGCTTATATGCACGTGACTGTTCATCAGACACAGAAATATAGCAGATGATGGAAAAAAGATCAGTGAACTCTGCTGAGTAATCTAATTATTGAATTTTTAAATAAGTATGATTTTCCCTGAGTGGCGTGTGAGTGTGCACAGACATTCTAACCTGCTTAGGATTACCATCCTGGCCCATCATCTGCGTACCTCATTGTACTCGAGATATAAACAAGTGTCTGGATTCTTTGCAATGTCATCTTCAGAGGTTCTTCAAAAGAGTGAAGTGATAATATCAAAATAACTAATATATTTGTAGTAGTGTAGTACACTGTACAGTACTAATTAGTCTGTTTTTCCCCTCAGGCACATCACTAAGAATGACGTGTGCTCTGCTTACATTACTAATGCTATTGGCTTTATTATTGCAGATCTCTGGGATTTTCTGATGCCCAGTGAATTTTTATTAATTTAGTCTGGCTACTAAATAATCTACTACTGGAATTTATTTTGCCAGTATCTGATTAATATAATGTAGCAAGTGACTGCTTTTGATCACATTCATGGTGTATCGGCGGCTGCATCTCCATATAGGTAAATGAATGTTTCAACAGTAATCTAAGAGCTATATGAAATGCTCATGATCTACTAAGCAGTTAGTCTATCATTCAAGTGTTTGTAGACGTTGTTTTTATTAATCTGCCTAATTGTGAACAAATGAACTAATCTGGTCACTGACAGACTGGAATCTGAACTTTGCAATTAAAATCCCGGAATACTCAGGGTAATTGTCCCGGCCAGAACAATTAAACGTGCAGTTCTTGTTGGTCATGTGATTAGGATAGTGCATTGGCTTCATGTGATCTTTTTATTTTTTAAATGAAAGCAAATAAATTCCGCCCCATAACACACTGACTGTGCATTCAGAATCCATTTGGAAATGTCAAGCTTGCCTTGTCTGGGAAGATTCTGAAAACCAAGTGCACTTCTGCCATATGTAGTCTCTGCAGTATATGCAGTAGTTGTGCACAGACTGGGTGGAAATGAAACGTTTTTTGTTTTGTCTAACTATCTGATATTTTCTCTAAATTTGCAACATTAATTCACTGATTAAATTGACTAAAATACACTGTTTTATACACTATTTTATACACAGGTTTATATTTAGTCTAAATACTACCCAAGATTATAATGCACTAATGTGCCTTTTACCTAAGGTTATTCAGCTGCTTCACAAGATGAAAGACTAAAAGTCCAGAGGGAAAGTTGCTTTTGTCCTAAGCAATTATGTAGAATCCAAAACTATTCCTTCGCCTGAAGAAAGCTAACTTTCTCAAGGTGCTAGAGTTTTCAGCAGAGAATTCTCATGAGTGCTTGCACGTCTATCACTTAGCATGTGTAGAGCTGTGGAAATCTTGTCAGAACTAAGAAACTCAACAGGCCTAAATAGCTGTGGGACTCACACGCAGAGATATGTCTCAAGGAGGGGAGAAGGCAAGTGACCTTGTGCTGCCCATACTGCAACTGGTCATATTTACCAGCTGCAGTCCAGAAACCATCTAGTCATTAACACAGCTCTGCTGAGGCAAGATGTTTTTGTTTGGGCACAGGGCCATGCTAAAATGGATCTATAGCTTCCAGACCACAGCTGGCTTGTGTCTGTGAGCTCAGAGAGCTGGCAGAGGAACTCTGAGATGTCTTAGGCAAATGTGTGGGGTAGATTTATGTATGTTTTCCAGACCCTACAGAGGAGAGAGACATTCTTTTAGATGAGCATATAGCACGTTTAACCCCAAATAAAACACAGCAGAGGAGAAAAATATAACCTCTTAGAGTCAGCTCTTATCACCTTAAGGCCCAGGCTGAAATCCCTCAATTGCTTGGGATGACTCATGCCCCTGTCTGCCAGGTTAGAGGGCAAAGTAGTATGTGGACAGGGTCTCTCAGTTCTTTTGCTTGAAACTGTCCCACTTAGGGTGGGCAAATTGCACAGAGAAAAGCCAAACTCATCCTATCAGGTAACATCAAGAGCTGTCGATGTGGTATGTTAGGTATTTCAGGCAAAGTGGCACAGCTTCACTTAGAGATAGTAACTAAGCCACAACTGGGAATATCCTATAGCTTCACTGTGTATATGGCACATTGATGGGCAATGAGGGCTTTTGTTCTTCTAAACAACAGTTACTGGACAGAATTTGTAGCAGAGTGTCCAAAGGGGAGACCAGCATTCAGTACCAGACAGCAGGATATTTAGTTTGAACTAATGATATTTAATTAATCTTATCAATGGAGATGCAGAAAAATAAGGTACATAAAATATGTATTTTAATGCTAAAAAATAGCTATGTCTGTATTAGCAAACTATATAAAACTGCTGGTGCTGAGGCCAGCTGGTACAGAACAGCCCACATCCCTACTAAACTCCAGTCCTCCAGAACAGAGTGACCACATTCCAGACTGCCTATTGAGCACGGTCTCTGGCCCATGCTAACTCGAGCCAGAATTGGTTGGGAAGTGCTAACTCAGGCCAAAATTACATCAGGAATCATTCTAAAAACTGAGAAGTAGGTAACCAAGTTCCATGGTCTGAAAATATTCACTGGTACTCTTTGACTCACTAGTGCAGGTACAGCTAATGGCATCTTGCCAGCACTGGGATCTGTTATCTACTGTAACTGTAGCAATAATCTTGAAATGGTTATCCATATAACTTTTAGCTGCATTACTCGAGTTTACTTAGTTTACTCAGTCACTTAAATGGTTTTTTTGAGCACAATTTTGCAATGGTAATTAACATGAGTATTGCTTTTTATAATCTGCACATTTCTTCACATCATGTGTAAGACTTGCTGACAGCAGTTAAAAAGATGCTAGAAACCTATCTGTAAGTTGTCTCTGTTAATATACAGAATGCCTAGTTTTATTTTTAGTTTAGAGAAACTAAATAGTGTGCATGATTTTAGGAAAAATATTAAGAAGAAAAAACATCCAGCAGTTATTTGCCTACCACAGATTTATATATCTGAGTGGCAAACCTGTTTCTTTTCATTATGCCAACTCTAGTTAAACACCCAGGGTGAAATCTTGCCATAGGTGTTTTAACTTATATCAGCTTAAATAGAGTTAGAATTTTGCTCCAAGGCTCTCATGCAGATTTTCAGTGTTTTGAGAACATTACAGTGCTTGGCTAAGCCCTCAGTGTGGTCTTTATTAAACAACTTAATAGCAAATACCTACAAGAATGTCTGCCTTAAAGCATCCCAATACAAAGAGCTTTCTAGCAACCAACATGACAGGTTCAATTCTGCAAAGTCTTTAAACTGGCAACCACAGCATTTCTATTGGCTTTCATACCTTACGGACAGCACTATCAACTCCTTTGTGAAATTGTCGATGAATATAAAGTACCTGACACTTCTGACATGTTCACACTCTTCTATGAGACTTAATAGCCTGCAGCACCACTTAAACCTTGAGAGCTGTCATTCTTTTAATCTCTTTCCCACCGTGTCCTTAACACAGGAGTGTGGCTAATTCCATGAGTTTCAAATGCAGCTTTGAAAGGGGACTGTTGAGTACACAACAGATTGGACCTAAATAGAACAGTAAACATCAAATGTACTTGAAGGAAAAAGTATTTCCTTTTGTTTTAGTGTTGGGCGGGTGGAGACAAAAAAGAACTATAGCTTCACAGGAAGGTGAAGTCAGGTGCCATTTAGTCACAGACCCAAGGTACTGTTGCAAAGTTATGTAAAAGTATCTCAGTCAAACAGATTTATCTGTTCCAAGTTGCACACTTGCACCTCAATGTCAAGGAACTGTTATTAAAACAAAAATGGCATAGCTTTGATGCATGTATTTGTTCACATTATACAGCTCAACTAAAAATTCTTTTTCCACTGGCATGAATCCATGTAGTCCTTTTGTTTTTTCCTATGACATGCATTTATAACTTCTTTTAGACATAAGACAGTCACCTATTTATGCTAAGCAGGCATGACACTGAGAGACCACCATACATTGTTTATAAAACATATTGTGAATTAAGCGTCTGTTAAAGCAGGAAATGTGCAGAAAAAACTTGATGAGTCCTGGTGAGAAGAGCTCGAGTTTTGCCTTTTTTTTCCTAGTGTGCTGTGGTTGCCTGCTCTAGAAGGATCAAGTAGATCTGGCCAGCACGTTCTAATAAAACAGATTTTTGAAAAAAACAAAAAACCTGGAATGCCCCAAAACTGCACTCTAAACTTCTCATTTCAAGACACACAAGAGTTGAGATGAGGTCTGCCTGGCAGGTCTAACTGGAGAGATGGTGGCCAGAGAACAACTAGAAACTACCTAGCTCCAGCTGCAGATCTGTAGCCCTCAATAAATGTGATCGCCAATAACAGCAATCAACTCACCTGCAGAAACAGAAACCTATTTCTTTACTTAGACCTTAGCTATGTCTTCTTGATGCAACGTATGAATCAACAACATGTTTCAGTGCTGCAACTTAAGGTAACTTTTGTTAAGGGCTAAGGCTGTAACTCAGGGAAAACTGATGTAGTCTGCATTTTCATAACTGCCCAAACTTTGCTGCACAAACAGTGCATTCAGATTTTAAATCTATACACAGTAAAACCTTAGTTGGATATTTAGATTTAGAAAGAATATTTAAAACAAAGAGTTAATATTTATTTTTATTGGTAGAAAAAAACCCTGAAATATGTACCATACTGCAGAAAAAATATTCTTTTACTATTTACTCATACAAAGTGTGAAGCTGTATGTATTTTTTGGACAAATTTTTTATGAGCATACAGTTTGGCTGCATAATTGTTATACAGGAAAGATAGGATTACAAAAACTCTAGGAGGACACGAGCACAGTGCTTCATACTGAAACTTTTGTCAAAGGGTCGAGTGTAACTTGGCTACAAAATTCATATATAAAGGAACGTGCAATTGTTTTTCCCCAGGGACAGATCAGCAGTAAGGTTTGATTCACTCATAATCTTCCTTTGATTTTCTATTTCCTCAGGGAAACAGAAACCAGAGAGGAAATGTAACTGTCCATGGGGACAAGTGAATTTAGGAAGAACAGCATGCCAGTAAGTGAAGTAAGCCACATCTTGGTAGGTTCAGTAAGCATTCAAACAAGATGCCTGCCAGACTTGTTTTATTCAGAATTTTAGTTTCAACTACTTCTGTTTTACGTAACATGGACTTTTAAATTACGACATTTTCCCATACTTTGGAGTCTAATAAGATGATTACAAGGGATTGTTTTTCAAGGTGTGAAATTCAGTAATGTTTTCAGAATAGTTGAATAGCTGAGGCTGGAAGGGACCTCTGGAGGTCATCTAGTCCAACCTATGATTCTTCAGAAACTGGTTATGGAGACAACAGACAAGCAGGAAGAAATGGTCTAAATTTAAGCAAATGCAAGAGAAATATTAATTAAGAAAGTCTGGGAGTGGGAAATTAACTTAATCTCTTGAAGTACCAATTTGTAATCATCACTGTATTTCCTCTAAGGTATAAATAAATGGGAAGCAGAGTGCGAAGGACAGAAAAGCATAGCTCTCTATCCCTCAAACCTGCTGTGGAAAGAGGAGAAAATACATCTTTTAAGAATAGGAATGGTAAATAGGTGGCTCTAAGAGCTTTCTATATCATGAAGGAAGTGGGGAAGAGGGGAAAGGTTAAATGGCCAACCTCACTTTTAGTCAAGATGATGAAGCACTTCAAATAGACATGAATCAATATACATATCTAAAATTATGTTTTGCCTTGTGCTTTTCTTTTTGTAAGAAAACAATTGCTTTCATTTCAGCAAACATATTTAAATCACAGCCTCAGCAGGAATAAATTAATGTTTTATCCTCTTTTATAAAAATCATAGGAGTAACCTGACAACATGCAGTGTCATTCACAGAGTAGTAGAGCAAACATAGTTAGGGTACATTGGTTACTACCGAATGTCAAATAACTCAGATACAGCAGTCCCTAACAACCCATGGATCACTTCTCCAATTAGCTGTTATTGTCTGCTTTTAGGCTTATAATCAAGTGTGCCAGGCTTGTGGAAAGAAGACTTCCTTAGTCAAAGGGACTTGCTGACAAGTTCCAAGAAAGCAAAGAGGACAGGGGGTCTCTTTCCAGACTTTTTCTACAGAGTTAGATGCTGTGTGTCATTTGCTTTTCAGGAAGAGGAGCATATTTTTAAGCTTAGTTATCCCACACTGAACTACTTAGAAGAAAAAGAGAAAGGGATGTTATTTCAAAACCTGTGACTCTATACACCCTATTTTTTTGCTAACCCGAATTTTCTAACAGTCTCAATAGAAAAATAATTCTCACCAATTTTACGAACTTTCTTCTGTCTCTCAATGAGCCCTCTGCTTTAAGATTCATGATACTGTATTCCCTGCTGCAGCCTTTCCTTGCTTCTGTGAGTAATACCTCTGAGATAGTCAAATTTTGTTCAAATCATGCAAGCACTGCTGGTATATGAAGATTCTTCCAATGTGTTAAGATACATAGCATTTGTTTAGAGTTTTCCTATATTTCCTATTTCCTATATTTTAGGTACATCACCTCTATGTCTGTCTTCTGTTGACTCTTAGTGAATGCATTTCCCTGGGCTGTTCTTTGGCTTTGATTTAGACAATTACACTTCTCAGATCTCCTTATCAAGCATTCTGGTTTCTCAAATCATGTCCAACCCTGTCATTAATACTCTTAATTCAATTTAAGTTGCATTCTCAATTGGATGATTTTTTTAGTTCAAGGTTTTAAAAGCTTTTAAGTTTCATATCTTGCTGTATTTTCTAGATAATGTAATTAGTTATTATTAAAAATACATGTATTTCTTAAATATGAGAGATTCTCTCATTTTTATGTAGGCTATGTGTGTCTCTAATTTCTGTAGAATAAATTCCAAGTTCTCCTCCTCTTTCTGAGTTATCTGAACACTATTAATTTTAAGTGTTTTAGATCCACTTCTTATTTAAAATGGAATTACCTTCTGAATATCTACCTCTTGGAATTCCATTCAGTTGTCTTCATCATTTTTCAGAGTTCTTCAACTCTTGTGGGTTTTTTTTGCCTCATTCTTCCCTTTCATTAGTACATCAAATAATTTCCCAAAGAGAGTTGCTCAACACACACATCTGAAAGGTACTGGTGTCAACTGCCTCCATGTGGCCTCTTCTGAGAGTCTTAAAACTACTCTTCTCAATAAGTCACTTCCTCATCCCTCCTGCCCCTATACAAAGCAACTGTAAATCTCAGGGGCTTTTTCTCCCTTGCTTAGGTGGCAGAGTGTGTGTGCGCCAGCACAGAGGGAGGAGCCTGGGAACCCGTATTTCCTGTTCAGACACGCAGAACAGATTGTGCAAAGGAATACAGGAAAAGTTACTGTAGGATTTCTCTTTTTATTTCTTTTTGCATTTCTGAAACTGTTATCAACACAGTTTGTTTTTTTCAGGACAAAGGATGCAGGAATTTCGTTAAAAAAAAGTTGACAGAAAACAAAGATACACTGAGACTTCAAATAGACACTTCAGGAAACTTAGTCATAGCTGTTAGTAAGTTGTATAAGCGTTACGAGTTTCTGGTGGGAATACACCTTCCAAACCCCATTCGTCAATAATTAAGAACAGTTTTCTAAAACACAAATATTGCTGCTAGAATAAAAGTCCTTCCTGTAGCTCAACTGCTGAAATATGGTTTTCACTTGCAAGAAATGAATTATAGAGGTTCTTAAATTAAAAAATGGCAAATAATTACACATTGTCATCATCAGAAAATAAGTTCTTTCATAACTGAGCTTACAAGGAAATAAAGACAAAAAGATCTAAGAGAAAAGGTGTAAATAATGGAAATTAATAGTCTTTCTCCAATGATGAGGAATTATTTAGATTTTTGAGAGAAAAATGTTTCTCAGTCCACAACTTACCATTTGGCCATATATCTCATTTATTAGCTCATTTCCAGTTAGTTATTTAAACAGCAGAAAAAATAATTGATAAAGTTGTTTGAACAGAAACTGTAGTCTTAAATATGTTCTTTTTTCAAACAAGTGTGCTAGCTGGAGTAAATAATACTCCTATTTCTTCGGGGGCAGCAAACTTTTAAGGCATTAAGTTGGCAAAATCACCAACATCAGCTCAACCTGATGAGGAAAATATGCATAAATCAACTTGGATAATTTTGCCTGAGGAGATTATGGAGGTCTCACACAATGCCCTCAAGCAGTACATTGTAGGTAGCAGAGGAGGGCTGGGAGATGGGAAATGAAGAAAGCAGGAATGAGCTTCTGGGGAATGTGCAGTATCCAGGCAACACAACTGGACCTGGAAAGGATACGAGTCTACAACGAGCTGGCTGGGTCTGTGTGGCTCATCCAGTGGCAGCTGCTGAAGGTACAACTACTGCCAGATGAGACTATGGTCTAAGGAAGTTGAGTGTATGGGGTAGGGGAATTGCTGCAGGAGGGAAGCAAAACTCAGCAGCAGGAAAGGAGCTGCATCTATGCCCTATTCCAGGAATAAATATTGTTGTTAATGAGCTCATTTCTATGTCACTATTCCAGGGAATTAAGTGCTAATCCACTAACAATTGACCCTTCAACTGCACAATATTTTTGCAGAATTTTATTTAATTGTGATACATTCTTGGAGGGAGACAGAACTATGCCCTGGCTGAGTGCCACTCCCACCTCTTCCCGCTGCTTGCTTCTACTTTCTGACCAGAGAGATTTTTATAAAATCAACTGTATAATGAATAGGCCGGACAGGTAAAGATGGCCTAAATGGGCCACCCCAAACCCTGATTACCAGTGGCTGATTTACACACCAGCATGTATACAAGTAGTTAGTTTGCATGAGTAGTTTTGCAGCTTCTATAAGTGCTGGAGATAAGAGTCTGAAGAACCATTCCACGATGAGAGTGTGGTAAATAGCAATTCAATTCTTGTCTGCATTCAGTACTTCCTTTGCATCTAGTAATCCCCTCCTGAGATTAACAGGAAAGCACATGGATGAAATCCTGACCTGTGTGAAAAAATATGACCATTTTCCCATTGACTGTGATGAGGCCAGGATTTCATATTTGAAGCTGAAAACATCAGCTGCAACAAAGAAGATTTTTTAAAAATATATGTACTTAATAGATTCTCAGTGCTTTGAGATCTAGCAGTGAGTATTATGTCTAGTTCATAAACGATCATTTTGTACAAACACTCAATTTCATTTAATGCCATCATTCACCTCTTTTTCTACAAGAAAATAGTTCCAAATTGAATTTTTTTGTGAGGAAATGATCTAACTATAATGTGCAATCGGCTGTACTGAGAAGAGTTAACAGTGCAGGAAAAAGTACCTGAAGCAAGATTTTAGATGTGGGATAGGGTTTAGGACTGAAATCTGGTTTATAGTTAGACAAGGTAACTATTCCCCGGAGCGGCAGACGACTTAAGCACAAGAAGCCTTCTCATTTCTGAGTGGTCCCAGTGAATGACTGGCTTCCATGCCTTCATTTGAGATCTTCTGTTTGCAACATTTTCTGTCCATTTACAACTGGTATAGTAATTGCAAAAAAAGTCAAGAAACCCTTAAAATCTAACATAACAGTTCTTAACAGTTCAAACAGAGAAAAAAGAGTTTCTGAACTGTCCACCTAAAACACATGACCTTTCTCAATGCAGGTCTGAATGAAGATAGGCCCTTTCCCTTCTCCCCGAAAAAGTGTGAAGAAAATTATTTTTTATGGAAAAAAATATGTACGTAAGAGAACCTATGTTACAAGTTGTCCTTCAGGTGGCAGATAGTATTGACTTAATGTTAGCAGGCAGAGCCTGGAGAAAATACAATCTGGAATTGAGCTATACTGATCAAGATTTCTTTTTTGTTGGATGCTGTTGTTTAATATGTTGATTAATGACTAGGAGCATAAGGTGCTGCTAGTTTGTTTTCACAGTATTCTCTACGTTGTGTTAGCAATAAATTAAATTCTTTAGATCAAAAAATGTAAACATTCTCATACACATACTCCAACTCCCGGAAAGAATTGCCTTTTCTACTTTTTTCAACAGAACCATGTAGTTTCTAACTTAATTTCTCAAGCCAGGAGTGTTCTTTGAATGATTCAAGCAGCAGAATCCAGGGGCTCTTGGGAAATTATGTATCAGATCATGAGAAATTGTCACATGTGCAGTTTACTGTCTGACTAAAAAGAATCCATGTGTCAAAAGGAAAAACATGATAGTTGCTTGGCAGGCCTGTTTTTAGCACATTCCTTTCATAACTTAACTGAATTAAATCTAACATCCAATCACAAGAATCTATATATAAGAGAAGCAATTAGCATCTAACCACTAGCTGAACTGGGAGCAATCAAAAGCCTGACTCTTCACACCCACCACTAGCTATCAATAAGTACTGGTTCTCCAAACTAAGCAATCATTGTAATGTGAAATCATTAATAAACAGCTATGTAAGTTCCTGGATTATTTGTTAGTGCCAGTTCTGATCCTATAAGATGTTTACATGAAACAGCCATACAAAAAATAATAAACTTACCCATGTATCCTTCCACTAACAGGCCTTGCAAGAGGGTCAGTCTAAAGTAACATGATAAGCTATACTGGGAGTTCTTCGGTAAACCTTGGAGACATTTTAGCACTTCCCACTAAAAGTCTGATGAGAAAGCATATTTGGTAGTAGCTGGCCTACAGTATAGAACCATCTGTAAGTAATTGAGAGGCAAAATCAGAAAAACTCATAAAATGGAAGCTGCCAGTATAAGTGTATTTAGTTTTTGTGTTAAAATTTACAGCAGTTTAAAGTTTTGACCTGCTCTAGTGAAAAACAAGAACCAGGGTAACAAGCGAGAGTGACTAAAGGGGAATAGGTTAGAATTAAGAATAAGCAGATCTTTATTTTCAGTTCTTTTACACTGCCAATGTCCTTGCCAAGAACACTGTAAATGCAGCAGAACGCACATCTGAAGAAACACCAGCAGAGATTACTGTCACCTTGTGGCTCCAATTGCTCTCTGTTTTATAAGTACTGTGTTTTGATTTATTACAGTAACATTATAGCTATTTTACAGGGTTTTTTTCTATTTACTGTTTGACATTTAAGTTTTATATGTCAAAAGCCAGAGACAAACTTTAATCAATTTTATGGGTTTTATAATATTGCACATTTGGATGATGACTTGTCAAGGACTAGGAACAGGAGAGCAAGATCCTGTTCAACATATTCAAACAGCAACATTAGAAATCCTGTGGGTAGCAGATGACTGAAAAAGTACTGGAATGAAGAGAGCATCTCAGGATAGAAAGGAAGTTACAGCTGCATTTGCAATTTATTACCTTTGGGGATCTTCAGGTAGGAGTCATAGTAGCCACATAACACAGCCAGATAAAGCTAGTCCTAACTTTATACTCTCAGTTTTAATTTAGTCATACAGTACGCTTGGCAGACTGCGAAGAATTTTGCTTTTTTATGGTCATAACCTTCTCTCTCAGAATAGTTAAATCTTTGTATGTAGATTAATACAAAGACTTATGTCTACATAAAGTCAGAGGGCAGTTCCTTTGCTATTTTTCTCAGTCTTTCAGCAAGAATGTTTTAAGATTCCCTTTGCTCCTTGTGTCTTGCAAACAGAAATGCTAAGCTTCCATCAGCAGAAACGTACAAAAATACACTGCTGGAATTTTAATTACTGAACAATTAAAATATAAGTTTTCTTATTTGGTTGGTATCTTGTTAATGAAGATTCCTCATGATATGGTGATATGAGCCATACAAGTTCTTAAATATAACAGCATAGGAATCCAAATCCATCCGGATTGACTGCATCAAGACATTTAACAAAGTAAGTATGGATAGGTTTGGTTTGACTTAAGGTAGAACAGCAGTGGATTACCTATATTCTATCAGAGCCTTCCTGTATAAATGTCAATATTCTGCAGCCAAATATCTCCAGCAACAACCCAAGTTTGAAAAGTAACTGAAGGACAACATCAGGGACCAGAGATTATGGAAACTCAACACCTAATGACTTCTTTCTGCACTTTCCCCTCAGTCAGCTTCGCACAGAGTGAGTTAACAAGAACAGTTAGCACACTGGAGGCATTCTTTTTGGTGTGAATTTGCCTTGCGCCTACACTTGCAGACTATATCCAAATGGTGATATGCTCATACCCCAGTTCTTTGTTCCTTGATTTGCACCAGCCAGTAATGTAGACATATCTTTACTCACCAAAGTCATTAATTCTTGCTGCAGTGCTTCATCCTTCCCGTCCTGTTCACCAGCCTCCACCAAATGCTTGTAATGTTACTTTCTTCCCCTTTCTCTTTTTTATCACCTTTTTCAAATGCATCTACACAGTCATTTTCAGCCCCTTGAAATGAAAGCTTGTAAGTCACTTCCTCTAAAGCATATTTGCCTGCACTCCCACAGACCCACTGAAACATGTATAAATTCCAGAGCAAACCGAAGGCACATTTCAGTGTGCAAATCAATTGCACAAATTCAATCTCTCCTTTTTGCAAGTCATTACAATGTGTGGTGCACCAATGCAGCTTTTGTCAAACTTCTGAGCACAACTGTGGTTGAGCAGCCCTGATCACAGTGGCTATTCTTTCCAGATCAGATTTCCAGATATCTAGCAGACTTCCCAAGCAGATGATTAATGATTTTAGCAAAAGGTCACTGAAATTGGTAGGACTGTCAGGCCTGCTTCCAAGCTAAGAATGCTAATATCATCATACAGGCTGTATTTAATAGCCCAAATTAGCAGCTCTATGAAGTTTGAGGATTACTACATTTCTGCCTGTCACCTGAGCCATATTCACTAACCCTGTGTGCATAATTCACCAAACATTTAGGTAAAATGAACTCAATAAAGCTTCCAAGCTAATGGCTTTATCTTTTTTTTTTATTTATTTTATTTTATTTTTTTTTTTTGGCCATGGGCTAGGAGTGTATGCATAATTTCCTGTGACTTGGCCAATGCACAGAAACGTGATTATGTGTCTTGGTCTTGAAGCTGATGTTATCAATTAAAAATATCTAGTGAGAACACTAAGGCTTAAACTTTGGAGGTTTTTTTTTGTTTGCAAAACAACAGTTTTCTGTCACTAGTTAATAACAAAAATCAATTCCTTAAAGTACTAATTCGCCTACAGACTATGTTTACTCGATCTCATACTTTTTAGCCAGCCAAGTGAGATCTTTCCACATATACTAATATTCCGGAGTATACCTCATCATACACTTCTTACCTCAGATATAACTATTTCAAACAAAAAGGCAAGTCTTTTTGAGCATTTTGTTAAAATATGATCATTCCCTAGTAGGAATGCTTTGAAGTCAAGCGTTTATGCTTAGTTAGATTTACAAATGTCTAACACAAATACATTAGTTCCCAAGATGTATGTTATGCTTCAACAAAATGATTAGTTATGAAATTGTGCATTAATAAAAACAGTTGGTTCTCTTTGTAGCTCAACTCCCTTTGCCCTCACTCTATATACAATAATGTCAAATAGCTCTCTGCAGTATTTTTGAATGACTATAACTATGTTATAATCATAATATGTGAATTTATATTATGCATGAAAGGTCACAGCCTATGAGGAAGTCAGTTTCTTTTCATGCATGTAGTCCTTAAGAGTTAGCACTTATGGAAGTGAGGCAAAAGAAAAAAAAACAAGTACTGCAAGGAGTGTGATCTAAAACCTTGATCCTGCAAAAAAGGACATTTGGTAAATAATGGAAAACATACATATAAGATTTTCATAGATAGGAAACATGTGAATTTCTGTACCAAAGAGACACCTGGATCTCATAATCCAAATTAAAAAAAAGGAACCTTCTCACACCTGTATGAGATTACCCATGTCAGACAGCAGAATTTACCTGTTCCATTAGTAGCATAAGAGATGGAAAGATTTAATTTGAATCTCTTATTCAAAACATGCTAACATCAGAACACCCTGGAATTTGGAAAGGAATAGCAGACTTACAACAATGTTTTAAAGATTCTGGCATGTTGCAAATAATGGGATTTTAAGATAAGCAATACTCCTTTTGATTTGAGAAGTTAGATAAAATTTTTGTGCCATAGACATTTCCAGCTTGGAGAAGGAAGCGATGCTTGAACAGGCAGTTTTCGAGATAGCACTGATTATTTACAAACAATTCACTTACAACTATTCTTAGGTTCTCCAGGCTCTGAATGAATAAAACAAGATACAGAATCTCTCTTCACAGCCACAGGAATTCAGTTCATGCATTTTTGTGGGGTCAGGTCCCCAAAGTTTGTTCTCACTGCCTGCTGCTTTCCAACAATATACCTTACTTTGTCATTTACAAACCTCCACAAAATAGCCATGGGAAACCCGAGGTCAACATGACTGACCCTATCAGTCACTTTTATTTTGGCAGTGACATGAGTCTGTCTGGAATAGGGCCTAATGCTACTTAAAAAAATATTTTAAATATTGTTTATAGTAATTTTTAATGATAGGGCAGCAGGCGCTCTCTAGAGTATAACTACCAGTACTTCTCACCCTTGTGAAGCTTAAAATGATAGCTCCCTTCCCACAGACAGTGTAAAGAGCTACAGGTTATACAGATCTCATTGAATGAAATACATGTTTTATGCCATCCAAGAATGTCATCCAGTGTGATTTTGTAACAAGGGTTTTGTAGCAGTGTGGTTGTTTCTTGACAGGCCATGAGAAAATTTTGCCAGAGGACATCCAGAGACGGAGATTCTTTTGAACTTTGCTCTGAGACCTATAGAAAAGATGTGCTCCTGGCCAAAGACATCCAGGTCACAGCACTTGCAAAGGCTAAACTGACACAGGAGTTGCAGCTCCTTGAAATACTACACAAGTCTCACTTGAACAATCTGAATGATCAGGTCCAAATGTTCCTGGCTATCTGAAGAAACACACATTCTGTAAGAAGGAGCTCATACTGAGGTCCTAAAGAAAAAAGAGGAGGTAGGCCTGAAACCTTGTCTATTGTGTCTTGGAAACCAGGAGAGAAAATGTATTAGCCTTAACTACTGATGATTTTGTGCTTTACAGAGGTTTGGGCAGCACTGCACAATAGGAGCTGAATGTGGCTTATGCTGTACCTGTGGATCTGTTATAGGTTGGAAACCAACTAGACCTCCGAATCCAGCCATGAAGGAGCTAGTGAAATTGTTGCTGCTGAAGTGTGCCTGAGAAGCTCAGGGGGAAGCACTAGTATCTGTGGAAGAAAGAACGATACTATATAAAGCGGCTAGACTAACTCACCCCTAGTTTCTCCCATAGGCATCATCATATTACTGTGGCCCATGGATGACTCAGGGGCTTAGTCTCTTCTATCCAGATACTTTTGCCCTAAGAAACCAAGGTTTCTTTCAAAGTTTTACTTTCTTCCTTTGGGGATCCTTATTAGAGCAGAAGAGATTGAGACTGCCAAAGCTTCCCCTCAACTTCTGGAGATAAGTGGTCTTTATTTCACTCTTGTGGATCAGGCCTTCCTATAAGTTCAGCTCATCTGCCATTTGCCTCCCATTTTTCAGGTCTGTAATTATGCCATTCCTTCTCCTGCTCTCTCCCTCAACTGGGCGGTATAAGACGGCTTTCACAATTCAGCCTGCTGCCAACCTTACTACACATCCATTTTAAATTTTTTGTGTTCTCCCCCAGTCTCTCTGCTTTTGTTCCCCACATCAAGGTTTGTTTCAATGCCTTGAGAAGCTTATAAACCTCATCAAATATCCTCTGCATGGCAGACGGCATTCTGAGAGTCTGTTAGCCTCATTCCATTGAGGAATTCCATTATGCTTTTGCTGCTTATCTAAATTCCTTGCAAACATCAACTATAAAAGGAAACCTGTGTAAAAGCTGCAATGAGCACAGAACAAAAGGAAATAAAAGTGAGAAGGTAAAATCATGCATGAATTTCAAATAAACTAGCAAAACTCTTAGGCAGAAAATAGGTTAACACTTTTGAATCATTTTTCCCTTTTAAGCATGTCAGTCTAATACTCCTATTCTATAACTTTGTCGATCAATCAGTAGAAGAATTGGCAGCACCACATTCCAAGATTCAGCAGAGGCAGGGAGAGGCAGGAAGTGGAGGGCTAACTTCTGTGGAGATCAGAGGGCATTTCTGTTTTCCTTGATGGACTGCAGAGCTCCTAAGTATTAAGGAAACTCATGTATTTCATGCTTGTTTCAGTGCCTCTGTGGAAATCCCACCTCACTCATGTATTGAAATGGATGAAATGATGTGGTGAACAGGCTGATTGGAATTCCATCATGGTGGTAAGGATGGAAGGTCTGGAAAAGGTCAGTGTGTTTTTGGATGAGAGCTGGTCTAGGAGGAGAGTTCATTATTCATTAACAGTAGCAGGCTGGTTTCCATGGGATGGAGGAGGCCTGGTAGACTTCACTGAGGGAAGGGTTTATGAGGATCTGAGTGTGTGGTGGGTCTCTCCTCTTCCCTATCATCAATTACTCTGTCCCTGTAGAGTTCACGACTTTCACCCCTTTCTCCCCCCCCCACAACAGGCCTTCCCTTCTCCTCTCCCGTGGGCTTCCCTTTTCCCTCCTCTGACTCACCTTTATCTCCCTTTACTCACCTTCTTCAGCTGGCCCTACCTACTCTTCCAGGCCCTAGGTACAGAGCTAGAGAAGGAAAGGATGCATATTTGGCCTACCCTTGGTGGGAAGGAGGCAGAACCAAGCTATTCTTAGCTATCTAGCAGGTGCTTGCTCTTCCTGCTGCTACCTGGTGTGTTGAGGACTGCCATTACTTCCTACAAGGATCTTCTGCTTTCTTGAAAGTGGCAGCACCAGGCAGCTGTGAAGGCAGAAAGGGGCTGTTAGGGCGATGCGTGCTGCCACAACTGATTATGATCTTCCTGGGCATCCTCCAGTCACTTGCTGGTCCTGAAGCAAACACAGCGTTCCCCCTCTTCCTCTGCATTGGCAGGTATCAGACTGAGGAGCCTCCTCTGGGCCTGGCAGAACTGTCCTACTTACATCCCAGGTATCATCCTCCTGGCATCACCAGGAAAAGTAGATGCTCTGCTGCCAAGGCAGCTGACCGCTTCACCTGTGCCTACATCTGGTCCTGTTAGTCTTCAACAACTTGGCAATGCGCTGCCAAACTATAATTATGTATTCGGAATATTAAAAGAGGAAGGTAAATTTTGTTCATGTCTTCTATGAGACAAAGGCTTTACTGTGATTGGTACTGGTGGCTCTTATACAATCTAAAAGTGTATTGCATTGAGTTTTCCAAAAATACAAATTATATTGCAGGCTCTTATGATAGGAATACATGAATTAAAAGTTAAAGAAAAGTTCTCTCCAAATTATATAAAAATACACGTCCTTTTGATATATTGAATCTCCAGGTCACAGAGTTTTCTTTTCAAGCAGTAACTTCTCTGGCTCTTGCACTGATGTTTTAACCCAAAACCATTAAAGTCAGGAAATAAATAAATGAAGGAAGGAAGCAATCATATTTTTACAGGCAAATATGCATAGGTGCCAACTCCACAAAAGTTAACTAGCAGATTTTGGGTCTCCTTGCGACTGGAAGTATGCCAGATGATTTGGCAGATTATGTGTAGAAGAAACACATCCTGCTAAGAAATAGGTAAGTGATATTCATTGGCTAAGGAATGGAAAATTCAGCTAGTTGCTAGCATAAGAACTTACAAGAAAACACATTTTTTACATTCATTTTAATTTTCAAAGCAAGTGCATTTTGGTAGCTCTAATATATGTGTACGCACATGCATGTGCAACATGGATAAAACATACATTAACTCAATTTCAACTGCAAATTATTTTTGCTTTTTCTGTTTAGATAAGCAAATATGACAATTTAAAAATGGTATGTTAGAGAAACTTTATTTTTTTTCAATTTGGAAGTTTAGCCACAGTAAAACAGCAATAACTGAATGATAATGCTAACTAGATAACACATTTACTGTATATAACAGTATTTTTTCTTTATTTGTGAAATGTGCATGCTTATGTGTTATAATGTTATTCATGATCTCTCTTTCTTTAAGTTCCACAATAAATTATCTTTACCAGTATTAGTAGAAAGGAGTAAAATATTTTAAAAAGCTTTGGTAATGTATTGTATTGGAAAATCCAAAAGAGATACTCTTTCATTACTGCTTACTGTACTCCTTAATTGCCATCTCACTTTATCTCCTAAGCTCTTATCCATTATTCTTCCAGAAAACTGTCTTTCTTTTTCTTTGCTGTAACAAACCTAACTCTTTAACTCTTTAATTTCCATTTTGCAGTTTTAATATAGTAGTTTGTCTTTTGAAAGACACAAGTAATGTTCACTTTCTAAAATTCTGGTTAAAATTCAAAATATGTTTCCATAATTTTTCAGAATTTTTCTAGAATCTTTAAATGTAATTGAATATCACAAAACTTAGAAATGGCTTCTAAGAATATATGCTCTGTAACCATCCCAAGGGACTGAGGTGAGGCTGAACACACGCGAGGCCTGTAGTTCCTCAGATCCTCTTTCTTGCCCTTCTTGAGGATGGGTGTGCTGTCTGCCTTTTCCAGTCATCAGAAACCTCTCCTGATTGCCATGACCTCTCAAAGATGATAGAGAACGGCCTAGCAATGACTTTGTCAACTCCTTTAACATTTCTACAGGCATCACATCTGGTCCCATGCACTTGTGTATGCCCAAATGGGTTAAGTGATCTCTTTCTTCTGTTGCTGTGGGTACTGCTTCAGTCCCACACACTCTGCTAGGAGTCTCAGGGACCTGGGAGGCCTCAGCACAAGCCTTACCAGCAAAATCTGAGGTAAAGAAGGCACTGGGAACAGTAAAGGCTGAAGCCTTTTCCCTATTGCTTGTCAACAGGTCCCCTGCCCTACTGAGCAAAGGGCCTACTGTATACTTGTTAGCCTTCCTTTTACTACCAAAGTATTTACAGAAAATGTTCTTGATGCCCTTCACCTCTCTTGCTAATTTCAACTTCAGCTGAGCTTTAGCTTTCCTGACTCCATTCCTATATGTGCAGGCCACATCCTTGTATTCCGGCCAAGCAGCCTGTCCCTGCTTCCACCTGCTGTGTATTTCCTTTTCACATTTGAGCTCAGTGTGGAGATCCATGTTCATCCATGATGGCCTTCTGCCACACTTGCTCGAGTCTGTGCACATTGGAATGGACTGTAACTGTGCTCTGAGGAGGCTGTCCTTGAAGTTTTGCCAGCTCTCCTGGACTCCTTTGCCCACCATGGGATCCTGCCAAGTGCCTTAAGAGGCTAAAATCTGTTCTTCTGAAGTATAGGGTTTTGATTCTGCTGTCTTGCTTACCGCTGTCAGGAACTTAAAACCACAGTCTCATGGTCACTGTAGCCAAGGCTGCCTTGAGCTCTTCCTTGTTTTTGAATGGCAGGTCCAACAGAGCATCTCCACTAGTCAATTCATTAGTCACCTGCATCAAGAAATTGTCTTCAGTACATTCCAGAAATCTCCTGCAATTCTCTTCCAACAGATATAGGGCTAGATAGAAATCAGTCATGAGTATCAGGGCCTGTGACTGTGAGGCTTGCTCTAGCTACCTAAAAAAGACTTCATCTGCCTCCTCTTCTTGACCAGGAGGTCTGTAGCAGAGCCCTACGACATCACCTATGCAGGACCTGCGGAGACAACCCAGGCCTCCTTCTCACTTCCAGGCCCGGGCAGCAGCATCCTCCCCCTGGAGCTCCATCTGGGCTGACACATCTGCTGTGCCAAGGGCACTAGCACCAGTGCCAGAGAGCTGCCCCTGTCTGCTGCTCCCTGCGAGCCTGAACCTCCCTCAGTTCAGCAGCTGGATCCCACGATGCCAGAAGCAGCTCAGAATCGGGAGCTGACCCCGGAGCTGCCGCACACACTGCCAGCGTCGGCCGCCAGCAGCTGCCTGCCGCCCTGCCCCGCCCACGGCCGAGCTCCTGCTAACGGCCGGCCCCGGTTTGACCCGCCCCGGGAACGGCCGCTGGCGGGGCGAGGCCTCCCCCCAACTTTTCCCTCCCGCCTCCCAGCCCGATCTCGCGAGACGAGGAGCACGGCAAAGCGCCTCGTTGCCTGCGGGACGGTGCCCCCCCCCCCGCCATTTAGAGTGCGTCGTGCTGGGGAGCCGCCTTGAGTCACTGGAGCCTTGCACTTAAAAAAAAAAAAAAAAAAAAAATTGAGAATTCAGACTCTTGGTTCCATTCCCCATAATGTATTTAGTGTTTCTCTTGAGCCTAGTGGTGGGATCCCCGTGACATATCTATGCGTTCATTCCTCTTAATCTCGGTACCAAAAGCAGGAAATGTAGTCAGGACTCCATCTGGAAACAGTCACTGTAAGACACCCTGGATTGTTGCTAGATCGTAATGGCGTTGGTAACCAATACAGCTGATTAGATCTGTAATTTTACTTTGTTTAGATAGGAAAAATGAAGTGTTTTCAGAAATGCGGGGCGCAGACTGCGTGTTTGTTTGGCTTCTACTTGAGTTTAAGAATAGGGCTTCTGAAGACCTTTTGGGTATGGAGCTTCACAGTGTATTATTAGAGCAGAAAGGATTAAACCTCGTGTTCTTTCTGACCTGTGTCTTTTTATGAGATTCTGTTCTTCTCCCAGCCCTTATTAGGCATGCAAGTATTAGATTCTTAAGATGCTGTTTTTTCGAAAATTAAAAAATTAAAAAATTATGGAATGGGAGAGGTGACCTGTTTTGATAATTATAATTAGCAAAATTATTATATTGTAGCTATAATATATGTTATAATTTATATATAGCATATAAGTAATGTAGTTGTTATTTAAGGCCTTTATTTTTACATAATACTTTAAAATATTAATCCATGTTATATGCAGCAATACGGTTACAGAAACTCTGCTTGTCCTGATAGAAATAGTCTTGGGTTTTGATTTTTGCTATGCTATTCACTAAAAAATGATCTGAAAAAATACATTTCAGATTACAAAAAAAGTACACCTGTAGTTCTGTTTGCTGTCCTAGCTGTGTTATGTGACAGGCCTTTGCTTAACTTTAAGAACAGTTAGCTGGAATGAGAAGGGTTGGATTGATATGTACGTATTTTTTTTCTTTGTTTGCAGGCAGTCCCTGGCTAGTTACCAAATGCAGCATGGCTTTCAAGACTCACTCTTTTCCTGCAACTTCTCAATGTGAGGCTAATAATATTCACTTGTACCATTAGAACAGAAGAAGATTTTTACACTTGACAACAGTGACATATGTTTGAAATTCATTAGCATGACTTTCCTCTTGACTCAGTGCCCTAAAGGTGCACTCTGAGGTTCTTTCCTACTTTCAGCTTCTATAGAGTGTAGATGCTGATATTTCTGCTGCTGGGAGTGACTTCTTTGCTCATCCTGAGGCAGAGTGGTAGTGTGAGATGCTCATAAATGGGAAAGTGGTGGGAGAACATGATCAAGGAGTGAGCTTTAGATCTAGGAGCAGAAGAGTTGAGTGAGGAGGGAATGAATAGTGGATGGGAAGTGTGTGAGAAAGGCATCCTCCAGCCAGCCGAGAGATGTGGTGGGTTTCTGCTTTGCATTAGCCTGTTTGCTAGCTAAAGACAACAAAATTCCAGGCTACCATATGACATGTACTAAAATGTAACACAGAGTGTGTAAGCATTGTGGGGATGTGGAAGAATCGCTTCATGCAAAGAAATCCTGATTAAGGTAAAGCGAAGTGTCATGTGTTTGGCAATATGATATTTCTCTATTTGCAGTTAGAGTAGGTCATCCAGCCACAAGGGTGGAGTGTGCATTACGTTGCAAGTGGCTTTGAAAAAGGCATTTTCCATGCAAGTGACAGGCCTGCTGAGGATATGCTCATGCTCATAGTTAGTCTGGGCAACCAGATTCTGAAACATTCAGCCCTTTTCCAGCCTCACAGGTCAGATTCCCTGTTCTTTTTCCTCTCACTAAACAGACAGTTTAATGTTCAACCAAGATGCACCAGTACACGCTGGGGGCTGACCTGCTGGATAGCAGCTCTGCAGAGAAGGACCTGGAGGTCCCGGTGGACAAATTGGCCATGAGCCAGCACTGCACTATCATGGCAAAGAAGGCCAATGGTATTGTGGGCTGCATTAGGAAGGGCATTGCCAGCAGGTCAAAGGGGGTGATTATTCCCCACTGGTGAGGCCACATGTGGAGTGCTGGGTCCAGTTCTGGGCTCCCAGTACAAGAGAGAGGTGGAGCTACTGGAGCAAGTCCAGCAAAGGGCCACAAAGATGATTAAGGGACTAGAGCATCTCTCATATGAGGAAAGCCTGAGAGAGCTGAGACTGTTCAGCCTGGAAAGAGAAGACTGGGGTGCAGATCTTATCAATGTGTATAGCATCTGAAGGGAGAGTGTAAAGAGGATGAGGCCAGACTCTCTTCAGTGGTGCCCAGTGAAAGGGCAAGAGGCAATAGGCACAAACTAAAAGACAGGATATTCTATCTGAATCTAAGGAAAAACTTTTTTACTGTGAAGGTGACAGAGCACTGGAACAGGTTGTCCAAGAGGCTGAGGAGCCTTCATCTTTGGAGATATTCAAAAGCTGTCTGGACATAGTTCTGGACAGCCTGCTCTAGCTGACCCTGTTTGAGCGAGGGGGTTGGACTAGACAATCTCTAAAGATCCCTTCTGACCTCAAATATTTTGTGGTTCTGTGAACACTGAGCTTATTCCATAGGCAATGCCAACAGATACTGACTTGCCCCAAATTATCGTGGCAGGTACATGGGAGATGTTGAAGTTGTGGCTGATAGACCCTCTGCACAACAGGATATGGTGGCATACATGATAACAACAGTAGGTAAGATCTGCTGACCTGTGCAAGCTTCCTCATGCCATGGATCATGTTTGTGGAGATAATAGGAAGAAATTACCCACTTGTCTTAGGAGGAAAACACCAGGGGTCTGTTATAGGAAGAAAATACAGGAGTAACATGAGTGTGGCTTGTGCTGGTATACAGGGATCATCTGTAGTGAGTTATGTTGGCTAGATACCACTTCTGAAAGTGCACAGTATGGAGTGGACCTTACTGAAGCACATTCCAGAGGCCTGCAGCGAGAACATAAGCCATTCTCACAGGACCAGTCTTCAGAAGCTACCTAGTGAAACACTAAGCCTGGCCTGCAAGATTTCAAATTGTGAATGCTTTGTCACAAAAGTGGTTGACAAACATTTGAAAGTTTTGTGGCACAGTCTTGTAAGAAATGGTTTTTGATCCACTTTTCTGGGTAACTATTGTTTTCAAAGGTGAAATAAAAATACACCTTTAATGAATGTATATGCTTGTGTAATATTGAGGCTTTTCATTCAAACTATTTAACCAAATTACAAATGTAATAATACAATGTATAGCTATTATATGGTATTTTAAAATTAAAAGATGTAAAGTATTAATGGGACACTTTAATGTGTCAGTACTTAACCACTGGCAATAGTAATGCAGATTATCTTCCATGCTAGTATGTCCTTTTGGTTCAATTTCAAATTTGATACCATAGGCAATCATCCAGGATATCTTCATTTTGTTTATTTTGGTCATTGTTTTTTACACCACAGCTTATAGTTGACACTTGAACACAGAACATCCAGACACAAACTGATTTTTTTTTTAAGATGCAAGAAATAACATACATAAAAGTTTCTCTTCGCATACTGCATATATGCAGCAAAGGAAACATTGCATTTGAATACATGTCTTACAAGTATGGTCTTCAGAATGAACCACAGTAGATAAATGACAGCTATTTAAAACATATATAACTGTACATAGGCCAAACACAAGGAAAAATTACTATGAAGAGTAAATTTATTGTCTTCTTGATAAGATAGGAGGGACCCTGGTTATCACTATGTAACAATTTACAGAGAAGTTATTCTAATAATAATTACACGTTTGCATATATTGCCATGCTTTCAAACTTGCAAGCATTAAAAGTATTGTATACATTAATATTGTTAATCGTATATGTAAATTTAAAATCTGAGTCCATAAGCACTATATCCTAATAGTTTATTTCAGTATGTAAATTACATTTTGCTTTAGCCTTACAGATAATTCATGAAATTTTAAAAATTTCATTCAGATGTTCTAATACATGCCCATCAGACTATGAATTTCTCTTTGTTTGCAGCTAATCCACTTTACCCAACTTGATTTTCTTTTATCTAGGAGATATACATCTAACTGTAAATTTCATCTTTGTTCACCCAAATGCTGTAAGAAATTCTGCAGAGAATGCATTCTCTGTTTTTTCTCTCCATGTGGCAAATCATAGAAAAAGGGAACTGTCTTTATCCAGTTTACAAAGATTGTTCAGTGATGGTGCCTATGTTACTTCACTTAACCTGGATCTTGGTTCCAAACCCTGTTGTGTGTATGTTGCAGACAGAGCCTTTGCACAATAAGCGTTCTTCTCTTTTGGGGCATTATTTGTAAAACCTGAAATCTACAGATTTATTATTATTATTTGGCAAAAATATTACTAGGCATACTAACCCATGAAGAAAGTAAAACACTTTCTGGGTTCTCTACAGAAGTCCTCCAGCTGCCTTTTGATCATAACTGCTTAGATAATATCTAGGGGAGATACATCTTTTGATCCTTGTATCTGCTGTTATAGTCTCTTGAATCCAGCCTAAAAATTCTTTTAAAACCCTGAACTAATATCACTATTAATTAGAATGAGAACAAACAACAATAGAATTTTGTGATTGCATTACAAGATAACTTTGTAATCATTAAGCTTCTGCAACACCATGGCAGACCTCTATAAAGTATAAGCATTTAGTACTGGTCAGTACAACTCCTGGACAGGCATTTCCTTTTTTATGTAATTCAAATAAAATGTAAATTTTACCAACAGTTCTCTTGCTTTCCCTTTCAGCAAAGCTAAAACACTGCAGTAAGTCAACAATGTTAAGTTTGTCTCTGTCTATGAGTCTGTAGGGAAACATGGATGTGTTATCATGAGGTAGTAACATCACTGATATGATATGATGTAGAAAAATCACTACTGTTTTACAGGGACAGCGTGGAGCGTGGTCAGCAGGTGAAATAAATAGAAAAGTGAGGTAGGCAAGCCTCAATTTGTGGACAGGAGGCACCACAGGAGGAGGCCATCCCACCCATCTTTTCTCCCTAAATCCCTTCATTGCTGGAGGAGGGACCACCACACCACGCTTACATTGTCTTGAGTAATTGCAAAAAGAGTTGGCCGTCCAAATACCGTATTGTTATTTGAGTTTTATTTTGGGAGGAAAACCCCCACAACCCTGATTTAACAGTTAGGATATTGTTTAGTTTCTCAGTAAACCTGGCAAATAAAATTTATTTCCTATTGTGACTATGAAGTTTTTCGGTCTGCAGGAGATAGATGATGATGTTGCAAGTGTCCGAGCATTGTATGTTATGTATCATTAAGAAGGTGGCACTGATACGCACACTGATTTGGTTTTGGCATTCTTTTTCCAGCTGTGGGATCTCTTCTTTCTTTTTTCATGCAATGACAGTAATATGCAAAATGAGTCATGACCAAAAGGAGGACAGGTTATTCAGATACATATAATATAAGGAAAAGAAAGTATATTCAATTTAATTAAGCCTAGCTAAAGAAAATTAATTACTCAAGATCAAAAATTTAACCATGGAAGTTTATCTTTCTAAAGCAGGTTACACAACATAAGAATATAGCAGCTGCAGCGTGTTTCACTGAAGCTAAACTATTCCTCTGAGGACACATAATTAAATCAAAATGATTGCCCATAAAAATAGGAGATAATCTGTGCACTTCAAGACATCATTGTCTTTTCATTTTTTCTGTGTGTAATCTTCCTATCATAAGTGAATTTCACTATTGACACAAGTTAAAAGGTATTTGCTGTCACGTTAAAAAAAAAGCACTGATTGACTCTGAGTAGAATACTATTTTTTCTTTCATGTGACCTATAAACACCATTCTCTCCTTTGCAGGGTAGTTGGGGAAGGGGACAGGGGTGAGAATCATTTATGAGGTCACATTAACCTTTTTCTTCTCCTAGTTCCCATAATGAAATTCATGTCTAGCTTGATACATAAAAGCTGTCATCTCAAAATGTTTGTGCAGTTGGCAAGTTATGACTACAGCTAGTAATTAAGCATGATTTGTATACAGTTCATGTAGCTAAAACAACTTATGATTACTTTATTTCTCCTTAATCATAGTATTACTGTACTTTCTCTATCTTCACTTGTTCCATTCATTTGCTAAATTTTATTGTTAGGCCACAGGCCTGCACACATTGTATATGCCAGGGCTTCATGTTATCAGTGTCCTTGGCTTGTATACTTCTCCAGATCTTCCACATGCAAAGTCTCCGTACTCCATCTCTGGGAATGAATTGAATCTGTACTGTATTCCTGCAAGTCTTTCTTCAGTTGCAGGTACGTGCTTGGGCTAATTTACAACCATTCCTTTGGTATGTCCCCTTCTTAATTGCCGGTAACAATATGCGAATACAAGCAGTCTTCCACTAGCATCTCCAGAACAGTCAGATATTATTTGCATGTGTGTGTGTGAATACATGGAAGGAAATGTATGTACGTATAATCATAGATCTTTGTTTCTTAACCGGAAATTCACTGACTTCACTTTCCAGAAAAGTTAAGTTTCCAGAAAATCACAGGATTTTTCACAGAAATTTTTCGCTTTTACATAGGTCTAATTGTAGGTCTGAAGTCCTGATCTTCTTATGATGGTACCTTTATTTACAGAAAATAAGGCAGGGGAAATGTACATAAAAGCACAGTAATTTTTCCACAGTAAACACAACCGTGGGCCTGCTGCTCTGGCACCAATCCCTTTTGGCTAGAGGAAGGCATGATAGAAGGCAAGCCTCTCTGCCTGTTTCTGTTTTTTTTCAAATGTGGACATAATACCTCAGGAAAATAAGCTGAATCCCACAAATGCATAACAGACAATTTACATGAAATAGTCTTATGGCTTTCTTAAATGATTTTGTTCTAGTGTGAGTAAAGAATGGAAGAAAGAGTAAAGATGCTTATAGGGCAAATGAACAGCAAATTCACTGCTAATATTTTAATTGGAAATTGTGAGATGCTCTGCAAACAAATACCACTTGCAAAACCATGCACTGGTGTTTTAGTAGCTCAAACTGAACATACCATATTAGAGAAGAGTGGATTCCACTGAACTACCATATCTGATTGTGAAGCATGGCTTGTTAATAATGTCGTACTAGCTTTCATTGGTAGGAAATCTATCAAAAAACTTACCAGACTATTTCCTCACAATTCTGACATATTTTTCTCCTAATTATAGAAAAATACTTGTTTTAGAATACATAGAGCATATACAGTATGAAAAATTTACTACTTGGCTTAATTTAACATTTGTTCATGTCATCTTCAGATTTATATAATGTTTAAAAGCAGACTGAGGACATTTGTGTCTCAGGAATTCATGATTTTTCTTTTGTTTTGTTACTGATTATTAGATGAAGTAAACTGTAAAAGAATTAGTGAGACCTAATGTTATCCTCTTTCAGCCATTTACTCTTTTCAGAATTGTCACACACAATAACTTTGAGACACAAACTGCCTTGTAACTCTTGGATGTATTTATGTTTCGATTCTTATATCTATTTTCTTAATAAAGCTCCTGAAATTGAACAAAAACTTACTATTCTGAAATTATTTGCCCATGCAAATCAAGATTCAGGATTGAGACTTTAACTATGATATGATGTCTCATATTTGAATCATACCAAAGAAGAATTAAGCCCTTCATAATTTTAATCACTTTTTTGGTGTTTCTTCGCAGAAGCAAATGTTCAATCAAATGATCTACTTCACCAGGAGGACTCATAGTTTTAGTACTGCTCTGTGTTCTGAATTAAGTATGCTCTATAGCCTAGGTGACAAACACATAGGGCAGAATCTGGGGCTGTTGGAAATATCAGAACAGACTTGTCACAGGATTTCTTTATAAGCTAGCCTGACGTTTCTGTCTGGTTTATTGGGATGTCTGATGACTGGGAGGGTAGGTCAGCATTCTTGTCTCTTCCATTCATATTTTCTTACTACAGACCATCTTCAAAAGCTGATGTGCGCAGGATTTTGTACAGGTTTTCAAGAATGGCTTTTCTTACACACAAGCAAAGATAATTCTTGATAGAAAAGATTACTCACTGTGCTTTCTTTCCATACTTAAGGAATTTCCTTCCTTTCCAGATTGGAAGATAGAGCAGATAAGATGTGATGCATAATCAGCCAGAGTCCATGAAGATCACAAGTGTGAGCTGAAAAATAAGATGACCTCCAAGCAACTACAAATCATTTAGAGTAATTAGAAAGCATGCACATTTGCAGAAATCACAATTAGTTTGCAATCAAGAAACTGACCACAACAAAAAATCTTGCACATCTCCACATATAACTACTTATAT
Source organism: Dromaius novaehollandiae (assembly GCF_036370855.1). NCBI lineage: Eukaryota > Metazoa > Chordata > Aves > Casuariiformes > Dromaiidae > Dromaius > Dromaius novaehollandiae. The sequence goes on from NC_088099.1 coordinate 136,729,217, forward strand.
GGGACAGAACACTGAATAAAACCTATAGCAGGTTTTACATTTGTTCTTTAGTTTCTCTTTTCAATATCAGCATGCCAGGTAGGATACTGTGTCATTTTTTTTTTTTTTCAGACACTTAGGAACAGTAGGTCAAACTAACCTTGTGAATTGTCACAGAAGTTTAAAGCACTGAAATGTAGAAAACAAGCAGTGAAAGAGCAAAACTTGCATCCTTTTTTCAGAAGAGATTTGGCTGGCACCTCAGCTAGTAAAAGAACAATTAGGAACTCTACAGTACAGTCTTTTGAACAAGGTTCTGAATGAGCATCCCTCTCTCCATTCACCAGAGAGAAGCCCAACAAAAAAAGTCTATTTAAGTCACAGCTTGCCCTTGTGACCACCTCCCTAAATGAGTACAAGGCTTAGGCTTCCAAGGCATTAAGCATCAAGGGCTGGATCTGCAGAAGCTTATGCTTCCAGCTTACGCAGTAAATATCTGTAACTGTATAGACATGGCAGTGTGATCCAGGAACAGCAGTTTCAATGGTTAGTATGGTCTAAATAAACCACTGTAGAGATGGGATACATAGATCATAAAAGAGCAACATTTTGGATCATTTTGTAGAGAAGTGATTAGGTGGGATGTTCAGGTAACAGGTTTTGTACTTTGGAAACATTTCTAAGAAGACCAAAAATGTTCTTCAATATTTGTTATGGGGACATCACATGTTTATAAGGTGGGATAAAGAAGTAAAAAGAAAGGCTATACTGTAATATGGAATGTATTACTACAAGTAAATGCTAGTATTTTTTAGAATTTAAATATAGTTCTGTATTTGTTTCAGAAATAAATACTATACATCATTTTTTCTGTGATCTGGCAAAGAATCTTTAAATATACATGACCAACTTATTTTTTCAGTTTCTAAAGAACAGGGCAGATATTCATGGGGTGGGAGCTGATTTTTTAAGGAAAAAAGTTCATGTGATTACAGTGTTTGTAGGGGTTTGGTCTGCTTGCCACTTAACAACTTTTGAACTTTTTCATCAGTTTCAGTCAGTTTCCTCGTTTGGTCACTGCACAGTTCATTTTTAGTGCAAAAGTCATTATTTTGTGTAAATTATTTACTCCATCCTTCATATTCCATTCACAATCTAAGGCAGCCAGAGAGCGATCCCTTGTGTTTCTGAAAAATCCTGCAAATTGAAGATACAAGCTTCTCTGAGAGGCAGCAGTTGTAGATTTTAGAAAAGATAGTAGAAATTTAGAGATATCAATAGAAAAGAAAATAATATTCACTCCTTATAGATACAAACTACTAAAATTCATGCTAAGCAAGCAAAATCATCATTTATAATACAGTGGCACTTCAAGTTGTCTGCAGTGATTAAGTTGTCATCTGCTGCAAAATTCTCCTTCAGTCAAGTCTTACTGTTCGGTTGGTGACATTAATTTTAATCTGAAGTGTTCTCTCTAGTTTGTTTTACATTCTTTTCTGGCATTGTGTCATCTGTGTTGACATACCCATGTGTCACAGTGATCTTGTTAAGTCTCTTCTTGCTCTCTAGTTTTGTGAAAGTATGTATCAGCAACTTCAAAACTATTTTAGACACTAGCAGCAGCACAAACTGTAGAAATCCTCTTTTATTTTTGTTACTGGTTAGCTTTTGTCATCTTTTTCTTCCTTCATCATTTCCCAGATTCAGTGTTTAGAAATTTCAGCTTCCAGCTTCCAGGGTGATGACCCTTCATCCTATAGCTGCCCTGTTTCCTCTTTTATCTCTTTGCTTATAGTTGAGAATTTGCTCTGCCTACTGAAAGGACCTTTTACTAAAATTGTCCTCACCCAGTACTTTTTTCTCTCCTCTCAGTAACTTCATTTTTCCTTTCCAACTCTTTCAATAGTGTCTATCAAGCCTTCTCAAATCCTTTTATTTGAGCTCCTGCCACTAGTAGCTCATTATTGTTAGTGACTTCTTTTTTTGCTCTGACTTTTTTTACCAGCCTACTTTTCATTTTCTTCCATCATTAATAGGATAGTTGTTTTCCTCTACAGTTAATCACTACATCTGCAGAATTTTTTTTAATGTCTCTCTTCATTACAAGCGCAACTGGCCGAAATCATTACAAATTTGCCCCTTGTAACTGTTTTCTCTCCCTGTTGTTCTCAAACTGCAGAATGACTTTGCGGAAAACTGCAGTTGGTTGGCCTCCTTCCTTCTGTTCTTACATGTAATGCCAAATTCCAAGCCAGAACTCCTATTTCTCATCAATACTTTGCTCTTTCATGACGTAGAGGCAGGAGAAAAGGAATATTTGGAGACTGAATCTCTTTGCACAAGACCTAACCAACTTCTTCCAAGAGAAAATTGACCAAATGTTAAGTAACTTTTCTCTTCCCTTTGGTTTACCCTCCCTCTCCTCATCGCAGATGCTAATCTGATATCCTCCTAATCCATTTTCATGCCCCACTGATCTAATCCCTCCTTCCAATCTCTTCCATGGCCATTATTTCTCCTACTTCTTTCTAAGTCTTTCTCACTTTCTTCTGCCTCAGAATAAAAGCATGTTTAATCTCTTTGATGTTCTTGTATTAAGAAGCTGCCCTAGGTCAGATCCATCTACCCGTTCATCTCTCTCTTCTAAGCACATCAAAAAATGTTGCGTAGAGTACTCACCACAAATTGCATTCTAAATCTTCCAAACTCTCTGCAGTCTCCTGATCCCACTCTTAACTGGTGCCTTCATTCTAACTAAATGATAGACCCAGGGCTCCTTCATCACTACCACTTGACTTTTTGTCCTTTTGAAGTTACTCTTGAAATATTGTCCTTCCTTTGCTTCTGTTTTCTTCTCTGATTTCTCTTCTCTTTGTTCATATTGTTCATGTCTCAATATCCAGAAAAATAAAATAATTATAATAAGAGGGGAGGGAGTCCTGATGAATCATTCTGAGCTTTCTGGTTTGCTGAAGAAGTTAATTCTGGTATTTGAAATTAACTGGGAGAAAAGAGAAGGATTAAATAACAGTTAAGCATGCAAAGAAGACCTCATTAAAAATACCTAGTTCAGTCCAGTTAAATATTTCCAGTGGAATGAGTTAGTTTGGGAGTTAGGGAACGAAGGCTATCTATCATGAAGCTAAGACAAAGGTGAACCATCCTTGAAGATCAAGCTTACTACCAAACTTTTCATATGCACCCTCACTTCTTCCTCCATCTCTTGGCTTACTTAGAAAGTACTTGGTTAGAACGGTACACTGACATAGAACTTGAAGTCATCAGATGCAAAGTCTTTACCTTCATGTGAGCTTATGCTACTTCCAGTTAATGAGAGAATGGTTTAGAGCTGAGGAGCAAATGGTAAGCCTTGTTTCCCCCATAGAACTCTTGTCAGACTGAGGGCTGAAAGTGAAATGGCTGCTCTAGCAGAGATGCATGCTAAAGAGATCTTGCGATATGTAAGATCAGGACCAGTTTTAGGAACAGGCCAAGCAGGCAGCTTTGGCCTAGAATTTGGAACTACAACATTGCTTCTTGTGACAACATGGCAAGGTACAATTTAAAGCTAAACATTCAAGTGGCAATAGTGTGGTTGGCTCACCTACTAGTCTTTCTGTCATACATGGGAAGATTTCATGGCCATTCAGACAGAGACAGTTGCAAGGGAGAAAGGGATGTATATTAAAAAAAATCACTAAGACACTTTCCAGTTGGCAGTGCCAATATTCTCTTTGTTTCTTTGAATCTGCCACATTAATGGAGCAAGCAAAGAAAGCTACCTCTCTCCTCAAATGGCAGAGCTTATAAAATTATTTTTTTTCTTTTCCTTTGAAAACTTTAAAAGTCTGCTCTGATGGGACAACACTGATCACTCTCTACATGATCTAAAGATCATGTAAGTAGTTCAGACTTGTTAATATCTCATAACTTATTTATACCACATAGAATTATTGGGTAAACAGTCTGAAAATGACTTTGTTTCCTCCTTTTCACTGTTCAAAGTGTACCTCTACATGAATTCAAGTCACAGAGATTTGCTCCTGGAGACTTGATCAGGAGTTCTTTGGAAAATGTAGCAGAATACCTCCAGCAGGTATCTCTCACAGTCTAGATAACAGCATAGTGATTCCCATACTTAATAGCTTGTTGAGTTGTTGTATGTGGGTTTTTTTTTTTTCTTCCTTACTGTAATACCTGGTTCCCCAAACTTGAGTGTCTCAGCCAGTTAGGCTAGGATGAGGATCTCTTGTTGAAGCTGTTCTGCTCTGTGTGTGAGCCCATTGAATGGCATCAGAAACCAACCTGATATGGTTGCCTGTGGGTGTGCAAGTGATAAAATAAGTGTTCTGATACTGTTATTTTCATCTTGTTTTATGTACTCTCCACCCTCAAAAATTTCTGAAGTTTTCATTTTGAGAGAAGAATCTATACATGGTGGTTGCTTATATATATATATATATATATATATATATCTAAAAATAAAAAAAATCTTGTTAACTAATATATTACTGAGCAGGGTTGTGTTTGCTATGCATGTTTTGCTCTGCAAACCTTGCAGAAGATTGTTGATTAATATGTCATTATTGGGTGAAATACTACTTAATTTTTGTCAACAAAATTAATGTCTGTCAAATTCTCAGACAATTGCTCTATTTCTGTTATAAAATGAAAAGGTTATTCATTACCCTAAATCGTGTTTGAAAGCTTTTCGGGACTCCATGTCAGTCCATATAGTATATAAATCTGTCTGTATACAACACTGCTATTACAAATCAGTCTTGGAAGTAGAATAAAAAAATCTGTTAGTATGTTTAGTATTATTTAATAAATTTTCTTGTGTGCAATACAGATCTTTTTCATGTCTTCAAATTAAGATGAGTGCTTCCATGAGCATGTTGCAAGGCAAACATTTTTTAAAATCTAGCTCATCTGTCCCCCTTGAAACATGGCTCATTACTACTGTGTTTCCTTAGAAATGCTTTATTTTGGGATGAAACCTGCTGTTGGCTTGCACTCTTCATCATCACTTTAAGAATGTGTTCTTGGGGAAAATCCACAGTCTTAGTTAACAGACTCTCACATCACAAAATATTAAGCCAAATCCTGACAAGAGATGGTGTCGGTACCCATTAGTAGATCCTTTGTGTCTATTTGTCTGTATCTTCTCCATAATTTTTTTATTGGTGGTAGACCAATTTATTGTAACCAATATTGAGAAACAACTAGAAAAATAGAAAAAAGTATAAACCAGCTAAGCCTTTCTTCACTAATTCATTTGCAGGGAGATTTTCAGTCTAAAAATTATAATGTTCTTTAGCCTCTTTTTATTAAGAAGCTAGCAGAGAAGATAATGTCTGCAGATATTAACTTCATTATTTGATCTTCATGTATTCAAATGAACTACAGCATCGCTTCTTAAAAAGTTCCGGAAGAAATGAAGCCAACTAATTAAAACATTTCATTTCAAGTGATACAGCCAAGTTGTTTGTAACAGAACACTTTAGGCAATAAGGTTGATTTCAAAAAAAGCTTTCACTTCAAAACAGTTTCATTTTGTGATTTATTCACAGGGTTTTTTTTTTGATGATGCGAGTGATAGTCATACGCACTAGTTTTACCCCCAGTTAAGAGTTTTTGTTTCAAGAGGGACCAAGTTGCCTTGTTTATTTAGCAAGTATGCTAGAGACCTGGGCAACAAAAAGCACATATACTTAAACATATTTATTGATTTATATCACCTCCATTGATCAATGCTGATCAACAATTTTACAGGTCAGTTGGCCAGCTAGTTCTCAGGTGACTGGGGATCACAGGGTATCTTTCCTGAAGGCTTTTGCTGCAGTTCAGGCAAATAGAAAAAACTTAGCCTGGGCTTTGTTACGTGTAGTTTCACTGCATGGTACATGTGAGGTCTGATTCTCTTTAGCTGTCTACTTGCTGATCTAATGATCTTGTTTTTAAGTTTGCTATGGTTAACACTGAGTCATATTTAACAGTCTAAACACAAAACTTAAGAAACACACTTACAAAAGCCAGTATGAAGTACCTTATTTTCAATTAAGGTAGTATTTGTTCCATTCTCCTTTTTTACAAGTCTGTTTTTGTTTTGTTTTAAAGATATATATATATATATATATATATGTATGTTTACATCTAAATAAAATGTACATTATCTGTATAGAAGAGCAAAAGAACTGCAATACTTCTCCCTTGTTAGCAGCCGTATATGTATGGGCCCCAGGTAGGGGCAGTATTCTTGTCTCAGCTTTCAGAAGACAGCTCTCTGAAATGTATCTGTTTGACGTATTTCTGTGTTAGGTCCTTGCTATAGTTACGGAAAACATAATTCTTACCTGAGGCGTCCAGCAGGATCACTAAGCAACAGACCAAGTGCCATCAAGTTCCCTATTAACATCTCACTCTGTGGGTTGAAACACTCTTCTCTTTTGCAGTGGCTGGAGCAGTTCCTCCTGCTGACAGACTCTAAACATAAGGATCCGTGTGTTAAATCAGCAGTTCTGTATCACAGAAACCTGTGGCAGAATGCTGAATCATAGAATGGTTGAGGTTGGTAGGGACCTCTGGAGATTGTGTAGTCCAGCTCCTTACTCAGAGCCTGGACAGCTAGAGAAGGTTACCCAGCACTGTGTCCACTTGGGTTTTGAATATCTCCAAAAATGGAAACTCCACAACCTCTGTTGGCAGCCTTTTCCAGTGCTTGACCACTGTCACAGTAAAAAAAAATTTTCTTACACTTATATTGAATTTCCTGTATTTCAATTTATTCCCATTGCCTTTTGTCCTTTCACTGGGCACTACTGAGAAGAGTCTGGTTCCATCTTCTTTACACCCTCCCATCAGATATTTATACACATTGATAAAACATCCCTCAGCTTTCTCTTAAGACTAAACAGTCCAAGCAGTCTCAAGTCTCTTGTCATATGACAGATGCTCCAGTCCCTTAATAATCTTCATGGCTCTTCACTGGACTTGCTTCAGTATTTCCGTGTCTCTCTTGTACAGTGGAACCCAGAACCAGACACAGTACTTCAGATGCAGTCTCACCAGTGCTGAGCAGTGGGGAATAATCAGTTCTGGCCATGCTGTGGAACTGCTGGTGATGCTCTTCCTAATGCAGCCCAGGATGTTGTTGTCCTTCTTTGCTGCAAGGAAGCATTGCTGGCTCATGTTCAGCTTGTTGCCCAGCAGGACCTACAGCTCTTTTTCTGCAAAGCTGCTTTCTGCAGGGCTGTTTTCCAGCTTGTCAGCCCCGCAGACTCTACTGGTGCATTGGGCTTTTTCCTCCCCATGGGGGACTTTGCAGTTCCCTTTGTTGAAATTCATGAGATTCCTGTTGGACCATTTCTCTGGCTGTGCAACCATCTGATGTATCAACCACTCCTCTCAGTTTTGTACCATCTGCAAATGTACTGAGGGTGCACTCTGTCCAGGCCATTAATGAAGATGTTTAACAGTATTGGACCCAGTATCAACCCCAGGGCATACCACTAGTGACTGTCCTCTTGCTGGACTTAGTTCTAGTGATCACAATCCTTTGAGTCTGGCAGTTCAGCCAGTTTTTAGTCCACCTCACAGTCTGTTTATCTAGTCCATACTTCCTCAGTTTGTGTATGAGGATGTTAGAGGGAAGACAGTCTTGAAAGCCTTTCTAAAGTCAGGGTAAATGACATCAACAGTTCTCTCCTCATTCACCAAGCCAGTCAGTCATCAGATTGTAGAAGGGAGAACTTGTTTCGAGACAACTGTCTGTGGGAGTGAGACAGCAGATTAAAACTCATCAATTAAATATTTTGGCTTCTTCCTATGTCCTTTTTAAAAATGTGTGTCAAAAAGAAAAGCCCTATGTATAAATACTTATCTGATTTTCCTGTGTGTTTACTTACGAATGATTTAAAAAATTGTTTACTGAATTCAGCAGAAGAATGCAAGTGATTCTATTTCTATATTGGCTTTAAGTCTCTGTATTGAACTCTGGTTTTATATTCTTAAGAGCTTTTACTGCACATTGCTGAGAAATAGGCTGCTGACAACTTCCAGTCCTTCCTTTCAGAGCATATTAGCAAGAAAAGAAAATACACCTCCTTGATCTTTGTTTTTCTCACAAACAGTCTTTGATGCAGTACCACATCATTTACAGAGGGATTCCACTGTTTAACCAAATCTTTTGCTTCATGTGTTTTGGATCCTTTCTTTTAGAAAAACACTTTTAGAATGGTTTCCTTCTGTGCTTGTCCACAAAGAGATTTTACAGCCTTTCTAAAGGCTATATTCTGAAGAATTTGAGGAGGTAGGAAATTTGAACCCTTTAATGCTCAGGGGAAAATTGTGATTCCATTGAAGTCGCTGACTGAAAGAGGCCTTTTTGGACATAGTTTGTCAGCTAAAGCTAGGTCACTTAACTAAACATAAAAAGGAAGGATGATTAAACAAATTAAAAACAAAATACCATACCTGAAGAGATTTGCCAGTTTACCATATATCTATCTGCATTAAAGATGTATACATGAAATAGGAGAGTGATATACTAAAGAATTTTATTTATCAGCCCTGACTAATGCTAGCCCCCCTGCAGATACGTTGCTGCCCTTTGCTTCCTACTCTGTTCTTTTACAGATTAGAATACAGCTAGAGCATGCCGAAGCTATCAGAACATATCAGGTTATTTGGTGGCTGGCCGGCCGCTCAGTGTGCATTCTGAGTGAAAACGTGTTGGCCAGCCACATTCTGATCAGCAATGTATTAGCCAAAAAGTATATGTTGCTTCTTAGGCCAAAAAAGTTGCTCTGCCCAGCCATGTATGTGATACAGGCCTGTTTGTTATCATGAAGAAAGCAGATATGATTAAAGACTTGACATTAATAACTCTTCTCCTTTCTGAATCTATTCAGAGTTGTATACTGTGGAAGCATGCTAATGTGCTGATTGTTAGGCACTGTATCTTATTGAATCCCACTGGAACTGGGTACATAAAACTGCTTAATTTCTAGGTCCCAATAGTATCTCTTAAAACTTGCAAGGATGATTACCTACCTATATAGAGACCTGCTGATGTAGAGAGAAATCTGCAGGAACACAAACTGCTTCCTAGCTATACGATGAATATGATATAGGAAGAGGTCTAATGTTTTCTCATAGAGTTTTATAATTTTGCAGTTTAAAAATAATTTTTCATATCTAGCAGTGGTTGTATTGCACTTGCATATTCTAGTGTAAAAGTGGTTAGATCATAATCTTCAAAGATGAATGTGGCTCAGAATTCTGCTGGCCCTTATTCACCAGAAAACCTAAAAACAGCTTGGGGTGGACATCGGGGAGATAGGTAAAGCAAATAGTTTGGCAGATTGAACCATTATTTAAGATGAAGCATTCAAGAAAATGTTCAGGGCATTTAAATGTTAAACTTCAAAGATACTCAAATTCTGAACTTCTGTCAGCACAGGCACACGTGTAAAAGAGAAAATAATTGTGAGATTTGTTATTGGTACCGGGTTGCTCTTTCAGAGGGAAGATAAGGAACCTTGTAGTCAATACCATGAAATAGTCAAGTAGTCACATTGGAGTCTAGTCTGGATAAAAACAAGTCTTTCTAGCTAAATAAAATACATTTTTTTCAATTAATGGTTGATGCAACCGTAGAAAAAGAACAGTTCATACAAACGTAGGATACATAGGAAAGAAGTAGCAAAAACTATTAGGCAAAGATTTAAGAGGAAAGTGATATTTATTTATACTTTAGCATCTAGGAACACCATTTCCTATCTTGCACTTTAGTACAGTTGATGCTCTACAAATACTTCTTAAAAGAATTGGGTTCCCACAATAATTTAAATTGTAACATAAAACATAAGACTAAAGCTGGATCAGGACTGATGGGAAATTCCAGGCAATAATTTTTGTTAGTGTCATGGGACGTTACTTCCACATGTAAACCCCGACAAGTGAATATTTGGAAGAGTTAACAATGTCAATACAACTTTCAAACCAGTGCTCCCACTATTTGGTTAAGCTGTTGGCATTTGCTTATCCAGGAGTAGGAATGAATAAATACAGTTTGACTTTTCCCCCAAGAAGCGATAAAGACATTTTCCAAATCCAGATGAAAAATCTTGAAATTGTACGATGTTTCGGTAATCTGTATTGAGATCTAAGTTTCAATTATGCCTATGCTGTTATACCAGTATGCACATGAAAAAGGGAAGTGTTACTTGGGGCAGGAGTTACAGAAGTTAAGTGTGATGTAAGGATGAAATTCAAGTCCATCCTATCATTACAGCTGTGGTGTAGCTGGGTATCAGGGCTGTGTCTGAGTGCACTTTAGTCATTAATTCTGTGGGTGGTCCAAGAACTCCCCATCTAGTGATCTGCACAGATGAGACACTGGACTGACCTGAGGCAAGGTGATTGACTGAACTTCTAGCCACTTTCACAAGAAATACTTAACTGTTACAGGATCTCTCCAGGTAGGAGTTTTGGAGAGTCCTGAAGATTCCCCTTGGCAACTCCTGCTGTGCCTAGACCAATTGATAGGCACATTTGTATGCTTAAATGTGTTGATTGACATCCTGTGTGGAAAATACGGCGTTCTAACAATAGCCCCAGGCACTTCCTGCTGATCAAACTGTACACAGAGAACATACTTGGTAGTAGTCAGTATAAACTGCTCCTGCAGAAGCAGAAATGGTCATGGAGGACAGTACATAGGTAAGGTAGGTAGGAAGTTTTTAATACATAGTTTAAGGTAATCAGTAGGGATGGATCAGGTATGCACTGCAGTGGTCACAGTGAAGCACAGGCCAGCTGGATACAGGAAATGAGCACAACAGTGAGTTGGAGAGTCTCACCCAGCCCGGCTGAAGACAAGGCTTCAGGACTCTTGCAACAGAAACTTCTGCTGCCATCCAGACAGTGATCAACCATCTTGTTTGAGAGATTTGTTTCCCTACATGAGTGTTAACCTATGCCAAACCCAATAAATGATTTTTTTTTTTTAACAAACACTGTGCCTTCAAGTGTTTGTGCGACATACTGAAAAACTTGTCAACTTTGTTGGTTATCAAGCCAGTATTTTAAAGATTTATTAATTCCTACTTATAATCTATTAAGGAAAAGCCATAATATATAATACAGAAAAAATAGTATGAAGTATTTCTTATACAAAATATTTTTTTTTCCACACACAGTGCATCATTGCACCTTACTTTTATGCATCATCTCAAACATAACCAGCTAATGACCTTAAAGAAATTGCTGATGCAGGTTATGAGGAATCAGACTGGTTATCGATGACTGATTTCCCAGAACTAATGATATACTATTTATTCATCTGTTGATGGTGATTCTTAAGGAATGAATTTGGGTACATATGTATGATTAAAACATCCTGTGCTGTTGCTTGTGAAATGTCTCCCAAAACTGTGTGATATTTTGGCACACCTAGTTTGTCGTCAAGTCAACATTCCCTCCAGTATGTCAAAGCAGACATATGTACCAGAATCATGCAAAACGAATCAGTTACTACCCACAAGTCTCTGGTTAGACTGCCAAAGCACATCTTTTTAAGCAAAGGCCAGAAAAGCTTTAGTAAGTGTCTGTCTTTAAGGACCTAAAGCATAGGTTTAACTAATGGATAACTTGTCTGGTTGAACAATTTCCCTCATCTTTTTGCCATTTATTCTCTTCCCTGAATCCTCCTTCTAACAAGGACTGCACTGCCAGCTAGTAGCTGCTGTTCCAATTTCCTGCTGCTGCTGACATTATGACTTAACTTTAACAGCTTTTCCGGAGAACCATGTTCTGGTATTTGAGAAAGCACCCCAGGTTACTTAGGTGTCCAGGCTGGCTCTAATGTTCAGTTAAATAGCTTCCTTTTTTCATGCGACAGATTTATTCTACCTATGTGTTATCTTTTTCATCTTCGTTTCCTACTCTGTAGCACTAATGGCTCTTCAGTAACTTAAAGATTTCTTGTTCAATTCTTTGAACAAAACTAAGGAAGTGAAATATGTTAAATATCTTACTGTCAGAGTAGTAAGAAGTACTTGCAGGTCTGACTCTTTTCTCAAGCTGGAAAATAGATCTTCTATTTAATTTGTCTGGTAATTACATTATCAAATCCTAATACTATACCTTCTCTCTAGACATACCATTTCAGGATGAATTCTAATATATATTTCTTAAACTCCTGACCTACTGGTGATAATCAGTCTTCAATAATCAGCTTAAACTGCAAGGGAACTGAAACAATAGTTTTATGTACGTGTTGTTGTGTGCAGATCCTTGGACTTAGGACTATTTCTGAGGACTCTCCTCAGAAGCTTGTATTGTATTTCATCTCTCCATCCACCTCGACATTGGGTTTGTAGAATCTAAAGTGTAGGTACAAAGCTTTTATAGGAGTATTGCTATATGAGTAGAAATACATTTGTAGAAGGCTATGCAATGTTCATAAAAATGTTGTAAAGGTTCAGCTGCCACACAGATCTAGCCAACGTAGCCTTTCATATTGTCTTCCTTATTGGCCAATTTTTGATTCTTAATATTCTATTTACTGCTTTGAGAACTGAACTGATATTTCTAAAGAAGTCTATGATGATTCCAACTTTTTTTTTTTAGTAGTTCCACCTCTAAATAAGTTGTTCTAAATTGGGTTGTTCAGAGTCTGTCTTGAGAGGGAGGGAGTATAGTTAGGTTTGCTTTTTTGTTCCTTTTTCTCATTTTCTTGAGAAGCTGACAGCCTCTATTACTCCAGTTTTATGAACCAGATCCTTTATCCACTTACTTTAGTAGTACAGGGTTAAGACTCTTAATAAGAGACCAAATAAAAAATAATACAGGTTAATGTATCTGTGAATGCATTGATATGGAGATAATTAGCACTTCCAATAATGTTATTAAACAGAAACTTACTATAGACAACGCTGTTTAATAAATGACCAATTTTCAAATCTTAAGAAAGAACACATAAGAAAGCAACTAGTTCAGGAAACTATTTAAACTATCATATCTTTGTATTTTATCAATAAAATTGAAAAATATGCTGCCAGTACTGAACTACAGAACCATATTCATCTCGATTTTGAGCAATGAATTATTGTTCTTGTTATTTAGGCACAGTTGCTGTTGGAATTCTGGGACCAAGAAATCCCAGAGAGAGCACAGCAAGCTATAATTGTACTCATCCACTTCACTGCAAACATACATGAATCCTTCTGCATCCACATTGCTAGTGATATGCTATTTCAGGGATTCACAGTATATCCCTGTTTAATGTTATCTTTCTACCTCATTGAGCTCGGTCCCTCTTTAGTATTGCCTAAGGCAGTGTTGATGAGAATGCTTAATGTATATTAACTTGTAGAATAACTGTCAGTATACCCCATGCCAAAGTCAGTCTTGTCCAAACCAGCCCTAGTCATGGGATTGACCACATAAGTATTAAAATAGTTAATAAATGCCCTAAACTGTCACATTTTGATGTTTTCTGGATTATAAATAAAATATAATAGTGTGATAAGTGTCAAGTAGACTCTTGATTTCTTTAGCTAAACTAGTTGTGGAAGCATTCATTAGATGAATAATTGAACTTTAATAGTCCACAGCTAAAATATAATGTGTGAAGAAAAGCAGCATACTTTTGGAATATGTTTACATAACCTTAAAAACTGAAACTAATTCTTTACCTAGACAAAAGATTCACATCCAGATTCACTGTGATACATATATGTCACAGGAGAGTACCAGCCCATAAGGATCAGGGCTGAATTCATTTTTATGTTGCAATGAAAGTAGAAGTAAACATTGTGATAACATCTAAATGCCAGAAGAGAAGCTGCTGAGGGGCAGTGTCTGTTTTTGTTCTGTTTGTGTGTTATGTTCCTTCAAGGAAAGTTACTGGTCAGAGGCACCTCCCTAGCCTTCTTGAGTTTCTAGCCTTTTGCTCAACTATGGGAAGACTATTTAGGAAAAGTTTATGTGGGTCTAATTCAAACTTCTAGCTACCTTTGGTATTCCCTCTCCATGTCTGAATGAGGAGAACTTGGCTTGTTTAGAAAAGAAGTGAAGTTAAAACATATTGAGTACCAATTTAAAACAAGAAAATTAAAAATGTCAGAAATACCATAAAAAAAGTCAAGAAAATACACAGAAAGGAATACTTTCTGTGATAGGTATACATTCACAGGCAAGTTTAAAAATGCAAGCATATTAGTTGTGCTTCACAGAGGTAAATACAAGTAAATGGATTTATCTACTTGAATAGGTCAGTCCCCACACATGCTAAACTGGTTGAGGAATCGGCTTTTTATATAACTGTTTACCACAGGCTGGCATATGTAAATCATCTATCTACATAGAAAATTAAGAACTAGCACCCATTTTTCATTTTATATACACAGTTACCTCTTTGAAAACTTGCATTTTTCATGCAAGGCAGAGATGCTAAATTTTGGATGGTGTCCAGCTTGCTAACCAACACTGTTCTTGAGGGAGAATTTAACTTAGAGACAGTGGCCCAGATCCGCACCTGGAATTTGTTAGAGATGCATTCATCAGTAGTTTGGCCAGCTGTGGTCTCAGATGAACTCTCCAGCTAAGGGTGTTCCTCTACCTATGTATGATCTTTTAGAATGATCTGTTAACATAATTGCTTTGTACCAAGTTTCTTTCAGCTTTTGCAAGGATGTAGAGTCTTTTCTGACTTATGACTCTTTAGTAGTATTTTTAGGCTTTCTTATATGTAGACCATTGTGTAAACACAATATGTTTTATGCTGCAATAGAAAACTTACAATGTGAAATTCTCTGTGAAGGGAAGGTGTTGCAGTTAGTGCTGGAAGATTAAAATATGAGTCTGATTGGTTTCAGCCTGGCTTCCTACCTATAAAATTCCCTAAATCCTTCATGCATTGAGCTCCTCTGAGAGTTCTGCAGGGCTGCTGTCATGCTTAATGCAGATTTCATCTGTACTGAAAACACGAAAGAGCCTTACAATGGGTGTAAGGGATATTTTAATATCCATTTATGTTGTCAATGTGTTTAAGAAATTTTAAATGACAAGAAGGCAGTGTTCCTTGGGAAACAAACTGCTTTAACATATTCACCAAAGTAAGATGCAAACACTAATGCAATATTAACATATTACAAAGCATAAAATAAGCCATGTGCTTAAGCATTCATCAAGCAGCAGCTAGTCTCTGACCAGGCCCCTCAGTTCAGCTCAGATCTTTTTTATTATCTGATTATTTTATTCTCTTAATTATATAACACAAAATATTTAGCACTATGGTTGAACTCTAGTAGTTTAGATTAAAACTAAATTATGTTAGAATAATATAAAAAATGTACTAACAGTATGCCATTCTCCCAAATTCATATAATCTAATATTATTAACTAAGGCTTTTAGCATGCTGTGGAGTCTTAAGTGTTTAGCTTTCTAAAGCATCACATCCTAGAGAATGATCCTGACTGTCTAGGTGAATAATTTTCTTATTTCAAAAAAGATTTTAGCCACATTTATTCAAGGCTATGAATATATATCATTGGACTTAAACAACTTGTTTCCATATCATATTTTATTAAAGGCAAGTGTTTTTAAAAGACAGGCTCCTTTCACAGAAGAACTTTAATACTGTCAAGAAGATGGACTGTCATTAGCAATAAAAGAAGGGGTAAAAAATATGTTCTGAGAATTAATTAGCATGTCTACATGTACTTCTGTCTGAATTTTGTTTGTTCATATGTTTATCTGTTGCTGCTTTTTTTAATGAATGGGGAGTTGCTAGCATTGTAGCAAATGCCGACTATGACATATGGTCATGGTGACAATCCTTCAATAGATTTTACTGAAATTAAGGCTACTTGGAAATTTATTACAGACCATCTTTTAATATTCTTGTTTTCCATGAAAAATTTTAGCAGTGCTCCTCTTAGAGGGAAAGAAACAGGTCAGAATCTTGGCCTTTGGAAAACAAAGATGAATGTTTTCCCTTGAAATAGTCTCAAACCAAACTGTCTGGCTGTATCTAAACTTGAGTAGGTGTATTCCACTGTCCTGATTCCCCAGCTGGCAGGACCTATAAAGTGAAATGTGCACATCTGGATTTCATCCTGACATGCAGGCAAGGATACAATTAAGTTGTCAACCCAGACCCAAGAGCCTGGGAAGTTCTCCATGGTCCCTTGTTTAAATGTAGCATAAATCTGTAGGGGAGATTCTGTTACTTCCAATCACGGCTAGGGCACTTACGTGCCAGAACCAAAGATGAAGGAGTACTCTGTGCTCTTCTGATACTTCTGTCAAAAGTAGCTTTTGTGTTTCTCTTAGAAAGTCAGGTGATTATGCTTCCTGATACCTTTTTCTGAAATGTTTGTCTATAATAGAAGTAATGTTATTTATGTCAAAACACTTAAACAGGCATTCACTTTTTGTTTGGACAGAGCATGAGCCTTTTCTAAGGCCCTGTCACCTCTTTGTTCTTGCTGCAGAAAAATATTTTGGTCTTCCAAAATATTTTTATATAAATGTAGGACTTAGGACATCACAGCAAAGTGAAACCACCTGATGTAGTGTGGGCACAAAGCACTTCTTCAGCAACCTCAGGTATGTTCCTAACTCTGCACTTGCAAAGCTGCTAAGCCTTCGATAAATATTAAGCTGTACTTTAGCTTAGTATTAGTAAGACTTACAGGTACAGGTACAGCCTCAGTAAGGCTTACAGGGGGGATGTGTCTGTGGCAGAGTAGTGAAACAGTTCCTGTTTTCCTACATGCTCTCTAAGTGAGTTCCCAGAGTAAGGACAGCAGAGGCAACTCTTTTGATAGCACATGCATGATGATAGACAGTTGCAATCTAGAGTACCTTTTGGTTATTGTTGAGGTTAAAATGTTTGTAGGTTAAATGCCTGCTATATGTTGTGGCTATATGTGCAAACAGCATTTCTTGAAGAATTTCCTGCTCCTGGTAAGTAAGCGTTCCAATCTTTAGCCTAGCTTGTTGAAATAAGCCAAGGTTAGTTGTACTCCAGACAGGCTTATGGAGCAGATCTTCTCACATAATGAATGTTACCTCTCTTGGGTCATTTGGGTTGGATGATGTTACTTTATACTTTAGTATTTTTAATAAATTTCTGATCCTAACCCTGGCTTTTCTGTTAATGACGAAAATGAAAGTTTATAAATCCCAAATATGAAATCTATTCCTTCTGCAGGAAACCAACTTTAAGAAGTATTAGTATACAGGAGTGTTGGTTTGGCATATCTCCATAATAATTAATTTCAATAACTCTTATCCTAACAGTCATACTCTGTATTTTAACATTTTTCAGGTGCTGGATTATTTTTCAAGAATAAAATCCATGTTAAGTGTGAGGAATTTATTGTGAACGTTTAAAGTGGGTGGCTAAATTAGAGATTTTTTTCCCTGCTTGATTATATGAAACAAAGTTTGAATTGACTTAAAGCTCTAAATCAGACATTGTACAATAGTGTTGAAAATATATATATTTTTAAATTTTAGATGATATTCAAGTTAATAATAGAAATGTGAGATTTATCTTGAAGGACTGTAGCCAATCTTTAGACTTCATCGGGATCCTTTTCTTCCTTTCCAAGTAAAATGAATATGAAAGTTTCCTGGGGAAAGGCAGAAAATACTGTTGTAAGGCATACCACCTATTTTTTTCATATATATTGGAAACATATGTGTGTATGTTTCTTTTGAATGTGCATGTGTATCAAGACCTGTTATCTATCTTGGCCACTTACAGAGAAGAGAAGCCTTGGAAGCTTGTTACGTTTAATCACCTGTTGAATACACTGCAAAACAGATTTATGTTCAAATGAGTATTTCATAGACTATTCGTGATTTAGCCATGCAAGCTGTGATAATATGGGGTGGAATTAAACTGACAGCATCTTTTTTCTTTCCAAAGGAGGTCACTTGATGTGTGTAACTGCTCTGTTTATCTAACTATATGGCTGTTTTCTGTAGTTTTATTATATAGGGTTAAAGAACAAAGACTGACCTTTTGTTTTAAGCTTTACATTTACTTTTAAGTGAATAATAGACTCTGTTGTGGCAACAGACATCTATCATATATTTGTGAAAGACGTAAAATATACCACACAGAGAGAATCCCATCAAATTTAAAAATGGCAAGCATGAAAAAGACTTCTCCAGATTCTAACAGAGCCCCTCCAGATTTTCTGAGCTATTAAAACTTTTTAGAATTGCTTAATAGTATTTTAAAGGAACTATGAGAAATCTCTCTCTATGATAAATTGTACGATACTTATTCTTTGCCTGATAGTCATTTGCCTTAAGGCAATCAGTTTCAGTAGTAGTGTTTCTAGTGCTCTGATTCAGCCCCAAACTCCAATTTGCTTTTTGAAAGCCTTTTGAAACTTCTCCAAACCAGAAATCCGGTGATTCAGCCAACTCCAGTTGAAGATCTGTCCTATTAAGTCTTAATCTCCTCTATTGCAAACTTGGCAAATTATTGCTTGGTCTGTCCTTGGCAAACATGGACAACAGTTGATCGTTGTCCTTTGTATGACAGCCTTGTACATATTTGAAGATTGTAATCAGTTCAGTCTTTGCTCTTCTAGACTAAACGAGCCCCATTATTTCAACCTTTTCTCATAGGTCATTTTCTACACCTCTTATCATTTTTACTACTCTTCTGTGGACTCTCTTTCTAGGTTGTTTACATTTTTTGTAATGACTCAAAGCCTGATCTGTGTCTGGTAACAGAACCATGGTCTTCCTAATGCGTTTAGGACCCAGTTTTAAAACAAGCAATTAAAAGACTAAATGGTTTGATCACAAAGTGATTCAAGTGTAAAACATGTTTATGTGAGAGCTAGCCCTTCTTCAGGAGGCCTACACAGTGCTTGTAGAGCTTGGTGAGGCAAGAAGGAAAAAAATGTCCGTTGCATGGTTTGTAACATATGAGAGTGATCAAACTAATCTGGGAAAGATCACAAGGTTCATTCTGTCACTTCTGACTACCTCTGTCAGACAGGAGATGTCTATGCAGTTTTACTTCTGTGAAAAATTACTTCTATACTTATGACCTACTGCAGTCCTTGAGCTGCTGCTTAAATGCAGACAGAAACAGCCATTGCCCACACGTTATAACGGTGATTTTCTCCATAGTTCTAGCTACTTATTCTTTGCCTTTTTTTAATAAAAATCTATGATAAGCATTTAAAAAAACAATTCACAGTCTGGAATTTAGAGCAAAATCATAAACTTTGCTGTCATATGAAGTTAAACATTGCATCTGACCTGATACAAATGATAAACAAATGAAGTACAACTTGATCTGGCATTTGGTATCTGTTTAGAAGAGTGAAATCATGAATTAAGACTTGAACTTCATGCTGCTACTGCTCAAGAATATACAAGATTTTTTTCCTTGAAGTCAGGAAGTGTCCTTCCACTTTAATATCTAGACTCATTTTGATCCTCTTGAATGGAATTCAGATCTGGATGGAGTTCTTCCCCCTTCCCGATGTTATCCAATTTGTTTATGACTTGCAGAAATAGTAGAAGATGATTTCATAATTTTATTGGTTCCTACTTGTTTAATGATTGGGATTTAAACTATATGGAACATGTCTCTGCCCAGTAAACTAATATGGGTGCAAACTACAAATAAGTGACCAAGCTGCTAAAGACTTCAACTTACCAAAAGTGAGTTATGGCATTCTCAGTGCCAGTAGGCAGTAAATATGCTTGGGTACTGCAAAGTATAATTGCCCCATGAACAAAAAGCTACTTTGGTTTTAACTGGCTGCTGCATTTTGTGTTTCGTTTTGTCATGGTGCTTGGAGAGCTAATTGTTGGAAATGTATCCTTTAGCAATTGTCTGCTTTCCTTTTATGGTGACTGCTTAGTGAGGGCTGTTCATAACAGCTGGTAACAGGCAATGAATTTTTATACAGGAGACAATTTGGACAGTGTCCCCCACATTGCAGTATCCATATACCCACTCTGCTGTTGATGGTGCACTACCCACTACCAACTTCCTCTCTTCCAAGCACCTGCTAGCTCTCAGTCCCTTTCAAGCCGCTCTAAAACATCTCTTTTCCCCAAAAGGCCTCTGTTCACACATGGGCACAGAGTGCACTTCTGCACCTCCAGTCCTTGAAGAGTTGATTACCTTCAGCAGGGTGCTCAGAATTACAACCCGTCTGTCTCTGAGGCAGTTAATCTGTACTGGCTAAGTGGGCAGCTGAGAAGGCATCCGCTGCTGACTTAGCTGCCTCAAGGAGGTGCTGCCCCCTTTCTGATTTTATTGAGGAATCTATTTCTGAAATAGCAGTGTAGGCACAGATCCTCACTAAGCACAGAAGACACATAGCAAACCCACTAGGGTAGCATCAAAATGATTTACAAAAATCCAGCAATGCTATTAATATTTTCAAGTCCATACAGCTAGCAGGCTGATCTGTTCGGGGCCAACCGTCAGTGTTGGCTGCAGTCAGATGCTGGGAAAGGGAGAGGAAGGAATGAATGATTAGGAAAACTAATAAAAATTGCAGAAAAGGAAGGGAGAGAGGACATCTGGGTATTGCCCTGCATTATTTTTTAACAGTTACTGGTAACTTCTTGTTTAATATTGTTGTCTTTTATCATTTTGCTAATTGCTAAATAATTACCATTGCTTTTTGCATAGAGACAAGTATTTAACTTTCAGCCTCCCACTAGCAACAAATGCATATAAGCTATGGAACACTTTCTCTGTTTTTCCTCCTTACACAGTCGCTTGAGATGTGGAAGTCATGGCTCTGGCAGGGGGGCAAATGCATCCTGTAACATGCAAGTTAAACAGATATTTGAAATAGGCTAGTCCTCCTACCAAGACTGAGCTTTTGACCCTGTGAGGCTGATGGATTTCATTGAAGGCTAGATTTAGGGTTTTGCGTCATCATCCCTAGCTCCCCTTATGTTCATACTTGTTTGTGCCAGTTTTAATATGCAATATGGGTCAAATTCAGCTGAGGACAATTGACCTAGTAATGTGTCCTTGAAAAGAAATCTTTGTTTTTTTTCTTTCATAATCATACCTAACTCTGATATAGTACTTTATTAGTCCTGTCGTTTTCTTGTGATATTTGTCTTCAGAACTGGTACAGCACTGATAGTAATTTAACAAGCTACACATCTTTTTCCCTGTGTCCAATATAGTATGGGATTCAATTTGATGCTAATGGCTAAATTTAGCTTTCTGAAGCGCGATAGTTGTCTATGCTACTGGCACTGTGGAGATGTAGTCCCTATCATCAAGGGCTTGGACTGAATATCACCCCTAGTCATATCCTGATTTTGAAGCATGTGTTCCATACTTGCTGAGACTTTAAATTGAAAGCCATTGTTGGACTGACACATTTTTTTCACCAGAAGAAATATTAAATTAATGGAGAAGAGAAAGGTTTGGAGGTTGGCTTCATTTAGACTAGGGATCCAGAGGTTAGATACCCAGCCAAAGCTTCCACCTTTCTCAAACCTGTAAAATTAGAAAAGGAATCTCCTGCCAAGTTCTCAGAACATTTTGACATTTCCATGCTCACTTAGAAATGTAAGGGAAAGTATACAGCTGTGGAGGAAAAATCTCAAGACAGTATCCCACCCTGACAAATAGTGGTATGTTTCATAATTTAGTGGGAGGTATCTGATCATTTTTTTTTAACTTAACAGTTACAATATCATCTAAATAATGACAGTGATTATTTTTATTGTTCCTTTGTAAAATACAGCCTTCTTTCTTTTCTCTTATTCACAATATCTTGTAGTCTGGAGAGTATCACATATTCTTGTATCTGAAGAGCTAACAGGTGGTCTGAAACAGAAGGAATAGATTTAGTGACACTGTGTGCAAAAAATTAAGACAAAAAAAGGATCTGAGAGCAAAGAAATAGTTTGTCCAAAACTGTTGGCCTCAGTTCCTGTGATAAAAGACTATATCGATTTCATACTGTCCAACTTTTCCACTGGCTCATAATTCAGTACTGTCTTGTTTTGTGAAATAAAGCATGAGGTTTTCCTTGAATATCTCCATCAGGAAAGATTTATATAAAGTGTGTAAAGGGATGAATTCCAATGTAACCAGACAGCTTAATGATCAGACAGATTTTTCTGTTACTGTTCATCAGGTGGTAGTGATGTAGGCCAGTGATACAACCAGGCAAGCTGGTGTGTCTTGTAAGCAAGCTTTTTAGTCATGCTCTAACCCATATATTAATCCTGAATACTCTCAATTTTTAGCAGGCTCAGAAAGAAAAACAAAACAAAACAAAAACCCTCAGGCTCTTCAATATTTTCTGCCCTTTCCCGTTCTTCATTCCTCATACAATTGGAAAAAGAGATCAACCACCTGCCTGCCGGGCAGCATGTCAGGGGACCCTTAGCATTGTTTTGACTGGCTGCCAGGAACTGGGTTACCAAAAAAAGGAGGCTGAAGATGGGAATGAGCCAGTCTTGGAAGCCTGCCCTTGCCAGTAAGATGCAGAGTGACCAAAGGCAGTCTCTCTTTTCCTGAGCTCTGCACACTACCATCACAAGGGATTACTGCTTGTACGTTAAATTTTTTGCCTATGTATCTTCTTTTTCACAAACCTATCCTCTGCAACACTTTTTACGCATAAATAGATGACAGCTGTGTATATGACCCAG
This sequence comes from Dromaius novaehollandiae, assembly GCF_036370855.1. Taxonomy (NCBI): domain Eukaryota; kingdom Metazoa; phylum Chordata; class Aves; order Casuariiformes; family Dromaiidae; genus Dromaius; species Dromaius novaehollandiae. The sequence continues at coordinate 136,751,895 of NC_088099.1, forward strand.
TCAGCTTTAAAAGAAACAGGCACTCTGCATACTAGTTTACTTCATGTAAGTAATATTTAGGTAGGAATGGTGAGTCCCTTTGTAGTACTACCAGCAGTCCACAAGATGTCAAACTACCACAAAAAAGGTAATTTCTATGTACCTGGGAAGTGCTACTTTGAACACTCTACAGTTTCTGAAGACAGCTTCAAGTTAAGGTGTTCAGACAAGCAGAAGGCCACCCTTGAGTAAGAACGTTCTTAGGTCTATTGTAAACTTGCTGAGAACTGAGTTGCCAACTTGATTTAATCTCCAAATTATTAAAAGCGCATGTACACAGTTACACCCACAAGCTGTAACCCATAGTTCTGTACAAGCTGCAAATTTAGCATAAGGGAAAAGAGTTGCAGTGGGTTGCTCAGCTGGAAACTAGGTTCTGACATGTATTTTGAATACAGGCTATGGTTAGCAAGATTGGGTCATAAATATCTCAAAACTAAGAAAGCTCATTGCAATTCTCAAACCTCTCAATTTATGCAATGAGTACTCCTCTAAATACTTATTTCTAGGAGTTGCTATTCTTTTAAATTAAAAATAATATTTACTTTACCGCTGCAAAGATTACTCCTTAGATCTAAATGAAACTTGTCTGGAAAGTTCATAATGTTGTTTTCCGTTAGTTTGTTTTGTGCAATGTGTTGAACTTATTTTAGCACTGCTTAGATATCTAGACTTTAAGCTTGTATCTAAGAGTTTTAGTTCTTGGTTACAAGAGAATATCTCTGCTCTCAGAATATAGGCACCAAGTGGACTCTCCCTTCTCCTATTGCTTGTGAATAGAGGAAGAAAATTTCAGGCTGTAAAAATGGTAAAGGAAGTATCTTCTCCTAGTTAAATAGCAGGTCCCAATGGACAAACAAAAATGCACAAGAACCCCCGTAGAGCAGTCAGCACAGTGGCTATGAGCATCTGTCCATGGAAGTCCTACTGCTTTTCCCAAACAGCATGAGTTGTCACACACTAACACTAAGGTCTTTATAAAAGTTTCATGGCAGTTGCACATAGTATGTTGTGAGTGAGATCATAAAGACAGCAAAAAATGAGCTAAGTTGAATAAAATCTTGCTTCTGTGTTGGGATAAGATCCTTAAAACAAGTGTTAGGAAAAAATATATTTACTAAATTAGTATTTTACTTTACAAAGAAATGTCTAATGTAGTTAAGCTTGAAGAAAACCAGGTACCAAAGAAGAAAAGACAGAACGAACCAACATAACTCGTTCCTCCTTTCTATTGGAAAAAAGGCTTCAATGGAAAATTTCTTGAGCTGAAACTAGCAACCATGTCTCCATTTCCAAGAGTCCTGTATCAGTTTGGCAATAGGCTGGAGCTGAGCTGAGAAAACGTGCAGCTGAGTCTTGATGTTCTGTGGAAAAAGAAATTGGGCATAGCTGAAGTGCTGTTAGCATAATTTTAGAACAGTTGCAGTAACATTTACCATTTGTAAAACAAAATTTGCAACACCAATAAATATTATTCTAATAATATTATTTTCAGCCAGCTCCAGACTGAAGGATTCCTTCCCTCTTCACCATTCCTCCAATATTTGTTACCTAGTTATAGATCATTTTCAAGACCATTATCACCTTTTTTCCAAATTGTAAGCTGAAGCATTGCTGTTAGAGAATGTTAGTACTCATGATGTGTGGTAAAGGTTTTAATCAAACATTATTAAGGTAACTTAGCCAAGAAGTATAATTGGCTTACCAGGGATCTTGGCTTCATTGAAGATTTTGGCTGTGGTTTTTTCATGGTCATTGATGGAGTGGGAAAAGGGAAGAGGAGTTGTTCTGTTTTGTGTCATGTTGACCCAATCAGACAGTCTGTCTACTAAAGGAGGCCATTGAAATTTGATTGGCGCAGTTTACATATTCTGTATTTGTTTTGAGTTTCTGCAGGCTGAATACTGATGCTTGTTGACAGGATCTTTTGAAGAATGAAACAGATGCAGAAACATTTGAGTGTGATTTTTGTCTTTTTTTTTTTTAATATCCTTCCTATTTACTAGTGTGTAATATGATAGGGTGCAGCATGACTTTGCATAGGCTATTTGCTTTTGAAACACTGGAAGAACAGCATAAGAAGGATCATATGGTAACTAATATCCTGATTTCTGTTTGCACATGTTTCGGGAATAATGTTTTCCTTAGACTGCCTAATAAATCATTTCAGATAAGGTGATGTACTTAACTTCACCTTTCTTTTATGTGCTTCAAGATACATAAATATCTCAGATTCTTAGGACTTATTTTGAAGTGTTAAAATTTATTAATGCTACCGAGCAACGGGAGTCATTATGGTAGGATATACCAGAAAGTGATGGAAAAAGGAAGAAAAGAAGTCCTTCACCACCCCACCCCTGTTTAAAGGTCTGTTTGGAAGCGTGCCAGCAACACTGTTTCAGTACATATTTGAATATAAATGAAAATAAAATATTTTCTCCTATAGCCTGTCCCTCTCAAAAGAAAAACACAGTAAACAAAAATAATGCTAATTTGCTTCTTCCTTCAGTACATACCCTATAGATCATAACACATGAAAATTCATTATAAAGGAAAAAAAGTGGATTACTAAGTACAAGAGACAAAGTATATATTTCTTCCTGCCCTGACATCTCTTTTTTCTCCTCACCTTTTGGCCCAAAATAGCCTAGCTTTGAAAAAGTTATGCTATTTAATGCTGCAGATAAGTTTATTATGGAGAAAATGGGAAGAGATAGCAATTTGCTTATTAAACAGAAGTCTGTATAGTACAGGACAGACTGAAACTGGTTGGAAAGGTATAATCAATAAATAAACACTGTTGAAACCAAGTCGAAAACTGAGGAGCAAATTATTTGGTTAATTTTCTTATCTTTCATGTCAAGGAGAGCATCTGTTGTTTATTACATAAATGTTGATATTTTTACACACACCAAATTAAAGAAGTGGAAGAATGCAATAGATCTGTCAGTCTGAGTTTCAGTGAGTGGGGTACTATTTGCAGGGGGAAGTGAAATGTGTGTCATGTTCTCTTAGACCAACTGATATACCTGGATACAATTAGGGGCACACAAAGTCTCTTATGTGAGGAAAGAAAAGAAAAAGTTGTCTGGTGTCTTCTTGGGTGTTGCAGGAGCTTAGCTTTGCTATTTTCACTTACCGAGTATGCTAATAAAATTTGCTGGTGTGGTGCTAGGAGGTGTGGTCAACATAAAAGAAAACCGAGATCTCATATAAACTCTTGACGCTCTTGAAGTCTGAAGTAAAAGAATTGGAATGAAAGTGGTTAGTATTAAATGTAGTATTTAAGAGGAAAAGCTTGTTAGCTTTCAACAGCTATGGGGAAGGATGCAGAACAGTGATTTGGTTATTTGGTGACCATAAAGTATGTTACAGTGCCACAAGAGCAGTAAATTCAATTTGCTATTTACTTCAGCAGAGGTAGGCACATGTAGTGTCAGTGTAGGAACGACAGGTATGCGTGCCTTTGCAATGCTGTATGTGATTGTGGCCACTGATATTCAAGAAAGATGAACTGAAGATGAAAGATGGAATAAGTGTAAGGAAGGGCTATTAGGATGAAGCAATGAAGAGATCTGAAGGTCTTTCTGTTTTTTAGAAAAATTAACTCTGATAAGAGATGTGGTCTCTCATCAGATCTGTCAGATCATCTGATCTCTCATCTCTCATACATCAGAGGAGAGCTGTATGAGATAAGGAGGAAAAGGCATAGCAAGAAATGTATATAAACTTGCCAGAAATGAAATTAGGCTGAAAACTAGAAAACGCTCTATAGTCCTCATAGCAGTGAGGTTCTAAATCAATATTCCAATAAGAATAATAAGCACAAGGATATACTCTTTTGTAAGAATAGGAATTAATCAGTGAGATGGTTATCAGCAGTAACTAAGAAGTCAGTTTGGTGATCCTGATGGTGACTTACTTGTCCATTCCAGTGGCTTTAACAAAGCTAGATGTATTGATCAGCATTCTTTTGGATTATGTGACACCATGCTCAAACTTCTCCAACATAATGCTCTTAAGAACTTACTCTGTGTTTTTAAGTATCTCTGACTCTTTAAGGAGCCTGCACGTGACACTAAACAAAAAAATTAATTGCAACATGCTTTGCTTCTAAATAGACATAATCAAAATAGATCTATCAAACTAGATGGTAGGAAGAGACTGACTTAAATGCATAAAAGGTGTTCTTCCAAGCTGCAGAACACAAAGCAACAGAGTATGTGACTCAGAATGTTATCTTTCTACATAATGACTAGAATCACGAGAATTAATGCATTACATTTCACTGGCATATGTAGCTTCCTAAGGGTTTATTTTTCTGTCTTCAAGACTTAGAGGTGCCAGACATATCGAAGTAGTTGTCACCAAACAAGAAAGAACATCTTTGGCATCCATTGTGCTTAGTCAGACAAAAAACCTCTGAAATAGCAGAGCTGTTAATTGGGTGACCTGGTCACTGAGAATAATTAAAAAATTAATGGCACAGGACTGAAACTCAAGTTTCCTAACTGTTTGGCTGAAAAATAATTTTAATTTGCTTCATATTTTTTCTTATGACTGTTAAAATAATGGATATAGTAGCTCATGAAATGTTATTTTGGAATAACATGTAGATAAGCTGGCAAGGATCCTTGTGCAGGGGTAAAAAACCATGATTCAAATCCCTGCCCTGAATGATAAAAAGACTTAGTTTGAACTGAGAGCTCTTATCTCTCAAGTGAGAATCCAAAGCCTGAGATGTTATGAAATATTTGGAAGCACTATTTAGGATCCTACATTAATTCCTCTTGTTAGAGCTATTTCACAGTCTACTATATTTTTGGACATTTATGCAGAGGTTTCAGTAAAAGCTTAGTTATTAAAACATGAAATATAGTCAGTGTCAAAGCCTGAAAGCATTCTGCTGTCTTGTCTGATGAGCAGAGGGGTATTCCTGTGGACCAGTTAACATCATCTAACAGTAGCTGAACTCTGAGCTCTTGTATTCTGAGAGGGTCTCTTTATCAGAAAAGGCAAGGTGAAAAGGAAATCCAAATCTCTAGTCTGAACCATAAACTGTTTTTTTCACCCTAGTCTAAACTGTCAATGATTGCTTGCCAAAAAGCAAAGGGGGAAAAAAAACCAAAGGAACTTTCTACGTTTTAAATTAAGGTGAACATGTTTATTAATTATTTAGAGTCTGCAAACATTGTCATATTCTCTATCCGAAATATGTTTAGAATCTGTTCAATGGCTATTAAAGAGACTCCTGAGGAAGAAGTGAATTTGTTTTAACTGAAATGGCTGCCTCAGCCCTATGTATGCTGCAAATGCAACTAGATGATCTACCTGTTCTTTCTGCACCTGTATTCAGCACTGTTTTCATTCCCATATAAGTGAAATTTCAAGGGGTATAGATGTAATAAATTCAATATATAAACACATCAAAGAAGAGGTTCTATTTCCTATGTCCTATGTAATACCACACTACAAACCATTATTTTGTTACCAGATTTTTCCTAGTATGAAAAAGAATTAAACCAGCTTTTTTGGTTGAAGAAAGGTACTGCACAGGAAAATGACCTAATGGTCTTTGATACTGAATCGCTTGATAATACAGTCAATGTATTTTCTATTAGTTACTTAATTTTTTCAAATGTATTGACTATCCAACCTGCCTTTTAGAGTCTCTTTTAACAGAGCAGCACCCTTCAAAACTGAAATTTGCATGCAAAATTTTGTGTCACTTATGTGATGGAAAATGCTAAGGCCAGGTTATTTTTACACCATGGAAAATGCTAAGGCCAGGTTATTTTTACATCATGCACATGGGAAGCATCCTTTAGATAGTTTTTAATTTTGCCAGGTTTTACACATGTGCTTTACCCTCTTGCTTAAAACAGTTGTAGATCAAAAGATAAATAGTTCCTCGTTAGTGAAAGCAATGTGCTCTAACGAAGTGAGGGATTATCTTCTTTTAGAAATCTCATGACTCAACAGCTGTGATGTCCCAGCTGATGAAGAGACTGCTTTGAGAGCTTTTTCCCACCAGTATATTCAGGATTTATTTATTTCATTGCTGAAATACAGTACAGCACTGTTTTTAATGGATCAGCAGAAAAATAGAAATAACTAGTCAAGTCTGGATACAAATGAAAAGCTCCAGTAAACAAACAAAAAAGGTTCCAATAAATAAAAGTTACGTAAGTGGGTGTAATATTATTTTTTGTATTATAAAGATTGTTCTTTACCTAAGAATTCACAGAATAATTTCCTGTTTTCTCTAATATTTACCCTTTTATAATTCTGGATATTTTATACTGCTTTTATGGACACATTGACTGAGAAAATCAGTCTAGGTTTTATGATTAAAATAAAGGATTTATCACAGTGATTTTTCTATGCCAGGTCTACTTAGAGCTGAAATGACTGTATGCTACTAAAAACAGTAGTTGGACTTGACATATGTTTGTAAGCAATTTTTGCTTGCAAATATTCAAGTCACAGTGGGATCAAATGATACGAACACCAGTGCCCATTATTTTCTGTGTAAAGAGGGATCTCTTTTAATAAGCATCGCTGTCTGCAGCTTGTTTGCGTTTTGTGTACCCGTATGAAACTTGCATCTCTGGTGTGGTCAGTGGTGCAAAGCTCTGTTGTAATGAATGACTGAAGACTTCTTGCTGCAACATGAGTGGGGGTAAGGAAAGTGTTTATAGAAGTTGCTTTAGGGAATAATTCTTGTCATGCATGCATCAGCTTTTCCTCTGACAGAGTAACTCTTAAATCATATCTAGCAGGTAATGTTAACCACCTGCGGAAGAATTTAAAAGAGAGTCTTAGTTTCTTCTCCACATCTCCTCCCCACAAACACTACTCTGCAGACCACTTCACTTTTGTAATACTATTTTCTAAACTGTTTAATATGTTCTGCTGCTGTTTAGACCATCTGTTCCTTGCAGACAGTTGTCTGACACCTCCATTCACTATACTGGCAATGGCTAAACTAGTGCCAGAACTGGCAAAAACATTTTACCTTGTTCTCCTGCATGGCTGTTTATCTTCCCCTTGTTTATCATTCTCTAAATTAGAAAGTGAAATCCTTGCTCCAGATGCAGCCAAATCCATCACTGATCTACTAATAACGGAAAAAAGTAATAAGGGTGATATTTCAGTAAACATGGATTGTGGTAGTGCTTTCCAAACCTGTTTTGGAAACTCTTCAGCAGAAGGGTTTAATTTTCCCAAGGGCTGATATCACTGTAACCCAAAACTATAATACACAAATAACATAAAACATGAAATTTCAAAAGCATATAAATACTATCAATTCTTGGCTTGGGAGGTATAAGATTATAGAAGGCACCACCAAAATCCTGTGAAACAGCAGTAACATGAATAGAGGATTGTTCTGACTAGTCTTGGGTTTTAATAGGAAGGAGGTACAAAAACAGCATTTTGCTTTAGTTTAGCTTTAGGTTATTTTATGTAATTTAGTCTGAGACTGAATCAGACAAGATTCTGGCTTGACTTTGGCTTAGCCGAAGACTTCCTGAGCTCTTTTCAGAGCTTTTCTTCTTTTTCTGAGATTTTGGCCATCTTGAATAGCCACATTGAAAAAGCTTGTTTGTTTGTTTGTTTTTGTCTACCATCCAAAGTTCTTAAATGTCAGCATTCTTTATCATCTGGATTCAAAACAAAAGGCACTTACACAATTTTATGAGAGATCTCAACCTATGTAAGCAGAAGAATTTCCCAATAATGATTATTTTTTTTAAAGTAAAAAAGCAGAGAAAGAAAATATAGCTAAATAAGTCACTTCTTTCAGAGAAGCTCGCAGAATAATATATTAAAGTATAATGTTAAAAGTGGCTTTTGGAGAGTGAAAGATGTGCTGGCTTACTTCAGTCTTCTTGAAGCAGTTAAAAAGAGAAAACTTACAAACACAATAAGCATGTGAGCAGGGAAGAAGGGTTCTGTGTCTCGGTTTTCATGGAAGTTCTAGGCAGCTCACAGGGAGATGTTTCTGCCATTGACGTCAGCAGAAATAAATGTTGGTTTTTATGGGCTTCAGCAGTATGTGTGTTTATATACATCCATATGTGTGTGTGTAAACGTTTCCTTTTCACAATGGTTGAATGTGATTTTAAGTGTGTGTGTGTGTGTGTGTGTGATTGCTAGTTGTGGGAGTTAGTTTGTTTTTAATTATAAATACCAAGGAATCCACCACTTGTCATCACTTTTTCCTGATTTGTGGCACGGCTTCCTGGAAATCTCAGTGTCGTGAATGTCTGAGACATTAAGGAGAGCTGGTGGCTGTTTAATCATTCTTCCTTCATTAGGGATTGTAATATAATGTGGTGTTTTGTTTTGTTTTGTTTTTTCTTTCCTGGAGAGTTTCCACCAGTCTCATTAAGAGTGTTTCCTTCACTCAGTTATTCCAATCCCAAATCCTTGCTTCCCATGACACACCAGTTTCAAGATCCCTCAGATCAACAGTCAGGGATGCTGATTTCTGTAGTTTTCACAGTCAGGGAGAGACTAGTCCTCTTGTACCACACTTTTGAAAGTCACCAGCTTTTGTCCTGCAAAATAGCAAAAGATATTTCTAACACATATACCAGGCAGAACAGAAAGAGAAACTTCTGTTCCTGATAAACTTTTGCACTACTTGGCAGCCAACACAGTGTCAGAAGCAGAGGTAAGAACACAAGTGGTAATAGGGAAAGAGTAGATTAGAGGATAATTAAGTTAGATACTTTCAAGTCACTTGGCCTGATGAGATTCATTGCAGGTTATAGTAAGCGATGATGGAAATAACCGGGAAAGCACTAGCAATTTAGATAAGAATTTGAAAGGGAAACATAGGAAGAGCCAAAGATTTGAAGAATTATCAACCTCAGTTCCTGAAAGACCATGCTTGATACAATCACTATCAGGCACCTAGGAAATAATATCATGGATTTGTCAAGAACTAAGTATGTTAAGTTAATCTAGTTTCCCTCAGAGACAAAGTAACAGGCCTTTTGCATAGTGGGGAAGCAATTAATACAGTACTTTGAGAAGCCTTTTTGACACCGTTGCTGAATACAGTCTCATAAGCAATGGTTCAAATATCTGGTTTAAATAAAAACTGGCACCTCTTATGCACATGAATAAATTGTGATGGGGGGACACTCTCTCAAAATTATGTGTTGACTTGGACACTGAAAGGATCTTTTCTGCTTCTACTATTGGTCAGTATTTCCACTATTGAGTTAGAAAGAGAACGGGAAGTAATACTTACCAAATTTGCAGGTATCATTATGTTAGGAGTTCAGGGTCTCCATTAGAGTGAAGCAACATTTGGATGACCTTTTCCGTAGTGAAAAGTTACCATTTTTCTTCCAGCTAAAACTTAAGTTAGTCGAATGTATGGAATCATATCCAGGTGAGAATAATCAAAGGTGCATATAAAGGTTAGAGACAACTCATTACCCACCAGTGGACCAACTGGAGAAAGTCCAGATGAGAAGCAGTGAAAACAGTCGGAGGTCTGGAAAAGGCCAATGTGTGAGGAGCAGTTGTGGCAATTAGGATGCTTTAAGCTGGAGAAAACTGATGAGAGACCTGATGGCATACTAAAAAATGCAAAAAGCTGCTAACAAAGAGAGAAGGAAATAAAAAATCTTCTCCACAGACACTGTGAAAGGATGAAGAGGAGTCTTAAGCTTAAATTACAGTGAGGAATGTTTAGGTTGGCAGGAGAAAACCCTTTCCAGCAGAGAGGATGATTACACAGTAAAACAGACTCCAGTGATGTCCATGCTGGTGATGTTCTATCCAGTTTTCATCACTGGGCTTCTTAGGAGCAGGTCAATAGATACCTGCCAGGAGTGAAATAAATGCATCTGATTCTGCTTGGTGTGGGTGGAAAAGGTAGATGGCCTCTTAAAGTCCTTTCATTTCTGTCTCCATCACTCACCCAAATGTTTGACACAAGCCTGCACATACATCTTTGGCATTTTTATTTTTATTTTGCATCTTCTCTGTCTGGAGTCCAGTGGGTTTTTTTTTTGCTCCCACCTCCCTTATTTAGGGAGTGACACTAGTGAGCACATGTAGCTTAACAGTTTTAATAAATATGGTTGGCTCTCCCCCTAGTGGCCTCACTCAGTTGGGATTTATTTAGTGGAAAGAGGCTTTCTCCTCTGCCTGATGAGGCTTAGCGCCCACAGACATGGTGAATCCAGGGACAGATGTGTTGTAACCTTGTAAAGATGTTTAGCATTTTGCATGATAATCATAGCTGTCCCTTACACTGTTGTGATCACAGTTAGGAATTCATCTAAATTGCTGGTTGAAACAGGCAGTATGAAGTGGGCTGCTTTATGGTGCAGTTTTCCTGAGTTTAAGTTCATGTTAGCCCTGGTAGCAACACACAGCATTTCATCCTTTTTGCCCTGATCTTTTTAATTTTAAACTAAGCAGTGTAGGTAAATGCTCAATAAATTTTTAAAGTATAGCTAGCTACAGTTGTTAAAGGGGAGGCAGACTTTCACTTAAAAATCAGGCCATGAGAAAGGCAGTGTGAATCAGAAACGTGAGAAATTGCAGATGGTCCCCAGACCATGAAAGTTAATTTGAAAGTTGCCATTAGGGGTTAAAATAGTTTGGACAAACTGCTCTGTTCAGCTTTTCAGCCATACTTGCAGTGACCCTCTCAGGTGCTTTGCCAGCTGCTTATTCCTCCTGGTAGCTAATGCTGGAGGGAGGAAGTGGACCTTATTGCGTACGGGAAGGGGACTCTGATGCAGTGTGTGTTGACAGGGTCAGGCATATCCTTCCCCCACCCCTTCCTACTTCTCAGTTTGCTTTTGTTGAAAGAGAGAAGATAAGTCCAATTCTCTTCTTTAGGGCTTTTATATCTCATTTTTCATCTGTCTTACCTACTCCATCTCCTGGTATGAAAGAATAAGAAGTTTAGTAGTAGGAGTTTAGGGCTCTTTATTATCTCAATAAAACTGTGGCATTGTGCTTTTAAACTCATACACTATTGCACACTAACAATTTTACCCGGTACGGTAGCTTTGACCTGGATGGATATGTTAGAAATGGCACCTGTCTATGTTTAACTGGTGGTACTGATTCAGTATTTATCTTGCCATGGTTTACTTTATTCAGGCAATTTCATGTAGATTTGGGGGGAGGGGGGGAGTTTCCAGGAATGTAATGATTTTTTGCACTGTTTTCTTGTACAGAAGTTGTAGTGATATTCATCTAAGGAAATATTATACCTTGCTGCAGGAATATGCAATAGCAGTTAAAAACTGTTCTGCTACCAAGTTTATTTTATGTGGAGAGGTAGATTGCTACTTAAAATATATTTGTTGTATTACTCCACATTTCTATTTTCTTTACTGCTCTGTCTTCAGAAAACTCTTTTTCATTTGTTTCTTTCTCCCTTTATTTGGCATCAGCAAATAAACTTAACCTCGAAGTGGAAAAAAAAGCTTGAGATTGAAGAGGAAGGCTTTGTGTCCTGGATGACTGTGTAGCTCAGAGATTATACACTTTTTTTTTTTTTTAGTGGAACTCTAGAAGGAAGTTGAATGATGGGCTATTTTTAACCTTTCTAGGGCACTACTACTGTGGAAAGGTTTCAAGTAGACTGTATTATTCCTCCTTATTAAGATTATGTGCTTTTGCTGTTCACTGTTATACAGATAATTATAAGTGAACAAGATTATAGTCTCATGCAGAATGTCAAAGCCTTGCAAAATATGCGTGTGTGTGTGTGTGTATATATGAGTCTTTTATGATAAAAGCAAGAAGAGCGTAGTACAATATGAGCCTTTTAGACAAGGAATGATAATAAAATTTAATGTAAATGTATAAAATATTTTATATTCCTTTACTGAAATTCAGCCTTTTGAATCTAAACAGGTGGATTTATTTTTTTCAACTCCACTATATGGACTTATTATTAATGAGTCATCCTAGGAGTTAAAACTGACTATCTAGTTAGCTCTTTTTCAGATATCCTCTTCTGAATGAGCTAAACCATAAGCGAGAGTTCTCAGACCAGCTGGCTAATACTGACTCCTAAATCCTTATGAATTTAGAAATTAAACTATGCTAAGGCTATGACAGCAACAGAAGTAGTGTTCTCTGGCTCCTGAAGCCAGTAGTTGTTTTTTATTTCCAAAACCCAAGTTTTCCTCTGAGTTCGGTTTCTGGCTGGGTTTTGACAGAGCTGGATATTAAAAATGATTAAATTATATGCACTCTCTGTGACATATACTGGAACTGTAACAGCTCACATGTTGTTTGGTGGCCTATGCATATTACAAAAAACTATTAAAAATTCTAACTTTGGCTCAGTAAATAATGCTTAGAAGATGATATGCGAAGGTCTGTGTTATAGACTCAGAGAATTGCCTTTTTAACAGAAAGCTTATTTTTGATTAGTTTAAGTTCTAAATGAGATTGCAAGTGAATGTTGAATGAGAAGAGCTATAAAATGTTACTTTCTTGTGACTGATTATATTAGTCATACAGACTATAAATTACTGATGATTAATGTGCACCTGCTCTGAATAAAATAGAACAGCGTTTTATCAACACTTGCTAAATCTTTTATTTGAAATGTGGAAATATCCTTCTTCATCGTCCAAGTATACTTTTAGCAGATTTTAAATATTTTAATTTTTAAAGCACTCCTAGCTGTTTCACAATGATACAGTATCTTTGAATAATTACAGTGAAATATGCTTTATAAATGAGGATGAACTAACACCATTTATATTGAGTCAACACAATAAATCTATATATCTGCAAGTGTCAGTTTGATGTATATTCTTTTGCATTTTGTTTGAGTTATAAATTGATCAAAGTGTTACACGTTCAAAACCAAGTTCAGACCTATTGCAAAAGGGCAAAATGTTGGGAGTGTATGTAGGCTTTTAACTGGTCAGTTTAGCAAGTGAAGATGCCTTAATTCATGAGTGAAAAGATGACATGGTGGAGTGTTAGGTTTCGTCAGATCTATGATTTAACTGTGTCTTCTGATATTGCGTCTTTTCTTTAAAGATGCATTTTCTGCAATAGCAGGAAAGTCTCAGCTATCTCTTGTTACCGGACTTCATGATTGCAGGAAAAAAATTTAAATCATGACCTAAAGTTCCAAAAAAAACAACAATGGAAATACTCAACTCCCCCCACTGAGGTTCTGAACCTTGGCTTTTGGAAAGATGTTGGAATTTTGCTAATTTCACTGGTCTAAAAATTGTGTGTTTAGGCTATATACCATGTACTTATGGTCTGTAGTAATGGAGAAAGCTTTTTTCTTTAGAGAATTATTTATTCCATCATAAGATAAATTTTAAAACAGATTTAAATTTCAGTTTATATTTCTAACTAATTCTAGTGCCCGAATTTTGATTCGCTGGAGGGACACAGCTCGGAGTCCCTATGGCACACTCTCCCTGTGGCCCTCGGGTCGTTTTGCTGAATGTGAGGGAGCTTTCTGTGTTCACATGCACTTTTGCCTGCCTTGACCCTTGCGGTGCCAGCCCGTTGCCTGGCCTTTGCTGGTCACACAGGGAGCGCTCCGTTACGTGCGGTGGAGGGTGTGATGGGTAGCTATGGCACCTGTGTCGCAGGCCTGGTAGTTTGATTCACTACCACCTTGGGTGACGAACACCCTATTGTTTTCTGATTTTCAAAATGACACTTCATTCAAGTCGGGTTAAAGTAAAAATGGTTATACAAGCATTTGCTTATAACAACTAAAAGAGACAGCACAGTTGCAAACATCTCTAACTTTTTTTAAGGGGATGTTGGTGAAGATACAGAAGAAAATCCTTGTTTAACTTGCTTGTACTAAGTAAAATCTTTCCCCTCCCTGCCCCCAATTCATCCCTTTTTCTCCTGGCCCAGTGCTGGTCAGGGTTCCAGCCTCTGTACTTTTCCTTCCTGTTGGAGGGTATCTTAGCTTTTGCAACCAGTCTCCTTTTTTAAACCTTCCAGGTAGTCTAGAGTGGTTTAATCTTTTGTCTGCAAACTCTTCATAATGCTGCTTGCATAGGAGGAAAGATCAGCCACATTCTGAATTACAGCAAAGAATGTTTCCCTTCCATAGGTATGTACATATTTTCCATCATAGTTACAATCATATGATTTTCCTGGTTAGTAACCAGCTCTTTGCTTCTCTTTTCTTAGGTAACTATTTGGTATTCCTCACTGAGGAATGTGTTTTTCACTGGACCTTATATATCAGTCTGTACATAAAAAAAAATATACATAACAGAAACAGCCATCTTGTAAGAGGCTCCTGCTTAAAGTTCTGTACCCTTTTATGGTTATATATTTTGTAACATAAAGTTAGGAAGAAATGGCTATTTGCAGTTTTATCAAATGTTATTCTTTACCAGTGTTTTCTCTAGTGGTTTACAACCTTGCTTTAAAACCTTGCTTTTCTCTATTTTTGGTATGTAAAATAGTAATAGCTAACAAAAGGACTTTCCCTGAAGACTTTTCTATCATTTTACTTATTTTTGTCATGTATAAAAATTATGCATATAAGGAGGTTATAGAAAAGTAGAATATCTGCCTACTCTGTACATCAAGAAAATGACTCATGAAAAATGAGCTGACATCAGTTTAATACAAAATGAATGTATTCCATCGAAAAGAATAAAGATCTCATGTATAGTATTAGATCTTCATGCTCATGAAGTTTAGATACTGTGGAAAAAATTCCATGGTAGACAATAGCAATATATTTGGTGATTATTTATAGCTCTTAAATGGCAGCTGGATATGCAAAACGAGTGAAACTGAGCTCTCATGTTTTGCATATGGGCATGGAAAGAAAAGTTTTGTACTCAGAGCTCTGTGAAGTGATCTGTTGAAGGCAGAAAAAGTGACTTGTAAACTAACTATTAAATCTTTCTATTATACTTTCTGCAGGGTATAAGTTCACGAATGTGGCTAATACTCGATTTACCACTCTTAGGGCCAAGAAACTGTAGCTCATTCTGAAACAGTTTTCAAACCATATGCTATCTGAAAGCAAACCAACAAATTTGACAAGTGCTAAAGGAGTTTATTGGGAAAAAAAATTCTGAACTGATATGAAAAGTATGTATATTTTATGTTTCCCTCCTTTGTGCCTTCTTATGAGAATTCTGATGGGGAATGTTGGGGACATATTTTGAGTGACCCTAAGAAGCAAATCATCTAGATGATGGAAACATTGATTTCTGTTATAAATTAACAGCAGAAACTTTAGTACTACCTTCATTGTGTAACTTGTAGGTCCACAACAGGTATAATACTGAAAATCAAAGACAAGAACACTAGAGAAGAAACATTTTACTGTTCTTGTCATGTTTTTCTTTCATTTTCATTTAAAAAATAAGGAAGTGAAATTCTTCCTTTTTACATATCCCATAGCTGTAGTATTACTTATAAATGGTGTTTAAGAACAAATAATGCCAGAAAACTTTTACAAAGAATTACATATTTACTATAATCCATTTTAAAAAATCCCATTTGTGTTTTTGGATGTTGGATTTTCTCCTTAGAGATGACTAAACTTGAACTCAGTCCTTCTGACTTTCTGCCACCAAAACTGTTTCTGACATCAGTGGAAACATTTCTACACTGATTTGATAGGGACAAACACAACAAGCAGTCTAATTAGAGCAGTCTTGATCTACCAAGCTTATATGTACTGTCTTCACTTAGATACTTTAAATCAAGTTGTTACATGTGTTGAAATGCACACTTTTTAACAACAGTATATTACACTAATTTCATAGCAAGGGAAATATGAAATAGCAGAGTATGTTGAAGGCTTGCTGTCAGTTCATGGAAATGTTGATGATTGCTCTATTCAGACAATGCTGCCTATGTATAATATTTTTCTTAGTTTCTCCTTTTTTATTATTACTAATATTCTCCATATAAAGAGTGCATTCATTGTGGTTTCTCTGGTGCTTGTACTCCATGCAACATTTTGGTTTATTATCATGAAAGCAATTAAGTCACACACATACAACTATGATTTCAAAAAAGAGTAATTGGCTTGAACAGCCAGATGAAAAACAAACAGATAAACAACCAAAACCTTTCCAGCTGGCTTCTCTAAAACTTTTTTTAAATGGAAGCACCCAAATCATTTAAATCACTTCAGACTACAGCAGCTTATACTTTAGTATATCATCAAAGTAAACTAGGCTGCACAGGATACCTTTTTATTGTTATTTTTCATCTTATGCTGATTGATTTAATTTTTGATCCAGAGTTATTTCTTGGCAACTTCAATTTCATGCTCTTTGTGTTCTAGTTCTAGGCTTTGACTGGTAAATGCTGTGTAGGCACACTTATGCTTGAAAGCAGGAAATCAAGACAGCTTCTTTAATTGGCATTAAAAAACTGCTTAGAAATGGTTCAATATTTACCGGCTTTGGGGGTTCTAGTTCATTACCATTACTGCTAAAGACATTGGACCACAAGTCAGGAGATCAAAAAGTAGTATATTTTTGATCTGTCTTCTGATAATTATAGCTTTTATATTTCCCTTCTTCACTCTAAGTGTATATGTGTCATTGGAGGAGCTTCCAACTCCTGCAGGTCTCTTAATTGAGATCCTGTCATTCCCTGACATACTCTCCTTGCAAGACCCTTCTGTACAAAGTCATAAGGAGAACATGCCTATCCTGTAAAGTACTTACATCAGTGCCAAACATGGTCGTGGGTCTATATTTCCCCTTGCACAGTAATCTTTGTATGACCCAAGAGGTCTGATCTGTTCATATAGTCTATCATAAATAACTTCATTATGTTCAAAATGTGGATTAATTTCTTTTACTGTGAAAGCCATTAAGGAGTATCTTGCCTCAGGCAAGTCTGCCTAAGTAAATAATAATAATGTTTTATGGAGATGAAATTGCTGAAGAGAATTGTAAGTAGCCTTCATTTTTCTATAACTC
Organism: Dromaius novaehollandiae; assembly: GCF_036370855.1. Taxonomy (NCBI): domain Eukaryota; kingdom Metazoa; phylum Chordata; class Aves; order Casuariiformes; family Dromaiidae; genus Dromaius; species Dromaius novaehollandiae. The sequence goes on from NC_088099.1 coordinate 136,768,895, forward strand.
TGAAGTGATTTTCACTCTCATAAAAATAGCCTTTAATTTCCTTCTGAAAACCCTCTCTGTTTTGTCCAGAATGTAAATATCTAAAGCAAGTTGGGGGAGGATAAATTCTTTCTTTTAAGAGAGTTCATTTTTATTTGAGAATTTATCTTCAAGAGAATGCCATCCATGATGTGGTAGGTTGTTAAGTCTCTCTGTATGCCACCAGCCTGGACACTTAGCAGCATATGTGTAAGAAAGGGGTTGTAGGAGCTACTAGGTGTATTTCTGCGATTAACTTGTAGTTGTAAACAATTGCCAGGTTTGTGCAGAATGCAGATATCTAAAGAAAAAATCCAAAATGCTGAAATTGCAAAGCACAGGCTACAGGTTGATGGAAGTACAAGCATGCAGTTAGGTGAATAGAATCATATTTTAATGAATTTTTTTGAGTTGTATACACCAGTCCTTGAACACACATGATCCAAAACACTATTCCAGACCACAGTTCTCTTCAAAATCTCAACCTGCATGCCAGTGCTACCTGCCAATGCGATTGCTTTGACTCTAATGAGGAGGGCTGATGCTGAGAGTGAGCTGCCTTGTGGTTTATCATAGCTCCCGCCAGGTACCCTACATCGTTAGATTTGCACTGCAGGATGTTGCCAGAGGCACCACAGCACTAATGTTCTGAGAAAAAGAATTGGCAATACCTCTGTACTGGCACTCCCAGGTGACCTTCTAGTGACGCCATTGTCTAACTAAATATACTCAGAACATTCAAAGAGGAACGATCAAACATAACCAGAAGTATCCCTTCCTTATTAGAGAAGTAAAGAAATTGCCTCTTCATTTCAGAAGCACCCAACTCAATAGATACTTGCTGTAAATATTCATTCATGTAATTTACCAATTTCAGCGTATTTTCTCACTAGGCATTGGTCCACACTAAAAATTAAGGTTGAATTTCCTCAACATGACTTAATTCCATTCAATTTCAATCTTAAACCTTTTGTTGTTTAAATGTATTCACTCTGCACTGTTATGGTGACACCTGCATAACATATGTGAGTGCTGAAGCGGCAGAAACAAACAGGAAGAAATATCGCAGAAAATGACTTTTTCTGTGGAGGAAGAAATGAGCTGGAACTGTGCCAGGCACACTTTGTCAGCAATAACAGTCATCTTCAAAAATTCAGAAACCGCATATCCTACCTTATAAAACACGAAATGAATGAAATACAATTAAGAGTGAAGCTTTTTATATAATGGTGTCAGCTTCAGTTCAGTGAACAAGAGAAAAATCTCTTTATCTCAGCAGCAATGTATTAAATAGACCATATAGATACCACACAGAATAGCCTGCATGATAACTAGAAAAAAGTTTAAATGTACAACAGAAGTTCTGGTAACCGACATGATTAGCCCCTAATAAATTGTTGCTAAAAGATTTTGTTTGCTATGAAGGGAGGCTTTTAGCATCCTTCACAGGGATATAAAAAGTTAGTAGCCAATATCTAAAAGTTTATGATTCAGATTCATTTATTGACATTAGGAAAAAAAAAACCTCCTTAATTCTATTAGCAAATAAGTTTGTATCACCTCTATTAGAGTAGCACAGGTTATGATGTGTATATATTAGGAAGGGCTAGGAGCCTTTAGCTTTCTTCTGCTTTACAAACAAGAAAATACAAAAAAAATTTTTTTTCTATTTATTGTTATTTGCTATTTCCAAATTTGGCCTTTTCCTGCCTAATTTTATCATTAAAAATTTTACCATTTTTTCATGTCTTTTTGGGTTACTGATGAACTGAGTATTTAGTTTCTATCTGACTTTAGGCAAGGAAGGAACTCCATTCACTTGGAGCCTATTCTCTTTTAGAAATCAGGGTTTTTTTCTCACTTTCTAACCATGCTATTCATAAGGAGTTATTAAGCGTCTTAAGAAACCTTTCAGAAAATCTTTCTTTGAGCTTGTTACTGTATATAATGGTGTATAAGGTTAGCTTTAAGCTGCATGCAATCTTGGTGTATATATATGTAATAACATATTTAAGAGCAGTTAAACTTTGTGTGAAGTCTGTATTTGACTTGTCTGTTTAACTCCAAGCTTCTTCCAACAACAGTGAACCTTTCACTGAAAACAATAATTTGAATACAAATGTAGAAGAAATTAAAATTTGATTTTTCAAAAATACAGTATGAGAGATCCATCAAAGTTTGTCTGTATTTCAAACCCAAATCAGAATCCTCAGCTCACTTTGTTATTAAACCAAATTAATAATTTTTGTGTGGTATTTCCCTAAGCAAAGCCTTTCAAAATTACAAGCCAGAGAAGAAATTATGTCTATGAGATGAAAATACTTTCCAGTGCCATAGGCAACTTGGATAAACCCCTCTGGGCTGCTTTTGTGCTAAGAGCTCCACTGACCCACCAGACAAGCAGAAACTTTTCAGCACAAAAGTGGCATAAAGATGTTTTTTCTCTCTGTGTTAAATATGTTCTTTGTATTGAAAAAGTTGCTTCAAATTGAGATGCAATGGAGCAAAGTAATAGGAGGGGTAGCTGGTGTTTTGTTGCCTGATAATCTCTGGAATTGCAGCACTAAATGAAATAAGAGATTGTGCTGATGTGAGAGGGAAGGGATGACCAATCATGTATTAATATCTTCATGTTTCTGTCTACTTCATGCTCTATCAGGGACACAATCAGAGGCATGGCTGTTTGTGCCAATCTTTGGCTGCAGAGCTGAGTTAATAGCCTCTCTATTATAAGCTCGCAATGGAATTACCAACCGTGAGGAAGGGCGTATGGAAGTTTTATTTGAGATTAACTCAGACTGCATACTTAGGAAGGAAGGAGGCGTACAAATACTTCTCCCATCTTCATGTTTGAGTAGGTCTTGCCACAGAGCAAGTCCATTGCAGTGCTGTTGCCAGGTAGGGAAGCAAAGGGATGGATCCGTCCTCCCTCCATGTAAAGCATGAAAAGTTAGAGATGGTGAAGAAAGTTTTGTATTAATTTTAGCTGCATGGAACAGAATATTATATCTAGTCTGGTAGATTTGATTTTTAATGTAATAGTTTTCAGTGAACTAAATATAATTTTTTACGTCTAATAATAATTTATCTAATTAGTATTTTAGAGGGTTAGCTAAATGAAATTCAGAAAATCTTGTCATTTGTTTGACCTTTCCATTGAGTACCTTGACCATTGCCAGCTCCACAAAGGAAAGAACATGCCTCTAAGAAAGAGAAGAACTAGTATATGGTTAATGCTACTAGGATGTTCTGTGGTGCTTCAAATAGAATATGTAGTAATGTATATTTGTTTCCAGTTGTGTAATTCCAGGTTTCCATTTTGAAATTGGTGAAGATAAAACCAGGAATCTATGTGTAAATCCATTCAATTATCAGTGATTCTATTTTCCAGGCTGTCTTGGGTAATGATGGTAATCCCATCAGAAATGTAGGGGATGTATATCGATGTATTTGTGCTACTTTCTTCTCTCTTCAAGGTAACTACCTGATCCTGGTTCTGATCTCTAACACCTTGATTCCTGGGAAAAAACTGAAAAACTTTTAGTAAATATGGAGGAGCTAGTGATTCTTGCCTTATGATCCTAAGGGTGCCTTTTTAAGACCATATAGTATACTAGAACTTTTCTTTAAAGAGACTAGAAAGAATTACTGTATTTCATTCCTCACTTATAAAAAATGCTTTCTTTTGGGGATGTTTGAAAAATAGTTCTGAAGGAGCTCTAACAGACTGGAGAATCTGATCCACAATTTTGAGGTTTTGTTTTGTGTAGCTTACCATAGGTAGTGAGGCTATGAATCCAATCTGCTGCTAACAAAGAGCCACTTCCTCCCAAAATAGCTTTTCACTTCCTTCCCTCTCCAACTCCCAAAAAAGCTTAGACATTTCAGAAGCTGTCAGTTGCTTTCACAGAGATGTTCTAGTTCACCACAACAAAAATGCTATGGGAACATCAGAGGAGAACAGAAATAATAAAAAAGCCAGGCCTTTTTGTTTATCCCACAGATTTAAAATGTTTCTTTTTCTCAACAATTTAAAAGTCATTTCAGTGAAATTTGAATGTGTGCGTTTTATGTTGATCAAAGAATCCTCTTTTGAATTCAAAGCTTGCTTAGTCTTTGCAGCTTGTATTCATCTTCCGGATGCATGCACCTGAGTCGTGTAGCATTATCAGCAATGATTTACTGTGCCTTGCCTTATGAAAACATCATTGGATGTCTAGTTGCATTTCAATAGATAAGTATACAGGTTATAATCAAACACCTGGAGTTTAAATGTTAGTCACCATTATACTGGTAGTTCTTCCCTTCTCCCATGTCCTTCCTTAAATTAAAATCCACAATTGATTAAGAATGAGGAAACAAGAATGAATGTTATCTTTCACTACTGCACAGGCATTTTTTTACTTCACTATAGTGCTTGCTGTTCTTCTTTTTTTCTCACTATTCTATTTTACTCAGTATTTTGCTTTTTCTGTTTATTTCAGTGGTTGCTATCAATGTAACTTTTAATCATCCTTTAAGAATTTTATTAAATATGCGTATATTTATATATTTTATATGTATATTATAAACACACTATATGTATATGTGTGTGTGTACATATAAAAAATGTTCCATCCTCTCTTATTCAGTGATTTACAATACTGCAATTATGTGGTTATTGTCATCACTTGTGCTCATTCCTTGTTCCTATTTATTGCTTCAGGACAGTCACTATTGCATGTGATGTTGGGTAATCACACTGATAGATGCCAAGACTAGTACCCACAATATAAATCTTCAGTGAGCTGGGAGTTTTGGCTGGTGAAGGTTAGAAGACACATAATCATACTAGTTCTCTTTTGCCAATAATATGTATATGCCTTATTCCGTCAGTCATTCCCAGTAGCACTACTCAGATTTTTTTATTTATTTTTTTTAAGTTTTTACCCCCCTACAATTATTTCCACTGAGTGTTATGTTAATGATCTCCTGGTCATAACCAGGACTGTACCAGGACTTTAATCATGCTACCTAACAGGATTTTTGAGCAAGCTTTGTGGAAGCAAATACTGAGCACATAATTGCCATCAATGCAAAACTCTTCATGCAGATATCCTAGATAGCAGGTAGATGCTTTGGCTATTATAGCAAGGATTATTTCCTATCTTGTTTTCATTGCTTTTACTGTATTTCAAGTTCTTTTTCACCAAACTTCCCAAATGCACAGACCTCATTAAATGCATTATAAACTGATGTGCTCTTGGTCCTGCTGTCCAAACTTCCAAATTGTTCCTCTCATTACAGTTGCGGTTGACCTTCCATTTTAAAGAAGAGCTTCAGGACAGAAGTCTGGGAAGTTTGACAAGTTTTCTCCTTGCAGTTGCCTGTTCGCATGTATATTTGACAGAAGTGTGCTGCAGAACTGTTCCTCAAAATGGCTTCACCCCACAGAGTTTTAACTAACTCCTATTGCTGTAGATATTAAATGCTCTTAAATGATACTTTAATCTAAAGCTTTCTAATTTCCTATAGTAAAAGCCTTTTTTGGCACTTTGGTGTTTCTCAGCTGAAACATTTGTTACAGTTTCTCTTGGATAGAGTGATTCAGGCACTTATGTCAAGCTGTGCTTGTGGGATGGTCTATGGTTCTTTCCCGAATTCTATGACCCTTAATTTATGACATCTTTTATTCTTACTTGAGATAAGCAAACACATATATGTTTGCCTGAGATAAGCCCCAAGCTTCAAATTACTGGCAGCCTAGAGCTTTTACAAAACAGGAGCCATAAGATGGTTTTGTTTTCATGTGTTACTGCTTACATTATATTTTATTAAAAAATACGCTCTTAAAAACTAAAGAGGGGTTATATTTTGCCTTGTAGGTTGATCTAGATTTCTTTTTACATATTATTTTATTACTTCCCATCTTTTATCTGTAAGGAAGCACTACAAATGAAAGCTTTTAGGTAGGGTGTAGAAGGCTTTTAAATTGACTATTCTTTGTTCAAGACTTGTCCCAACATTCCCTCAATTTGAAAACTAATAACTTTATTGGTTAGTGGTGCTCTCTTTATTTTAAATGTAAAACATATTCAGAGGAGATTGTCTAAGTCCAGTGTGACTAATAATGCATTAAATGTTAACAGAGTGCTGGACTGAGGAGGAAGTAATATAGAATTTCAAGCAGTACTCTTCAAATTCTGATTCTTCGTGTATGCCACTTTCAGGAATACAAATACTATCATTTTAATTCCTTGAAGACATTTTACATTATTGAATAAAGCAATGTCTAATATATACAAAGTCAAAGTGATGACACTTGTTCCTGTGGTCTTTTAAACACAGAAGTAAGCCAAGGTTGTTGGAAAGGGAAACTATTCACTTGGAGCCCAATCCTCCATTGTCAGTGGAGAAATCCCTAGTTACTTACATAGATTTTAGATAAGATTATAGCAGATAAGTCATTTTTAAATTATTCTGACCATTTCTGTATATTTTGGATTTTTTGGACTGAATTATTAAATGTAATACTATGTAAAATAGTCAGACTGTGAGCAGTGTTAGTTATGGCTTAATACAATCTCATAGAGATAATTGTAGCCAGTGATACATGAATAAGGTCTATGTAAATATATACATTTTTCCCCTAGTTATGTTACTGTATACAGACAAGATGCACTGTGCTGCCTGGTGCAGATAAGAAACGGGAGAAGAAGAGTTCCCCAAAACAAAATATGTAGTTACAGTATATGTGTGGGATGATGCCACAAAAAGATGTGGACACTGAAACCAGCAAGGTGAAATCAGACCATACTTCTATGCCTGAAAAAACATGTTCAACATATGCATAATAGAATTTGAAGTTCAAAGTGCAATAACCCTTTTCAGCCTCATAATTTTCTAAAGAGCATAAAATAAGTAAGATAGACTTGACAATTAAAAAAAAAAAGTAGAAGGAAGTTCTGAAGAACACAAAAATTAGAGTATTTTTGAGGGAAGATTCATAACATGCATAAAACAGCTTCAAAATTAAGTATGAAGTGAAATATTGAAATGATCCTCTTAATTTCTAAAACATATTTGATAGTGGATTTAAAATAATATCAAGGAGACATTTACATTTGACTTTCATACTTCAAAGTCTAGCTTTAAGGTAGTTTAGAAGGATATTAGGCCAAAAAGATGCCTCATATTTTACTTTCTATTCTGCCTGGACTATTTTAATAAAATGGAAAAGCAATTCTGAATTAAGTAATAGAAGTTTCAGTAGTATTGCTTCTACTTTTCTAAGGTTTAAGCCCCAAAAGACCATAGTTATTTGTGAGAAGATTCTTAGGTAAGAAGTGGTACTGTATTCATGTACATAAGCATTTGCAGGGCTGAAAGCCTAGAAGTAAATGATATTAAAAAAAAAAAAAAAAAACACAAACAAAGAAGTAGTAAATGCAAAGTAACCTGCATGCAGTAAGTAAACCTGTGTACATTGGAGTGGAAGTTTTGAATATGAATACAAGAGAAAAGGAGAAGCTGCTGCTGAGGATAAAGTTGGTCACATGATTTCAAAGTTCATGGAAACGTGTGTGTAAGTGTCAGGTTTTAAGATCAGAGTTCTTCAAAAGTTTTTCAGTATAAGCTTTCCTTCCTCATATTATCGCCGCACCCTTGGAGCTGTTTTTCTAACTTCTAACAAGTAAGGCACTTTTTTTTCCCCCCCTTTTCCAAAGGAAAAGAACTTTAGTGTGAAATGGTTTACTGTAGTAGTTAAAAAGGTGGGAGCCAGGGGAAACTGCTAAAGGAAGAAGGGAAAAGTTAATGTAAAACATATCAATCTGGTAATTTTATAATTACATGACAGAAACTTTATCTGTGTTTGATATTTGTATGCAATTGTAACTCGAAGATATTTTGCAGATCCAGATGGGAAACTTTGTTTTCAGAATGAATGGGATCTGTTTTTTCCTTGATAATAAAATAATTTTCTTCAGCAAAAAAACCCACATGACCTATGGTGGTGGTTCCCCCTTGGATATAAGCGGGGGAAAGCTGTGTTTGTTTCTGTCTGTGGCTCATTCGAGCCTCAGAGGAGCAGAGAGCTGTTTGCAGGAATCTCCGTTGTGGGGTTAAGGTGGTGGCTGCAACAGGGTGTGTGCAGCCTGCTGTTACAGAAATGAAATACAAAAGAAGGATTTTCAAAAGTGACGTGAATGACTCTCCCTTTGTGAAGTTGCTTTTCTCACTGTGCTGTAGTCACACCTAAAGCTTATCAATACCTTGGGGGATAGGGGGCAGTCTCCCTTTCTTTTAGTGAGTATGGGAAAATAAAAAGATTTCTCTTGCACTCAAGATATAAGTTTTATTTGTGATGTCTCTAGAACATCTCTCAGAGGAAGCTATCTTGTTGTCAAATCCTTTCTGATAAAGAGGATTTGTGAAGTCAATTGTGTCCCCTCTACAATTTTAGTCAGCCTCAAAATTAATTTCTTGTAAGTGATACCGTGTGAATGACTGGCATGACTGAGGAGATTCAGTTGTATTATCACATGCACAAAACTTAAAGATGGTGAGTTAGATGGTTTTCCTAACCATTTGATTAATTTTTTCTTCTACAAGATTGTGTCCAAAGCATTTGTAATTTCATGACTGGATGGAGATCCCACTTCTGGCAGTTCTTAGACCAAGAGACTATTGGGGACCATAAACATGCTGGCATGGGTTATATCTCCATTTTGCTCAACTTTGTGCAGAGGACATTTTAGTCAGACCAGAGAGTCCAAAACTTGAAGTCCAAATAAAATGCAATCAGAGATACCTGGTCTGGGGTTTGCATAGCAGCAATGCTTTGCAAAACAAAATAGCCTTCTCTTTTGTTTTAATCAGTTCCTAGTTACTGACTCTCCTTTCTGCACTATAACCAACTGATTAAATGTGTGTTCAGTATGTTTGTTCCTCTGTTGTTAAAGCTTTTGCAGAAATAAGCTAAATGTAAGTCTTTCAACCTTTGCTGTTAGTGCCCAGAGAGAGAATATTGAGGCTGACTAAAGGGCTGAGGAGACACTGAATCCTGCAAGGATGGAAACACTACTGTGTTCTGCCACATGCAACTATTAATTTTTGCTTTGCAAAAATCTTCTCCATTGTCTGGTGTTGAATCTCAGAAATGTTAAGTTCAGCTCTGGATTAGTAGTTCTTTAGGACCCTTGAAATGGAACAATGGTTACTGTTTTAGGATTTTAAAATCATGAATCTAATGTGAAGCCTCTCCCCTCCCCTCCCACTCCCCATATCTATGAAATACTCTTTATAGCACTTTACCTTTGCTAGTGAGTAAAATGTGAAAGTCGCTCAAATAAAAGCATCTTCCCTATCCAATCTGTTTGTGTTTGAGAAGTGGGAGGATGACTGTCTTTATACCCTTAGACAAAATTTTTGACAGTGTTATGCTTATCTGTCAGGACATGACCCCATTCACACACCACTCACTTATGTATGCTCTCTTCAGGAAAAAACTGTTACTCATGCTTTCTTAGTGACTATGGCAACAAAATGTTAGTGGACAGAATTTAGGCTAAATACTATGAGAGTTACTAATGTCATTGTTCAAAAGCAATCCTTATGAAGGAATCCTTATGTATCTTTATGAAGTTTAGCTTTTCTAAATAATCCACCAGAACACCAACATTAGCAGAAATGCTACATGTACAATTTCATCCTGTTCGCAGAGCTATTAATAAGGACGTTCTTGTATGTTCTCTTTCTTAACTCCCACTCTGTTGAAAGTACTGTCCTCTTCCTTCTGTTAAGACGGAGTCAGCTGGAATCAGTCACTATTTTCCTAAGATTCCTCTACGATTTTCTGAGACGCATGATTTTGAGAGAGTAGCCTGCCACGCTATGGGTGGATCTACCTCTTCCATCTGAGGCTGATTCCCAAAGCCCTTCCATAAACCTCGCCGGTATTTTGTCAGGGAGCAATCAGTATCTGTTCTGCTTTTATGTGAAGTTATAGGTTGCAACAGCTTCCATCTGTGGGGGGTGGGGTGTTAAGTAGTGATATTAAGCACCGTCTTTCTTAGTGGGTATTTGGAGGCAACGGTCAGGAAATTTAGTTTCCCCTGACATCAGACAGCAGCAGAATGAGGTATTACAATTTATCAGCCAGGTCAGAAATGTGAATGATTCAAATTTGTATTCCGGGAAAGTAGCAGCTGCCTTGGCCAAAGGTCGCCACAGTGAATAATAGTTCTGCGCCACCTGCCTTCTAAGCCTGAGCTTTGCTTTTCTTCTCACAGATGTATTTGTATCCATAATGTCCGTTGCTGTAGTATTTAATTATTGAGATTGTCTCTTTCCTTTTTGGTTTGCCACCTGTCTTCATTGTAAGAATACACATTTCAAACACCTCCCAGTCCTAACAGCAGCTTCTCCTAACTAAATTTTCTCTGGAAAAGTTAGTTACTCTAAACTACCCTTTTACTGTTTAAAAGGGGAAACAAAAAAGAAAGAAAAGAAAAATCAAATAGTTTTCTTAGATGTCTCGTATTAACTGTTGCAGCTCTTTTGGCTTCTGAATATTTCTTACTACTTTTCCTTCACCTTGTGGTATTGTCTTTTATGCCTGATTGTTAAATGTTTAAAATGAGATACCTAATTTTTAACATCACTTCACAGGCATAATTTTATTATAGTGGATCTCTCAATTGCCAGTTATTCTAATAGGCCTCAGTCCTGCCAAAAGTAGATTCTGTGCTTTTGAGGACTTTTCCTCTCCTTGAGAACCCAAGTTAAGTTGATTGAGATTCTTGGTAGAAGCAAGGTACTTGACTGCAGCATGCGGGCTCTAACTTTAAAACTCCTGTCTGTCTTCTCAGAGTCACCCTTTCAGAGGTATTTCAGATTGTGCTGAGGAGTTTCTTTGCAAATGGAGTCAAATGTTGAGATGGGAAATAAATGTAAAGATATGATTGTTTGTACTTTGCACAAAGGCTTAAATGCACACTGCAGTATCAAGTGTGTATTTTGTTATTGTTACATGTGTTATTTAAAAGAAAAAAAAGTCAGTGTTGCTACCTCCATTGGTTGACTAGCCTGGTAAAGCTTGATACAGCAGAGAATTATTGTTTTGTTTCAATATTTGTATAGCAAATGTTCCTGAGTATCTTTATTCAGGTCCTAAATATTGGCATCCACTGTATAGCTCCTATGAAACTGCATGGGTTTGGTGACGTGAACTGCACCACTGTGATACATTTATTTTTTATCTCCCAGGTGTTAAATAGAAAAAAGGCATTGAACTTGCATGATATATCTGCAGAGGGCAGAGGACATAAAGGTTGAGTTCTGCCTCGGTGTTCAGTATTACATTGCTCTTTCTTTCTCTTTATCCCTCAAAGATAGCAGAATAACAAGACAAATGGATAAATAATGGACTGACTTGTTTTGACAGATAACAACTGTTTCATGTTCTTCCTGTAAAGCAACTTTCATGGTTAGTTTTCCATCTTGCCATTGTTTATAGCTCTGCAACTTCCTCTTTACAGATAGATGGTATTCAGTGCTTTATTTAGGATCAATATATTGCAAGTACTTTTACCTTGTTTCTGGGAGAGGCATTCTTCCTTTATGTTGCGTGTAAGTGAAGCTGAAGAACTATACATCTATTTACCTTCTGAGATGATAAAGGTGATATAACTGGCAGGACAAACAAAATGGATTATTTTTCATAATGCATGGAAGAATTTTGAATCAGCCCTGTCATCTAACAAAGAGGCTCTGTAGCTGTGAGAGAGCAAGATAAAGCTAGGCCACAGCTTACTGCTATGGGGAAAGAAGGAACAGTGTTGGGCCACATCGCTTGGTGCCTTTCATTGTGCCAGGAGCCTTGTGCATGCATGATGACCGCACAGAAGGCAAAGGTGAGCAAGGCCCATTCTTTCTGTCTTCTTGGGCTGAGAAACCTTATGCATCGGCTCTGGACATCAGTCATGAAGATATTGGTTAATTTCCTCTAGGGATGAAAGCTTGTGTTGCTTCTCTTGGTGATGAATGATTTTTCTATTATTATTTTGCTGTTTCTTAGTCCTGCTTTAAGTATCCTGCTTTATTCTGGTTTTTGACCAGTGTGCATTTAAAAAGCCAGATAAGACTTCTGGCGTAAGCTCATTAGGGAACTAGCAGAGTCCATATGTGGGCACTGCTGCCCCAAGATCACACTCAGAAGTGTGATAGCTATATGTCCTGAATATGGCAGGTATCTAACATTGTTTTACAAGGTAGAAGAGACACTATGAGGCCACTAACTGGTTCAGTGGACTGAACTGGACTGTTGCATGCTGAAGATGGGGACAGGGCATCATGTGTCTGCCTCTGCAAGCAGGAGCATCTGCTTAAAGCCAAATTCCATTGCATTTGGAAATATGGTGAATGTAGGATTGTCTAAGTCCTCTGTCCAGGGTGGATTGTGTAGGATGATGGCTGGAGCTGCTGTCTCCCTAAGTGATTGCTCACTCTTGTGGGCCATCTTTCTCGTCAGTGCAGCAGACTCATGTTACTGTCTAGTCATATGGGAAAGGGAGATTGTGTCTGTTCTCCCTTAAAGTACCTATCATAGCTGAGGAAAACCAGACATTTGTAGGCCCTGCTTTTCATCACCTATCCAAGTCACTTCAGTGACTACTGATCTTATAGAAATTATTGCAAATGTAACTTGTCAAGACTGAATTCTTCTTGTTTAATGGATACCCTCTGTTCACAGCATAATTTTAATTTAAAGCATAACTTCACCTAATGTCATGAATTCCAATATATAGTGAACTGTACTCCATAATTCAGTGGTGAAAATGAATACTAGTGAAGTTGCAGTGCATTAATATTTCATTTCATTGAAAACTAGTCTGTTGCATGAACCTTTCGACAACAGAAGAAGTGTCATAAACCAGAAACATTCTTGACCCCTTGTATCTTGGGTTAGCTTTCTTTTCTTAAAATCCACTTTTCATACAGCGTGCGGAAATCCCCTACCACCACCAATGTGTATTTGTTAATAGGAATTATTATGCCCAAATTCATTTTATACATTTCTATCTCTTATGATACGTATTGTACCATTACATCGCCCCACTGTCATTTAGCTAAATGCTCTATCATGTTTGTTAAAGTGATACTTGATCTTGTGTGGAAGGAACATGTTTTTTTCTAACTACTGCCATGAACTGTGGTTCTGAATTATAATCGGTAAAATTTACACTCTTTAGGGGTCATAGTTCTTCTCTGAATGTTTGGTATTAGTAGATTTTATTTAGAGGTGGAAAAAGAGCTGACTGCCACATAATTCTTTTTTTAACTCAATTTAACAACATTTTGGTATCTACCACATTTGTAAAGAAGGAAGCTCAGCTGGGATTTCTTTTGTGAGATGAGAGAAGCGTTTCAGTAATCATTTTCTGAATGTGATTTTCTTTGAAGAGAGAGCAGAATCCTCAGTGGCTTATCCTGTGTCTGAGAACTGGTGTTCAGATACCTTAACTGTCTTTAATAACTTTAGGGTCTTCTGTTGAGCAGAACAGTCTTTGAGAGTAACTGAAATGACTCAGTAAATGTGTTTATTTCTGTGTTATTTACATATTTTTATTTGCTCATGCATAGCAAGGAGAGTAGTGCAGAAGAATGGTTGATTTACAGACCACATGAAAAGTACACAGGCTAAGATGCTTTGATCCAGTATGTGAAAAGACCATCCCTGAAGCCTGTTTTCAAGAAATAACTTTTTTTTTTTTCAGCAGTGCGTGTGATGCAGGAAAAAAGATAAAAAGATGAAAGGTGTCAGCCTTCAAACACAGCAGAGAATCTGGTGCTAGAATCTTGAATCAGAACTGTGGATTGTGGCAAACTGGTAGGGTTTACCTGTTTTAACTGTGGGTAACTTCTTTGTTTTTAAGCTTATAGAGGCATTTCTTCTTGATGTTGTATTGAAAAAGAGTTTTCCATAAAGGAAAAATCACTGTAAATGCATTTTTTGAGTTTGTCTTTAGCATAACAATGTGGTATTTTTATACTCAGCATATGGTGATGTGGGAAATGAAAGCTTTTTAGAGCAAAGAAAAGGTCAAGTTCATTCTCTTCATTGTACCATCCACCTGTGTGAAACAGATAGATGATCACTGCAATTAATCACATAGCAATGTCCAACAGTACTTTTTTATAGCTTTATTACATAGTCTAAATGTTTCTAGTACCACTATGACTTGGCTTCATCTTGAAATGCTGAGATCAGTATTAGTCTGTCAGTGGGCTTTAAAGCAGATATAATTTCAGACTATTTTCAAAGTGCTGTTAGACTTCCAGTGTAACATTAAGATCATTTAGTATAACTGACAATTGGAACCTGTGGATTTTCAGGAATAAGCTGCAACATGCTGTAAATATGCTTCCTTTCATGATGGAAAGACAAAGGAGGATCAGTCTAAAGGCACAAGCGGCCCAACACGGCACTCGTGAATCACACAAACTACCCATCTCTGCAGCCTGGAAGGCATAGTTCACTAATTCCACTGCCATCAGCTAGGGAGAAATAATGCTAAACAACTCATCGTGGAATCAAACTCACAATTAACATATCTTGTTAAACAGTTTCCCCTAGAGGAAAATATGGGTTAAAATGAAATTGCACTTACTGACTACGTAAATAATGTGAGTACAGCTGTCATTTCGCTCTGGTAGTCACCATTGTGGTTCAGAATCTATTTGAGATCTCAAATCCTTAATTTCAGGTTCTGTAAACATTTGCTTTGAACCTTGGCCCAAATATGTTTCATCACAGAATTAACGTTTCAAGAGGAAAATAGAATTAGCTTCTACAGATAGGGGAGGCAAAATTAAATCACAATATAAATGAAAGTATTTATGTTTGCCAGTAAAGTGAAAACCCACTTTTTCAGTTCAAAGATGTTGTAATTGTATAAATAAATTCTAACATTCACAATAATTCGTGAATTGTGTTTTGTTAGGAACAGTATTCTGTTTCTGCTCCTGAGAGCTACTTCTGTCTTGCAGTGTCCGCTGCTAGTTGCTCTTCCTTCATGTCAGAAAAGAGAGATGATCAGTAGGCTAGGAGGAGTAAAGAGGTCTCACATGACATATAAATCTCTTTAGCTTATTTTGGCTAAGCATATATATCCATACAGTCATCTGAATATAAACAAGCTTCCTGGGCTCTGTATACAATCAACTGTAATTGGATAAGCATGTTTTTCTGGGGCCTTTCAGGATCTGCATTTTGTTCTCTGGAGAGGTGTCTTGTTTACTTAGTCGCAAGTTTTGTTTGAGAACGTAGGAGGTGTTGGTTCCTTTTGACTATTTTACTGTGAGCACCAGTACTTAGTCTTGATGTGTTTTACATACTGTATATTACAGCTATTAAGCATGTAATTAGCCTTGTTGTTACTTCTTGCTCAGTAAATTTAGTGAGATTTAAGCAAAACTTTTTTTTTTTAAGTATTTTATCAGACCTTGGTTTAATATATATTTGTTTATATGTAATATTTCATTTTAGTTTATAACACATATAATTATAATGTCCAGATAAATAGCTGAAGATGAGTAAATCATTGAAAACTTGTCCAGGTGAGAGCAGACATGTACATACACACACATGCCTCTGACAATTGACTGAGCCAAAGCCTCTCCTCAGGCTGTTGTCAGTTGTTTAAAGTGATTGTAATACAAACTACAAAATCTACTACTATTACAAAATCATTTGCGCATGCACGGAAGGTCTGGCATGTGACACAATGAGCACAGCAATGACAGGTCAGAATACCTGCTGCCTTCAGCAAGCCTGCTTAGGTATATAGGAGAGTACAAGATTTGGGATCTCAGCTGACAGAAAAAAATCACAGATTTTTTTACTTTAAGCAATAGAACTTGACCCCAAAAATACTGCCTGAAGTGGTGTCATGTAGAAATGCATATGAGGTTTCTGTCTAAGGCCGAGTCCTCCCTTCATTTAAGCAATAGGAGAAGTTCTGTTTGCATGAGTAATGTGCAACTTTCACAGGAAAATGAAAGCTGACAAAATGCAGGAAAACATTAAGAAAGTATCTGCTAATACCTGAGGATCTAGTGTAGTGTGGTCATCTGTGTGTGCATGCATGTGTCCGTGTGTCTAAATACCTGTGCCAAAGAAAAAATCTGCTTTATTTTTGAAAGCACTGGACATGAGTGTGTATTAGTCAATATTCTCTAGTGTGTTTCCGTAATTTCTTAATGAATGCTCGCTGGCACAAGTACCTTTGTTGTGTGCAAGTACCTTCTGCACCTGTCTTAGTGTAAAGCTTCTTTCTAGTGTCTCAACTTCAGAAATGTCCAACATAAGATGGGAAATGCCAGAAATGAATAAGCATTGTCAGCAAGTCCAAAAATGATTGCTGGCTCCTTTGAGAATAAAATTTAAAGTGGCCACATTTGGCACCAGGTGTTAATTAAAGGGTGTCACTTGTCTTGAGATGTAATTGGGGTCATCTTTCTGATTAAAAAGGCTCTAATCCCCCGCCTCAGTTATTATTCTAGGATCCAGCCCGAGCTCCTTTCATCATCCTCTGGCTCTACTACTGTCATTGACCATAGTTCATTTACTGGGAATTATTACTGGGAGTTAATGGGAGTCAGGCTGTAGTCACTGTCAGTCTTTTAGCCCAAAGTTACACTGAGTCAGAGCTTCTGCGTTGGCAAGGCTCACAACAGATATATTGGTGGTTCCTCCAATTAATTCTGAAATTGTGAGAAGTAGATTCATTAATAGCTATTAATAGATTGGCTCACTGTACTCAGTAGCAAAGGGATAAGACTTTGTTCCCCCC
The DNA here is from genome assembly GCF_036370855.1 of Dromaius novaehollandiae. Lineage (NCBI taxonomy): Eukaryota > Metazoa > Chordata > Aves > Casuariiformes > Dromaiidae > Dromaius > Dromaius novaehollandiae. The sequence continues at coordinate 136,785,748 of NC_088099.1, forward strand.
ACCCCCAAAACTGCAGTTTGCTTACATGATCCTGCATTCCTGTTTTGCTGCTGATGGTACAGGTCTGAATGCTTTCACTTCTCTGCTACAGAGGGGGGGGGACATGAATCCAGCTGATTCTTTGAAGTACTTTTTCAGCCTTAAAAATACTGCCAGTCATCACCTGGGAGGGAGGAGTATCTGTAGGGGTTATAGGAGCCTCGTCCACTTTATAGTATTTTCCTACCTAAAGTGGACTAACGAGTTTATGGGTTATGTTTGATCTTAGCAAGGGATGCAGCTCTTGCTCTCTTCGGGTCACAAGGCGAGATTCTGCCACAGAGAACCGAGAAGGAAGAGGGTAGGTAACCTGCCTGAACTTTGTAGATGAGGCCACTCAGGGTCTGATTTTTTGTCCTGACCACAACGGTGGAGGAGAAACCTTTCTGAGCTTCCTTTCCTAGTCTTTTTATTCAGCCTGGCATCATCCATCCCATAGTGTCAGGCCCCTTCACCCTGTTATCTTTCAACTGAACTGGTTAAGATATGCACGTGGAGTTGCTGAATCACACGTGAATCATTTAATATACAGAGCTTGTCCAGCAATTCTGCTCAGGTTCTTCTTTTCACATGAGAAGTTATTATAGGGAAGTTATTAACTCATGGTTTAAATCAAATCAGGAATGAAACTTTTTTTTGATTAATTAATGACATGTGATTAATGAGAAAACGGTGAACTAGATATTCAGGATTGATATCAGCAGTACAACAGAAAAAACATAATACTGGACACTCTAAAAAATTTTAATAATTATTTACAAATTTCTAAAAGCTCTTTCGTAGCTAATCTCCCAAAGCTGTAATTCTACACACACACACATCCCCCCCTGCCCCGGACACACACATGCTGCACACAGCGTTATTCACGTAGGTGCCCCCTCTCACAGGCGCTGTGGGTGACAAGCGCACCCCTTCCTGGGAATGCAGGTTTCCCCGTCCCCCACCCCTCCTGCTGCAGATGGTGGGGGTCCTGCTGTATGTGCCCCTGTGCGGCTCCTCCGCAAACGTGCATGCCCGGGAGGGAGCACCCCCGAGCTCCCCGGCGCACGCCCGAGGTGGGGGTCCTCCGGCTGCTGTGGCCCATGCCGTCCACCTGCCTGCTGGAGCGCAGGCTGCTCCCGCGTGTGATGGGGAGATGCCGGTCAGCCTGGACGGGGCAGGGGTGGTTCCTGGCAGTGTCAAATCTGTTTTGACTGTTGCATTCGTAGCACTTCCCCATCCCCGGTCTCTCCCCACAATCACAAATTTTTGTGCCTATTTTATGTGTTGTCCAACTGACTCCTTTCCTCCAAAGCCTGGATGACCCCTCCAGTTGTGGTTTAATCCATCTGATAGCTGTCTTATGCAAACTTCATCATTGTTAATATCCTCTTTAATGTTATCAGGTTTTTAGCAAACATCCTCTCAGAACAGACAGTTTCAGGTATTCCGTTAATATACACTGTTTACGCTCGCATTCCTACCATTATCCACACTGTGTTACTAAGAGCGAGCTGTGCAGGTCCCCCCCCCCCCCAGTATTTTTTTTTCCCTGTAACGCTAGATTAATGTAGTAAATCCCATTTTTAACTTTTTATTATAAATATGGTGGTTTTGCTACAATCTGCAGGTAAGTAAGAATGCCTAAGAAGCAGTAGGCAGCTTTGAGATTTCAGTGAATATGTGTGTTCCTCCAGTTGTGAGATTTATCAAACTTTTAAGCAAAGTTTTCCTGGGAGAATTTGTTATCTTATATAGTTACTCTCTTAATAATATCTTTTAAAATAGTATTTCATGAACTTTTTCTAAATCGATTGGTCAAAAACCTTTAAATCCATCCTGCACAAAAATTCTTTGTGGATGCCGGCAGAGCCCAGGCATTTACTATTAGTTACCATACTGTAGTTTCTGAGGTACCACTGCATTGCTATCCATTTATAGACTACAAGAAGAGATAATCATGGACACCTACTACTGACATGTTGTGCATTTACTTTTTCTACTGCTTGTGCAAATTGTCTTAGAGTCCTGTATGTTTTCGCTATACTTCATGTCACCATGTCATATTGAATGGACACTCAAAACAGATGTTATCTTTAGTCCAAAATTATTAGTCAAAAGAACATAGTTACCTGATGACTCTCTGGTTTGTAGGCCTCAGCTTTGGCTTGTACTCTGTAGCATTCAAGCTTACTTGGAAAATGGAGAGGTATAAATGAAAGAGAAAAGATGAGGGCATGTTTCAAGAGGCAGAAACATGCAAAGAATGAGGGAAAAAAAGTATCAAAACCAAACTTGGCTAAAAGAGGAGACATAGGCATATGCACACAGACATAAAAATTGGGAAATAGTTTTAGCAAATGTTTGAAAAAAAATAGATTTTAAAAACATGAGGATGTTCTTACATCACAGCCATTATGTCTTTTTGTACAGCAAATAGTATTCTTTTTGCTTAGGTGAGACTTTAGTTAAGAGAAATAAGAGGTTAAGCTTCTTCCTGCTTACATAGTTACACAGTTACTTAATGGATTAATATGATCGAAAACAGACTCCAAAGTGTGACTTAGAATAATAATGTGGCATTCGATGACACAGACCACAAGAAGAACGGTGCAAGAAAGCCTTTATTGAAAACACAATGGCTGGTTATATAGCCATCAGGCTCAGCCACTCCTCCAAGTATCTCCTTGGCATTGTGGCATCCTGTGATAGGTAGAAGACGTCTCCTGATGCCCAGCAGGCAGGCAGGACAGTCCAGCAGGGCAGGCCCACCGCAGCTGCTGATACGTAGGCAGGAAGGCACACCGTGACTGCTGGCACAGGCAGGAAGGCACATGATCACTGGCAACTCACGTGCACACATTCTGGCCACAAATCATAGTTACCAGATCATTACTTTCTGCCTTAGAGATCCTCTGCTGTCCTACACAGCATCACTCAATCTTGGTCCCCAACATAATAATAAAAAAAAATTTGGAAATTTCATTTTGTCAGATTTTATTGGTTTTAAAGGGTTCAGTTGTGTAAAAATCTGTCCCATAAGGATGAATCAGTTGTGGCTTTTGATCATTTGTCATCAAAAATGTGACAAACCCAGAGTCGATCAGGAATTTCCAGAACAAAATTTTTATTTATTTGTTTTTAATGGGAAAATACAACTTTGCTAAAGTTTTCCTTGGAAAGTGTTGGTTTGAGGTGCTTTGCCTGCAGTTCTCTTAAAAAAAAAAACAAAAAAACCCCCCAAACCTTATGGTGCTTCCTTTTATAATGGTAGTACATTTGTATATAAAACATATCTTGTACAATGTATAAGTTTGTGAGTAAGAGGTAATGATCAACTTAATTGTGTTTGAAAATAATTTTTTAGTGTCTGGGTAAGAATTTTGATCCCTGGCTTACAGCTGGATACATCATCTCCAATGTAGCAATATTAGTGGTCTTAAGGTAGGAAAAACTGCAGATAGAAGAAAACCCAGTGTTTCAGTGTCTTGTGATTTGTCTTTAACATTTAGAACTAAAATATCTGAGACAGTTTATTTTTCTCTTTTTCTTCATGATGGTGACTTCACAGGAAGGTATTAATTGCCATTTTGTGTTACTGTACCAAAAAGTCTAAATGGATCTTAAACCTTAACCATGCTCCCAAAGAAATTATATCCATGTACCTGGAAAATGTACCTACCCCAATATCACTAGTCTGGGATAAAAATGAGTGTTTTAAATGTTTCATTTTGTATTGTGTTCTCTCAGAACCAGATTTTAGAGAAACACTTTTTAAAGAGGCCCTGGGAAACTTTCTTCAAAGTCAGTGGAAGAGGAAGAAAAAAACATGGCAGCTACAGTAGAAGGCTGGAATCCTGGGTCTAAAATAAAGGTAAAGTTGGATACCAGTGGTCTTTGAATGCTATTATAAACCTGCTAGCACAGCCTTCAAAACAGAAATAGTGAAGAAAAGTATTTTAAGCATTCAGTATGCTTTTTTTTTTCTAATCCACTTCTTGTGTGTTGTGGTTCATTTGAGCACATATTTGGTAGCTTAGTAGAAGTAACTTCATCTTCGGTTCAACTTGTGCTGATTGTGGGGTAAAGAGACGTAGCGGGTTATCAGTTCCTAATTGTAGCTTCAAGGATATGTACCTTTGTGCCTCTTCAGATGGTAGGGAAATGTTCAGAAATATTGCTAGATGAAGAGTAAACTAGATGTAGGTTGGAAGGAAGGTGGCAGGGAGCATGATATGGCTCTTTCTGGTGAAATGGGCACTGGTCTCTTTAAGGGTGATCCATGCATTTGGAAAAACATTATGGAAACCAAAGAAAAATCCATTGTGGAAAATACAGTTGATGGAAAGAAATTTGGGATCATCATAAGCATGCCAAGAGGATTTCTAGAGTCACTAGGGGGTTGATTTTATACCTAAGGGATGCTGTCTCTTTTATGAGACTTCTCTTTCTAGCCAAATGCTGTGTTTTTTTTCTATTTGCATTTTTCTATTTTCCTCACTGCTTTATGTCACGTTCTGGAGAGACCGTGTGTAAGATTTGCAGTTAGTGTGAATGTTTCTTGGTAGTGAACCAGGAGGAAGAAAAAAGGAAGGCAGCACTCACTAGCGCTTGCAGATAGAACTTACATGCTTTTTATGCTGATAGAATGAAGGCTCGAAGTTATTTTTGGACTCATTTTGACCCAAACACACTTAAAAAGTCAGCACAGTGACTGCCGTGAATTTTTATTTGACAAAAAAAGAAATTCAAAATAAGAACTGAGATTCAGACCCTATCTTGTTTCATTGTAATTACTGTTAAGCCTAAGAATATGTATGGCTTACCAAGTTTCAGCTGAGGGCAAAAACAGAGACAGGAACATTCATGAAAAAAGTGATTGAATAGGAATTATGTAGATAGAGAGGTAGAAGGGCCTTACCTTTGATTTCTGTTGCTTTCATCAGCTTGTAGTGTGTGGAGTAAGCTCAGGTAAGCAATGTTTTCTGCCGAGTTTCATCTTGCACAGTTTAGAGGGACCCCCTGTTATGCAGATGAATCATCAGTATACATAAAATCTTTTTTTTTCCTGCTTTGGAACACAGAGTTGATTAGGTTTGGCCTCTGAAGAGTAGGAAAAAATGGCTAAAAGTCCTCAGCTTTCAGTAAGTATTGGCCTCTGTGTATTGCAAGAATGCTTCAAATCTTGATATGGGAATATTTCAAAAATCTACATGGATTTCTTGTAAGATGATAACTTGTTTCATAGTTAACAAATACTTGCAAGGCAGAGCAGCTTACTATGTTAAGGGCCTTTGAGAACAAGTTGAATAATTCTAGGGTTTATGTTCCATGGTGCAGCATTTCATTTATTCAAGTGAATTGATTTCAAGTGATATACTGTGATACGGTATATGAATTTTTTTAATACCTCAAGGCCCCAACCCTTTTAACATTTTACTAGAAATGTAGGTTTGTTGCATTCAATCTATAAAATGAGGAAGGATTTCTGTACTGAAATAATACACGTGACAAACTGCTTTTGTTATATGCTCAAGGACAAAATTGTTGAACGTTATCCAGTGTTAGCTGTGCACTGATTTTTATAGATGGTATCATAGAGTTGAAGAACAGTAGAATATAAAATAATTTCACAATTACTGAGTTCCATTTAATGACTGCAGGGAAGGGACTGAGTTTCTGAATAACTGACCTTGGCAGTGCTTGTTTCATCTTTTACCTTTTCGGCTTTTTGCCTTGCATTCCTCTCTCTTTTCTGTTTTGTTCTAATTAGTTCAGATGTTAGAAATTACAATCTGAGTTTCAGCAGATGCCAAAACAAGTAAATTCTCTAGTTTATCCTTGTCAAGTGCCATTGCTGAATTAATTACTTGAATTAATGTGTTGCTGTCTACACAGCTGTCCTCTACCCTATGGTTTTCTCAACCTCAGTTTATATCACTGTTGATATGGGCTTGCAAATGCTTCAAGATATAAAGTGCATCTCTAAATCTGTTCTGTTATGTATCTAACAAAACCAGGGATACAGTGCAGTTCTTGAGAACAAATCATGCTAAATTTCATTTGACTGGCAGCTCACAGAACAGCCCAACTATGAGTGGTAGAGAAGTGAATTTCAAGGCAAAGTGGCTTGAGGCATATTGGCTTTAGAAATATCTGCATGCTTAGTAGTTCTGTATTCTTGCAGATTCTGGACTGTTTCATTAAGCAAAGTCCATCACCCCTCTAGCTGATTTTTTTTTTTCTTACGGTTACAGAAGTATTTTTTTCTTATCATAGCAGTTTGAAGTTTTCTCTTATGGCTAAAATAAAATGCTCACTCAGTAACTAATCTACTTTGTACAACAGCATGATTGATTTAATAGGAACTATTTCATCTTTTCCACACCTTTTAGGAGAAGCTATTGTTCTCATAGGAAAGCTTAGAAGTTCAGGTTTTGTATTATTGCCTTGGAAGTATTGCTTAAAATTTTCTTACATATTTCCTGGCTCATACCTCAGTGAAGGTCTAATGTCCGTGAATTTTCATTCTGATTTCTCTAATTTGCTGGTGTGGAGCAGAACTCCTCTGTGCCAATCCCTTCAGATCCAGAACTGGCACAATGTTGATCAGTGAGCAATTGGATTAGATGATTTTCCTAATAAGTGTTGTTGTTTACTGAAGGTTGTTAAGGCTTTTGCTTAACTTTCAGTGAAGAAATTATCTGACTGTGTCTCCCTCTTGTGGCATGCAAGTATTTTGACCAGAACTCGTTAGTCATAACAGAACCACTGAAATAGAGCACAGCCTTTCCTGGGTTTTGGATTTGCCCAGTGTGGTTGATTTTTAATGCTCTTCAGTTTGTATGATGCTTTAGTTGAAGTTTTGGGGATTCTCCTACAGGTACAGTGAAAGCTTCCACTTCTGCTTTCCAAGTGAAAGTTTGGGCAGAGAGAAACTCCCAGAGTTTGTACTGGACCTCAAAAGCATTTAGCACTTTAGTTTAGTAAGGTTAACTAACTTGTACTGTATTCAGTTCCAGTTTCCAAGGTCCCATTGATATGATGGACTCCATTTTGTCATAGAAAGAAGTTTGAGCTCTGTGTCATGTGTTTATTCAGATCCATGTAATGTGGAATGCCAGATGTCTTCAATTCTGTGCATGTTCATTGTCTTGCAAAATTGGCTGTTAAGGGATACATGCTGGCAGTAGTTCAATAGACCATATTCTTGAATTTAGGTAGCTAGTCACCCTTGTTTCCCATGGGGAACAGGACTGAGAGTTACCAAGGATATGTCATATCTTCTAAGAGGTTGGAGAGGAACACCAAAGACAGAAAGCAATGTAGGGGTGTCTGTTTAAAGTGTATTTCTTTAAGCATAACCTGCCTCTTGAAAAACAAATAATGTCTTAAGAAATCACTGCTGTGTAACTGAATGTAAGTAGTGCCCAAAGGTCTGAAAATGTTTGGAGGTGCCAAGTCTATTGAAACTGTTGGGTAACGTGGAAGTATAGCTCAGGGGGATGTAAAGGTACAGACCTGTCTTTCAAACATGATGCTAACCAGCGTGCAGAATTCATCAGCAGTGAACTCTTAGACACCCGAAGAACATCTGTCCTTCCTCAAGATAAGTAAAAAGTGAAGCATCTCTTTAGGTCAATGATTAGGATAGAATAACCAGATATCTAGATTGGCCAGGACAGTCTCAGGTTTTTAGCTCCCCATTTCATAATAGCAAAGAAAGTCTTCAGGTCTTCAGATTCCAGACTTTAGAAACTGCATAGGAAACAATTCTATGGGAAAATAGCCTATGACTTTGGTTGGGGCAAAGAATTGTCTGAATCTGTTTCTCTAGATGCAGTCTTAAGAAGTCACCTCTTTGCTTGTCATGGCCTGAGAGGAGACATGTCTTCATATTCTGTAACCTGACCCAGAAGGGATGCCCATAGGAACCTGTTTTGGATTTTGTTTTTTTTGTGGCTACCTGGGGTAAGGGACTTCCCCCGAAAGAATGGGAGATGTGCTTCAAAACACTTTCCCATTTTATTAGAGCGGAGACGTGAGTCTGAAGTTTGTGTCCCAGGTGAATGCCTTAACCATACAGTTATAAAATGGACAAATGTCTTTTTGTCTGGTGAATAATTATCCAAAGTAGAATAGCTTTTAACGGAAGAGGCTGCTAATGAGCAAGTACAGGATTCCCAAGCTGGTAGTTAAGAGCATTTCAGAAATGTCAGCATCATTTGCTCTAAGTCAGATAAAGCATAGATTTGAAAATAAGACTGGTGCCTGCTAGGGAAATGATCTTATCTTTTACAATCATTTACCATCTGCACACCTGTCAGAAAAGGAGGGGAAAAAAATCCCATGTTTCTGGCAGCGTCCTGTAAAAGCCAATATAAGCAATCTGAGAATTGGGATTTCCAGGACTGGGCACTGCAGATAAGAGAGACAGGATAACATGTAAGTTAGGATGAAACCTTGGAGCAGGTGTTAGTGATGCTGTGAACGGTTTAGATGTTTCAGGGATCAGAACTCTCCTTTTTGTGGATATTATAGTTATCTCAGTCCCGGCGTAAGCCTGAATACTCAGCAGCTGCTGTAAACATTCTTATAACTTACTTCTTTTTCTTTCCATTTATCAAATATGTGAGAAAAGCATTTTAATTATGAGAAGACAAAATATAAATTGAAGGAAACAGTTGTTGAAACATGTTTTGTGTTTAAAAATGCATTTTTTTATTTGGTGTTGTCATTTTTCCCCCTTTTTTCACAGCTTGGTAATAGACTAATTCCTTCTGCTTTGTCTCTAAGTTCCATTTTCTAGTTCTTGTACACAAGAATGATGTTTGCAATGCTATTTGAAATGCAGTAAAGGTGCTGAAAAAGAACAACAGTCAGGAAGTGGGCTTATGCTAGTTCTTGCAGCAGGGCAGTATGACGGATGGAAGATACTAGAGAGAAAGGATAATAAATGATGTAGCCCCCTTAAGTCAGTCTAAATGCTAAGCTATGCCTAATTTTTCTTTGGTTATCAGCACATGACCATGGGCATTTATTTTTCCTTTGTCCTGGAAGTTTTTCAACTTTGAGCTCTGAGACTGAGGTGTTTCACAGAAATGTCCTCTGTCCTTGTGGCATATTTCCGTAAGCCAGTGCATTTTTTTCTACTAAAATTACATTACAACTGACTCTATCTCATATATTCATATATCATATATTAGGCCATGAATACCAGGATTGCCTAAAAAAGAAAAGCAGTGCAACAGACAGAAAATGCAATATAACAAGTATATTGACATTATTTATTTAGGAAGTTTATTCAGTAATTAGTCTAATTCAGTCCAGCAGAAACGATTACAGCAGATGTGCAAGACAAAGTTCCAGCCTGACTCTAAGACCCTGAGCTGGCATTTAGAGAAGCCATATTTAAATTTCTAGAGTAAATGTGCTGATCCAGAATAGCCAAAGTGCAATAAGCAAGAAGATCATTAAGGCGTTTCTTTTTCTGCTACTACCTGGAGAGCAAACAGGTAAAGCAAAGCTGAAACCGTACAAAATTGGCACCTGCATCCACTGGGTGGCAGCCAAACCTCTTCTCAAACTCTAACTGGTGGCTTTCTCTGTAGCTGAAGAAACCAGCATCATATTCACATCCCAGCACTTTGAACACTCAGGAGACTTCTATACATCCAGTGAACTGGCTGTTGCCCCCTTCATCCTCAGGGACTCTCTGATTACCCCTAGCAAGATTCTCTCTCTTCTGTTAATGGCACTTCAAAATGCAGTTCCCATGTGGTGTTTTAATTAGATTGTGATTAGTCCAAGGAAACTACTTTTTAAAATGAAGATTCCTGAAATGAACACCCTCACCTCACCATGTGAACACTCGTATCCCACTGAATTCATTGGAGACATCTAATAGATTTAAGCAGCCTGTCCGGAAATTAAGAAAAGGGGAGGAAAACCACATGTTGCACATAGCCTCACATTTTAAGCTATGCTGAAGCATCACTGAAGAAATGAAATCTATTAGATGGTAGGAGATACCACTTTTGATCCTTTTTTCTAGGAAGTTCACACCTGTGATTACAGTCATTACTGTTGTCTGTTCACTTGTAGTCTTTTTAAGATCTGTAAGTAGGGTCAGTGCTTGGATGGGAAGTACTGCCTCGGGGCTGGGAGAGGTGACAGGTATGTCTCTCCTGCTCTGTCTAGCATGACATGAGTGAGGAATGTACTGCTAGAGTTCCTTCCTGCCTGTGAGCAATGGAACAAAGGTCACGACTACTTCAGATATGAAGGATGCTGTGATCTTTTTCAGGATGGAAAGGAGAAATTGCAGTGTCCTGGCTATGTTGCATAAAGAATAAATTCTCTTTACCTGCTTAAAGTCTTCCTGTACTTCCTGTTGGACACAGTTTCTCCTTCTGGTAAGTATAACAGATTTTACAGAGTTTCTTGGCCTCACAGCATATATTTTATTTTAGCCACTGTTGCACCACGAATTAGTAGAATAATACAAGACTGAAAATTTTACGGGACTCTGGTGTACAAGCAATATTCCCTTTAATAGAATTCTCTTAGTTTGAGCTAAGATAAGTAACCTTAGCTTATTTCAGGCCTTTTCAGAGATTCCCTTAGGCAAGATTGCACTCCTTGGCTCCACCGGATAAATAAGGTGATAGTTCCTTTGTCAGTGGGCAGGCCCAATAATTGTGTGTCACTGAAGTAAAATGCTAACTTTGGCGTTTGCCCTGATCCCAGAAATGTGAGAGTGTGCCAGCAGCTTCAAAATTGTATCATGCAGAAAGTGGCATTATACAGCACTTTTCAAAGTCTTTTCCATCTCAAGTCTATGCAAAATCAGCCCATGAGGGGTTTACAAAATCAAACCCAGGCAACAATGATCTGGTGGGGAAAAAGATAATTTCCAAAGAACCTATTCTGAACTTAATCTAGAGCATTCGCACTAAGGTGAGTCACTCAGTTTAAGAATCCCAGAGTCCTTGAAATATTTTTAGTAGAATTTTTGAAGATTTACGCTGAAGCAGGCGTTTCATATCAGAAACATATCAATGCTAATGAAAGTTACCTTTAGTTTCAGAGGATGAAATTTCTGCTCTGAAATAAAGAGGCGTTTCTCATCCAGCTGTCCTCAGGAGGGTTTTTGGATACTGCTGCAGCCAAGCTGCAGAAAAACATCCTCTTGAACTAGTCTCTTCCTAGCAGTTAATATATGGGAAGTATCAAAGGCTTCTGCTCACTTTAGTGGTCCAGGCTGCCTCAGAGCCATTGACAGTGAAAACTGATGTAGCTGGTTGTAGCTTACCAGGAAGATAGAGATCTTCGTACTTCCTTAACTGCACAGGAGATTTCATAGACCCAAGAGAGGGATATCTAGTTCCTAATTTCTAGGAATGAAGTTGTGAGCTGTAGAAAAACTAGCTAGTGCAAACTGCAGCCCATCGCCCTAGCAACAGAGGTCACCATGAACGTACCACCCTGATGGTCTGCTGTCTGCATTGGTTGTCTACTGTGGATGTAGAACCATATTCAGTAGCTCATACTCAGCTTTGCACAAATTATCTGGATGTTTGCTGTCACATCTGTGGTGGTATTTACTGGCAGCATTTTGAGGGAACAGGCTTGTAAACAATAGAAGGATTGTGGAGGCAGTTGTAGGATTTTCCTAACAGTGGGATCTACATTGCAGTATTTGTGCCTAAAAGAAAGGAGTGAACATGGACCTCAGTTTTATCTCCAGATATTTCAACCACACCTAACACTTCTTGCACCTAGATAAGCCCCTCTATACCTGCTGTAAAATAATCCAGCACACCAAGGAGAAGAAAACCCTCGCTGTATCTGTTGCATTGAAATGCGGTCGACTATCAAAGAGTGTCCTGTTCTTCTGTGGAAACCAGCTGTACAATCGAATCTCCGCCTGCATGTGTCTGGGTCTGTGTCCCCTACCTAGCTTCTGAAAGAGGGCTGCGAGGGTTAATTTTTGTGAAGTGCTTCACAATGACTACCTGACAGATGCCTAAATATGAAGCATGGTTAGTATAATAGTGTCACTATAAGGACCTTAACAGAACCCTTTTTGCTTTAAAAATCTCTCTTCTCTCTCAGCACTCTCTGCTTTAATGTTTCCATCTTCTTCCCATTTAATCCTCATCTCATACCTTTTGTTTCTTTTCATTGGCCCTTCTGGACAACTGTTTTTGGAAAAGCCTTTTTATGTCTCTCTGTCCCTTTCTCTCTAATAGATACCATCATCTTTTAAAGAGCAGCCACTCCCTCCCTCAGCTAAGTACTATCTTGGCAGGCAACTAGGGAGGAGGAGTCTTCTTTAAAAGGCTTTGAAATTGTGTTGTTAAAAAATATATAAATAAAGCAACGAACCTTTTAATAGGACTTTGAACAATCATCCCTTTCATTCCCTTATGGCCTATTGTGCTTCTGGCTTTTTTATTATTTAGTGTGTATCAAAAAAAATCCAAATGTTTTATGTTAAGCCATTAAGAGTTTATTTGGGTTGAAAATAAATAAATAAATGTGGTGCTAGCAGTTGGGACTGTGAGCACATGCACAGTTCCCTGGCAGAGGCAACCTATAGAAGGCACATCAGAAGGCCAGAATAAGCTCTAGTGAAAGACCAGCACAAAAGCATCAGCAGCATTTGTTTCTGGTTAAGTACTTTTGCATCAGCCTGACTACTGGAGTGGTTTACCCAGCTTTTATCTGTTTCAAATTCACTTCATCCCCGCCACCCTCTCTGCAGCTTCACCCTCAACTGTAACTCGTGGTAATTATATGGAAAAGGAGGAAGCATGGGATATTTTTTTTAAATCTTCTTTTGTTTGATTTTTTGTTTTCCCCACCTGATGGGAGCATGTGATTTGTTGTTATTCAGCTTTGTTCTCGGAGTTATTAGATGCCTAACTAAATGATTTTTGTCTGGACTGCTTGCAATTTTTGTGTTTAGGTTTGTTTTTTAAATGCTGGCCGTATTTTGTGATTAGCCAGAAAAAGCATTTTGTTTCTTTCTTTCTACCCCCTTCCACTTTCGTTTGCCAACTCTGCCTGTTGTCCACAGAGAATTCTGCAGCAGGCTGGTGATTGCAGCTAGGGCTCCTCTGTATGCATAATTACTATCAATCTTGCTTAGTCTTGTTTCCCTGGTGGGGCTACTAGAGAGAGAGGGGAAAGAGTCTTTGCCATTAAATACATTATTAGGTTCACATTTTAGCTCCCATGTGACCAACATTTGGTGAATCAACATCAAAACTTAAACTTTCTGACTCTTATTTCATGAGGACTGAAGGTAATGCTAGGACAGGGTAATTTTTTGAAAATCACTCATATGCATTTCTGATGGTATCGTTAAAGAGTTAATAGCATGCAGGAGGCAGTTAGCAGGAACTTATAAGAATCTGAGCTTGACTTTACTGTCTCAGTTTTGAGAGTCATAAATAAAACAATCTGGTCCTCATTAAGTTAAATGGAGCCACTGATGGTCCAGACTTTAGAAGATCAAGTGAGAGATGTCTCAGATTGGACTCCAAGAAAATGAGTACCCTTTCATGAGTGCCATTTTAAATGTGAGACACAGAATGTCAGGTTAAAGATGACAAAAATATCATCCAACATATGTAATTTCAGGCACATCAAAGCTAGTAAAACTCCATACAAAAATGTAAGCCAGAATCAGGCACAAAAAGAAGAAAATAAAACTGTCTCCATAACATACTGACATTTTCACTCCTTTTGCTCTATTTGCAGTGATATTGCTGACTTTAATCATAGAATGAGGTTGGTTGTTTCTCTTGTAATAGTATTGCAAAGGTAATCATCTGAATGCAATTCTAAAACTTTAGACTCCTTAGTCATATGGTTCAGTAGATTTCCTTATAAAAACAAGGTGCTACCCTTTGAAATCTAGTTACAGGATCGGTAACAGAAGAGAAAAACAGTTAAATGTTATCAGTCAAATTTATCAAGCTTTCTGTTCTGTAGACCTTGCTCTTCTGTACAGTCTTTCCGCATGCCACGTCTGACATACTCAAAAGTAGGGACTAGAACTCAGAAAAAGCTTAAGAGAAAGGGAGGATCTAACTGAATTAGTAGACATTTACAGCACATCCTTGACCTAGGGCTAGCAAGGAATATCACAAGGATTTATTCCTGGAAACCACTGATAAGCATTGATAAGGCTACCTGAGAGAAACACAAGGAAATCTGAGAGCTGCACCTAAACCTACTTCCTATTGCTCTGTGTTTATGTTGGATTTTGACTTTAATGCTACGTGTTAAATATTTTCAATAACACGTAGAGAGCTGAGCCAAAACCATACTGAAGAGGACTTAAGACTGTGCTGTAGATACTAACGTTGTGGTGTCATGTTTGGAGAAGCTATGAAGAGACAGTATTGCTGCCAAATTTCTATTAGTTCTGCTTTGCCAGGTTTCTTGTGCTTCAGTTCTCAGTCCCTAAAACAGGGATTACAGACTTTCTGGCCTCATGGTGATACTGTGAAAATAAGTACCCTATACTGCAGTTTTTTAGTAGACATGGTATGCATTCCTGAGGTACAGATAATTAATTAGGTAGAGCAGTGAGGTCATGGGAACTGTACTATAGTATATGGCTACTCATCATGATATGAGAAGACCTTGAAATGTAAACTTGAAGAAAAAGTAAAGATACAAAAATGAATAGCTGTCTTCCTATTGGCACTAGTGTTTTTCAAAACCTAAATTAAAAAGCAAAAGCAACTATTGTAGTATCTTCAGTTATTATGCACAGGTGAAGGTTCACTTGGTCTCTTTAAGAGATTATTTTTGGAGCGCAGTGCTGCTTGACAGGGAACAATTGCAGATTCTGATCAAAGATTGGGTGTTAATTGGGTACTGAGAAATAATTAAATTTATTCTTTAAATCATGAGAGAAACTGACAATTCTGCTTGCAAGATCACCCACCATTCACATTTTGAAGACATTATTTTCAGGTACTAGTAAGAGAAATATAGCTGGGTAGTTTAATATTTAGTATATTACTAGAAAAACTTTACATTTTTAGAAGTCATACTTTTTGACATCCAGTTAGTATTTATGTATCACTTAGTTGTGGAAGTATATCACCAATTGAATGTCCTTTATATCTTACCTGGAGTGATCCTTATTCTGGAATAAAGATTTGGAAGAACCTATGTCACAAATTATTATGAAGATATTTCTCAGTTAGCCCCATAGCTTGAAGCAGTGTTTAACGATGAGATTAGAACGTGTGTTTATACTGCAGAGTCAGACCTTGGAAAAGGAAAGCAGACTACTGTTTATTTTCCAACATAATACTACTGTATCTTACATTGTCTTCTCACAAGCATACACACATCAGGTGTTTTATAATGCCTATGTTTTAGACCTTTGAAAACATTAAAAATACTTACTAGCAAGTTATAAAAACCCTAGGCATGACCATGACTGCCTTTTAGACAAGAAAGAAAGATGGCTGGGGTTGAGTGGCAGAAAGAGGACGCCAGTGCTGATCTGATAGTTCAAGACTGAAATTACAAATAGATCAATGAGAACAATTCTTTTTATCTTTCCACATCTGGGAATAGTTGTTGTCTGTGAGTTACTGTAAGTATAAAGAAAAGCATTGTATTAGCTTATGTGAGTGGAGGCCAGTGGCCTGTACTGGTAGTGCTGGGTCTGTAAGGTACAACCATTCCTGTTAGAAGCTGAAAAGGACATTTCTGCTGGTCCACCACGGTGTGGCTTTGTGGCTAACAGGGTTAGAATCTCCAAAGAATAGATGGGTTAAAAATAATGAAAGCGGGGTGGAGGGAGGGGACAGATTTGTGATGTTAAGAATACATGAAATTATTGAGATCAATTAAAAATACGTAACATACCCAAACTAAAATGCAGAATCTAAACTTCCTCTGATTTTGAGAGTAATTCCAATTTTATATTAAGAATTCATCTGTATAATGAGGCAAAGTCAGAATGTTGTGTCTGAATTCCCTTTCTGAGTTTTGGCAATATTGAACACAGGAAACGTAAGTGTGGCTTTTATAACTGAGGCCTGTTTCCATAATGAATCAAAGCAAAGGACTCGTGACAAATTTTGTGAATTTTGATGGGTGTAAATTTCCTTATCTGTTTCTGTAATGGATGTAGAAGACTCTGAATTAACTTCTGCCTTTTAACCTGGTTCCGGAGTTCCAAATCTAGATCCTGAACTAATTCCAGATGCTCCTTTCAGATCTGTTCTGGAGGAAAACAAAGATTACAGTGGGGAAAATATTGTGCGAGTATTAGAGCACTCAGTAGATAAAGGAACAGACTAAAGTTCTGCTTAAAGATGATAAAGCAAAAATAGCATAGTGTTAAGATATAGAAAAAGTAACACCTCCCCCCCTCCTTCCCTACACACACACGCGCGCGCACACACAAGTGTTTACAAAAGTGCCTTGTAGTAACTGCTGGTGGTGTCACTCCGTCCCATGCCCCAGAGCTATCACCGGGCCTCATGGGAGATGTGACTGCAGCATCGGACATGGGACTGTTTGTTCACTCACTTTCTGTGAAGAGAGTTTTGAACTGTGTTTTGAATAGACAGCATTTTCTTTGTGTGCTTGGTAAATAACACAGAGCAAAGTTAGTCAGCAAGTTGCATAGCTTCTGCATTCTGATTCTTTGGAGCCCTTTTGTACCAAGCTTGACAGGATGTTTTTAACAGAATGTGACCTCACTGGGATACCAGAGGTAAGGAAAAAAGTTATTGGGGCTGTTGTGGAATATTTTGCATGGAGCTGGCCGAAATACTGCTTTAAAATGCCTCTTGAAAAGAAGATAGTTTTACTGTGATCCAGCCAACACGTTCAGTGGAAATCAGTATCTTTAACTCGTTTGTACGTTAGAAAATCTAATTAAGATTGATTATATTTCCCCACTTAAGGAAAATGATACTCATTTGCAAATCTCAGAACTGTTTTGTCCTTGCTCTAATGTATTGAGCGAAGGCCCAGTTCTAATGATAAAACATCAAAATATTTTCTTTCTAATACAGAAAAGAATAAGGAGATCAGATCCAGTTGTTCATCAAAGTCCTAGAAGCAGCAGTAGAAGAATCAGAGTGGTGACAAACCCACGAAAATCGGAAGACAGTGATCTTTTGGACACATGTTCTGACTCTCCAGGTAAAGGTAAGAGGGGAAAAAAATAGTGTGAATGTGTTTTCTGGCTAAAATCATGTGTGTTTTTTCACCACAGACATTAAAAATGGGACCACTGCTTGTAGTTTTGCTTTGACCCAGAGTAGATGGGCTCCTGGGCAATTTACCCTGGGGGATTACTTGCTGTGTGGTCACCCCCTCTTCTCCCTCTGCTGGTCAGCACAGGGGAAATGCTGACACTGACTGCAAAGGAAACCAGCCACTTTTCTCCTGAATCTAGAGGAAAGTGTCGATTGCTAGTGGCCGCTCTGTAGTTTTTCAATTTATTGCTTGGAGTTCTAAAATATTGACAGCCACAGGATTTAGTGATGAAAGGTTTAGCTGTGGTAAAAGAAGGGAGAGAAAACTGAGTGTTCAAGAAGTCAGGGGAAACTTATTTAAAAAAATAACACAGATGTAGCTCAGGTATCTATTTATGCAGTGTAAAAATAGTCTAGGCTTATGCTCAATGATCTGAGTGATCTGTGTATGTATAGGAACTAAAAAGGCTTTTATGAAAAATAAAAGAAGGGTGAATTATTATACAGAAAGGCTTCATGAATAATAAATATCTTGCTATTCTGAAAATGAATTAAAATGTGATGTGCTTTACTACGCACACCAACAAAACACTAAAACTTTGTTGTTTTTGCCCTGAACAATCGTTGCTTTTTTTCCAGCCAGTAGAGGTGACTTAAAAAAGAAAAAATGTTTGGAGTCACTAGTAAAGTGAGAGGAAATGTTCTCATGATATGTAAAACTGTTATTCATACTTGAAGACTTGTATAACAAAGAAATCTAAAAATAGGCTTTTAAAATTGGAAAGTTTAGCAGCATAAATGCTGCTGACAATGAAAATGTTCTTTGGTAAGTGAGTATGGAAAATGTTGCTAATTTACTTATGACTAACTTGAGCTGCTTTTTACTGTAAGGCATATAAAGATCTAGAGAGATTTTTTTTTTTCCTTGTGATTAGTTAGAAAGTAGATTGGTCAAACTTCATTTGTAGTATAAAGGATGAGGTGACAATATCGCTGCTCCCAATAAGATGTAGTAATGATTTTGGTTTGACAAAGCATTCATAGTGATACTTTCATAATGTCAAACTTGCTACTGTACTTTGATCCACTGGTGTGTAGTAGATAAGCTGCCAGCTCCATTCTAATTAGAGCAAATATTTCCTCTGAAGAGGTTTCTAGAGACAAGCGTGTTCTCTGAAGCAGAAGTCTGTCAAAAGGGGATGATTGAAGATGATGAATTTATATTCATGACTTTGTTATTTCTGTTGTATTAATACTACTGCCCCGAATCACAGGTCAGATGTTAGGCACTGGAAAAAATAAAAATGTTTTGTATACCAAATGGATAATAATGATGCAGACATGAGACAGCAGTTGAATAAAACAAATGTGATAAATTATTCAATCTGACATAAATACAGCCAAAGTAGTAAGATGGAGTTTTCTGATTTTAATGTCTTTTTACAACTATATATGTACTGTTAGATTTTTTTTTTTTAAGTGATGATTTTTCGTAGTGTCTCACCCACTACAGGTAAACTGGCAAGTTGGAATCTTGATGGCTTTTTGCATTTCTTTCAGGCAGAATGCGGTAGGGGGGCATACAGTTTAGTTTATCCTTGAATTTGATCAGGAGAGTGCAAAGGTTCAATAAAATTAGGCTGTGTTTAATATTTATGGAAGCTACAGTGGACAAACCAGTAGAGGTCAGTACACAGTGCTGAAATATAAGTGGAGTGCTGTGTTTTTATGCTCTATAGTTTTGATACGTAACTTTTCTTTTAAAATGTGGTAAAAGAAGATGGTTTACAGCAAATACTGCTGTCGTCTTCAAAAAGATAGGTTAAAAATACTTGGGGTAGTATAATAATAACGGACTGCTTAAATAGAGTAATTTAAGCGACAGTGGGCATTTTGTAGCATGTTATAGCTACAATCATTATTTTGTGAAATCATTACAGAACTTATTACAAGTGTTGCAGAGACAAATGCATCTAGGTCATGGTTATACAGAAAAAATTAGAAGATAGAGGATAGTCTTTAAGAATCAGGTTTTCGGGTATTTGAAGTTAAAATAGCAGAAGAATTTTTCCTCTTCTTTAGATAACAGAGGTTTGGAGAGTTAAAATTAGTCATTGTTTTTAAAATCTCTATCTCCCTTCCTTTGTGTGTGCGTATACATATATATATATGTATGTATGTGTACACACATATATATATGTGTGTGTGTGTATATATATAGGGAGAGAGGCAGACGGACTCTTTGTATAAAGTTGAATTATCTTTTGTTTGACTTTTTAAAGCCATTGTTTGCTTGTGATTTTTTTTGTGATTTAAAGCAAGGAGAAGAATCATCCTATACAGTGTGCGTGTGAAAAGATCTTTCAACATACATTAACTGTAAAAGCTCCTCTGTGCAAAGCTTACGTTCAAGTTGCTTTCTGTGGAGCTAGAAAGCCCAAACTGTATGTCCCTATTCTGTTTACTAGCTCTTTCACTAAGTACCTTGAAAAGTACTTTGCTATTAATTGTAATTGTTTGATCTTAAAGAATTCCTAAGAATTTTATCACCAGATAAAGATGAACTCAGGTGGGAAATGTTCTATTTGGGTTTCAGTATAGCCTTACATCTGCTGTCTATGAGCTTAGGGAGAAATTTCCCAATCCCTTCAGTAAGAATAGGGCTATACGAATGGTGAACGTTTTTGAAAATCCTGTTTGTTTTTTTTTTTTTGTTACATTCTGCACTCATTTAGAGTGCATTTTAGAGGCATTGTCAACTAATGAGCATCTCTGAAAACCCTGTTTTCTTTTTGTTTGCTTTATTATGCACTTAAAGATCTTCCAGAAGAGAATTGTGGCATAAGATATTAAGTGAACAAGGCTTCTGACAACCAAGTTGGGGTTTGCAGCCTGTTTGCTGTGGAAAAAAATTGGAAGTCTCTGCAAGAGTTTATGTTTGTATCCCAAGGTTTTTTTTTAGCAGAGAAAGCTTTCTGAAGCTGTTTTTGGACAAGTGCTAGAGAGTCCGCAACTCTTTCTCATTGGTGTTTCTGCTCTAATGGTATGCCATTAGAGTCAGATAGCATAAATTGGGCACAGTTTAACAGGCTGTAAGAATGGATTACTGCAGGGGAGGGATTCCCTGGTGACTTCAGCAGCTATTGACAGTATAAACTGAGGTGGGAAAGAGACAGAGGAGTTATAAACTCCTGTTGCATGTCTGACCCCTGATGTGTGTTTTTTCCACGCTTCACTGTAATATCATGTATGTGGCCCAATCCAGTACAGCTGGACTTTCTGGTGAAGGATCTCCTGTTATACATGTAGTGTAAAACCCTAGTTTTGGTGAAGTCAGCGGAAGTCTTGGCATTTAAATCAGTGATGAGGCCAGAATATCTACAGACTTGTTTAACACTTTTTCCTGAGGCAAAGAAAACTTAGAAATAATCTTGCTTTCTTTCATGATGCGGTGTCAAATCCAAGAGTGAGGCGTAGGAGGGCTCAGGTGTTAAATGACAAATCCACTTTCAGCCCAAAATTCTTACCAAAGGCTTAGGATTCAAAAGCCAGTTCAGCCTTTTTCTAGATAAAATTGCCCTTTATTTAAGGGCATTTACTACTTTTTTCACTCCTCGCTTTGACTGTGTTTTCAAAAAATAAGCTTGAATCCAAATGTCAAACCCACCTTCTCTTCCCAGATAAATTGCTGATGTCCATATCGTTTTGGTACACAATGTTTTTCTGTAATCTTTTTCACGTTTCCCAGGGTGTACAGCGTGTGAGAAGTTGTGCTTTGTGGAGTCATAGTGGAATAGCTCTGTTATAATAACTGATACGCATTGTCTTTATTAGCTGTTGTTGGGGAGAAGCCCTCCTCATTGAATGCATTTCCTAAAGAGTAGTGCAAAGGTTGAAGTAGACGTGCTCCTTACAGTACTGAACGGTCTGGCTTTAGCCAGTGAATTTTGAAGTCTGAAAATCTAAATATTTGTATTGCTTCAATTAAGTTTGTTTACATGTTAAATTTCATGAATATCTGGTCTGCCTTTTTCTATAACATGTGGGATATAAACCCCCAAAATTCAGGGACCAAAATAATGATGCTGGAAATGTGTAGTTCAATGAAGTGTAATATCCTTTTAGAAGTTTGCTATTCTTATCTATATCCAAACGAAATATAGAAGATTACAGTAGTACTGTTCATGATTAAGGAACAGAAGGTTGGTATTTTCTTGATTGCAATATTACTTTTATATAGGTGTGGTAACACTATATTCTCATTTCTCATGTCAGTGTTTTCTAAAAATTTTTCCCTGCAAAGCAGCTGTGCATAATTAAATTATCCTATCACTATATAGTAGGTTTTATGTATTTTTGTAAGTCACACATAAATTTCTCCACTTTTTCTACATGTGCAAGTGTGTGTGTGTGTGCGCGCGCGCGCGTGTGTGTGTGTATATGAAGATGACTTCTAATATTTTTGCATTACCTGATATGGAATAAACTGTCATCTAACTACAGTACTGTGTGGTCTGTTTAAGCATGTATGAAAAAATTGTGGTTTTGTCTCTAGATGGGAATTCAGCCAGTGGTGATCAGTAATTGAGACAACTACACTAGTGAAAATCTCTGCATATAAACAAGGAAACTGTGGCATTTGCACCAGAAATTGAATTAATTAAGGTTCCTTACCTGTAATTATGTTATCAATCTGCAGATAGATTGAAAAATAGCCTAAAATAAATTAGAGGCAATGAATTAGAATAATAAATGTAGCTGAATAGATTGTAACCTCAAACATTCCACAGGGAGAAAAAAGATTATTCACCCATTTCTAAGAATAAAGGGCATCCTAAGGAACTGCTGTAATTCTGGGAAATATACTCTATATCACAAGAAATCATCAATATAACTGTTACATTTTTGGTGCTCTACCATTTTAGTGAGGTATATTTATAGAGGCAACTACTCTTCTAAGTTATGGAAGAGATCTCAAATGGTGTTTTTCACTGACTATATTAGACTAGACGGTATACCTGGTTTTTTTTTTCACTTTCTGCTGGAATTCTATTGGAAATTTGTTACCTGTCCCTTTCACTGTGTAGCTCAAGTCAATATTAAATTTTTTTGTTTTTCATTTAGTCACTTTCCCTTATGTCGAGATTTAGCTTTAGACTCCAGTCTCTTACTGGTGTTCTTAATTTCCTATTGAAATCATTTGGAAGCTGAATTCAAGACTTAGTGTCTTATGTATCTCAATACCAGAAAAAACCCATTGTATGTGGTGGCCTGAGGCTGCAGACCTGTAGTCCTAAATAAAGTCAACATTAAAATTGAAATATAACTGCAATTAAGGACTCTGAAAACCACTTCCTTTTCATAGACAACATCCCAATTGTTTCTGTCATACCTATGTATTTCTAAGAGGTCAAAACTCACACTGTCACCCTTCCTGTAAATCAAATAAATGTGAATTCAGTTTTTCTGGTGCATATACATCTTCTTATGTGGTTACGTTTACAAGCGAAGTCATTTCTGAAGATCTTTGTTTTTAACAGTTCTTTCTCCAGAGTAGATTCTTATATTTGGCTCTACGCTGCATAATGATTCTTTTGCAACAGAATTTTGCTATATCAAAAAGAGCTTGCATAGCATATGTATGTGGTTATCTGAAATACTGCAAGGGAGCATTAGCAATAGGCTTCACAAAATATGAAATATTTAAAAAGCAAATAGTCTTACATTTTTCTTTTGTAGACAACTCTATTTTGGTTGTATGTACTAATTTGTCTGAATGCTGTTAATAGATAATGAATAGCAATCTACATGTTTTTCTGTGGGTTCAGGAAAGGACATACGACTTTTTGAAAACTTTGAATCTCTGTGTATGTATACTGACCTTTTATTAGTATACTTATGTTTTATATTAATTTGTTTATGCATATGAATACATACAAAGCACGTTATGAAATTTCTGCAGGAAAATACTTTGTGGTAGCTCATGAATATTTTTGATGGTATCACCAAGCTTTACAGTTTAATTACAGTTCTTACTTTTGACTTTTTTGTTTAAGGAATTAAGACACTAAAATTTAAGAAAATGTTTGATTAAAATTGGATGGAATATGGACAAATGCTCTAAAAAACACTAGCTGCTCCTTTGAACAGCACTAAACAGAACCACATGTCATTTCCAGTGAACCTGATTCGCTGAAAGATTTTTATCTATTTTTCTGTGTAGCAATTTTGCTCCTACAGTAGTGATAACATATGTCAAAAAAAATTCTGGCAGATTTATACTACTTTAGAGAAAATGTATGAGTCAAGATTTTCTGGGGGCTTAATTTAGGTGGTAAGAATGACCAGAGAAAATGTGAATGTTATATCCGGTATAGTTATATTGCAGGATTTTGGACTCAAGTTATAGACAAGGTTTTCAGCACTTTATATTGTACAGACTGATACAGGCTAAGTTCATAGCCTTTAGTTCACCAAAATATCATCTGAACCTGATTTTGCAGCTGTGGACAGAATCATTCTGCAGGGTCACATGTTTCTGTGGAAGTAGGAAATATCTGGCACCCCAAGCGTGACGGGTTGATATTCCTTCTTCTATCTTTGGTGGAAACACTACCTCCTTCATACCTAAATTTTTAATGGTCTTGGTTGCACTGAAACTTGGAGACGTCAGACACCCTGAAGCTTGACCTGAGCAGAGAATAGATCTGGCAATCTACATAGTTTAGGAGAAAGGCTGCAAAAATCTTAATGCTGGGAATCATGGAGAGTCAGGGATACAGTCAGTGTATACCATGTAACACCACGTGCTGTAAAGAAAAAGTACAGACCTCAGTTCTGAGAACCTGAACAACCGTTTTCTCCTTTGGCATAAATGGATGCTGAGCGTAAGCCGGATCTGGAGGGTGAGAGTAGATGCATCATGAGACTAGCTTGGCTAAACAGGAAACTCATTACTGAGCTCCAGTGCAAAAAGGCAGTATGCAGGAGGTGGAAGCAGGGACAAGCTACAACAGAGGAATATAGAAATATTGCCTAGATATGCAGGGATGACATTAGGAAAGCCAAAGCTCATCTGGAATTGACACTTGCAAGATACATCAAGGGCAGAGGGAAGAGCTTCTACCACTAAATTGATAGTAAAAGGCTGAAAATGTGTGCCTGCTGCTGACCGGGGCAGGTCCTCTTGACAGAGGACACAGATAAGGCTGAGATACTCAGTGCCTTCTTCACTTCAGTCTTCACCAACAAGGTCTCTTGCACCTCTGTGTTTAGAGGCAGGATTCAAGGAGGAGGAGGAGAACCACCAGCAGGAGATAAGGATAGAGTCAGAGATTACTTGTGAGAACTCGATCCATACAAGTCTCTGGGACCTGATGGACTGTGTCTGAGGGTGCTGAGAGAACTGCCCAATGTCCTTGCAAGGCCACTCTCTATCATCTTTGATGGCTTGTGGAGATTGGGGGAGGTTCTCAGTGGAAGAAAGGCAAATGTTTTACCCATCTTCAAAAAAGTAATAAGCAGAATGCTCAAGACTGAATGGAGCCTTTAGCAAATGTATCTTTCTGTCAGCTTGCTCATGAGATCTAAAAGTAATTACAGCTCTGTGCAGCAGGATCTCTAATGGAGTATGTGCTTATGGGCGTGAAAACAATCCTACATAGTTATGCAAAGCACATTATTGGCTGTGTACAAGAAGTGTTTTTACTATTTAACTGACGACATATATCTTCCTCCTGAGCCCCGTACCAAAGTCCTTATAACTACATGAGGTTTCAAAGAGGTAATGACTAATTAACTAATCTTTGTTTACTTATTTTCACTTGAGATGCGTCAATGAGAGGAAATAAAGTAAAATGAGACTCTAAGACATGATGCTAGGTAAATAATAAGGTTGTGCTGTTACAGTGAGGCACTGGAGTCTTAAGGGTCAAATTATGGTTGTCCTTGTTTATCTACACTGAGGGAAGACATTCCACGGTAGATGGCTTTTGCATACTCTCCTGTAGTTTATCTGGTTGCACTAGGAAATGGGGTAGAGCTTAACCCAGTGGGATAAACTAGGCAGGACAAGAGAAATGTCTCATATTTAAGCAGAGCAATAGTGGGGAAAAATTAGCATTAAAACATTCAAAATTGCATTTTCCTTACAAGTTAATAGTGCCTCCAGTGTTAATGCTGAGGAAGATCATCCATTCCTTTGCATCAGGTGAGTCTGGGTTGTTAAGGAACTCGATGTTGTAAGAGACTCCCTTGCCTGTTCTCCTGTGAGAGAAATCACCTCACCCCTACCCTAGTCCACCTGCTCGCAGAAGTACATTTGAAATGTGCACGGTATGGTCGCAAAAAATTTGGTTTGTTGTTGTGACTTAGGCTGGGCTGATCAAGTGCAGCAGTGCCCAGCGAGTACCCTCAGACAGCACTGCTGACAGGACTTGTGCAGCTTACTATCCCTCTTCCCATGTCTTGACACTCCTTTTCCCCACCCTGGTAACTCCCTTCCCTGCTCCAGTCTCCTCTCAAACAGACTGTTCCAGCTGCTTCTTTGTTGTTGGTCCCATTTTGGCTGCATCCATTCTCCAGTTCAGTATTTGTGTTATTGTTGCCTAGGTACTCAACACCTCACACGGAATTACTGATACGGTGACTGGGCACTGTTCGCTTTGTGTGACTCTGCTCCCCACTGCTCCTGCTCAATTATCTGTGAAGTCTGGCCTTTTCTCACACAGCTCGCCCTTAACTGCCTGTGAAATCCAACCATTCCTCACTGCCTTGTCTGTAAATTTTATTAACTTCTCACATTATTATCTATCATGGCCAGTAGTTTCTCGTCTCCTGTTCATGTTCTCATGAGTAGTTTTTTCATGTCCTGTTTGGTTAGCTTTACCTCCAGCCAGGGTCCAGTCAGTGGCCTAGTCATTTTGGTGCAGCCCTAACGTTAGGGCCTAGTAAAATAGGAAAGTCATCCTTAGCTGATGCTATTGGTGTATGATTGCAGAAATATTGTGGTCACAACATAACAGCTGAGGGTAGCTCAGAGCAGTTGAGAGCATGTGCATTGCCAGTGTTGTGGTGAAAGGACTAGGAGACAAGGGCATGGATGATGAAGGCTAGTAATGGATGGCTGAAACCCCTTTAGGTTCCTCCCAGACATCCTGGCACAGGAATCTGTCTGCCGGGGAAGAGCCTGGGGGTTACAGACCTGTAAGGGAAATGGAAGCAAACTCTGCCTGAGCTCCAAGCTACTGGGAAACGAGTGATCTAACACTGTGTGAGCAAACATCATGGCACTGACTGCAAAATGTAAGCCTTACTGCAAGGCTAGGCTTGGTGTCAAATTTATTTATTCCTGTGGTTCTTATATTAGAGCTTGCTGGCTTGGAATGTGACAGAGCAAGGTCTCATCTGCTTGCAATTGAACAAGTAGACCTAGTCAAAGAGAAAGGAAACTTTTTAAGGATTGTTCTTGGTCACTGAGAAATGGGGGAAGTAGAGCAGCAGGGGCAGCTGAAGTCACAGCTATCGATGCCACATCAGGGCAGGAATAAAGACACCTGTGAATTGGATGCTGGAAGTGTCCCTAGTTCTAATCCACAGAGCAGCGAAATGGAGACTGCAGCTAGTCACCTGTTAACCAGAATGGAAATGTGATCTGGTTAAGAGAGACTAGAATTCAAGAGAGCTGAAAGGCAGAAATCACAGCTAAAATACTGGAATCTTCTGGTATTCAGTAGAGAAACATGTAATAGAAATCTTTAAAAAAATTTTTTTATTTTTATTTAAACACTTTCCTAAATGCTTTGAGCCTTTAGGAAAATGAGATTGATGTTGCCCATTGTTATCCCCTGTAGAGAGTTAATTCACCAAGTTCAGGCCACTCAAACCCTTGCTAGTGTCACATTAATATATGTATCTCTTGAAAATTAAAAACTGTAAGACTTCTTGGGTTCTTTGAATGCTTTTGTAATATTTTGAAAATAGTGTTCATTTGACTTCTTTCTGTAATATTAAATATTTACAGTATTTGGCTGGAAGCACAACAAAGAAATAGTATGCATAAATGTTACTGTGATTATAGCATCTGCTGCCCAGTTACCAAAAATCTGCCCAGAAGAGAGAGAAAATCCAGTACATCTTATTTACTTGTACGTATAGTCTTATAGCTAGTTTTATCACAAAGGCATATAGTTCACTCAGTGATTTCTGCAGGTCAGATTTCACCAGTGAAGTGAATAGGGCACAAATGGACAATGCTTACTAAAGATGAGGAGATAATGCCTGTTCCCATGGAGAAAAAAGTTCTACAGGTTTTTGTATGAATAAAACTACCTCTGTTCATGAAACAGCAATAGTGTTGCTGAGAAATTAGATGGAATTATAGAATTAGGAGAATATGATGATATTCTTGTATGGCTTTTGTTTCCTTGTTAAACCACGGTAAATGATTCTGCACAGGGATCTACTGCTATATGACATTCCATCAAAGAATTACTGCTTTCAGGTTTTTTTTAAGACACTTTCATAAGTACTGCTGAAGAACTGGCATCCTAATTCAAACAGCTAACAACCCAAGTCCAGTTCAACAAATACATGAAAGGATGACTGAAAAATGACAACTTTGAAATTCTGATTTCCGCAGGTTTGAAATACAGTTGATTTAGTAACTAAAGATAAAACCACTTTACTTGGAGTGTCTGTATTTTATTTTTGAGGCCTGTTTCATTTTCACTATAGTATCGTATTCTCAGAGCCCCCTGTTCCCCTGTAACTCTGGCTGTCTGGTTACAAGCCTATGGTGATTCTGAAATAAGAGACCAATGGCATATTAAACCCTCTTTAGGTGTTTTCTATAGCATGTAGTCAGTGTTATGTAGATAAACCACAAGAGACATAGTGGACATGCTCAAGACACTTCAGTACGAGAAATCAGCGTCACGTAAAAGTGTTATGTAGAGTGGCTAAAGGATAGAAATTTTTTCTTTTTGGAACTTACTGGACAGAAAAGTCCCTTCCATTTCCCTGGACTATGAGAGAGAGAAATAAATTCTCTTCCTTTTTACTTAGCTTTTTAGTATGAAAATATACCTCAAACCAGATACACCTAAACCCAGGTTCCATCTCCAAAGAGAAAGCATATCCTATCCTCAGCTGAAACTAGAGTGAAGGACGGAATCTGACTTTGAATTATTTACCTTTTTGCCCAAATACCAAGTAGATTTATTTAACTGAATAAAAAATGGTCTTGAATATTCAGAGCACTTTTGTAAAATAAAATGTATGTTATGCATGTACAATGACAGAGGGAAGGGAAGAAGAAATGATTGCCAAGGACAAACAAGGCTGTTCTGAGAACTTCTATTGATTGGAAACAAATCACTGGATATTTTTTGTTTTGTTTTGTTTTGCTGTTTTTTTTCTTCTGCGTATTACATGAAGTGGTCTCTGTCTGGGTGTAATTTTTACTTTTTAGTGCAATCTGCACCTGTGGCCTTTGGACTTAATGTTTATGACAGATGGACTGGACTGTGTTTGCATCATTTAGTGTATAATCCTTCTGTATGTATCTATGCCATGCTAGGCAGTGGCACTGGCCCAGTGGGCATATTTATTAGTGCAGACTTCCTGTCTGCTTCCATTGTTCTGTTGCAGTGTCCTTTGAGCATAATGGACCTTGCTTTGTGCCGAACTCACCTACAAAACATTGTCCCTGATTATTCGTCCGGATTATCTGTTGCACTCTAGTCTTTTTTCTTTTTTTTCCCTTTTTTAAGTACTCCAACTCATTTGCCAAGTAGAATGCTTAAAATGGATCAATTCCATATTGTAAATGCTCTTCCTCTCCACTCAGCCTGCAAGCTTCGTTTTGGAACACGCGTACTAGCTTTGTTTGCTAGTATCAAAACGCTTGATAAAAAGAAAAACCATTTCCTCTGAAATGTGTTGTATCTCATGCTACCTGAGCTCCCACTTTACGGGAAGCGGAAGTTGTTCCCAGAAAAGCAATGCCCCCGTATAAAACATGGAAGTAATAAATGCAGCCCTGGCTGTAGCAGCCTGCAAGCCCATGGCTAGCAGCCTAGAACTGTGCAGCATGTTCCATTCCTGCTGACTTCATCGGTGGTGTATGACGGGTGTGGGAAAAAAGGACAGACTACTATTATACAAGAAGTGTTGCCTTCTGTATCAGCAGAACAGAAAAACAAATGCCAGGCAAATGGAAAAGGATACAACACTTAGACGTTTGCAATGTTGAAGATTTTTTTGAATAAGATAATAGATTTGGGAAGCAAACAAAAGACAGAAATAATATGATACTCTCAAAGCATAATATAGTATTGCACCTTGTTCATGTATCATATGAAATCATGACTTTGCTTCTCTTAAATTTTCTGCCCATTACAGAAATGCAGAAAATGAGCCTCATACAGTTTAGCTATAGTCACATCAAATTCGTGGCAGACTTCAAACAGACATTTGAAAACCAAAATCACCCTTTTAAAACCATCAGTATATATAATCCTAACAGTTAAAAAGGATTTTTAAATATTTAAATATAATATTTTAAATATTTTAAATATAATAAAAAATAATTGTATAAACATTCTATGGAAACACTCTATGGAAAGATAGGTCAGTTATGTAATTTATCACACTACATAGCAACACTCTGCATTCTGTGCTCCTATTATCATAATCTTGAGGAAACAAATCATATTTGGTGTCCTAAAGCTAGATTCAAATAGGGGTAGTTTTGGGGATAAGTATACTTGCCAATCAGGTTTCTAGAGGATGAGAATGAAGACCTGAGAGGAATAATTTCTCACACTATAAATAAAAAAGCAGTTATTAATGATGTTATCTGAAGTAACTAGAGAAGGTTTCTATGTAATATTTGACTAAATTGTATAATGCTAAGAAAGAGAAAAGAGATTATGATACTCTATTAATGTCCAGGAACTAGAAAAAGTTAGATTTCTTTTTTCCTTTGTAGTCATTTTAGACTTGGTATTTCTGGTTAGCTGTAAGAACTTCCAATCTAAAATTTGTATCTGGAATGTATGACTGAGTGAGCTTGGATTTATGGAGAAAGTATGTTCAAGACCATATACAAATACTCATATGTGGTTTGAATGCCTTCCTTCTTTCATTACCTTTCAATGCTGTTGAATATTTAGCACTTTTAAAGATCAGGTACCCAAATTACAATGGCAGACCTCAGTGTTGGCACTTTTGTGATGGCACATGCGTATTTTTAACCCTGAACTTAATTTTAAAATACATGGTTGAAGTTTGAAAATATCATGGTGGTAAGTTTGGCAATCATCTTTCTCACACCATGTAATTTTTTTCCCTTTTCCTTTTCTGATATCTGAAATAGTTTCACTAGTTTAGCTTCATAGTTTCACATCTTGGAGGGATATTTTTCAGAATGCAGTGTAGAAAATGAAAAAGCTAGTTGTGGGCAAATCCAATTTAATACCCTTCACTTTGAATTAGGTGTGTGACGATTCTGAAATTTTTCTTTCTGCATTTGGTGTGGCAGTATCACAATCTTTTCCTGATAAATTATTGTTAACCTACACTGTGAAAAAGCTGTATTCTAAGTTGCTCTCCCCTGCTGCCAGTCAGTGTGATGATGAAGTCTCTCCTCAAAACTAGCATAAAAGTTTCAATATCTCCTTCTTGTAAAACCCATTTACAAACTTTAAGGTGAGAATGGAGGTTGGTACAGGATGTGTCGCAAGGGAAAATGGATATTATTGAAGGCTTATTTTTATTTGCTTTTCTTTGTTTTTGATTTATAGAGTTCAGAGCTACAGTTCAATACAGTGATAGAGATATCATCCAAGTTTGCCAGAATAAAGAAGTAATCTTCTAACATCAACGTCTGTATGTTGGTCTGTAAGACATTACATCTTGTTACATGATAAGATTAGCTTTAAGGTTGTTATTGTAATGTTTGAGTTCCTGATTGGAGCCATCTACAAATGATGACTTTAGGATTTGTGTCATCATGTAGACAAGCTATATGACCATTCAGCTGTGATTATCCTAACTTCAGTGCCAGTAATATACAGTGCCACAGAACTGCAGAGCTATATCATATCCTGAAAATGGAATTTAGTTATTCACTGAAGAGCCTTGGGACTGAACTGATGGAAGCACATAGTATCGAGGTTATGCCTATCAACAATATGCAGCCTAAATCTCACAGCTGTGAGCCACAGTAGAGATAACTGCTGTGTGATGGCCCTCCCATACAGACCATCATCATGTATCACCTGATTACTGGTTATGCCAATGTAGTACCATAGTACCCGCAACCTTTGCATCTGAAGGGCTGTGTCTGAAGTGCACACAGCCAAGGGAATGTTTCTGTACTCTGAATTGCACTTAATCTGTGAACACTACAGAGTCGGCCTTATTTGGTCTTGATGGAATTCGTGCTTCTGTTAGAGGGACTGTAAGTCCAAAGAGCTTTGCAGAACATCCAAACTGGCCAATAAGTAACTAAATGTCCTTGGGGACATGAGGCAGTAGACTGCAATCATCCACAAACATTAGTTCAGGAATAGCTGCTTTCTGTATTTTGTTTTCTATATTTGTATGTGCTTACTGCAAATTCAGGACCCTTCCATCTGGATATTACAGTATGTAGATGCGTGGCCTAGCTAGGATCCTCTATAATTTTCTGTCACTGAAGGCATTCTCACCTGCTAGGCCTTGGATACTATGGAACTCCTTGTGTCAGACCTTTCACCTACTAGTTTTTTGTATTAGGATAATTTCTTAATACCTGCAGCCTTTCTCTAATTTATCTAACCCACCTACCACGTGATGATACTTCAGGAATGATTCATCAGTTTTCTTGGTATGTATCTTGGTGCATATTTGTGGTCTCACAGAACGCTCTTCAAAGGACTGATTCACGGCCAGTGTCCACTGAGCCCTGGATCAGTTTTCCCATTAGCTTTATGATCATCAGCATTTGCAGAAAAATAGGACAGTCCCTTTGGGATATGTTTCTGTTCTGTTCTAGACAGGATTTCCAGGCTGAAAGCAGATCATCTGACTTACCCATGTCTTTCCAGGGTCCAACCAATGGCTTTAGCCAGTAGCTTAAATATCTCTGGGAATATTTGGCTCTGATCCTTGGAAGGACACAATCATACTGCCCCTAACCTGCTGCTGGATTGCACTCAGGTCATTCACTGTAAGAGTTATTAAGCTAATCAGCTGTTCCTTTTTATATGCCAAAACAGCAGCATTTGTTACTGCTGTATCACCTGTGACTTCAGAAGGAGCTACAGGCAAAAGCAGCTGCAGGCTAACTCTGAGCCATATGTGGACTCATCTAGAGTGTTTCTGAGCAGCGGTTGGTTGAAGTTCTGCAACTTTCTCTTCTTCACCAATTTTCTTTCGTAATATATCTGTATGTATTATTTAATGTGGTTACATTGTTCTGTTTTGCAGGTTGTTAATCCATTTCTGATACTTCATACATAGATGTTAGGAGCAACTTGACCTCATTTCTATTGCCATTTAATCAATCTTGATATCTGCTTTTTATGAAACCAAAGAACTTCAAACCTGTAGAATGCTAAATACCAGAAGGCAGTGATAGATTTGTCAAATGTAGTAGGCAGATCAGAGCTCAAAGCAGCACATTCAAAGCTGCTTATATATTGAGGATTTTTACAAATATAATGAAGTGCTTTGCACCTTTTCTCTATAAGTTAACCTCAGTTTGCACACTCAGGAAGCATACTTAAATTCTGAATAATTATTCCTAATTGAAACTGGCAGAAAAAAATGCATTTCAGGTAGGAATAAATAGTAGAAGACAATGAGACAATGTTGTTTGTGCCCTTCTTTTGATATTTTAGAAATAAAATATTTTGTTCCCCCTAATTGTCTTTTCTTTTTTTCTTTTCTCATAGACAAATACATCCACATTGCAGTATATAAAATTTGATTCTTATTGTATTCAGATTATTCAAAAAATGAGAAAATCAGATGTCAGAAAACAGCAAACATTGGAAAAACAAATGTAAAAAGTAAAGTGAGTACATCTGTAGAAAGCTTTCTCCAGAGATTTCCTGCAGTATCCTTTTTTTTTTTTTTTTTTTTTTATTAAAGGTGTTCTTGTTTAAAGATCTCCAGTTTTCACTGGTCCTGATTCTTCTTTATCTTGTTAGATTTTGGTGTGTCCTGCCTGCAACATGCACCTACAACCCTCTGATGGTTCAATTTACTCCTTTGCTAATGGAGTTCAAGTTGCAACTTGGGTGAAATGGTAAAAGCATCATAGAATTCACTGGTCATAGGCAAAAGACAATTAGAGATTATGAACTGCTAATTTCAAGTCTCTTTAGCAAGGTTGAAGTATTAAGTTAAGCTACATGTTTTACTTGATTTCAGTGACTACATGGGGTACATGAAGAGGGTCCTGTGCTATTGAGGTATTCTCTGGATACTGAATGAGAAAAGCACTCTGAGGAAATTTAGAGGTATTACCTTAGATAGTGGAAGAGGAGAATGTTAATTAGCTGGAATCAGTTGTTCCACTATGTAAGAAATAGTGTAGACAGAGCTTGGTTGGTCTCTCTAGATACACCCAGTAAGAAAACTGGGTGACTGATTTTAAAATATGTTCTTGTGATGGTCTTCAGTGGCAGAAAAAAATAGTTTTTCATGTAGCTTGCAGCCTTACATGTGAACCTCACAGCACAACCTCAGCATGTGACTGAGATCAATTTGGCCAGCAATAGGCTCTGTGGAGAATTATTTCATATGTCCCCTTCACTGTGCTGAATCCTTTTCTTCTGAGTGTTAATTGTATTTCCATTCTACTAGATAATTCTGTGATCAGTGAGGATGAGAGAGTAATCCATCCTTTGTACAGGTCTTATGCCTTTCTTCCATCTACCTACATGTTTTCCCTAAATCCTGTGATTGTTGGGTAAGTGGCAACAGAGACAGATGGAGGATGTCACACCTACATACAAATGATGAAGAAATGATGGCTGTTGGCCATTGACTTGCGGTGACAGAGGCATCTGTAACTTGTACATCAAAGGAGCTCTTTTTAAGGATAGTGTCTCTATCCCCAATTGCTGAAAATGGAAAAACAGATCCTCAGCTGTCACGTACTCTATCACTGATTCACTAGGCTACAGCAGCAAGTCAGTTACACAGCAAAACCATCACATAAAACAAACTAAGTGAAAGACTAAGGAGGCATGTAGTAAGCATTAAAAGTGAATATAGAAATATGACACACTAATTAATATAGAAATATGAAATAAAACATATGGGATAATTTTGAGGCAGTCAGTGCTGTATGGATTACTAGATTAGCAGATCTGCAGAAAGCATCTATCTGGTCTCAGTTTCACTGGTGGAATGTCAGTAACAAGGAAATCTGACTTTGAGGATAGGTGACTACCTAATGTTTCCTTAAGTGAGGCTGGCATCAACATTAGCTTCTCAATAATCATTTTATGGGGATCTAGATAATTCAGTAAAGGTGTCCATAAAAAGTTAAGCTAGCATTTTTGATAAGGACTTAGCTATATTTGTGTAAACTAGGAAAAGATAGCCGATTGGGTTGCTATGGGAAAGAATAATTCAAAGGATGACTGTAAAATCTTCAGTGTTGGCTACTGATAGTCATGTTAAGTAGTACATTCCCAGATGAACAATTTCTTCCATTTAAAATAGTAGTTGCACTGTAATGTGCTGTTCATCAGTCAAAAAAAGCAGGTGGGGGGGGAAGGGAAGATCTAATACTTAGAATTTCTTTGAAGTCATCAATTTCATAATACAAAAATAATGGGTGAAATGTCATGAAAAAATAAGATTTTTTGTGTGAGTGTGAAATACATAGAAAAGTATTAAAAGACTGATTAATGTTAGGTTCCTAGTGATTAAAACTGCCCCTTCTTTTCCAGTACTTTGATATTTAAGCTTATAGAATGTAGAGCTTGTTAGAGCTCTATGTCCTCTTATATTTTCTTCCTTCTGACTACTCTAGTTATTTCTGTTAATAATCTTCTGAAAGACTAATTTGTCCACTTCTTAGTGACATAAAAATGCAGTAACTCTCAGAAATTGTCCCACTGATGCCTGTGAAGCCATTTGCAAGAGAAACTGCTGGCCAGAGTAAGCAAGGGCTCCATTAAAGGGTTCAAGTGAAAGATAAAGTTAAATTTATGTTTACTTGATATATTCCTATTCCCTAACATTCCTTTGGTGTTTAATTCCTTATTCCTCCTTCTACTTATATTTCAAACTCCTCCTAACTCTTTCTCTGTTTCCTGCTTCTTTTTCTTTTCTCTTTTCGCCTTCTAATATTCCTTTTTAACAAGATTTTGTGAGTCACACTGATTCCAGGCAAACAAGCTGCTGTACTGTAAAATAAATAGCCTTGAAATGCTACAAAGTAAATCAGTTGCCTTCAAGATTAAGCTAAAATGTTTGCCTGAGCTTCATGTCTGAACATCCTTCCACTTAACCAGATGATAGCAGAGTTTTTGCCAACAAAACATATCTTTACTAAACCAGGGCCATCTTTCACTAAGAACAGAGCAGTATGCTGCCCTCTGCCATCAAAACATGCCTCTAGCCCTATTTATTTATGAGAAGCTTTGTACTGGATACAAACTGATCATGAATGTTATCCAGCTTTATATAAGACATCACATGGTTTTGGTAATCTGATACAGGGTTTTAAATGGATAGCTACACTGCCAGTTTTAAGTGCCAGCATTTTTTTTCCTTTTGCTATCAAATGATATAGCATGTACTGTTAAGAAATACTCTAGCCTTCACTGAGTTTATGCTTCTTGTAGAAGAATTGCTATTACTAAGCATCTCTATTTAGCCTTTTAATTTTAATTTTTCTGAACAGAATAAACTACTTAGTATGCTCTGATACAGCTTCCCGGAAATAGATTGTTACAGGAAAAATAATCAGCATTTCACTCCATAGTCCCAAACATATTTTTCCGCAAGCTTATATTTCAGCATCTTTTTGCTCTGCATTTATTATAATAATTGTGCATTACAGTTACGAGTTTGGAGAGTCTTAAAAAGTAAATATAGTTCCAAAAGTGAAATATTGACTCTTCTTGGCTTGATTAGGGTGTTCATTCTTGTAGGGACCCCTATGCTTGTATTTCTAAACCTACAGAATCAGCTTCGTCTGTGGCTTAGGTGTACAGTTGATATTCGCTCCATGCAAGCATGGAGAAATCTAACCTGGTGTGAGAAACCTGAAGTGTGACTAACATCTGAATTTTTGCTTTTCAAAATAATCTAGAGGCTGGATAAGCATTAACATGGAAAATCTAGCTTCTCTTTCCCAGAGGGCACCTTTGAATTAATGCAGCTGAAATTCTCCATGTACTGCATCACTTTGATCCAAAAGCTAAAATCTGATGAATATTTGTTTGAGTATTTTACAGGTAAGGATAGTAGCTTTGATCAATCCTTTGAATAACGAATTTCTTAAATCATTTTAGGATAAGACAAACTAAGATTTTGGGGCTGAGCTGTATGTGTTTGGGGGAAGAAAAATTGCCTGATTTGTGTTTGGACGTACTAGAAAGAAGGTTGGTATGGGAGAGAATGTGGTAGAGGGAACATAAAAGTGAAAGGAATCTATATGGAAATTTTGTAAGCAGCTAGTTATTGGTAGTACAGACAAAGGCATCTCAAACTGGCATTTCAATATCCAATTGTATATCAAACATTCATTTACAATTGAAATGGCTTAAGCAGGGGTGTGGCTTGTGGGGGGAAAACTGATAAGGAGAATTATATGCCGAATATTTGTTTAAATGTTTCTTCTACCATGAGAGAGAAATCTGGAGCTTTGTATACTTCCCCAACTTCATGCATTAGAGAAATTGAATAGCATGAGCAAGCCTTAAAAGGAGTGACATTAATGCGAAGTCTAAGGTTTCTTTATGTGCATAAAAGCATGATGGCTCTTTCCATGAACAGCTGCTAGCCAATAAGCCTTTTAAAAAGCCTTCTGGAGACCACAGTGAAAATCTAAAGTTCATATTCTCACTGCAGGATTTGTATACTGAATTTTCAAATATAGAGCACCTGCAAATACAAACAAAATGATAATCTAAATGCTTCTAAGGGACCCATTATTGCATGCATCGGAAATCCGTATACCCAACGTCCCATTGAGCTTACTAGAACTTTACTTACTACCTAAGAGAGGAGTTATACAATATTTAGGTAATTAAATGTATTTAAATGTGATTAAATATGATGGTTTTGAAAATTATTTCAGTTGGTAACTTGATTTTCCAAATGTACATCTAAGTGAGCTGGATATTTTCCCTCTGGAATTTATTTATGCAGACTGCAAAACCATCACACAGTTTGAATGAGTACTGAATGATGTAAGTATGAATTGAAGTCCGGTAGTGAAGCTATGTTAGAGTGCCGACCAACACTCTTCCCCTAAGCTATTTATGTTGAGCTTAGGTTATGAGTTCTTTGGGGCAGAGACTCTTTGCTTATATGTGTTGTACACAGTGGTTCTGATTATCGATTGATGTTCTAAAAAATAAAATCAATGGATTTGCTTATATTTTGGATACTTGCTGAAGTAACATTTCTCATTTTCTGGCAGATGGTAAAATGCTTACCTCTGCAATTCGGAGAACAGAAGTGTCTCCTTTTTTTGCACTGAAAGTCTTAACAATTGAAAATGTGACCGTGATAAACCAGAGGAATGCAGAAGCAGCCCTTATGTGTAGTGTATGTAACTGAAGAAATACATGCAGAATGAAAACAAAATAAAAAGTTTCCTTCTCTCTTTCTATGACACAATTTTTTCTAGGGTCTTAAGAAAAGGTGTGTCATTTTCAAATACTTCATGTATTGAACAGTGGCAGAACTGTCCATAGAGAGGAACACCAATTTGGGGATTTTTCTTCGTGCACATTCAAAACAAAGAGCTGAGGAGCTGGAGTTTAATTACAGAGAGACCAGTGTGAGTTGACAAAAGTACTATGCTCATCTGACCATCGTACAAATATAAACAGAGTCAACACTTATCTGTACCTAAGCAATATGTTTTAATTAAATTTTTAATTTATCCTATAAATATTATATATATTATTTATATACAATATTTTTATTATATTTATTATTTATTTTATCTTATTATTTATATATTTATTATATTTTAATATAAATATACATATTTTATATATAAATTATATCTATAATATAAATATATATAATATAGCATAATTTCTATATATTTGTTATATTTTATTATATTTATTATTATATATTTATTAATATTATATATAATATTTTAAATTATAAAAAATATATATTATTTATAATTATATTGAATATAAACACATAATATATATATAAATTATAAATATATTTATCTATAAGTAATAAATATTTAATTAAACTAAACTTATTTCATTTGTAAGTGTTTCTGGGACTGATGTTCTACATGTCCTACAATGCATGGGAAGAAAAATCGTATTCCACTTTAATGAAATTACAAAACATTTCCGTGAGATTTGATTCTGTTATTTTATAGCATTGCCTCATCATATAGACAACTTAGCTAATGCTGGTGTAATCAGAGATGGCTGTTGTACCACATGAGTTAGAAATATGTCAGTTAGCCATGTAACAGCTGCACCTTCCACTTAAATTCTAGCATTATATTTTGAAGTATAAACATTCAAAAATAAAGTTTAAAAGAGAATATAAAATTGTATCTGTGACTTATGCCACCGAAATAAAATTAACCATAGAAATAATGATGGATATATAACTGCAATGGAATGGATACACTCAATTATAGTAACTTTATTCTGTGTATTTGAAATGTGTCCCATAGTATCTGATGACTATAGTTGTCAAGGTAGCAGAGAAAAAGATTAATCATAGTCTTAAAATATATTTTATGCTTCCTTTTGCAGCTGATTTGTGTCTTGTATACAAGTACTATACTAATTCCATATTTGAAAAGTGTCTGCTATTAATATGCATTGATCTTATTTTCTTTTGCATATTGACTAACTTGCTTTGTGTAAGTTACGCCATAAGCACAGCTTTAACAATTCAATTAGATGGTCTGTTCGCTTTTTATAGTATATCTTATTAGTCTAAATGTATGGTAGCCAGGCTTAAAACCAATACCTACAGGTACTTTTTCAGCACAGTGCTCAGGAAATTAACCGTGGAGCTCTCATTAGCATTAATGGGTGCTTTGTGGCTAATTTACTCTGCGCCATGCTTAAAATATACCCTCCAGGGTGCTCACCAGGCTGTATGAGAGATTCCTCCCTGCTGATGGTATTGCAATTGTATTTTATTAGATCAAGCTACAAGTGAAAGATTTTGATTTCTGTGACATCTAGGCCTAACCATGACTCACACAGAAAACACACACATGTATTCACTATCAATTAGTTGCCAATACTTCTAATTTCCTATAAACCTGAGATAGTTTACACAGAATATCATGTTTTATGGTAAACATTAAACATAAAAAACATAAATTGCAAAGTCAAATTCAGAAGTTTGGAACTGCTGTTGCAATTTTAATTTAGCCTTATTATGAATGTGTTTTCAGTTACAAAGGGAAAACTAAGAAATTTAATGAAATCAACTGGAATCCAGACCTCAGGAAGTTGTGTGTGTAAGAGGCTAGATTTTTTTTCCAGTCAGAGGTGCAAAAATTCTCTGGAATCCCAATTCCAAAAAAGGAGGAAAAATTGTTGGGAATGCTTCCAAATCTGTTTCTGAATAATTAATTTGAAAACGACGTTAACATTAAGTAGATAAGCTATAAGAAATGGAGGAAAGAGAAATCAGTAAAGAATCTTCTGCTTGCTGAATAGAAAAACCAGGGATAAAGCAAGACCCACTAAAATCAGTCCAAGTTTTGCTTTACAGAGTAGGTTCTTCATTGCTTAACAGAGGACAAAGAAGGAAGAGAGTTGCTATGTAGTTAAAATTATCTTTTACCTACAACAGATTCAAAATTAAATTAATACCTGTTTCAGTTTTTGATAGGACCAAAGCTGAACACAGGAGACCTATTTCAGTTTCTGATAGGACCAGTGCTGAACGCAGGAGCTAGGGCAGGTTGGCTAAAGGGTGGGTGGGAACAAAGCTCACTGAGCTTAATGTTTGTGAATATGGGAGACAGGGAGAGAAGGAGATGAACTGGTTCTCAGCATATTGGAATATAAAGTCACAATCAGACTATTTTAACAAATCTGGGTGGCATCATGCAAAATAATATAGATAGCAACTTCATTTAAGAGAAGAAAGAAAATAAGTGACTAAGACTAATATGGACTTATCAGTGTGATTTAATCAGGCAAAAACTTACGGGAAATATTGAAGATATAGAATATATGGAAGTAAATAGGATAAAACAAAGGGCTGATAGATCATGTCAAAGCAATCTGTTATCTTTCTTCGGTAAGATAACTCATTTTTTGGGAAAACTAGATGCAAGGTGATCTAATCTATCTGGACTTCAGAAAAGCATTGATTCAGTGCCATACAGGGAATTATTGGTTATACTGAAGAAAATGGGGATTAATATAGAACTGTAGGGTGAATAAGGGGATGGCTAGGAGAGGGCTGAGTAGATTATACGTAATAAGTAACTGTTGGCCTCAAGGGCATTTGTGAATAGTGCACTGGCTTGTGCATTGCTGCGTGGCTGTGAATGTTCCAAGTACAGGTCCCAAAATGTTACTTTTATGCATCTTCTTGGCCACTTTTTTTAACAGCTCTCTCTCCACCATTCATTACAATGCCACACTAAAGAGCAGTTGCTAAAGGATCTAAAAATTAAACACTTGTCATGAGTGTTCCAGAGTCTCAGAATTTGTAATTGTGGTATCATTTTGTACATTACACTGTTTAGTATCACTAGTCTGTCGTACCTGATCGTTATTAGTTTTTTAAGTATCTCTCTTCTCCCTCATTGCACACACTGAAGTACATGCTGTTGTGATGAGGCCTGCATGTAGTCCGGGTCAACATCACTCAAGAAACAGGTGCAAGCATGTTTAGGGCAGTGCTTTGCATCCTAATACTTTCTAGGAAAGCAGCGAATACATTGAGCTTGGGTAGCTTTGTTTAAGACAGAGAATGTGATTGCTTCCAGAAAAAGGTCATTTATTTGTTCCAGTTATGTTTACAGAATATCTTAGTAGAATCTGGCAGCATATTTACAATGGATATCTGCCCAAGGATAGCTAACAGATATGTTACAGTCTCCAATATTGGATGAACTGTAACAGATGCGATGAAGTGAGTAGTGCAGGAAACATGCAGAATAAAATATGATATATCACAGTTGGAAGGCTGGTATCTTTCTTTTCATAGCTATCCAGATTGACCGTATGTAATTATTCACAGTAAGAAGATAAAGGTAGACATGTGGTTTCACTTGGAGAAGGTGACTCCAAAATAGTTTTACTGAGCTGGGAGTAAAGCAGCTGTAGTCATACACTGAGAGGAAAACTGTATATCTTGCCTATCCTTCTCTTCCCTTCCCTAATGTATTATTTGTTGCTTTGTCCTGGGTGATCATGGTCATCTGTGGCCTTTGGAAAAGAAAAAATGACTCAGTGAACAATGCAGCCATTCAGCACTATATTCTAGTTATTTTATAGAAGTCACAGACTTACAGAATATCTGAGGCTGGAAGAGACCTTTGGAGATCATCAGGTCCAACCCCTCTGCTCAGCCCAGGACTGTGTCCAATCTTCAAGGATGGAGACTCCACAACACCTCTAGGCAGCTTGTTCCTGTGTTCAGCCAACTTCACAGTGAAGAAGTGTTTTCTTACGTTCAAGTGGAATTTCCTGTGTTTCAGTTTGTGCCCATTGCCTCTCATCCTGTCACTGGGCACCACTCAGAAGAGCCTGGTTCTGCCTTCTTTGTGCCCTCCCTTCAGATATTTATATACAATGATAAGATCCCCCTAAGCCTTCTGTTCTTCAGGCCGAACAGTCCCAGCTCTCTCAGCCTATTCTCATATGAGAGCTGTTCTAGTCTCTTGATTGTCTTGTGGCCCTTTGCTGGCCTTGCTTCAGTAGGTCCATGCCATTCTTGTACTGGAAGGCCTAGGGCTGGATCCAGCACTCCATATGTGGCCTCACCTGGGCTGAGTAGAAGGGAATAATCGCTTTCTTTGACCTGCTAGCAATGCTGTTCCTAATGGAACCCAGGATACCATTGGCCTTCTTTGCTGCAAGGGCACATTGCTGTCTCGTGTTCTGTCCATCAGGACCCTCACGTTCTTTTCTGCAGAGCTGCTTTCCAGCAGATCGGCCCCCAGCCTATACTGATGTATGGGGTTATTCCTCCCCAGGTGCGGGACTCTGTACTTCCCTTTGCTGGACTTCACAAGGTTCCTCTCTGCCCATCTCTCCAGCCTGTTGAGGTCTCTCTGAATGGCAGCAGACCCCTCTGGTGTATCAGCCACTCCTCAGGAAGAAACTTCCACCAATTCAGTTTCAGAAATGTCTATAATTTAAACACTGACAATCAATATTAACTTGCAAAACTGAGCCAAATTTTTGCACTAGGAAAAATAGTGACAGAGAATATTGACTATTTTAGATTTGTGCTGGTGCTCCCCAGTCAAGAATGTAATTTCCATCCTTGTATTCTTCAGTATTATTAATTTCATTAATTTATTTTTTTCTTTAGAGAAGACTGAAAATGCTTGTTGAGTGGGTGAGGCGTTGAGGAAACAGCACTAGTAGGAAAGCGTAGTAGGTAACAGTGTGTTCTTAAACAGCATGAGGAGAAATAAAAGTGCTACATCCATCATCAATATGAAGAAACCTGGGAAGAATAAGCTCTCTCTACTGAGACATTAGTAATTCCAAAAATTCAAGGGGAGAAATCCTGACTCCAGTGAAGAAAATGTAAACCTAGCTACTGACTGCAGCAGGGCCAGTATTTCTTCCTGTGGGTTCATGGATGTTGTAGAATAATCTGACTTCTCTCTCAATAGCAAAAAGGGAAGTGAAAGTGTAGGCCCAGTTTGATCAGGTCCATCTTCAGCCGTTAAAGAAAGTGAAGACTAAATGCACTGTTTGCAACAAACGTTAATCTTCAACTGTTTAAAGAGTTGGGAGTAAGTTGGTATAGTTAATGTAGTATAAGAAGATTTAGCACGGCTCAGTGTAGCTTGTGCATTTACTTTGACACGGAAGAAACTTTGGGATCAAAAAAATATATAGTGCACCTAGCAGTGTTATACTTAATCACAAATGCCACTCTCTGTGATATACTAAATCCTTCTTTTACCAATATAAAATAGTTTTGATGAGTTGATCTGTTAGAAAAAAAGTTCAAATGCTTTTTCTGTCACAAGATGCTCATCTGATAAATTTGAATTGTATTGGGGGATGGGTATATACATACCAGCAAAATTTGCCTAAATCAAGACATTGAGCTGCACACTATTGTTTTTCAAAATGATGATAAGCTACATCATAAAAATGAAATCAGAATTTTTCACTGAATTGAAAAAGGATACTTTAATTAAAGTTTGACATTTCCCAAATTACTATTTGTTTTGACTTTACCTCTTTCTCTTTTATTTTCTCAGAATTGATTTCTGTTGCTCCTTCCAGTGTGAGATAAAAGTAAACTACAAATTTTCTGAGAAATTAGATCGAGTTTTAATGGTGGTCAAATCTCCCTTAGAAGTCTGTACTGAACTTACTTTCTGTGAGTGCAGCCATACAGCTTTGTTTCTGTGTACGATCCTGCAGGTAGAACATGAGATTGCATAACCCGATTATATTTTATTGATGTAATGTGTGCAGAAGGCCCACAAATTCTACTGCAGCTTCTGCAAATTGTTTACCAATTGCCTAACAATTGCACTTTTTTGTCTTCAGCAGTAACATAAAGTCTAATCTGGTCTCATCAGTGCCTGATAAATCTAGAACATGTGTATTACTGTTTAGGAAAAATGCATGCTAATAAGCTGACTTCAGTACTCAAAACACCGG
This sequence comes from Dromaius novaehollandiae, assembly GCF_036370855.1. NCBI lineage: Eukaryota > Metazoa > Chordata > Aves > Casuariiformes > Dromaiidae > Dromaius > Dromaius novaehollandiae. Next base: position 136,830,083 of record NC_088099.1, read on the forward strand.
ATAGATGTTTAGTGGGTCTCTCAATTCTTTTTTAAACTATATCTATATAGCATGCTGCTAGCCTGTGTGGAGTTGCCAAAACTAGCTAATATTAGGATCTGGACTGAATATGAGCTGCCCTATGTTAGTGTGCTTGATGTACAGGCTGATAACACACCTATGTTGTTTCAGGTACCTGCTGGTCACATCCTCATTTAGAATTTCCATATTCAGGCACATCAGTGCACTGTGCCAGCACGTATGTCTTCAGATTGCTGCACACAGCAGGTTCCCATACAAGTTGCCAGCACACAGATACTACATCTTAAATGCTGCACCTTGGAGCACCTTGTTTGGAAGGCTCAGCTGGTACTTTTTTTGTTCTGTAAAAGTCTTTGAAACTTAGAAACTCTTGAAGTCTGAAAACATAAAACTAAATTTAATTTTCCCTTTCTTTTCTCCTTGCTCTCCTTTAACCTTCTGCCAACCCCAAAATGAATAATAAGAACTATCCTGTAACAGTAACAATAATGCCAGGAAGTCTCATATTATGTCTATATAGCATATGTACAGTAAAGAGTCTATAATCTCTTAACAGTGGTATGCTTACTGCATAAACCCATGCATCCTTTATGTATAACCGCAGGTTTGTAGTGTTCTTTTGAATGGGCAAGTGAATAGTGCCTTTTGGTTATATAAACAAATTGATGCTGTAGCTGCATGGTGTGACACAGACATCTCTCTTATATATTTATATGGAGCAGAATACAGCCTACTTTAATTATGCAAAAGTATTTATCTCTCCCCTATTACCATATCTGAAAAGTATGTGTTTCTCACTCCTACAGTTAAATATATCCTCATATCAATTTCTCATATGTAGTACTCAGCACAGTGCTTTACATTTTCAAAGTGCTTTGCAAACATTAACTAAGTAACTAATGCATGTCTTTATGGGCTTGTGAATCTTGGATGTCAAAAGGCAAAAGACAAGAGAACTGTAGTGAATTAAATAAAGCACATATTAAATTGGCAGCATAGCACCCCCTATATAGTAAATTCCTCTACTCCATGCGATTCTTGGACTTGTACTACTGTTGCTTGCTCCTTTTTTCTGGCGTAAGATGCTGTCACTTGGTGACAATCCTTCCCTTCATTTTAAGTCCTGTAATTCATTGGACCAGTCCTCACCCTACAGTACATGTCCATTCCTGCTTTCATCCATATGAGCCTAAGATTGTACTCTCTTTGAGATGTGGATGAGATAGTGTTTATTCCGAGATGTACTCACTGCACAGCCTCAGAATAAGAATGGATATAAATGCAGTAATCTTGACTTCTGAATCATAAAAAATCCTATTTGTCAATTTAGATCACAGTCATAGTCTGAGAGCTAAAAGCTAAATGAGAGCCTTAATGATAAGAGATATGTATGTCCTTTGACGCAGTCCTGATTTCTAACAGATTCTCTGTGTAAAGGTGTCTGATCCATTTCCTGGGAGAATGTCTGTCATATAACAGGTCCTGGATCTCTTCAGACATGGGCAGGGAGTGAATTGTTATCTATCTCCTCCTTTTTCCAAAGTCCTGTATACCTACCCCTATGCACGAATATAGGGTGTTTCCCTTGTATGACCTAACTACCGTGCCTCTCGTTCAAAGATGAGTAACTGATACGCAATTGGTAGTGCCGTTGTGTCATCTCATGGGATGGGGCTGTGTTCTTTCATATAACTGGATGCAACCTGTCACTTAATCAAAATTCAGTCCCTTTTTACAGTGTGACTGGACATATTTTCTTCAGATAACACCGAATACCACCATTTTGTATGCAGGATTGTTGTATTCATGTTCATGTGACAGGTGAAAAATCTGGGCTTCTGGTGTCTTTATAAGAGGTGGTGCAGCTGTCCTACTTCAAGATGTAGATGGATTAAGTTGCACAGTTCCAAAACATTATATTCTTCCTCTGCAAGGAGAAAAAAGCACCAAGTGTTACAGAGAAGTAGGTGGTAGGGCTGATTTACTGGTTCATTGGGAAAAACAAGCTGTATGCTGCTCAATAGATTCTGCTTAGCAGAATAAAAGACCTAACAGCTTTACTAAAGGAGAAGGCTGCAAAGGGAGAAGGAAGAATATTGGAATAGCCAAGTTTCTAGATGTGACCATTTGGACAATCACAGCAGGCCGCTCTGCATTTTCTTTATGACTAGATGGACAGGATTGCTGAATTGTTTTTGTAATATGAGCTTCTAATATGAAAGGGTTGAAAACAACGTGCTGGAGTTATTTTTATTTAACAAGTTTATAGTAAATTTTCTGAAAAATTAAGATTTACTTCAGTGATTTTATTATCTTCAGTTCTATATTCACAAGCCAAACTCTTCAATATTCTTAGGGGGCAAATTAAAGTTGTAAGAAAAAGGAGTTTTAATAACTGCTGGATAATAACAAAAGTTCTGACAATTTAAATTGATTTTGTACCTCAGTATTAATAACTGTGCGGCTATTATACAGCTATTAATAATGATACAGCTATTATAATTACAGCTATTATAATAAATGAGGAAATGATTTCACTGGCTTAAGCAGAAACATTATATTATCATCTATATGAAATGGCAATTTTTCCCCCTCCTGCAAATACTTCATTAGCACAGTCATACTTGCCTACTAGGAGCACCTAAGAGTCCTTTACTTGTATGAAAGTGTTCCTGACAGCAGTGCCAAGTCACCTTGCAGCAATGTGAAGAGGCCTGAACTGTAAATATTTTCATGGCCTTTGTGAATGCAACCAGATTTCTGATTTTAAATGACAAGTATTTAAGCAGGTTGGAAAAGCTGGACTATACCACTGAAAATTTGCTATTAACATTTTTTTCCCAGAAATGTATGTTCGAGTGATTAATTACTTCACGTTACACTTGTCATAAATCTCCCTGGTATATAGTACTCCCCCATTTGTCTGTCTGATCCTGCTATTGACTCCTGTTGTAGATGTACGTATGGTTCCTTGCTCTCCAGATCTGTGGCTATATAAGCACCTGAAAAAACTTCTTTATAGATAATGGGTGTAGAGCTCCATCAGGATACAATGTGCTGCCTACTGGGGTGTTACACAACAAGCATTTTCTAGAGATGGATTGTCTTTTCACTGCATACATAGTGCCTGACAGAATGGTCTTTTCCACCATTGGAGTCCCAGACGCCACCACCCACAGCTGAGATCTTTAGTCGCTACTACAATACAAATAGTAACTATATTCAGTTCAGTCATGCTCCTGGTTTTAATCTATTTTTAACACAAGCTGATAGATTTATCTTTTACTTTATGGCTAATAAGTAGTGTCCTAGTGCAGAGGTTCTAAATAAGATATTTTGGCTGCTAAAATGGAGACACTGTTTCCAAAGCTAATGAAACTTTTATAAAGCTGGATTGGTCCCTATCTGTCAGATCTATGGGGAGAATTTTATAATCAAGCTTTAATGATATAAATGTCTATGGTTGGTACATTCAAGGACATCTTTCCGAGCTTTGTGAATAAAAGATATTATCACCTCATATAAAGTAGGAAAGAGAGATGAGGTGCATGAACCTGAACTGTGCATCTGGGGCTACTTTAAGGCACAGTGCTTTGTAAAATCTGGTAATAAAATCAGACTTCCCTGAAGCTTTATTTGGCAGTTTAGAAATAGCCTGTTTTATTTCTTCATGTAATATATCCACATGTATCCCTAGGCCTGGGCTAGATGGAGGGGTTTAATTCATTGAAAACAGTTTTAAATTCTTACAATAACTTTTATCTTAGAAGCACATGGGTAGGTGTACAATTAACTACATACCTACTTAATCAAAAATAACAACCATCTTTTACTCCCATTGGGTATAGCTTGTACCATTTGTCCCATTTGTACCATTGCTGTAACCTTTTAAATTAGGAATTAGGTAGTGATTTTGCCCTTTTTGGTCCTGTACAGATCAGCAAAACTAGATCTTTCAGTTAAACCAATACTTATTTGTGTATACAAGCCCTTCCCTTGCATACTGCTTGAGAAATAAGGATGTTTCTTATGTCTCATATTTTTGGTGTAATCCCTTGCATCCATCATTTCCCTCATTCTCTCTTCTAAGAAAACAGAATAAAATTTGTGTTTCACTCTGAAAAGGAAAGTCATTTATGAACCTAACAACACACCCACAAAGACCTGTGTGTTCCTCCCATTGTATTTCTACTTTATTCAGTTGAAGTGAGCATGCAAACATATATATTTTTTCCATTTTCTCCCTGGAACTGCTCATTCTTACTTAACTATACAGCATGAATTGGAATGAGGTATAGGTAAATATGTTTTAATGACAGCTCTCTTCATAAAAAGATTAAAATAGGATACCAAATGTTAGTCAATTGTTAGGCTCTTTGATTAGATTCAGCAAATCAATAGCTTGATATTTGCATGAATTACTGTAATTTTGGCACTTTCCTATTTGCCTATAGCATACGTTGTTTGCATTTGTATTGTAATTTGCATTGTAATTTGCTATATAATCTTAAGGAAACACTGAATGTTTCCTTAATATATGAGATCCCCTATAGTTAGCTTTTCAGAAGTCAAGCTCAACTAAACCATTTGGTTTTGAGCAGAAGAGAAGAAATTGAGATATTAATAGGAACATTTTAAAGGAATTTAAAAAATTTGAGAAGAAACACTTTTAAATGTATCTGTGTTGAATGCACACAATGTGTCTGTGTTGAATACAGCTTGATATGGCACCCCCAATAATTCTACTCTTGAAGGCTGACGATGAAGTTCTTAAAACAGAAGGAATTCTATAATTGACTGCACTGGGACAATAACAGGCTTAGAGTGAGCCTCAGTCTCTGACCAAGAAGTTTTTGAGCATGAACAGAACCATACCTAGAGATCATCAGGGATTTTTCAAGAAGGCATTAGTTGGAAGACATTTGTTGTAATAAAAGCTTCTTCTGGGACCACAATTTAGAGAAAAGTTTTGTAAAGAGTGCACTTTGTGAGGGAAGTGAAGGAGGGACACGTCAGACCTCAACCACAAATATCTAACATCCCAACAATTAGGGAATTCTTCATGGATGTATAGTAGCACGTTTAGGTCTCCCTTCTGGCTGATTTTGACTGGGGGTCGGAACCTGGTTAGTTCTGTGTTTCAAGCATGTGTCGTTACCAGGGAATTACAGTTTATCTGTGTGAATGGGGATAAACAGATGAGAGGTCCTCTGCCCATTTGCTGCGTGAGTCAAGTTATATGCCTTCTGGCTCTATAGAGTGCTATGGTAACAGTAAAGCTCCTAAGCCAGAAATTTCTCTGCACATATTAATGTAGACATACCTTGTCTGCCTTTTTCAGAAACGCCCACAGTGCCTCGTCCTCCGCCAAAATGGAACTATAAACGTGGTATAAATAGCTAAATATTCAGTGGCTTTAAAGGAAGCTGCCGAGGAAGCGAATATAGTGCCTGGATTGTAAAAGACATGTTTTGGATTGTAAAGACATGTTTGGATTGCAAAAACATGTTTTATATTTTGGCCTGAATCAGATAGCAGCTTCAGGTTTCCTGAAGTATTTTCCTGTTCTTTCTCTCTCTCGCCTCCAAAAATCTTTTTCGTTCTGTGTGTGTTAGAAAATAATGTCAGTTTGATGTGAAAAAGAATTTGGTTTTCTGGGTAGGCAATACTAAAGGTATTCTTTGTATTACTTCATGTTAGGTATCTGAAGTGCTCTGAGTCATCTGGAGACTCTGATCACTCTCCAGTGATTGCCTGGAGAAGGCTAACTCTACCTCGAGGCACTCTCAACTTCATCTAAATTAAATGTGAACATCTTCCTACCACAAAGCATAAAATACAAATAATGAGGTGCTGTAGGATAATAGGATGGTCTGCAATACATGTTGAACTAAAGGAGGAAAACATACTTAAGAAAGGAAGACACCCTTATACTTCCTTAGAACAGAGTGATTTATAGAGGCCCAAATGAAACCTGGGTAGTATCCAAGCACGTTGTAGGAATTGTGCAAGTAAAAATCAATAGCTGAAACTCTTCGGGTATTTCTATCTATGTTTACTGTTTGAAGAGTTTTTGCTTTTGTAATTTTAAATATTATTGAATACATTAGCTTTACCTTATGATTTCCGTTACAGAAGCATATGTTGGATATCTGCCTACTTGTAGCTCTTTTCAGACAGTCAGTTTTCTCCTATCTTACCAGCTTTTTATCATTTTAATTGCGTGATAAATAGTACAGATTACAGATTTTTCCTGATTAACGTTGCTATTGAGGCATTCACTCTTGGAATACAATTACAAGAAAATATTTATTTACTGCATCTTTAGGATTGCTTAAATTAAAAAACCCCCAAACTTGTCACTTTGTAAATCACTTAGAAAAACATTTTTGTTTTGCCAGAACTTGTATTTCATACAGACGGCATGCACCATGCTAGCAGTCAAAATACGGTATCCATGTAATGTCAATATTTTATACACAAGCATTTCATAAGCTATAACCTTGCAACTTAAAACAATGATTCTGTGTCATAATAAAGATAATTAAGGATGAGCATCTCCATTCTCTGGGTTTTTGATCTCCTTCTAATCTCCATAAATAAGGATATTAAACTCCAGTAATCCATAGATAATATAGTGGGAGTGACTCACCACAGTTGTGTACTGTGATCAAATTAGGTACCTTACATGCGTTTCTGTTCCTACAAATAATAAAAAAAAAATCCAGAAGGGGGGAAAAAAAGACCCACTTCCTTTCCTTTTAATTTGTTTAATCTATCTGTAAAATGCTTAGTTGTACCAACAATTTTAAGTGAAATTCTGAATGCTGTTTGGGGACTTAAATTGATTCTATCACAAAGCAGAAGTGAATAGAGTATGGAATTTTGACAAGTCCATTGAAAGCCATTTAGGCACTTTTATTCCCATTTAAACTAGAAATTGAGCATGCAAGTGGGATTTTTGCGGGGGACTTTACACATATAACATGTATAGAGAAGGGTTATGAAGATGTGGCATGTATCCTCATAACTGTGAATCTACACGCAAATAACATGTACTGAAATTCTGAGGGTATTGTCTCACATAAAGGTCTATAAAACTTCACAAAATAACCTGCCCTGTGAAAAGTCTCACATGTCTAGACTAAGCAAGCTCAGTTTCTTCAATTTTTATTCCTAAGTCATTTTTCTAAACCTAATTCATTGCTGTTGCTTTCCTCTGGACCCTTTCCAGTTGATCCACATCTCTCTCAAGTGTGCTGCCAAAACCTCCATGTGATACAGCCAGAACGAAGTAGAGTGGAAGGATGACTTCATGTATCTAACACGACACTCCTATTTGTACACTGCCTCTCCATTACTGTACTTATATATCACAGTATGATGTTTGCTTTTTCCTTCACAACACTGAGGTGCTTTTAAGAAATGTTAATCTCTTATCCACACACTTACTCACATGCTTAAATTGACTTGAGTTCAAGGGGACAATTCACGTGTGTAAAGCAATGCACATACTTAAGCATTTCAAAGGTCAAGGCCAAATATTCCTGTCAAGGAGGTATTTGTTATTAACCAAACTGAAGAACCGATTTGATTCAAATGCACAGTAAGCCAATAGCAGAGTTCTCTAATGTAACTAAATATTTTCTGATCTGCACACAGATGTAAGATCCAAATGTACCACTGTACAGAGAAGTAAAAACTGCAATGCTAGTATTCTACATCACTGATCTGTTGATACCTCATGGTGAGAGGGAGAAAAGGCTTTTCATTTCTAATCTATTTTTAGAAATAGATTAGAAATATGAGTTTTAGAAAATCTATTTTCTCTGTCAATAACTTAAATACATTCTGCTTCACTGACTGTCAGTGTTTTATTAAGGTACACAGCAACGTTTCCAGAGTCAGAGTTAAGGCAGACAATGAATTAAAATTTTACAAAAATGCTTCTGATATTTTGGTAATAGATTAAGCAACAATATATTGCTCAACTAAACTGAGTTTGTTTCAAATATGCTTCAGAAAAAAAAATAGTGTTTAGTTTTCTTCTGTTTTGTCACAAAATAATTCACTAATTAATGGAACTTAATTACTAATTCTTCATTTCTTGTTTTGTGCCATTTCAGGTGTGTAGATTTGGGATTTTTTTTTTCTTTTTAAATATCTGTTACCGTTTCTGTAGACAGTGCCAAGAAGCTTTTTTTTTCATCACTTATTTTTTGAATAATTAATTCAAAAAAAATTTAATGGTATTGGTTTTTCTTATTTGAACATTTTTACCTTTGCAACTCTGTAAATAAATGTTTAGTTAAAGGTACCATTATTGAACTGCTTTTAAGGCTGTTCGGTACACAACAGCTGACCCATCATGATGTGATTACTCATGTTGCCTTCATTTTCATTTCAGCCAGAATGCAGGGCTTTCTTGGTTCTATTGTAAGAGAAGAAAAACAATTATTTTATGCATGACTGATGATAGTGATGGAGACTCTATATGGGACACAGCAGGAAGCTGAGAACTGCTTGATGCTTCAAAATACCATGTACTTACAGCACATTCAAATGTTGTAAACCCTAAGTATTCAGCTTAATTTTATTTGTAACTTTAGAATTTCTAATGCATATATTACATATTTTTTAATTTTGACAGCACACTGAAAACATAATACTTTTAAAAAAGATGTATGGTGCATCAGCTTTAAAGCACAAATGAATTCTGACCAAGTAGATGCTTTACTAGGCAAACTGGTGTTAGAAGTTAATTGGGTTTGACTAGCAAGTCCAGTTATTGGCACAATTTATAAGCTTTTGCAGAATTGTGACCATTCTGCTATCATACAGTAATGTGCACAATGTGAGGCCTGACAGTAAGTGCTTGGTATCTGACAGTAAGTAATTAAGCCTGGTAAAAAAATATCCTTATAAAATATATTCTTTTTTGTGCTGAAATGCAGTACAAGACTATTTTTCAGGATGCCTGAACATTTATTACATCAGTATATAATTAACTTTCCGTTGTCTATATGTGCGGGGCCAAATCTATTACAGGAATGGTCAGTTGTTGCTTCTTTGTGGGGGGAAAAAAGCTTCCTAGTGGAGGAAAAATTGGTTAGAAAATATTATTATCATTATAATAATTATTCTGTAATTGAGGAGACTTCTTCATTGTTTCTGAAACACAATGCTGTAACTTTACATCCTAAAGTAGTATGTCTCTTGCATTATAATATTTTTTCTTCGTGTGCTTGAAGTAATTTCTACAAATGTTAGGTTTCATTCACCCCAGTATTCCTTTTAACATTTGAAATCACTGACTGAAGAAAATAAATCATACATATGCAAAGTGCTATGATGTGCTGCATTTTATTTTTATTTAGTATTAAGTGAGTTAATCTGAAGAAACGTTTAATCCCTCGAGATGTAACCATTACCATGAAGTGCATAAAGTTTTGCAACTAAGTGAAGCTTCTTCTAGGAGAAAAACAGGAATAAAAATCACTCAATTTGCTACTACCTATGCGACAACAATGGCTGTAATCCTAAATGGGCATTGTGAATATTAGAGATCAGAAATACATCTATACCCCACCATTTTTTCTTTAATTATCCAAAGCCTGAAAAAAACTATCTATCTCCCTTGAGTGCTTAGCTATTGTTTAAATCCCTGTTTTCCTGCAGGATAACCAATCCTTGACAATTGCCCTGGGGCACAGAGTTTGCCTTTGCAGGCTCATGCGTGCACATCATACCACCCGTCTCTTCCCCTGACTGCCAATTCCATCCCAATGAGCTGGCAAGGTGCTCAAATCCACAGCAATTCTGTTCCATGATATTTTCATCAAATTGCCAAGCATTAATTGCATAAGTGGGCTACATGTTTTTTTGTGCTTGCACACCATTGTAAATAGGAACGGCTATGTGATGTTGTCTGTAGGATATTTTCCATTTCAATATTTTCTTTTTTCTAGGGTATCACTTTCTGTTCTTCCTTTCATAGGTTGCTTGGCTGTGTTTCTTCCTCATTTTTCCACCAGAGAATATAGTTTTTCCTTTACTTTTAACATCTCAGAAAAAGCTGTTTTTGTCCATTTACCAGGTAATTCAGAAGATTCTTAGAAAAATCTGCAGGAGTCCAGGTCATTTCATACCTGGTTTCACTGGCACTTGGTGGATCATGTGATGTGAGCAAATGCTCTTACAGACATGGACTGATTCCCCAGGTACAGCAGTACCTGCAGTTCTGGTCTGACTTCTCCTCCACTGTGCATGCTCAAGTCAGAAATCGACTGCCAAGGTGATGCCAGTAACAGTTTTGGTACCACTGCAGTGCAATGAACTTGTGGGGTGGGAATAAGGAGAGGCAGGCCTAACCACTGAATAGAAGAGACCTGGGAAATACGTTTAGAAGAAATGCATTGACAATAGCGCTTATGTGCTCTGTTACTTTTTCTGGTTGGCCACTTGGTTCTAATATCAATGTTGCAAAGTGTGTCACTGTGGTTTTTCTCTGGCAGAACGCTTCTAAAGTGGTGAAGGTGGTAAACATATTGTAGTTACTGTTTAGATGAGAGGAAAAATAGACCCACAGATTCTGATATTAATGTTGAAAATGAAATTAAAGACTATGTTCGCAATTTTCTTTTAATGCCCAGAACAAACTCCTAATATATTGTCAGTGTAAATGTTCTGAAGTAGAATCATTATTTCCAGCCATCTTTAGAAAAGTGTGGTCATTGGTGACTCTTTCCATGCTACACAAAACTAAATAAAAATGGGGCAGGGGGTTGCTCTGATGCTGATCTAATAGCAAAACTTCTGGCAACTGTAACTTTTACAATGCTTAAATGTAAGGCATGTTTATTCAAAACCTTTCTGATTCCAGCACCTCTAAAAATCTATTACTAAAATATGAAGGACATATATCCTGGCATAATGAGTCCAATTCTGTCTGTGAAAATAGAAGTACTTCCTAAGGCAATTTTTTTTTTTTTTTTTTTTTTTGCATCAGAAATATTAAGAAATGTCTCAGTTGTGTTTTGAACCTGGACTTCAGAATAGCTAAAGGTCTAGATATACTTCGTTGTCGGGTTGTAGCTGAAGAGGTTACTGCTGCCCAGTTAGTTACCTCTGGTTGCCTTTCACTAACTTTGTAAATGAATATAGTTACACTGCCCCAAGTGACATCTTCACTACTTACTTTCAACAAGGAGTTGAGTGAAATGAAATGTTGAGCTGGAACACGTGCTTTTGTGTTGGGTATTGGTTTTTAACTGCAAGAAAGGACTAGGTTGTAAATGAATCTGTCTCCATGGCAGTATGCTATAGCAACCCATAACTTAATCAACACTCAGTAACGGTACTTCTTTTTATTTCTACATTTCCTTAAAGTTCTATTGACCGTCGTTCAAATGTTTCCAGATCAATGAGGACTGGGTAGTTTGGTAGTCCAAAGAAAGTCCCCATCAGCTGCCTGGTTTGGAACTTAATACTTGATGATATCAGACAGCTCATGAGAAAACAGTGTTTCTCCCAAGATACTCTAGAACTGTAAAGAAGCAGTCAGTGACTTCAAACAGCAATCCAGTCCTATCTTCATCTCATTTTCCCTGTTCATTCAGTATTTAAGGACTAATGTGAAGCACATTTCTAGCCAATATTGTCCTAAAAAAAAAGCCCAAATGCTGATCTCATAACCATATATCCAGATTACTTTCTTCTTATAATTCCTATCTATGCTCTTGAAGACGTATCTTGAAATTTTCCTATATGGGAATTTTCAGCATGGTATTCTGAGTCCTGCTTTGAGACCTGTGTATCTGTGGACACCTGAATATGTTCAGAAAAGTGAGTAAATTAAAAAGGAAAGAAGACAGAGAAATTAGACTGAAGAACATGATTAGACAGGGAGATTCTTTGTTCTTTTGCAGTTGCTGAACAAACAAGGTGTTAGGCAAACCAGGAAGTGTTCTTTTCTGTCAGTCACATTTAAAAGTAATTATTGACTTTTCTTCTTGGTACTGTTTATGTGGAGAGACATGGCAATGTATTTCTATACTGCGTAAGCTGTTTTCAGGAAAAATAGAGTTAACCTCTTCAGTGCTGTGAGGATAGATGCATAATCTAGCAGTGGCAGCTTTGAGTAAATTGTTCATCCATTTGGATGGTATATCAAAATGTACAGTAACCTATACATCCACCTGCATTAGAGGGGTACATTTCACATGCCCATCGGGTACATCACATAGCACTAAAGTAATCAGAGTGACAGCGCTGACTATATCACTTGTCCTACTGCCACAGAAGTGTAGGCAGATTATTTAGTAATTTGGTTCCTGAGTTCAAGTAGCATACAATAGTATATATGTGTGCTATGGAAGGTGTGTACTAAAAAATATTATTATACCTCTTTGAGGCAGTATTCTTGCTAGTGTAATCAAGTATAGTGCTCTGACTCAAGCAAAGATATGCAACTTAATGCCAGCTCATGATTTCAGCTTTTAAATAAATTCTATGTCCTTTCTCTCAATAGTTTATTATGAGTTTTGTGGGTGCCAGCAGTACCGAAGGTTTGAATGGTTTCTGCATAAGCAGTCACAAAGTGGCATTTGGGTTTTTTGCAGGAGTGAAGTCCTGGCTTACTGCCCAGCTTTCCCTCTCTTTTCCTCAGGGTTGGAACTGTCAGGGGATTCCCCAATAACAATCAATGACCTGCTGGCTCTTCTGGCAATGTGCCACAAAGTTGTGACACTGCTGAGAATTACATGTCCTGATTCACCCTCACATATGCCAGGGAGCTTCAAGCCAGGAGAATATTATAACCTGTTAAACAAAGATAACGTACATATTCCACCCCCAGTCCACCATTTTTTTCTGTTTCTAAAAATTTCTAAAATGGGGCAAAACTTTGTGCTTTGGCTCTTGGACTCTTCAGCAAGTATATGTTAAGGTTTCTTTCTGTGTTACATTTTACTGATTCAATAGGGATTTTGTCTAGTGCATTTCACAACAGTTTTGTTTCATTTTCATGTGACTACCAACAAAATCTTAATTCAGGCTCCAACTTTCTGTGTTTGTTTTAATGCTAAATGGTTCTTGGTGGATTTTAATCAAAGGTGATGATAGTGATAACATGTATTTTAGCTCAGCCTTCATTTCTCATTTTAACTATTATCTTCAACTGTCTTCTGGCTACAAATGCCACCTTGCTCCACTCCATATACAGCTCTTCTTTACACTTAATTCACTCTGGTGAGATTTTTTATGCTACTTTTTACAGTGGGATCTTGGGTCAGGTAACGACTATCTTGTACATATCTAGTCCTGTCCTGAAGAAATTAAATTTGCTTAAGTATTGCAGGATTAGCCTTTATGTAGATGACAGTATAATGAAATATTTTGCTCCAGCACTAAGATCTGTCTAAAACCTGGTTGGAAACTCTCATACAGCATATGTTTTGTGAAAGTCAGAAGACTGAACTATGGAAGTTCATGGATATTTAGCAACACTATTTGCTGTGGAAGTTTGTGTAGTGTCTTAGGATTAATCCCATCTCATCCTTCAGGGAATAGATAGATCATTTTTCAATGTTACAAAATTTTTTGCATGATGAAATATTTTACAGTTTACTGACAAAATCATAGAATTCTCTGACTCCTTTTAGATATAGTAGCTATAAGTCATAGATAAAGCAGGGTACCATATATAGGTAGATCAATACTGCAGTCTCATATAGCCACTCAGTCACACATATCTAGGGCAATTTTCAACTCTTAGGACAAATGATGCTGCAAACATTTGTATCTAGTACTGCCAAAGAATTACCTAATAAAATCCCTTAGAATTCAATTCCCCAAAGGCTGCTAGCACTTACTTTATTGGGGGTTCATTTCTGGTATAATATGGAATCTTAATGTACAGGTTCAAATTTTTATTGTTTTTTAAATTAACGCTAACTGCAAACAAACCTTTTGAAAGATTGTTCAGTGATTTTCATCCTGCAGACTCACACATTATCTAATTCCTTTATCACATAAAGCAAACATTTGTGCATTTTTTGTATGCAGAACATCATGATAACTGTCCACTTTTAGTCTGATCACAGGTACAAGAAGAACCATAGTGACAGGTTTAGCAATATATATGGGTAGCTAGCCTTGATTATCTAATTCATGGACATGGTCTTAAAATTATGAGATCATATACTGTATTTTTAAAATCAATTCCCTCTGATATCAGTAGCAGTTAAGAAGATTGAATCAGTTGCTGAACATGATTTCATGGATAGTTGTAGAGGATTGGATTCTCCCCAGTGTGTTCATTAAATAACTCTTTTTTATCTTGAAGCTATTGCCAAATATTTGCTACTAAAATCACATCTAAAGCAGTCCCTGTCTGTTTAAAAATAATTGTACTACATTTTACAACAAATGTTTTAAAACTGATCGAACAGTAAGCAGCAGGTGATCTTATGTTTTTGCTGTATAAAAGATGGCTCAGTGAAGTTAGTTCATGTCTCTCTAATGAAGAAACTACCTACAGGTGGATGAACAAGGCATGCATATATAATTGCATATGTTTTCTTTCTGAACCAGCAGGATGACTAATTACCCCTTAAAAAGGGAGAATGACTTGGATGATACCTTATTGAAAAGACTGAGTGGCATAAAACTAATCCATTATATGTAGTTGAAACCATGTTCTCAGACTGAAAGAGGCGTTTGACCAAATGTTCAAGAGCTATGAAGCCACTTCGGTGATTTCATTAACCTTCAGTTTTTCTGCAAGTATGTCTGTCTTTAATAAAAGTGTATTTTCTTTTTCTATATATAATTGGGTCAAGCTAACACTGAAATTCATGTTTTTTAAGAAAATAAGATGGAGTTAATCAGAGTAATCACTCCACCACTTTTATTATTCCACTTTACTCACATGTCCTGATTAAAAACCTAAGAAACACGCAAATAAAAATATGAAAAAACACAAACTTTGTTTCTAAGTGATGGCAAAAATATGGATGCGGACTCTGCAAGGATCTCTTTCAAAACTTTTTAAATCTTACTCTGATTTTGGCTAGCCATCCAGTGAAAGGGTAGATTTGTAAAATCCAAAGCTCTTCTAACTTCCTGTTCATGCTGCAGATGCCAGACTGTGTCTTGAACACAGGAAGAACAAATAATGTACTATGCACCATATGTTTCCCCATTGGCCTCACACCTTGTTCCACCCAGAAGCGTTTACCTGTGAATGCAGGTAGGTCTGTGACATGGTTCTTCTCCATATGGCAAAGCTGATGAGAAGTATATGGCAACAGGCTGTTACGAGTTGACAGCCTTTTTTTCTCCCTATACATGAGTGGGTGAACAGGGAATTGTGACTCTTTTGAGTCATAGTTTCTTCCTGGTGCTATTCTTAGCATTCAATATTTGTCGTAGGTGATCTCACGTTGGAAGACCCAGGAGAGGGAAGTTCCTAAAGATGCCTATTATTTAATGCAGTAAAATGAGTGATTTTTTTTTCTTATCATTCTGCCAACACTCACACACACAAATGAAATTCTCATTTGAATTGGGATTTCATGTATCTGCTTTTGAGACCAAATCAAATGATTAAGATCGCCTTGCAACATACTGAAAAGAGAAACCGTAATGAAAATCCTAAACTACTGTAACATACTATGACACACACTACACTGTAATAATTGGGTATGTGAACAAGCTGAATGCAACTGTATTGCTGCTCTACTGTCACTAATAGAGATGGCATTAAATATCTCAGCAGCTTTACACATTGTATCTTTGTTACTAATACTAATGATATCTACACAGCAACCCAGAAGCATAATTACTTTGCCATCACTACTCCCATTATACTATATGAAAGAAAAATGAGGACCCTAGCTTTTCTATATTCCAAGCATCACAATACCATGAACATGAAGCATAACTGTGGAACTGAGAAAACATATTGCACAGAATACAAATCAAGAGCTCAATGACATGAGCACAGCTCCTTCATGTGCTGATGAAGAATGTCCTCGGCAATGACTTGTACAAGATCTGAACAAAATACACTTTTATTTTCAGATGTACTTTGCCCAACAACACAGATGTGAACAAGCCTGACTGGTAATTACCTGAAGGTATGTGATATTTAGTGCTGTATCATGGATATTACTTCTAGCTTGGACAAATCATATACATATCATAGCCTCATATACTATCTGCATGTCAAGTTATGCCGAAAATATCCAAACGTTTATTCCAGAAGCACAGGTCTGCCTAGTAACTAACATCTGAAGTTATATAGCATGGCAGCCTTGCAGCTTTTCATCTGCTTGTTAGGACATGCACTTTGTTGATTATGATGATCATATATATTGGCCTCACTGGGCATTCCATAAGCATGACAATTGCTATATATTTTTCTGTAATGATAAAAGATCAGATTTTCTGCTGAGTAATGGTACCTTCGCATGGTGTGTTTGTATGTGTGTGACACAATCTGCCTAGAAATGGGCATTTTGTTGTCGGCGAGGAGATAGGATAGGCACGATATAACATAGTACAGCATATAGCATAGCATAGCATTCATAGTTCATTGTAGAACTTTCCAACCAACAGACACATTAGAGGTCAAGGCTAATCAAACAAATTGGTCATATCTGTAGTTAACCACTATATAGGCCCCCCAAAACACTAAGAAGCAATTTAACTTCCCCTCTCCCTTTTTTTTTCAAAGGAAAGAATAAATGATATTTCTGGTACAACTAATGTAGTGACAAGGACTGTCAAGCTGCATTTCTTCAGTTAGCTTGAGCCCAGGTGTTAAACATGGCACATGACACCGGTGTGCACAGTGCAGTGAGGCAGGGACACTGTATGCTGACAGAGAATCAATGTTGAAATGGAAAAGACAATGACACTCTATGGCATTGTCTCTCTTCATGACAGAGCTGTTCAGA
Source organism: Dromaius novaehollandiae (assembly GCF_036370855.1). Taxonomy (NCBI): domain Eukaryota; kingdom Metazoa; phylum Chordata; class Aves; order Casuariiformes; family Dromaiidae; genus Dromaius; species Dromaius novaehollandiae. Next base: position 136,847,065 of record NC_088099.1, read on the forward strand.
CCCAGAAGTAATATTTCAATTGCTTCAGCAGCACCAGACTCCTTTATTTCATTCAGAAATCAGCACTCATGGGGAGATTCAGAGCAGCATCTATAATGCATAAGTATGTTTCATGGTCCTTTCTTTGCAAATACATAGTTATCTAGATTGCTGTTACAACTAAGGAAGTTATATTGGGTTCCCATTCTTTCCTCCCAAAGATAACCATTTCTGCAGAAAAATCAAATTTTAAATCAGAGAACCCCTTGGCTTGACTCCACCCTTGAGCATTTTGTGGAGAACCTAGTGTCAGATTTAGTTAAAAGTTAGTGAATACAGTTTAGACAAATGAGATAAAGGAGAATGTACAAAAAAAATGGAGCTGTGTCAATTGGAGCTGTATAGTAGCAAAGTGAGTTGCACTTACTCTTTTTCCCCTGTGCTCTTTAATGACCATTGTGAATGTGCAGTGCTTTCTCCTTTTTGTTCACCATTGTAAATACAGCCACAGTCAATATTAATTTACTTGCATGTCACAGTTTCCCCCAGAGTGACAGCATTCATGTATTGAGAAGTCTCAGCCCACAAGTCCAGAACCAGAAAAGGCCCGAGTAATATGCTGATAAAATACATAAGAAGCGTGTAGGCTAGAAGAGGTTAGGTAGCTTCTGTAATCAACGTTTACTCTTTTTACAGATAAATAGAGAACTTCAGTGTAAATCTTTTTAGCTTACACAACTTTCAGAAACTAACAAGTGCTTAAGGTTATGGACCTAAGTACCTTGGTTGCATTTAATTTTCATTAATTGTAATGGTCATTGCATGCTTTTGGCATTTTTTTTACACTAAGCTGTTTATACCAGTTACTGTTTATTTGTGTATCTGACATCTAAGGATCATGCTCTGAATACTTAGGTCTTTATTTTTATGTGGATATGGACAAAAAATGAGAATGGTGAAATTAGGTTACTTCTCTGTCACCAGACACAATAATGCTTGTAAACTGCCAGGTCCAGAGTGAAATCACAGTGGACTTCAGCTCTCCCATCCATCCTCATGTTCCGATTTCTACAGAAGGGAAATTTGTACGCAGGGTCCAGGTTAGTTTTGTGCTGTACCAGGGCCAAAAAGGGTAGTGCAACATTAGAAAGCCATAAAATACCAGTACTAGAATTGTATCTTAGGAGGAGAAAGATACGCAGCACAAAGAGAAGCTATCTGAAACAATCTGGCATGTAATTTTCAATAGCGATTCCATATGGTGACATGCATGTTCTTCACTTGAGGTATTGTTTTACATTTACCTGAATTCATTGCCAAAGATGAAAAACTTCAGTTGTGCAAAAACAGTGAAGGCTATGAGTACAAAAGTCTAAAAAGTGTAGTTGAATGAAGTTCAGTTGAAAAATCTGGGAAAACACAGTAATGTGAGCTTCAGCCTTTCATAGAAACTCCACTTAAGTTAGGGCAGCCTGAGGTTCCTTGGAATGAGAAGGTCCACCAGGGAGCTGGTTTGGGATAATATTTCCACTAATGCCATTATTAGATGTTTCTCTGAGCTGAAGTGCCTTAAATGAAGGTTTGTTTTGTAAGAATTCAGAGCTTTTAAAATCCATACTTCTCTTTCTCATGCTAAATAAGGAACCATGCAAGATGTGTCAAGATATGTTGCCATTTTAAAATATGTGGGTTAGTATAAGTAGTGGATGTTTGCACAATTTTGTGAGCATGACTCTATTTAAAAAAGGAAAACAAGATCACTTTTCACATCAGCAACCCCTTTTTAAAAATCATTTTGCTTTTATTTACTTTTAAAGGCACCTCAAAGTACGCCTGCAGCATGGCCCAGTGATAAGAATGATTAAGATCACATTTGAGACAGGGAAATAGATAGAAGGGAAACAGGAAGAAGTGTGACACTCTGTCATTTTGCCCTTGAATAGATACTTTTTCACCTTTTAAATGTGTATTCATATGCTTAATGGATAAACTATTCAAAATTTGAAGCCACGTTATGAGCAAACATATGTATGATCTTAATTTTTGTAACAGATAAACAAATATTGCTTGCAGCAGCTGAAGGCTGGATGTACTGTGTATAGTCTCATGTTACCCTGACAAGAGTTCATGTCAAACTGGGGAAATTACGTTGTCCTAAATTTTCTCCAACAAGACATCACAGTAGATTATCTGGCTGCCACCACTCATCAGGCTGCAGCTGCTCCCCTGTTCTGTTTGTCTGAACCAGCTCTGTACAACTCTGCTGAAGTCAGACGGGGTGCAGACCACGCTGGGAAGCAGGTTGGGATAGCAATAATAAGGAGGCAGATTGAGCAGCCAGTAAAGAGTCAGACATGACTGGTGGTGCAAATCCAGGCTCACCCAGGCTTTTGTTTGCTGCTTTGGTACAAGGGCTGCTGGGGTTTATCCATCACAGCATTAAAAAAAAAAAGTACATTGATGTTTTTGACCTCAGCATTATCCCTTTGGTTTAACTTTGACCTCCTAATTTTGCACCAAAGGGATGTGGTCCTGCTTGAACATGCCTAGAATTGAGAATGAAGGGAGGACTAGCGAGAGTTTCTGTGGCAATGTGTAGAAACAGTGTATTGCTGGTAAAATGCTGTAGACTCTCTCTACTTCAAAAGGTTTCATAATTCTGCAGCTGTATACAAATGATCCATTTTGTTAATCTGAATTCCTAGGGTCATTAAAATTTTTTTCTTTCCTCTCTGGAGTAGTTTATTACTTTGGGAGAAAAAAAATCAGTTTAAAGCCAGGTAAAGGAGGAAAGCTGACAAAAACATAAATTAGAGGAAGAACTTAATTTAAAAAGTGTCAAAAAGGATAAATAGTCTTAGTTCAATAATAAAGCCTGGTTCAAGAGCCTTCTATCTTTAAATAAAGCATTCAAGCACTCTATTACCTGTATACAACCAATCTTTGATTTCCAATCTAAGCCTATTTTTGCTTCTTATGTGATTAGCATACAAATGCAACAAAAAAATGTGGCTACATGGGTAGTACTTGTTTTTAGCTTTCATGTCAGCATCAGTGAGAGATTCTGTATGATTTTTAAGGTGAATCTTGCATAAAAAATTCCTGTTTTGCCTGAATCAAAATATCAACGCTGAGTCAGGTTATGTCTACACTTACTGGAAGATTTCCTGCTATGCCTTGTGTTGCTCTACAGAGACACCAAAGGATTTTTAAGGATTTGAGCTCTTTTGGGCTCCTGTACAGTGAGCTGAGCATGAACAGCTATTGCGGTCACGTGTGTGCAAACAAAGCAGCTGTACTGGAGAATAGAAGCAATATCCAAACTTGCACAGGAAGCCCTTGTTTTCCTTAGGATTTAATGCTTCTTGGAGTTCTCCTTGGTAGACTGTTCCCCAGGGTAGTACTTCTACAGTGCAGTCCACTGTGGGACACTTACTTCAACATATTATAGTTAAGTGTAAGAACAATAACAAACTACAAAGTTCAGGAGAGAGTTGTATTTTGCAGTAGTATATTCTGAGAAACATTTTGCTGCTTCTGATATTAAAGATTAGAGATAAATCTGCCTGCCAAGCCAAAGGTCAGCAGCAGCCTACAGAGCCAGTTGATTTACTTTGAATTTATATTGATTTGCAGTGAGATCAGAATGTGACTCAGTGCATTCATCATAATCAAAATAAGAAAAATATGCTCTTTTATAATTCCTGAATTTGGTGCAGTTGTCTGATGATAGCTAGAGAATCAGATGTGTAGTCCATTACTAAGAAACAAAACAAGTCAGTACAAGTAGTGAGAACTGATCCATTCCTTGATTTTCACATAGAGAGATCAACTGTAAGGAGAAGACCTGAATAATTACATCTCTGTGGTTTCTTTTGGCTTTCTGCTGAAGCTGAAAACAAAGGTGCCTGTTATGACAGTGAGATTTAGTGGGGTCTGCCACACTTTGTTTGGAACTGGACTAAGGTAACAATTTCATTTTACATAGATCATGTGTGGAAATTGCTCCTTTTTCACTACTGAGAACAGTAGGGTCTGAGGAGTTTGCAAATAACTCTAATCTTCAAATCTCACAAAAAATGAAATTAAAGTTGTTGGCTATTTGGTTATTTAATTATCTTTATAGCAACAGCTGCATCATTTGCAAACACTCAAATCTGATTAAAATTAAAGATACTGAATTTACTAGCCAAATATTTCAGACTAATGATCACTGAAGTGGCAGTTTGCCAAAATATTTAACAATCTAATTTCTGGTAGTGTACACGGTTTGAGTTCTCTAGGCTCCACTGTTTCATTAATATTTCATTTGTGATGAGTTTCTGAAGTTCTTTGTAGCTAAGTTACAATAGAGTCAAGCTGGTCACTTTGTATCTTTTCTCATGAAGGAGATTGTCTCCTGGGGAATGATAGTTGACCATTTGGGTTGGTCTCTGAAAATGTTAGAGATCTTCCAAGCTCCATTTTTAGTTCTTTCTTTAGTTCTTTCTTCTAAGCCACCATTTTTAGTTATTTCTCTGTTGGTTTTGGTGCTCTAAGACAAATTGAGAATCCAAATGGACTTGTGCTCTCAAGAGTGGGGGGTGTCCTGTGGGAAAACCCACCCTTCATAAATGTGTCTCTTAGTGTGGGGGTGCTTGGTCACTTTGTCTCTAATCCAACTCATTAAGGAATGTAACTGAGAAGGTGATTGCTTTCCACCTAGGTCAAAATACCCTGCATAGGTCCTGCATAAGTTTTATTTGGGTTATGTTATTGTTGCTCTCTGTCTTTATCATCGTGCCTCACTTTCTTTGCCACAGTTTTATTCTTCTTGTAGCTTTGATTTAGGTTTTACTTCCTTTGATCAGGAAATTTGTGTGTGTTTGCCTGTGTGTTTACAGTCTTACTGTTGTAGTAAGATGTTCTCTTAAAAGGCCATTAATATAGCATTCTAAATAATGAGTAACAGACCATCTAACTTGTCCTTTCAGTCCTTTTATTTTCTCTTATTTCCTACAACACATTTCCTACTTCTTACATAGTTCCATTTTCATGCAATGTAATTTTTAATGCTGTTGCTTCCTTTTATTGGTTGTGCAGTGCACCATGAAAATTTTGGTTGAATAAACTGATGCTGACTGATATACAATCATAAGAAAATGTTCTGTATTAGCATTAACAGACTACACGTGTGTGGTTTCAATAGACTGAAATATTCTTGTACCTCAAAAGTACTTCCTTGCATGCATTCAAAGTAAGATGATAATCTTGCAGGACCATCAGGTTCTGGCATGATGTTTATTGACTGAATGCAGGACGTTTACACAGACTTTTCTCTGTATGTGTCCAATTCTATTTTTCTTGGCCTTATCCTTCAATTTTTTTTGTAACCTCTCTGTGTGAGGAGGAAGGAGGAGAAATGGGGAGAGAAGAAGGAGAAAGAGCATTTGTAATGCCAGCAGGAGAAATCTGGTCAAAGCTTCTTCAGCATGTTCCTTCAGCTCCTGTATTTCTTCTCTGTATTCTTTCCAAGATTTAGGTTATGGGGGTAGAGTAAAATGCTACCACCCACTTAGTAACTTGCATGCAAAGAACACAAGATAATTCACCTATGTCTTACTTGAGTGGCAACAATATTTATGCTTTGCTCCGTTATCACCCAGTCTAGTCTAGTAGTGAGCTTTATCCTTAATTTTTGCCATTGCAATAGTTGTTTCTCAGGGTTGGGAAGTAATGTTTCCCTCTGGGCTGAACTAGTTTATGTAGATGAGTTTCTTTTCTTCTGCAGGGCTTCATGTGTGAATTAGGTTCAAATTAGTAGATAACAATGTCTAGCAGAAATGCTTGTTCTTTTGTCTAATATTCCGTAAAAAAAGCTAGAAAAAATGTGGAGGGCTTGTAATGTTCAAACAGTCAAGAGACAATCATAAGCAAACTTGCTAGGGTGAGACCAAGATGACTTTACGCTTGTCCTACCATCCCCTTAGCACCAGCTCAATGACATTACATGATATAGCAGCTGCCTAGCTGTGCAATTCATACCTTCAATGTGGTCATATTTGGAAATGCCCCTCTCACCAATACTTTACAAACCATTAGTCAAACAGACTCTGAGAGGACTGGTTAAGGAAAGAGTGTCTTGGAGGATAGGGATGACATCTGGGTGGTCTTCCCAGTTGCTTTACTAAACTTATGGCTTCAGTAAGGCACATTCTTGGCATTTATAGGTCTTGCATAGTCAGGTTTCTAGTTGCTACAATCTTGTAGGATGCTGCATTCTTTCTGAAGACAACAATGCATTTTATTGCACAATAGTAATAGCTTTATTTCTCTATTATTCAAAAACAAAAATAAATGTGTCCAGGTTCTTGGTAGTGGAATATTTTAAACAGCATAAGAGCCTACTTTCAGTCTGAATAGCTTTCTAAGTTTTGTACTGAATGCACAGTTAATAATAGTAATTTCTACATTTACAGTAAATAAGGCACGTTTGTAAATATAATAACCCACTGCACGAATACAATACCATCATGAATAGAAGGTAGAACAGAAAAGAGGGTTAATAAGGTAGACATTATAATAAGTATAGTTTTATGTGTGAATCAAAAGATCTAAAATGTAAAAAATTACTATGCACGAGAATCAGCAGTAAAAACAACAGAGCTTTAATCTAAAGTACACTAATGCAGCTCAAGTATAACCAGGGCTGAATAAATATGCATCACCTGTGCTTTATTATACTGTACTCTGAAGAGGAAGGTACAGAAAAAAGTACAGGGCTACATTAAAATTCAGTTTTTGGCTTTGCGAGCTCATTCAAGTCATTCATTTATATGCAGCTTTATAGCTAAGGGCTGACCAGTATTGCTGCTCAGAGAATGTGCAGTTCTATCAAAGTCAAAATACTTCACTGAAGTGGCCAGTTCTGCATGAATTCTATTTGAAAGGAAAAGGTGTGTTTGGGGGGGTAAATTCCATCTTTGTGAGAATAAGAAAGGTTAAAACATTAACTTCAAACTGATTTTTATTGTTGACATTTGGTATTGTACCTTAATACAAAATAATACAATTACAACTGAATTTTGAATAACTGGAAATTAGCATTTAAGTTTGTCGTTGTGCTAGTCATTGCTTTGATTTGGAATAGAGCTATACTTATACATCTTAAACTTGTTTGCATAGTCTTAGTGACCATTTCAGATTAAAATACGTAGCCACCCAACTCTCTAATGAGAATAGAATCTGACTCTTTCTTGAGGCATGAGAAACAATTTTCTTTAATTCCGATTATTTTATAACTATGTTGCCCTTTTGTCAATCTTAGTTTCCTGCTTTGGTTCCAGTATCACTTTTCTGCTGAGTAGCAGCAAATGCCTTTTACCTTTTCAGTTTGCTTTCTGTTTAGGAGCAGAGAACATGAACAATACAACTGAGATTGCTGAAAAGAATCAGGCAAGAAGCATTTATAAAATTCACCCAGTACAGAACCTTGGAAAACCTTTCTTATTCAAGAACTGACTTTAATTAGAGATGAAACGCAGAGTGAAAAACTGAATGCTGCTCATCCACAGTAAAGTTGTTTGTCGCTTTCCAAGCCCCTGCAGATAATGTGCATAGTGAAAGCACACTGCATATTCCAAAGACTGGCATTTGCTCAGCCATAAGAGCACTGGGAACTTGGCATTTTTGATCAACTGAGATTTCTGAAGGAAGGGCTTTCTTCCATGCTGCTTCATCACCTCAGTTCCTGGGCTGGCTAAGAGAACTCAAAGACTGCATAAAACCCTAAGTCATGACAGATTTCACTGCATTACTTTCATGCTTCCAACCACTGTGTTTCAGATTGATTATTTTTGCAAAGTGTCAAGTAACATCAACAATCACTAAAGTTGTTCACACTTCATCATTGATTTCACTCATTTTTGAAAGCTTCCCTCCCAGGGACCCTTGAGAAGCTGAAGTGAGATACCCTATAGTAATATTGTTTCTTTCAAGCATTCTGTTCTTCTAAAGATCAGGTAATTATACATGTGTTACTAGAGTAGCCCTAACTCAAAGGTATTTGAGGGTACTCAGTTATTCACTGGACTGTGAATAAAGCTCATGGCTTTTCCTAAGGTGAAAGTAATTAGCTCAGAAACAAGTAATTTCCAGGTAGGGAGATGAAAACCCTGCAAAAATAATTGATGATAGGACTAGAAGTGGAAACAAGGTCATATGGTTCTTGCTTGCTCTTCTACCTAAAACATGAGATTATTCTTCCTTCTGTGCTTTGAAACATCATCCCATTCATCAAGTTAAATATACTGCGGATTAATGATATGAGTGTGGTCTAGCCAAATTATTTCCCTTTTGAGGTTCTGTCATCGTAAATGACAATATTATTTCAGCAAGCTTTCATATTCTTTGTAACAATGATGAAAATTTTGGACAATATTACAGATATTCATCAGATCCTTTTAATGCAGGTCTAATTTACAAATTGTTTGTTTCCTTTCTTCTGTGGATAGATGAATGTATTATTGGTGAATAAATGTTTCCATTATTCAATTAGCTGTATAGATAGTCAAATAATGTTTAATTATGTGACCTATTCACATTTTTCCATCAGCTGATACTAAAATATTCATGAATAATTATTTTTATTATTCAACCAGCTCTTTAAATGATCAAATAATAGTATTAAGTTAAATTCAGTTATTATCAGCAAATGAAGCAGTGAGTGTTAGTGAGTATTGTTTTTCAGCATTTGCTTCAATGCATTTACCTATGCTATGAACCTGCTTTGAGATCTTTTTGAAAGAGTAGCATCTTTTGTACATTCACACCACATTTTGTCTTCTATTTGTCACTAAGCTAAACTGAGGCTGAGGAGTGAACCTAATGTGCTAGAGGAGAAGAAAAGAAGTACTCCAGCCCTCATTTCTCCACTGTTGGTATGGAGGCTGACTGTTTCCTCTGAACCATGATTTTAGCAGTGCTTTACCATATGGTCTTTTACCTCCACTATTAAGAACTATAGACAGCCATTAGCTTTGCAATGAATAGACCCACAAGTTTTGTGTTTTAGTGATATTAATGATATTAATTGGAATTTCTTATTCAGCCTAAAGTCAGAGTCATTTGCATCTGTTAAAGATCTTTCTTTCAAGCTGGTTTCCTACATTTTTTCACCTCCATTTTTTTTCAGTGTATTTTGTTTTCAATTTGACAAGGTGTTCAAAAAACAGTGCTATAAATATGAAAGTATTAGTGTAGGTATAAGAACACTGCAGTGCTCTTGACAGATGGAAAAGGTCTATGGTGAATCTATCATTGCCCTATGATGGAGAACAACACTGTTCATAGATTAATGTTCATTTTATTACAGTCATATCTTACCCTCAATCTGTGTGTAGAACTCTCTGAAGTCATTTTGATCTGTGCACATCAATCAAGGGTAGCATATGACACTTAGGGCCACATTTTCAAATGTCGGCACTTGGCATCTGGAAATCCTGCCTCTTGCATGCCCAAAATATTTGCTTATATATGCAAATATAGGTGGTTACAGGATGTTTTAGGGAGTGAAGTAATTAAGCTGTTAGGTTTAAAAATTCACTGTTGAAATATTAGAGTTAAGTCTGGGATAGCCAGGCACACCTTGTTCAAGCCAGTTCTGCAAATGTTCCCTTCACAGCTATAGCCATAACTGTTTCTACCCAGCTGTGTCATTTTGCTAGCATAGGACGATCCTCTAGCTGAGTAGTTTGGGATAATACATATTGTAAAGCGATTATATGCATATGTATGTCCGTAAACATAGTTAGCCACAGCTCTGAACAAAGTCTTTGGGTGCTATGAAGGTTTATGCTAATAATTGTTTCTTAAGAGAGTTGGAGAATTCCAGGATTTGTGAATCTGAGAATTTGAGTTATTTAGATGCAGGTAACTGTTGTTGTCACAATTACTTGGAGTTCAGACCTAAGATAATATCGATAGGAAAAGGCTCCCTAAAACATATCACATATCCGTGATAATCTCATGCTTTATAACATACAGCAATATGGATAATAATTTTGTCCATGCTTTCTCAGAGTGACCTCTATGCTTTGTGAAATCAACAATGACATAGGATCGTTTTCCTCTACAGTGATATTATTAGAATCTCTAACTGTTGAGATTTGAGAGAAATAATTTACCATCAGTATAATTTCCTGTATCTCCCTTTTTGATGCTGTAATGAAGAAGTTATTATAGTTTGGCCCTTCAGCCTGTGACAGATTGAATTTTCCATGGCTTGATGATGTGACAAAGTTATTGCTCAAAGGCAAGTATACTTTGTAACTGAAAAACTAATACAAATTAATTTAAACTTCAAGTGAACTTAATAAAAAAGCATCGTAGTTTATTTTTTTTTCTTAACTCAAGATAAATTAAAAGCTAAGCAATATCAGAATTTAGGCTGGGCCTTCAGTGGTCTCAAGAAAGCAATGAGTATGATCTGTGATGTGAATAGAAGCATTACTGCAGGATTAGGGAACTTTTAGAACTTTAATCTTGTATTTTACATATTGCTGGACTTTGATGACAACCAATGTTCTTTTAAGAAACTTCAGCTCTATCATAGGCCGATTTAGGATAAAAGGAAGAACTGGATGTAAAAGTAATTTTCTCTTGTCATATTCCTACAAAGAATATGTGAATTATTACTCTCAACAACAAAGCTTCATCCAGATACTCAATTCACTTATTTCATTGCCTTTAGTCCAGAACTCTGGACAAGGGGTTGGTGCTGTCACATATCCTTTTCCATCCCATTTAAGTGATCTGGCCTGTGTTTTGGGAAAGCATTTTTACTGTGCTATTAAGCCCTGTGTCCCCTACATGAATATTTCATGTATCTACTAAGTGCTTTCATTGAATATATTAGGCCCTGGTTTTCTCTTCTTTTTTTTCCCATGTCTGTTGCCACAAATAAAAAGGTAATCATGGCCTAAGTATACATGAATAATCCTTTATGGGATTGGAATTTTCAGATGCCAAAGATAGCTACTTTGTCAAGTTTTGGCTAGATTACTGAATATGTTTAAACAAAATCTGTCCATCATATTACGTAAGCACTTTTCTATTTATATCTGCTTTTACCAGTCCACAGCAAACATACTGAGCAATAAATGAAGCAGTGGCCAAAAGACACGTTTATGACTCATTCAGATGACAAGGGACCATCCTAATATGGGCACTGCTTGGCATTTCTGCTAGTGGCAGACCAGAGGGTAACACTTATTTGACAGTATTTTTTGAAGTTTAGTATTAAAGCCCACAGACTTTCTTCATCTTAATGTAAATAAATGTTCGAGATTCACTTGACTTCTTCCACTTAACATTACAAGCAACACAGGATAGGCAACCCTGGCAGTTCAAGAGATCAAACTACTGTTTTATAGCCAAAGCATGATATAAATGAGAACAGAATGTCCTGTACTGTGGTAAAAGGGAAGCATGTAAGTGTGCCCATTTGCTACTATTCAAGTAAGTACTTTCCCCTTAGCATTGGACCTAAATTAAATTAACAGTGGACTTGGGACACACTGATTTTCTATGAAATAAGCTTGGCTATGGTAACTGGAAAAACTGATGAGCTTATTCCACCTATTCTTGTGATGGCGAGAATATTTCCCAACAGTAACTCTAATGATGGTTTATGTAGATTGCATCTATTCAGGTGAAAATGTACATACAACTCCCAGTAGAGATTCTGAGTTGAGGATAAAAATGAAAAAAGAAGTCGTCCCTCAAATGGCAACAAGAGGGTAGGATGCTCTATATCGTCTTAGAGGAGACAGTCTGTGTTCTTCTGTCTCCTCCCCAGGCATGTTAGCCAAAGGTTTAAAGAGGAAGTGTTAGCGTTAGGGGACTTTTACCTCTTATTTTTCTCCCATTCACCCACTGGAGTAATAAGCCAAACTTATTCTTATAAGCTTTATTATTATTAGCCAAATAATAATAAAAATTAGCCAATAAGCCAAACTTATTATTATAAGCCAACATTCCAGGGGATGTTCTGGGACTACCTAGATGTGGCACACACAATAGGCGAAAGACAGATTTACATTAGCTTTCTGTCGTGTGTGATATTGCTGATTTCCTAAGCACAGGAGATTTTACTGTTGGAAACAGAGGCAGTCTGTCCTTTCAGAAGGTGCTGCAAGCCCCACTTTACTGTTATTTAAATCATTCTAGTCTTATCTGTAAAATTAACGCTGCAGTGGACTTACTCCTATGTGCAAGACTTTGAAGTCACACAATGAGCTTACTAATAACTCTGAAATAATGTATTTCTTGGCTACCCAAGAAAAAAGTATGTTAACATTCCAAGTCTTCCATTGCTACAGAACAATTTAGGTGAGATCAGCTATATGGTTATATCTTCTGTCTGTCAGGTAAAGTGCTTTGCGTACAGTCCTTTTATTCTGATACAAACTGCTTAGTTCTTTCCCTCTGTTTCCAGCAAGAGCACACTTCTTTATGCACACAGAACTCCTTTGGCAAGAAGTTTACATGAAGCTGGATGGTAGGATATGATCTTTTGTTTGGGGGAATTCAGCTAACCTGAGTTGCATGTCAGAGAAGAAGAGGCCATATATTTGCCACTATGCGCATTTGGAATGCATCAACGTCTCTGTTCAGACTGGAGTTCTGCAGCCAGTTCAGACTAAAAGCTTGAAGCATACTGATTTCAGCAGAAGCTTTTCTCATTAAAACATGAGTGCTGTGGCTCAAACTTTAGGTATTTATTAGATCACTTTTCAGCAATAAACACGATAAAAACTGGTTTTAAGAGTGAAGAGAAGCTCCAAATCACCAAATGACATTCTTCTCTGCATTTTTTATTTTATACTTACTTTTCAATCATCTGCATATTAACATCTGATTAGCAGCCGCTTGTTTAAGAGAGCATATCAGGTTATCTGGCTGAAGATAACAAAGCATGTTTTCCATAGAAGCTTCCAGACTAGAGGCTGCACAGATGTGCCTGAATTAAAAGGATCTCACTATCTACTTTGGGAAGTGTAGATGGCTTGAGTATTTAGGAGAAAACTGATCTGAAACATCATGAAATAAAATGTACAGAAAATATAATAATCCATAATTAAGATTTCTAATGAATTGCCGTGTTAATCCATACAGTGTATGCATGTTGCAAAATTTTCCTGGCTTAATTAGTGCACTTGCTGATTATGTTGATTTCCTGATGTACACACTGATTAAGCATTGTCCATACACTGAGGCTTGAAGCGGGATCAGTCTATAAAATAGTACCTAGTCATTTAACTGGAGACTCGGAATGCAAATAGATCAACTTATGTAAAATTAAATTAGTTATAATAGAACCCATTTTGACTGAGCAGCTGGTGACACATTATAAACAGAATTCTCTTGTTATGCAAAATAAGGGGCTTCTGCTACCAGATGCTTATATACTTTTAAGCCACAGAAAAGTCAGATTATGTTTAAGGTCTAAAGTTAATGAAAGAAAATAAATTCTGAGCTTGTTAGGTAACACTCTGCACTGTGTCTTGGCATTGCTGTTTGAATAATGTGTAAGGTCAACTAGCCCTTTGCAATGCTCCATGTGGGAACTTAAAAGTGAATAACTGTTAAGTCATTAGTCTCACAGCTAGCACATTAAACCTGGTCTTTTTAATAAGGACTGGCTGCCAGTTGATTTTTGGAAGAACTATTAAGATGTTGGTACTGACCCATAAAACCTTAATTATTTTGTTCTTTTGGTAGAAAGTGACTATTTTGTCTTTATTATTCTATGGGAACATCCTTTTAGACTAGCTATAACACTCAAACTAGCCATTAAGAGTTAGTGGTGGGATGTTCCTGGTCAATACTTGAGAATGAAGTGCACTTTTTTCCTAGGAATGCTGTCAGACACGTTTAAAAGTGTTAAAGTCTCAGTGACAGGCCTGTTCTTAGTGACAGAAGGTCTAGTGGACTGTATGAATGAGGTGGATGTGTTTTTAACTCCTGGCTATACAGTTTATTTGAGGAAAGTTTAAGCTTCAAAGACAAAGAACAGAGGATTTTCAACAAATCTATGTAATTAAGCAAACGATTAAAATAATGCAAGCCCAAATGTGAATTTTCTTCTTTCAATGGATTTAACACTTACCACAGGCTTATTTGAAGATGGCTTTTTGTGAAGTAGATGTTTATAGTGGAACTTATGGGCTATTTGGTTCATTGACCATTTTCTTTTTCTGTGTTTGAGAGTGCTTGCCCCACCAGAATTTCTGTCCTTAGCTGGCTTTCTAAATGCACCACAATGCCAATTAATGCACAGTAATCATTTGAAAGTTTATAAAATGAGTGATATCTTTAGTAAGCGAAGGAGGAAAATAAATGTTTTTACTCCATTCCTGGTATTTGTGATTTTGTTTAGTGTTTCAGTCAATGCTGTCCTCTAAGCAGAATTAAAAATATTGGCTGATCCATCCATAGCCTGGCGATTCTTTCTGGCCTTACTCAGTTCTAATTTAATGTCAGTGGACTCTACAGAGATACAGGTCTGGAGGCTTAAATCATAGTATTTTAGACAGTGCTTGTGGCACATAGTCCAGTATGGATTGATGTAAATCATAGTGATTTAAATTTCCAGCTCTTACTGTCATTTAAATCCGTGAGCAATAAACCTTGATTTAAAAAAATTATAATTCTATTTTGCTGTTGTACTCAGTTATTTTGTTGAAACAAGATTGAACTATGAAGATGTGGATTTTCAACTAGCTTGAATCTTGTATTATGTTCACTACTTCTTTTTGACAAACTGGACAATACACTAACTTCCATTTAAATAATAACATGTCTGAATGTATGCTTTTTCATTTATCTATTTTGTGCATTTTGTTTCAAAAGGGTAAATGGCATTTATTTCTTATTTAAAGGACTTAATATTTTCCCCTCATAATTTGCGTCAAGCTGTTTTTGAATGGAAATGAGAATTCAATGTGCAGTATAGATAATCAGCCAGTGCTTTTTCATTTGTTATATAAAATAACGTTCTCAGCACATTAGAAAAAGTGTTGAAACTTTCTGCATATAGAACCAACTGATTTATCAAAAAGAAAAGTATAATCTGGTCCATGTGTATTTTAAGGATTTAGGACTAATAGATGGCCTTTCACATCTCTGTTCACAGATAGATTTGAAGAGAAAGCAAGCTTTACTGCTTGTTCAAGACCCAACAGATTTTTTTCACTTTGAATTTTCTAAAATAGAAAGAAAATATCCTTCCTGGATATATATCCAGTTTTTTCCACTAGTAATAAGAGCACCCTTTTCAAGCATGAAATGCCACATTCTGAACAGTCCTGCTTCCAGCAATATTTGGAGAAGACAAATTTAGAATGAAAGACAATACTCATGAATGTACAATAGGAAAAAATGTATGTTATATGTTTAGACAGTGATGTTAGGATATAGTTAATCAGGTGTCAAAATGCAATGTGTGGATCCTCTTTCAGACCATTTAGGTACTAAAATCTTCTGAAAATAAATTCTATCTTCAGATACAGTTCCTTATTCTATCATTTGAATTAATGCAAGGGGGGGAATTACATCTTTAAAATAATTTCCTCCATAATCACTTAAGATTTTAATACTGCAGAAATGAATTAAAGTGCCTGAGCCTTTTGGGAGCACTCACTGGTATAATACAGTCCTGGTCCAGAGAGTTTTCAAGAAAAATTCCACTATTATAGAAGTGATGTTTTTTGCATAGTGTCACACAATAGATGAGGGAGTGGCCTTGATGTTCTGTTGGTGTGTTTGTAAGTATGGTGGTAGGAATGCAAAACTAAAATTTAGAAGGGTGCTATGACCTAAGAGTATAATGAAAGAATTTTAAAACTGTTAGGTTCACTAATCATAGACATAACACAAAAGTTAGCTTAATGGTTTTAGCAGATATCAGTAGCAACAGAATCGTAGATGAGAACTGAATTGAATCCAAATCAAAGTTTTGGAGACCAGGGCAGATGTTCAGATTTGTAGACACTTAAATCTCTGCTCCATCAATGACCACACTACATATCATCTCTTTTGCACTCTCTCAAAGATAGTGGTAAAAAACAATCTGACTTTTGAATACATAAAATCAATCCAAATTTGTACATGGATATCATTGTTCTTTTACTTTTGATTCAGTTTTTCAGCAGCATTTCATGGTGGTGAAGCATCCAGCCAACTAGAAAACATTTAATGCTAGTTAAGCCTTTGTACAACAGAAGCAGAGGCTAATAATCTCATACCTGGGCACTGGTTATTGTGATCACAGTTTACATTCCTGACACTGTCTCTGTGGTCTCCCCATTTTATGCCCAGAAAAAAGGAAAACCAGCCAGCACTCATTCCAGACTGAAATTTAAACAGCCAAAAATCATTCTACTGTTAAGCAAGAAGACAATACAAAGCAAGCAAACTAAATCCAAATATGTTTAAATTGCTGCTTTAGTCTACATGGCCTTTTCATGTGATTATATGAAAAGAGAAAGAAAAAACAAACTACATTAGGATCACAGCCCTGAGAAAGTGCAAAGCTTCATATTTTTTCCCCATTTCTAAAATGGATCAACTGCAAAATATCGGTGTGTTAGATCAAAATTAAAACCACATGAATTGAAATATCAAACTTCATGCTCAAAAGAACTAAGAAAGTTCCCAAGACACAACCTTAATTTAAAGAAGCGAAATTACAAGAAGTCATGCAGAGCAGTATTCTCCTTCTCTCCTTGGAAATGCACAGCTCTTTATTATGGAAAGGCAGTAGCCCCTCTATAGTTAGGGTTGCAATCAACTTCCATTATAAAGCCCTATTTTAGCCCCCTGTAACTTTGGCTTGAAAAATTGGAATACAAATTGCCATATTTTCTCTAAACGAAAAGAAGAATAGATGAGGATTTTTTATTTGTGTGGTGGGGTGGGAGGATTAGGTTTTATTTTTACTTTTTTGTGTGAAATTGAGGAAAAATTGCTTAACAGTTGCAAAGTTTAAGCTACTAAGAAAATATTACTGTGATCTGATTTTTTTTGCCTTTTTTGTCTGTTGCTACCATATCTCCCCTTAGTAGGTGAAGTGCTTCTTATGACTATTAGGAGGGATAGGCCTAATTTTGCAAAATGTTCCTACTGTCATCACCAAGCAGGAATGTTTTGCTGGTGACCTCTGTGGATATAGGTTCAGGCAACCCGATCAACTTTTTTGAAAGCAATTCACATCCAACAGTGCGGTATATACCTCGAAGTGACGTATAAAGTACATGTGGATGTTCATGGAGTTTTTGAGCAAGTGTTCAGTTTCTGGAGCTCTCTGGGTATTATATATTGGGATTTCCAGCATGAAATAAAGAGGCAATGACCGAGTGTTAAACTAAAAGGCTATTTTTAGAAAGGCCAGGAGAAAACAGACACTTGGTAAGTGAGAGCTGAGGAGTGCAATGTAGAGGCTGCCTCCTGCCACCGTGGCGAGCACTAACCCCGCCCAGCATTCAGCCTGATTTATCATGCTTGGCTCCTTTCCTAGGATTAGGTCTGGAATAGCCTCTGGCCATGTAGGCTGTTCAACAAACTGTGTAAGAAAAGAAAGGCAGTGTAGTCCATGGAGACGTACTTCCCTCCTTTTTCAGATAGTTGTTATCCTGTTCTGGATCTAAGCATTTTAAATTCCTTATGATCCAAGATCAGGCATTCTTGTAGATCTCTCTCATTCACTGACAAAAAAATTCTTATGGCTCTCCCTTAGTTCCGCGTAAGCTGTTTAGAAAAGGGTTGTAGCTCTGCTTATTGCCATTCTATTCAAATGATTTCTTCAGTGTTAGAAAGAGTATTTTTTTTTTTTGTCTAAAGACTTTATAGTATCATATATGAAAGGCTGCATATGTGTGTGTATGCACACATATAAAACGAGCATCTTTGTAGAGATGCATAAAACCTGAGTTTATTTTGCTTATACCTATTTTAGGGGTTTGCACAGCCAGAAGTTTGTTGTATACTGTGTTATAATCTTAAGCATTATAATTACTTAGTGTGTTAGAATGGTATTTTTTAATGCTGACAAAATGTCTCAGAATGTAAGCTTAGATCAAACTGTGATTATATACACACAATGTTGCACACATAGCTAAATCTGCCTGTTAGTTCTCTTTGGGCAAGTCCATGTGAGATCATTGTGTGTCTGATGGTATAACTAGACTCCTAGAATGTACTCTAATCAAGTTGTACCAAGTTTAGCAAAACAATTAAAATAATAATAAAAAGTACACTATAAATTTAGAGATTTTAACAAACAGTGAAATCTCACAAAGTTTTAGTAGTATCATAGAAAAATCTGTACTAGGAAGATGGTTCTCCTGAACAAATCAGGCTGTTTTCTGTAGAATTTATCTGTAAACTAAATCTTAAAAATACAGAATGAAAAGTATTAACCCTACATCAAGCTACTTTTCACAGAAAGAAGGAAAAAAAAGATTAATACTCAATCTCTTTGTATCCACACAAGTTTTTTTTTTTTTTTTTTTTTTTAACCAGCTAACTTCTCCTCCTGATAACATTCATACCCATTTGAATCTTGCTTTGCCATTCACACTTCTTAAAACCCAGGAAGAGTAAGGTCACTGATTTCTGCAATGTCACTAGACTTTTCTTGGCAGTCTGTATAATAAAGAAAGTGTGGCGCACAAACAGAGAGGAAGGCTAAAAATAATATGCAGGACTTTCATGGAGGAAGCACATGTCAGGTATCAGGTAAGACATTGCTGGCAATACCTGTTGGGATTTCCTGTAAATTGGCGAGAGAGCAGCAGGAGAGATTGCCAAGGACAATTCCTAAGACATGGCTATCAGAATAAAAAA
Source organism: Dromaius novaehollandiae (assembly GCF_036370855.1). Taxonomy (NCBI): domain Eukaryota; kingdom Metazoa; phylum Chordata; class Aves; order Casuariiformes; family Dromaiidae; genus Dromaius; species Dromaius novaehollandiae. The sequence goes on from NC_088099.1 coordinate 136,865,929, forward strand.
GCCTGGGGTGGAAGGCTAGGGAGGTCTGAGAACAAGAACTTAAATTGAAAGGCTGGCATACCTGTTGACTTCTATAATCTGGAAAACTGTACTAAGTGAGCAACAAAAATGAAGGCAAAGGCTTGCCTACAGACAGCTACAACTCAGAGAAGGGATGTTTCCCAGGGAGAACCTAGAGACTCTTACTAGGAGAGCCATAGATGGACTTCAGTGAAAAGGCTGTAAGAAAAAGTGTCAAAGGAGCTGAGGGAAAGGGGCAGTTCTCACAGCTGAGGGTATATGAGTTGAGTTATGCTGAGTTTTGTACTTCTAAGGACTACATGTATGGTGAGATAAATGGATTTTGTGTTAAGAGTTAACGAATTTGTTTATTCTGTTGGAAAGAATGATTTTCCCAAACAAGATCTAGTCTGATGCTATAAATAAATACTCATGCTGAAGTTTTTAGAGGCCAATGCTGGAGGTGTTAGAGGCAAACCCCCTCCTTATAATGACATTTGTGATAGTGCGTGAAAGGTAGAAATGACACATGCAGACACAAATTTTAAACATATGACTAACAGTATAGGCAGCAACTGTTACCTTCAATCAAATCAATAATTTACAAGTCAAAAGTTCTCTAAAGTAATGTCTTTTAGCCTGTTGAGTCGAGATGCATAATAACTTGAAAATTACTAAATTATGACATGGTCTGACATTTTGATTCAAAAGAATTTTTCTGGCTGACCAGCTATCTAAATCGTAAATGAAAATTTGGTAGCATGCATGATAAAAAGTTTCTTACCACAACAGCAGTGGGCTTATTGTTTTATTATTTATGCATTTAATAATACAATGACTGGGAGAAAGACATGTTTGCATTTTTTTTTAATTAGCAACAAGAGCTGAGAGAATTTGTTAGTCTTAATATTTAGCCTTATCATGGAATTTTTTTTGAAAGGCTTAATCCATGTTTGACATTACCTACCTCTAATTGTCAGTGTTTACTAAATAACTGTTTTCAGTAACTTATTAAGGCTATATATTAGAGTAAATAAGACTGCAAAGAGAAAAATATTTTAGGTTCCCAGTTTTAGTTCAGCATGAATTGCATAAAATTGTAACTCAAAATAACAATATTCTAATCGCATTTTCAATGAGCTACAATCTTAACAGCAAAACCCATTAAGGGTGGAATTTTTGCATTCTTTAAATGGATATTTGTCCACAATACCTTGAGTATTTTTATGGAAAGGCTATGAGAATTGGGTGCATACCTGCACTAAGTGGTTTTCAAGAGTCTCACCTGAAATATGTTTTCAGCTTTCTGTAGTAAAATCTATTGGCATGAAAGGAGTACTCCAAAATTTCTTTGCTTTCTCTAGGGTACTGTTGAGTAAACATTTAAGAAAAAGTTGGCCAAACAAAAGGCAAAATCTTCCTGTTACTTCATTGAGTAAAGTAATTTATGGAAAGCATGCCCAAAACCTTAACACTGCTGTGAGCCAATATATTTTATTTTATTTGCACAATCATTCCCTTGTTAACATTAGGTCAGGTATCCTTTCTTCTCTACCCTTTGTATTCCTCTAAATTGACACTTTTAAAGTAACACATTGTATAAAAGCAGTTAAGGTATTTTTGAAATGTTCTGTCAAACTTGAATGTTTAATGAGTTCTAGTTTTTCTGCTATAAGTATATCTCACAGTTTTCCTCAGCACAAGCCTGCTAACATAACTCACCCCAGACTGATTTATTATTTTTATTCAAGCAGGTGCTACATGGGTTTGGCAACTTTGGCAATGCTACTGTCTGTAATGAGTCTGCACTTGGTGCTTGACAATACCAATGTGTACAATGAATTTGCTGTCACCAGCAGAGAATATTTCACTCCCTTATCATTTTGTGAAGAATCAAGCTTTATCTCCCATATTGCTTGTTATGCAGTATATCTCCTGTAATCTGTTTGATTTCTTTGATACCTCTGCTCTTCCAGAATGTTCAGGTATGATTCTGCTGTATTAATAGCTGTTCTTAGAAATATATCTGTCATGCTGAAGTTTCTTTAGAATTTTATTTTCATTGTTTATTTTTTCTTCTACTGGATCTCTTAGGCATCTCATTACTCTTTAGATATTTTAAGTAGACCTTAAGATTTGCTTTGCAGCATGTTATATACAGCAATGTGTACAAATGTGTAGAAATACATAATCCCACACATGATAAAACTTTGAAAGGATGAAGCAAATAGTGAGGGCAAGATTCAAAGTCAAAGACAAATTTCATTCAGTATGCTGTATTACAAACAAGTTCTGTCTTTTTAAAGTATGTCTAGGGTATGGTTTTGCAATATGTATGAGTACAGACAGTATACATATTCTGCAGAGAAATGGAAACTTTTTTTTACTGTAGCAGTCTTGATAAATTTGAAGATAAGCTAATTTCAGGTAAAAACATTGATTTTTTTAGTACTATCTAGTACAATATTTATAGTACTACTTTTAAGCTCTGTGCTGTTTTTGAAAGTTCCCTGGAACTTGAATGGAAGCCAAATAACTGCTGTACAGTCCTCAGATAAGTTTTGTCTCTTAGTCTTTGCTGTGGTCTATCTGGTATTTTACAACCATTAATTTGGAGAAGATTTTATATATCAATATAAGATTATAAAGTCTTGTACCTGAGCAATCGTACTAGATCTGAACAATCTCTTACCACTACAAGTCTGAATGGTAGTTACTGCATATTGCAAAGCACATTTTTTTTATTTGTGTTTCTGCAACAAGTCATCATTCTCCTATTAGATTTCATTTTTTCATAAACAAGCAGTTTGGGACTTATTTTGACCCTTTCTTTATCCCATGCTTGTAATTCTTCTAAACTTTGAACCTCCTATTAATTGGAGGTTCAAATGGGAATTTAAATCATCAAATTTTAAAAAGTTTTAAATTTTGCTATTAAAAATTTTGCAGCATAAAGTTTTGCTAACTTTGAAGCACTTACATCCCCAGTACATATATATATATATACACATACACACATATATATTTTTAATGTATTATCACCACAAACAATCCTATCTTTATCAGTTCAGTGTTATCTTTTGGATTGTTAGGCCATACATAAAGCAAAGTTGTGTTGAATTTCTGCTTTCTAAGGATTGATTTAATGACAAAGATTATTTTTTTTTCTTATTTATATGCCTCAGTGGAATTTAAGAAATAGATTCCAGAACCTATTTTCAGCAAGCAGTTTTGAAGCATATGGATAAGAATAAAACAGGAAAAGAGAAGCTGTATCTAGAAGTTTCCTTCATTCCATGGTCTTCGCATGATGTGAGAAGATTTCAGTAGTTTTGCTAAATGAGTTGTACCTTTGAGATAAATGAAACAGTTCACAACCCAGAACTATATGTAACACTGGAAAAATAAAAAGACAGTGACCTACATGCCAGTCTCACTCTATGATCAGTTAGGGCCATGCACAGTAAATTAGGAAATAAAACTAGGAAAAAAAGCTCCATCTGGTTCTGAAGACAGTGGCCAGTCTCATAAATAACACAAGCTGTCAGGAAAACATTGTTCCTGTAGTACTCTGTTTGTTGGCTTTCTGTCTGATAGCAGATCCACTTCAAGGGACTTCAGAGTTTTCTGTAGGCTTGGGCCACACTTACCTTTTCAGCTCACTGTAACAGCTACATTCATGAGTTATTCTCAAATTAGCAGAGCTCAGAATGAAATGTATAGAGGTAAGAACATGAACATATACTATACTCAAATTATATTGCATAAAGAAATCAGAGTTTGTCTTCACAGAGCCACCTTTGTAAAACTCCAGGCTTTCATTTTGGCTGAGCTTTTCTAAAATAGGAGCAGAAACCTCATCAGTAGCATTACATTTAGAAAATGGTACTTACAAATTCCATACCACAGTACGAGGTAAAGATATAAAATAGACTTTGCTTGACATTTGTTTGTATTTTAAATACTTCTGTTGGTAGCTAATAGGGAGTTGGGAGTACTAAACATAGAAAAGAAACACTTCTGGTTTCACAGAAAAGAAACACTTCTGGTTTCTACTTGATTAAAACAGCAGTACATTATTTTCACAT